>NC_141051.1:53307848-55707848 GCF_041138505.1 Cibotium barometz
TTTGCAACGTTTACTTCAGCTTGTCTATAGCCTCCATAGTTACCATCTTCTACATATATATATGAATACAAGTCTAGCTTTGCACACCTATAAGTTGACCTCTTTAAACTCTTAGCATTGGTTGTATATCATGCCCACTATATGCTTATAAATAATAGAGAAAATAATTATATCATGCAAATTATCAAGGTAAGTATATACTAAAGGCTTTACTATTTGGGGAGATATATTTTTTGAGCAGGACAATCTTAGAGGCAAACATCATATAGCCTATGGGTGTAAATTTCGACCCACATAGGCATTTGTTTTCATGAAGGAATTTTTTTTAATGCAATATGGATAGGGATGGTGGGAAGAAATTGTAGCCTATATCATGTACATATGTGGTGTGGTGGCAAAATTCATAGTATGCATATGTTGATGTTTGAGCCATTATCATGAACATAGGTGATGGTATATCTAAGAGTAGTGTAGGAATGAGCTCTAGTTATAATTATTTATAGTGCATGTGAAGGATGTTGAAAGATGGCATGTCTAAGGATAGTGTAGAATGAACTCTAGTTATAATTATTTAGAGGACATGCAAAGGATGCTGAGAGATGCAATCTTTGCTTGTCGCGACATTGTCTTTGTGTACAAAGAGAAAAGAGAGGAGCTTAGGGCTTGTGGAATGGTGGTAGAGAGAAGAGCTTAGAGCTTTCCATGATGATGGTAGATTCAAGGTCCCCTATGCTGGAGAGCATACTACTGCACATAGGCATGGCAGAGTCTAGGCTCACATGCACCCCCCTCCTCGACATAAATGGTCACACCACGTGTATTTGCTTATAGTTCTTCAGCTTTAAAATTGAATTGTAGAACAAAAATTAGCATTGGTGAATCGATCGCCTTGTGGTATTCCAAATCAATGGAGCCTTGCACATTTGGTTTGAAACCAATGGATTACAGGTCATCATGGATTATCTCATTTAGCTCTTCTGTTATCATGATTTTTTGGCATCTACTATGTAGTAGCGATATTATTTATGATACAAAGGTTACATGGCTACATAGACAAGCATTTTTTTAATGACCTCCTCTCAAAGTTGTAGTGAAAGGTTGCGACCATGTGTTTTTCACGTCCTTAGCCGTAAACCTATGTTCTACCTATATCACCTTATCCTAGGTATGTTTTTTCTTTAATTCTATGCAAAACATTAAGTTCTATGGAAAAGTTGATGTTTTGCATAAAATCGATGTAAAACATCAACTTTTTCATAAAACTTAATGTTTTGCATCAACTCAATGTAAAACATCAAGTTGTGTGGAAAAGTTGATGTTTTGCATACTCGATGCAAAACAACTTTTAGGCTGAAAGTTGATATGAACATGACTATGTTTGGATGTGATTTGTAGACGTCACAAAGCAACTTGAAGCAACTTGCTGATGCAGCAAGTTGCTTTGTGACGTCTGTAAATCGCATCGAAACATAGTCATGTTGGTACTCAAAATTTGTGGAATAGATCGTTTGAGCATGCCATCGTCGTACGGAATCGCTAAAACAGGCCATTTGTGAAAATCGATCTCCAATCCTCTAACTTTCTTCTCCTCTGGAGCATCTAAAACTTAATGCAAAACATCAAGTTTTGTGGTAGAGTTGATGTTTTGCATCAACTTTGATGCAAAACATCAAGTTGTGTGAAAAAGTTCATGTTTTGCATCAACTTTGATACAAAACATAAACTTTTTCACACAACTCGATGTTTTGCATCAAGTTAATGCAAAACATCAAGTTTTATGAATAAGTTGATGTTTCACATCGATTTTATGCAAAACATCAACTTTTCCATAAAACTTGATGTTTTGCATCAAAGTTGATGTAAAACATCAAGTTTTGTGGGAAGTTGATGTTTTGTATAATGTTGATACAAAACATCAAGTATTGTAAAAAAGTTGATCTTTTGCATAGAAAGTTAATGTTTTGAATATAAAGTTAATGTTTTACATCAACTTGATGCAAAATATCAAATTTTAGTAAAAGTTGATGTTTTGTATTAAGTTGATGGTGGAAAACATCAACTCTTATCTAAGAAGTTCTTACTCAACATTAAGTTGGCCGCAAATGTTATAGCTAAAAAATCCTTAGTATGTGTAGTAACCAGTAGGATTCGAGCCTAAGTCCCTGCCTGATATTTTACAAAAACGTATTTTGAAAAGTATAAACTTTTGTTTCTTAAAGAGACATTTTTCATACTTTCTAAACTCATTTAATAACTAAAATTACCATTAAACCTTTTTTGTCACATCAAGGACACATCTTCTTTAAAAATGAGTGTGGAATTATTTTTCAAATATAGACAACTTTTAATAGCTTATTCATGATATTTTAAAATTCATATGTATGTAAGGAACTCTTTTTAAAAGAGTATATATTATCAATTAAGAACTTGTGATACTCAAGAGCTTCAAAATGGATTTTAATACTACTCTTATCGAGAGTAGTATTAAAATGGATTTTAATACTACTCTCATCGAGAGCCAAAATAGGGTTTTATAATTAAGATAATAATTGTATCAAGATAACACTTTTATAATATAATTATACAAATAGTTTTTTATAGTTGCACTCTGTAGCACATCCTCAATCATGCTAACATGGCAGATGACCCAAGGAGTCGAAGCTTCAAGTGTACATATAGAAGAAAAAAATTGTATTTGTGGATAGTGAAGAAGAGGATGCCTCGTCTACCTTCTTAGGGAAAGGCACATCGACTAGTGATGGTGTAGCAATGATTATGAGGAACCTATGCCATAAGCTATATGTTAAGAAAATGGCTTCTTTTACAGTTGTATCATTTTTTTAAATGGATTGAAGATGGAAATAATAAACATTGTCTCTATTTTGGCATGTTTTTTGAAAACTTATTGTTAGATTTTTAATTATAATCTCAAAAAGTAAGCAAAACGAAGTCTTTTTTTTTCATGTCAATTTTTGTAAGAAACATGTAAAGTGCCCAAAATATTATCATTTTTTGGTAGTGTTGTACGCATGCGTAGACCACTTTTTAAAAAGAGATAAAAAACTGAAATTTTTTGATGGAATCTATTAAAGATGCCAAATATTTCTCGTTTTCAAGAAATATTACCTATTTTGTCCGCAATAGTGTTACATGCCTTGTGCAACCTTGCACTTTCCATGTGCCTACTTTTTCACTATTGGCCACCTTTACATTCATCTTTTCACATCCTCTAATAATCTTAGCCTTCATACATTCTAATTTCATCTACCTTTCTCCCACATACATGTGCCCCATACATGACATGTGATGGGCGCCATATTTCAACAAGCTCTCACAATAGTACGATCCCCACCCAATAACATCTACAAGCCCAAAAAAAGATGCATGGGGACAATGTTTCTCTAGATAAGATGCATATACTATCATGTTCTCATTTGATAGATATATATGTTGATTCATCTATCATGTTCCTAAAACAAGGATATTTTTTAATCATTTCACTATATTACTTCACAATTCCTTTCCGATATAGTGAGCAGAAGTTGCACAACTCTTATCATTGTTGTACATATGTTCAGGTATATTGGGAGTTTTGAATTCTTGAAGAAACTGTAACGTTGTCACAAACTTATTTAATAGGATATCATTTTTAGCAAGAAAATGTGGAGGGAAAAAATAGATTAGTAATATTTTCATCGTGTTTCACAAACAAGTTTGTAATGTAACGTGTTTAATGGGATATCATTTTCAGCAAGACAATGTGCAGTGTGAAAATAGATTAGTAATCTCTTCATCGTGTGTTTCATTTTATTTCTACAATCATGCTTCCTCTTGACATAGAATGAATCAATGATAATCTATGTGTGGGAGAGCATGCATGTGTGCTTAGGGCTCTATGGTGCATATTTTAAGGACCTATTGTTTCAAACTCACTTTTCCAATTGGGATCCTCCATACAAACCTTACAGTACATGCATGCTTTCTCTTAATCAAATTCCAACCAATGAAATTCACTTCTCCAATTTCCACACCAAAATAACCTAGATCTTTTTCTACAATTAGCCTCTTTTTCATCAATATCTTTCCTGTTTATAGCATAAAAATCATTAGCAAATTTACTTTTCCAATTGTTTTCCTCCATACAAACCTTACAATACATGCATGCTTTCTCTCAATCAAATTCCAACCAATGAAATTCACTTCTCCAATTTTCACACCAAAATAACCTAGATCGTTGTAGCATGAGTGCTACTCATAGCAACATTATTAGTAACTAAATTTTGCTATTGAGAAATGAAATAACATTTCTTAGCAAGTGAAAATAAACCTGCAAAAAAAGCTAGGGAAGACTGGGAAGATCTCATAGAACTCCCCCAACTTTAAAAAAAGGTTGTATGTCCTAGCTCTACTTGGGGAGGATGGCTCATAAGTGTGGGATGATGAACTCCCCTCCCCTCCGTATATGGAGATGATGTGGAGAAATTAGTAGAGCTTCTCCCAAAGTAAAAACCACCCTACTCCCCCGTCGCTACTATGTCTAGTAGACCCCCCACTAGACTCCATACGTCGTGCTGGTGAAGATGGATGTGAGGAAACACATGTGGGTCTAGGAGATTCATGCATAGAGCTTCATGAGATTTATGCAAAGAGGCTTTATTCATAAAGGCTTCATGTATGAAGCCATAATGCATAAGGCACAGAGCCTCTATGCTGCATAGAGTCTCATGCAAAGTCACTATGCATAGAGTCTTCTACAAAGATCCTCTATCAATAGAGCTTCATGAAGCTGCATGCAAAGATACTTCATGAAGCCACAAAATAACTAATTTAAAAAAAACTCACAAGCACCCAGGGGTGCACCATAATAATGAAAAACATCAAGAGAGGTGTAAGTGTTGAGCTCTTACTTCAATAGGCTTGTTTGTGTTGACTTGAAGATGTAGAAGAAGAGCCTACAAAATTAAACCAAAATAAATCAATTAGTAACAACATTTTATTATTTCTGTACACAAATAAAGTTATAATTAAACTACATTTTATTAAATGAGAAAGGAAGAGAAGAAGAGAAGAGGAGAAGTAAAAGAGGAGTATAGCTCTCAGTGCATGCATGCCAGTAGCTATTGGCATGCCTAGCTATAGCACTTGGCATGCATAAAGATTATGCACCCAGCTTATGTATTAGCCATATGTATAAACTTTATAAATGAGGCTTATTCAAATGTTTTTATACATGAGGCTTATGCATATAGCTAGTGATGATAAGCCTCATGCATAATCTTTCTTCATACGCCTCAGTATACCTTATTATAAGCTACATACATGAGGTTTATGAATATGGATAATGTATAGACATCATACATTAGGCTTATTCATATGACCAACACATAAGCTTTATGCATTCTTAATATTTAGGCATAAGCCTAATGTAAATGTAAATACATGAGGCCAATGCATGAGACTTATATCGGGCCAGCCCTTGAGAGATGCATAGCTCTCTAAAGACTATGCATAGAGGGCTAATGCACAAGTCTCATGTATAAGCTTTCTACATGAGGATGTATGCACAAGCCTCATGCATGTGTCTTATTCATAAACCTCATTATGTATAAGCCTCCTCATGCATGAGGCTTATACATATGGCTAATGTATTATGCACTAGCCTTATACATATGGCTAATGTATAAGCTTTATGCACTAGCATCTTGCACATGAGGGTAAGGCGTATGGCCACAACTTAAGAGAAGCATACCTCCCAAAAGGCTATCCATAGAGGGAAGAAAAAATAACAAACCCTAATTTTAAAAACCTTAAAACTTACAAATCCTATAACATGTAAAAGCATACAAGAGAGACATCTCTTACATTATGAGGATTCTATGCATGTATAACCTACAAAAGCAAACCAAATAAAGAAAAAAAGTAATAGTAATCCTAATCTTGACCCTGGAAAGCATTTACAAAACCTAATTTTAATGAAAGATTTTGCATAATATACAAAACTTATTGAATATTTTTTTCCCTCTCATTGAATCTTAACCCTAACCCTAGATTCTACATAGAAACCCTAATAGAGAGCTTCAATGGAGAGTTGTCCATCAAAGCTCTCTATTAAATATTCTATGTTGAAGCTAGGGTTAGGGTTAAACTTCAATGAGAAGAAAAAAAGAAGAAAAGAAAAACTTAAAAGAGATAAAAGAGAAGGGAAATACTCACAATAAGAAATCTTTCATGGAAAGCTTGATGCATAGGAGATTTAAAAAAAGAGAAGAAATACCTTGCTTGAACTTGAGGAGGATAGGGTAGGAGAGGTAGAAGTGATAGATTAGACATAAAGTTGCATTTTAAAACCTAGGGTATCAAGGTTAGGATATTTAAATGATAAAATCAGAATGGCACCAAAAGAAGGGGAGTACTTTTTCCACACCATGCTGTTGAGTAGCGTTTTGTTTTTTTATAGTGTAGTAGTGTTTTTTCACTGCTAGAAATGATGTTGAGTAGTGAAAAAGCGTTGCTGAATAACATTTTTGGCAGTGAAAAAACACTATTGAGGTACTGAGTAGCATTAAAAGCCCCGACATTCCCCCTTCAAAAAATGCTGCTAAAAAATGTTGTTGTGCCCTTAATGTTTTATAGTGAATGTTATTTAAAGTAACATTATTTAGGCTAACAATTTTGTGATTAGTGCTTAAGACCTGAGGTGATTACCTAGGGGAAGTCTGGAAGCCAACCAGGGAGAGAAGTGACTAGCGAGTCTTATAGATGACAACAGTATCATCCAATTCTCTTAGCAACTTAGCACTTAAGCCTTGAGATGTTGCCAAAGGGGAGTTTGGAATCTAATTAGGGAGAGAAGAAACTTGTGAGTCTTGAATATTGTTGAGATATCAAGCTTAACTAACTAGTGCTTGGCAAACATTGATAACCCACCTGGGTGATAGTTTCTACACTTATGCCACTAGCATGGTTGGTGCATTTATGGTTGATATGCCTGTAGTGGATGATAGGTTGTGTGACAGCCATGTTGGAGTACTAGAGTTATGGCATAGTTATATCGCCAGCTCATATAATCAGGTTCACACTATGGACCAACCATTTTTTATGTTACTCTAGGAGAGTGCTTTCCCTTTATGTATGGACTCTTATCTTTAGTTATATGGAAATAGAGAAGAGAAGAAGATAGAAGAAAATTTAGTCATCCATCTCTCTCTCTGTTTTGTGTGTGTGTGTGTGTGTGTGTGTTAGCTTGCAAGGAACTGAAGCTCTCCCTCTCCACTGCATTCGCTTTATGGTATTGGAGCACCAGTTCATGTGAGAGGTAAGGAGGCAAGAAAGACGAAAGAATAACTAAGGAAGGAAGCGGTGCTTGGGTAAGAGCATCATCATCTCTTTCCCTTCTTGGTTTAGGTACAACATCCCTTGGTAGTGTGACACGAAGTTGGGGTTTGGACTTCGGTCACTTCTTAGAATCAAAACACACTTGTACCTCACAGCCTCCTCACCTCCCTTTCTCTCCCTAGGTTAAGATAAAGATATACACATCAAAGGTGAGATCATAATTCATGGAAGGAAAGATGAAAGGCTCCAGAGAAGCAAGAATTTCTGCCACTCTTGTAGCTCCAAACAAGAGGGAGATTCTTTGTTGGAAGAAAATCTTTCGACTCAGGATTATGTGAACGAAAACATACGGGGAATATTGATAAGGTTCATCCATTCGAATTGGGTGATTTAGACAGAATATATTAAAGAAAATGAATATAGCAATCGCTTACAAGAGGATAAGACACACGGGGTTTGCCTTTTGATAAGAGATTAGGAGGAATTAATCATGATTAAGAAGAAATAATGGCCAAAAGTCTATAAAAACAGAGATATACAGAGAATTACAGTTTTAAATCGATATAGACTGTGTAAGAGAGGATTATATAGATGCGTAGAGCTTGAAGAGAGCTTCACGTCTATATAAAAACTTTCAAAAAAGGGCAATCGAGTGAAAAGTTATGAGCGTTTTACTACAAGACTATAAAACTGCCAAAACTCTATAAAAACAGAGATACACAGAGAATTGCAGTTTTAAATCCATATAGGCTGTGCATGAGAGGATTATATAGATACGTAGAGCTTGAAGAGAGCTTCGCGTCTATATAAAAACTTTCAAAAACAAGCAACCGAGCGAAAAGTTCTGAGCATTTTACTACAAGACTATAAAAATGCCAAACTTCGCCTAAAAGTTAGCAACTTTGGGAGAAATTATGATCATCAATGAGGTAAGGGATTAAGAAATTGATTACATGAGTGGAAAGAGCATATAAAGAGCTTCCTAGCCATATGATCAATTTAAGAAATCAATACCCGAGTGATGAGTAATTACCGATTGAAATTTGGGTATTGGACCACAAAAACTGCACTTCCCTCTCTTTCCATGAAACCTCCATTTTCACATAGCCTCTTGCCTTTCATCTCCTTCATGATTCAAGCTAGAGGGTAAGGGTTAACATTGCTCAGCGGACAATTGTAAGATTTATCTATGGTCCCTAAAGTCTTTCCACATGCTCATTACCACTAAAACCATTGGTACCTCCAAAGGAAGACGGCAATAAGGCAAGGGCTACCTTGAGAAGTCATAGGCCCACCAAGATAATAACTCCTTATCCCACTTATCATGAATCATTAAAGAGGTCGAAAATTGGGTTAAGCATGAGGAGCTAATGCTAAATGAGATATACACATGTAAAGAGAGTGTTTGAATAAGAGTTTGAAAGATAAGAGAATGGCAATCACACAAAATGCTCAATTGAGGAGGTTCATTCCTTGATTTGAAAGGGAGAGGAGGGCTCCTTTTATAGGTGGAGAATCATCCTCTCTTCCATTGTTACAAATTATAACATAAAAATCTTCAACCCTTCAGTGACATAAGGGTAGATGTCACCATCAATTGTCCTCTTAGGCTAAGTCTTCTATTGATTATTAAATTGATGACTTTTTGACTTTGAAAGTGTGATGAGATAATAGCCCAGTCTAAGTGGCATGTAGGTGGAGATCCCACTTACACATGGCGGAATTCTCCTCTTCCATGTAGGCATTCTAGAAGAATCTTTCCCAATTATGCACCTACACACACTCCTTCACATGCCTTCCACACTCCCCAACTTGTAGCCTTATGGTGAATACCATATTAATAATACAATAAAAATCCATGTGAGCATGAAGGCCCACTTTTATTTTCCACGTCACTAGTCTACCTACCATACCAAAGTATTTATCAAGCATACTTGTGGCATTTACAATGTGTGCACCCTAAATCAAGTAAAACCATTATATTTGAAGATAGAATGCTGTTATCAAGGTAGCCGCCAAGCCGCCGCATCACCACGCCGTTATTCCATTGTGGGCCGTAATCTTCTTGAACAAGCTTCCACCTTATTACCATTGAGAAACCATCAAAATATGCACAAAATTGAAAATGAAAGATATTAATTTTTCATGTCACATCTTTCCCTCCCAGCAGATCCTCCATGCTTGTCTTGGGGGTCTGCTGGCCATGGTGCTCGAGGGTAAAATATCTTTAGCCGATATTCATTGGCACGTCCGGGAACCTCCAAGACACTTGCATCCTCTAGAAGATAGGTGTTATTTTTGAACTTTTGCTTTATCCTGAAGGGGCCTTCCCAGCGTCGAAGAAGCTTTTTATCTAGCCGTTTCTCCACACGGCCATCATGACTAAGCTTCCTTGCTTGAGTTCTGGCTTCTTCTTCTTCCTCGTGAGAGTGTCATGCCCTACCTTGCGCCGTTGTTGTGCAGCCTCCAAATTTTGAAGTGCCTGAAGTCGCCTCTCATCCAAGATCTCCAGTTGTGCTAGGCGTTGGACATGTGTTTCTTCTTCATTATTCAAGCGTGCAAAAGATGTGCGAAGGCTTGTGATTTCCAATTCTATTGGCAAAATAGCCTCCATTCCATAAACTAACTGAAAAGGTGTGAAACCAAGAGAGAGTTTGTCAGTTGTCCTATAGGCCCATATAGGACCTCTGGCAAATGCACATCCCACTTTCTCTTCATAGTATCCACTAGCTTAGACAAAGATCCACAAAGCAGTCCATTAGTTTTTTCTACTAAACCATTACATTGGGGATAATAGGGAATTGACATAGCATGCTTTATTTTTAATTTCTGCACCAAAGCTTCAATCAAGTCATTCCTGAAAGACCTCCCCCCATCCGTAAGGATTTCTAATGGACATCCAAATCGGACACATATGTATTCCTTGAGAAAGGATGCCACAGCCACTGCTTTATTATTGACCATTTCCTTTGCTTCTGCCCACCTTGTTGCATAATCTGTGGCCACCAATATGTAATACTTCCCATGTGAGGAACGAGGAAGTGGGTCCACAAAATCTAATCCCCACCTTTCAAATGGACCATATGCTAGGATAGGGTTTAAGGGTCCGGGAACCAATTGCTTATGCCCATATGCCTGGCATACTTCACAGCTTCTGCACCACTCATAGACATCTTTGGTGAGTCAAGGCCAATAATAACCTGTGTTAAGGATCCTCCGAGTTGTGCTGGCTAAGGCAAAGTGACCTGAACATTCATGACATAATTCCATAATTCTTTTAGATTCTTCCAAGCTCACTACCCTCATAAGAATCTTATCCTTATCTTGCTTGTAAAGAATGTTCCCTAGAATTGTGTAAGGATGAGCTTTCCTGGTAAGCCTTTGCTTCTGTTGAGGATTCAATCCAGGAGGGAAGTATCCTGTATCTAAATAGTGTTGAATATCTTGGAGCTCAGGCCAACCTATATCCATTAATGCAAGAGTAGCTACTTTGAAAGAAGCCAAGGTTTTAGTAGCCAATTCATCAGCCTTTTGATTATCCTTCCTATTAACATGCACAAATTTACAAAACTCAAAAGCTTCTTTCAACTCCATTGCCCTTTTATACAATTCTTGGAGATTAGGACTCCTTGCCTTATATTCTTCTTTCATTTGTCGGATGACCAATTGCGAATCCCCTTTAACCTCTACCTCTTTGATTTCATCTTTTATGCAATCCTCTAATCCCCAAATTAATGCATTGTACTCAGCCACATTATTTGATATAGCCTTTGCAAATTCCCTACCCTTGGCCCATACCTCTTTTCCTTTTGGATCAAATAAAACTATCCCCCCAGCCCCACATTGCCTGGAAGGGCTAAAGGCTCCATCAAAATGCATAGTGAAAGCAGTTGGTGGTGTCTCCAAATCTTCATATGCTTCTTCCTTTGCTCCTGTTCCTTCTTCCTCTTCCTTCCTTGTAAGCAAATCTGCAAGAGAGGCCCTAGTGGTGTTTTCTATAATAAAAGTGAAAGAGAATTCTTGAAGCTCGCAAATCCACTTTGCAAACTTCCCTCCTGCAGGATTGGGTTTGCGGACCAAGAATTGTAAAGAAGGTTGACATGTGAGGAAGAAAAAAGAGCAAGGTAACAAGTATGACTTGAACTTCTTTACTGCAAAAACAAGAGACAAACCACCTTTCTCCATTTCACCATACCTCTCCTCGGCGCATCAGTGAGTTGTCGGCTTGCATAATACACTAGTTGCATATGCCCTTGCTCTCCCTTTTGCAAGAGTATAGCACCCACTGAATGTGATGAGACACTTGGGTTCACATAAAAGTCCTCCCCCCACCTAGGAGGTTGCACAATTGGACTTTGACTCATGCATTCCTTGAGCAAACAAAAAGATTGAATTTGATCAGGCCCCCATTGGAAAAAAACATTCTTCTTTGTTAACAGATTTATAGGATACATCTTTTCACAGAACATGTCAACAAAGCGTTGGTAATACTTTGTTTTACCCAAAATCCTCCTTACCTCCCTTACATTGGTAGGTGGTGGGAGGGCCACAATTACCTGCACCTTCTCAGGATCCATCTCTATGCCTTCTTCTGAGATAACATGTCCCAAGAGAACCACCTTCCTTCGTGCCAAGCAGCATTTTCCACGATTAAGACGCCCTTTTGCATCATCAATACTTTGCAAGGCCAACCTCAACTTTTCCAAGTGATCCATGCGGCTTGAATAAATGCAAAAATCATCCACAAAGACCCTTATAAACTTTCCCAAGTAAGGTGCAAATACCTGACTCATGAAGCGTTGAAAAGTTGCTGGTGCATTGGTCAAGCCAAATGGCATCAGGTGCCCTATAGGCATACACTCCCCAAGGGGTGATAAATGAGGTTTTCCTTTGATCTTCTTCAAAAATCCGGATTTGGAAGTATCCAGAGTATCCATCACACATTGAATACAACTCATGACCTGCAACTTGATCCAAAATCTCATCCTGAAAGAGTAGAGGATAATAATCCCTCTTTGTGCATGCATTCAGAGGGCAAAAGCCACACACACACGCCATTTTCCACCCTTTTTTGGAGTGACTACAACTGGGGAAATCCACTCTGAATTCTCTACTGGAAAAATAAATCCAGCTTCAAGCAAATTAGTTACCTCCTTCTTAAGCACCTCTGCTTGCACTACTCCCAAACGCCTTAGCCGCTGTACCACTGGCTTACTTTGGGGCTTGAGATCAATCTTGTGCTCTACTACTAGGGTAACTTGGCGTACTTGTGAGTAGCTGTTTGCAAAAAGGTTAGGAAATCCATCCAACATTTTCAAGTAATTCTCCCTTTCAGTACACCTGCTATGGACTCATCAAGAAGAAGTTCATTTTGTTGATGAAGACTAGTGAGGTCCACATCTCCTTTCTTGCACATGGTTGAAGAAGCTTTCCCTTCCAAGGCTCCATTGTCTTTAGCATCCCCTCGATCCCTTCCCAGGGAAAGACCAAATGCAACTCCCTCCACCTCCCCTTCTGAGATAGAATCCTCCGAGCTACCACTTGTCTCTTCTTCATCGGATGACTCTGACTCTGAACTTTCGAAAGTTGAAGGTTCACCTCTTACCACTTTCTTGCGAGGACTCTTGATTTTTTAGTGGACCTTCTTATTCTCACCTTGTAGAATAAGATCACATGTCTCCCACTTTTGAATTGCCTTCACTTGGCGAAGTCATGGCCTACCCAATATCAATGGGTAAGCCCTAGCATCAGGCTTTGTAGGAATGACCTGAAAAGTTGTAGGCACAGAAATACCACATACATCCACTGCCAAATTCCAGACAATTCCTAAGGTTTTCACCCTAGTATTATCAGCAAGTTTGATGCGATAGGGAGAGTTAGTGGAAGACAACTTTAAATCAACATCTTTCATTGTTTTTTCACTCATGACATTGATTGACGCACCTCCATCAATGTATGCATTAGAAATTGTTTGCCCCTCAATGATGACATCAATCACAAGCACATCATCTCTTACATCAATATCCACCTTCTGAACCATAGGAGTCCCATTATCCCTCTTCTTCTTTTTCTTAGATTGTCTTGTGCTAGCCAGCCTACCCCATTCCTTTCTGAGCTTTGGAGAGAGTGCCAAAAGCTACCCAAATGTGATTTGTGCTGTTTTTTCCCTAAGATCTCTTAAGAGGTCATAAGTAAGAGATCCTTGTCCAAGAGGAAAGTCAGATTTGTGCTGTTTTTTCCCTATGATCTCTTAAGAGGTCATAACTAAGAGATCCTTGTCCAAGAGGAAAGTCAGATTGTCCAATTTTTCTCCTAGACGACTTCTTCTTCTTCTTATTTTTCTCCTCTTCTTCAGATTTATCTTCTTGTTCTTCTTCTTCTTCCTGGCTTCTAGTTTTACGACCCCTTTTTACCATTAATGGCATCAATGTTTCCTCTTCTTCTGAGCATATTTCCTCTAAAAGTGCTAAACTTTTATCCTCACTTTTCCTCAACTTTGGACACAGTGCGATAGTGCCCCTTCTCTTGACATTCATAGCATGTGACACTACTTCTATCCCTAGGTTTATCCTCAGCTCGTGGAACCCTAGGTGGCCTTGCATTGACTAAGTGTAACTTCAAATCAGCAAATTCTGCCATAAGTTGTGCAATGTTATGATCCAAGGATGGAGCTTGTACCTGAGATGTTGAGGCTATCTCTACTCGTGGTGGGGTTGGCACATTCGGAGAAGATTGGATTATGGACTCAATATGAAGAGTGGCCTCCTTCTTCAAAGCAATACGAAGAGCCTCTTTAAAATTAGTGGGATCTTTGCCAAGAACTTTTCCATGCAAGCGGGGATCCAAAGCCCTGATAAACTTGCTCATCTTAAGGTGCTCCATTGCTAAAGAACTCTTTGAATCTTCCATAGAAGGTGAAGAAGAAGAAGCAACAACATGTAAAGCAGCTTGTTGATATTTGATGAATAAGGCTTCATACCTTACTGAAAAGGCAGAAACTGACTCTCCATCCTTTTGGAAAATTTGATCCAATTGTAATAGTAAAGCATTTGGCGACTCCACTGTCCCAAATCTCTCCTTCATTGCTTTGGTCAACCTTTCCCAATCATTCTTGGACTCCTCTGGCAAAGCCTCATGCCAAGTTAAGGCCATACCCTCCAAGAAATCTGGGAGTATTTCTGCCCTCTCCTTCTCAGACCAACCCGTCAAGCGGCATGCTTGGTTAAACTCTCAGAGATAACTCCCCGGGTCTTCTCCTTCCGATCCTTGGAACACCGAAATGTTGAACATCTTGCACCAAAAGATGAGTAGCAACAAGGAAAATTTACTTGTTTCAAAATAACTTTCCTTTAATCATGCGAGACCTTGAGGTTAAAATAGAATAATTCTAAGTAAAACCTGCCCGCCGTCTCCACCAAAAGATGTGACACGAAGTTGGGGTTTGGACTTTGGTCACTTCTTAGAATCAAAACACACTTGTATGAAACCTCACAGCCTCCTCACCTCCCTTTCTCTCCCTAGGTTAAGATAAAGATATACACATCAAAGGTGAGATCATAATTCATGGAAGGAGAGATGAAAGGCTCCGGAGAAGCAAGAATTTCTGCCAGTCTTGCAGCTCCAAACAAGAGGGCGATTCTTTGTTGGAAGAAAATCTTTCGACTCAGGATTATGTGAACGGAAACATACGGGGATTATTGATAAGGATCATCCATTCGAATTGGGCGATTTGGACGGAACATATTAAAGAAAATGAATATAACAATCGCTTACAAGAGGATAAGACACATGGTGTTTACCTTTTGATAAGAGATTAGGAGGAACTAATCATGATTAAGAAGAAATAATGGCCAAAAGTCTATAAAAACAGAGATATACAGAGAATTACAGTTTTAAATCCATATAGGCTGTGCAAGAGAGGATTATATAGATGCATAGAGCTTGAAGAGAGCTTCATGTCTATATAAAAACTTTCAAAAACGGGCAACCGAGCGAAAAGTTATGAGCATTTTACTACAAGACTATAAAACTGCCAAAACTCTATAAAAACAGAGATATACAAAGAATTGTAGTCTTAAATCCATATAGTCTGTGCAAGAGAGGATTATATATATGCATAGAGCTTAAAGAGAGCTTCGCGTCTATATAAAAACTTTCAAAAACGGGCAACGGAGCGAAAAGTTCTGAGCATTTTACTACAAGACTATAAAACTACCAAAATTCGCCTAAAAGTTAGCAACTTTGGGAGAAATTCCGATCATCAATGAGGTAAGGGATTAAGAAATTAGTTACATAAGTGGAAAGAGCATATAAAGATCTTGCTAGCCATATGATCAATTTAAAAAATCAATACCCGAGTGATGAGTAATTACCGATTGAAATTTGGGTACTGGACGACAAAAACTGCACTTCCCTTCCTTTCCATGAAACCTCCATTTTCACATAGCCTCTTGCCTTTCATCTCCTTCATGATTCAAGCTAGAGGGTAAGGGTTAACATTGCTCAGCGGACAATCGTAAAGATTTACCTATAGTCCCCAAAGTCTTTCCACATGCTCATTACCGCTAAAACCATTGGTACCTCCAAAGGAGGGTGGCAATAAGGCAAGGGCTACCTTGAGAAGTCACAGGCCCACCAAGATAATAACTCCTTATCCCACTTATCATGAATTATCAAAGAGGTCCAAAATTGGGTTAAGCATGAGGAGCTAATGCTAAATGAGATATTCACATGTAAAGAGAGTGTTTGAATATAAGGGTTTGAAAGATAAGAGAATGGCAATGACACAAAATGCTCAATTGAGGAGGCTCATTCCTTGATTTGAAAGGGAGAGGAGGGCTCCTTTTATATGTGGAGAATCACCCTCTCTTCCATTGTTACAAATTACAACATAAAAATCTTCAACCCTTCAGTGACATAAGGATAAATGTCACCATCAATTATCCTCTTAGGGTAAGTCTTCTATTGATTATTAAATTGATGACTTTTTGACTTTGAAAGTGTGATGAGATAATAGCCAAGTCTAAGTGGCATGTAGGTGGAGATCCCACTTACACATGGCGGAATTCTCCTCTTCCATGTAGGCATTCTAGAAGAATCTTTTCCAATTATGCACCTACACACACTCCTCCACATGCCTTCCACACTCCCCAACTTGTAGCCTTATCGTGAATACCATATTAATAATACAATAAAAATCCATGTGAGCATGAAGGCCCACTTTTATTTTCCACATCACTAGTCTATCTACCATACCAAAGTATTTATCAAGCATACTTGTGGCATTTACAATGTGTGCACCCTAAATCAAGTAAAACCATTATATTTGAAGATAGAATGCTGTTATCGGGGTAGTCGCCAAGCCGCCACATCACCACGCCGTTATTCCATTGTGGGCACCGTAATCTTCTTGGACAAGCTTCCACCTTATTACCATTGAGAAACCATCAAAATATGCACAAAATTGAAAATGAAAGATATCAATTTTTCATGTCACAGTAGCTTCGGGGGTTACACATCTCCGATTGAGGAGCTGTTTTCACAAGCTTGGAGGTGCCTATGTGGTACCAAGCACTTTGTACTAAAAATTTATAGCCAAAATCACGTTTTGATCTCCATTCTATCTTGTAAGGTATTTTTAATAGTGTCATCTGGTAAGTTCTGTGTGATGTAATGAAACGGATGTGGATGTGAATAATGAGATGAGAGAATATGTGAAAGGGTGAGATGGGAAGTATATGGATGTATAGATGTGGATGTGTATGTGAAAGAATGGATGTGAATGTATGGATGTGGATGTGTATGTGGAAGTATGAATGGGGATGTGTATGTGGAAGAATGGATGTGGATGTATGAATGTGGATATGTATGTGGATGTATGGATGTGGATGTGTATGTGTATGCAGATGTATGGATGTGGATGGGTATAGGAAGAATGAATGTGGATATGTATGTGGATGTGTGGAAGTGGATGTTTATGTGGAAGAATGTATGTGGATGTGCATGTGGAAGAATGGATGTGGATGTATGGATGTGGATGTGTATGTGGAAGAATGAATGTGGATGTATGGATGTAGATGTGTATGTGGATGTATGGATGTGGATGTGTATGTGGAAGAATGGATGTGGATGTGTATGTGAAAGGAAGTATGTGTATGTGGAAGAAAGGATGTGGATTTGATGTGATGAGAATTGAGATGTAAATAAATGAGATGTGATGTCATGCGAATCCAATTTAAATGTATGATATGGGATGAGAATGGATGAGATGTGATGTGATGTGAATCAAGATAAGAATGAATGAGATGAGATGTGAAATGAATGAGATGACATGTGATGTAAATTGAGACAGATGTGAAATGAATGAGGTGTGATGGGATGTGAATATGGGTTGATGCAAGTGGATGAGATGCGATGAGAATAAATGAGGAAAGATGTGATGAGATGAAAAAAAATGATGTGATTGAATGAGAATGGATATACGTATGAATTGGATATGGACTAAGTAATGTGGACGGATGTCAAACAATGTGAAAGATGAGAGTTCATTATAGGAACTATAATTATGACCTATTTTTAAATGACTATTTTATGTCAAAAGATGTTGGGGAAGCATTTTGACCGTCTTGTGAATGAGGTCATGGGGTGGTGACCTAGCTGATAAAGTTGCAACAGCTAACGGAGAGTCAACGGAGGACATCTCGCGTAGCAAGGTCGGCCAAGGTCTTGACAGCCTCAGTTTGAATTAAATGGTGAGCTTCCGGTACGGTGGATGAGGGACCAAGGAAGCAGCCTATGAGTGAAGCGCTAGGTGACCTGCGAAGGATCCTAGAGGGTGCTGACCATACGGTGCTCGGGCTCTGGGTCACCGAAGTTACTCACACATGGGTCGGGGAAGATATTGGAACAAGGAGTAAGAGTTGTTTTCTGAAAATGGGCATGGATCAGGTTGATTGACCTTGCTGGTCCTCAACGGATGAGTCCATGGCCTTTTTTATATGGATCTGTTGGTTGATTTTGCTGATCTTCAACAGAGATTGCATCTTGATTTTTATAAGAGAATATATTGCCGGGTACTATGAGCTAGGAGCTATGGAAAAGGCCCTTGAGTGGACAGGTGGTGAGCGTTCTGGTTGCTAATGATGCCATAGATACCTCGATGAAGGAATGATTGGAAACTAGGATTCAAGTGGTTATTTTGGAGGATTATGATCAGTGACACTATGGTTTCATTAAATGATTGTTTTAAACATAGCTGAATCTGTGAGGAAGGCAATTTCATATTGGATGTGTAAGTGGTGTGACTAGCATTAAATTTGTATGAATATCTGGCTAGGGGCCCTGGGAACTCTTTTCCCTGGTACCCGAGACAAAACCTAACCAAATTCTTAATTGGATAATCCCATCACTATAGTGGTTGGGCAGTTGGCTAACCCATGGGGCTGGATAGGGTTAGGCTGGACTGATGGATCCGTAAAATGAGACTCAATTATGTTATAGTAAAATAGATGAAGTAAATCCCGGATAGTAATTGTTTTATGAAAAAAGAATCAACGACTCTGCCTCTCGATGGGAAAAAAAGCGTTGGTTTCTATGATCCAAGTGCAAGTATCTTCCTTTATCTGACCAAGTGACTCACAGGTTCGGTCACATCAATTTGGTTTGTAATCACCTTGACCACATTAGAGTATAAATATCCTGGAGGAATTGCCGGTGCTTTTTGGGCGAGGGAAGTTTCTCCGGGTTTGGTTTTTGAAGAACTGAGGGATTAGTCTCTTTTCGAGATATCCGTGGGTGAGGCCCCGAGTGAGGGATCTTGCCCCACTCAAGGAGTGCTACTTCCACTGCTAGCATCCCCGAATCCGTTGTGTGGAGGGGGTAGGGATCTTTCAGCTCGTATTAGAGCGAATTGGCCAAAGTGGATCAAGCGAGAAACCAAAAATGTCAAAAATTTATGAAGCAACAGTAAAAGGTTGAAATTGTGTGATGAAATTCATACAAATTAATATGCCGACTGAAATTCATAAATTGGTAATTGGGTCTTCAGATTGAAGTACCACAATTGTATGGAATCCCTGACTTGCTTGAGGTCTAGACATGATGGTATTTACCTTATAATTCCAAGGACCGTGACTACGCATATATACCGAGGGTATAATTGCAGCTCTTTACTGGCAGTAGATACAAGTAAATCTAAGACCTTGAAATTATAAGCAAAAATGCTATCCGAATGATGAATTCGAATGTGGTTGATATGATTTTAAAACTCTAGTTGAGAACTGATGAGTTGATTTGGATTTTGATTAAAAAATGATTATTCCTAAACTTTGGTTGAAAAGCGATAAGTTGAGCAAAGCCACAATGAGCATGAATGGGACGAGTCCCTGTGATGATGTTCGTAACTGGAGTGATGATAACGACTTTAGCAAATCACTATGAGATTACTAGATTGTGTTGTCAGATTGCTACTATTAACACTTGACCCGGTGGATCAAGTCAATGGATGACAAATTGAGAACTTGCTTGACTAAAATTCCCATGGAGGAATGTTTAGAAAGAAAAAAAAATTTGGTCTAATGGACCATTATTGTGTTAAGGATATGAATGATATGTTCTAAATGAATTATTATCTGATAATGAGTTCTATATAAGGGATATTTATCCTAGGATTCTATTGGGTTGACCAGAATAGAAGGAAGCCTAGAATCAGTTGGATCTTAAGGGAAAGAGTTATCCTCTAGTTTGGGAGATGAGGACATCTCGCATTTTTTAAGTGGGGTAGGATGTAAGATTCCTCCCCTTTTGATCTTGTAATTATTCCCCTCTTTGAAATAAAAGAAAGATTATGTTTTACCCTGTTTTGACCTAGAGAGAGAAAATATCTAGAGAGAGGTAATCCAAATTGAGATATTTTAGGATATAAAAATCCTCCTAGTGTCTAAAATGATTTCCCCTAAAATAAAAATTCAAAAAGAACTTTCCAATGTGCAATTGGAATTAATTGAAACTATGTATAAAGAACCTTAGTCTAAAGGTCTACATTTTTCAGAAATTTTTGGATTATGGTCCAATTCCTATGGGCCAATAGGCTCAATCCAAGTGTGGGGAGGAGATAAATCCAATTTAAAAAAGAAAAACTCCCAAAATGAGTAAATGCTCACATAAGATGAAGAGTTGACTAAGGACAAGGTTTATTAGTAAAAAGTGCCTATTTCACTTGTGTGCTGGAGTTTTAAACTAAAAAATAATGTGATATTTTTATCTCTCCTCTCTCCTAGATCAAACCAAATCAAAAGGGAGCCAACTAGGTCCAAATCTTTGGACTTGGTTAGAGGACTCCCTCACCTACAAATAGATCCGTAGCCCTTTGTAAAAAAATATGAGAACTATACCATGCCAGTATTATGCTGAAATAATGATATTTTCTATTATCCTCTAGAAATCCTCTACAAATTGAAGAGATTGGAGCTTCTCTCTCTCTTAAATCATCTTTGGTGACTCCAACAACATACCAAACCAATTGATTGGTTTGGTATGTTGGGGGCCTCTACTATGATCAAAGAATCAATTGATTGGTTAGGGGCCTCTACTGTGATCAAACAACCAATTGATTGGTTGGGGGCCTCTACTGTGATCAAAGAATCAAGTGATTGGGAAGGTAAAGTGTGGATAATTGTCTTCTTTTTCTTAAATCTCTAAATTTTTCTCTTCTCAACCCCTCTTAAGCTTGAGAAGCATTAATTTGAATGGCTTTTGAATTGAAGTTCTTTAATGTATTGTAATGAGGGATTGTAATGAAGAAATATATAAATTTCCATTTATGCTTAATTTATAATGGTTTTTAAGTATTTCTCTCTCTCCCCCAAAGAATGGTCATTCCTATGACATATTCTCAATTCAAATGAAGCTTCTCATGAAGCATTTCTCTAATCCATAAGTAATTTCTATGCTTGTCTAATTGGAGGCCAAAAAAATGGCTTTTAATACTTTAATGCTATTTAATTTATGGTAAAATTAAGAATCAATCCATAATTCGATAATGATCCAATCAGTGGTTATTTTATTCACATGAATAATACTAAACTTTATGCTTTGAAATTATTTGAGAATTATCACTAATAGCAGCAGAGCGGAGCTATGGTAAATTTTTTGAAAAATTAACACAAATCATTTTCATTTATATTATGAAAAGAGGACTTCCTACCATATTCTAGGATTAATCATCCTAGATTAGTTGAATGATTCTCATTATAATCATGAAAAATTAATTTTTATGTTTATGCATAAATAGTTAATTAGAAAAAAGAGAAATTTCTAGTAACCCATTTTTATGTTAAAAGAGTAATTCCCATGACAATGGAAATCCATGTATTCCAATGAATTAAGAGAAAAAATTGGAATGCTAAAATAATGTATATTTTATTTAAAAATTAAAGAAGGATTTTAGTAAAATTTATCTTTTTGCATAGATAAATTTAAATGTTGAAAGAGGAATTCCCACCATATTGGAATTCAAATATTTAAATGAGGAAAGTGTAATTCCTAGTGTAAAGGAATTAATGGCAATTTTTATTTAAATTTTAGGAGAAAATTTAGGTAAGTTTTTTTTAAAACTTAGATAAGTTTAAATGGTAAAAGAGGAATTCCTATGACATTTGGAATTCCATCATTGAGATCGGAAAAGAGAAATCCTTGAGTATTTTAATTAAATTCAAAGATGAAATTTAAATCAATTTATTTTATCTATGAGAAATATTTAAATGTGAAAAGAGGAATTCCTATGACATTTGGAATTCCATCATTTAGATGGGAAAAGAGAAATTCCTAGCATATTGAAATAATGGATATTTTATTTTAGATGAATTTATTTTATGAGAAATAATTGATGAAAAAAGAGAAATTTCCATGACATTGGAATGCAAATAATCAAATGCAAAAAGAGGAATTCCCATTGTATTTGAGATCCAAGAAATTAAATGGGAAGAAGAGGAAATTTTAGTATAATACAATTTATGATTATTTACCAAAAGTGAAAATATGGGTAGAATTAATTTCTACAAATCCCATAAATTCTATTATTCAAAAGAGGAATATTGAATATAATTCAATTGAGGAATTGAGAAGGAATATGGAAATAGTCATCGAGAAAAAGAACCTTTGATTAGGCCAAACAATTGGTAGAAATTTAGAGAAAGTCCCATTATCGGTATCAAACTAGAAAAAGCAATTAAATAGGAATAGCATGTGAATGGATGTGATAAGATGAAAATAGGATGTGATAAGATGTGATGTAATGAAATGTATGTGGATGTGAATAATGAGATGAGAGGATATGTGAAAGGGTGAGATGGGAAGTATATAGATGTATGGATGTGGATGTGTATGTGGAAGAATGGATGTGGATGTGTATGTGGAAGTATGAATGGGGATGTGTATGTGAAAGAATGGATGTGGATATATGAATGTGGATGTATGGATGTGGATGTGTATGTGAAAGAATGGATGTGGATGTGTATGTGAAAGAATGCATGTTGATGTGCATGTGGAAGAATGGATGTGGATGTGTGGATGTGGATGTGTATGTGGATATGGATGTATGGATGTGAATGTGTATGTGGATGTATGGATGCGGATGTGTATGTGGAAGAATGAATGTGGATGTGTATGTGGAAGATTAGATGTGGATGTATGGATGTGGATGTGGATGTGTATGTGGAAGAATGGATGTGGATGTGTATGTGAAAGGATGTGATGTGATGAGAATCGGGATGTGAATGAATGAGATGTGATGTCATGCGAATCGGATGTAAATGTATGATATGGGATGAGAATGGATGAGATGTGATGTGATGTGAATCAGGATAAGAATGAATGAGATGAGATGTGAAATGAATGAGATGAGATGTGATGTAAATTGAGACAGATGTGAAATGAATGAGGTGTGATGGGATGTGAATATGGGTTGATGCGAGTGGATGAGATGTGATGAGAATAAATTAGATGTGATGTGATGTGATGAGAATAAATTAGATGTGATGTGATGTGAATCGGGATAAGAATGAATGAGATGAGATGTGATGTAAATTGAGACAGATGTGAAATGAATGAGGTGTGATGGGATGTGAATATGGGTTGATGCGAGTGGATGGGATGTGAATATGGGTTGATGCGAGTGGATGAGATGTGATGAGAATAAATGAGGAAAGATGAGATGAGATGGAAAAAATAATGTAATGAGAATGGGTATACATATGAATTGGATATGGATTAAGTAATGTGGATGGATGTGAAACAATGTGAAAGACGAGAGTTCATTATAGGAATTGTAATTATGACATGTTTTTAAATGACTGTTTTATGTCAAAACATTTTGTGGGAAGCATTTTGACCGTCTTGTGAATGAGGTCGTGGTGACCTAACTGATAAAGTTGCAACAGCTAACGTAGAGTCAATGGAGGACGTCTCGCGTAGCAAGGTTGGTCGAGGTCTTGACCAGCCTCAGTTCGATTTAAATGGTGAGCTTCCGGAACAGTGGATGAGGGACCAAGGAAGCGGCCTAGACAAAAAATTCGAAGAAGCAGATATGGCCTTCATTCGAGTACGCCCCAAAAGAAGTTCTCTATCTCTTGGGAAGTACATGAAGTTATTCCCCCAATACTGTGGGCCATATCTGATTACAAAGAAAGTAGGTGACTTAGCCTATGAACTTGTTTTGCCTCCTCATCTCAAAGTGCATAATGTATTTCATATGAGCTACGCTTACACTCAGTGTGTTAAGCGAGGCAATGGCCTTGTAGGGTTCATGAATGGTCTGGCCGTTTGAGAGCATGAATTGTGTGCTGAGTTTGCAACTTGGGAGAGTGTCAAGTGTAGCAAGGAGTTTCAGCCAATTCAGGTCGACTTCGTTACTATTGACAGAAGCGGCCAGGCATGAAGCATGCGCATCATCAAGGGCTTGATGATAGGCATCACAAACCAAGAGATCGTTTCTCCTGGCGATGGTCACAGAGTCTTCAGTAAAGGGAGCTTTGTACATGGGGTATGAGTGCCAATAAATTAACCTTAAGCATTTGATACCCTTTGAGGAGGTAGACATGATGCAAGTCCTAGTCATGGATCAATCGGGTTTGTCTCATGAAGGGTCTACCCAAGATTGCATCATAGGCGGTATTACGAAAGTCCATGTCTACAAATGTGAGGTGGACTATCATGTCACAGAATTGACCTTGAGGTCATGCACAAGCATTAGGAAGTGAATGGGGTCTTCTTGGGCCCTTTAATTTGCCCAAGCCTAATCAAGGTGATTAAGGAATAGCCAAATGGGGGGTTGCCATGTGGACTGAAATGTTGGGTTTTTAAGAGAGGTGTAAGAGTGGTCAAAGGGTGCACTTTTTCCCCCAAAAAGGGAGGGGATAATTTTACAATTTTCGGACCTCTATAACTTCTACATACAAGCTCCGATTTGAGCGGAGATTACAGATCCGTGATCTACGCATCAAGAGCTTTCCATAGATATGTTACATGATATGGTTTTATCCGCTAGATTTTAAATTCTATTTTCTCCCCAAAATTCAAATTCGAATAAAGTAGCCGTTTTGAAGCTTCTAATTAAAAAACGTTTCTTCTTAAGAGAAAAGGTTTGACTCCCTTAAACTGCCAAATAAAAGGGCCCAAGAAGCCTTCCATTGAGGTCCTAATGGGCCCTAGGGTTTTGTAGAATTCCCATCTGCAAGCTTGATCACCAATGTGGTGGGATCAAGGCGTGGTTGGCCCCAGATTTCCCAACACGTTTGTGTGAGGATGCTTATGCCAGCACCTCCATCCAAGATGCCTTTGATCACGTGTCCACTATAGGAAATGGGCAATGTTGCACTTGTGTCATCACCTTCAAAGTATTGTCGCAGTGCATTGACATGAATTGTTGCTGCGCCTTTGGGTTGTGGCTGGTGTTGATTGAGTAAGTCTATATGACGGGGCTCTGATTCGTTCGAGGAATCTGAGGGAGCTTCCTCCTCCACAAAAGCCGGTAGTTTGTGTTCTATACAATCCCGAAGGTCATTCCATAATTTTGGACTATCTTTTAACAAGGTTGTAATGGGAATTTTGATTTGGGAGGAAAGGAAGACTGAGAGGCCGACCAGGTCGAATTGATGAGTCATAGTTTCCTGATGGGCGAGACATGATCATAGGGTGGACCAGCAACATAGTATATGGAGGTTCAATGTGGTCCTTATTTGATAAGTTTGGAGGTCGAGAGTTCATTGCTGTAGGAGGATAAAATACCTCAAAAAATTTCATGTGCAGACCTCGTGAGTCCCTCTCAAACTCTGAGTCAATGTTTGCATCGAGTGGTTCAATGTGAACGTGGCATTCGAGCTGGGCTGTTTGTGTAATAGGCATTGGAGTATGAGAAGGCACATGAGAGTCAAAATCTTCGTTTGTTAACATCATGTTAGCAAACAGATCTTCCTCCACCTGAGCGGTTGTAGAAGCAAGGGCTCCTACCTTATGTGGTGCGGAAGTTAGGGTTCAATGGGGGATGGCATGCACTTAGGTACGGGGTCAAAGGTTACGAAAACTGGTGTGATGGTTCAAGTTTAGCCTAGTATTGCTCTACCAATGCTTGGGCCTCCTAAAGACGTTGCTTCTCAAGGATGGTATTGATATAAGTGGCTAGTTGTTTTTCCTGTTTGGTGAGTTTTTCGTGGGCTGCATGGGGGAGTGGCAATTCGGCACAATCATTGCTCTCTCTCGGAGGAGGATGTGGTCTTTGTTGAGCAATTGTGGATGCTAACCCGATCTTGTTCATGGCCAACATGCCTAGAGTGTTGTTTCTTTTGGGATGTAGCCTTCTTGTCTTGCAACTGTGTGATGACATTCAATGGGATAATAGATCTATCGTCCCCATAATGAATGCTTAACACATTAAGGGATGGCATGCCTTCGATTGTGGAATGAGAAACTGGTTGGAAAGAAAAATCCTTGTAGTAATGGTCAATTCCACACCCGTGACATTGTGGTTGCATTGGCAGACATTTCTTTTGAGAGCATTTTGCCACTCTCTGGGGTTTATGGCGCAAAGATTTTCCATGTTGTACCACTACACCAATGCCTTGAAGAAAGAGCTTTCATGAACTATCTAAACTTTAATTTCAGAATTAGATCAAGGAAAAAATAGGGGCTACTATTTTAGGGATTTTTTTTACAAAAAAAAAATGCCCGATATCTTAAAACATTCGTCCAAATTTTGGCGATTTTGAAGGGTTTTAGAAAATATTTGCCCAATTTTGGATATTTTAAGGCATTTTTTAAAAACATTCACCCCATTTTCAATACTTTTAGATTTATATAATAGGAATAATTACCAACCCACCTATACTTATATATTCATGGAGGTATCTTATTTTTTTAACCCTGATTTGGATCCTCGAGAACATGTAAATGTAATATAATTATTAAACTTGAGGATTTTTATAGCATTTAGTAGAACTTGTGCTAAAATAGTGATGCTGTACCTTGAGCTTGACTCAAATATAGAGCCTAGGAAATGAGACTATGAAGGAGTTGATGAATTGTCCAATAGCATTATTTGTCATTATATCTCTCACTAGCTTAAGAAGATACGAGAGTTTTTGCGTGCTTGGTCTATCAGTTTAAAGAGTTACATCTAATGTTGTGGAAAATGGTGAAGGTTAGCTCTTGTGTGGAGGTGAAACGGAAGAGGCATCAAAGTTGGTGTTTGCAACAGGTTATCCTCTTGTAACTCAGTAAACATCCTACATATGGAGAGTTGCGGAGGCACTTGTAATGATGGGTTGAGTGAGAATGGTTCTTGAGCAAACCAAGCAAAGTCTGCACCATAAAGAGCTGAATGGCTATAATGATTGTGTTGGCCTTGGTAGGTTAGAATGACCATGCGAGGGTTTTCAAATGATCGCTCTATGCATTTCTTCACTGAACACATATTTGTTGTGCACCGGTAATATTTCCTGCATGCACAACAAGAATTAAAAAAAGGTAGTCAAAACAGCGAGGACATATGATTGGCTTACTAGCCCCACAGCATAACTGAGATTCGGTCGTGTGATAGTCATGTAAATGAGACTGCCAACCATCTTTCTATACATATATGTGTGTGTGTGTGTGTGTTAGAACATGTTATCCCTTTGTAATACTCCGGTGTGTGTAGTGGAGTGTATGGTTTTGTCATACTCCGGGGTGTGTAGTGGAGTAGTACGGTGTGAATGGTCGGGTGACATTCCCTTCTACGACTAGGAATGGAATAAAACCTAATGATTTTTTTTTAATAAATTAAATCGCTTCATGCAGACATGTACATAACTTACCTTGGATATGGGCTATTCTTCACTGCTTTTTGCCCATACTTACGCCATTTATAACCATCAGATAGATCGTCCACCGTGCTCTCAACAACCATTGCTACTCTAGGTTCACGCTGCTCACGCTTTGGAGCTCGTCGTCTTCCTGGTTTGTGCCTGACATGTTGATAGTGGAACAACCTCTATTGAGTCTAAGTAACAAACACACGCGATGCAAAGAAGAAGCTCATAAACATTAAATAAGAAATATAAGAAGATGGTAGGGCCTTACTCATTCCTGGTTACTGTCTTCTCAGCCGGCGTCTCCTGTAGGATCTGGTCGACGGCCGGAACCGCACTTATCTCCGGCAGCGCGCTGCATATGTTCTCTTCATTTTCACTTACATTACTATCGATACTAAAGTGGTGGATAGCAGGTGAGGGTGGGTAGGGCCAACTCGCAAAGCAGTTTTGTTCATCACAAGGAGGTAGTACCATATTGTTTTCGCCCATAATATCAGGAGCAATTAAAACGCCTTGTTCTCCCTGTGCAGCAGTATTGGTGATGTGATAATTGAAGTTTGAGTCATTGAACTCATCTAGCCATTGAAGTGGGCTGAGAACAGTGTGGTGCGGAAAGCCTCCCTCTAGAACTGAAGGATCGCCCATGTTTGTGCTACACAAAAACTACATGTAACGCAATGTGTGAAGTAGTGAGCTAACCTATTTAACTGTGGCATCCCATTGGTGGGGTCATGCAGCAGGCCCATTCGTCATCATAAAGTCTCACGTCCCGCCAGGCCTGGCCAGGGTTCGGGAAAACAATTTTAGGGAAAAGGAACTAAATCCTTTTCACCACTAAATGAGAAGGAAATTGCTATTTTTGAGATGGTATTTTCTATGTGAACTTAGAAAATATAACTAAAACTTGTAAAATTTGAAAGGGTTTTATTTCCTTCTCATAAGAATTTGAGAAGGATTTTCCCGAAGTTGAACAAGTTCTAGGCTAAAGCGAACCCGTCTTTTTCTGAACCCTGGGCCTGGCACCTCCTGTAGGTTTCAAAACCTAGCTGGACATGGGCACACACGTTTGTAGAGGACACAGCCCTTGGGTGTTCGTCAAAAGTGCGTTGAAAGGAGTATCTACCCCCCCCAACGTACACCGACCGTAAGTCAAAAACCAAACCAAATACGATGAGCAATCCGATGACATTTTCATGTGATACTCATCATGTCACACTTCTACTGCTCCATCATCTATGTCTACATCATCGTGCCAAGCTAGCATTATCTCCAGGTGAGCTTGTTTTCTCGACACTCTACCTCAAGCTTTAGTCTATGTGTTGTACTCTCAAATTATGCTTGAAATACTCACATTTGTCCTTACCTAAGGCTTTGGTGAGATTATTTGCAAATTATTTAATTGTTTGCGCGTATTAGACCAAAGCAACATCTCCTATTAGCACCTTTTCCCTAATGAAATGATATTGAGTCTCTATGTCCTTAGTCCTCTTCTCTGTAAACTGTTGAAATTCATGGATCAAGCTCCCTAATGACAATCAATTATCTAATTAGATCCTAATCCTAATCTAATCCTATACTAATGATAATACTAATCTAAGGTGGATAAAAATGAACAGTACTCATGGTGATGAGTGTGTGCTAATTAAGTTTAAACTCAAGTTGAGTTAGGTTACAAGATGAAAACTTGTACTCATAAAAAGAATTGAGATGTTGTGCGTGTATTCCAATGCTTGAAATGTTCTCCTTTTATATGAGGAGAGTATAACAAAGCTATGATAGCTTATATGGGATAACTTGGCTAGGTGACTTGACACTCTAGCATCACTCATTTCAACACCCGCCCTATGCTAGATTGGGTACAATTTTTAGGCTTTCACTCTTCCTCTCTCTCCCCTTATGCTAGGCTACTTTGGCCTTTATGCTACTTTGGCATTATAGTTACTTTGGCTATGAATTTTAGCTTGAGTGCATCATATGGCCTCAAAGACTGATTACATCACACTTTTTGTAGAGATAAGAGGGGTGAAAAGTATAATGGCTTGATTGCATTATATGGCCTTAGAGGCTGATTACATCACACTTTTTGTAGAGATAAGAGGGGTGAAAAGTATAATAGTTCTTTCTCTGGAAGAGCTCATCTTCAGCTGGGACAACTTTGGCCTCAATGTAGTTTGCCTGCTTTCTTTTATATAGCAATCTTCTTCTAAGTGACCGATTTTTCCATAATAGTCACAAACAAGCTTTGGTTTATCTTTATTGCAACATTCATTCTTGGTATGACCAAGTTTTCCACAGTGATAACATCTTGGAAGTTGAGATATTGATTGATTTGCCCTTTGAAATCTCCCACCCTTTGCAGTGACAGTGCTTCCTCACTTGAATGTGATTTGAATGATTCTTTATCTTTGAATTTGGATTCTTGTTCAAGTAGAGATGATTTTACTGTTGAAATTTGAGCTAAATGATGAGCTATGGTGGATCAAACACTAGAATCAGCATAATTAACAAAGTGATTAGCAAGTGATTAAGATGTAATTAGTGAATAATTAGCACATAGATTAATGTAGGCATGGATACTCAAAAACCAGCAAATTCTCATTAGGGCTATGCCTCAATTTATAGTGTTTACATCAAGCATCAAATCCCTTTGATTTCTCCATGATTCACTCCCTGAATATCTCCACCTCTTGCCTGATTCTCTCCACCTCTTCTCTTTTCCCTGATTATCTCCCAGAATAACTCCACACTCCTAAATTCCCTCATGCTACCCATTATTCTCTCCCAGTAGATTCTTCTAACCTTTTCACAGGTTCTTTCACAATTACATCTCCTCTTTTACAGCCTCTATCCAAGAGCTTGTTCCCACACACACCCTATTCACTTGTATATTTCAACACCTCCCCTCAAGTGAATAATCCTAACACACCTGGACCCTGTATCAAGTTTCCCTCTTACTTGATAACCCGCGACCAGTGCCTCAAGTCCCTAAACTCCATAGTCCTTGACACTCTCTCTCTCTATGTGTCCAAGGCTACTATAAGTGCCCGCGACCTTGACTAAAGTGCTCACACATACATCTACCACTTGGCCTACATCATCGGTGCCTCAGAGGTGGTTCTACTTTATTGGGGCAGGTTACATTGGGTTGTGGGTTCTCTCTCTCTCTCTCTTTCAGAAAAGATGATCCGACTCCACTTCTCTTGGAGCCTCCATGAAGTTTGCTGATGTCGTTCCTTCTTCACTGGGTTTGCTGTAGCAGTCTCTCGCCATGTGTCTTGGCTTTCCACATTTGTGGCAAGTGAAGGTCCTCCCTCCTACTCTGCCTCTTCCTCGTCCTCGTCCTCGAGAGAATCCTCCTCGGGTGAAGAATGCTTTTTCCTCTCCTGCTATTGAGTCGAGCTCTTTCTTCTCTTTGCCTCTGCTCTCTTGCTCTAGTAGAGCTGCTTCTATCTCGTGTATCTTCAGTTCAGGTACATTCTTTAGTGTTGCTACAATGTTTTCATAATCTCCTTTGTCCACACTCTTCAAAAGTACAGCTAATGCTTCATCATCTTCTACCTTTTTGCCAATAGCTGCCAGCTGTTGCTTAATGCTTTTATATTTGTTCAAGTGTGTGATTAAAGGTTCACTTTCCTTCATGTCCAGTTTGTAGAATTGCATTAACAAATTTATCTTGGAATTTTTTGCTTGTGTACCAAATAATTTATTGAGTTCATCCCATGCATCTTTTGCCCACTGTATCCCTGTGATATGATGAATGATCTCATCATTTAAACTGAGTGCAATAAGCCCCAATGCTTTTTCATTCCTACTCTTCCACTCATTTTCCCCTCTCTCTGGGCATTCATCTCTCCCTTCAACTAATCCCCACAGATTTTTCCTCATCAGCAAATACATGGTTTTTGTTTGCCATGTATAAAACTGTTCTCCATTAAATTTGGCTATTTCCTGTACTGAATTCATGGTGATGTGAAGGGGGTCTTACCTCTTGATCCAAATTCAAGATTCAAGGGCAGTGTCTACCCTTTTACAACTCAATCTGGTGTTTAATAGATGATTACAACAATTTTATCAGCATAAAATCACCAGAAATTACATTAAATTGAGAGTAACCAATTTGTACGGGATGGTTGGAGTATCAAACCAACTCCGATTTGCAATCTGAAGCTTTAGGGATCTGTATCAGATACCTAATGGTTAATTTGAACCCTCAATTGCACCAAAGTACAGTGATTAGCACTGATTAATCATTGATTAGCAAATTAATGCTCTGGTTTGTGTGCAGAAAACAGAGTATGCGGGGAGCTCAGATCTGGTGCCTTCCACTTCAAATGAGCTCAAATTCTTTCAAAGGCATCAATAGCAATGAGTCTAGTAGAGGATTAAGCCAAGAAACACAAGATTTGACCAAATAATGAAAGCTTAATCTCTGTTTTACCAAAGTCACCTGGAGATTTGATGAAGAGCTTGGATCTCTCTGTAGACTTGATGAAATTGATTTCTGTCTTCACCAGCTTGTAGAGCATGCTTGAAAACCCCCGGGGCTAAGAGGAATTGAAGCAATTTGACTTGAGCAAGTAGTAATGGCAGAAACTGCAGAGAAAAAAGGCGCTTGTAAAAAACGCGAATTCTCCTAGTTCCTTCGGCGGTTTGCTGCGCCGTTTCGATGGGCTGGTAGCTAGATGTAATAGCTAGCTTGTGCTAAGAGGGCATAGCCTAATATTGACTGTGCATGGAGAATAGAGTCCTCCACTGGCTGGGGGTGAAGGGGAAGAGTGAAAGCTTACTAAAAAATTGATTTTTTGCTAATTATTTTACTAATCCTAATTAATTCACTAATGGGCTCATAAATCTAGTTGATTCTAGGCATGGCTCTGATACCATGTTGAAATTTGCAGTGACAGTGCTTCCTCACTTGAATGTGATTTGAATGATTCTTTATCTTTGAATTTGGATTCTTGTTCAAGTAGAGATGATTTTACTGTTGAAATTTGAGCTAAATGATGAGCTATGGTGGATCAAACACTAGAATCAGCATAATTAACAAAGTGATTAGCAAGTGATTAAGACGTAATTAGTGAATAATTAGCACATAGATTAATGTAGGCATGGATACTCAAAAACCAGCAAATTCTCATTAGGGCTATGCCTCAATTTATAGTGTTTACATCAAGCATCAAAAACCTTTGATTTCTCCATGATTCACTCCCTGAATATCTCCACCTCTTGCCTGATTCTCTCCACCTCTTCTCTTTTCCCTGATTATCTCCCAGAATAACTCCACACTCCTAAATTCCCTCATGCTACCCATTATTCTCTCCCAGTAGATTCTTCTAACCTTTTCACAGGTTCTTTCACAATTACATCTCCTCTTTTACAGCCTCTATCCAAGAGCTTGTTCCCACACACACCCTATTCACTTGTATATTTCAACATTTACATCTTGAAGTTTAGTGTTGGGTAGATTTTTAAGTGTAGCAACAATTGATTCATAAGGTTCTTTGTCAACACTTTTTAGCAATATAACAATAGATTCATCTTCCTCAACAATGACTTTCTTTAATGCACTAAGTTGTTGTTTGATACCTTTAAAATTACTGATGTGTTGTGCCATGGTCTCGAGCCATGCAGTTTCACATGCTCCTTTGGAAACCCTTCTCTATATTTAACTTCAGTTAGGATATTGTAGCAATAGACCAACATATTTCTTCTTTGATGACCAATTGACTATTGTAGTCTAAGTCTAAAAAATAAACCCTAATTTTGACTTTGTGTTTGCAACATTGTTTGCCAGTCAACATATTTTTATCCACTCAAGGTCAACTTACAATAGTTATATAACTCAATACATACACAATTGTAGATTTCACATATATATGCATCCTCCTAGTAGCATATGAATGTTGTTTCTTATGCTCTTGCTTGAATTCAATGATCCCTGAAAGAACATAACTCAAATAAGATTTGGCGATTATGAGATAGATTTGTCCTCTTACCAAACTAGTGTTAATGAGATCTTGTCATGTAAAACATACATTCACAATGATTTACTATTATTTCCCATTGGAAGAAGAAGAAGATGATGATGATGTTCAAGAGATTCTTAGTTTTCTTCTACTTCTTTGCCATAACATGATATAAAATAATAGGAGGAATAAGTGTAAAATCATAGAGAATATTAATGAAAAGAAAATTTATACTAGTATCCTTGTAATATTTATTAGGATATTGCCTCTACTTTGCCATATGAGGTTGACAAAGAAGCAGACTTTTTTTTTTGTACATTGTTATGTTTTCCTCCTTTTTGTTTGACAATGTTTGTATACAAGTGATTTGTCAATAATCTTATTGTGTTATAAAAGAAGAGCCACATTTATGACCTTTACATATTTGTATGTAAATTTATTTTCCTTTTAAGTATCTTGTCTTTTAAAGAAATCTTATCAGGAAAATACTCCCAACACAAGACTCTAGTTGAAAAAAATATCAAAGCAGAATCTTAGACACTTTGTAAGGTCTCTCCCTCTAATAGATAATATCAGCTACTTTATAATTATTATAGGACAACCGTGTTGTAAATACTAGATTTGAGACTCAAAAATAGATAATAATAGTTATTTTCTAAATTTTATAGGGCAATGATATTGTAAATATTGGGCAAAAAAATACTCAGCAATGGTAATATTTCTTCCTTTTGGGGGCAAAAAAGTTTACTTGGTAATGGTAATCATGAGCTAGAAAAATTTATTAAGCAAAGCATTATAGAGGGTGATGGTAAGGTGCATTAGAAAATTATTATAGAGGGTGATGGTAGGCATTTTGAGCTGGGCAAGGTGCATTAGAAAATTATTAGACAAAAATTATAAATTATCTTTGGGAATTAGAAATTGGAGATTTTGGAGGAGTGAAATTTGGCCCAATGTATGTAGCTATTTTAGGTGGACACATGAATCTACTTATCATACTTGCTCATATATGAATTTGTGTGTTCCTCCTAGTAGCACTATTCATTAGTTCTAGTTGAAGCGGACATGCGAATCTAGTCATCAAAACTCATACATGAATTTGTTTTATGACCTTACATATACATTTTTCATGGTGCATGCCTCAATCCAACCCAATTTGTGCAATAGTTTGTGCCTCCTATAATGTAGTGTTATTGTGTACTGCAAGTAGCTAGTAAATCCTACAAATTCATAATACCCCATCCCTCAAAAATATTGTAGATAAACAATAGCTTATAGATGCATTTTATCCTTATCATAACTATTGGCATTCACCACAACATTTCACAAACTCGAAAGCATCAGAATGACATTTTTGATAGCTTAGAGTTTTGGGAATATTACTTTATCACATGGGGAACTGCTCATCAAATTCCAAATCTTCTAAACATAGGTGTGAGACAGGTGATCCCATATGATCTTGTGGGAAAAGCAAACCTTTCCAAAAGAGGATGTGAAAAGGATACTTCTTGCCAAAAGATGATGTGAAAAGAATACTTCTAGCTTATACACCGTGTGTTAATAGACATGTCATCATGGAGTTATGGCCAACATTAGGATCCAAAGCACTATGGGACATAGTAATGAGAGATGTCAATCTCTCAAATCCTCATCATACAGACTTGTTTTCAAAAGTGGAGGAATGACAACTAATCAACACAACCAGATGGTTATACTATCATAGAAGAAGATAGGGTTGCACAGTTCAAGAAGGATAGTATGGTAAACCATCTCGAGTGGAGAAATAAATAGTTGGAAGAAAGAAGTACTACTTAGAAATATATGCTGACACAACACAACCTTCAAGGATTAAGCCCCCTTACATGTTGCATGAAAGAAGATGGTCATGTTTGGAGTTTTTCCCAAACTTCAACAAACCATACGATTCCAACCATGTCTACAAATTTCCAAAGTTTAAGTAGGCACATCAGTCTTATTTTCATGACTTTAGGGCCTACATACTATCTCTAATCTTGTAGTGGAAGTTCATCCCTAACTCATATTTTGTTGTAGCATGACACTTGCTCAGCCTCATCATTACCTTGATTGACCATAAATAGTCAACATCATGGGGTACATTGAACTTTATCTTTGATCTCAATAAGGGACCATATTTGGATCACAGTTTTCTACTACTACCATTTACAGTACCTTCTAGGCCACTACCATGTCACCTTTGAAGATATGATCTAAACTGAGTTTGGAAAACACTTGCGGTAACTTATCATATTCGATATACACCATTCCTCAATCATCAACAACTCTACTTCGAAAGGGATTAGAAATTATTCACTCTGCAATCCCCAAGAGCAACTCTAAACAATCTTGGTGAATTAAAGATTAGGCTAATGATTACACCATATTGAAGAGCTAAGCAAATAGATTGGATTAAGAATTTAATAACCATTATGATAACATGGACATGGAGAATGATTGTGTACTCGTGCATTTATAGATCTAAGTCTTTAAATAGGATTGAGTATAAATGATTAAGTGTGAACCGTTTCCTAATTCCTCCTAGATTTAAGCACCATGATAAGGGCCACCCTTTTGCCTAGATTTGGGTGCAAGAAAATATCCTCACCCACTTTCTTTAGGCAGCTACTTCTTGTGGATTTGTGCAACTGAGTGGACCATATTACCTAATATATAATTGGTGTAAGACCTTAGAACCATATTTCCCTATGCCTTAATGTCACTAATGGATTCTAATGGATATTTAGTGTATAATTTCATCACCCTCCATCAACAAAATGCACTTTCTTTAGGCACCTTATTCTTGTGGACTTGTGTGATTGAGTGGACCATATTACATGATATATATTGGGCATTAGACCTTAGAACCATATGTCCCTATGCCTCAATGTCACTATAATAGGTTTTTTGGGTACTACCAATAAAATAAAACATTAATGACCGTTGATACCAATGCTAGCTCTAGTTACTATTTAGAGAGCTAGTTATAATGACCATCCTGGTGCCCCTAGGTCTTACTTCAAGCATGTTTAGAGCGTCAATCATGATATGACAAATACTAGTTCTAGCTATGATTACAATAAGTTTACAATTGAGGGGTGAATAACAGATCATGTAGAAAGAGAGAGAGAGAGAGAGAGAGCGAGAGAGAGAGAGAGAGAGAGAGAGAGAGAGAGAGGAGAGTTGAGGTTGCATAGTGCAAGTAAGATCCATGTTCTAAGGTTTAAGAACGTTGAAAGTGTTCAAACCTTAACAAAGGTCTTACATGATATCACACATCCACGAGTTTCTCAGAGAGTTTTAAAGGTGGAGCTAACTAGCGGCTACTAGAGAGAGAGAGAGAGAGAGAGAGAGAGAGAGAGAGAGAGAGAGAGAGAGAGAGAGAGAGAGAGAGAGAGAGAGACACAGAGGTGGGGTGGGGTGGTATGGCAAAGGAGAGAGGCAAAAAGAGAGAGAGAGAGAGAGGAGGGGTGGGGTTAGGGAGATAGAGAGAAGAAAATAAGAAGGAAAGAGAAAGGGAAAGGGCAGGGGGGGTGGGGGGGGTGGGGGGGGAGAGGTGTGGGAGAGAGAGAGCGATGGAGATAGAGAGAAACGTGGGGGGGTGGTCAATGGGGTGAGAGGTGAAGAAGAGAGAGAGAAAGAGATAAGGGGAAGAGAGAGAGGGAGGGACAGGAAAACGTCGGAGTGGGGTGGGTGGTTGATGGCATGAGAGGTGAGTTTATTTTAAAGAAAAGATTAAAAGAAGTATCATTTTTTAAAAGAGTAAAAAAAGAGGAAGAAAAAAACAAGAATATTTTTTATAATTCGTTTAAAAGGGAAAAGAAGAAGGGAAAAAGATAAAATTTAAAAATAAATGTTAAAAGGAAAGACAGAGAGAGAAAAAATAAGATAAAATAAAAGTGAAAATGAAAAAAGGAAAGATGTAAAGAAGAAACAAAGGGGGCGATTGTTTTTCCAGGGTACAAGAAAAACCTAAATGAAGGCTGAAATTTTAAAAAAGAAATAAGAGAAAGAGAAACAAGGGGAGGAAGTTTTTGAAATAATTCCATAAAAAAGAAAATAAATTAAATTTAAAATGAAAATAAAAATGAAAATGAAAAAAGAAAGGATAGATGAAAGAAAGTAACAGGGGTGGGTTAGTCCCTCACCAAGGGAGTGGCTCATGAAGGAGTCACCACTTAGCATCTCACGGGAGAAGCTCACCATTGATTCTTGGAACAAATAACATTATCATGAATCAGCCATAATCCCACTTACATTGGTATTTATACTCCACCCAAGAGTTCACACCTACTTACTAGTTGTCCATGGCCTTGGGCCCATAATGCTTTCTTACAAACCATCCCTTCCCCAATGGTTTCGTCCTCGAAACCTCAAATGAATACCCCAAATTCGGAGAAGAATGTTCCATGTGGCTGAATTTACACCAACCCATATTGCTCTATCAATGCTTCATATCCCTCCAATGCTGAAATAGGTTGCCATGAAGCTTCTTCCTTAGGTAAACCCTTCCATTGAACAAGATACTCCACCAAGGTACGAGTGCGAAGTACCTTTTTCCTTGTACCCAAGATAGCTTCTGGAATGTATTCAATCATTCCCTCTTCATTCATTGGAGGTAACTCATCAACCATTTGATCGATCATACCCACATATCCTTTCAAGTGAGAGACATGAAACACATCATGAATCTTTGTTGTAGATGGAAGTAAGAGTTGATATGCAACCTCCCCAACTCTTCGTATCACTTGATAAGGACCATAATAGCGATGAGCTAGTTTGGTGTTTGTGCTTCCCTTCAAAGACGCATATCTTGACTTTGGTATTCTCAAAAGAACCCAATCTCCCAGTTTGAATTCCAATGGTCTTCGATGAACATTGGCATATTGTCTCATTTTCTCTTGTGCAACCTTCAAATTACTTTTGCATTGTTGCAACAAAGCTTGCATCCTTTCAGCTTCCTCCTTGGCATTATGGTTAGAAGTCTCATATGTACCCACCAACATAGGCAAATTGACCTTGTAACCATATAAAGCCTCAAAGGGTGACATGCCAATGCTCACATGATATGTTGAGTTGTAAGCAAACTCAGCCAAAGGTAACCAATCATCCCATGTGCTTTGAGTATCATGACAATAGTGGCGTAGATATGTTTCCACCCATTTGTTTACTCTTTCTGTTTGACCATCGGTTTCGGGATGATAGGCGGTGCTTGGAGTAAGCTTGGTTCCCATATATTCAAACAATGTTCTCCAAAAGGTGCTCATGAATTTGACATCGCAATCACTCACAATTTGTGACGGCATACCATGCAACTTGAAAGCCCCATCAACAAATTGCTTGGCAACATTTTGGGCTGAATATGTGACCTTGGAAGGAATGAAATGGGCCACTTTGGTCAATCTATCCACCACAACATACAAGCTGTCCCACCCTTTCTTTGTGCGCGGAAGGTTAGTAATGAAATCCATTGATATATGACTCCATTTGCCTTCGGGAATGGGCAATGGCTGAAGCAAACCTCCCGGTTTATGTGTAGGATCCTTGTTCAATTGACATGACCGACACCCACTTACATAAGCATGAATGCTCTTCTACATCCCCTTCCAAAAGAAACTTTTCCTTATTGCATCAAAGGTTTTGTAGACACCCAAATGACCAGCCATAGGAGTACAATGCATCTCTTCCATGATCTTCTTGATAAATGATGAAGTAGGAACCAAGTAGACTTTTCCTTTGTAGTAGAGGAGACCATTTTTCAGCTCATAATGGGGTAACTCTTCACATACACCTTGCTGTAATTTCTGCACTATTTGTGAGGTTTCTTCATCAAACAAGTACTCTTCTTGTATCTCCATGATCCAATCTTTATGCACCTCAGAAATAGCATACAATGAGCAGGCCCACATACGAGACAAGGAATCGGCAACCACATTTTCTTTGCCCTTTGTGTACGTGATTTCAAAATCATAGTTTTGTAGTGTTGCTACCCACCTTCTTTGCTTAGGAGACAAATTGGGTTGTGTGAGGAAATACTTCAGCACCCTATGATCACTTCTCACATAAAAATGACTCCCATATAAGTAATGGTGCCATTTCTTGATAGCATGGAGTATAGCAATCATCTCTTGCTCATACACATGGAGTTCTCTTTCTTTGTCATTCAGCTTTCTACTTTCATAAGCAATGACTCCATGGTCTTGGTAAAGTACCGCACCAATCCCTCTTCCACTTGCATCCGCCCTTATTGTGAAAGGTTTGGTGAAGTCTGGACATACCAAAATAGGTGCTGATGTGAGCATCTTCTTCATATCTTCAAAGCTTTTGTTGGCAATGGCATCCCAAAAGAAGGTTTCCTTCTTCAATTTATCCGTCATTGGGGCTGCAATTTCTGCATAGTGGGCAATAAAGCGCCTATAGAATGAAGATAACCCCAAAAATCCCCTCAATTGAGTAGTGTTTGAAGGAACCGGCCAATTCCTAATACATTCCACTTTCTTTGGATCCACACAAATGCCATCCTTGCTCACAATGTGACCCAAATATTCCACCTCATGTGCCATGAAGGTACATTTTGACTCCTTAACATACAACTTGTTTTGCCTCAAGACCTCCAAAACCTCTTTCACGTGCTTCAAATGCACTTCCTCATCTTTGCTATAGATAAGTATGTCGTCGAAAAAGACCAATACAAACTTGTAGAGGAAAGGTTGAAGCACTTTGTTCATCAATGCTTGAAAAGTTGCCGGTGCATTGCATAATCCAAACGGCATAACCATGAATTGGTAAAGACCCCTTTCTGTACGAAATGCTGTTTTGAACTCATCACCACTTTTCATCCTTATTTGATGGTATCCGGAACGCAAATCAATCTTTGAAAAGCATGTGGCACCCTTCAACTCATCCAAAAGATCATCCACCCTTGGTATTGGAAATCGATTTTTGATGGTGATCTTATTCAAATCACGGTAATCAATGCACATGCGAAAAGTACCATCCTTTTTCTTCACAAGTAGCACCGGAGAAGCAAAAGGAGATTGACTTGGTTCAACCCATCCCACGTCAAGGAGTTCTTTGACTTGCTTTGCCACCTCTTCCTTTTCAACCTTTGACAAACGATAGGGAGGCTTGTTGATTGGTTTGGCATTTGGTTCCAAATCAATAGCATGATCAACACTCCTCTTTGGCGGCATTGATTTTGGCATGGTAAACACATCTTCATAATCCTTGAGTAGCTTAACCATGTCCACATTTTCGATGCAATCCTTTTTGCTATTATCTTCCTCTTTGCAAAGCTGTAGTACATAAACATAGCCCTCTTTCTTGAACTCTTTCTTCATTTGAGTAGCATTGATCATGAAGAGCTTGGACCCTTGCATTCCATTCAATGTAATAACCCTTCCATGATGCACAAAACTCATGAAACTTTTCTGTAAGTTCATGGTAAAAGAGTTCAAAGTGGACAGCCAATCACATCCAAGTACTATGTCAATTGGTCCCAACTCAATCACCAAAAGATCAACTTTGCAAGAGTAGTTCTTGGACAACTCCAATTCTGTACTTTGACACTTCATATTGTAACTCATTGAATCACCATTGGCCACTTGCACCATGTGCTTGTTTGGTAAAGAAGTTGGTTGCATTTTGAGAGTGTTCAAAGACCTTTTATTGACAAAACTATGCGTGCTTCCAGTATCAATGAGTGCATATGTTGTTCTCCCATTCACCTTGATCTTCAATCTCAATGTGTTGGCACCCTTACTTCCCGCATAAGCATCATGAGAGATTGTACACAAGGTAGTATGTGCACTATTGTCTTCATCCCACACGCATAGAGGCATCCCATCATCCATTTTGTCATGAGCAAACTTTAGTTTCCCACCCGGATCAAAAGGAAACTTGGGATTTTCTTCATCAAAACCATCATCATGAGAACCTCCACCCTCATGAGGATCTCCCCATCCTAAGGCATTATTGCATTCAAGGAATTCCTCCTCCTCATGATTAGCATTGTCCTCAGTGATAATGTAGCTTATGGACATATCCTTGGATTTGCATACTTTGAAGTGATCCTTGTTCCATTTTTCTCCACATTTGAAACATAGACCTTTGAGCCTCATTTCATGCAAACGGTCCTCCTTGATAACCTTGCTTTTTGAACCCCCATTTGCTGGCTTGGACTCATTGTATGTAGCTTTGTTGGACATAAATGGTGGTTTAAATGGAAGTCTATTAGACCCTCTACCATACACGGTAGGAAACCTTGGAAGGTTAGGCCTTGCATTTGCATTTGCATGAGAACTCAAATCCGTTCTTGTAACCACTTCTCCCTTGGTGTTGCCTTTGTTAACCCACTTTGACATATATTTTTCCTCATGAATTTCTGCAAGCATCATTGCTTTCTTCAAAGTTGCGGGCTCTTGAGCTTTGACATCACCACCAATAGGAGTCTTCAAACCCCTTATATACTTGACGACTAGATAATGCTCATCAAAATCATCCAAGTATAATAGAAGTTTTAGAAACTTTTGAGAATAGGCCTTCACCGTTGTGACTTGTTCAATCTTGTCCCATTCTACAATGTGGTTATCCCTTTGCATTCGAGAAGTAAACTCCTCTGCCATGTCATTCTTGAATGCTTCCCAAGTAGAAATAACATAACCATGTGATTGCTTCCTTCTCCACCAAGTATGAGCAAAGCCTTCCAAATGCAATGAAGCAAAGTAAACCTTTGACATTTCACTTCTCGGGCTGATCTCGAAGTAGAGGTCCATTTTGTTTGCCCATTCTTCAAAGTCTTCGATAGAGTTTGACTCTCCCTTGAACTTTGTGAATGTGATTTTGTCCTTCACGGTCTTATCCATGTCATTCTGCATTCTTGGCCCTCTTTGCCGTGTTCTAGGATCATCAAATCCTCTTCCTTCACCCAAGTGTCTTTGCATTTGCTCATCTTCCCAGTCCCAATCACATGCATCCTTTAGCCCTCTGTGCTCATAACTTCTTCTGGCATCCTGCATAAAGGACGTAGCTTTTGGAACATTGGCATTTGGCTTCTCATGATAAGCATCACCCATAGGCCTTTTTCCTTTATCCACTTGAGAAGAGTGTGACATCATCTGTCTCCCATGGTTTACCTCATGCATAGGCGGCAATCTTTCATGTCGGAACTCATGGTGTGCACTATCCATTACATTGTCATCCACTTCTTGATTAGACTTGGAAGAAGCCAACCCACTGATAGCATTACCCAAGTCTCTAAATCCCGTCTGCATCATATCACCAAGATAGTGTTGGCGCTTGTCAAAGCGTTCCATGAGTTGCTCACCAAACTGTTGTTGCCGACTAGCTAGGTTACCTTCAACCCGTTGGAACATACTCTCCATGGCTTTAAGCATCATGTCCATCGTGACCGGAGTAGTCCCCACCATGGGTTGAGAAGTCTCCAATGGCTGTGAATCACTAGTGTCATTTGTAGTCGAATTCTCCCCAACTCTTGTAGAAGATCCACTAGCCATGAATGGTTCGGGTTGCTTAGCATCTTGCTCACTCCGAACTCCTTTGTTTTGTCCCCCTCTAGTCATTTCCATGCATGGAATTTGGTCCCACTTGCAAACTAGCTCACTGTTTTGCTCCAAAATGTGACCAAATCACCAAATTTGCCAAAACTCTTTGGAGACAAGTCCGATTTTGCTTCTCTTTAGCTCGATAGATCCGTAATGATAAGATCTTGGAGCTGAATGCCTGGGGCTAGAAAAATCTGGTGTGCTAGTACTCTCTGTTTTAGGGTTTGCGATTGAGGCCCAACTTTTAGTTCACTATCCAAACGATATCGGATTTTGATGATCTTTATATCGTTGGAAAGCTCTCGATGAGACTATTAAGGATCCCCAAAAACAGATTTGAAAAAGTCAACTGCCTTTGACCAATCAACTGTCCCGGCTGAAAGTCAAACTTTGACTTTGACCGCTCCAAACTTCTCCGATTTCAGAGATCTTCGGCTTGTTAGAAAGCTCTTGATGTGTAGATTAAGAATCATCAAGGATAGATTTGGAATAATCTCTATAAACCCTAAAATTTAGGGTTCTGCCCTGACTGCAACTAGGCAAGTTTTTGCAAAAATTTTGCCATAACTTCCCCGCTTTTGCTTGCAAATCTCAATCTACCCAAGCATATGCATCAATCATTTATCACTTGACCAATGCACGGCATCAACCACAAAGCATTTTGACTATTGCAAGGCATCAACCACAAAGCATTTTGACCATTGCAAATCCATATGGCATCACCCTTTTGTCATGATGCAACTTGAGTTGATGTAGAGGTTTGTGGCTTTGCTTTGCTTTGCTTTGGCTCAAGTATGGCTTGGTTGTCGATGAAGCGCGTTGATGCTTGCCGATCTCCCGGCCAAGCACTTCTCACCCCTTCACCAAGTTTTCCTCCAAGGTGAAGGTTGAGGCCATGTCTTCACCACCATGTACCTAATCCTCCACCGTATCGCTTTCCCAAAGCAATCACGACACGGTAGATTCAAAACATGCTCCCCTTGGCCTCTCCACCCAATGCCAAGGTACCCTCACACATTGCTAGATTCACTAGGAAATGAAAGTGAATGCAATGGTGAGTGTATGTGTTTGGAATTTACAATTGGGATGAGGGTAAGATCATCTACATGTGTAAGCATGACTCATGCTTTTATCATTTTACAATTCATAATGGCATCAACACCATGCTCTTTCATAGCTCCATCACAATCCCATCATCAACAACATCCAACAACACATTGACAACACATTGCCACTTGTGAAACATGAGTTCAAACCCCCAAAATTGATCCAAAAGCAATGCTTCCTTATGCCAAAATGCAAGTCATAGCATTGAATGGCTATGTAAATGATTCAAGGCATCAATATAGCATAAAGGCAAGCATGAATGGCTCCCAAAAGCATTGTGTAAGCATCATACTCCATGAATGGCATGCCAAATGAACCAGAGTGAAGAGAATCTCCAAAAATATGGTCCAATGTTTGGCAAAGGCTCATATGAAAGCAATCCATTGCACAAATGCAAGCAACAATGCATAGACAAGCATCATTGGCATGTGCATGACCAAGCCAAATGCTTCATTTCTGAAAATTAGGGTTTTTGAGTGTAATCAACTCCCAAAACACCAACAAATGCTTCAAAATTGCTAGAAATTGATGAAGGCACTCACCAATGGCATCCCTTAAGCTTCAATGGCTGAAAATTGTTGAAGAATGCTTCACTTTGATGAAAAACGTGGCCACTTGAGGACTGATTTGCAGCCATGTAGAAGGTCATATTTGCTCATGAAAATGACTTGAGAATGCTACCAAATCATGAAGTAAACTTAGCTTATGCTCCATGGAAGGCATATGAAGCAAGGAAGCTTCCATTTCACCACGAAATTCGCGCATTTGCGCCGTTAGGCTGCGCTGGAAAGTGACGAAATCTCAGCGATTTGATGAAGAAAAACTCACATAGCATGCTCATGATTGTTTCCCCCAACTTTGCTTGGCTTTAGGTTGAAGTTTGCTTGAGGAAACCATGGCTAGGGTTGCAGGAAACTCCATAGAAGCAAAAACGTTTTTGGATTAAGTTTCCTAATCATGATTAACCATTTCCCCCAAATTTTTGACCATTTTCTTCCATTTTCTCCATGAAACCTTAGAAATGAATTTTCAGAAATTGAAAAGAAGGAAAAAAATTACTCACACAAGGATCTAAGCAAGGCTCTGATACCAATGAAAGAAAGTAACAGGGGTGGGTTAGTCCCTCACCAAGGGAGTGGCTCATGAAGGAGTCACCACTTAGCATCTCACGGGAGAAGCTCACCATTGATTCTTGGAACAAATAACATTATCATGAATCAGCCATAATCCCATTTACATTGGTATTTATACTCCACCCAAGAGTTCACACCTACTTACTAGTTGTCCATGGCCTTGGGCCCATAATGCTTTCTTACAATAGAAAGAAGAAACAAGCCTAGGGAGGGGGGTTATTTATTTATTTTTTGGGGTAAAATAAAAACATAAAATAGAGTAAATTAAAATAATATAATAAAAATAAAATTTATAGCTTCTTATTTTAAACTAACATGGTAGTCTTAAAACTAATCTTCTAAAGCATTAACTACTCACTTGGCTCCAAAACACCATCCTAGTCTATAAAACTAGTCTTATAAAGCATTAGCTACTCTCTTGGCTCCAAAACACCATTCTTTTGTGCCTTCAAAACTATATGCATGAATTTTTTCCATGAACTTTTTTTTCCTTCTCATTATCAAGAAGCCGTTGTGGGTATTTTATTTAGATTTCTCTATTAAGAACATATTAGGGAGTTTGGGAAAATCCCGTTACTTTGGGAATTTTCTTTTCAATCTTTTTTTTGGGGTATCTTGACCATACCAATTCCAAATTTGTTGGACAATGTGGATTTAGAATCTACTCTTCAAGAGCTTTCTAAGGATATGTCACATGAGGGGGTTTTGACAAAATCCTAAAAAGATTCACCATGCCCCCATTTTTTGATCTTGCATAATGGGAATTGGGATTTTCCCAAACTCCCTAATATGGTCTTTATTATCTCATCTATAGGTTATGTTTCTTGTTAGTAAGTAACCATCCCACACTTAACACTTTATTGAAAGTTACATAGCATAATACACATGAGGGAGAGATTGAGAGAGAGAACAAGATATTTTGCGTAATTAAATTTTGAATTATATTCATGTTGCTTTAGTTATATTTCTACACCAAGAGCTAGATCAAGTAGTGCACTGATATGGGTTCCACTCCTTTACCCTTCATGCCCACACCCTAGGCACCTCTACCACACCACATTTTGCCACACCCATTTTCACCACACCACCACCTATTACAACCGCACCACCACTCATGGCATAATAGACCTCAATCCCACAGATTGGTGTTGCAAAAAGAAAAAACATGCACATTGTAGAAGTGGCACGTACCTTGATGGTTGAAAATAATATGATATATTATTTTTGGGCTTAAGCAGTAGCAAGTGCTATGTACATTATGAACAGGACACTCACTATAGTTGTTCATGGTATGACGCTTGAACAGAAGTTTATAGGCATAAGACTAGTTTTGTCTCACTTGAAAGTGTTTGGGTGTATCGCATATATGCATGTTCTTGTGATGAAGTGAGAATAAAGTTGAATCCAAAGGTGGAGAAATGCATCTTTATGGTTATGCTATGGAGCAAAAAGGTTTAGATGTTATAACCCTACCACTTGTGAGATGCAAGTAAGAAGAGATGTTGTCTTTGATGAGATGAGTAGCTGGTATGCACGAGTAGTGAATGCAACAAAAGATGGAGATGTAAGAAGTGATGACATGTAGAGAAGCAATCATAGGTGCTTAGTGGACCTGGAGAGTCCTCTAGCAGTGGATCCAATGGTAGCCCATGGTCAGGTAGGTCGATAACAACACATGTAGGTACACATGTATCATGCAGAGTGAAGAAAAAGGTAGATCAACCTTTTGTGCCTGATCTATCAGCAGGTCACTCATATGTGGGTGGTAACTCTAGAGTCTTTGAGCAGAGCCTTGATGAGGAGCTTAGCATCCCATCTATGGTTACTCCTGGTGTAAGGAGAACGAGGGCTATTTTGAGGACACATGGCAATGATCCATGTGTATGCAGGTCTACGAGGGTTAGGTACCATGTTGATAGGTTGAGATATGATGGATATACAACCCATAATTATGCTTACATGGTTAAAGTAATACAAGAATTGGAGCCCACTTGTTTTGAGTAAACACTTAGAAATAAGAAATGGAAAGATTCCATGAATGAGGAGATGGTAGCATTGGATTGAAATGCAACATGGGAGTTAGAGCCTTTGCCTAGGAAAAGAAGGAAATTGGATGTAAATGGGTGTATAAAGTTAAGTATAATGCTAAGGGTTTAGTGAGAAGGTATGAGACAAGATTGGTGGCCAAAGCCTATGGGAAGACTTATGGCACTGTATATGAAGAGACATTCAGTGCGTTTGCAAGAATGGCAACCGTGAGAGCTATCATTGCTATGGCTACAACAAAGGGTTTGTCTTTACATTAGATGGATGTAAAGAATGCCTTCTTGCATGGTGATTTGCAAAAAGTTTACATGATGCAGCCACTAGGTTATGAGAGTGATGCACACCCAATTTTTTTATGCAGCTTACGCAAAGCCTTGTATGGCTTGAAGTAGGCACCTAGAGGATGGTCAAACAAGATCGGGGAGTATCTTGTTCCATTGGATTTCATATATCCAATGCAGAGTTTTCACTTTATGTGAAAAGACAGATAGAGGGATCAAATTCTATTAGTCATCTATGTGTATAACTTGATTATCACTGGTGATAGTGATGTCAACTGACATACATGATGTCAAGATGCTTTTGAAGCAAATTTTGAGATGAAGGATTTGGATGAGTTGTGATATTTTTTGGGCATAGAGGTGGTGAGATCACCTCATGGAATTTTGTTACTGCAAAGGCATTATGGCTTCGACATGTTGTACAGGTATGGTATGACAGGTTGTAAGTCTATTTTAGTGCCATTGGAGAAAAACAAAAAGCTTTCCATAGATACACGTGAGATTTTGGAGGACCCCACTACATACAAGCGCATAGTGGGTAGCTTGATTTACATGACCATTACTAAGCCAGACTTGAGCTATGTTGTTGGACTTGTGCGTCAGCTTATGCAGACCCCTAGGAAGCCATACTTGGATGTGGCTATACGGATTCTTAGGTACATAAAGTCCATAGTTGATTATGGACTTTTCTATGAGGCTGGTACAAAGATACAGCTACATGGGTACACAGATGCTAATTGGGCTGGTAGTGCTGCAGATAACAGATCTACCAGTGGTTTTATGTTCTCATTTGGGAGTGCTACTAGAGAAGTAAGAAGTAGTAGTTACCTTGTCAAGTACAGAGGCAGAGTACACGGGTGCTGTTATGGCAGCTTATGAGGTAGCTTGGTTTCAAAAGCTACTTTTGGTGATATGGGTGAGCCCCTGGATAGGACAATTGTCTTTTATTGTGACAACATGAGTAGCATAAAATTTGCCTGTAACCTAGTATACCATGCTAGAACGAAGCACATCGAGGTGCACTATGACTTTGTGAGGGAGAAGTTTCCAGCAGGTGATGTAGATCTCGTATATGTCAGCACACAAATGATTAGGTGGCTGACATCTTCATGAAGGCATTGGGCACAGAGTATCTCCAAAGGTTTAGGAGCTTACTTGGAGTCATTAGGGGAAGGTTGAGGTCTATAGGGGCCCTTTAAGATGCCATGTGATTAAAAGGTTATTAAGGAAAAGAGCCAATCGTGTGATGCCATGTATACAAAAATGTTGGGTGATTAAAGGTGGTCAAAAGATTCTCTAGAAGATGCCTTTTTGTACTTTTCATTTCCAAAAAGTGAGGGGGAAAGTTTTTGAAATTTCGGATGTCCATAACTTCTACATATGAGCTCAAAATTTGTCGGAGATTACAGATCTAGAATCTACTCGTCGAGCTCTTTCCATAGATATGTCACATGATATAGTTTTGCTCGCTCGATTTGAAATTCAAACTTCTAGCCGTTCGAAGAACAAGAAGGTATCTAAAGTCAAAGAAACTTAACATTTTGACAAAAAGTCATTAAAATCATAATATGGCAGCTTAAAGGGCCCCTATAGACCTCAACCTTCCCCTAATGGCAGTATGTGGAGTTGAGCTTGAGGGGGAGCAATCTTACCTAAGAGGACTTGTGACACTTGCATCACTCCATCCATAAGTTGTTTGCAAGTTTAATAGCTCCAAGTTTGCTTACAGTGTGGAATACTACATACAAAGGGGTGCTTGCCTCTCTATGAAAGGTTTCCTCCTCTTGTGACATTGGAGCTTGCTCATTATCATCAATGACCTCCCATACAAAGAAGTCATACACCATGGCATCCATGATGAGATTCTCTTCCTCCTCATGTGGCAATGGTGGAGGCACCTCCTTCATTGGTTGGTAAAGATGAGTCTCATCCATGCTTTCCATATAAAGCCTTGCCACCTTCAGCACTCTACTCTACTCGATGTCACCGAAGAGTTTGGCATGTTACCTAGCACTCTCCTATAATTAGTTCTCCTCCATGTTATCATCCAAACTTAGTCGTGCTGATTCCTCATGAAGCCCATACATATGGGCATGCTTAATTGTTATATGACATTTGAAATATCGAGCTCAACTAGTGCTACGGCAAACATTGATGACCCACCTGGGTGACAGCTTTCGTACTTATGCCACATGCATGGTTGGTGAGATTATGGTTGATATGCCGCTAGTGAATGACAAGCTATGTGATAGCTGCAATTGAAATTGAAAAACTCAATGTAGTTGTATGACACAAAACATTTTCTTCTAATATATTTGACCACATGGCAAAATATTGAAGGACACAAAACTTTAGAGAAAACCAATACCAACATTTGGATCAAAGTAATGTAATAGCAATTGATTGAAGCATTCTAGCTATACCATACAAGAAAATATTTCTTCCAACATTATCATGTACTTCATACTTGTATTTTAATACAAACGCACAAACTTTTTGCAACCAATTTTAGGTACAATATGATGAAAATATTTTTAGAAATAAGGAATCTTAAACAATAAACACAAAACTGAGAGAAATAGGCTTGTAAGGCTTGCTTTAGATAGCACCACAAAATGAGAAAATATGTAGGAAATGTTATGTCATGAAATCGTCCTCCAAAACACAAGTTCAACCTTAAACCATAGTGTTCTCATTGACAAAAGTTAGAGATAGAGAGGTTCAAACACCTGAAGTAGCCTTCAACCTCTCTTTCATAATAATATTTGCTATGTCTTGGCTTGACTCATCCACACCCTCCGGCGGTAGGTCAAGAGCTAGAGCACCAAATGGGAGGAACCTCTTGAGCACTTGTAGGTGGGTTGGTGCTCTCATGGGCTCTCCAACATGCCGCTTCAATCTCTCTTTGCTCTTGACTATTGCTGCACACCACTGCAAAAGTCTTCATGCGATGTTCCAATGCGAACTTTGATGCAACACCACATGAGAATATATCACATACAACCTCATGTGCATCATTGAATGCCTTGATTGTAGCCTTGATGACCTTCTTTTTCTTTCTAAATATGGCCTTTGCAATAGTTTGTTCTTCTTCAAGCTCTCCATCCTTTCCTTCCTTGTCAATGGCTTCAATGGATTCATTATCCAAAATGCATGGCTTGTTGCAATTTCCAACATATCGATCTAGATTGATGAAGCTTTTCTCCATGTTCACAAGTGTCAACACAACAAATGAATCCATGGCCCCAAAAGCAAGACTCTTGGCCATTGGTAGGAAGTCAACACTTCCAACTTGCATATGGTACTTGCATGAAAGATTCTGAAGGGCCTCCTCCATAGCTGCCATTTGTTTGTGGTTGAGAAATGACAACAAAATGAATTGTTTAGGCTCACATGTCATTTTTTACAATGTGAAGACCACCTTTCCAAACATGATAGAATCCCATGTCATGCCCCCAACTCCATGTGCCGCTTCTAGGACAACCACACCAATGGTAATAGGATCTTTATACACATTGTATATAAGATCGAATGCCTCAAGGTTGCACCCCACAATATATACTTGCCAAGGTAAGCTAGTAGAAGAATGAAGAGGATCTTGCTTCTTCACAATAAGAAAGTTCACAATGTCTTTTGCACCATTTGGCAATGGTCCTACATCTACCCCACGTGTGAGCTTTTTTGACACCCAATCACTGCAAACACCTAAAATCTTTGTGTATACATCGTTGGTGATGTCGTATTCAGCAACAAGATCTTCCCAACTCTTCATCATACTATTGCTAGCATGAGTTGAGGCATTGAAGAGAGAAACTAGCTCCTCATGGAGCACCCTATCTTGCTTGATTTGCTTTGCCCTTGTCTCCATGTCAACAACATCCTCTTTGTCCCATTTGTTTCTAAGAAATACGATGTGTCCATCATTAACTTCCTTTTGTAATGTGAGGATGTCCCCATCCTTTAGACCCATAAGGCAACGAAAAGTTGCGGGAGAAGGCTGCCTTCCCTTCTTTGTGGTGGTATCCTCTTGAGATGAAAGCTCCCCCTTTGAGTATCTCTTCATGATGGCAATCCAACCATCAAATATCTCTTGTGTGCTCACTATCATATGACAATCACGTGATGCACACTTTTCTCCAATGTATTCTATAAATCTCTATCAAAAATAAAAATATGAAATGAGAAAGAAAACACCAAATGCATCTTGAATAAGACAAGCTAAGGTTGTACATCATTACCTCCCATGGTACTCTTTGAGGACTACCCGTTGGAAGCCCTTGTTGAGGTTTTGGTGGAGACCCAAATGCTATCCATTGATCCCTTACTTGTTGAAGTTGCTCAAGATAAGGACCATTCTTCATAACATTGTGGGATTCCATATTTGTCATCCTAGAAAGCTCAATGCACATTTCAGCAGGACAGTCCACCAAGATTCTTACATTCCTTGTGGCATATAGATGTTTGGTTGCTAGGCATCGATGAGTGCTACTTAGGATATAGATCTTTGCCACATGGATTGAGTGAAGACCTGATATGATCCAATAGGAGTAAGAATGTAGCTTATCAACTTCCACCTCATCACGATGCATGGGTCGCTTCACATCACTCTCCTCCAAGAAGGGCATGAGGTATGCTGCTGTTGCTGGATTCATGGGATTCTTTACAAAAGATGCTGTTAACTTTTACACATAATCCCAACAAAGTGTTCTATAGGCATATAAAGGTGGTGCCTCATAGCATCTACCAACATCAATAGGAAACGGTGTGGTTGAGCCAAATGGAAAGTATTTTTCAAACATGTGAAATCCTAAACCATCCTTTTTACCCTTCTTCTTACCATGTCCGGAAAGTCAAAGGTTCTTTCAACACCCTTGACTTCAAGTGACACCAAAGGTGTTGCTTGGATTACTTGTGCCTTTGAAGATTGGTTTGTGTTGTCCAGAGGAGTGTTAGGAGGTACACTCCCAACAAGAGCCTGTGAGTTTGAAGCTATTGATTGTGCTTGTGCATCTTGAATCTTTGTCCTCTTCTTTGGTCGCTCACCATGTTTTGTAGGAAAAAGAAGTTCACTATGCTTGACAGACTCAAATGTAGCTATTATGTCCTGTGTGCCTGATATCTCCTCTGGGAGGCTCCAACCCATTGCTTTCAAAGAGTATACTTCATCCTCTTTTATATGTGTAGATTGAAAAGATAAGGGATCTAGGTTGTATTCAATGTTCTTTTCCTTGATCTTTACTAGAATACATGGGATCCCTTCCTTCCTTCCCAGCACATCCCTTCCTTCCCAGCACATCCATCCATCAACCCCTCAATGATCCCAACTTGATCATATGTTGAATCCTCCAGCTTTGAAGCATATAAAAGGACATTGTTTGCCCTTTTTCCTTCTTTGTCATAAACATCCATAAACCAAGGCCACACAAAATCCCCACTAACTCCATCAATGATTTGATTCTCCTTCCTTGCTGAAGTAGATTTCTTTGCCATTGAATAAACCTACATAAGTACAAAAAATAAGATATATTTGAAATAAATATCAAGTTTTGACCACATGGCCAAAGCTTTACTCAATAGTGTTATGATTACCATATGCATGCATAGGATTTGACCAATGTATGTCCAAATATCATCATAGAAAGGGTTTAAGTTAGAATTTAACCATATGGCAAGATATTGCATAGAAATATTAGGTTTTGACCACATGGCCAAAACTTTATTCAATAGTGTTTGATTATAATATACATGCATAGGATTTGACTAATGTATTTCCAAATATTATCATAGAAGGGTTTAACTTGTAAGTTAGACCATATGGCAAGATATTTTCACAATGGAGAGAAACATCAAATTTGGCTTTTCCAATTGACGAAGATGAATGCCACCATATTCTATTCCTAGAAAATTGGACATAAAAACATAGGCTTATAGATTTGTCTATTTGGTGAAATATTATCTAAAAAAGGACCAAGTTAGAGTGTTATGGCTTATACAAAATGTAGTTTGGATGAAATACAAAATGTAGTTTGGATGAAATACTTATCACAAGAAGGAACTCCCCTTCTTTTGGTGCCATGCTGATTTTATCATTTGAATATCCTAACCTTGATACCCTAGGTTTTAAAATGCAAGTTTATGTCTAATCCATCAATTCTACCTCTCCTACCCTATCCTCCTCAAGTTCAAGCAAGGTATTTCTTCTCTTTTTTTAAATATGCATCAAGCTTTCCATGAAAGATTTCTTATTGTGAGTATTTCCCTTCTCTTTTGTCTCTTTTAAGTTTTTCTTTTCTTCTTTTTTTCTTCTCATTGAAGTTTAACCCTAACCCTAGCTTCAACATAGAATATTTAATAGAGAGCTTTGATGGACAACTCTCCATTGAAGCTCTCTATTAGGGTTTCTATGTAGAATCTAGGGTTAGGGTTAAGATTCAATGAGAGGGAAAAAAATATTCAATAAGTTTTGTATATTATGCAAAATCTTTCATTAAAATTAGGTTTTGCAAATGCTTTCCAGGGTCAAGATTAGGATTACTATTACTTTTTTTCTTTATTTGGTTTGCTTTTGTAGGTTATACATGCATAGAATCCTCATAATGTAAGAGATGTCTCTCTTGTATGCTTTTACATGTTATAGGATTTGTAAGTTTTAAGGTTTTTAAAATTAGGGTTTGTTATTTTTTCTTCCCTCTATGGATAGCCTTTTGGGAGCTATGCTTCTCTTAAGATGTGGCCATACGCCTTACCCTCATGTGCAAGATGCTAGTGCATAAAGCTTATACATTAGCCATATGTATAAGTCTCATGCATAAGGCTAGTGCATAATACATTAGCCATATGTATAAGCCTCATGCATGAGGAGGCTTATACATAATGAGGTTTATGAATAAGACACATGCATGAGGCTTGTGCATACATCCTCATGTAGAAAGCTTATACATGAGACTTGTGCATTAGCCCTCTATGCATAGTCTTTAGAGAGCTATGCATCTCTCAAGGGCTGGCCCGATATAAGTCTCATGCATTGGCCTCATGTATTTACATTTACATTAGGCTTATGCCTAAATATTAAGAATGCATAAAGCTTATGTGTTGGTCATATGAATAAGCCTAATGTATGATGCCTATACATTATCCATATTCATAAACCTCATGTATGTAGCTTATCATAAGGTATACTGAGGCGTATGAAGAAAGATTATGCATGAGGCTTATCATCACTAGCTATATGCATAAGCCTCATGTATAAAAACATTTGAATAAGCCTCATTTATAAAGTTTATACATATGGCTAATGCATAAGCTGGGTGCATAATCTTTATGCATGCCAAGTGCTATAGCTAGGCATGCCAATAGCTACTGGCATGCATGCACTGAGAGCTATACTCCTCTTTTACTTCTCCTCTTCTCTTCTTCTCTTCCTTTCTCATTTAATAAAATGTAGTTTAATTATAACTTTATTTGTGTACAGAAATAGTAAAATGTTGTTACTAATTGATTTATTTTGGTTTAATTTTGTAGGCTCTTCTTCTACATCTTCAAGTCAACACAAACAAGCCTATTGAAGTAAGAGCTCAACACTTACACCTCTCTTGATGTTTTTCATTATTGTGGTGCACCCTTGGGTGCTTGTGAGTTTTTTTTTAAATTAGTTATTTTGTGGCTTCATGAAGCATCTTTGCATGCAGCTTCATGAAGCTCTATTGATAGAGGATCTTTGTAGAAGACTCTATGCATAGTGACTTTGCATGAGACTCTATGCAACATAGAGGCTCTGTGCCTTATGCATTATGGCTTCATACATGAAGCCTTTATGAATAAAGCCTCTTTGCATAAATCTCATGAAGCTCTATGCATGAATCTCCTAGACCCACATGTGTTTCCTCACGTCCATCTTCACCACCACGACGTATGAAGTCTAGTGGGGGGTCTACTAGACATAGTAGCGACGGGAGAGTAGGGTGGTTTTTACTTTGGGAGAAGCTCTACTAATTTCTCCACATCATCTCCATATACGGAGGAGAGGGGAGTTCATCATCCCACACTTATGAGCCATCCTCCCCAAGCAGAGCTAGGATATACAACCTTTTTTTAAAGTTGGGGGAGTTCTATGAGATCTTCCCAGTCTTCCCTAGCTTTTTTTGCAGGTTTATTTTCACTTGCTAAGAAATGTTATTTCATTTCTCAATAGCAAAATTTAGTTACTAATAATGTTGCTATGAGTAGCACTCATGCTACAACGATCTAGGTTATTTTGGTGTGAAAATTGGAGAAGTGAATTTCATTGGTTGGAATTTGATCGAGAGAAAGCATGCATGTATTGTAAGGTTTGTATGGAGGAAAACAATTGGAAAAGTAAATTTGCTAATGATTTTTATGCTAAAAGCAGGAAAGATACTAATGAAAAAGAGGCTAATTGTAGAAAAAGATCTAGGTTATTTTGGTGTGAAAATTGGAGAAGTGAATTTCATTGGTTGGAATTTGATTAAGAGAAAGCATGCATGTACTGTAAGGTTTGTATGGAGGATCCCAATTGGAAAAGTGAGTTTGAAACAATAGGTGCTTAAAATATGCACCATAGAGCCCTAAGCACACATGCATGCTCTCCCACACATAGATTATCATTGATTCATTCTATGTCAAGAGGAAGCATGATTGTAGAAATAAAATGAAACACACGATGAAGAGATTACTAATCTATTTTCACACTGCACATTGTCTTGCTGAAAATGATATCCCATTAAACACGTTACATTACAAACTTGTTTGTGAAACACGATGAAAATATTACTAATCTATTTTTGCCCTGCACATTTTCTTGCTAAAAATGATATCCTATTAAATAAGTTTGTGACAACGTTACAATTTCTTCAAGAATTCAAAACTCCCAATATACCTGAACATATGAACAACAATGGTAAGAGTTGTGCAACTTCTGCTCACTATATCGGAAAGGAATTGTCAAGTAATATAGTGAAATGATTAAAAAATATCCTTGTTTTAGGAACATGATAGATGAATCAACATATATATCTATCAAATGAAAACATGATAGTATATGCATCTTATCTAGAGAAACATTGTCCCCATGCATCTTTTTTTGGGCTTGTAGATGTTATTGGGGATCGTACTATTGTGAGAGCTTGTTGAAATATGGCGCCCATCACATGTCATGTATGGGGCACACGTATGTGGGAGAAAGGTAGATGAAATTAGAATGTATGAAGGCTAAGATTATTAGAGGATGTGAATAGATGAATGTAAAGGTGGCCAATAGTGAAAAAGTAGGCACATGGAAAGTGCAAGGGTGCACAAGGCATGTAACACTATTGCGGACAAAATAGGTAATATTTCTTGAAAATGAGAAATATTTGGCATCTTTTAAAGATTCCATCAAAAAATTTCAGTTTTTTACCTCTTTTTAAAAAGTGGTCTACGCATGCGTACAACACTGCCAAAAAATGATAATATTTTGGGCACTTTACATGTTTCTTACAAAAATTGACATGAAAAAAAAAGACTTCGTTTTGCTTACTTTTTGAGATTATAATTAAAAATCTAACAATAAGTTTTCAAAAAACATGCCAAAATAGAGACAATGTTTATTATTTCCATCTTCAATCCATTAAAAAAATGATACAATTGTAATAGAAGCCATTTTCTTAACATATAGCTTATGGCATAGGTTCCTCATAATCATTGCTACACCATCACTAGTCGATGTGCCTTTCCCTAAGAAGGTAGACGAGGCATCCTCTTCTTCACTATCCACAAATACAATTTTTTTCTTCTATATGTACACTTGAAGCTTCGACTCCTTGGGTCATCTGCCATGTTAGCATGATTGAGGATGTGCTACAGAGTGCAACTATAAAAAACTATTTGTATAATTATATTATAAAAATGTTATCTTGATACAATTATTATCTTAATTATAAAACCCTATTTTGGCTCTCGATGAGAGTAGTATTAAAATCCATTTTAATACTACTCTCGATGAGAGTAGTATTAAAATCCATTTTGAAGCTCTTGAGTATCACAAGTTCTTAATTGATAATATATACTTTTTTAAAAAGAGTTCCTTACGTACATATGAATTTTAAAATATCATGAATAAGCTATTAAAAGTTGTCTATATTTGAAAAATAATTCCACACTCGTTTTTAAAGAAGATGTGTCCTTGATGTGACAAAAAAGGTTTAATGGTAATTTTAGTTATTAAATGAGTTTAGAAAGTATGAAAAATGTCTCTTTAAGAAACAAAAGTTTATACTTTTCAAAATACGTTTTTGTAAAATATCAGGCAGGGACTTAGACTCGAATCCTACTGGTTACTACACATAGTAAGGATTTTTAACTATAACATTTGCGGCCAACTTAATGTTGAGTAAGAACTTCTTAGATAAGAGTTGATGTTTTTCACCATCAACTTAATACAAAACATCAACTTTTACTAAAATTTGATATTTTGCATCAAGTTGATGTAAAACATTAACTTTATATTCAAAAAATTAACTTTCTATGCAAAAGATCAACTTTTTTACAATACTTGATGTTTTGTAGTATCAACATTATACAAAACATCAACTTCCCACAAAACTTGATGTTTTACATCAACTTTAATGCAAAACATCAAGTTTTATGGAAAAGTTGATGTTTTGCATAAAATCGATGTGAAACATCAACTTATTCATAAAACTTGATGTTTTGCATTAACTTGATGCAAAACATCGAGTTGTGTGAAAAAGTTTATGTTTTGTATCAAAGTTGATGCAAAACATGAACTTTTTCACACAACTCGATCTTTTGCATCAAAGTTGATGCAAAACATCAACTCTACCACAAAACTTGATGTTTTGCATTAAGTTTTAGATGCTCCAGAGGAGAAGAAAGTTAGAGGATCGGAGATCGATTTTCACAAATGGCCTATTTTAGCGATTCCGTACGGCGATGGCATGCTCAAACGATCTATTCCACAAATTTTGAGTACCAACATGACTATGTTTCGATGCGATTTACAGACGTCACAAAGCAACTTGCTGCATCAGCAAGTTGCTTTGTGATGTCTACAAATCACATCAAAACATAGTCATGTTCATATCAACTTTCAGCCTAAAAGTTGTTTTGCATCGAGTATGCAAAACATCAACTTTTCCACACAACTTGATGTTTTACATTGAGTTGATGCAAAACATTAAGTTTTATGAAAAAGTTGATGTTTTACATCGATTTTATGCAAAACATCAACTTTTCCATAGAACTTAATGTTTTGCATAGAATTAAAGAAAAAACATACCTAGGATAAGGTGATATAGGTAGAACATAGGTTTACGGCTAAGGACGTGAAAAACACATGGTCGCAACCTTTCACTACAACTTTGAGAGGAGGTCATTAAAAAAATGCTTGTCTATGTAGCCATATAACCTTTGTATCATAAATAATATCGCTACTACATAGTAGATGCCAAAAAAATCATGATAACAGAAGAGCTAAATGAGATAATCCATGATGACCTGTAATCCATTGGTTTCAAACCAAATGTGCAAGGCTCCATTGATTTGGAATACCACAAGGCGATCGATTCGCCAATGCTAATTTTTGTTCTACAATTCAATTTTAAAGCTGAAGAACTATAAGCAAATACACGTGGTGCGACCATTTATGTCAAGGAGGGGGGTGCATGTGAGCCTGGACTCTGCCATGCCTATGTGCAGTAGTATGCTCTCCAGCATAGGGGACCTTGAATCTACCATCATCATGGAAAGCTCTAAGCTCTTCTCTCTACCACCATTCCACAAGCCCTAAGCTCCTCTCTTTTCTCTTTGTACACAAAGACAATGTCGCGAGACGAGCGAAGATTGCATCTCTCAGCATCCTTTGCATGTCCTCTAAATAATTATAACTAGAGTTCATTCTACACTACCCTTAGACATGCCATCTTTCAACATTCTTCACATGCACTATAAATAATTATAACTAGAGCTCATTCCTACACTACTCTTAGATATACCATCACCTATGTTCATGATAATGGCTATATGGATCAAACATCAACATATGCATACTATGAATTTTGCCACCACACCACATATGTACATGATATAGGCTACAATTTCTTCCCGCCATCCTTATCCATATTGCATTAAAAAAATTCCCTTCATGAAAACAAATGCCTATGTGGGTCGAAATTTACACCCATAGGCTATATGATGTTTGCCTCTAAGATTGTCCTGCTCAAAAAATATATCTCCCCAAATAGTAAAGCCTTTAGTATATACTTACCTTGACAATTTTCATGATATACTTATTTGCTCTATTATTTATAAGCATATAGTGGGCATGATATACAATCAATGCTAAGAGTTTAAAGAGGTCAACTTATAGGTGTGCAAAGGTAGACTTGTATTCATATATATATGTAGAAGATGGTAACTATGGAGGCTATAGACTCAAGGATGTTCGTAGATTTTTTCATAAATTATGGAGCTTATATTGTTATGTATTCTAATATTTTTTAAGTGCTTATCAAATAATGTGCATATTTATGCAGTGGCAGAATCTATCCCAAAAAGTACATTAAAAAAAGTGGAATATATTCATGAAATTTATAAAATATTTTCTTATTTAAAAAAGATATTTCTTTGAGTTATGTAGACTCCTATGTAAGTTTGTAAGTCAAGTTTATTTCTATCACTACAAGGGATTGGGCTCATACCCGCGCTCTTAGCCGCTAAAAATGACTTGTGAAGAAAAGTAGCGGGCCCGTGTATCAGCGCATGTATAATCGTGGCCAAGGACATGCGTGTAAAACCGCGTCTAAAGTACCTCTCAAACGCGCGTATACACGGGTGTATAGCCGCGTTTTTTTACACAGACGCGTTAATACACGCCCCTATACACGCTTCTTATTATATTAGACGCGCTTATACACGGGTGTATAGCCGCATCCTGTTCAGTTCCCATGTCCCAGACGCGTTTTTACTTGCGTGTATACACGCCTTTCTTTAATTTAGATGCGCTCATACACGCGTTATTGCCAGTTTATACGCGTTAATACACGCGTAATTTCCAGGGTATCCGCGTCGATACACGCGAATTTTAGCAGTTTTGACGCGTTTATACACGCGAACAGAGAGCAAAAAAAAATCCAGAGAGTGCTATTTGGTGCCTGAATACTGTTCCAGCATTCCAGCACCCAATAGCACTCTCTGGTTTAGGGTTTTTGGTGCATTAGACCATCCACGAAGAACATATGCACGAGGGAGATTAAGACAAGAACGACATGAATGCATACATTGTCATTACACGATTCAAGACAGACATGAATGTAATACTATCGATCAATCAATTCAATATTACTATCAAAATTTCATACATGTATACAAGGGAGTCCATATCTCGAAGTAGCCCATGGCTTGAGTTTACAAAAAAATATATACAATCACATCCTAAATATGGAATGTGATACTACAAGTCTGAGTACTACTCAGACCCAGATGATGACTCGGTGCTCCCCCCATGCTCAGATGAGCTCGCATCGGTCGGAATGTCCGAGGAGTAGTGCTCACGTCCACCCTCTGCAGCGGCGGCCGGTGGATCATCAGCAGCTTGTGCCTGTTCAAGTAATATATAGTATATAAGTATATATATATGCAATTCAATAAACCAAAACCATTCGTTACGAATTTTCAAGTACCTGTCGACCGTATGGTCTCATGGCCAACTCAAACTGCGCGTCCGTAATACGTCCCTCGGCTCTGAAGATGGCCCACGTGTCACGTCTGCTATGCCGGCGAGCATACGCAGTATCGTGGGTTGTGGGCTTCCTCCCCGTAACCCGTCGCTATATCATAATCAACACAATTTGTAAGATTAAAACAATTCATAGAATCAATGAATTAAGTAAACAATCAAATAAAGTGATAGGATACTTACGAACTCTGCCTCCCATGACTCGACGCCGCCAGATCCGAAATGCGAAGATCCAACGGTCTCCATCTGGATCCGTCGTGCCTCCACATGCTGCCTGCTCTTCACGCCACCCTCTGCTCGTTTCTTTGCCTCCTTCCACTCGCGTTTGTGTGCAGTGGCAGGTTTCTCGGCAGGATAGCCACCCGCAGCTACATTTAGCCGGTCATCGTACGCGAGTTTTTTAAGGTGAGATCTTTTATTACTTAAGATCTCCCTTATTCGCGTCCTTCCCCATACATCCGAGAATGTAGCACGTGGGGGATTGGGGTACCGACTGTGTACAGCCTCTATCACCTCCCCAACTAATCAGCTATTTTGATCTTTAAATTTAATAAAACAATTTCTATATGAGTTTGATACTACCCCACGCATGTACTCCATTACCTCCCTCCCCCTCGCATCCATCACTATCCCGCCCCTATCCGTCACATCATAGCAAACCACTCTCTCCATCTCTCTCATCTCCTCCTCTTCCGAACTGTCTCCTCTAACTCTTCTCCCTCTATCTCCTCTCTCACCCCGTGCCCTACTACCTCCCCCACCTCCCCCACCTCCCCCACCAAAGCACCTGCCGCATCCTCCACTCCCACTCTTCCTACTGCTGCGGGTGGAGTCACGACTGGGGGATTGTCTACGTGACGGTGGCTGTGAGCCCTGACGTGACGGTGGCTCTGAGGGAGCACGTGATGGTGGCTGTGAGGGTGTACGTGAGTGTGTCTGGGACGAGGTATGTCTCCTCGGTGGACGTGGAAGAGGAGAAGCTGCATGCCGTCTCGTCGGACTCGGAGGAATAGACGGCACTGGAGTGCCCTGGATACTCGCGGTAGGGGTATAGACACCAGGCAGGGAAGGAGGGGGATGGGCATACATATACTCTGTAAGCTCAACCGGACCAGGTTGGCGCCCAAAGTGATTCATCATCTCCATCAACCAATTGCTGTACGCAAATGGATCGGATGAAGAACCTGGAATATCCATAAAGAACCTGCAACAAACATCATCATGTACATCATGGGCTGTCTCTTGACTCACACATTGTCATTACACAAGTCAATTGCCTGCAAACCATGAAATCTGAAACGCCGCAGTTTTCTGTCTGCAGAAACGCGTGTATACACCCGTCAAAAAACGCATGTATACACCCGGCCAAAAACGCGGCCAAAAACGCGTGTATATGCACGTGAAAAAACTCTACAGACAGGTTACACGCGCTTCTACACGCGTTTGTACACGCGACCTGCGAAAAAAATTTCTCGAAAAGACCGACCCCCCGACAAAGACAGAATGTCCTTATAAAAGGACCAGCCATTGTCGCCCCTGTCAGGATGCAGCAACCCAATCGTGTGCAAAAAGACAAACCCAAAGAGCAAAGAGCAAAGTAAACAAATCTGACAAAAGAGACAAGGCACAGGACAAAGTGACTCACCTCTGAAAAAGTGAGTCCTCTCTGCTCCTTCTCTGCTCCCTCCTTCTCCCATGTGTGTGCTCCTTTCTCTGCTCCCTCCTTGCTGTTGGAAGAGGCGAAAACAGGCGAAAACGCATGCACTGTTGATTTCTAAGTTCAAAATCTATATTTGGGGAAGGCGGGCTATTTTTAGTTTAAATATGCCGCCGCGTTTATGTTCGCGTTTACGAACGCAGGTATATTCGCGTGTATAGGATTTTAGCTGCGTTTATACACGCGTTTTGCAGAAATTAGCCGCGTGAATACACGCGTTTTTTAGGAAGTAGCCGCGTTTATACACGCAAGTTTTAGGAGATAGCCGCGTGAATACACGCGATATTGTGCTTTCATTAAAAATATATAATGAGTTTGTGTTTTCTGGTTTGTACACAGGATGTCATCAACCTCTTCAAGCAGTTCTGGGGAAGATGAGACAATGCGTCATAGCAGAGCTCATGTCATGGCATTCCTCACATCGATCGGATGATGGCATGTGGAGAATTCCCGCAGACACTCCTGCTTGGAAGCATATTGAAGATGAGTGGCCCAGCTTTAAAACAGAGCCCAGAAACTTGAGACTTGGCCTGGGTATGGATGGAGTGAATCCATTTGGCAGTGGAGGTGGTTTGTTTGGTAGAGGAGACTTTTCCGCGAACCATTCTCACAAGTCAACTACATCTCATTGTGCATTTAGTGGACGAAATTGCTTTATGTGGTACTGTGCATGCACGTTGGATGTTCTTTCTAGAGCGCTTCATGAAGACCTTAAAAGACTTTGTGAGGCAAAGTGCAAGGCCTGAAGGAAGCATGGCCGAGGGTTGGTTGATACAAGAGTCTCTTGTATATATTTCAGAATTTCTTGGTCAGGTGGACAGCTCTTTGCCACGACTATGGAGCAATGAAGAGGACTTGAGGATGACCTCTATTGTGCCTCAAGGAAAAGGACAGAGTAAAGTAATTGACAGAACATTGATTGATGATCTCAATTTCACTTGTATCCTTAATAGTGATGTGATGAGCAGATGGGTTACAAGATATGAGGATGCAAAGACAAAAAGGCAAGCAGAAAGAGCTCTCTTTCGGAGGCAACATGGCTCTCGGAAGACGTACCCTAAGCATCTAGCAACACTTCCGAATGATATCCATGTTGATTGGTTGCATGAGGAAATGGAGAGAGCAGAGAGTGACGAGGGGCTGCATATCACGGCGGAAGAATGGGAGTATGCACGAGGATGCATGTCAAAGGTACATAGAACTAATGTTTTGCATTAGTTGTAAGTGATTTGCTTTTAATATTTATTCACATTGCTTACACAATATTAATATTGCTTCTATTTTGGTCCAGTGCACTATGTTCAATGCTATATGGTGTGAAGGCAAGCATTTTCGAACACAAAGAATTGATGAAAAGAGAAATACACAAGATTGCGGTGTCATTAGTAGCTTTGAGGGAGCTAATGGAAAAATGGATGATTATTGTGGCATAATCCAAGACATATTTAGGCTTGACTTTCGTCGCTTCTTTGTGTATGTTTTGGATGTCAAATGGCAAATGAACGTGGTGGAAAAAGGGCCTGATGCAACGATAAAACGCCATGCAAGTGGATATGTAACTATTGACTCTACAAAGTTCTGGCAAACAAAGAAAGATAGGCTCGTATTGCCACAACAATGTGAGCAGGTATGCATTTTTTTACTAATGTGTTTCATGTACATATATATCTAAGCTCGCGTACCCCTTGACTTTTGATATGCTAATTAATTACTGTACTGTGTGTATTTGAGTAGGTTATCTATCTACCAATGGTGCATGACATCAAATGGTGGTACGTCATCCCTATTGCACCACGCTCCAAAGTGATGTATAATACATTCACTGATATGGAGCATATGGAGGATGTAACAAGCCGCAATGAAGATGACGTCGAACATGCCATTGAAGATGTTGTGATCGATGATCAAGAAATAAGAGATGATCGTGATAATGAGGATGAGCATGCCATTTCTCATGATCATGAGAATGACCCTACCATTGAGGATGATGGTGATGTTGATGAGGATGATCAGGACATCGATACCATTATCAATGGAGTACAGAATATCGATAGTGGAATAAATTTAATCGTAGCCTTACCAATTGATCAAATGGATATTGATGTTGATCGTTTGACAAGGATGGATCTTATTGAAGATGAGATCGAACCCTAACCAATCCGTCACTGTATGTTCTAAATTGATGACATTTCTATCATCTCATATGCATGATTTATTTTTGAATATATTTCATTGTTGTAAATGCATGTAGTGGGATTGTGTAATGATGTATACTGTAATGTACTATGAGATGGTTTAAGGAAAATAGTTTTTAATTTTGTTAAGGAATTCAGTTTTTTTTTCAGTTTTTCTCTGCCATGCGTGTATTAATCCGTGTACAGTGGCGTGTATTTATCCGTGTATAATAGCGAGTATTATCCCGTAAATATTATCGTGTATTTATGCGTGTATTACTGCGTGTATATAAATGCGTTTATACACGCGTTGATAAATGCAAATATACACGCGAACTTAAATGCTAAAATACACGCGCCCGATTTTATTCAAATACAAGCGCGACCATACACGCGTTCGTAATTTATCGCGTGTATGAAACGCGTGTATGGCAGCATTGTCTTGTAGTGTATGTCACAAACAATAGCAGTTTATAAATCTACGAAGGTCATACGTGTTTTCAATCTTGAAAAAAGTAGCAAAATTCATGTATTTTTTGAATTTATACATGGAATTCTAGATGTGTTTTCAAAAAACTATGTTTTTAAGCCATTTTTGAGATTTCACACATTTTGGGAGGGAATACTTTCAGGTAACCCTCATCATTTACCTATTTTGCTCGCAATAGTGTTATGTGGGTATTTATGAACACATGGATGGAACAAGGGTGCATGGAGCATGTGGATGAGAGCTTTATGAGAGCTATAAATAGATGTAACAAACTAATTCTCTTAATGAAAAAATGTGAGTATGTGATTAGCCCTTATTCATATCTTGATTATCTTCATTAGTGCTGCCAACACTATGCTCTAACTATGTCTTCTTCCATCTTCCACCATAGCTCTCAATTTCCTATGTTTATGCACTCATACCCTCTTCAAATCTACTTCTATTAACATGGTATCAGAGAAAATTTCATCCCTTTCATCTCATTATCATTCCACAACATTAGAATTAGCAAGATTATACTCCTATTAGTGAGTAATGAGCTCATCTTTTCCATAAAAGTCTATGATAGAAAACTACCCTGTGGTGGAGGGATTTCCATTACCTATTCTCTCCACCATTGGGAAAACCTTCCTATAGGCAAGAAGAGAACCTCATGGTGAACACACGACCAAGAGGAATTGAGCAAAAGTGGGCTATATCGCACGCAAAATGAGGTGCATAGTCAGCACTACTTATGTTAGGGGAAATCACAAATTCGCAGACAATCATCAAGTAGAGTTTCGTCTCGATTCCATTAGTACCTGGGGGTTTTTTGTACATTGAACACAATGGTGGTGTTGGATTCCCAGAATGGTGAAGTAGAAGTGGAGATCTAGACTTAAACCTCTCTTATCGTCCGTTAAGGCTTTGTTAAGCTCACTTATCTATGATTAAAAGGTTATTAATCCTATCTCTCAGTAGTTTAACTTCCTCCTTATCCATTGCTATTTCACTCTCTCAAAACCATTTAGCTTAAATGGGAGAAAAACTATATTAATTGATCACTCAAAGTTACCTATTTGTTTCTTGAGATCAGTGAATGATTAGTGATCTCAATCTTGTTTAGTACCCAAATATGAGATAAATTTATTCAAATCATTGTAAGAGAATTGGACACTATTTAGATACAATTAAAATCTTGGTAAGACCTTCCTCCATTAAGCCATGGCCACTTAAATCTCACTGGATAAGTTCAGTGGTGAAGGATTTCATACATGGCAAACGAAATTCATGTATGCAAAAAGAGCTTCGGGGGGGGGTAGTAAATGGAGATGAACTTGAGAAAGAAAACTCCGAAATAAATATGAAAATAAAGTTCTATGGTCTTCAAAGACTCATTTGTGGAGCATGTAGGTAAGATGAAGAGCATTATGATGCATCTTGCTATGTATCAAGGTACGCATGGATGAGAAATATATAATCATAATCTTAATCAAGAGCATGTCTCAAGAGTTTTCTTCGGTGGTAACAACTCTTATTAATGTTCTAAATCTTACTCTTCAAAGTGTTGAATCCTCCTTATTTTAAGAAGCTAAGAAACTAAAGGGTACACAACAAAGCTCAACAAGCAGTAGGGAAACCACATTCTTTAACACATCCAATATCAAATGTGGCCATTGTGGAAGGATGGGGCATGTAATGGCCTAATATTGTTATGAAACAAGCCCAAGCTTGTATTTGATGCCTATAGTAAGGTAGGCCACCTTGAGAAGAACTTCTAGTCAAAGGAGAAGCAATAAACTAACTTAATGGAGGAAGCAACTGATGATGTAGGCTCAGTGATGTATATGTATGTATCTCCATTAAGGGGGGCAGGGGGGGAGGGGGGGAGGGGAGGATGTCATGTCTATGTATGTCACATTGCCTTCTTGGAATGAGACCCATTTGGGCACCAAGGGGGAGTGTTGAAATATGGTGCCCGTTATGTCATGTATGGGGCACATGTATGTGGGAGCAAGATAGATGAAGCATAGGATGTCATGAAATGAGAATGGATGAAGGATACGATTATTAGAGGATGTGAATAGATGAATGTAAAAGGTGGTCAATGGTCAAGAAGTAGGCACATGGAAAGTGCAAGGGTGCACAAGGCATGTGGTCATTTATGAACATATGGATAGCAAAAGGGTGCATGGAGCATGTGGATGAGAGCTATAAATGGATGTAACAAACCCATTATCTCTTAATGCAAAAATGTGAGTATGTGATTATCCCTAATTCATATCTTGATTATCTTCATTAGTGTTAACACTATGCTCCAACTATGTCTTCTTCCATCTTTCATCCACCATAGCTCTCATTAGTGTTAACACTATGCTCCAACTATGTCTTCTTCCATCTTTCATCCACCATAGCTCTCATTTTCGTATGCTTATGCACTCATACCCTTTCCAAATCCACTTATATTAAGAGGGCTTCTATTATTCTTTAATAACATTGTCCTAGAAAATGGACTAGACTTAAGAAAGTTGGTTGGATTTGGATTTGATGGTGCATCCATAATGACAGGAAAGAGATCAGGGGTGTCTACTAGATTAAAGGGGTCTTGTCCTTTCATGACATCTATGCATTGTGTTGCTCATCACACAAGCCTTTGTGCATCTAAAAGCATAGAAAATTTTGCATTTGCAAAGACTTATAGATTACATTGCCAATGAAGTCGCAACTCTTTTTAGAAAGCGTGTCGTGCGCAAGGAGAAATTGAAAGAATTTCAAGAAGAATTTGAATGCTCAATAATATTATTCAATTGAATAACATTCATTCAATTAAATGGTTGAACACCATATTCGAGAATTTGGGAATCTCCCAATAGTTTGGGAATTCCAAATCAAAATGAATCCCGTGAATTTGGGAATTTCATTAATTTGGAACCTTGAATATTGGTGAAGTATATTTATTGTATATGTAGAAGATATTGATAAAATCTTAAATAGGTGGTGTTAATAAACACCTTATCTTTGGCAACCTCTCTAGCATAGAAGTCTTTAGCCCAATGATTCTTGTAGATTGGCTTTGGCCTTCAAGACAACCTTTGGAGGGATTTTAATTTTTTTTGGGAACTTTGGTAGCTTTTGTTATCCAAGAGAAAACAATTGTATCCACTCTCTCCCAACGTTGAGGGTCTTTCTTGTTGCACATCCAGTATTTATCCCAGCAATTCTGATATACCTCCTCATCTGTAGCATTTTATCGACCACAAACTGGTGCCCATAGTTGCTTGATTTTTTATTTGTATCAACCTCACTTTGTGCAACACCAAGCCATACTAGATATATTGGATCTGAAGGTCGAACAAGTACAAAGTCGTCTTTCTTGACATCTATTGGTTGAAATGCATCTTTTGGTCGCTTGCTGAGAGGACCACAGTAGTGGTCATTCAACTCCTCCAAGCCAAGAAAGTCATCCACATCATCTATGTCTTGAAATATTGTATCACCTTGTGTCCTTGGCCAAAAGTCCATGAATACTCTTGCTTCTTGAACATTTGGAGCTTGAAGTGCATTAAGCATGGTTTTCCAATAATCAATCACTGGTGTTATGAACTTTGTGTACTCCGCTTTAGGACCTTGTACACTTGACCATCTTTCCCAGTACTTGAGATAGTCTTTGATTCCACTTACCACCTCTTGATGATCTTTAATATACTCAGACATGGGTAGCAAGGTTGGAAGACCCTTTGGGAAGGGTAGGCTTTCCTGTTGTTGAGTCTCTTTTCCATAGTTCAATACCGCCTTCTCTTGTAGGATGGATCTTGTATTGCATTAGAGGTGTATCCCCTTGCATGTAGAAACGAAAGTGAAGTGGTTTTGAGTGACCAACAAGTGCATCCTTGGAGTCACATAAGTATCCTTCAATGTAACTCTTGAAGTTTGGTACATATGTCAACAAAAAAGGAGAAGGCCTTGTTGACTGGCACAATTGAAAATGCTGCATAAGGTGAGGAAAAGTGAATGTCATGCTTGTTCTAAGCTTCTCTAAGAACTTGCTGAACATTGCATCAATGTCTTCATGTGTGTGACCCACCATGAGAAACCCAACTTGGATCATCTTGAAGGTCCCTCGTGCCACAAGCAATGACAAATATGCAAAGAGATAACGGTTTTTGTTTTCTAATCCACAATTATCTAGCTGTAGCAACAAGTTCTCTGGTAGTCGTTTAAAACCTTGTTGTCCATCCTATAGTATTATGTCCTCCATTTGTGTAGGAGTATAAGAACCTTGTTGATGGTAGTCTAGTGCTTTCCTTGAGTTTAATGCATTTAGCAACAAAGAGCTTGATCTTGGCATTCCATCTAGTTGTAGATCACCAGCTTCATGCCTGTCAAGTCGCTCCAAGTTCTTGAAACAGAGAGACAATGAGGCAACTGTGAAGTTAGGATCATGGGGCCAAAGATCAATCGCAAAGTGCCCATATCTTCCTTCCCCATGCCCATGTGTGATCATGCCTGTCAAGGAAATTGGTAGTTGAGTGGATCTATCTGTCTCTTTTGATCGAACTCTCAACCTCGGGATAGCTGTCTTTTGTTGGTCCATCTTGTCATGTATGATGCACAAGTTCTTTTCAGGATTTAGCACTGATGCTAGATGCCATCCATAGTATATGTTTGGACAACTTTGTTGTTGCAACATGTGACTTCGACGCTTCCTCAATAGTATGTTGCGTTCTTCAAGGCATTTGGTTGCTGCAAGTTGTTCTTTGATCTTTGAGCAGACACTACATTTGGAGAACTCGCTTGTCTTTGCTAAGGTGACATGCTTGAACTCTGTACTCCAAATTCGATTGAATGTGGACAAAGACATTTGCTTACATCCAATAGCATCTAATGTGGCATTCACTTCTTCCCATATGTCTATTTGCTTATAAACATCTGGGATGACCAATTGTGTCTCTCTAGAACCATCCTGCATGGTTCTACTTTTATGTGGCATTTGCTCTGCATTCTTCTCAATAAAGTCTCTCAAGATTGCCCTGCCCATTTGTGTGTGATCCCAAGCTGCTCTATTTGCTCCTTTATTGCCATGCATTGCCCTCCTTACACCATTCTCAAATTGCAACCTATACCTATAGAAAGATGTTTTGGGGATGCCATGCATCCCATACCATGCCCTACCGCATACAACTTTCCCATTGAATATAAAACTGTATTTTCGTGTACCCATATTGTCAATGCGGCATGATGACTCCAAAACATCATAAACATAGTTGGTACGTTCTTCCAAACGTAACCCCCAAAAGTGCCTCCGCAATTGGTGTACTGCATCTCTATCAGCATATTGACAACACTTTTCAGGACAGTAATCAATTGTAGCAACAAGTAAAACTTATTCCATTGAGGTTCTCAAGTTTGAAGCTTTGAGAGCAAGAATTCTAGGACTTCTATTGATCATACAATATGATCTCTTCTATAAGAAAATGGATTTTGAACCTGCAATAAAGTCCTCAATTTCCTCACACACATCTTTTATGCTCTCATTTGGAGATGTGAAAGCTTGTGTTTCCTGTTCATGTAGAGTGGTGTACCATCATCAAAGGTGACCTGTTTGATAGGCCACCTAACCGAATTGACGCACTGAAGCATGTCACATGTGTCTGTCCCTGTAGTTGGATCAAGGATCTGATCTACCACCACACCCACATCTTCTTCTCCTAATAGATCAAAGTTAATCACGTCATATGGAAATGTTAAGAGAATAATCCCTGTTCCAATGTACTTCTCATTGCCTTCTGTCCAGAGCATCACTTTATGCTCTTTCCAACTTTCACGGATACTTGGAGTGTCCTCATCTCCAACAGCATTAAAATCATTAGAAGGTGGCACCGCATGATCATCATCAACAATCATCAAGGCACATGTAACAACCACCAAATCTTTCTTTTCCCACTTTACAAAACTACCCACTGCCTGAATAACCTTTGTTTTGTTTGGAAATGGCAAGCAAGCTGCATCATTTAGGCAGTTGTCGATAGAAACTGACAAAAATCCATCTCCAAGGACTTGGCCATGGCATGTGTCAGTTGGGACGTATTGCACATACTGTTCCAAGTGCAACAACATCTCGATCCATCATCAAATTGACACGATCCCCACAATGAAAGTCTTGGTCCATGTTGCCTGAGTAAGTGAAAAAATTTGAGATTTAATCATAAGCGATTAAGTGATCTTATATTCATCATAAGACATTTAATCATAAGAGATTGAGTGATCTTATATTCATCATAAGACATTTAATCATAAGAGACTGAGTGATCTTATATTCATCAAGTAATCACATAGCATTGATAATGAAAACATGCATTAATAGATGACAAGCTGAAGTATACATTGCAAAATTAGTGTAGTATTCCATTTTCCAACATCATAAGATATAGAATAAATTTGACCACATGGCCAAAACTTGTTTTCTCAACAATGAACATGGTAGTATATCCTTGATCTAGATTACTTGAGTTACTAGATAAAAAAGGTCTATGTAGTCATCATTGCTTAGTTGAAATGGATGCTTTGACCATATGGCCAAAACTTCATTAGACTATAATATATGCACATCATATCTTACTTTAGTATATATGCACATCATATCTTACTTTCGTATTAAAAGTATTCATGGTGTGTGTGATGGTCTACTGGATGTTTTAGCCACATGGACAAATTCTCGCACGGCTTATCATTCTTAAGACATGGGTAGATCATTTGTTACTTTTCCATGGGAAGATAATTTATTGTGTGCTAGTGTAGAGAATGTTTTAGCCACATGATCAAATCCTATCAAAGCTTATTGTTCTTATAATATGTACAAATCATATGTTACTTTTCCATGGAAGACAGTATATTATTGTGTGCTAGTGTAAAGAATGTTTTAGCCACATGGTTGAATCCTCTCAAGGATTATCATTCTTAAAACATATGTAGATCATATGTTACTTTTTTGCGGAGGACACTTTATTATGTGCTAGTGTAGAGAATGTTTTAGCTACATGGTCCGATCCTCTCAAGGCTTATATCTATAGATCATATGGTCCGATCCTCTCAAGGATTATCATTCTTAAAACATATGTAGATCATATGTTACTTTTTTGTGGAGGACACTTTATTATGTGCTAGTGTAGAGAATGTTTTAGCTACATGGTCCGATCCTCTCAAGGCTTATATCTATAGATCATATGTTACTTTTTCATGGAAGACAATTTATTGTGTACTAGTGTAGAGAATCCACACCATGCTGTTGAGTAGCGTTTTGTTTTTTTATAGTGTAGTAGTGTTTTTTCACTACTAGAAATGATGTTGAGTAGCGAAAAAGCGTTGCTGAATAACATTTTTGACAGTGAAAAAACACTATTGAGGTACTGAGTAGCATTAAAAGCCCCGACATTCCCCCTTCAAAAAATGCTGCTAAAAAATGTTGTTGTGCCCCTAATGTTTTATAGTGAATGTTATTTAAAGTAACATTATTTAGGCTAACAATTTTGTGATTAGTACTTAAGACCTGAGGTGATTACCTAGGGGAAGTCTGGAAGCCAACCAGGGAGAGAAGTGACTAGCGAGTCTTATAGATGACAACAGTATCATCCAATTCTCTTAGCAACTTAGCACTTAAGCCTTGAGATGTTGCCAAAGGGGAGTTTGGAATCTAATTAGGGAGAGAAGAAACTTGTGAGTCTTGAATATTGTTGAGATATCAAGCTTGACTAGGGAGAGAAGAAACTTGTGAGTCTTGAATATTGTTGAGATATCAAGCTTGGCAAACATTGATAACCCACCTGGGTGATAGTTTCTACACTTATGCCACTAGCATGGTTGGTGCGTTTATGGTTGATATGCCTGTAGTGGATGATAGGTTGTGTGACAGCCATGTTGGAGTACTAGAGTTATGGCATAGTTATATTGCCAGCTCATATAAGCAGGTTCACACTATGGACCAACCATTTTTTATGTTACTCTAGGACAGTGCTTTCCCTTTATGTATGGACTCTTATCTTTAGTTATATGGAAATAGAGAAGAGAAGAAGATAGAAGAAAATTTAGTCATCCATCTCTCTCTCTCTTTTGTGTGTGTGTGTGTGTGTGTGTGTTAGCTTGCAAGGAACTGAAGCTCTCCCTCTCCACTGCATTCGCTTTATGGTATTGGAGCACCAGTTCATGTGAGAGCTAAGGAGGCAAGAAAGAGGAAAGAATAACTAAGGAAGGAAGCGGTGCTTGGGTAAGAGCATCATCATCTCTTTCCCTTCTTGGTTTAGGTACAACATCCCTTGGTAGTGTGACACGAAGTTGGGGTTTGGACTTCGGTCACTTCTTAGAATCAAAACACACTTGTATGAAACCTCACAGCCTCCTCACCTCCCTTTCTCTCCCTAGGTTAAGATAAAGATATACACATCAAAGGTGAGATCATAATTCATGGAAGGAAAGATGAAAGGCTCCAGAGAAGCAAGAATTTCTACCAGTCTTGCAGCTCCAAACAAGAGGGAGATTCTTTGTTGGAAGAAAATCTTTCGACTCAGGATTATGTGAACGAAAACATACGGGGAATATTGATAAGGTTCATCCGTTCGAATTGGGCGATTTGGACAGAACATATTAAAGAAAATGAATATAGCAATCACTTACAAGAGAATAAGACACACGGGGTTTGCCTTTTGATAAGAGATTACGAGGAATTAATCATGATTAAGAAGAAATAATGGCCAAAAGTCTATAAAAATAGAGATATACAGAGAATTACAGTTTTAAATCGATATAGACTGTGCAAGAGAGGATTATATAGATGCGTAGAGCTTGAAGAGAGCTTCACGTCTATATAAAAACTTTCAAAAACGAGCAACCGCGCGAAAAGTTATGAGCGTTTTACTATAAGACTATAAAACTGCCAAAACTCTATAAAAACAGAGATACACAAAGAATTACAGTTTTAAATCCATATAGGTTGTGCAAGAGAGTATTATATAGATGCGTAGAGCTTGAAGAGAGCTTCGCGTCTATATAAAAACTTTCAAAAACGGGCAACCGAGCGAAAAGTTATGAGCATTTTACTACAAGACTATAAAACTGCCAAAATTCGCCTAAAAGTTAGCAACTTTGGGAGAAATTCTGATCATCAATGAGGTAAGGGATTAAGAAATTAGTTACATGAGTGGAAAGAGCATATAAAGAGCTTCCTAGCCATATGATCAATTTAAGAAATCAATACCCGAGTCATGCCAGTAATTACCGATTGAAATTTGGGTATTGGACCACAAAAACTGCACTTCCCTCTCTTTCCATGAAACCTCCATTTTCACATAGCCTCTTGCCTTTCATCTCCTTCATGATTCAAGCTAGAGGGTAAGGGTTAACATTGCTCAGCGGACAATTGGAAAGATTTACCTATGGTCCCTAAAGTCTTTCCACATGCTCATTACCGCTAAAACCATTGGTACCTCCAAAGGAAGGCGACAATAAGGCAAGGGCTACCTTGAGAAGTCATAGGCCCACCAAGATAATAACTCCTTATCCCACTTATCATGAATCATCAAAGAGATCCAAAATTGGGTTAAGCATGAGGAGCTAATGCTAAATGAGATATTCACATGTAAAGAGAGTGTTTGAATAAGGGTTTGAAAGATAAGAGAATGGCAATGACACAAAATGCTCAATTGAGGAGGCTCATTCCTTGATTTGAAAGGAAGACTAGTGAGGTCCACATCTCCTTTCTTGCACATGGTTGAAGAAGCTTTCCCTTCCAAGGCTCCATTGTCTTCAGCATCCCCTCGATCCCTTCCCAGGGAAAGACCAAATGCAACTCCCTCTACCTCCCCTTCTGAGATGGAATCCTCCGAGCTACCACTTGTCTCTTCTTCATCGGATGACTCTGACTCTGAACTTTCAAAAGTTGAAGGTTCACCTCTTACCACTTTCTTGCGACGACTCTTGATTTTGTAGTGGACCTTCTTATTCTCACCTTGTAGAATAAGATCACCTGTCTCCCACTTTTGAATTGCCTTCATTTGGCGAAGCCATGGCCTACCCAATATCAATGGGTAAGCCCTAGCATCAAGCTTTGTAGGAATGACCTGAAAAGTTGTAGGCACAGAAATACCACATACATCCACTCCCAAATTCCTGACAATTCCTAAGGTTTTCACCCTAGTATTATCAGCAAGTTTGATGTGATAGGGAGAGTTAGTTGAAGACAACTTTAAATCATCATCTTTCATTGTTTTTTCACTCATGACATTGATTGACGCACCTCCATCAATGTATGCATTAGAAATTGTTTGCCCCTCAATGATGACATCAATCACAGGCACATCATCTCCTACATCAATATCCACCTTCTGAACCATAGGAGTCCCATTATCCCTCTTCTTCTTTTTCTTAGATTCTCTTGTGCTAGCCAGCTTACCCCATTCCTTTCTGAGCTTTGGAGAGAGTGCCAAAAGCTGCCCAAATGTGATTTATGCTGTTTTTTCCCTAAGATCTGTTAAGAGGTCATAACTAAGAGATCCTTGTCCAAGAGGAAAGTCAGATTGTCCAATTTTTCTCCTAGACTTCTTCTTCTTCTTATTTTTCTCCTCTTCTTCAGATTTATCTTCTTGTTCTTCTTCTTCCTGGCTTCTAGTTTTACGACCCCTTTTTACCATTAATGGTATCAATGTTTCCTCTTCTTCTGAGCATATTTCCTCTAAAAGTGCTAAACTTTTATCCTCACTTTTCCTCAACTTTGGACACTCACTGCGATAGTGCCCCTTCTCTTGACATTCATAGCATGTGACACTACTTCTATCCCTAGGTTTATCCTCAGCTTGTGGAACCCTAGGTGGCCTTGCATTGACTAAGTGTAACTTCAAATCAGCAAATTCTGCCATAAGTTGTGCAATGTTATGATCCAAGGATGGAGCTTGTACTTGAGATGTTGAGGCTATCTCTACTCGTGGTGGGGTTGGCACATTCGGAGAAGATTGGAATATGGACTCAATATGAAGAGTGGCCTCCTTCTTCAAAGCAATACGAAGAGCCTCTTTAAAATTAGTGGGATATTTGCTAAGAACTTTTCCATGCAAGCGGGGATCCAAAGCCCTAATAAACTTGCTCATCTTAAGGTGCTCCATTGCTAAAGAACTCTTTGAATCTTCCATAGAAGGTGAAGAAGAAGAAGCAACAACATGTAAAGCAGCTTGTTGATATTTGATGAATAAGGCTTCATACCTTACTGAAAAGGCAGAAACTGACTCTCCATCCTTTTGAAAAATTTGATCCAATTGCAATAGTAAAGCATTTGGCAACTCCACTGTCCCAAATCTCTCCTTCATTGCTTTGGTCAACCTTTCCCAATCATTCTTGGACTCCTCTGGCAAAGCCTCGTGCCAAGTTAAGGCCATACCCTCCAAGAAATTTGGGAGTATTTCTGCCCTCTCCTTCATAAACCAACCCGTCAAGCGGCATGCTCGATTAAACTCTCGGAGATAACTCCCCGGGTCTTCTCCTTCCGATCCTTGGAACACCGGAATGTTGAACATCTTGCACCAAAATATGAGTAGCAACAAGGGAAATTTACTTGTTTCAAAATAAATTTCCTTTAATCATGCGGGACCTTGAGGTTAAAATAGAATAATTCTAAGTAAAACCAGCCCGCCGTCTTCACCAAAAGATGTGACACGAAGTTGGGGTTTGGACTTCGGTCACTTCTTAGAATCAAAACACACTTGTATGAAACCTCACAGCCTCCTCACCTCCCTTTCTCTCCCTAGGTTAAGATAAAGATATACACATCAAAGGTGAGATCATAATTCATGGAAGGAAAGATGAAAGGCTCCGGAGAAGCAAGAATTTCTGCCAGTCTTGTAGCTCCAAACAAGAGGGCGATTCTTTGTTGAAAGAAAATCTTTCGACTCAGGATTATGTGAACGGAAACATACGGGGAATATTGATAAGGATCATCCGTTCGATTTGGGCGATTTGGATGGAACATATTAAAGAAAATGAATATAGCAATCGCTTACAAGAGGATAAGACACATGGGGTTTGCCTTTTGATAAGAGATTAGGAGGAATTAATCATGATTAAGAAGAAATAATGGCCAAAAGTCTATAAAAATAGAGATATACAGAGAATTACAATTTTAAATCCATATAGGCTTTGTAAGAGAGGATTATATAGATGCATAGAGCTTGAAGAGAGCTTCGCGTCTATATAAAAACTTTCAAAAACGGGCAACCGAGCGAAAAGTTAAGCATTTTACTACAAGACTATAAAACTGCCAAAACTCTATAAAAACAGAGATACACAGAGAATTACAGTTTTAAATCCATATAGTCTGTGCAAGAGAGTATTATATATCTGCGTAGAGCTTGAAGAGAGCTTCGTGTCTATATAAAAACTTTCAAAAACGGGCAACCGAGCGAAAAGTTATGAGCATTTTACTACAAGACTATAAAACTGCCAAAATTCGCCTAAAAGTTAGCAACTTTGGGAGAAATTCTGATCATCAATGAGGTAAGGGATTAAGAAATTAGTTACATGAGTGGAAAGAGCATATAAAGAGCTTCCTAGCCATATTATCAATTTAAAAAATCAATACCCGAGTGATTGGTAATTACCGATTGAAATTTGGGTATTGGACCACAAAAACTGCACTTCCCTCTCTTTCCATGAAACCTCCATTTTCACATAGCCTCTTGCCTTTCATCTCCTTCATGATTCAAGCTAGAGGGTAAGGGTTAACATTGCTCAGCGGAAAATCGTAAAGATTTACCTATAGTCCCCAAAGTCTTTCCACATGCTCATTACCGCTAAAACCATTGGTACCTCCAAAGGAGAGCGGCAATAAGGCAAGGGCTACCTTGAGAAGTCACAGGCCCACCAAGATAATAACTCCTTATCCCACTTATCATGAATCATCAAAGAGGTCCAAAATTGGGTTAAGCATGAGGAGGAGCTAATGCTAAATGAGATATTCACATGTAAAGAGAGTGTTTGAATAAGGGTACGGTTTGAAAGATAAGAGAATGGCAATGACACAAAATGCTCAATTGAGGAGGCTCATTCCTTGATTTGAAAGGGAGAGGAGGGCTCCTTTTATAGGTGGAGAATCACCCTCTCTTCCATTGTTACAAATTACAACATAAAAATCTTCAACCCTTCAGTGACATAAGGGTAGATGTCACCATCAATTATCCTCTTAGGCTAAGTCTTCTATTGATTATTAAATTGATGACTTTTTGACTTTGAAAGTGTGATGAGATAATAGCCAAGTCTAAGTGGCATGTAGGTGGAGATCCCACTTACACATGGCGGAATTCTCCTCTTCCATGTAGCCATTCTAGAAGAATATTTCCCAATTATGCACCTACACACACTCCTCCACATGCCTTCCACACTCCCCAACTTGTAGCCTTATCGTGAATACCATATTAATAATACAATAAAAATCCATGTGAGCATGAAGGCCCACTTTTATTTTCCACATCACTAGTCTATCTACCATACCAAAGTTTTATCAAGCATACTTGTGGCATTTACAATGTGTGCACCCTAAATCAAGTAAAACCATTATATTTGAAGATAGAATGCTGTTATCGGGGTAGCCGCCAAGCCGTCGCATCATCACGCCGTTATTCCATTGTGGGTGTCGTAATCTTCTTGGACAAGATTCCACCTTATTACCATTGAGAAACCATCAAAATATGCACAAAATTGAAAATGAAAGATATCAATTTGTCATGTCACAGTAGCTTCGGGGGTTACACATCTCCAATTGAGGAGCTGTTTTCACAAGCTTGGAGGTGCCTATGTGGTACCAAGCACTTTGTACTAAAAATTTGTAGCCAAAATCACGTTTTGATCTCCGTTCTATCCTGTAAGGTATTTTTAATAGTGTCATCTGGTAAGTTCTGTGTGATGTAATGAAACGGATGTGGATGTGAATAATGAGATGAGAGAATATGTGAAAGGGTGAGATGGGAAGTATATGGATGTATAGATGTGGATGTGTATGTGAAAGAATGGATGTGAATGTATGGATGTGGATGTGTATGTGGAAGTATGAATGGAGATGTGTATGTGGAAGAATGGATGTGGATGTATGAATGTGGATATGTATGTGGATGTATGGATGTGGATGTGTATGTGTATGCGGATGTATGGATGTGGAAAAATGAATGTGGATATGTATGTGGATGTGTGGAAGTGGATGTCTATGTGGAAGAATGTATGTAGATGTGCATGTGGAAGAATGGATGTGGATGTATGTATGTGGAAGAATGAATGTGGATGTATGGATGTAGATGTGTATGTGGATGTATGGATGTGTATGTGGAAGAATGGATGTGGATGTGTATGTGAAAGGAAGTATGTGTATGTGGAAGAAAGGATGTGGATTTGATGTGATGAGAATCGAGATGTAAATAAATGAGATGTGATGTCATGCGAATCGAATTTAAATGTATGATATGGGATGAGAATGGATGAGATGTGAATCGAGATAAGAATGAATGAGATGAGATGTGAAATGAATGAGATGACATGTGATGTAAATTGAGACAGATGTGAAATGAATGAGCTGTGATGGGATGTGAATATGGGTTGATGCGAGTGGATGAGATGTGATGAGAATAAATGAGGAAAGATGTGATGAGATGAAAAAAAATGATGTGATTAGATGAGAATGGATATACGTATGAATTGGATATGGATTAAGTAATGTGGACGGATGTCAAACAATGTGAAAGATGAGAGTTCATTATAGGAACTATAATTATGACCTATTTTTAAATGATTATTTTATGTCAAAAGATGTTGGGGAAGCATTTTGACCGTCTTGTGAATGAGGTCATGGTGACCTAGCTGATAAAGTTGCAACAGCTAACGGAGAGTCAACGGAGGACATCTCGCATAGCAAGGTCGGCCAAGGTCTTGACAGCCTCGGTTCGAATTAAATGGTGAGCTTCCGGTATGATGGATGAGGGACCAAGGAAGGAGCCTATGAGTGAAGCGCTAGGTGACCTGCGAAGGATCCTAGATGGTGCTGACCATACGGTGCTCGGGCTCTGAGTCGTCGAAGTTACCCACACATGGGTCGGGAAAGATATTGGAACAAGGAGTAAGTTGTTTTCTGAAAATGGGCATGGATCAGGTTGATTGACCTTGCTGGTCCTCAACGGATGAGTCCATGGCCTTTTTTATATGGATCTGTTGGTTGATCTTGCTTATCTTCAACAGAGATTGCATCTTGATTTTTATAAGAGAATATATTGCCGGGTACTATGAGCTAGGAGCTATGGAAAAGGCCCCTGAGTGGACAGGTGGTGAGCATTCTGGTTGCTAATGATGCCATAGATACCTCGATGAAGGAATGATTGAAAACTAGGATTCAAGTGGTTATTTTGGAGGATTATGATCAGTGACACTATGGTTTCATTAAATGATTGTTTTAAACATAGCTGAATCTGTGAGGAAGGCAATTTCATATTGGATGTGTAAGTGGTGTGACTAGCATTAAATCTATATGAATATCTGGCTAGGGGCCCTGGGAACTCTTTTCCCTGGTACCCGAGACAAAACCTAACCAAATTCTTAATTGGATCATCCCATCACTATAGAGGTTGGGCGGTTGGCTAACCCATGGGGCTGGATAGGGTTAGGCTGGACTGATGGATCCGTAAAATGAGACTCAACTATGTTATAGTACGATAGATGAAGTAAATCCCGGATAGTAATTGTTTTATGAAAAAAGAATCAACGGCTCTGCCTCTCGATGGAAAAAAAGCGTTGGTTTCTATGATCCAAGTGCAAGTATCTTCCTTTATCTGACCAAGTGACTCACAGGTTCGGTCAAATCAATTTGGTTTGTAATGACCTTGACTACATTAGAGTATAAATATCCTGGAGGAATTGCCGTGGAGGAATTGCCGGTGCTTTTTGGGTGAGGGAAGTTTCTCCGGGTTTGGTTTTTGAAGAACTAAGAGATTAGTTTCTTTTCCAGATATCCATGGGTGAGGCCCCGAGTGAGGGATCCTGCCCCACTCAAGGAGTGCTACTTCCACTGCTAGCACCTCCGAATCCGTTGTGCGGAGGGGGTAGGGATCTTTCAGCTCGTATTAGAGCGAATTGGCCAAAGTGGATCAAGGGAGAAACCAAAAATGTCAAAAATTTATGAAGCAATAGTACAAGGTTGAAATTGTGTGATGAAATTCATACAAATTAATATGCAGACTGAAATTCATAAACTGGTAATTGGGTCTTCAGATTGAAGTACCATAATTGTATGGAATCCCTGACTTGCTTGAGGTCTAGACATGATGGTATTTACCTTATAATTCCAAGGACCGTGACTACGCATATATACCGAGGGTATAATTGCAGCTCTTTACTGGCAGTATATACAAGTAAATCTAAGACCTTGAAATTATAAGCAAAAATGCTATCCAAATGATGAATTCGAATGTGGTTGATATGATTTTAAAACTCTGGTTGAGAACTGATGAGTTGATTTGGATTTTGATTAAAAAATGATTATTCCTGAACTTTGGTTGAAAAGCGATAAGTTGAGCAAAGCCACAATGAGCATGAATGGGACGAGTCCCTGTGATGATGTTCGTAACTGGAGTGATGATAACGACTTTAGCAAATCACTATGAGATTACTAGATTGTGTTGTCAGATTGCTACTATTAACACTTGACCCGGTGGATCAAGTCAATGGATGACAAATTGAGAACTTGCTTGACTAAAATTCCCATGGAGGAATGTTTAGAAAGAAAAAAAAATTTGGTCTAATGGACCATTATTGTGTTAAGGATATGAATGATATGTTCTAAATGAATTATTATCTGATAATGAGTTCTATATAAGGGATATTTATCCTAGGATTCTATTGGGTTGACCAGAATAGAAGGAAGCCTAGAATCAGTTGGATCTTAAGGGAAAGAGTTATCCTCTAGTTTGCGAGATGAGGACATCTCGCGTTTTTTAAGTGGGGTAGGATGTAAGATTCCTCCCCTTTTGATCTTGTAATTATTCCCCTCTTTAAAATAAAAGAAAGATTATGTTTTACCCTGTTTTGACCTAGAGAGAGAAAATGTCTAGAGAGAGGTAATCCAAATTGAGATATTTTAGGATATAAAAATCCTCCTAGTGTCTAAAATGGTTTTTCCTAAAATAAAAATTCAAAAAGAACTTTCCAATGTGCAATTGGAATTAATTGAAACTATGTATAAAGAACCTTAGCCTAAAGGTCTAGATTTTCAGAAATTTTTGGATTATGGTCCAATTAAGGTTCCTATGGGCCAATAGGCTCAATCCAAGTGTGGAGAAAAAGAAAAACTCCCAAAATGAGTAAATGCTCACATAAGATGAAGAGTTGACTAAGGACAAGGTTTATTAGTAAAAAACTATGAGTATTACTAAGAAAATGAGATATTTTGGGTATAATGATTTAAATTTGACACATTGGTAAGGAGAAGGGAGCTTTTCAAGGAGGTGCCTATTTCACTTGTGTACTGGAGTTTTAAACTAAAAAATAATGTGATATTTTTATCTCTCCTCTCTCCTAGATCAAACCAAATCAAAAGGGAGCTAACTAGGTCCAAATCTTGTCCAAATTAAGCCAAACTGAACCTGAAAATTTCTAGGAACTAGTTGGACTTGGTTAGAGGACTCCCTCACCTACAAATAGATCCGTAGCCTTTTGTAAAAAAATATGAGAACTATACCATGCCAGTATTATACTGAAATAATGATATTTTCTATTATCCTCTAGAAATCCTCTACAAATTGAAGAGATTGGAGCTTCTCTCTCTCTTAAATCGTCTTTGGTGACTCCAACAACATACCAAACCAATTGATTGGTTTGGTATGTTGGGGGCCTCTACTATGATCAAAGAATCAATTGATTGGTTAGGGGCCTCTACTGTGATCAAACAACCAATTGATTGGTTGGGGGCCTCTACTATGATCAAAGAATCAAGTGATTGGGAAGGTAAAGTGTGGATAATTGTCTTCTTTTTATTAAATCTCTAAATTTTTCTCTTCTCAACCCCTCTTAAGCTTGAGAAGCATTAATTTGAATGGCTTTTGAATACTCTTTAAGTTCTTTAATGTATTGTAATGAGGGATTGTAATGAAGAAATACATAAATTTCTATTTATGCTTAATTTATAATGGTTTTTAAGTATTTCTCTCTCTCCCCCAAAGAATGGTCATTCCTATGACCTATTCTCGATTCAAATGAAGCTTCTCATGAAGCATTTCTCTAATCTAAAAGTAATTTCTATGCTTGTCTAATTGGAGGCCAGAAAAATAGCTTTTAATACTTTTATTGTATTTAATTTATGGTAAAATTAAGAATCAATCCATAATTCGATAATGATCCAATCAGTGGTTATTTTAGTCACATGAATAATACTAAACTTTATGCTTTGAAATTATTTGAGAATTATCAGTAATAGCAGCAGCGGAGCTATGGTAAATTTTTTGAAAAATTAACACATAAATCATTTTCATTTATATTATGAAAAGAGGACTTCCTACCATATTCTAGGATTAATCATCCTAGATTAGTTGAATGATTCTCATTATAATCATGGAAAATTGATTTTTATGTTTATGCATAAATAGTTAATTAGGAAAAGGAGAAATTTCTAGTAACCCATTTTTATGTTAAAAGAGTAATTCCCATGACAATGGAAATCCATGTATTCCAATAAATTAAGAGAAAAAATTGGAATGCTAAAATAATGTATATTTTATTTAAAAATTAAAGAAGGATTTTAGTAAAATTTATCTTTTTGCATAGATAAATTTAAATGTTGAAAGAGGAATTCCCACCATATTGGAATTCAAATATTTAAATGAGGAAAGTGTAATTCCTAGTGTAAAGGAATTAATGGCGATTTTTATTTAAATTTTAGGAGAAAATTTAGGTAAGTTTTTTTTAAAACTTAGATAAGTTTAAATGGTAAAAGAGGAATTCCTATGACATTTGGAATTCCATCATTTAGATGGGAAAAGAGAAATTCCTAGCATATTGAAATAATGGATATTTTATTTTAGATGAATTTGTTTTATGAGAAATAATTGACGAAAAAAGAGGAATTCCCATGACATTGGAATGCAAATAATCAAATGCAAAAAGAGGAATTCCCATTGTATTTGAGATCAAAGAAATTAAATGGGAAGAAGAGAAAATTTTAGTATAATACAATTTATGATTATTTACCAAAAGTGAAAATATGGGTAGAATTAATTTTTACAAATCCCATAAATTCTATTATTCAAAAGAGGAATATTGAATATAATTCAATTGAGGAATTGAGAAGGAATATGAAAATAGTCGTCGAGAAAAAGAACCTTTGATTAGGCCAAACAATTGGTAGAAATTTAGAGAAAGTCCCATTATCGGTATCAAGCTAGAAAAAGCAATTAAATAGGAATAGCATATGAATGGATGTGATAAGATGAAAATAGGATGTGATAAGATGTGATGTAATGAAATGGATGTGGATGTGAATAATGAGATGAGAGGATATGTGAAAGGGTGAGATGGAAAGTATATAGATGTATGGATGTGGATGTGTATGTCGAAGAATGGATGCGGATGTGTATGTGGAAGTATGAATGGGGATGTGTATGTGAAAGAATAGATGTGGATATATGAATGTGGATATGTATGTGGATGTATATGGATGTATGGATGTGGATATATGTATGTGGATGTATGGATGTGGATGTGTATGTGGAAGAATGAATGTGGATGTGTATGTGAAAGAATGGATGTGGATGTGTATGTGAAAGAATGCATGTTGATGTGCATGTGGAAGAATGGATGTGGATGTATGGATGTGGATGTGTATGTGGATATGGATGTATGGATGTGAATGTGTATGTGGATGTATGGATGCAGATGTGTATGTGGAAGAATGAATGTGGATGTGTATGTGGAAGATTAGATGTGGATGTATGGATGTGGATGTGGATGTGTATGTGAAAGAATGGATGTGGATGTGTATGTGGAAGAATGGATGTGGATGTGTATGTGAAAGGATGTGATGTGATGAGAATCGGGATGTGAATGAATGAGATGTGATGTCATGCGAATCGGATGTAAATGTATGATATGGGATGAGAATGAATGAGATGTGATGTGATGTGAATCAGGATAAGAATGAATGAGATGAGATGTGAAATGAATGAGATGAGATGTGATGTAAATTGAGACAAATGTGAAATGAATGAGGTGTGATGGGATGTGAATATGGGTTGATGCGAGTGGATGAGATGTGATGAGAATAAATTAGATGTGATGTGATGTGAATCGGGATAAGAATGAATGAGATGAGATGTGAAATGAATGAGATGATATGAGATATGTAAATTGAGACAGATGTGAAATGAATGAGGTGTGATGGGATGTGAATATGGGTTGATAAGAATGAATGAGATGAGATGTGAAATGAATGAGATGAGATGTGATGTAAATTGAGACAGATGTGAAATGAATGAGGTGTGATGGGATGTGAATATGGGTTGATGCGAGTGGATGAGATGTGATGAGAATAAATGAGGAAAGATGAGATGAGATGGAAAAAATAATGTAATGAGAATGGGTATACATATGAATTGGATATGGATTAAGTAATGTGGACAGATGTGAAACAATGTGAAAGACGAGAGTTCATTATAGGAATTGTAATTATGACATGTTTTAAATGACTGTTTTATGTCAAAAAATTTTGTGGGAAGCATTTTGACCGTCTTGTGAATGAGGTCGTGGTGACCTAACTGTGATAAAGTTGCAACAGCTAACGTAGAGTCAATGGAGGACGTCTCTCGTAGCAAGGTCGGTCGAGGTCTTGACCAGTCTCGGTTCGATTTAAATGGTGAGCTTCCGGAACAGTGGATGAGGGACCAAGGAAGCGGCCTAGACAAAAAATTCGAAGAAGCAGATATGGCCTTCATTCGAGTACGCCCCAAAAGAAGTTCTCTATCTCTTGGGAAGTACATGAAGTTATTCCCCCAATACTGTGGGCCATATCTGATTACAAAGAAAGTAGGTGACCTAGCCTATGAACTTGTTCTGCCTCCTCATCTCAAAGTGCATAATGTATTTCATGTGAGCTACGCTTACACTCAGTGTGTTAAGCGAGGCAATGGCCTTGTAGGGTTCATGAATGGTCTGGCCGTTTGAGAGCATGAATTGTGTGCTGAGTTTGCAACTTGGGAGAGTGTCAAGTGTAGCAAGGAGTTTCAGCCAATTCAGGTCGACTTCGTTACTATTGACAGAAGCGGCCAGGCATGAAGCATGCGCATCATCAAGGGCTTGATGATAGGCATCACAAACCAAGAGATCGTTTCTCCTGGCGATGGTCACAGAGTCTTCAGCAAAGGGAGCTTTGTACATGGGGTGTGAGTGCCAATAAATTAACCTTAAGCATTTGATACCCTTTGAGGAGGTAGACATGATGCAAGTCCTAGTCATGGATCAATCGGGTTTGTCTCATGAAGGGTCTACCCAAGATTGCATCATAGGCGGTATTACGAAAGTCCATGTCTACAAATGTGAGGTGGACTGTCATGTCATAGAATTGACCTTGAGGTCATGCACAAGGCCCTGGGGTTTTGTAGAATTCCCATTTGCAAGCTTGATCACCAATGTGGTGGGATCGAGGCGTGGTTGGCCCCAGATTTCCCAACACGTTTGTGTGAGGATGCTTATGCCAGCACCTCCATCCAAGATGCCTTTGACCACATGTCCACTATAGGAAATGGGCAATGTTGCACTTGTGTCATCACCTTCAAAGTATTGTCATAGTGCATTGACGTGAATTGTTGTTGCGCCTTTGGGTTGTGGCTGGTGTTGATTGAGTAAGTCTATATGACGGGGCTGTGATTCGTTCGAGGAATCTGAGGGAGCTTGCTCCTCCACAAAAGCCGGTAGTTTGTGTTCTATACAATCCCGAAGGTCATTCCATAAATTTGGACTATCTTTTAACAAGGTTGTAATGGGAATTTTGATTTGGGAGGAAAGGAAGGCTGAGAGACCGACCAGGTCGAATTGATGAGTCATAGTTTCCTGATGGGCGAGACATGATCATAGGGTGGACCAGCAACATAGTATATGGAGGTTCAATGTGGTCCTTATTTGATAAGTTTGGAGGTCGAGAGTTCATTGCTGTAGGAGGATAAAATACCTCAAAAAATTTCATGTGCAGACCTCGTGAGTCCCTTTCAGACTCTGAGTCAATGTTTGCATCGAGTGGTTCAATGTGAACGTGGCATTCGAGCTGGGCTGTTTGTGTAATAGGCATTGGAGTATGAGAAGGCACATGAGAGTCAAAATCTTCGTTTGTTAACATCATGTTAGCAAACAGATCTTCCTCCACCTGAGCGGTTGTAGAAGCAAGGGCTCCTACCTTATGTGGTGCGGAAGTTAGGGTTCAATGGGGGATGGCGTGTGTGAGGTGAAAAAAAGAAAGAAAACCCTACCTCTACAGCTCTTCCACCTCGCAAACTTGGAATAACACACACGAACGGGGGCACCACCAGCCACCGGCTAGAACAATTCTAGCACTCACCACCCAACCCACGCGAGACAGACAGCCAAAAACAAGGACACCATAGATCAAGCAAACACCCAGCAATATATTTCCAATTAAAACATTTTATACAAGCTTCTCCCGACACAGAAGCTTTACTCACACAACCATAAAAAAACTCAGGCCTGTCTCACTGCCGAGGATACACCACATCCCGGATCACCACGAACCTCTCGCCTGCCTGCTGTACCAATCACACCAAAATGAACCCGGCCACTCACTCTTCAAAAGGCGCCCACACCAGCTAACCTTCGAGTCCTCTGCGACCCATCACTTCTGCATGTGTCGTCAGCAGCAGCTCGACCATCATCTCTCTCTTACTCTCTGTCTCTGTGCTGATCCTCTGCCAGCCTCACACAAACCCAGGCAGCTTATCTGCCCTACTACCGGCCCACCACCAAGCAGCAACAACTCATCTCTCTCTGCTTCACTCGGCACCCTGCTCTCTGTCCATAGCCCTATCTCCAAGGCGGCCCACACCAGCCAACCTGTCACTTGCAGCTTATCTGCATCCCTCTTGTCCTCGCTAGCAGCTTCCTTTGATGCCAGCACCCGCTTCTTATCTCTACGCCAACCACGATCACCTAGAGGCCTGCAGCCTCTTCTGTACAGTCACCAGTCCATCTCCAACACACAAGACGGCCACCCAACTTTTCGATTTGCAGCTGCGCCCAGCCATACACAAACAAAGGGCCACCTTCACACCAGTTCTTCTCGTCGAACAGTCACCGCCACGAAGCTCTGAGCGCCATTTCTTCCTCGATCCTCACACCCCGACGGTCTTCTCTGCAGCAGCTACACACCAGCCATGCCTGCTGCCTGTAACGCCAGCCCGTTCAGCTGCACTCCATGCTTCCAGCACCTCTACGCTGCCTCGATCACCCTCGCCAGCCCGTCGACACCAGCCAGTCTCACAGTCTTTGGCGCCTTCACGCCCTCTGCTCGCCAGCAGCAGCTTCCTCAACCTCACTGCTCTTCACAAGGGAGGCTCCCACACTTTGTTTGCAGCCCGGCACTTCTTCCACACCTCTTCACGGCCGCTGCTCCAGTCCTGCACTGTTGCGCCCAAGAGCCCCCGTTGAACAATACGGCCTCTCGCCTTTTCTTCTGCAGGCACTCGCCAGCTCGACACCACGCCAACCTTCTGGAATATACCCGCTGGCGACAGCTCAAAGCTCCACGCCTTCTTTTCTTTTTTGGCCATTTAATATTATATATTTTTCATTTTACCTAACAGACGGCCACCCAACTTTTACACACAAATTGCTAATGGTTGCATTGGGCCATCAATCATTAAAAAAACTCCACGCTTTCCACACACCTCTTTCTCAAGGTAACACCGGCCCTCTCAGTGTTTAATGCCCATGCCTCCGTACACATTCCAAATATAGCCTTTCGATGCCCATTCTTTTTCTTGGACGCGCACACACTTCAAGCGGCCAGACGGCTGATATTACCTCCAGAAGACCTCGTTCCAGACAGGCTTCAAAACAAAACCATCCACAAAATCACTCTGCCAATGCATTCAGAGGCAAAACCTTCACACACGCCACGCATCCATATAAGGGTAGCAAACCATCAATAAACAAGTTCTTCTTCAAAAACATTGGAGGAACTTCCTGCTTCAATGTCACACACCACTTATCCCACAAACATATAAATACCTTCACAAAATCATCCAGTGATTGCCCATGTACCTGCTTCAAGATGCTCAACTCATGCCAAAGCACACTAGGATCCTCCTTTTGCTGAAAACGTTCCAAAAGACCTTCTTTCAACCTGTCCAAGGTCAAGACACCATGTAGCTCACCTGCCGCATCCTGTGCTTCAAAATCCTTCAGCCAGCTTCGGGCATCTCCCTTCAAGAAAATCTTCATCAGCTTCAGAACCTGCTCTTCATCTGTCAGATGGTTGCTAATGCATACCAACTCCATCTGCTCCAAAAAACAACCACATCTTCTCCCTTCCTGCCATGAAACTCCGGATAAGACCACATCATGGCAACCTGTAATAATCCCTGAGCTCTCCTCAGCGGAACACACGCCCTTCTAGGCAAAGAACAACGCCTGAGCTATTCCTCAGTGGGGCAATCCTTGAGAAATCCTCAGTGGGGGCACCAGAAGGATGTGAGGTGAAAAAAAGAAAGAAAACCCTGCCTCTACAGCTCTTCCACCTCGCAAACTTGGAATAACACACACGAACGGGGGCACCACCAGCCACCAGCTGGAACAATTCTAGCACTCACCACCCAACCCACGCCAGACAGACAGCCAAAAACAAGGGCACCATAGATCAAGCAAACACCCAGCAATATATTTCCAGTTAAAACATTTCATACAAGCTTCTCCCGACACAGAAGCTTTACTCACACAACCATAAAAAAACTCAAGCCTGTCTCACTGCCGAGGATACACCACATCCCCGATCACCACGAACCTCTCGCCTGCCTGCTATACCAATCACACCAGAATGAACCCGGCCACTCACTCTTCTGAAGGCGCCCACACCAGCTAACCTTCGAGTCCTCTGCGACCCATCACTTCTGCATGTGTCGTCAGCAGCAGCTCGACCATCATCTCTCTCTTACTCTCTGTCTCTGTGCTGATCCTCTGCCAGCCTCACACAAACCTAGGCAGCTTATCTGCCCTGCTACCGGCCCACCACCAAGCAGCAACAACTCATCTCTCTCTGCTTCACTCGGCACCCTGCTCTCTATCCATAGCCCTGTCTCCAAGGCGGCCCACACCAGCCAACCTGTCACTTGCAGCTTATCTGCATCCCTCTTGTCCTCGCTAGCAGCTTCCTTTGATGCCAGCACCCGCTTCTTATCTCTACGCCAACCACGATCACCTAGAGGCCTGCAGCCTCTTCTGTACAGTCACCAGTCCATCTCCAACACACAAGACGGCCACCCAACTTTTTGATTTGCAGCTGCGCCCAGCCATACACAAACAAAGGGCCACCTTCACACCAGTTCTTCTCGTCGAACAGTCACCGCCACGAACCTCTGAGCGCCATTTCTTCCTCGATCCTCACACCCTGACGGTCTTCTCTGCAGCAGCTACACACCAGCCATGCCTGCTGCCTGTAACGCCTGCCCGTTCAGCTACACTCCACGCTTCCAGCACCTCTACGCTGCCTCGATCACCCTCGCCAGCCCATCGACACCAGCCAGTCTCACAGTCTTTGGCGCCTTCACGCCCTCTGCTCGCCAGCAACAGCTTCCTCAACCTCACTGCTCTTCACAAGGGAGGCTCCCACACTTTGTTTGCAGCCCGGCACTTCTTCCACACCTCTTCACGGCCGTTGCTCCAGTCCTGCACTGTTGCGCCCAAGAGCCCCCGTTGAACAATACGGCCTCTCGCCTTTTCTTCTGCAGTGCCAGCTCGACACCACGCCAACCTTCTGGAATATACCCGCTGGCGGCAGCTCAAAGCTCCACGCCTTCTTTTCTTTTTTGGCCATTTAATATTATATATTTTTCATTTTACCTTACAGACGGCCACCCAACTTTTACACACAAATTGCTAATGGTTGCATTGGGCCATCAATCATTAAAAAAACTCCTTGCTTTCCACACACCTCTTTCTCAAGGTAACACCGGCCCTCTCAGTGTTTAATGCCCATGCCTCCGTACACATTCCAAATACAGCCTTTCGATGCCCATTCTTTTTCTTGGACGCGCACACACTTCAAGCGGCCAGACGGCTGATATTACCTCCAGAAGACCTCGTTCCAGACAGGATTCAAAACAAAACCATCCACAAAATCACTCTGCCAATGCATTCACAGGCAAAACCTTCACACACGCCATGCATCCATATGTACATTGACCAAAAAGACCACTCAGAAAAACGCCTGACAACGTGCACTTAGGTACAGGGTCAAAGGTTATGAAAACTGGTGTGGTGGTTCAAGTTTAGCCTAGTATTGCTCTACCAATACTTGGGCCTCCTAAAGACGTTGCTTCTCAAGGATGGTATTGATATAAGTGGCCAGTCGTTTTTCCTGTTTGGTGAGTTTTTCGTGGGCTGCATGGGGGAGTGGCAATTCGGCACGATCATTGCGCTCTCTAGGAGGAGGATGTGGTCTTTGTTGAGTAATTGTGGATGCTAACCCGATCTTGTTCGTGGGCCAACGTGCCTAGAGTGTTGTTTCTTTTGGGATGTGGCCTTCTTAAGCTTGTCTTGCAACCGTGTGATGACATTCAATGGGATAATAGATCTATCGTCCCCATATTGAATGCTCAACATGTTAAGGGATGGAATGCCTTCGATTGTGGAATGAGAAACTGGTTGCAAAGGAAAATCCTTGTAGTAATGGTCAATTCCACACCCGTGACATTGTGGTTGCATTGGCAAACATTTCTTTTGAGAGCATTTTGCCACTCTCTGGGGTTTATGGGGCAAAGATTTTCCATGTTGTACCACTACACCAATGCCTTGAAGAAAGAGCTTTCATGAACTATCTAAACTTTAATTTCAGAATTAGATCAAGGAAAAAATAGGGGCTACTATTTTATGAAATTTTTTTACAAAAAAAAGCCCGATATCTTAAAACATTCGTCCAAATTTTGGCGATTTTGAAGGGTTTTAGAAAATATTTGCCCAATTTTGGATATTTTAAGGCATTTTTTGAAAACATTCACCCCATTTTCAATACTTTTAGATTTATATAATAGGAATAATTACCAACCCACCTATACTTATATATTCATGGAGGTATCTTATTTTTTTAACCCTGATTTGGATCGTCGAGAACGTGTAAATGTAATATAATTATTAAACTTGAGGATTTTTATAGCATTTAGTAGAACTTATGCTAAAATAGTGATGATGTACCTTGAGCTTGACTCAAATATAGAGCCTAGGAAATGAGACTATGAAGGAGTTGATGAATTGTCCAATAGCATTATTTGTCATTATATCTCTCACTAGCTTAAGAAGATACAAGAGTTTTAGCGTGCTTGGTCTATCAGTTTAAAGGGTTACATCTAATGTTGTGGAAAATGGTGAAGGTTAGCTCTTGTGTGGAGGTGAAATGGAAGAGGCATCAAAGTTGGTGTTTGCAACAGGTTATCCTCTTGTAACTCAGTAAACATCCTACATATGGGGAGTTGCGGAGGCACTTGTAATGATGGGTTGAGTGAGAATGTTTCTTGAGCAAACCAAGCAAAGTCTGCACCATAAAGAGCTGAATGGCTATAATGATTGTGTTGGCCTTGGTAGGTTAGAATGACCATGCGAGGGTTTTCAGATGATCGCTCTATGCGTTTCTTCACTGAGCACATATTTGTTGTGCACCGGTAATATTTCCTGCATGCACAACAAGAATTGAAAAAAGGTAGTCAAAACAGCGAGGATATATGATTGGCTTACTAGCCCCCCAACAAAACTGAGATTCGGTCGTGTGTGATAGTCATGTAAATAAGACTGCCAACCATCTTTCTATACATATATGTGTGTGTGTGTGTGTGTGTTAGAACATGTTATCCCTTTCTAATACTCCGGTGTGTGTAGTGGAGTAGTATGGTGTGTATATGGTTTTGTCATACTCGGGTGTGTGTAGTGGAGTAGTACGGTGTGAATGGTCGGGTGACATTCCCTTCTACGACTAGGAATGGAATAAAACCTAATGATTTTTTTTTAATAAATGAAATCGCTTCATGCAGACATGTACATAACTTACCTTGGATATGGGCTATTCTTCACTGCTTTTTGCCCATACTTACGCCATTTATAACCATCAGATAGATCGTCCACCGTGCTCTCAACAACCATTGCTACTCTAGGTTCACGCTGCTCACGCTTTGGAGCTCGTCGTCTTCCTGGTTTGTGCCTGACATGTTGATAGTGGAACAACCTCTATTGAGTCTAAGTAACAAACACACGCGATGCAAAAAAGAAGCTCATAAACATTAAATAAGAAATATAAGAAGATGGTAGGGCCTTACTCATTCCTGGTTACTGTCTTCTCAGCCGGCGTCTCCTGTAGGATCTGGTCGACGGCCGGAACCGCACTTATCTCCGGCAGCGCGCTGCATATGTTCTCTTCATTTTCACTTACATTACTATCGATACTAAAGTGGTGGATAGCAGGTGAGGGTGGGTAGGGCCAACTCGCAAAGCAGTTTTGTTCATCACAAGGAGGTAGTACCATATTGTTTTCGCCCATAATATCAGGAGCAATTAAAACGCCTTGTTCTCCCTGTGCAGCAGTATTGGTGATGTGATAATTGAAGTTTGAGTCATTGAACTCATCTAGCCATTGAAGTGGGCTGAGAACAGTGTGGTGCGGAAAGCCTCCCTCTAGAACTGAAGGATCGCCCATGTTTGTGCTACACAAAAACTACATGTAACGCAATGTGTGAAGTAGTGAGCTAACCTATTTAACTGTGGCATCCCATTGGTGGGGTCATGCAGCAGGCCCATTCGTCATCATAAAGTCTCACGTCCCGCCAGGCCTGGCACCTCCTGTAGGTTTCAAAAGCTAGCTGGACATGGGCACACACGTTTGTAGAGGACAGAGCCCTTGGGTGTTCGTCAAAAGCGCGTTGAAAGGAGTATGTACCCCCCAACGTAAGTCAAAAACCAAACCAAATACGATGAGCAATCCGATGACATTTTCATGTGACATTTTCATGTGTCACACTTCTACAGTTCTACTCCTCCATCATCTATGTCTACATCATCGTGCCAAGCTAGCATCATCTCCAGGTGAGCTTGTTTTCTCGACACTCTACCTCAAGCTTTAGTCTATGTGTTGTACTCTCAAATTATGCTTGAAATACTCACATTTGTCCTTACCTAAGGCTTTGGTGAGATTATATGCAAATTATTTAATTGTTTGCGCGTATTAGACCAAAGCAACATCTCCTATTAGCACCTTTTCATTAGACATCTCCTATTAGCACCTTTTCCCTAATAAAATGATATTGAGTCTCTATGTCCTTAGTCCTCTTCTCTGTAAACTGTTGAAATTCATGGATCAAGCTCCCTAATGACAATCAACTATCTAATTAGATCCTAATCCTAATCTAATCTTACACTAATGATAATACTAATCTAAGGTGGATAAAAATGAACAATACTCATGGTGATGAGTGTGTGTGCTAATTAAGTTTAAACTCAGGTTCAGTTAGGTTACAAGATAGAAACTTGTACTCATAAAAAGAATTGAGATGTTGTGCGTGTATTCCAATGCTTGAAATGTTCTCCTTTTATATGAGGAGAGTATAACAAAGCTATGATAGCTTATATGGGATAACTTGGCTAGGTGACTTGACACTCTAGCATCACTCATTTCAACACCTCCCCTTTACTAGATTGGGTACAATTTTTAGGCTTTCACTCTTCCTCTCTCTCCCCTTCTGCTTCTACTTTGGCCTTTATGCTACTTTGGCATTATAGTTACTTTGGCTATGAATTTCAGCTTGAGTGCATCATATGGCCTCAGAGGCTGATTACATCACACTTTTTGTAGAGATAAGAGGGGTGAAAAGTATAATGGCTTGATTGCATCATATGGCCTCAGAGGCTGATTACATCACACTTTTTGTAGAGATAAGAGGGGTGAAAAGTATAATGGTTCTTTCTCTGGAAGAGCTCATCTTCAGCTGGGACAACTTTGGCCTCAATGTAGTTTGCCTGCTTTCTTTTATATAGCAATCTTCTTCTAAGTGACCGATTTTTCCATAATAGTCACAAACAAGCTTTGGTTTATCTTTATTGCAACATTCATTCTTGGTATGACCAAGTTTTCCACAGTGATAACATCTTGGAAGTTGAGATGATTGATTTGCCCTTTGAAATCTCCCACCCTTTGCAGTGACAGTGCTTCCTCACTTGAATGTGATTTGAATGATTCTTTATATTTGAATTTGGATTCTTGTTCAAGTAGAGATGATTTTACATCTTGAAGTTTAGTGTTGGGTAGATTTTTAAGTGTAGCAACAATTGATTCATAAGGTTCTTTGTCAACACTTTTTAGCAATATAACAATAGATTCATCTTCCTCAACAATGACTTTCTTTAATGCACTAAGTTGTTGTTTGATACCTTTGAAATTACTGATGTGTTGTGCCATGGTCTCGAGCCATGCAGTTTCACATGCTCCTTTGGAAACCCTTCTCTATATTCAACTTCAGTTAGGATATTGCAACAATAGACCAACATATTTCTTCTTTGATGACCAATTGACTATTGTAGTCTAAGTCTAAAAAATAAACCCTAATGTTGACTTTGTGTTTGCAACATTGTTTGCCAATCAACATATTTTTATCCACTCAAGGTCAACTTACAATAGTTATATAACTCAATACATACACAATTGTAGATTTCACATATATATGGATCCTCCTAGTAGCATATGAATGTTGTTTCTTATGCTCTTGCATGAATTCAATGATCCCTAAAAGAACATAACTCAAATAAGATTTGGCGATTATGAGATAGATTTGTCCTCTTACCAAACTAGTGTTAATGAGATCTTGTCATGTAAAACATACATTCACAATGATTTACTATTATTTCCTACTTAAGAAGAAGAAGATGATGATGATGTTCAAGAGATTCTTAGTTTTCTTCTACTTCTTTGCCATAACATGATATAAAATAATAGGAGGAATAAGTGTAAAATCATAGAGAATATTAATGAAAAGAAAATTTATACTAGTAGACTTGTAATATTTATTAGGATATTGCCTCTAATTTGCCATATGAGGTTGACAAAGAAGCAGACTTTTTTTTTGTACATTGTTATGTTTTCCTCCTTTTTGTTTGACAATGTTTGTATGCAAGTGATTTGTCAATAATCTTATTGTGTTATAAAAGAAGAGCCACATTTATGACCTTTACATATTTGTATGTAAATTTATTTTCCTTTTAAGTATCTTGTCTTTTAAAGAAATCTTATCAGGAAAATACTCCCAACACAAGACTCTAGTTGAAAAAAATATCAAAGCAGAATCTTAGACACTTTGTAAGATCTCTCCCTCTAATAGATAATATCAGCTACTTTATAATTATTATAGGACAACCGTGTTGTAAATACTGGATTTGAGACTCAAAAATAGATAATAATAGTTATTTTCTAAATTTTATAGGGCAATGATATTGTAAATATTGGGCAAAAAAATACTCAACAATGGTAATATTTCTTTCTTTTGGGGGCAAAAAAGTTTACTTGGTAATGGTAATCATGAGCTAGAAAAATTTATTAAGCAAAGCATTATAGAGGGTGATGGTAAGGTGCATTAAAAAATTATTATAGAGGGTGATGGTAGGCATTTTGAGTTGGGCAAGGTGCATTAGAAAATTATTAGAGAAAAATAATAAATTATCTTTGGGAATTAGAAATTGGGGATTTTGGAGGAGTGAAATTTGGCCCAATGTATGTAGCTATTTTAGGTGGACACATGAATCTACTTATCATACTTGCTCATATATGAATTTGTGTGTTCCTCCTAGTAGCACTATTCATTAGTTCTAGTTGAAGCGAACATGCGAATCTAGTCATCAAAACTCATACATGAATTTGTTTGATGACCTTACATATACATTTTTCATGGTGCATGCCTCAATCCAACCCAATTTGTGCAATAGTTTGTGCCTCCTATAATGTAGTGTTATTGTGTACTGCAAGTAGCTAGTAAATCCTACAAATTCATAATACCCCATCCCTCAAAAATATTGTAGATAAACAATAGCTTATAGATGCATTTTATCCTTATCATAACTATTGGCATTCACCACAACATTTCACAAACTCGAAAGCATCAGAATGACATGTTTGATAGCTTAGAATTTTGGGAATATTACTTTATCACATGGGGAACTACTCATCAAATTCCAAATCTTCTGAACATAGGTGTGAGACAGGTGATCCCATATGATCCTGTGGGAAAAGCAAACCTTTCCAAAAGAGGATGTGAAAAGGATACTTCTTGCCAAAAGATGATGTGAAGAGAATACTTCTAGCTTATACACCGTGTGTTAATAGACATGTCCTCATGGAGTTATGGCCAACATTAGGATCCAAAGCACTATGGGACATAGTAATGAGAGATGTCAATCTCTCAAATCCTCATCATACAGACTTGTTTTCAAAAGTGGAGGAATAACAACTAATCAACACAACTAGATGGTTATACTATCATAGAAGAAGATAGGGTTGCACAGTTCAAGAAGGATAGTATGGTAAACCATCTCGAGTGGAGAAATAAATAGTTGGAAGAAAGAAGTACTACTTAGAAATATATGCTGACACAACACAACCTTCAAGGATTAAGCCCCCTTACATGTTGCATGAAAGAAGATGGTCATGTTTGGAGTTTTTCCCAAACTTCAACAAACCATACGATTCCAACCATGTCTACAAATTTCCAAAGTTTAAGTAGGCACATCAGTCTTATTTTCATGACTTTAGGGCCTACATACTATCTCTAATCTTGTAGTGGAAGTTCATCCCTAACTCATATTTTGTTGTAGCATGACACTTGCTCAGCCTCATCATTACCTTGATTGACCATAAATAGTCAACATCATGGGGTACATTGAACTTTATCTTTGATCTCAATAAGGGACCATATTTGGATCACAGTTTTCTACTACTACCATTTACAGTACCTTCTAGGCCACTACCATGTCACCTTTGAAGATATGATCTAAACTGAGTTTGGAAAACACTTGCGGTAACTTATCATATTCGATATACACCATTCCTCAATCATCAACAACTCTACTTCGAAAGGGATTAGAAATTATTCACTGTGCAATCCCCAAGAGCAACTCAAAACAATCTTGGTGAATTAAAGATTAGGCTAATGATTACAACATATTGAAGAGCTAAGCAAATAGATTGGATTAAGAAAATAGTAACCATTATGATAACATGGACATGGAGAATGATTATGTACTCGTGCATTTATAGATCTAAGTCTTTAAATAGGATTGAGTATAAATGATTAAGTGTGAACCGTTTCCTAATTCCTCCTAGATTTAAGCACCATGATAAGGGGCACCCTTTTGCCTAGATTTGGGTGCAAGAAAATATCCTCATCCACTTTCTTTAGGCACCTGCTTCTTGTGGATTTGTGCAACTCAGTGGACCATATTACCTGATATATAATTGGTGTAAGACCTTAGAACCATATTTCCCTATGCCTTAGTCACTAATGGATTCTAATGGATATTTAGTGTATAATTTCATCACCCTCCATCAACAAAATGCACTTTCTTTAGGCACCTTATTCTTGTGGACTTGTGCGATTGAGTGGACCATATTACATGATATATATTGGGCATTAGACCTTAGAACCATATGTCCCTATGCCTCAATGTCACTATAATAGGTTTTTTGGGTACTACCAATAAAATAAAACATTAATGACCGTTGATACCAATGCTAGCTCTAGTTACTATTTAGAGTGCTAGTTATAATGACCATCCTGGTGCCCCTAGGTCTTACTTCAAGCATGTTTAGAGTGTCAGTCATGATATGACAAATACTAGTTCTAGCTATGATTACAATAAGTTTACAATTGAGGGGTGAATAACAGATCATGTAGAAAAAGAGAGAGAGAGAGAGAGAGAGAGAGAGAGAGAGAGTGAAAGAGAGAGAGAGAGAGAGAGGAGATTTGAGGTTGCATAGTGCAAGTAAGATCCATGTTCTAAGGTTTAAGAACGTTGAAAGTGTTCAAACCTTAACAAAGGTCTTACATGATATCACACATCCACAAGTTTCTCAGAGAGTTTTAAAGGTGGAGCTAACTAGCGGCGGCTGCTAGAGAGAGAGAGAGATAGATAGATAGAGACAGAGGTGGGGTGGGGTGGTATGACAAAGGAGAGAGGCAAAAAGAGAGAGAGAGAGAGAGAGAGAGAGAGAGAGAGAGAGAGAGAGAGAGAGGAGGGGTGGGGTTAGGGAGATAGAGAGAAGAACATAAGAAGGAAAGAGAAAGGGAAAGGGCAGGGTGGGGGGGGAGAGGTGTGGGAGAGAGAGAGAGATGGAGATAGAGAGAAACGTGGGGGGGTGGTTAATGGGGTGAGAGGTGAAGAAGAGAGAGAGAAAGAGATAAGGGGAAGAGAGAGAGGGAGGGACAGGAAAATGTCGGAGTGGGGTGGGTGGTTGATGGCATGAGAGGTGAGTTTATTTTAAAGAAAAGATTAAAAGAAATATCATATTTTAAAAGAGTAAAAAAAGAGGAAGAAAAAAATAAGAATATTTTTTATAATTCGTTTAAAAGGGAAAAGAATAAGGGAAAAAGATAAAATTTAAAAATAAATGTTAAAGGAAATACAGAGAGAGAAAAAATAAGATAAAATAAAAGTGAAAATGAAAAAAGGAAAGATGTAAAGAAGAAACAAAGGGGGGGATTGTTTTTCCAGGGTACAAGAAAAACCTAAATGAAGGCTGAAATTTTAAAAAAGAAATAAGAGAAAGAGAAACAAGGGGAGGAAGTTTTTGAAATAATTCCATAAAAAAGAAAATAAATTAAATTTAAAATGAAAATGAAAAAAGAAAGGATAGAAAGAAGAAACAAGCCAGGGGAGGGGGGTTATTTATTTATTTTTTGGGGTAAAATAAAAACATAAAATAGAGTAAATTAAAATAAATATAATAAAAATAAAATTAATAGCTTCTTATTTTAAACTAACATGGTAGTCTTAAAACTAATCTTCTAAAGCATTAACTACTCACTTGGCTCCAAAACACCATCCTAGTCTGTAAAACTAGTCTTGTAAAGCATTAGCTACTCTCTTGGCTCCAAAACACCATTCTTTTGTGCCTTGAAAACTATATGCATGAATTTTTTCCATGAACTTTTTTTTCCTTCTCATTATCAAGAAGCCGTTGTGGGTATTTTATTTAGATTTCTCTATTAAGAACATATTAGGGAGTTTGGGAAAATCCCGTTACTTTGGGAATTTTCTTTTCAATCTTTTTTTTGGGGTATCTTGACCATACCAATTCCAAATTTGTTGGACAATGTGGATTTAGAATCTACTCTTCAAGAGCTTTCTAAGGATATGTCACATGAGGGGGTTTTGACAAAATCCTAAAAAGATTCACCATGCCCCCATTTTTTGATCTTGCATAATGGGAATTGGGATTTTCCCAAACTCCCTAATATGGTCTTTATTATCTCATCTATAGGTTATGTTTCTTGTTAGTAAGTAATCATCCCACACTTAACACTTTATTGAAAGTTACATAGCATAATACACATGAGGGAGAGATTGAGAGAGAGAACAAGATATTTTGTGTAATTAAATTTTGAATTATATTCATGTTGCTTTAGTTATATTTCTACACCAAGAGCTAGATCAAGTAGTGCACTGATATGGGTTCCACTCCTTTACCCTTCATGCCCACACCCTAGGCACCTCTACCACACCACATTTTGCCACACCCATTTTCACCACACCACCACCTATTACAACTGCACCACCACTCATGGCATTATAGACCTCAATCCCCATGGAACATTCTACCACCCATCTCCAAACCAATGCCATGGGTCAAGTGTTACGGGCATGATTACAAGAGATGGTGTCACTCTACCTACCGCACATGCATGTTTTAGGAATGTAAGTATACATTTAAATTTAGATCTAGGTTCTCTAATTAATAATCTTGTTTTATAGCTATATTCTAACTAAATGATTTCTCTTTAACACAAGAAAGAAGATTTTAGGGAGAAAAAGAATGTACTCATCATGAAATTGGAGTCCAAGTTTAGAGGTTGCTGTTCCAAAAAGATGATTATAAGAGAAATGTATGAGTTGGTTTAACATAAGCATGATAACACCAAGTACAACAATCAAACTTTAAATCTGAATATTTTGAGATGTTATAATCAAAATGGTTGCACAATTCGTTAGAGCCTTAAGTTTACATTAAAGTCTATTGATTAATGCAAAAGCTTCTAGAGAATATTAGAGTTTCATTTAGAAATCAATCATAGCACTTTAAAACATGATGTGAAAGAATATTTCTTACTAAGAAATTTCTCTTAGTCAATAAATAATATCATGTATCCTAGGAGGTCAAAAGCCTTGAATAACAAATTATAGTACACGTTATAAAATATAATATTAAGGGATGGTTATATTTAGACTAGCACACATAAGAAAACAAGAAATGAGGATTTGAGTTAGTGCTCTATTGTGCTCAACCTTCAAAAAGTCATGCCAATCGAGTGACTTTAGTTTTGATAACTTGTCGTTCTTCGAGGTGAAAACTTTTGAAATGAAGCTCCATATCTAGTTGGTGTTCATAATTTCTTAATTCTTTCCAAGATTTTTGCATGCTCTTAACCTAGGTGTACAGACATCAATGCAATGGGAGCTAGATAACCATTGAAGTACTAGATCGCATGTATCAAGACACAGTGTAACCTATGAGTAGAGACAACATAATGGGAGATAGATAACCATTGCAATACTATCATTGAAAAATACCTCACCCGCTACCTCACCGTGTGGCTCAATGTCCAATAGAGAAATGCATGGCTAGTGATCTTTGTAGACACAACCCTTCTTACTAGTGATTTGCATCCGTTATGGCATCAAGAAAACGTATAAGGATTTATCTTTAAGAGTATCCTCATCCAACTAATTCCAAGAATACAAGACATATTACGACTGCTTTGCATTGAAGTGTCCAATAGAGAAAGTCATGGCTAGTAATCTATGTACCACTACTTTGCTTCTGTTAGGGCATCGAGAAAATGTATAAGGCTTTCTCTTTAAGAGTATCCTCATCCAACTAATTCCAAGAATACAAGAAAATGGTATAACTAAATTTGTTAAGTATCAAAGATGGGTACTACACTCACACTATTTCTCTCAATGTTATAACATGTATGCAAAGTAGAATGAGAGAAAGCATGTAGCTAGAGAGGCTTCCACCTCAAGAAACAATAGAGGCTAGGGACAAGCAAAGGTTCTACCACCCACCAGCCATCAAAGAATCCTAGAACATATGAGAGTAACCTTGAAGACCCATATATGCAAATCCAAGCATATGAGACGAGATAGTTTCAATCTAAAGTAGCTTAGGTAGGGACAACACTTTAAATGCTTCATCTAAGAGTGAGGGGCACGTTAAATGTTTCATTTTGTTCTCATGTGAGGGTATGGTTCTAAAGCCTAACACTAAACCCAAGTAAGTGAGAATGGACCATAACAACTTGCCAAACTAAAGTTAGTAGAACATTCTAACACGAAGGGTAGATTGAAAGCTTCTCTTAAATTGGTAAAGATTGCCAAGCATAGATTGAAAGAGATTCTTAAGTAGTTTTGACCACAAGAGATGATCTTACCTCGACAAAGAAAAGAACATGTTCACTCCGTGGTCATGTGGTAGATATATAAAGATAGAGGAGTCACATTATCCATTATGTATGAATTGTAACATGATCATGTTAAAGGTCATGTGCAATGATTTGAAAGGTCCATTCTATGAGGAGCCAATTTGTTGAGATATCAAGCTCAACTAGTGCTATGGTGGACATTGATGACCTGCCTAGGTGGTAGCTTCCGCACTTATGCCACTGGCATGGTTGATATTCCGCCAGTGGATGACAAGCTGTGTGACAGCCATTTTGGAGTACTAGAGTTATGTCATAGTAATAGCACCAGCAGGCTGATATAGTCAGGTTCACACGATAGAGCAATTATTTTGTCTGTTGTTGTAGGAGAGTACTTTATCTTTATGTATGTACTCTTATCCTTTAGTTATGTGGTTGTAGAGAAGAGAAGAAGATAGAAGAAAATATGGTCAAATATGGTGACCTAAAAGTTGTGTTGAAGTACCGTTGTAATCACAGAAGATACTATTGTTGGCAAAGAGTACAAGCCATTCAAGACCTCCATTGCAGTCAGGGAGAATATTCCCAGCTTTCAAGACTTGGTGTCTATGCTAATAACAGAGGAAAAGTCACTAGGTGCGCAGTCTTCTTCACAAAGCAAGAATACATCGAAACACGCCTTCTACTCTACTTCAAGTAGAGGCAAAGGTAGAGGTCATGGTAAAAGGCCAAGGTGGTGGCCGACAAGGAAATCAGAATTCTAGACAATAATAGAACAATGATTCGCAGCAATCATACACAGGTGGAAGAGGCTAGTCTAGAGGCAGGGGGAGCCAAAGAGGCCGATGTGGTTGGCAAAGAAACCAGAATGCAAATAGCATAGAGTGATATTATTGTGGAAAACCAGGGCACATGCAAAGGATTGCTATAAACTAGAATGACGTTAAAAGCGAAAAGTTAGCAAGATAACTATGCATCATCTAGTAAATAGGGAGGTGATAACAGAAGTGGGTAGGTGTTTGTGATATAGCACATGCTCAATTCCATAACAAGAGATGTGTCAAGATCTCAAGATACATGGTATGTGGATTTTGGTGTCTCTAGCCACATGACTAGTCATGTTGAGTGGTTTAGAGACATGCATAAAATGAAAAAACTAGGTTATGTAGAAATAGGTGATGATACTGTACATCCCATTTTGCATGTTAGAACCTGGTTTTGGTTAGAAAACCAGGTTTACAAAGAACCTGGTCTTGGTTAGAAAGATGGTTGATCACGGTCTGCAAGTGAGGGGTTTAATCCTCAAGGATGTTTTGTGGAAGACTTCAAAAATTAATGTCACTTGGTTGCAAGGGGTAACAAAAATGGCAGGATGTTTACTTTGGATGTGAACATGCCTGAAGTAAAGGCAGTCATGTTTGCACATGGAACATGTGTCATTGGAGATATTGACATATGGCACAAGTGCATTGGTCATGTGAATGTATAGCAGCAGCTGAAGTCTATGTAGAACCAAACTATTGTTGCAAGTTTGCCAAAGTTTAAGGTTGATAGTATGCATAAAGTATGTGAAGCATGCCAACTTGGTAAGTAGGCCAAAAATTCTTTCCCACATGAAAAGCTTGTCATCATTAGATCCCATACATTCAGATGTATAGGGACCAACTAAGATTGCAACAATGGCAGGTTATAGGCATTATGTTACATTCATTATGACCACACTAGGAAAGTGTGGGTTTACTTCATGAAGGAGAAAAGTTAGGTGTTTGCTAATTTTTAAAGATTTAAAGCCTTGGTTAAGAAGTAAAAAGGCATGCCAACAAAATTCCTGAGATAAGATGGTGGGGGAGAATATTTCTCCAATGAGTTCAGCGATTTCCTAAGAAAATAGAGAATCAAGAGACAATTTACATACTGGTACAGATTGGTGTTGCAAAAAGAAAAAACATGCACATTGTAGAAGTGGCACGTACCTTGATGGTTGAAAATAATATGCTATATTATTTTTGGGCTTAAGCAGTAGCAAGTGCTATGTACATTATGAACAGGACACTCACTACAGCTGTTCATGGTATGATGCTTGAACAGAAGTTTATAGGCATAAGACCAGTTTTGTCTCACTTGAAAGTGTTTGGGTATATTGCATATATGCATGTTCTTGTGATGAAGTGAGAATAAAGTTGAATCCATAGGTAGAGAAATGTATCTTTATGGTTATGCTATGGAGCAAAAAGGTTTAGATGTTATAACCCTACCACTTGTGAGATGCAAGTAAGAAGAGATGTTGTCTTTGATGAAATGAGTAGCTGGTATGCACCAGTAGTGAAGGCAACAAAAGATGGAGATGTAAGAAGTGATGACATGTAGAGAAGCAATCATAGGTGCTTAGTGGACCTGGAGAGTCCTCTAGCAGTGGATCCAATGGAAGTCCATGGTCAGGCAGGTCGATAACAACACATGTAGGTACACATGTATCATGTAGAGTGAAGAAAAAGGTAGATCAACCTTTTGTGCCTGATCTATCAGCAGGTCACTCATATGTGGATGGTAACTCTAGAGTCTTTGAGCAGAGCCTTGATGAGGAGCTTAGCATCCCATCTATGGTTACTCCTGGTGTAAGGAGAACGAGGGCTATTTTGAGGACACATGGCAATGATCCATGTGTATGCAGGTCTACGAGGGTTAGGTACCATGTTGATAGGTTGAGATATGATGGATATACAACCCATCATTATGCTTACATGGTTAAAGTAATACAAGAATTGGAGCCCACTTGTTTTGAGTAAACACTTAGAAATAAGAAATGGAAAGATTCCATGAATGAGGAGATGGTAGCATTGGATTGAAATGCAACATGGGAGTTAGAGCCTTTGCCTAGGAAAAGAAGGAAATTGGATGTAAATGGGTGTATAAAGTTAAGTATAATGCTAAGGGTTTAGTGAGAAGGTATAAGACAAGATTGGTGGCCAAAGCCTATGGGAAGACTTATGGCATTGTATATGAAGAGACATTCAGTGCGGTTTCAAGAATGGCAACCGTGAGAGCTATCATTGCTATGGCTACAGCAAAGGGTTTGTCTTTACATCAAATGGATGTAAAGAATGCCTTCTTGCATGGTGATTTGTAGAAAGTTTACATGATGCAGCCACCAGGTTATGAGAGTGATGCACACACAATTTTTTTATGCAGCTTACGCAAAGCCTTGTATGGCTTGAAGTAGGCACCTAGAGGATGGTCAAACAAGATCGGGGAGTATCTTGTTACCATTGGATTTCATATATCCAATGCAGAGTTTTCACTTTATGTGAAAAGACAGATAGAGGGATCATTCTATCAGTCATCTATGTGTATGACTTGATTATCACTGGTGATAGTGATGTCAACTGACATACATGATGTCAAGATGCTTTTGAAGCAAATTTTGAGATGAAGGATTTGGATGAGTTGTGATATTTTTTGGGCATAGAGGTGGTGAGATCACCTCATGGAATTTTGTTACTGCAAAGGCATTATGGCTTCGACATGTTGTATAGGTATGGTATGACAGGTTGTAAGTCTATTTCAGTGCCATTGGAGAAAAACAAAAAGCTTTCTATAGATACAGGTGAGATTTTGGAGGACCCCACTACATACAAGCGCATAGTGGGTAGCTTGATTTACATGACCATTACTAAGCCAGACTTGAGCTATGTTGTTGGACTTGTGAGTCAGCTTATGTACACCCCTAGGAAGCCATACTTGGATGTGGCTATACGGATTCTTAGGTACATAAAGTCCATAGTTGATTATGGACTTTTCTATAAGGCTGGTACAAAGATACAGCTACATGGGTACACAGATGCTAATTGGGCTGGTAGTGCTGCAGATAAGAGATCTACCAGTGGTTTTATGTTCTCATTTGGGAGTGCTACTATGAGTTGGAGAAGTAAGAAGTAGTAGTTACCTTGTCAAGTACAGAGGGCAGAGTACACAGGTGCTGTTATGGCAGCTTATGAGGTAGCTTGGTTTCAAAAGCTACTTTTGGTGATATGGGTGAGCCCGTGGATAGGACAATTGTCTTTTATTGTGACAACATGAGTAGCATAAAATTTGCCTGTAACCTAGTATACCATGCTAGAACGAAGCACATCGAGGTGCACTATGACTTTGTGAGGGAGAAGTTTCTAGCAGGTGATGTAGATCTGGTATATGTCAGCACACAAATGATTAGGTGGCTGACATCTTCATGAAGGCATTGGGCACAGAGTATCTCCAAAGGTTTAGGAGCTTACTTGGAGTGCAGTATGTGGAGTTGAGCTTGAGGGGGAGCAATCTTACCTAAGAGGACTTGTGACACTTGCATCACTCCATCCATAAGTTGTTTGCAAGTTTAATAGCTCCAAGTTTGCTTATAGTGTGGAGTACTAACATCCCTCATACAAAGGGGTGCTTGCCTCTCTATGAAAGGTTTCCTCCTCTTGTGACATTGGAGCTTGCTCATTATCATCAATGACCTCCCATACAAAGAAGTCATTCACCATGGCATCCATGATGAGATTCTCTTCCTCCTCATGTCGCAATGGTGGAGGCACCTCCATTGGTTGGAAAAGATGAGTCTCATCCATGCTTTCCATATAAAGCCTTGCCACCTTCAGCACTCTACTTGATGTCACCGAATAGTGTGGCATGTTACCTAGCACTCTCCTATAATTAGTTCTCCTCCATGTTATCATCCAACTTAGTCGTGCTGATTCCTATGAAGCCCATACATATGAGCATGCTTAATTGTTATATGACATTTGAAATATCGAGCTCAACTAGTGCTACGGCAAACATTGATGACCCGCCTGGGTGACAGCTTTCGCACTTATGCCACATGCATGGTTGGTGAGATTATGGTTGATATGCCGCTAGTGAATGACAAGCTATGTGATAGTCACTTTGGAGTACTAGAGTTATGTCATAGTTATAGCGCCATCTCATATAGTTGGGTTCACACTATAGACCGATTATTTTGTATGTTGTTATAGGACAGTACTTTCTCTTGATATACGTACTCTTATCTTTTGGTTATATGGTTTTAGAGAAGGGAAGAAGATAGAAGAAAATTCAACCATCCATCTCTCTCTTTTGTCTTGCACTCTCTTGTGTGTGTGTGTGTTTGCTTGCAAGGAACTCAAGCTCTCTTTCTCCCCCACATTCTCTTTGCAGTTTACATCCGCAACCAACACTATTGGAAGAAAAATACCAAAGCAAGAGTGTTCATGCTCGGAGGGGCATATTAGGTCTCTCCTCTTTCCTTTCTTCACAAATCTCGATATACCAATGACCATCTTGATTCAAGGAATTCCAAATTTATGGAAGGGCTTGAAGGATTGGATGGAGGTGAGACCTGGGTGAGACCAAGAGCAGGCACATAAGAATACCATTGGATTCCAATGCCAAAGAACCTCCTTGAGAAATCATTAGAAAAAAAACCATTCCAACTATGTTAAACATGACACTAACACTTCTTGTCAAGTACTCGTCGTCAAGTACAATGGACTTTAAGTAACAACAATCTTGGATATTGAAGTTGTTGAGGGTACATCATCACTAAGAAATGATGGGATAGCTTGACCTAAATATTAGGAGTATAATAATGAATCTTATTGTTGGTTCCATAGAGAAGCCTATAAAACAAGACTAAAAAATCAAGACTTTTGGCCTAAGTTTCTACCACTTTGTTATGGTAAATAGAGAAGCTCTTATGACTATATATATACAGTAGACCATACATAAGAGAGGCTAGATTAGTCTATGTCTGAGAAAACAAACAAAAGAGGGACCAAACTTTAAATGTAAACCTACAAACATGGATGACACATACCATGAGTAGGGTCCCTTTACAGAAGATTCAGTGTTGACTTGTGCCTAACATGCCACAAAATGTTGGATGAAAAAGCATGAGAGCTTGTAATTTTCTCCACTCCTAAAGATCAAAGAATATGAGAAATGCATGCACATTCTATAAATCACAAATATTCATAAGCACAAGCTATCATATAAATAATCTACATGTTGCGCACGGCAGTAAATAATGTGTGCATCAAATTTCACAGTCACACTTCTGATTCGAGAGGTGGAAATATAGCGACCAAAAGGTGACAAGGATAAAAAACCATATCTCTTTAGCACTCTCTTTAATACTTCAAAGAAATTGCCCATTTGATATTTTTCATCTTGAATGACAAAGGGAGCTAGAACATATGCAAAATTTAATCCAATTAACGGCCATCGAAGGGGAAGAGCGCCCACACACTCATGAAGACTAAGAAACTTGCCACCCTTGATGAGGTTATTGATGTGTCCACATCTTCTTGCTCTTGAACTTATCTCCAATATGACTTCAATTAGTGGCCATAAAATGACAAAGGGAGCGAGAACATCTGCAACATTGAATATAATAAATGGAGCCCACAAGCTCCTACAAAGACTAAGAAACTTGCCACCCTTGCTAAGGGTTTTTATGTGTCCACCACCTCTTCTTGCTCTTGACCTTATCTCTCATATGACTTCAATTAGTGGCCATACAATGATAAAGGGAGCTATAACATATGCAAATTCAATCCTGTTAGTGGCCATAGAAGGGGAAAAGCCCACAAGCTCCTACAAAGATTAAGAAACTTGCCACCCTTGCTCAGGTTGTTAATGTGTCCACCTCTTCATACTCTTGACCTTATCTCTCATATGCAAAATTCAATCCAATTAGTGGCCATAGAAGGGGAAGATCCCACAAGCTCCTACAAAGACTAAGAAACTTGCCACCCTTGCTGAGGTTGTTGATTTATTCACCTCTTCTTACTCTTGACCTTATCTCTCATATGATTTCATGTGTCAATAATAAGGTCAAGAGGATGTGTGCTATCCTTATTTCAAGCCTCCCTCCTAAATTTTTCAATAAAGATAAGATTAAGTTGTGTGAGATAAACCAGTATGAGATAAGATTAAGTTGTGTGAGATAAACCAGTATGTCAAGAGGATGGTGCTCTTCTTCTTTTGAGCCTCCCTCAATAAAGATAAGATTACATTGTGAGAGATAAAGCAGTATGTCAAGTAAAGGAAATTCTAAAATGTGAGTGAAAAAACTAAACACTTTAAGTTTAAATAAGTAATATCAGTCACTTTCATAACACCACTAAATTTAGATATAATGCAGTGAAATTAGAGGTGCGATTAGAGAACTCTTAATCTCATAATTTTAATTTGTGTTTGTGTGAGAGAAAGTTGTATATAAATAAATGGTTATGATTGTTCTCCTCTTTTTGAACATGTGCAAGACGATAGTGACTCTGATGCATTTGTGCACATCCCTCCATTGATCAAGTTTATATGGGATGAGTACCATTATATCCCCCACCACTTCAGGAGTTGGGTCATCTTGTTCATCACAACACATTGGTCATTTTTGTACTCAACATGAGTTTGAGAAAGACTTTTATGTGGATGCTCTAGTACACCTTTGGCCTCAATGTGATGAATTTCTATACTTTCTTACTCTTCATATGATCTTGATAAAAAAGTTATGGTTGTTTTTATCACATGATGATGATATCAAGAGAGAGTCTATGATGACTAAGGAGGGACATGGACTTGCAAATGGGTATTAATACAAAGATAGCCAATTACCTGCTACCACCACATTTTCTCTAGGCAACTTCTTATGATTGTAGAGAAGTAGGTGGATGGATAGAAAAAGATCTTCCATCTCATTGGGGGAGGAGTTGAGTCCATGGGGAAATAGCTTCATTATAGTACCATCCATGATTTAGGGTGCAAGTTATGGTCTCTCCACATTCCTGAGGACATACATGTACCCATAGGAAGTGTAGTGACATTGATGAGCTTTTGTGAACTTTCATATTATTGGGGAGTATGGTTGTAGCATCCTTCTTTATGTAATCAACATGGCTAGCTACAGGGGATGTGCTTCCATTTAGCATCAATTGTTGTGAGAGTAGCAAGTTTCATGTATAGATCGCACTTACATAGATGATCCACCCTTATATACATGGGAACATATTAGGATGATAAATAGTAGTAGGGGAGATCTAAGAGAACAATCAAACTGTATGTTTGAGTGTATTAGTATTGAGAAGAACATGTCAATGCAAGTTTCTAGCTATGTAGTGGTTATTTCTATTAAGAGTTTACAAGCTAGGGAGGAGTTGTTGTTGGACTATGCATTTGGCACACCCACGCTCGCTCTTTGTTTATGTGAGAAAGTAAGATGGCCATTAGATATTCTATTGGGATACTACAACAATGAAAGATGACTGTACTTAGATGTTTTTCGACTTAAATGACTATACTCATATATTTTTGCACTCAAATGATTGTAATCATATATATTTGCACTCATATGATTGCACTCATATATGTTTGTATTCAGATGATTGTAATTAGATATTTTTAACTTAGATTCTTTTATACTTACATACATTGTTGATCTATAGTTCACATGTTGAAAGGTTCATCTTTTCCCTTGTATTCTTTTGTATGCATGTTTTTATGTGTGGAATTTGTTTCAAAAAAAGCATGTTTCAATGCATGTGTATAATCAATGTGTAGACAATGAGCTACCTTGGTCAATGTGTAGACAATGAGAGAGAGAGAGAGAGAGAGAGAGAGAGAGAGAGATCCAATGAGAATGCATTTGAATATTTCTTTATTTGTTTATGAACCAAATGATATTTATGAGGTAGCCTCTAGAGATCCTTGCCCCTCATCATGGACCACATATTTCATGATTGTCATGAGAACATGCTAATCTCATAAGAGGTAAGAATCGTGTCGGATATGAAAATCTAAAATATCACATTAATGTGATTAGTCAAAATATGATGACACTTAGGATGATGTGGCAGTTAATATGGTGTGTCATATATTTATTTAACAATCGCAAAATGTATAAATTACATAGACCATGCAGGGAAAAATAAAGAGCGACTAATTGTCATAGCCATGATAACTTTAATGAAGGAAACCTCAATACATGTTTTTAAAAATGTGAAACTCTCCAAGATTTATGCCATATTACTCATTCTAATCTCAAAACTTAACATAGATGAACACATAACTTAGTAACCACACTACTAGAGTATGTCCTCCTTTGTCTTTTTCATAATCATTCAATATGTGAGTATATATTTTCTACTCTCTTCGTCTTTTGAAAGCATGTCAAATTTTATAAATGTGAAATTTGAGTATCTTTTTTTTACAAATTTCTATCCACACATTTATTGCCAAAAAATCTCAAGCTAAGGCAAAGTCTATGGCATCAAATTTGGGCATGTATTACAAGCATATTCGTGCTCACATTAAAGATTATAGATGACATACATTGTCCTAGATGCAATGAGTCGCAACTTAAAGAGGAGCCCACAGTGGCAATGTGCCAAGAAAACTCCTATGGCTTTTCCCTCTTAGACCCCATGTAATGTTTACGTTTTGATGTCCATCACTTATAGAATATATGGACTAGCATGCCCAAAGTTAAAACATCAGTGGAAAACTATGAATTCTTGAAGATTGTGAGCATTTCTTACACATTCAATGAGAATGGCTAGTCTTCAAAGTGGAACCCCATAATATAATCAGCTCTTTCTCTATAGTCATCCAAATGCTCAACATGGCCTTTATCACAATATTCCACCTTTTATTGTTTGCAATAAAAGGAAGCACTTGATTCTTAGTCTCCTAATTCTTTCCCGGTTGGTATTTTTCTTTTTAAATCTATTTCTTCTTTATTTATCATGATGTAGAATGGCACAATATTAACTTGTTAATATTCGTTATATGTTAGGAAAGCATCAAGTATCAAACATGGACGTGTACTTGCACCTCTTATTGATGAGCTCTAAGAGATTTGGTTGGGTTTTGGGACACAAGCCATATCAAGGTCTTAGAAGGATCAAAACTTCCTTCTACGATACTCCCAATGATCATCGTAGTGTTTCACTATGTTAAAGTATGAAATGTAGCATCTACATGACATCTATAAAGCATTGTCTCACTTATCATTACATATAATCAAGTTCAACCTTCCTTTAAAAGGCTGGAGAGACGGAAAACTCTCTCACTTGTAGCAAGAGTTGTATGATCCACACTAAGCTCAATCCAATGGGATTTGCATCCCTTTCGGAGCTAGGGATTCAACCCGTACCGGTGCACAAAAGCTTATCCATTTGATGATGGAGAGAATGCTAGGAATACTACTACTATTGACATAGACTAACACATACTCAAGCTCAATCTTGCCACACTCAATCACTCAACATCCCACTCATTCCATGCATCCAAACAAGAAGAAAGCTAAGCTATTGCATACACAAGCTCAAAGCATCCTTCATTCTCAAGATCTTACTTCCTAGCATGCACACACACCTTGAAGCTATCAACAACAAAGAAACATGCTTACTAGAGAATAGACATGAGAAGAGAGACAAACATCACTCATTGCATTAACAAAAGAATAGACTTACAATAATGTAGCTGGGGAGAGAGAAGAGCTTGCACCTCTATGGAAGAAGAGGGAGAGCTAGTCTCATGAGAGCTCAAACATGAGTTTGCCCAATGTGTCCATGCTCTCAAATGAGCCACCTTTTATACAAAAATTCTAGAACTCTCAAAAGTTCCCATGTGGGATTATTGTGAAGCCCTCTCCCACATACATCTACAAAGTGGAACTCTTTACAAGAGCCCTAAGTATCTTTTTTTGTTGCATCCTCGGCATCCTTGTATTGATCTTCATTTGCATGCAACACTCCCCCCTTCCTATATTGCGCACGTCTTCGAGCGCGGTAGTAGCAAGAGCTGCAACAAAAAACAATTGATACATTGAAGTATTTTATTGAAAAAGAAAAAGAAAAGAAAAGAAAATAAAAATCAGCAATGATAATTTTCACACGTGAGCATACAAGTGCAGGGCTGATTATAGTTTTAATTAGTACTAAAATAGGTGAGTAAAGTCTAGTCAAAGTGAGACTTAAGTGGTAGATAGTGCTATGCAAAGGCAAGTGTGCTTTGTACACCGCCGGTTATGACCGCAGTCTCAATGTCCTACAAGTATGTAAGTTATTCCTAAGTGGCATCCCTACTCCTAAATATGAGCAAAGGTGATTGGGACTCTCTCTTTTTTTTTTTTCTTTTTTTTAATGTGTGTAGAAGGTGATAAAGATTAAGGTTCTATCCCCAAAGAGACCCAAGCAATGGCCAAGAGACCTCCGCCAAGAGAATCTAAAGACCGCTAAGTATCTCAAGGGCGACAGACCCTTTTTCTTTCTGTTATGACCTAAGGAGTACCCCTTGAAGATGAAAGCATCGGTCTTGAGGGCCCATAGTGTACCCCCGAGTCCTACCAACATCTATCAAGGCGATAGATTCCTCAAAGTTCTTCTTCTGAAGTTTTTAGACATCAGTGTTCACCCCATGGAAACCAAGGCATCGGCCCCAAGGTGCTAAGACAACCTCAGGTCCTACCAAGCATTTCACATGGCGATAGACACTTCCTGTCTCAATTTATTTTGGATATATATTTATTAAGGCACATTTTCGTAAATTTTTATTACTCCTAGCACCTAGCTCATATCTAAGAGGTAGCTACCACTAAGGATAACTAATATACCTTGAAAACATAAGTACTTGGCATACTCCATTGGTATATATCCTACACTGTCTTTAAATAGAAATATCTTTTACTAAGTCTTCTAAGACTCTAGAACTCACTCACCATATTTTAACAACTAATCAAAAACTCAAACCAGCCAATATTGTGTGAACATGCAAACCATATATTCGAAAGATAAGAGCACATAAAGAAATAAAGATTAAGATTTGAATACACCTGTTGTAGTGCCCTGTTGATGTTGTTCGTTTGCATTGATGCATTGCTGATTTTGTGCAGATTGCTCCTCCTTGATCTTTGTAGGTGTAGCATGTCTCCCCCCTTCCTAATTTGTGTGCAAGGTAGGTGGACTAGTGGGGCATGTTTGATGCTCTTGTTTTAACGAGGATCTCTGCAAAATTTTTATTAACAAAAACGAAAAGAAAAGAAAACAAAAAAATAAAATTTGCCATTGGTGCCAAACACCGAATATAGCCGAGGGGAAAAACCCAGTGGGAGAAAAGTGCCCTGGCTTGTCGATCTTATTGTGGAGTCGATGTGCTTACCCTTGCGCTGGTGGTGGATCCGTGTCCTCGTCTGCTGGAAAGATGGTATCAATTTCCTCAGGATGCAGAGACAACCCCTCACAAAAACCTGCCGCTGGAGAAGGTGGTAGAGGAAGGAGTGCTTCCTCACTAAAGTATGGCATTGGTTCTATGGGAAGGTTAATCAGACAGTTTCGATTTTGGAACTGTGCAATGTAGGTACTCATATTGATCCAATATTGACATGTGGGGGCTTGGGGAAGGAGGGCTTGCAGGATCGGTGGTTGCAAGTCATTTAGGCTTGTATCCCTCCATTGTTGTGCTTGAACCTCCTCAGGTAATCGTCGTTGATTTGGTCCCCTCTCTGGTATTCTCACATTAAGAAGATTATGGCGTTGGGGTGTAACTCCCACAATTTGCTTCAATAAGCCCGTGCCATATCGTCTAAAGTAAGAGCGGCATATCCAACAAATATGTGAAGCTTCTTCTAATACAAGCCGTGCACACTCTTGACAATGTGGAAATGGGTGATGCTGTTGATAGAATAATGTGACAAAGTGATGCCCACAGCAACTCTCACCTAAGGGAGCATAGAAGTACCTAGAATGTGTTTGAAATGGAGGAGCACTATAACCCCCGCGATGATCTGGTCGAGTACTATCAGGGTCAATGCATGGTGGACATGTATCTCGCCAAATATCCATCAGGAGTTATCTGGACGTAGAACAATGAAATTTAGAACACTCATATCCATCATGACAATTCCAATCAAAAACAAGATTATTTCAAAGAAAACACATCTTCTAAAGGCATAAGGAACTACATTATTCAAACATTGATTTACCAAAAAGCTTTAATTGTAGTGTTAATGCCTTATCTTTAGTTTTTGGTATATCCTTTTTAAGAGGTAGAGACTTTAGCAATTGTCTTGGAATTTGAGCAAGATAAGAGGATTTAGGCATTGAAATGCTAGAATCTATGCTCAAATGAGACACATTTGGACTCGTCGTAGGTACACAAGTTGATAGTTGAATTGTGTTACAAGGAGAAATCGGAACAACCGGTGTTTCAATACATGTTTTAGGAAGATCAACACAAGTAGTTTTGTAGGTGCTATCACAGCCACCTTTCCTTTCTTGAAGAGTTTGTGTTGAATTCTTTTGCACCCACTGATATGGGCAATCAGGGGTGACTTTTGGAATCTTTCTGAAACACTCTTTTACCCCTGTCAAAGCATGGCATTTTGGAAGCCAAATTGCTGTTGCACCCTCATAATAGCCTTGTGCTTTGAGAACATGTTTTGGGACCCATCGAGTAACAATTCGAGGTTTAGGCTTGGAAATGATGTGCTTCTTAGGAGGCTTAGCAACTGGAGTAGATGGTACAAGTTTGTACGCAGCTTTGGGTAGCCACATTGATAATTCCTTTTTGCCTGGCCTTCTTTGAGCAGCAACTAGATTAGTTGGAACATACCAGCCATGGCCCTCACTTGAGTACTCATCAATTATCCACATCATTTGTTTTGGAGCTTCAAGAGCAGATTTTGATTGTGGGTTGGGTAAGGTAGAAACATTACCCTTTTGACACGATAAAGCTCGTGGTGTAGCAGATCCCAAGATGCAATCAGAATCAATTTGCAACTTGTATTGTCTATTCTTCCAATCTAATGAGCAATTGGTAGCACTTAACCACGATCTACCGAGAACAACCTCTACTACTGCCTTGGACTTACGTGCCACATAAAAGGGCACTGACATCTGGTGATCCTGAATGGTCATCATAATGACACATTTTCCCTCTATAGGGTTATCTTCTCCAGAGAAGCTTCGTAGGTCCACAGGAATTTGTACAAGTGGTGGTTGACCCAAGGCTTTCCAGGTGTCAAACGAGAGAACATTATAATCTGCACCAGAGTCAATTAAGGCAGAGACAAAGTAGGTAGTCTCATGAAGATGAAGTCCCACTCGAATATTGAATGGTTCGACATACGGCTCATCAGTAGCCAACAGTATGGCTAACATAGAAGCTTTGCGACGCTCCTTGGCTTTTGCAACTCTAGCTTTAGCCTCCTCTTGAGCCTGACGTTTAAGTAGGTCAAGTGCTTTTTTTCGTGTTTGTGCAGCATGCATCTGTTGAAGCATGGCTTCAGTTAATGGTTCATTGTATTTCTTGAGACGACTTCCATTAATGAAGTTAGGCATTTGCTCACCTTCTAGTGTCTCTAAACGCACTGCACCACTTGGGGTAAGCTCATTAATCACAAACGGTCCTAGGCCACGTTTCTTGAGCTTTCTCTTATGCTTCTTAAGTGTGTATAAGAGCACCAGGTCTCCTTTTTTGAATCGGCCAGTTGTTACATTTCTATCATACCATTGCTTTTGTCTCCTCTTCTCAGCATACATCCCCATTACCGCTAATAAGCGGTTCTCATCAAGCTTTTCCAATTCGTCAACGCGTTGTGAAAGCTCATGACCAGTCCAATCCAGTTGTTTAGCTACTCGTAGAGTAGGTACAAGAAATTCAATGGGAAGAATTGCGTCTAGCCCAAAAGCAAGTTCAAATGGGGTTGTGCCCACAGATGTTTTATAGGCTGTCCTATATGCCCAGAGAACTGAGTGCAACTTCTGCTCCCAATCAGTCCTATGTCCCTCAACAATCTTTGTGAGTGCTGTGCAGAGAATCTTGTTAGTACTCTCGGCTTGTCCATTGGTCTGGGGATGATAGGGTGCAGAACGCTTGTGAATTACCATAAATTCTTGAAGCAAAAATTCTATGACTTCATTTACAAAATGTACACCTTGATCACTAACGATCTCAATAGGTAAGCCATAGCGTGTAAACACGTACTCATACAAGAACTTGGCTGTGGTTCTGGCATCATTTTTGACTGTTGCCTTTGCCTCTACCCATTTGGTCAAATAGTCGGTTGCGACTATAATATATTCTGCATGCGTGTTACGAGCTGGAGGTTTAATGGGACCGACAAAATCAATACCCCATTTTGCAAAAGCACGTGTGCTTAACATAGGCCGCAATGGCATATTGTCCTTTGTGATGGGAGGTTTGGTCCTTTGACAATCGTCACAACGTTTCACATATTCTTCGGCATCCATTTGTAAGGTTGGCCACCAAAGCCCAGACCACCTAATCAACTTAGCTGTGGTAGTACCAGAAAAGTGTCCACCCCCAACACCTGCATGTGCATGAGTTAAGATTTTTAGATAGTCAGCTTCACATACACACATGCGCAAGTTGCCATCTTTGCCCCTCTTGTAGAGTTGGCCCTCTATTAGCATATAGTTTGCCGCTTCAATTTTAATAGCCTGCTTTCGATGTTTAGGAATTGTTTGATCCGTATGACCATGCTGAAGGTAGTCCACAATATACTTACTCCAACTTGGTGTAGTTGAAATTTGGAATAATGTGACATTATGAATTGGCTTCTGAATTTTACATGAAGCACAGTTACGAACAAATGTTTCAGCATCTGCATGCATGGTAGGCCACCATTGCCCATCTTGAGATATACGTCGCACACAAGTGGTAGCTGATGCATGGATTCCATCTATACCCTCATGTGCCCATTCCAAGATCTCCTCATATTGGTCGGGGTTAGGTATAAGCCTCAACACTCCATCATTACCCTGACGATATAATCTCCCGGAAATTAACTTGAATGGTCGCCATAGGTCCACATTAGGACCCGCTAGTTGTATTCGCCCACTTGTCAAAATTTCTAAAACGGATTCAGACCATCTAGGAGCTGTCTCTACAAGGAAAAGTGTTGAATCTAACATATCATCATCCACACCCACAGGAGCTTCGCCAGAGGTGATTCGAGACAAATGATCTGCTCTTAGATGAGTTGTTCCCTTTCGAACTGCCACTTCAAAATCAAACTCAAGAAGGATGATAAACCACCTTACTATCCTTCCAGTTGCACATGGCTTATTCACCAAATATAGCAATGCTTGATGGTCCACAAAAAATATGAATTTGTTTGCCAAAAGGTAATGGCGAAACTTTTTCACTGCATATATCATGGACAATCCTTCTCTTTCTGTTGTGGTGTAATTCCTCTCAGCATTGTTCAACTGTCGACTAGCATATGAGATTGGGAAATCCTTATTGTGTTCTCCTGATTGAGCCAAAATACATCCAATTGCAAAGTTGGAAGCATCAATATGGACATGAAAGATTTGGTTCCAATCTGGTGCCCGTAAAATGGGTGCAGTCACTAATGCTTGCTTCAACTTTTTGAAGGATTCCTCACACTCATCAGTCCAATTAAACTTTACAAGAAGAGCATATAACGGTCTGGCTAGGACAGCATACATGTAGATGAATCTACGGTAATAGCCACAATGTCCCATGAAAGTTTGTACCCCTTTAGGGTTGATAGGCCGAGGTAATGAGACAATGACATCAATTTTATCCATATCTGTTGAAATCCCGTTGCGAGAAACAATATGACCCAAAATTTTTCCTTGTCTTACCATGAATTTGCACTTGTCAGGATTCAAGCATATACGATAAAGTTGACACTTTTGAAACACAAGTCTCAGGTGTTCTATATGATCATCACGCTCTTGTGAGTGAACACATAAATCATCCATGAAAATCTCAAGAAATTGCCTAAGGTACTCCTTGAATACATGACTCATTAACCGTTGAAAGGTTGCTGGTGCATTTGTTAGACCAAACGGCATAACACGATAGGCAAAGATGCCATCTTCAGTAGCAAAGGCTGTCTTGTGTTGATCCTTTGGATCAATTGACACTTGGTTGTACCCGGAGAATCCATCCAAGAAACTATATGCCTTTTTCCCTGCAACTCGTTCCAGAACATGATCCGTGATTGGAAGTGGGTAATGGTCACGCACAGTAGCTGCATTTACCTTCTTGAGGTTGACACATACTCGAAGTTTTCCATTTTTCTTGGGCACCACTACAATAGGGGAGACCCATTCAGTGTGTTCAATCTCATAGATAAATTCTGCCTCTAAGAGCTTGTCTATTTCTTCCTTTATCTTCCGTGCAAAGTTTTCATTGTAAGTATAAGGACGTTGCTTGGAGGGTTTTGCATCCTCTCGCAATGGTATTGTATGCTGACATATGCTTGGATCAACTCCTTTGAGGTCTTTATAACTCCAAGCAAAAACATCGCGATACTCCTTTATTGTTTGTATTAATAACTTCTCCTCATCCAAGGATAAGTCTGTGGCAATCCACACATAGCGAGGCTCTTCTCCTGGCTTAGCAATATCAATCTTTTTTGCATCCTCTGGACCATCGTATGAAATCCCTGGCACGCTTGGTTTTTGACGCATGGGCTGTTGAAGAACAATCTTCCGATCTTGAAGAGTGTACTGTGTGAAATTGGGAGGAACATTTAGACCTTGCTCTTGTCCACTTGAGTCTTCACTCATTGAAGACCATGCGGTTTTGAGCTCTAATTTGCTATCTTGCATCGGATTTTTTTGTTCAACCGTTGTCTTTGCACTTCCCACACTCTTTTTTGAATCAGTTTTAGACTTGAATTTTGATTTTTGTTTCTTCGTCTTTTTACGATTTTTGCTAACAGTTGTTAGCTTTTCCCCTGCTTGGAATCCATCTGATCGTTTGACTTGGTCTTTGATACTGTCTTGTGCTTGGACATAGTATAGATATCCGTTCTTTCCTGAGAAGTGAGGTGGTGGTCGAGAGTTTTCACTCTTAGACTCCTCCTTTTCTTTTTGCAATCTCTCACGTTGTTCACGCTCATCTTGTCTACGGATTTTTTTATGGCTCTTACAGCATTTTCGTTTTGGTCGGCTTCTAGGGATCTCTACTTGAACCTCCCTTCCTCTCAAGAGTAGGCGTGCCTTTCCTAACTCTTCCTCAGGGATTGTCACATCATTATTAAAATCAGAGTCCCAGCCATCTTCCTTATCAGCATCATTAGCAGATTCGAGTGTCAAGTCCTCTACTGAGACTTCCTCGACATGCATAGCTGTTGTGGATGTATCTCTATAGTACAAATCATCTAGAAGAGCACGTGTTTGTACCATTCGTATAGGAATAATATCATATCCATCTGAGTCACAAAATTGAATTGGCTTCGGTAAAGCACATGTCGATAATGTTGCAAGGACATGACTCCATTCTAATGGATCAATTAAATGCTCAGGGAAGGGTTGTGGAATGTATGCCTCATCTGATACACTTCGATTACCCTTAAGTCTCTCAGTGTTGAAATCCCTACATGAGGCTCCACACATCCATAGATCTTCTCGCCCATCTGACAATGTAACTCTTGAGCCCTCAGATGAAGCGGAATCAAACTCATCTATTGGAGACCTTGTTACATCACGATATGAGTGATTCCTTAGGTTGACCCTTGTGATGACAGAATCATGTCGGAGGTACAAATAATTGTATCCCCAATCTTGAATCATTTGAAATTGTCGCATGAATGGTCTACCCAATATCACTTCGTAGTTTGGATGCTTTCCAAAATCCACTACTGCAAAGGTATGCTCATATTCAATCCCACATGTGGTGACCAATATGTTCTCAAGCAGCCCAAGGGGATGTTCTAAGCTTCCATCTGCTAGCTGCAAGCGCATCCTTGTACTCCTAATAGCTGGTTTGCCCCACTTTTCCCAAATGGACCTTGTCACAATGCCCACTCCTGCACCACTATCAAGTATTGCAGTTGAAGATACTTTTCGCACTTCTAATGGGAGGGTAGCATTTCCCTGATCGTCCTCACAAAATTTTCCTACTTTGTTGATAGGAACTGGCATTACATGCTTTGTCTCAGGATGTATAGTACACTCATGGTGACCCTTTTGTAGCAATACCTGCTCTGACAAACATGTGGCAATATCATTCCACAACTCAGGTTTAAGCTTTATCAACTCAAGCAAAGGTAAGATACAAGCCACTGGTGCTGACAAAATAGCCTGCACCATACTCATATCTTTCTCCTTTGTCAACCTTTTATGCATGGAGGGTATCCTCAAGGTTTGAGAACAATTCTCATATTCTCCCAGATATGATGGTAAGGTTTTCATTGTATGCTTACTTCTAAGAGAAACAATTGTTTGAACTTCCTCCTGAATGCTTGGGTGTCTAAATTTGTTTTCCGTGCCCCTGGTAAAATCCACCTCAGAGAATGGAGGTGAACTAATAGAAGACATGTTCTCATGAACTTTCTCATGAACTGCAGCCCACATGTCATTTGCCATGTCCTCATTAGCATCAATAACTTCATCATTGCATGGGAAGACAAGGCTAGGTGATGGCAGAATGTCATCTTTCAATGGAGTGTCAATTGGTGCAGACCTTTCGCTCTGAGCTTGTGAAATGAGCTCACTTTTCATTTCTCTACTTGATGACACTTCCGGTATAGTTTCTAATGTTGGCTTAAGAGAGGTTGGGCCCCGAGGAATAGGTGGTGGTGGTCCCTCAAGTATTGACTGAGCTTCCCTAATGAGTTGCTGGTGTACAGCTAAATTGATCTTCTCCTCACGAGGGTTTGGGTATTCTTGAAGCTTCTTGGGTAGTTCAGATAAGGCTGTAATGCGACTTTTATGAGCATCAATGATGGCCTCTAGAGTCTCATTCACTTTATCCACAAAAACAGAACCCCCAGAACTAACCTCAGTCGTACTAGCCTCATCTTGTTTAACACTAGGCCCAGGTTGAGGTTGATGTTCCTCATGCACTTCTTGGGAAGTAAAAGTTTTATCCCTCATGTTTTGTTTAGAGGTTTCCTGAGAACTAGTGGATGTACTTTTAGTTTGTTTGTTTCGGTTCTTCTTCCTCCTAGTGGTCTTTTTTCTATTGGACTGTAGGGTCTTGTCCACTAGATTTGTCTTTGCATCCCTAGTTCGAGGTGTCTCATCAGTCTGTATTTCGGCATTTCGTGTCTGTGATCGAGTCATGACTCTAAGTGGCACGACATCCTCATTCTCAGATGAAGGTGGCGATGGAACTGTGCCTATAAGGTTGAGTGAAACCTTTGGTTGAGAGGTGCCTTCCTAATGTGGTTTCAGCAGACAGTCTTTTGGGAAGTGTTCTACACAACACCCTAGACAATATCTTTCAATTGGTGGAAACTGTTGTACTGTTGTATTGGATCGAGATGCTTGCCTAGAGCGATGTGGACAATCACGAGCCCAATGGGGTTCTCCGCACTCATAACAGGGGCCCATTGGTTTGGCCTCTACTTTCCTTGGCTGCCATTGACCTGAGGGGCCTGGAGTCCTAGGTTGGTAGCCGCCTAGCAACATTAAAGAGTTTTGTTCCCCTGGTTGAACGTCCAGTGCTGGGCTTGGGTATGCGGGACTTTCAAAGAGATTATCTTTGGATGAATATGATACATATTCTTCCTCCACATAGCCTGGGTTTACCAAGTCTCTACACATATTTGAATTGTCATAGTCGACAACCCTCACAGGAGCAGTCCCTGGAGCAGGAGGTTGAGCACCAAGAACAGGTCTTGCTTGCTCTTGTGTCATCGGTGGCTTACGTTCAAAACTAGTATACTGTTGATACATTTGAGGAGCCACTCCACCCCTTGGCTGCTCACGTTCCTGTCTCATTCTCGCAATGCGAGTACAATCCTGTGTGGTGTGAGTAAAGTTCCATGCACAGGCTTGGCACCACTTCTTTGTGGGTTGGTTTGTGACTAGAGGAGAAAAGGTATTACAGTCCTCTGTTTTATGGTCACCGCCACATGCTCCACAAAGATGAGGACCTGTAGGAAGTATACTCCTCATTCTCTGCTGCTGTTGTTGTGGCTGCATGGGTGGACGATAGGTCTGTCCCAATCTCCTTAGTACTAGGTTAGCTATCTGGTCTGGATTTACTAGCGCACTAGACCCTGAACTTTGGTCATCACCCCACTGATTTCTAGGTTTCACCTCTGGGCCAGAACCATCTTGGAACTTGAAGTTATCGGTGAAATCCATAGCATCATGGCAACACTCATTGAAACTTGTATGCTTCTTTGCATAGAGATGTGTATGCAGTGTTGAATTTTTGAGGCCTTTTAAGAAGAGAGAAATTAATCGACTTTGGGCGGGCTTCTCATCTTCTGGGCAACGATTAATGTACTGCTTCATTCTATTTACACAGTCTCTAACACTCTCATTCTCGCCTTGTTTGAAAGAGTAGATGTGTGCTACCGTGTCATGTTGAATTCCCATCAAGGAAAAAGCTGCAATGAATCGCTCTTCCAAAACTCGTAAAGAAGTTTTGTCTGAAGCTTCTAATGCCTGAAACCAAGCAAGGGCTTTTCCTTCAAGAGTGAGTCCAAATCCTTCAATTTGAGTATGCTTATCAGCAACTTGCTCAGCTCGAACTGCTTGCCTAAAAGCTGCTACATGATCGTATGGATCTCCCGACCCTTCATACTTCTTAACCAATTTCTGAAGAGTTGATGGCCGTACTTGTCGTGAATACTCATCATAGGGCCTACGGCCTCTCGCTCTTAGTGGGAATTGTTCCTCTCGTTGGAAAGATGGTCCACATGTTTCCAAAATTGGTGTGGGTACCCTATTACCAGCCTCACCAAACCCTTCCAAAGATCTTGTCACCCTCATTTCAGGAGGTGCATTTATGGGAGGCCGAGTTAGCTCCCCTATCCTCCGATTGTTATAATGAGAGAGATGTTGGTGTGGTGTGACCTGAGGTCGCACATTTGGTGTAGGACGATATCTTGGTGCTAGAGTTGGGCTACTAGCAGTGGTCCACTTAGATGTTGAAGGTCCCTCTCTAGTGAACTCTCGTAGGGGAGGAGCAACAGTTTCTCCAAGAAAGGCTGTCTCTCCTGGTTTGGCTGTATTTGTTGAGAATACTTCCATAAATAATGGTTGTCCTTTCCACGTGAGTTCCCGAATCTCCTTCCAATCTAAGGTTCGGTATTCATTGGCCCATTTATCAATTATTCTGTTCATGTGTCCTGCAAGCTTCTCAACTACCACCACATGAGCTAGAGGAAGATCTAGCTGTGGCAATTTATTCGTGGCATAATATCCCTCTAACGAGTCCTTATAGACCTCTTGAAGTGGGTCATCCTGTAAGACCTTTGTCACAGGAATTTGTCGTACAAACTCCCATTGGCTTTCAGCCCCCTGATCCAGTTTACTCTTGCCTTTCCTATCCCTTTCCAAATTTAGATCTACAAGAAGTAAATCATCTATGGTGGATGGCTTTGAGGACTGGGCATTGGATGGTCCAGGCATGTCCGGCTCAATGAGCCAGTCATCTCTAGACTCCCTTGCTCTGGAGAGTTCAAATAAGTCTAAGAACTCGGTTTTAGAGAGCTCCCCTAATTTGTCTACCTTTTCTGGATGGTAGGTGACTTCGTAGCGAACACCATCTCCACCCATATACATGTTACCCTGGTCATTGACGAGAGGTGCTCTATCAAGTTCTGAGAAAATGTCGGCGATCTTAACAAGATACCGTTGTTGTGGGTCCCTAAAGATCTCAGCTCCTTGAGCATTTGTGTAGACATATTGGAGTCTCACATTGAGTGTTAACCCCATGGTGTCGGCTTCAAATGGATTAAAGGATCTTGAGGGTGTCCTATTTGGGGCTACGGGATGACTATTTGTCGGCCCTAGATTGTCCATGGACAATGAACTAGTTGTTCTAGAGGAAAGGGTATCGGATTGGGATTCCGAAAGGGTTTCAGCAATATCTGCCAAATTACCTACCGATTGGGTCCCACTTTCTTGCGTAGGTACTCTAGAAGGTGCCGTAGGCCCTATGGCAGAATCTACAAGACGTCCCGACCGCAAGTGCATAAGGTCAAAATTCTGTTTTGGTTTTTTTATGTGTTTTAATTTTGTTTTGTTTTTGGTTTTTTGTGTAAAATATATATATATATATATATATATATATATATATATATATATTATTTAACCTACCTAATCACTAAAGGCAACTAAAAATGGGTCTGTGTGGCGTAACTATCTACCCTATTTTTTTGTTATTTGTTTTTTTTAAATGTTTTTTTTTAATGATTTTATGTTTTTATGATTTTTACTTTTTTTAACACAAAAATTATGAATCACACTAAAAAAAATACTAAATATGCACAAAGTTACAAAAAAAATTTTAAAAAAATGCAAGTTAAACTAATTATGCAAAAAATTAAAGAATGAAGAATTACAATTTATGCAAAAAAATAGACTCCTAAAAAATACTTAATTTATCATTTTTTTTTTTGGTTGTTTTGTTTTTTTGTTTGTTTGTTTGTTTATTTGTTTGTTTATTTGTTTTTTTTTTTAAACTAATAAATTGCGTACCAAATATAAAAAATATGAATTTACAAATAATGCATCATTTACAAAAATTCTAAAAAAATAAAAATACAAGCTACTTTAATTATGCAAAAATTTACAGAAATTGAAAAAATGAACAATGGTTTCAAAATACAAAAGTAAAAATTGTTTTTTCTTCTCTTTCTTTTTTTTTCTTTTTCTTTTTTTAAAAAAAATTCAAAAATTTAAAACAATGCAAATTACTCTAATTATGCTAAAAATTACAGAAATGAAAAAAAATAAAAAATATGCAAACAATATGGACTCAAAAAAAAACAAATACTTTAATTTTTTTTATTTTTTTATGTTTTTTTTTTCTTTCTTCTCTCTATTTTTTTTAATATTTAATTGTTTTCTTTTTTCCCCTTTTTTTTCTTTTCTTTTTTTTCTTCTTTTTCTTTTTTAATCTCCTTTTTTTAAAAAATTTAATTGTTTTTTTAAATCTTTTTTTCTCTTTTTTTTTAAATAAAAAAAATATTTTTTTTTGTTTTTGTTTTATTTAAAAATACAAAAGAACATTGAAAAATTAATTAAAAAACAAAAAAAAATAAAAAAAAAAGAAAAATACCACCTACCTTATCCCTCGCCGCTCGCCTGATTTCCCGCCGGCTCCAGCTGCTTCCACCCTGCTTCAACAGCCGTCTTCACAGCCTCGCCTTATTTTCTTCGCTCGGCCACCTACTGCCAGTCGACTCCAGCTGCTTCTGCTTACGCGTTCACCCTGCTGCTGCGCCTCCTCAGTAGCCGCCCACTACCATCGCTTGCGCCCTTCGCTAGCCATCGCAGTCGACAGCCTTGCTTTCCACATGGCCGTCCTCGCCCGTCTTTCTCTGCCCGCCCGGCCTTCGCTGCTCTGCAGCTCCCTTTCCGTCAGCTTCTCCGCCTCTTGCCGGTCGCCTCCACAATGCTGCGTTTCAACGCCAAGTCAGGCTCGCCGGCCGCCTTCTCTTCGACAGCCTCCTCTTCTGCTGCAGTCCGCGGCTCTCTCCAGCAGCCCGCCGCCTTCTTTACACAGCGTTCACGCCTTCTTGACAAGGAAGGTCCGCCTCCCGTCTCCTGCAAGCAAAAGTGTGCGTAGGCAAGCGTCGGACCATCCAGCTACTCCGAGCTCTTCAAGAGCGCCTGCCCCACGGCATACAGCTACGCCTACGACGACCCCTCCAGCACCTTCACCTGCAGCCTTCGTTTGTTTGTTTTTTTTTTTTTAATCCTTCGCCGCCTTCTTTACACAGCGTTCACGTCGGCTGCAAAGCCTTGGCTCTCAGCATATATAAATCAATATAAATATATATATATATATATATATTTCTTTGCTGCGAACGCCTCTCTACCAAGCAACAAATCAAAACACTACAAGCAACAAATCAAAAAAACGCTTCCAAAGTTCTACCTCCCACTCACCAACCCCGTCACCAATGCAACAACAGAGAGTGCTTAAATCCGATTAATGGCGGGATTTCTCTACCGCAAAGAGGTTTTAATTTTTTTCTTACTCATCAAAAAAATGAAAACACACAAGGCGCCCTTGAGATCACCCACTCAATGCCCTAAACCTCAAAATAAAAAGAAATAGTGGTAGTAATGCAAGCTTCTCAACCGGTTTTGAGTCTTTTCCCCGGCAGCGGCGCCAATGGAGAGACGGAAAACTCTCTCACTTGTAGCAAGAGTTGTATGATCCACACTAAGCTCAATCCAATGGGATTTGCATCCCTTTCGGAGCTAGGGATTCAACCCGTACCGGTGCACAAAAGCTTATCCATTTGATGATGGAGAGAATGCTAGGAATACTACTACTATTGACATAGACTAACACATACTCAAGCTCAATCTTGCCACACTCAATCACTCAACATCCCACTCATTCCATGCATCCAAACAAGAAGAAAGCTAAGCTATTGCATACACAAGCTCAAAGCATCCTTCATTCTCAAGATCTTACTTCCTAGCATGCACACACACCTTGAAGCTATCAACAACAAAGAAACATGCTTACTAGAGAATAGACATGAGAAGAGAGACAAACATCACTCATTGCATTAACAAAAGAATAGACTTACAATAATGTAGCTGGGGAGAGAGAAGAGCTTGCACCTCTATGGAAGAAGAGGGAGAGCTAGTCTCATGAGAGCTCAAACATGAGTTTGCCCAATGTGTCCATGCTCTCAAATGAGCCACCTTTTATACAAAAATTCTAGAACTCTCAAAAGTTCCCATGTGGGATTATTGTGAAGCCCTCTCCCACATACATCTACAAAGTGGAACTCTTTACAAGAGCCCTAAGTATCTTTTTTTGTTGCATCCTCGGCATCCTTGTATTGATCTTCATTTGCATGCAACAAAGGCTATCATGTGTGTCGTACTTGTAGACTGAAATTGGATTCAAAATGGATTGAGAACTTAAACAAGTGTGTATATCCATTTTATAAAAGGTTTTTACCCATGGACCATCCATTGAAAACTTCCAAGACACAAAAGTTCAATGGAACAATAGAAGATCAAGCACCACCTCGCAGGATGGAGTGTAGCATCTACATGGCATATATAAAGCATTCTTTGGATTATCATTACTCGATAATCAAGTTCAACAAGGATGGCAAGTCTTAATATAAAAGGCTATCATGCCTATCCTACTTGTGGATCGGAATTGGATTTAAAATGGAGTGAGAACTTGAACAAGTGTGTATATCCATTTTATAGAAGATTTTTACCCATGGATCATCTTTTAGGACGTATGAGGCATAAAATTTCAATGGTAAAATAGGGGATCGAACACCACCTCTCGTACGATGACTCTACATGACTAGAATTCAACATGGATTACATTTCAAATTTGTAGCCAGAAGAATCCAAGAAAGGAATCGATCGGAATGAAGCCTGAAAATTCAATCTTTTATTGACTACATGATTGGAATAAGCTAAAAACTGTTTCACATACTATGTACATTTTCAAAATGTTATATAGTCCCTTTAGAGGCATCTTATATGCGAGAAGGACTTGCTCGTCTTGTATAGTCAAAAATGATTTTGTCAAGTCCAAAAGTAAACTTTATCTATGGCCTCAATTGAGGGTGCTCTTATCGTACTATTCCTTGGGTTCAATTGAACTAAGAGAACACAATAGTCATGGAAAGAATTAAGAAATTTCGAGCACTAACTAGATATGGATCTTAGTTCTCTGGAACTAAGAAAGAATCAAGCAATTTCAAACACCAACTAGATATGGAGCTTCATTTCGAAACCTTTCACCTCAAATAATGATAAGTTATTAGGACTAAATTCACATGATTAGTATAACTTGTTGCAGGTTGAGCATAATAAAGCACTACCTTAAACCTGAATTTCTTGTTTTCCTTGTGTGTGCTAGTCTAAATATAGCTCTCCCTTAATATTGTATTTTGTAGCATGTATTATCATTGGTTATTTAAAGCTACTCTTGGAATACATGATATTATTTATCAATTCACATCATTTTTTTTAGCATACATATTATTACTTCAAATATTTATGATATTATCAATTATTTAGATTTGGTGTTTCCAAAGAGATTGACCCTATTGATTTTCAGACTTGCACATACACATGGGGGATGGGCCTAGGCACATGTGACTTAGGGGCATTTACACATGTGGTGTTAGGACATGAGGGCCTCGGAACTATAAAAGGTACTAGCCCTAGGACTATTTTACCTTTTAACAACTTTGGAACCTTTATGATAATAGATATATTTGGACATCTCTATCTTAACCGAGTACGTGGTGATCATGGATCCTACTACACCAAGATTATAGACAAAAGACCAATTTGATAAACTCTCAAGGGAGGTGTTATTTGGCAAGCTATCTAGCACAAGCAAGAACTTAAAGCTCTCGTATGAGCTTTGCCAAAAAATAAACAACTTTATGTTGTATAGTATATGCAATGCATGGCAAAGTTGATTGACTTTTATGAGGAGGCAAAGAGCAAGAGACTCTTTGCAAGTAAAGACCACGAGGACATGGCCACTCAACTACAAGCATGACTAATGAAATTGGTTGGTTTTGAGAGACTTTGGATAGGGTGGCAACAATGATCTATTGTGATAAATTTGAGATACATTATGGGTGCAATTTCTATATAAGATACATATATATACAATTTCTATCATTATGTAGACAATGTTGCTTCACACATGTAATGCCTAAATTCACACATGTTCACTCTTCTTATTTAGATAGCTATGATGTTATAGTAGTATGTGGGCTATTAGTCTCCATGTTCAGGTCCTAAGAGTTGATTTACAATGCATCATGTTGGATTCTAACATTATTGCCTCACTTTGAACAAAAAATTCATGATAGTAATATGGATACAAATCTTGATGGGGCAACCTCGCCTATGTTGGGGTTCTCAAAGACATCATTAAGGTTGGTTATAGGTACTTCAATCAAGTGTTATTATATAAGTCAAATGTTTCCAGACGTAGGATTATGTGGACACAATTTGATATTTAGAGTGGACATAAATGGATTCTATGCCATTGACTCATCAAAAGTACTTCATCAAAGAATTGAGCCGTTCATCTTCCTAGAGAATTGTGAACAAGAATTCTCTTATCTAGATACACATGATGGGAAATGTCTCTATGTTATCCACATGCCTTCCACCATTGATCCCTTGCCCAAGGGGTCTTAATGACCCATGGGAGATAGTCTTGAGGACGGCTAGCCTACAATCTCAAAGCTAGGCTGGCATAGGACAAGGTGCAGACCAAAAGCTAGGCCGGCATAACTGGTAACAATCATGTACATTCTCACGCTTTGAACATAATGCAAAATGGCCAAGTCTCTCGAGAGCTGGGCTGATTTCGGCACACCTAGGAAGCATGCCTAGCAGGGATTTCATTAACGTCTTCACAATTTCGTGATCACGTTAACAAAACCTATTGTTAACATATTAAAACTTGTGATCACATTGTATATTCACATGACCTGAGCAATGACCTGCCAGAACCCACTAGTCCCGTAACACCTCCGGGCTTTTAGTTTTCCCGGCGGGCCCGCCGGGAAAACTATTATTCCGACGGGCCCGCCGGGAAAAATAAAGAATACCGGCGGGGTACTATTCTGTATATAAACACTGCCCGACACCCATCGTACAACTTTTGGGGAGATAGTCTTTGTTTTGGGGGCGTGATATCTCTCCTCAAAGTACTTGTAGAGCTCTCGAGTTGCTAGAAGTGTCCTCTTGGAAAGAATGTCCTTATCTTAGGGGCTGTCGTCTTTCCTTGTAGGCACTCCTAAGGCTGTTGAGCCACTCGTCCTTAGTTCTTTGAACTGGGGGCAGGGTGTGATTCGTAGCTAATACTTGCGGAGATTTAGGGACAAATTTGGAGTCATTTAGCTTTGCATTTGAGCCACGTACATAATCTACCTCATTCTGCTTTATGAATGGTTTGATGGAGCCAAGAGTCCTGCTTAGGGGCTTGTATTGGTTCTTGATACTTGATATAGTTTAGAGTAGACAAGGGTCTATTGTCCTATACTAGAGTATTGGGCAAGCATAGATCTTTGATTTTCTTTGTGAATGTTAGAGAAGGTCTATTGTCCTATACTAGAGTATTGGGCAAGCATAGATCTTTGATTGTGTAAAGTATCCTTAATTGGGTACAAAAGGCATCCTTCATTGGGGGTGCAATGTGCATGATAGTTTCGAAGTAGTTTTGTAGTAAGACCTTGCAAGATAGTTTGAAGTAGTTTTGTGTTATGTGATGATCTTTTGTATTTGTCAAGATAGTTTCGAAGTACTTTGTCTGCTAATGTATGTTTTGTAATACGTGAGTGATTTGTTGTTTTTTCATTTGTGTATTCATTGTTATATGTTTGGTTGAATAGGTTATTTGTTGAGATGGAGGACAATGTTGGATCCAGTGATACCTCCACTAGAGTCCAAATTTCAAATAGCAGGAAAAAAAAGGTACCTGGGATAGAGTGGCAATATGCAATTAATGTTGGTGATCGATTCATAGATTGGGAGTGTAAGCTATGCCATGCAGTAAAATCAGGTGGGGCGCCTCGACTAAGAGAACACTTTTTAGGCGGACCGAAGAAAAAGTCATGTACCCACCCCTCTGCACCTATAGTGGCCAAATGCATAAGAGAAGAAATTCAAAAGAAAGATTCAAGAAAACATGACACTCCTACCGTTAATGTATCAAGGCAGCAAGAACACTATTGTTCTAATCATCAAACTCCCGCTACATCGCCTACTTGTACCCCGAACGGCAATGTGCAACCAGAAAGTAATCTACCTAGTGCATCTTCCTGCAAGCGAAACTTTGACGTAGGAAATATACCCATGCGTCAAACTTCATTGCAAGAAAGCCTACGTCAAGGTCGACTCGATGATGCACAACTCGCCCTTGCTGAAGTGATTTACTTTTCTGGGAGTGCTATGATGATGGTGGACAGTGAGCATTGGAAGAGAGCATGGAAGAAAATTGGTGAGTTTGGACCAGGGTTTTCACCGCCTACGTACCATGCTATGCGAAATGATCTATTAGAGAAATGTTATGCGCAAGTAAAAGAACGTGTACAAAGAATAATTCTTAGCAATATAGAGCTTTCTGGATGTAGTATAGTAAGTGATGGATGGTCTAATGTGCAAAGAAAACCATTAATTAATATAATGGTTATTTCACCTAGAGGTGAGACTTTCATCCGTACCGTGGATTCAGCTGGTTCAATCAAAACTGGGGCTTACATTGCTCAAGTCATTAGCTCTGTGATAGAGGAAGTGGGTGCCAAAAATGTAGTCCAAGTCGTCATGGACAATGCAAAAAATTACAAAAATGCATCCAAAATCCTACAGCGACAATATCCACATATTTTTCCGGTAGGCTGTAATACTCATAGTTTGAATCTTGTATTAAAAGATTGGTATAAATCTAATGATACCAAATGGTTTGCCTTAATCATTGACACTGCTCGCCAGCTTGTGAGATTCATGCTCAAGAGACAGAGAGTGTTAGATATTTTTCGACCTCGCATGTCAGTTATGTTAAAGCTTCCAGCGGGAGACTAGGTTTTGCACTCACTTTTACACTTTTGAGCCTCTTCTTAGAAATAAAGATGCAGTTTGCGAAACATTTACGTGCATGGCATTTCATGACTGGGAGAACACTCAACTTGAAAAAGTGAAAGAGAAAATCAAAGTCTTGAAGGGAGCGCTTACGAGAAGAAGTTGGTGGAACAGTGTGATGGATGCATACCATGTAATGATGCCTGTTATGTATGTTGTACGAAGTCTTGATCAAAGAGCGCCTAATCTCGGAAAAGCATGGATGCAATGGTGGACTGTCCAGCGGAGTTTGGAGTGTCCTAAGAAATTAGAGCATTCAGTGGTGGAAAAGCAATGCCGTGTACCATTCTCCAGTAGACAAAGAAAAGTTCTATTGAAGTACTTTCATGCTAGATGGATTGGAGCGCATTCACCACTACACAGTGCTGCTTACATGTTAGATCTTGAATATTGGAATATGGATTTGATGTCCAACGTTGAGGTGGTGCAAGATTTTTATAAAGTGGTAAACACTTTCTATAATAATGATGATGATCGTGTACAGTGCATAAAGGAGATGACCTCATTTCGATTGAAAGAGGGTTTATTTTCCAACTCCCTTGTTCAACAAATGGCTAAAGAGCAACCTGCATGGAAGTGGTGGATGATGAATGGTGGTGAGCATTATGCTTTATTGCGCAACCTTGCGATGAAGGTTCTAAGTCAATGCTCTTCAAACTCAGGCTCAGAAAGAAACTGGAGCATGTACAAATATATTCACAGTACTATTCGCAATCGACTTCTTGCAGATCGAGCAGATAAACTTGTTTACATGTATTGCAATGAAAAGATCTTGCGAGACATTGAAAGCGAAGAGTATGAAGAAGATATGCCCAGATGGATGTACAATTGTGATGATGTAGTAGACGAGAACTTTGATATTGGACGCACGTTGTGCACCACCCTTGAGATAGAAGACAATTTAGACATTGACTTAGATGAGCTTAACTTAGCAGACGAGAGAGTAAACGATGAAAGAATTTTGGAGCAAGATACTGACATAGAGGAAGAAGTCACTTCATTAATTTCATAAAAAGTACTTGTACAAATGATCGTATTTGGAGAAATTATCAATACAAAAGTAGGATTTGTTTTTCTTAGCTTTCATCTTGAAATAAATTACGAATTGCACTAGGAGTTGCATCTAAAGGTCCTGGTGGTTTATATTCGCTAGCCATGCCGAACACTGTATAAATACCTTGATTTATTGGGACACTGCACAATGCACATGTGGAAGTATTTTGCATTTGCCTCACTAAACATATTAAGTGGTAGTAGTGTCCACAGGGTAGTATATACTGGCCGCTCCACCCATCGAATACTTTGTAACATACAAGACATTGGGGGGTGGAGAAACTAGTAGCCTCAGCAGAAACTCCCACAGGATCAGGATGTATCAAAAAATGAGAGATGTGGTTTCCTTGGCGCACAGGAGCAATACGTGAAGAGATGCTGGCTGATCTTTGTGAGCTGCTCTTGAATCCCTCTATTGGCCGGGGGAGGAGTTGATGCTTGAGTTAATCGCTCAGCTTCTTTCTCCTTCTCTGCTAGCTGTGCCCCTAAGCTTTCTTTGACCTTGTTTAACTCCAATCCAGCGCCCTCCACCATGAGAGCAAGTTCTTCCCTTGTGAATGTCACTATCTCTTCACGTATGTCGTGGGTGTTGACAGTGGCCTCTCTGGAGGCGAAGTCCACTGGAGTTTCTAGGATAAATTGAGCATATAGCATCTTAGCAAAATAGAGTGGAGCGTCGGCGTTATGGAGAGGACGACCGTACACCTCCAAGAAAATGCGCTCGGCATTAGTTTTGATATCATTGTGAGTGCAACGTGAAATCTTTCATCTTCCCTTCTTAATCTCGCCATCTGGACATGGCCATATTTCCTTTATCATCTCTGTGGTTACGCGTTTGTTTATGTCTTTCCATTGGGCATAAGTTGGATTTGTCCATTTCGACAACCTGCATGCTATTCTTGTTGCTTCACAGGCTGTCAGGCCATGTGCAAGGGCCTTCATTCGCTCATATGCCTTCTTGGCTAACTCATGATGCTCGTTTGCTTGTGCCTCTGCCATATCTGCATAAACATAAATGACTTTAGGATTTTAATGAACTGTAAAGATCAACGTAAGATAAATTGACCATTACTCTCAAAAACTTAAAGTTAAACACCACGAGAGGAGATATGTATTGCAAAGACTCGATGAGAAATATCCATTTGACTCCAAAAATACTTTAAACAATGCGCGCACATCAAATTTTGAAGAGAAAACATAAACTTAAACACCACAAGAAGAGAGAGATATTGCAAAGACTCAATGAGATAATATTTCAAACAATGGACACATCAAATTTTGAAGAGAGAAACAAAATGCCATTCCTGAAACTTAATCTCCTGATACTGTATCATTACAAAGTTGGGGTGAATGACACCGATAGCTCTACAAGAGGATGTTGTGCCCTCGTTGGGTCAGTATTTAGTGATCTAAAAAATTCAACTACTTGCAAAATTGATTTTCGCTCATCGCGATTAGGCAGAAACATCCAATTTTTGACTCTATGAATAATAGTATCCATGGTAACTTTGTCATAGGAACTATTATCCATCCACAACTCTTGTACTTTCTGCCAAAAGTCATATAAAGTTTGTAATAAATATCCCAAGGCAAAAACATCAGATGCAGGAGTGTATGCATCTGCCAAAAATGGATCATAAAGCTCCGGGGCTATCCACTGCCGTTTATTTCGCTCTCTGTCTGCGTAGGAGACCGCCTGTGCCACCTTCTCAGGGTTCTTGTCTGCTTCAAATACAAAATTGAGAGACACCCGTTTTTTGGGCGCTCTCAGCAGTAACCCCCAATCGATAATACCTATGCGTGGCTTCAACTCTTTTGTAAAATCCAACACTACATTGAATGGATGTAGGTCGGTATGTACAATTCCTGCCAGATGTGCTGCCGCTAGGCCTTCCACCAGGGCATGCATAATATGTGGCATGGTTATTACTATTTGTTTTATTTTAGAAAGTTCTAGATGACTTAAAGGAATATTATCAAGCGGGGGTTGTCTCCATCCTCGATCCAAACGAAAAATTGCTCTGGTGAACTCACTGAATCTGAAGGGAACCTTCATAAGAGTATCACCAAGAGAGCCGCCATTATAGTACGGAAAAATAGTGATCCAAGGCGCTTCTTTTGTAAAGGCAATACACCTGACAATGGATGGGTGTAGAACTTGCATGCCCTGCTCTGCCTGGAAGCTCTCAAACTTGGCGCTGCCTTCTCCTTTGTAGTGCTTTCCGCAAAAAGTAATGTGCTCCGGTAAAAATGATATACCTTTAACTGTATACTCTTTTACTGTGCCAAAAACACCAAAGCCTATTGTTCGCCCTTCGAACAGAGCCTCGTGCGGGATGCCAATGAGATGTGTGCACATAGAATTTTAGATGGTACGATTAATGACACCTGTACCACTTGCATCTGCCTGGCTGGACGTTGCAGTGACATCCTGGGCAATGCGCACTCTTTTGGGGAGGGACTCTGCATCCAACGCCTTCATGCGCTTGCTCTTGGCTCTTTGCTCGCTCCATACAACGTCCCATAACTGTAGACGTTGCATATTAGCTTCACGCGGGGCAGCATCTCTAAGATCACAGCATGCTACACGCATGCTCCCCAAAATGGTTCGTGTTATATGTTGATGGTTAAAATCTGCTATCTTCTGTCTATCAAGCAACTCAGCGTTGCCTCCGCTTCGAAGCCGACGCTGTGCATTTTCCAATATCTGGTCTATTAGATCTCGCATGAGTATCTCAGACTCATTGATATTTTTGACGACATCATCAGCACATTGTGACACTGTGATGACTGCTTCAATGCGAATTGCTCGTAGAACGATTTTACGCTCTTCGGGGGAAAGCATGTTGGTCGTCTTCGTAAATCTAGCAAATATCACTAAACACAAAAAAACAGAATATCAAACATTACTGAAATCAACATCAAGCAAACGTGAGAGAACAGCAACAAGTGTATCATTACTTATCAATGTTCAAACAAAAACGGAATATCAAATAATTTTAATGAACTCTACATCATCCAATACATCATCAAACGTGAGAGAACAGCAACAAGTGTATCATTACTTATCAATGATCAAACAAAAACAGAATATCAAACAATATTACTGAACTCAACATCATGCAATACATTCTCGAACGTGAGACAACCGCAACAAGTGCATTATTACTTATGAAGTGTATACATTATCGAACGAGAGAGAGAGAGAGGGGGGGAGGAAGAGAGAGAGGTGTGACAGATAGAGAGAGAGGAAAAATTAAATGACATTTTTAATAGTTTTGTGAGTTCCTAAAGAGAGAAAAATAATGTTTTGTAATCCTAAAGCACTCCTCATCTACACACCTATCGTGATAGAGAGAGAGAGAGATGTGAAGTGTATCATGAGAGAGAGAGAGAGAGAGAGAGTTGTGAAGTGTATCATGAGAGAGAGAGAGAGAGAGAATTGTGAAGTGTATCATGAGAGAGAGAGAGAGAGAGAGGAGAGGAGAGGAAGAGAGAGTTGTGACAGATAGAGAGAAGAAACATTAGATGATATTTTTAATGTTTTTGTGAGTTCCTAAAGAGAAAAATAATGTATTGTTTTAATTTTTAAGTAAATAGAGAGAGAAAAATGAAATTATTCAGAATTATGTATATTTTAAGAGAAATAAAAAGAAATCCTTATCTACACATCTATCGTGTTGTGAAGTGTATCATGAGAGAGAGAGAGAGAGAAAGAGTTGTGAAGTGTATCATGAGAGAGAGAGAGAGGGGGTAGGAAGAGAGAGATATTCATATTTTTCGAGTTACGAATCACGATATTATAAAATAAAACGTTTAGACAATATGATGTAAACTTTGATCCATGAAATACTCATGCCGCGTTAGCAACCAAGTATCGCATGGATCAAACACAATAAAAACAATATAAGTCAAATCAAACAAATTTACGACATTTTTTCAACCGCGTTAACGATCATATGCCATAATATGCAAGTAAATTTACGACATTTTTTCGATAGCGTTAACGATCAAATGCCGCAATATGCAAAAAACAATTTATGCACTAGCGGACGACACCAACTTGCTGCGTTAACGACAAAATGCCGCCCGATTCTATGGGAATACGAATAGGATACGAATATACACTGGCCGCGCCGACCATATGTCCGCATTTGACAAAGGGAAGGGAAGGGAAGGGAAGGTGACATCGCCATAACGATACTATGCTTGCCGCGTTACCGACTAGTACCGCTACGGCATGCCATACTTACCATAGGACACAGACTAGCCGCGTTACCGACTAAGTGCCCCAGGGTAAGCACCATTCGGAAGAATGGCCTTACACACACACCTGTCGTGTGGCGGACCACCCACATCCTGCCGCGCATTGCGACAATGGACGGCTGCCCGCACGAACACACACCCACACACACATCCCTCGTGTGGCGGACCACCCACATCCTGCCGCGCATTGCGACAGTGGGTGGCTGCCCACACGAACACACCCACATACACACACACACACACACACACAAGTTTCATTACCTGTGTATGCTGTCAGCAATGAACTCCCAAAGGGCCCCCTGGGCCCATATATATAGGAAATTGTACCCCGCCGGGCTAGATAACGATCCCGATGGGACCCGCCGGGGTTTCCTTTTCCCCGGCGGGACCGCCGGGCCCGGCGGGATTTTATCCGGTTACCAGGTCGCTTGCCACCGGCTTTTTTGAGAACATGTTAATATGTTAACATGTTAATAACATGTTAACACATGTTATTAACAAAAAAAATTTGTGATCACGTGAATATAAAATCACTGATGCCTAGAATTTGAAGGGCATCCCTATTTTTTTCTTGTGAAGCGCTTTTCTTTAACTTGCTTTTTTTTAATAAAGAGATTGAAAGGGAATATAACTAAATTTCTGAGAACCCAAGCCTTTTCTTTGAAAGGTAATTATGTTGCCTTTCCTTTGAAAGGTAATTATGTTTTCACCGTTCTTGTGAAAATTTTGACCCCTTGGAAGGGTACTGCAACCTTCAAATACTATAGGGTCAAATTCTAGGCCTGTAGTAAGAAGCACACAGTTATGTGACCGGATATGTGTCCCCTAGTTCTTGAACCGGGTGAAAAACCTGTTACTGTTTAAGAATTTAGGGCTCATTTGTCGGCGGCAGGGTTGCGAGGATGCATGGAGTCTGGAGATGCCAAAAAATCCCGGTGGGCTGACGGCGCAATGTGAAAGAGCAACAATAATAGGTGTCCAACCTGCAGACATTTCCCACGTCCTTGGCCACCACCTACAACACGATGGGCGCAATATGAAAAGCCGAGACTCGAAACTGCAAACATTTCCTACGTCCTGGCCACCACCTACAAAGGTGAGCTTAAGCGATCCGTAAAAGCAATTTGGAGTCGGAATTGAAGTACCAATACCAGGACAAAGATTCTGAAAAAGTTAACACAAAGTCTTCATACGGTCATGAGTCATGAGTCATGACAATAACACAAAGTAATTTCCCAAAACGTGGAAAACCTGTATCTAAAAGTTGTGAAATTATTTATATAAAAAAATCTTGAAATATGAAGATTTCTGTTCTATAAACTTCTCAAAATATGGAGGTATTTGCACCTTGAAGTTTTAAATTCGAAGGAATATGTAGGTGCAAACTATACCAAACTCGGGATTTTTTCGAACACTCATTCAGTGCTCAAAAAAACTAAAATCCTATTTTTTTTATACCTTTAATCTTAAAAACTTTCTTTCTTGCATTCATATCAATATCGGTTTTTGTCTCACAAACTCTAATTCCAATGCACAAATCTCAGCATTCACAATGCTAGCAATACTAGTAACATCAACATATGACTTCTGTAATATTTTACTTAACTTTGTCAAATGTTGATATATAGACAATTCATGAGATTCTCACTTTGAAAGACAATGAGATTCTCACTTTGAAAAGACTCAAGGAGGGGTTCTAGTGAGTCAGGAAACTTTGCTAAAGATATCAATCTAGTCAACCATTTAATTGAATGAATGTTATTCAATTGAATAATATTATTGAGCATTCAAATTCTTCTTGAAATTCTTTCAATTTCTCCTTGCGCACGACACGCTTTCTAAAAAGAGTTGCAACTTCATTGGCAATGTAATCTATAAGTCTTTGCAAATGCAAAATTTTCTATGCTTTTAGATGCACAAAGGCTTGTGTGATGAGCAACACAATGCATAGATGTCATGAAAGGACAAGACCCCTTTAATCTAGTAGACACCCCTGATGAGCAACACAATGCATAGATGTCATGAAAGGACAAGACCCCTTTAATCTAGTAGACACCCCTGATCTCTTTCCTATCATTATGGATGCACCATCAAATCCAAATCCAACAAAGATTCTGAAAAAGTACCAATACCAGGACAAAGATTCTGAAAAAGTTAACACAAAGTCTTCATGAGTCATGAGTCATGACAATAACACAATAACACAAAGTCTTCATGAGTCATGACAATAACACAATAACACAAAGTAATTTCCCAAAAAGTGGAAAACCTGTATCTAAAAATTGTGAAATTATTTATATATAAAAGTCTTGAAATATGAAGATTTATCTTCTATAACTTCTCAAAATAGGGAGGTATTTGTACCCTGAAGTTTTAAATTCGAAGGAATATGTAGGTGTAAACTATACCAAACTCGGGATTTTTTCGAACACTGATTCAGTGCCAAAAAAACTAAAATCCTATCTTTTTATAACTTTAATCTTAAAAACTTTCTTTCTTGCATTCATATCAATATCGGATTTTGTCACAAACTCTAATTCCAATGCACAAATCTCAGCATTCACAATGCCATGAATACTAGTAAAATCAACATATGACTTCCGTAATATTTTACTAAACTTTGTCAAATGTTGATATATAGACAATTCATGAGATTCTCACTTTGAACGACAATGAGATTCTCACTTTGAAAAGACTCAAGGAGGGGTTCTAGTGAGTCATGAAACTTTGCTAAAGATATCAATCTAGTCAAGTGAACCATCTAATTGAATGAATGTTATTCAATTGAATAATATTATTGAGCATTCAAATTCTTCTTGTAATTCTTTCAATTTCTCCTTGTGCACGACACGCTTTCTAAAAAGAGTTGCGACTTCATTGGCAATGTAATCTATAAGTCTTTGCAAATGCAAAATTTTCTATGCTTTTAGATGCACAAAGGCTAGTGTGATGAGCAACACAATGCATAGATGTCATGAAAGGACAAGACCCCTTTAATCTAGTAGACACCCCTGATCTCTTTCCTATCATTATGGATGCACCATCAAATCCAAATCCAACCAACTTTCTTAGGTCTAGTCCATTTTCTAGGACAATGTTTACCATTAAACCTTTTTTGTCACATCAAGGACACATCTTCTTTAAAAATGAGTGTGGAATTATTTTTTAAAATTGGACAACTTTTAAATAGCTTATTCATGATATTTTAAAATTCATATGTTCTCTTTTTAAAAAAGTATATATTATCAATTAGACAACTTTTAAATATCTTATTCATGATATTTTAAAATTCATATGTACGTAAGGAACTCTTTTTAAAAAAGTATATATTATCAATTCAGAACTTGTGATACTCAAGAGCTTCAAAATCGATTTTAATACTACTCTCATTGTTGAGAGCCAAAATAGGGTTTTACAATTAAGATAATAATTATATCAAGATAACACTTTTGTAATATAATTATACAAATAGTTTTTTATAGTTGCACTCTGTAGCACATCCTCAATCATGCTAACATGGCAGATGATCCAAGGAGTCGAAGCTTCAAGTGTACATATAGAATAAAAAAATTATATTTGTGGATAGTGAAGAAGAGGATGCCTCGTCTACCTTCTCAGGGAAAGGCACATCGACTAGTGATAGTGTAGCAATGATTATGAGGAACTTATGCCATAAGCTATATGTTTAGAAAATGGCTTCTTTTACAATTGTATCATTTTTTTAATGGATTGAAGATGGAAATAATAAACATTGTCTCTATTTTGGCATGTTTTTTGAAAACTTATTGTTGGATTTTTAATTATAATCTCAAAAAGTAAGCAAAACGAGGTGCGCAGACCACTTTTTAAAAAGAGGTTTAAAAAATTGAAATTTTTTGATGGAATCTTTGAAAGATGCCAAATGTTTCTCGTTTTCAAGAAATATTGCCTATTTTGTCCGCAATAGTGTTACATGCCTTGTGCACCCTTGCACTTTCCATGTGCCTAATTTTTCACTATTGACCACCTTTTACATTCATCTATTCACATCCTCTAATAATCTTAGTAATCTTAGCCTTCATACATTCTAATTTCATCTACCTTTCTCCCCCATACGTGTGCCCCATACATGACATGTGATGGGCGCCATATTTCAAGAAGCCTTCACAATAGTACGATCCCCAATAACATCTACAAGCCTAAAAATAGATACATGGGGACAATGTTTCTCTAGATAAGATTCATATACTATCATGTTCTCATTGATAGATATATATGTTGATTCATCTATCATGTTCCCAAAACAAGGATATTTTTTAATCATTTCACTATATTATGTGACAATTCCTTTCCGATATAGTGAGCAGAAGTTGCACAACTCTTATCATTGTTGTACATATGTTCAGGTATATTGGGAGTTTTGAATTCTTGAAGAAACTGTAACATTGTCACAAACTTATTTAATGGGATATCATTTTTAGCAAGAAAATGTGCAGGAAAAAAATAGATTAGTAATATTTTCATCGTGTTTCACAAACAAGTTTGTAATGTTGTCACAAACGTGTTTAATGGGATATCATTTTCAGTAAGAAAATGTGCAGTGTGAAAATAGATTAGTAATCTCTTCATCGTGTGTTTCATTTTATTTCTACAATCATGCTTTAAGACTTCCTCTTGACATAGAATGAATCAATGATAATCTATGTGTGAGAGAGCATGCATGTTTGCTTAGGGCTCTATGCTGCATATTTTAAGCACCTATTGTTTCAAAGTCACTTTTCCAATTGGGATCCTCCATACAAACCTTACAATACATGCATGCTTTCTCTCAATTAAATTCCAACCAATGAAATTCACTTCTCCAATTTTCACACCAAAATAACCTAGATCTTTTTCTACAATTAGCCTCTTTTTCATCAATATCTTTCTTGCTTATAGTATAAAAATCATTAGCAAATTCACTTTTCCAATTGTTTTCCTCCATACAAACCTTACAATATATGCATGCTTTCTCTCGATCAAATTCCAACCAATGAAATTCACTTCTCCAATTTAGTCATTGTAGCATGAGTGCTACTCATAGCAACATTATTAGTAACTAAATTTTGCTATGGAGAAATGAAATAACGTTTCTTAGTAGTGAAAATAAACCTGCAAAAAAGCTAGGGAAGACTGGGAAGATCTCATAGAACTCCCCAATCTTCCCCAACTTTAAAAAAAGGTTGTATGTCCTAGCTCTGCTGCTTGGGGATGGCTCATAAGTGTGGGATGATGAACCCCCCTCTTCTCCGTATACGGAGATGATGTGGAGAACTTAGTAGAGCTTCTCCCAAAGTAAAAACCACCCTACTCCCCCGTCGCGCTACTACTACGTCTAGTAGACCCCCCACTAGACTCCCTACATCGTGGTGGTGAAGATGGACGTGAGGAAACACGTGTGGGTCTAGGAGATTCATGCATAGAGCTTCATGAGATTTATGCAAAGAGGCTTTATTCATAAAGGCTTCATGTATAAAGCCATAATGCATAAGGCACAGAGCCTCTATGCATAGAGTCCCATGCAAAGTCACTATGCATAGAGTCTCATACAAAGATCCTCTATCAATAGAGCTTCATGAAGCTGCATGCAAAGATACTTCATGAAGCCACAAAATAACTAATTTTAAAAAAAAACTCACAAGCACCCATGGGGGGTGCACCATAATAATGAAAAACATCAAGAGAGGTGTAAGTGTTGAGCTCTTACTTCAATAAGCTTGTTTGTGTTGACTTGAAGATGTAGAAGAAGAGCCTACAAAATTAAACCAAAATAAATCAATAAGTAACAACATTTTATTATTTCTATATACAAATAAAGTTATAATTAAACTACATTTTATTAAATGAGAAAGGAAGAGAAGAAGAGAAGAGGAGAAGTAAAAGAGGAGTATAGCTCTCAGTGCATGCCAGTAGCTATTAGCATGCCTAGCTATAGCACTTGGCATGCATAAAGCTTATGCACCCAGCTTATGCATTAGTCATATGTGGGGTTGCTGTTCCACATCTTGATATGACTGAAAATGGATTAAAGACTTAGCAACAGGTTCAAGAAGGTAGAAGACCCCGACAAGGTTTGGCATGAGGTGCAAGCTCTGACACAAGGTGAGTTTGAATCATTAGATGATTATATGAAGGAATTTTCTTTGCTATGGAAGACTCTATGCAGGGCTTTAGGGGAAGACCAGGTACCCCCTGACATGATGAAGAAAAACAAGTTTGTAGCCGGGCTTAAGAGGAGTATTCGCTGGAAAGTGGAATTGAAGAAGCCCAGGTCTTTTGAGGATGCGGTGGAAATTGCTAAATCAAAAGACTTGAAGCTGCAGCGGATGAATCAGCTGGGGATGATTCCAGCTGTAGCACAGCCGGAGATTCGTAGAGTGGAGGCTACACCCATGAATGCAGTGATTGAGAGGATGAAGCCCACTGAAGCCGAAGCTATGCAGATGGTGCCACAAGCTAGTCAAGGAGTACCTATGGTTCCTGCAGGTTCTGATGAGGGATTGCGACAGGATATGAAACAAATGGTTGATCTTATGAAGAATTTGAGCTTAAATTTAATGGGAAGTACAGGTGGTGGACATGGTAGAGGCCGAGGCAATAATTATGAAGGGGGAGATGGACAAGCAGGGTATGGACGTGGTCGTGGTAGGGGCCATCGTTTCATCCCTACATGCTGGAACTGTGGTGAGCTTGGTCATCTGAGTACAGATTGTGATAAGCCTCAGCGAATGGGTGGTGATATGTACCCACTACCTTCACAGCTACCTGATAGGTCAAATGATTATGGTATTGATATTAGGGATCAAGCAGGCCCCAGTGGAATCACAGCTGAGGAGAAGGGGAAGGTAAAGGTCATGAATGTTGTTACTCTTGAGAATGTTCAGGTGAGAGAAGAAGGGGATGTGATGCCTATTGGCAAGCGCACAACAGAGGAAAGAGAAGGAAAAGGGGTGGCTGGACCCAGCCGTAAGAAGGGGAAGCAGCAGGAAGGAGAAGATGTGAAAGCCAAAAGGAAACGGAAGCCTCGTAGAAGGTTCCAGGTGTCAGACTTCCCACTGGGGGATGGGCAAACCAGCTATGACTTGAAATCTGATTTGGTGAACAGGAAGGCAAACATCACCTTTGGGCAGTTGGTGGAGATGGTGCCAAAATTGAGAAGACAATGGAAGGGACTTGTGAATCCAATGGAAAAGGAGTCAGAAAAGAGGTCAGTCAAAGTACTATCTTTAGAAGAGCTTCCAGATATTTGCCCTATTGTGGAGGTGTGGAGTAAAGGTAGGAACCTTGGTCAGGCCTATATAGATGGAGGAGCTCAAATCTGTGTGATTACCCAATCATGTGTGGAGCAGTCAGGCTTGAAAGTGTCTCGGGTTTCTGGTTTTCGAATCAGAATGGCTAATCATCAAAAGGTAAAATGTCTTGGTATGATAAAGGAGTTGGAAATTGAAGATTTTAATGTCAAAGCTACTATAGATTTTCATGTGATGCCTGTGGGTCTTGGTGCTTTTCCAATTATTCTTGGACGACCCTGGTTGCGAGTGGTGGGTGCAGTACAGGACTGGAGGTATGGGACCATTTCTTTGTATAATAAGCAGGGTAATAAAAAATCTTTTGAGATGCATAGTAGGAGATCTTTGAATGATGTGTGGGAGAGGCCACAGGATTCAAGTGAAGAGGAAACTACCACCACTACTTCTGAATCAAAGATGGATTCATCGACCACTGCTTCTAGTGGAGAAGAGGCAGATGTGGCTTTCCTAATATCAGAGCAACAAGGTAATGAAGATAAAGAAGTTCATGAAAGTGGGTGCTGAGGGAGAAGATACTATGGGGTCATATGAAGTGATCGAGGAATTATTGCAGCCAAAGATAGAAGTGAAGAAGAAGCAGGAGAGAAGAAGCAGGAGCTGATTGAAGGAATGCTGAGTCCGGATCTCTCGAGTGGAGAAAAGGTTAGATATGTTAATATGCTGTCTCATTTTCCAGAATTGTTCATCACTTCTTATAGGGAGATTCAAGGGTTCAAAGGGCCAGATTTGAGGATTGAATTGAAAGAAGGTGTAAAAACAGTTAGGCAGAAGCTTCACAGGATGGGACGAGAACAAATGCAGGCCCTGAGAGAGGAAGTTGATAAGCTGTTGAGTGCAGGTTTCATTACACCAGTGGATACAGCTGAGTGGGTAAGTCCTACGGTGGTGAGTCCAAAGAAGGATGGCAGGTGGCGTATATGTGTGGATTTCAAGCCTTTGAATGCTGCTACAAAGAAGGATTCTTACCCCCTACCTTTTTTGGATGAGATCTTGGATACTGTAGCTGGATATGAAAGGTATAGTGTTTGTGATGGGTATTCAGGTTATTTCCAGTTAAAGATTGCAGAAGAAGATCAGCGCAAGACGACTTTCATTACATCGTGGGGGTGTTTCTGCTATAAAGTTCTTCCTTTTGGATTGATGAATGGACCAGCCTACTATCAGAGAAGGGCAAATTGGGTATTATCTCCTTTTTTGAACAAGTTTGTCAAAGATTTTATTGATGATTTTTGTATATACAGCTCCAGGCAAGAGCATTGTGATAGGCTGGCTACAGTTTTTCAGCGTTATGATGAGTGTGGTGGTCCATTAAATCCAAAAAAAGTGTTTTTTGGCTCAACCGAGGGTGAAGCTCTTGGGCCATGTGGTTTCAGAGAATGGTATTGATCCAGATCCTGATAAAGTCAAGTCTCTTCTTCTTCTTCCTACACCAAAGAGTACAAGGCAACTGGCTACTTTTGTGCAAAAGGTGAAGTATATGGCTCGATTTATCTCTCTATCTTCACAGTTATTATATCCTTTGCAGCAAGCAACAAAGCATGATCCTTTGCATTGGACGGAGGAGTGTGAGGTAGTTTTCCAAAAAGTGAAAGAGGTGTTGGGAGCTATTCCTACAATGCAGGCGTCTAATTGGGAACAGGTATTTAATGTCAATCCTTCAGTAGGTGAAGATGCAATTGGAGCCATGTTGTTACAGAAGGGGAAAGAATCACATTATATGCAACCAGTCTATTGTGCTAGCAGAGAAACTTGCCAGAGAAAGGTTGTTATCAGAGGTGGAACTTGTTATGGTTAGTGTACTTTATGCATGTAGGCGGTTCCGCCATTACTTGTTGCCTCGCCCCTTTGTGTTTTTGACAAGCTACACTTTTTTGCCACAGTTGATAAATGGCACAAATTTATCTAAGGCTATGATGAAGTGGGTGATTAAGTTGCAGGAATTTACTTTCTCATTCTTGGTGGAAGAGAGTACCAGGGCTACCTTAGCTGATCTACTGACATATAAGGAGAGTCCTCTTCTTATAAAGGAGGAGGCCATCAAGAGGCCAGTTGAGGATGCGGCTGAGTTGGTGAATGCACACTTATTATATTTTGATGGTTCTTATAGGAAAAGCCATGATGCAGCCTCAGGAGGTTTGGTGCTTTATGATCCGCAAGGTTGCCTTGTTTTTAAGAAGGGTGTTAAAGTGGATGCACATAGCAACAATGAAGCGGAGTATCTGACTTTGGAAGTTGGATTGCAAATATGTTTAAAGCATGGTGTACACAGAATTCGCATTCGAGGAGATGCATTGCTTGTGGTAAAACAGGTATTGGGAGTTTGGAAGTCAAAGAATATGTTACTCAAAGAAATGTGTTTCAAGATTAAAGGGTTGCTGAAGGAATTTAAAGCTTGGAGTCTTAAGCATGTGGATCGAGGCCATAATGAGGAGGCTCATGAAGCAGCCTAGGGAATGATTGGTGAAGTTTTTGTTCTTAAAGCTCATGCATTATTTTATTGTGGGTGGCAGGGAGAATTTACAGGAAGTTGAGGAGTTTTTGTTAATAGGGATGATTCCTAATGGTATTGAAAGATCAAAAAAATATGGTTTCATCAGGAAAGCTGCAAGGTATGTGATGATTGGTGATGCTTTGTATTTGAAGGGAATTGATTTGATAATGCGACGGGTACCTTGGAAGGAAGAAATCTACAAAATTCTTAAGGAAAACCATGAAGGAGCATGCGGTGGACATTTTGCCTCAAAGATTACCTTGCATAAGGTATTGCAGGAAGGTTATGTATGGCCAAGTGTACATAAGGATGTTAATCATTGGTGCAGGTCATGCAAACAATGCCAAGCTCACAGTAGACGGATATTAAAGCCTGAAATGAGGAAGACAATTCTTGCTTATGATGTTTTTGAAAAATGGGGAATTGATGCTGTGGGACCATTGCCTATTACCAGCCGAGGGAAGTGCTACATCTTGACTGCAGTTGATTACCTTTCTAGATGGGCGGAAGCAAAGGCAGTGAAACAAATTACTGCTAAGGAGGTGGCAAAGTTTGTATATCAGGATATTTGCTGTAAGTTTGGTGTGCCATTGGAATTGCTTTCTGATCAGGGTCCAAGTTTGAGAGCAGAGCTTATGGATTATTTGTGTACAAAGATGAAGATCAGTCGCGGTTTTACCACACCTTACTATCCACAGTGTAATGGCCTGAATGAGTGTTTTAATGGTGAATTAATCAAGATTTTATCTAAGGTGACAGAGCAACAAGGTAAGAATTGGGATTTGGAGTTGCCTGCTACCTTGTGGGCATACAGGACAGCAATTAAGACTGGTACGGGTTTCACTACATTTTATCTTGTTTATGGGAAGGAAGCCTTATTGCCTATTGAGGTGGAGATACCAACTGTTAAAATGTTGGAGAAGCTTTTGGAAGAGCCTAAAGATGCCCTTAAAGAGCGGCTGTTATATTTACAAGAAGCACAGCTGAACAGGGAAAATGCTTTGAAGCATTATGAAGATATGCAGGCAAGGACGCTGGAGAAGTTCAACAAGAAGATTAAAAGCAAGGGAATTATGAAGGATGATTTGGTATTACGTTATAATAGCAGGCTGGATAATGCCTTTCATAAGAAGTTCCAAATTAAGTGGGAAGGACCCTTCTTGGTGATGCAAGGATTTGCAAATGGCACCTATCAATTGGCAAATTTAGATAGGACTTTACATGCTTCCAGGGTAAATGGATACAGGTTGAAGAAGTATTATGCACGTTTGATGGTGATTGTACAGGATGCAGTGTCTGAAGATATGATTCCAGATAAAGGGCAGTTTTTGGATATGGATTTAGGTCTTGAAATGCTTTTTACTGCTGATCATGAATGATTCAGCAGACTGGGGGTTGGGCAAAGTATGTCAAGTATTTTTCTGTAAAGGTGTTTTGAGTCCGTGTACATATGGGATGCATGGTGTGCAGTAAAACTTTGCCCTGAATGCCCTGGCAAGTGTACAAGCCAAGTGGTTTTACAGTGAGTCGGTATATGCACGTGTTTTTTTGGGAGCAAATGCTGGATTTGAAAGTTTTATAGCAATGGTGTGGTGTACGGATGGTTGCTAAAAGTAGGGCACCGATTGATGTGTTTGGAAATAATGATGCTGCTGACCAGAAAGCTGTGGACGCGGCGTGATGATCCGAAGAAAGGAGAAAGAGAGTCTTTTAGCATTAGTGGGTGGCCATTATTTTGTGGCTTTGAGGCTTTTAAAAAAATAAAAAAATATATGATGCACATGGCCAATTTGTAGGAGGCCACATGGAAGGCCTTATGGGCTGCCAACTAGATGTCTAGAATGCTGGAGAGAAGTTGGCCGCTTCGAGGGCGTGAGGAAGGGGTCGCCTTGAAAAAAGAAGAGAAGAACCGGGTAAGAAGGCGCTGCAGAGGATCGCCAAAGAGAAGGGGCCGCCGGGAACAGAAAGGGAGAATCGCCTTGCTGCTGCAGGTGCTGGGAGAGAAGAGCAGTGAAGCGCTGGTGGTCACCAAGGGTACAAGGGGCTTCTCTACTGAAGGACGCCGGGCGGATATAAACTTGGTAAAACCGGGTAACAAGGAAGGCGACGGTTTTTCTACAGGCGCTGGAAGAGAAGAGCGTGGATAGGTGGCTGGAGAGACTGCTTGCAGAGGTGCTGCAGCAGCTATTACGAGGGAAAAAAGACCGCCAAGTTTGAGAGATCGGGTCGCTGAAGAGAGAGAGTGGACCCCCTTGCTGGGGCAGCCCCTAGGGTGATCGTGCAAAGGGAGAGGTGTTAACATGTGGAAATACCTTGTGAGCAATGGCTCGGAGTGACGACGCAGTGCTGGAGAAGGTCTGGAGTCGCCTGGTATAGCAAAGAGCCAGTTGGTGTGGTCAGCGCGACTGAGTTGGAAACCGCCTCATTAAAAGTAAGGGTGATCGTGGAAGAGCTGCAGACATTGGTAGCCGCTCTGTAGAATATGGCCTGGGAGCTAAAACTGATTTGAGTGAGAGCTAGCAGGTGTGAAGGTTTGGTAGACGGTGGGCTGGTGATTCTAGGTAGCCGCCGTGTGGAAGGCCAGTTGATCCAGTGAAGCAACTCTGACCAGCGGGTAGAGGACAAACGTGAAAGAGGGCTGGCTGCTGACGGCGACTGAGGAGGTGAGTGACTGACGCCCGGATAACAGTGAGATGGCCGCCTAGTGGTTTTACTTGGGGGCTCTGCAAGTGAACTGACAGGTTTGGTGTGGGCCGTGTGAGAAGGGAGCCGTGAAGAGTCGATGATGCCTTGAGTTGATGTGGCTTGGGCTGGATACAAGAGGAAGAGAGAGCTGCAGTGTGAAGAGTGAGAGGAACTAACAAGCTGAGAGGCTCTGGTGTTAGCAAAGCTGCTGGTCTCGGCACACAGAGAGTGGGAGCTGCTGAAGTTGAAGGTTAGCTGGTGTGGGCGCCTTCAGAAGAGAGAGTAGCTGGTTTTGTGTGGGCGACGATTGCAGGCAGAGAGTGGATGCTGACCAGAGAGAGAGCCTTGGTTTTTTTTGTGTGTGTTGGCAGTATAGGTGCTGATGTGATCAGGTTGTAGCTCGACAAGCTTCTATCACTATTTCTTGTATTTGTGTTTGGACAATTGTAAGTTTCCCTCTGTACTCCGCTGATTGAATTGTAGATTAAGCAATAGAGGTGTCTTGCTTTTCCGATTTGAGCCTGTGGTGTGTGATGGTGGTGGATGAATGAGGGTATAGGAGTAGGGATATGAGGAAAGGTGTGGTCTACTGCTAATTTTCTTTCCAGCTAGAGAAGCTGGTGGTGCCCCTTGTGCGTGTAAGTGTTCCGAAGGTGGTGAGTCAGCGAGCTATAGTGGCCTTCTTGTGTTCTTGAGCTGCCTCACAGTGTGCAAGTAGCAACAAGCGGAGCTTGCTCAACAAAAGAATGAAGAGACTGTTAGGAGGCTGTTGGCTTCTGGGGTCTGGGCCAAGGAGATGAGCAGGGTGTGGTCCACTGGAGATTTAGTGGCCTATCAGAATCTAGATGATATTCCTTTCTCAAAAGAATTAATGATTTAGGTAGATCAGAAGAACAAGTCAATTTTGCTGCCAGTTTATGGTTTAATGGATCCCTTTCACATAGCTACTATAAAGAGTGTTACCAGCCAATAGGATGCAGGCCACTCCTTCATTCGAATGATTTTCAATGTGCCCGGTGCTGGTTATTCTACCACTAACTTGGCATCACAGAAGCTCCTCAGTGCAATTTACTGGAAGGAAGTTTCCTTCCGATCCAGTGATGTGAGACACACTAACCAAGTAGTCCAGCTGATTAAGACGTTGCGTTGCCAAGTTGCTTTGAGGGAATCAGAGAAGGTAGAGAGGGCCACGTTAGTGACACAAGAAAAACTATAACTTATGAAAGCAAAACCTATAAGACTATCAGATTTATGGATTAGGCCTGTCTTTGGAGGCAAGGGACGCAAGTTGAGTGGTACATTAGAGGCACACACCAATGGTTTTAGGTATTCAACCATTAAAGTTTACAAGAAAGTTGATATTACGTATAGAAACATCAAGCATAATTTTTTTCAACCTGCAGAGAAGGAAATGATTACCCTGCTGCACTTTCACTTGCATAATTTTATCATGATTGGAAACAAGAAGACCAAGGATGTGCAGTTTTTTGTGGAGGTGATGGATGTGGTGCAGACCTTAGGTGGTGGAAGATGTAGCACTTATGACCCTGATGAGATCGAAGAAAAGCAGCAGGAGAAAGGGATAGAGAAAAAAAATACAAAGTTCAAAATTTTTGTGAAGAGAGTTTCAGAGTTGTTACCTCAAAGCCGTTGCTAGCTCAATGTCTCTCTCTGCTGCTGCAGTTGCATAGGCCTTGCAATCTAGCCATGGATTTGGTTCCCCTTGTCTTCGATCATGGCACATGCTTTCAAGATAGTGTGCAACGCTCCACTGACTGGCCGCCCAGCCCACAAGGGTAATCATGATCCCCTTTCTTAACCCTAGAATATACGGGTGCAAATCACCCAGCACTTGTGCAATGTACTAAAATGTCAAATATTCACTAGTAGCCAGGTTATGACTGTAGCTTAGCAACCACATCTCCACAAACGCTAGCTGAGCTTGCTGAAAACCCTTATTCTCAGAGCCTTGATGCGTCACAGAGTGCACCCTAACCATATTTGTCCCTTTCGTGGGCACCTTTCTACTGTTGATGTGTGGCCTAGAGAGAAGTGTGGCGATGTTCTTTCTACTATTGATGAGCAACATTAGGTGGGCGCAAGAGAAAGGAGGCTTTTGCCCAACCCGCTCTTTCTTCAACGTACTGGCATGCATATTTGTGCTGGCTCATTGATGACTGATCTCTGCTTAAAAAAATCTCAGTCCAATTGTGATAAGAGCAGGCCTTGTGCACGATTTCCACACTTTGGCCAGAGTAGTAGGGATGGGCTTGAAGTGGGCATGGTCTCTGTAGAGGTACTATTGAGTTTTGCTTCAGCATGAGGGATCATCAAGAATGTCATCCTGCCTTTTGTATAGTTGAGATGCACTGAAGCTACTGCGCCGAGCTGCCGAGCTTCTCCTAGATTGAGAATAACACCTCTTTTGTGAGAAGCACGCACATAGAGGAGACAAACAAGAGAACTTCTCTTCATGGCGGCTGCACATTTCTCACCCTGGATTTGTTTTTGCTTGCTCCGCATGACTTTCTTGTACATATCTTGCAACCAGTGCAGTCCAAGAGATAACGTTCCAAGAAGGCAGCCTGCCAAACAGTAATCGTGCACCGCATTTGGCATACATGTCCACTAGATTGCAGAGCACAATGTCATTCTGCAGCAACCCCTGCCTTGAAATCTCGTCATGGATTTGTTTTCGCTTGTCAGTTGCTTGATCATGGCACAATGTCTGGATGCACATGCTTGTCAACTGGTCCGATTGTGGCTCATACTTTCAACATGCATATGAAGGTCATTTCGTTTGGAACGTTGCATCTCTTCAGAACAGTCAAGTGCTTGCTCGGCATGACCCTCTTGTGCATATCCTGCAATCTGTGCCCTCCAAGAGACAACATCTAGAGAAGGTATCCGGTTGAACACTTGTCGCGCCTTTGAAACATGACCTCACTTGGCATACATGTCTACGAGAGCATTGCCAACAGAGGTGAGATACATAAACAACATAGATGAGACACGACACATCCAACTTCATTTGTAGTCCACAAAGGTAGATACATAAACAACGTAGGTGAGACAAGATACATTTAACTCCATAAGGTAGATACACAAAAAGGTGGTTCAAAAATATTCTCTTACAGTCCATTTCAGATTTTGGACATAAACCTCACCGACACTACTTTCTCGCCCTGGATTTGTTTTTGCTTGCTCCGCATGACTTTCTTGTACATATCTTGCAACCAGTGCACTCCAAGAGATAACATTCCAAGAAGGTAGCCTACCAAACAGTAATCGTGCACCGCATTTGGCATACATATCCACTAGATTGCTGAGCACAATGTTGTTCTGTAGCAACCGTTGCCTTGAAATCTCGTCATGGATTTGTTTTCGCTTGTCAGTTGCTTGATCATGGCACAATGTCTGGATGCACATGCTTGTCAACTGGTCCGATTGTGGCTCATGCTTTCAACATGCATGTGAAGGTCATTTCATTTGGAAGGTTTCATCTCTTCAGAACAGTCAAGTGCTTGCTCGGCATGACCCTCTTGTGCATATCTTGCAATCTGTGCCCTCCAAGAGACAACATCCAGAGAAGGTAGCTAGTTGAACACTTGTCGTGCCTTTGAAACATGACCGCACTTGGCATACATGTCTACGAGAGCATTGCCAACAGAGGTGAGATACATAAACAACATAGATGAGACACGATACATCCAACTTCATTTGTAGTCCACAAAGGTAGATACATAAACAACGTAGGTGAGACAAGATACATTTAACTCCATAAGGTAGATACACAAAAAGGTGGTTCAAAAATACTCTGTTACAGTCCATTTCAGATTTTGGACATAAACCTCATCGACACTACTTTCTCTTTTACCGTACTAAATTATGAGATCGAAAGGATAGCTACAAAAAATGTATATACAAAACGTTTTTCTACAACCTATTAACTGAGAATGTAGCTACAAAACGTAGATACAAAACGTTTTTCTACAACCTATTAACTGAATGTAGCTACAAAACGTAGATACAAATTGTGTTTCTACCATTGATAAAGCGAATCCCTTAAGCACCTTCACTTCTCATCTTTAAGGTAGTTTTCGCTACAATCCACACGTTGATGCATATATCAAAAGCTTAATATTCAATCCAACTTTGTAGTTTGTACAAAACCTCATCAAAAAACTCCAATCTTGGTTTGGACAGCCATGTAACAACAAAAGTTATGTTCCTGCAAAAAAACCATAAGAGACCAATGGAGAGACGGAAAACTCTCTCACTTGTAGCAAGAGTTGTATGATCCACACTAAGCTCAATCCAATGGGATTTGCATCCCTTTCGGAGCTAGGGATTCAACCCGTACCGGTGCACAAAAGCTTATCCATTTGATGATGGAGAGAATGCTAGGAAAACTACTACTATTGACATAGATTCAACACACACTCAAGCTCAATCTTGCTATTGCTCAACTCCACATTCCATTCATCCATTCATCCATTTTTATGTGTGTAGAAGGTGATAAAGAATAAGTTTCTATCCCAAAGAGACCCAAGCATTGGCCCAGAGACCTCCGCCAAGAGAATCTAAAGACCGCTAAGAATCTCAAGGGCGACAGACCCTTTTTTCTTTCTTTTATGACCTAAGGAGTACCCCATGAAGATGAAAGCATCGGTCTTGAGGGCCCATAGTGTACCCCCGAGTCCTACCAACATCTATCAAGGCGATAGATTCCTCAAAGTTCTTCTTCTGAAGTTTTTAGACATCAGTGTTCACCCCATGGAAACCAAGGCATCGGCCCCAAGGTGCTAAGACAACCTCAGGTCCTACCAAGCATTTCACATGGCGGTAGACACTTCATGTCTCAATTCACTTTGTATATATATATTTTTTTAGGATATATTTTCATAAATTTTTATGACTCCTAGCACCTAGCTCATATCTAAGAGGTAACTACCACTAGGGATAACTAATATACCTTGAAAACATAAGTACTTGGCATGCTCCATTGGTATATATCCTACACTGTCTTTAGATAGAAATATCTTTTACTAAGTCTTCTAAGACTCTAGAATTCACTCACCATATTTTAACAACTAATCAAAAACTTCAAGCAGCCAACATTGTGTGAACATGCAAACCATATATTCGAAAGATAAGAGCACATAAAGAAATAAAGATTAAGATTTGAATACACCTGTTGTAGTGCCCTGTTGATGTTGTTCGTTTGCATTGATGCATTGCTGATTTTGTGCAGATTGCTCCTCCTTGATCTTTGTAGGTGTAGCATGTCTCCCCCCTTCCTAATTTGTGTGCAAGGTAGGTGGACTAGTGGGGCATGTTTGATACTCTTGTTTTTTACGGAGATCTCTGCAAAATTTTTATTAACAAACAAGAAAAGAAAAGAAAATAATAAAATTTGCCATTGGTGCCAAACACCGAATATAGCCGAGGGGAAAAACCCAGTGGGATAAAAGTGCCCTGGCTTGTCGATCTTATTGTGGAGTCGTAGAACTTACCCTTGCGCTGGTGGTGGATCCGTGTCAAAAAGAACATAATTCCCAAAGGCATAAGGAACCACACTATGCAAACATTGATCTACCAAAGAGCTTCATTTGTAGTGCTAATGCCTTATCTTTGGTTTTAGGTATGTCCTTCTTGGGTGGGAATTTTATCAATTGTCGAGGAATTTGAGCAAGATAAGAGGATTTAGGCATTGAAGTACCAGAATCTATGCTCAAATGAGACTCCTTTGGACTTGCCTTAGGTACACCAGTTGATGGTTGAATTGTGAAACAAGGAGAAATAGGGACAACAGGTGTTTCAATACTTGTTTTAGGAAGATCAACACAAGTAGATTTGTAGGTGCTATCACAGCCCCCTTTCCTTTCTTGAAGAATTTGTGTTGATGTCTTTTGCACCCACTGATGTGGAAAATCAAGGGTGGCTTTTGGAATCTTTTTGAAACACTCATTTACCCCTAGCAAAGCATGGCATTTTGGAAGCCAAATTGCTGTTGCACCCTCATAATAACCTTGTGCTTTGAGCACATGTTTTGGGACCCATCGAGTAACAGTCCGAGGTTTAGGCTTGGAAATGATGTGCTTTTTAGGAGTTTTGGCAATTGGACTGGATGGTACAAGTTTGTACGCATCTTTGGGTAGCCACATTGATAATTCCTTCTTGCCCGGCCTTCTTTGAGTAGCAACTAGAGTAGTTGGAACATGCCAGCCATGGCCCTCACTTGAGTACTCATCAATTATCCACATCATTTGTGTTGGAGCTTGTGTCTCTTTCTTATCAGCATCATTAACAGATTTGAGTGTTAAATTCTCAACTGAGACTTCCTCGACATGCATAGTTGTTGTTTTGGATGTATCCCTATAGTACAAATGATCTAGAAGAGCACGTGGTTGTACCATTCGTATAGGTATAATGTCATATCCATCTGAGTCACAGAATTGAATTGGCTTCGGTAAAGCACATGTCGATAATGTTGCAAGGACATGACTCCATTCTAATGGATCAATTAAATGCTCAGGGAAGGGTTGTGGAATGTATGCCTCGTCTGATACACTTCGATTACCCTTAAGTCTCTCAGTGTTGAAATCCCTACATGAGGCTCCACACATCCATAGATCTTCTCGCCCATCTGACAATGTAACTCTTGAGCCCTCGGACGAAGCAGAATCAAACTCATCTATTGGAGACCTTGTTACATCACGATATGAGTGATTCCTTAGGTTGACCCTTGTGATGACAGAATCATGTCGGAGGTACAAATAATTGTATCCCCAATCTTGAATCATTTGAAATTGTCGCATGAATGGTCTACCCAATATTACTTCATAGTTTGGATGCTTTCCAAAATCCACTACTGCAAAGGTATGCTCATATTCAATCCCACATGTGGTGACCAATACGTTCTCAAGCAGCCCAAGGGGATGTTCTAAGCTTCCATCTGCTAGCTGCAAGCGCATCCTGGTACTCCTAATAGCTGGTTTGCCCCACTTTTCCCAAATGGACCTTGTCACAATGCCCACTCCTGCGCCACTATCAAGTATTGCAGTTGAAGATACTTTTCGCACTTCTAATGGAAGGGTAGCATTTCCCTGATCGTCTTCACAAAATTTTCCTACTTTGTTGATAGGAACTGGCATTACATGCTTTGTTTCAGAGTGTATAGTACACTCATGGTGACCCTTTTGTAGCAATACCTGCTCTGACAAACATGTGGCAATATCATTCCACAACTCAGGTTTAAGCTTTATCAACTCAAGCAAAGGTAAGGTACAAGCCACTGGTGCTGACAAAATAGCCTGCACCATACTCATATCTTTCTCCTTTGTCAACCTTTTATGCATGGAGGGTATCCTCAAGGTTTGAGAACAATTCTCATATTCTCCCAGATATGATGGTAAGGTTTTCATTGTATGCTTACTTCTAGGAGAAACAATTGTTTGAACTTCCTCTTGGATGCTTGGGTGTCTAAATTTGTTTTCCGAGTCTCTGGTAAAATCCACCTCAGAGAATGGAGGCGAACTAACAGAAGACATGTTCTCATTAATTTTCTCAGTTACTGCGGCCCACATTTCATTTGCCATGTCCTCATTAACATCAATAACTTCATCATTGCATGGGAAGACAAGGCTAGGTGATGGCAGAATGTCATCTTTCAATGGAGTGTCAATTGGTGCAGACCTTTCGCTCTGAGCTTGTGAAATGAGCTCACTTTTCATTTCCCGACTTGATGACACTTCTGGTATGGTTTCTAATGTTGGCTTAAGAGAGGTTGGGCCCCGAGGAATAGGGGGTGGTGGTCCCTCAAGTATTGACTGAGCTTCCCTAATGAGTTGCTGGTGTACAGCTAAATTGATCTTCTCCCCACGAGGGTTTGGGTATTCTTGAAGCTTCTTGGGTAGTTCAGATAAGGCTGTAATGCGACTTTTATGAGCATCAATGATGGCCTCTAGAGTCTCATTCACTTTATCCACAAAAACAGAACCCCCAGAACTAACCTCAGTCGTACTAGCCTCATCTTGTTTAACACTAGGCCCAGGTTGAGGTTGATGTTCCTCATGCACTTCTTGGGAAGTAAAAGTTTTATCCCTCATGTTTTGTTTAGAGGTTTCCTGAGAACTAGTGGATGTACTTTTAGTTTGTTTGTTTCGGTTCTTCTTCCTCCTAGTGGTCTTTTTTCTATTGGACTGTAGGGTCTTGTCCACTAGATTTGTCTTTGCATCCCTAGTTCGAGGTGTCTCATCAGTCTGTATTTCGGCATTTCGTGTCTGTGATCGAGTCATGACTCTAAGTGGCACGACATCCTCATTCTCAGATGAAGGTGGTGATGGAACTGTGCCTATAAGGTTGAGTGAAACCTTTGGTTGAGAGGTGCCTTCCTCATGTGGTTTCAGCAGACAGTCTTTTGGGAAGTGTTCTACACAACACCCTAGACAATATCTTTCGATTGGTGGAAACTGTTGTACTGTTGTATTGGATCGAGATGCTTGCCTAGAGCGATGTGGACAATCACGAGCCCAATGGGGTTCTCCGCACTCATAACAGGGGCCCATTGGTTTGGCCTCTACTTTCCTTGGCTGCCATTGACCTGAGGGGCCTGGAGTCCTAGGTTGGTAGCCGCCTAGCAACATTAAAGAGTTTTGTTCCCCTGGTTGAGTCTCCAGTGCTTGGCTTGGGTATGCGGGACTTTCAAAGATATTTTCTTTGGATGAATATGATACATATTCTTCTTCCACATAGCCTGGGTTTACCAATTCTCTACACATATTTGAATTGTCGTAGTCGATAACCCTCACAGGAGCAGTCCCTGGAGCAGGAGGTTGAGCACCAAGAACAGGTCGTGCTTGTTCTTGTGTCATCGGTGGCTTACGTTCAAAACTAGTATACTGTTGATACATTTGTGGAGCCACTCCACCCCTCGGCTGCTCACGTTCCTGTCTCATTCTCGCAATGCGAGTACATTCCTGTGTGGTATGAGTAAAGTTCCATGCACAGGCTTGGCACCACTTCTTTGTGGGTTGGTTTGTGACTAGAGGAGAAAAGGTATTACAGTCCTCTATTTTATGGTCACCGCCACATGCTCCACAAAGATGAGGACCTGTAGGAAGCACACTCCTCATTCTCTGCTGCTGTTGTTGTGGCTGCATGGGTGGACGATAGGTCTGTCCCAATCTCCTTAGTACTAGGTTAGCTATCTGGTCGGGATTTACTAGCGCGCTAGACCCTGAACTTTGGTCATCACCCCATTGATTTCTAGGTTTCACCTCAGGGCCAGAACCATCTTGGAACTTGAAGTTATCGGTGAAATCCATAGCATCATGGCAACACTCATTGAAACTTGTATGTTTCTTCGCATAGAGATGTGTATGCAGTGTCGAATTTTTGAGACCTTTTAAGAAGAGAGAAATTAATCGACTTTGGGCGGGCTTCTCATCTTCTGGGCAACGATTAATGTACTGCTTCATTCTATTTACACAGTCTCTAACACTCTCATTCTCTCCTTGCTTGAAAGAGTAGATGTGTGCTACCGTGTCATGTTGAATTCCCATCAAAGAAAAAGTAGCAATGAATCGCTCTTCCAAAACTCGTAAAGAAGTTTTGTCAGAAGCTTCTAATGCCTGAAACCAAGCAAGGGCTTTTCCTTCAAGAGTGAGTCCAAACCCTTCTATTTAAGTATGCTTGTCAGCAACTTGCTCAGCTCGAACTGCTTGCCTAAAAGCTGCTACATGGTCGTATGGATCTCCCGACCCTTCATATTTCTTTACCAATTTCTGAAGAGTTGATGGCCTTACTTGTCGTGAATACTCATCATAGGGCCTACGGCCTCTCACTCTCAGTCGAAATTGTTCCTCTCGTTGGAAAGATGGTCCACATGTTTCCAAAATTGGTGTGGGTACCCTATTACTAGCCTCACCAAACCCTTCCAAAGATCTTGTCACCCTCATTTCAGGAGGTGCATTTATAGGAGGCCGAGTTGGCTCCTCTATCCTCCGATTGTTATAATGAGAGAGATGTTGGTGTGGTGTGACCTGAGGTCGCACATTTGGTGTAGGACAATATCTTGGTGCTAGAGTTGGGCTACTAGCAGTGGTCCACTTAGATGTTGAAGGTCCCTCTCTAGTGAACTCTCGTAGGGGAGGAGCAACAGTTTCTCCAAGAAAGGCTGTCTCTCCTGGTTTGGCTGTATTTGTTGATAACACTTCCATAAATAATGGTTGTCCTTTCCACGTGAGTTCCCGAATCTCCTTCCAATCTAAGGTTCGGTATTCATTGGCCCATTTATCAATTATTCTGTTCATGTGTCCTGCAAGCTTCTCAACTACCACCACATGAGCTAGAGGAAGATCTAGCTGTGGCAATTTAGTCGTGGCATAATATCCCTCTAACGAGTCCTTATAGACCTCTTGAAGTGGGTCATCCTGTAAGACCTTTGTCACAGGAATTTGTCGTACAAACTCCCATTGGCTTTCAGCCCCCTGATCCAGTTTACTCTTGCCTTTCCTATCCCTTTCCAAATTTAGATCTACAAGAAGTAAATCATCTATGGTGGATGGCTTTGAGGACTGGGCATTGGATGGTCCAGGCATGTCAGGCTCGATGAGCCAGTCATCTCTAGACTCCCTTGCTCTGGAAAGTTCTGATAAATCTAAGAACTCGGTTTTAGAGAGCTCCCCTAATTTGTCTACCTTTTCTGGATGGTAGGTGACTTCGTAGCGAACACCATCTCCACCCATGTACATGTTACCCTGGTCATTGACTAGAGGTGCTCTATCAAGTTCTGAGAATATGTCGGCGATCTTAACAAGATACCGTTGTTGTGGGTCCCTAAAGATCTCAGCTCCCTGAGCATTTGTGTAGACATATTGGAGTCTCACATTGAGTGTCAACCCCATGGTGTCAGCTTCAAATGGATTAAAGGATCTTGAGGGTGTCCTATTTGGGGCTACGGGATGACTATTTGTCGGCCCTAGATTGTCCATGGACAATGAACTAGTTGTTCTAGAGGAAAGGGTATCGGATTGGGATTCCGAAAGGGTTTCAGCAATATCTGCCAAATTGCCTACCGATTGGGTCCCACTTTCTTGCGTAGGTACTCGAGAAGGTGCCCTAGGTCCTATGGCAGAATCTACACGACGTCCCAACCGCAAGTGCATAAGGTCAAAATTTTGTTTTGGTTTTGTTATGTGTTTTTGTTTTGTTTTGGTTTTGGTTTTTTTTGTATAAAATATATATATATATATATATATATTTTATTTAACCTACCTAATCACTAAAGGCAACTAAAAATGGGTCTGTGTGGCGTAACTATCTACCCTATTTTTTTGTTATTTGTTTTTTTTAAATGTGTTTTTTTTTAAATGATTTTATGTTTTTATGATTTTTTACTTTTTTTTTTAACACAAAAATTATGAATCACACTAAAAAATACTAATTATGCACAAAGTTATAAAAAATTTTAAAAAATGCAAGTTAAACTAATTATGCAAAAAATTAAAGAATGAAGAATTACAAATTATGCAAAAAATAGACTCCTAAAAAGTCAAAAAATTTTCTTTTGTCTTCTTTTGTTTTTTCCTCCTTTTTTTTTGGTTTTTATTGTTTGTTAGTTTGTTTGTTTTTATTTTTATTCTATTTTTTTTAAAAAAAAATAAATAAATAAATTTCATGCCAAAAAATATGAGTTTACTAATTATGCATCATTTACATACTTCTAAAAAATAAAAATAAAATATGCAAGCTTCTTTATTATGCAAAAATTTAAATGATGAACAATGGTTTCAAAATACAAAAATAAAAATTATTTTTTACTTCTTCTTCTTTTTTTTTTTTTTAATTTTAAATTTTGTTTTGTTTTGTTTTTGTTTTTGTCTTTTTTTTTAAAAAAAAAAGTTAAAACAATGCAAATCTACTCTAATTATGCTAAAAATTATAGAAATGAAAAATAAAAAATATGCAAACAATGTGGACTCCTAAAAAATAATTTAAAATATTTTTTTATTTTTTTTTTATTATATTTTTTTTTTAATTTCTTCTCTCTATTTTTTTTTAATATTTAATTGTTTTCTTTTTTTCTTTTTTTTTTCCTTTCTCTATTTTTTTTTTAAAAAATATATATATTTTTTTATTTATTATTTTTTTTAATTTAAAAAATAAAAAAAACATGAAAAATTAAAAAAATAATTAAAAAAAATAAAAATTTGCACCTACCTTTGCTCGCCGTTCGCCGGACTTCACGCTGGCGCACGTGGTTGTCTTCAACGCGCCAGCTCACCACCGCCTCTTTCACACCTCCTTCTGGCCCCGCCTTCGCTCGGCCAACGCTCTGCAGGTGCAGACGCCGTCTAGTGCAGCACTCCGTCGCCTTCCACACGGCCAGTCTCCACGCTTTGTTTATGTCCTTTGTTCTGCGTTCGATGCAGACACCTTCCACCTCAACTGCCTACGCCTTACAGCGCTTCGATGCAGACGCCTTCCACCTCAACTGCCTACGCCTTCGCTCTTAGCTCTGCAGGCGCCTCCGCTTCTTGCTGCCGGCCTTCGTCTGCTACGTTGGCCACTCTACAGCAGCAGAGCAGCCGCCTCAGCTTCTTCTTTCTGCCGGCTGCTCACCGCTCCCAGCGCCTCTCCACAGCCGGCCTCTCGCTTCCTTCAGTTGCAGACGACGCCAGCATCCACGTTAATGTATAATATATATATATATATATATATATATATATATATATATATATATATAAAAGCTGCCTTCGCCCGCTCACTGCCAAACAACCGCCTCTCGCCTGTTTCACCGCCAGCTTGCGCTCTTCGCCCACAGCAGCCGACGGCCACCACCTGCTTGCAGACGACGGCCACCACCTCCACTACCGGCCTCTCCAAGCTTTAGCGAAACTATATATATATATATATATATAGTTTTCTTTGCTGCTCTCCTACAGCTTTGCGCCTTCCACGATGCTCGTCAGCTGCAAAAAATAGAAATATAAATCTATATATATATATAGATGTAGATGTATATTTTTTTTAAGGCCGCCTCTCCAAGCTAGCATTTCTTCTTTAATTCTTTTTGCTGCGCCTTGAGTGACGTGCGGCCAGAGTGAAGATCAATGCAAAATTCTCAAAAAAAATAAAAAATAAAAAACAAATTTTCAACCTCTCCTCTCTTCCTTTCTCCCTTCTCTTTCCCTCTCTCCTCTCTTTCTTAAGCGGGCTTCATGCTTGGGAGTCCATGGAGCTTGCATAAGCTATGGAAGAGCTTAGCAACGCACTTCTTTTATTTTTTTTATTTTTTTATTTTTCACTAATTACATGTTTAGCGAAAAGCATGAAAGCATGAAATGGCAAAAGAAAACAATGAATGTGAGCATAATGAACGGTACTTGAAAAAGCATAAAAGCAATGAAACATAAAAAAAACAATGCGGGAGAAACCTCAACCGCTCAATGGTTAACCTTATCCACTCACACCGGGATCACACACCCAAACTTAACCTAATCACTCAATGGTTTTGCAACCAAAAGAGGAAATAGTGGTGGTTTCCACACACTCTCAACCGGATTTGAGTCTTCTCCCCGACAGCGGTGCCAATGGAGAGACGGAAAACTCTCTCACTTGTAGCAAGAGTTGTATGATCCACACTAAGCTCAATCCAATGGGATTTGCATCCCTTTCGGAGCTAGGGATTCAACCCGTACCGGTGCACAAAAGCTTATCCATTTGATGATGGAGAGAATGCTAGGAAAACTACTACTATTGACATAGATTCAACACACACTCAAGCTCAATCTTGCTATTGCTCAACTCCACATTCCATTCATCCATACATCCAAACAAGAAGAAAGCCTAGCCATTGCTTACACAAAGATCAAGCATTCTTCATTCTCAAATAAACATTTCCCTAGCATGCACACAACCCTTTAAGCTATCAATAAGAAACATGCATACTAGAGAATTGACAAGAGAAGAGAGACTAACATCAACTCATTGCATTGAATTAACAAAAGAATAGAACTTACAACAATGTAGCTGGGGAGTGAGAAGAGCTTGCACCTCTATGGAAGAAGAGGGAGAGCTAGTCTCAAGAGAGCTCAAACATGAGTTTGCCCAATGTGTCCATGCCCTCAAATGAGCCACCTTTTATACAAAAATTCTAGAACTCTCAAAAGTTCCCATGTGGGATTATTGTGAAGCCCTCTCCCACATTCATCTACAAAGTGGAACTCTTTACAAGAGCCCTAAGTATCTTTTTTGTTGCTTCCTTGTATTGATCTTCATTTGCATGCAACAACCAACAGGTTACATCAAACAAGAAATATGTTGTAAATGTAGCTCAAAAACACAAACTCTTTTGCTTTTACACAGTAGGATTTAGTAAAGAAGACATGATGTACCTGCTAAATGCTCCTAATGGTCCTTCACAAACTCAGGTAAAACCTTCCAATTGTTTTCGTCAAGTTCGTACTTATTCTTGTTACAATCATATGTGAGATTTGCTAGAGCAATGATGCTTTCTATATTTATCATTTCAAGGTTAGTCAAATCATATGTAAAGCATCTGGTCCCTTTTGCTTTTTGATACCATCCTAGTTGAACCTCCACTCCTGAAGGCCTATCAGCAGAGAGGCTGAACCCTCTCTTGTACTCCACATATGCACCACCAACCTTTCTTCTCATCTTTTGAACTCGACCTAAGTACCATACGCTTTTTGTTTTCTTCTTACTTTTTGAGGAGCTTGGCTTGCATGACCGCGTGATCTTCCCATTGGTGTTCTGTTCTTGGAAGTATACCGCACAATCACAACCAATGCCAAACAAATTTTCATTTGTCCCTTTATGACATTTTTCTTCCTTAGGGTAGTACACTCCTTGTCAAACCCTTGTCAGCCTATCTTTTGACAATGTGGGATTGCCATTCAATTGACTTACCAATGTGGACTTGAAAATTAACTTGTTCTCAAACTCTACAACTGGGCTAACTTCTTCTTTTTCATCCAAAATAGAATCCATGACATGTCGTATCTCACTGATAGAGACATCCTCATCTGAATCTGCTTCTTGATCTGTTGTAGGAGCCTCTTCATCTGTATCAGAGTCTTGGAAATCTGAGTTGCATAGGCATCAAAAAAACCATCGAACCAGGGTTGCGACCACCATCTCATGTCTTGTGCACCTTTTGGCTTCATATGTAGGTGTTCACAAATCTGTTGGAGCACTATGTAATCCCTCTGTAAGGCACTGATGATCATCTCATTGGTAGAAACACAATCATAGTCACCTAGATTAGCTTCCTGCACACCCTCTTTGAGATTTACTCCCTCCATACATGCTTTTGCTTCTTGTGAGCTCTTGTAAACGATAAACCCTCTTCCTTGCATTCGAAATGTGCTCCTATTCAAAATCCCAATACTGTGCAGCATGTCCATCAAGTCATAAGTGCGCTCTTGCCCAACCATGCTCCCAATTTTACTAAAGAAGATTTCAGCCGCATCTGTGCCGGTGAGATGTAAAGGACACTTCAAGCCCGGGTGAAAATCTCTGAAATATTTGATTAACAACACCACAAAGTGGCATGAGATTCGGACATCCAAGAATGCCTCCTTGGTGATAACGTTGGTGCTTAGAGTATATGTGTTGTGCTGTACAATCCAAGATCTCCAAATTTGGAAGAAGAAAGCCACTTTGGATGCTAAATGAACTCTCTCTAAAACAAGCTCAAGTGCGGAGACAAGAAAATATCAATGTAGTCTCCAGCAACTTCAAGATAGGCTTGTGTCCCTAGCATACTCCGCTCTTTTCTCTGCAACCCATTATTTGCAAGCTCTCCCAAACACCATTGTACTTGTCTGCTACATATTCTTTGAGTTGCAGCCCAATTTTGCTGATCATCTCGTCTAATGTCTCCTTCTCTGAGCATGTGCATCAGACACAATGATAACATGGTTCAAAGTAACCCAAACATCACCAAGAGCCAATTGATGCTTTGGTTTATCGAGAACATTGAGTAGCTTCTTTCCATTGTGTACAAAGTCTTGATCATGCATGCTTGAGACATCCCCATTTGACACTTTGGCTGAAAGAACCCATCCATCCCATCCAATTCCATATCTCACCCCCTTCTTGTCAACATAATCAGCAAGCATCAACTTTCTTTGACGGCTATCTCCATCTGAGGCATGCCCAATAATTGGACCCACTGTAGCCTTAAGCTTTTCATCCCATAAGCTCAAAATTTCATTCCATTGTCTCTGTACAAAACATGCATCAAAGTGATTGCAAGTACAGTGGGCTGCCATAACCAAGCGTGGTAACGCTTCATGCAATGGATTTGCAACAAAAACTCTTGCGTAACCACCAATGATACAAATCTCAAATGCATCAACAATCACATTATAACCTTCCTTTCCTTCTCCAACTTTGATCGTGCAAATCATGCACTCATGGTTCCCTAATTTGAGCCCATCAAATCCAACAAGCGTATCATCCTTCGGATTCCACCTACAACCAAAAGAACAATGTATAGGAGATGCATGAGCTGATTGTAAGCCTTGTGCAAGTCAAAACAGAAACTTAGAGTTTGTTATGTTTACCTGATATGTTTTTTTATGGTAGTCTCATCTTCCACTAAGATGAAGGGAATCTGTGATGCAATCCCGTGTTTTCCTTTCTCCTTCTGATAAATTTCAGCGATGGCATCAAAAACATAGCCATGTATGCCTGAGATAAACTGTGTGGCAAGTCTTTGCCCTCTCTTTGTAGTTGACAATGAAGGGCTGTTAAGATTGACACTTAGGAAATCGTGCAACCTTGGTCCACCCACATCTTTGCAACCTCAAACATAGCCTTGGTGTTTCCACTGTATCTTCGTGCTCTATTTGACCTCAATAAATTTGTAGCTACATCCTGTAAGAAGTCCCATAAGGCAGGTTTACCACCATACTTTCCTAGTCTATGGGATTCTACTATATTGCTACAAAATCTCTGTAAATCCTTTCGGTTAAGAGACTCCATGCTTGCTTCTCTTAAAGTTCATATCCTCACTAAAAGCACTGCAATCTGAGATTTTACCCAGCATAGTTTGACAGTGAGATCTCTTGCATGTTTTTTGGCCACTATAGCTATTTATCTAAGCTCTCTTCTAGTGAGAGATGTGGATGTGTATGTGTATATAATAAGTATGCATGTGGATGTATGTGAAAGGATAGATGTGGATGTGTATGTGATAAGTATGGATGTGGATGTATGTGAAGAATAGAAGTGGCTATATGTTAAAGAATGGATGTGGATGAGTGTATGTGAAAGGATAGATGTGGATGTGTATGTGATAAGTATGGATGTGGATGTATGTAAAAGGATAGATGTGGATGTGTATGTGATAAGTATGGATGTGTATGTATGTGAAAGGATAGATGTGGATGTGTATGTGATAAGTATGGATGTGGATGTATGTGGGAGAATATATGTGGATGTGAATGTGATGGATATGAACGAGAATTGAAGTGATGTAAATTGGATAGATATGAATGATATAGGATGTGAATGAATGATAAGGGATGTGAATGGATGTGATGATGTGATGTGAATCGGGATGTGAATGAATGATAAGGGATGTGATGTGATGTGAATCGGGATGTGAATAAATGATATAGGATGTGAATGAATGATAAGGGATGTGAATGGATGTGATGTGATGTGAATCGGGATGTGAATGAATGATAAGGGACATGAATGAATGTGTTAGCATGTGAATCAGGATGTGAATGAATGAGATGTCATGTGAAATGAATGTGATAAGATGCGATGTAAACTATGCGATGTAAACTGGATAGATGTTAATGTATGGAAGTGATGAGATATATGGGTAGATGCAAGTGGGTGAGATCTGATGAGGATAAATGAGGAAATAAGTGATGAGATAAAAAAAGATGTGATTAGATGAGAATGGGAATGCTTATGAAATGAGGTGGATTGATGTGTGGATAATGTGGATTGATGTGCATGGATGTTTTGATGATGTGGATTGACGTGTGGATTGATGTGGATGGATGTATGGAAGATATGGATGGATGTGTGGATAATGTCGATTGATGTGGATGATGTGGATTGGTGTGTGTATGATGTGGATTAATGTGGATGATGTGGATGGATGTATGGATGAGGTGGATTGATGTGTGGATAATGTGGATTGATGTGCATGGATGTTTGAATGATGTGGATTGACATGTGGATTGATGTAGATGGATGTATGGATGATGTGGATTGATGTGTGGATGATGCGATTGGATGTGATTTGATGTAGGAATGATGTGATGTGATAGGGATCGATGATGAAAATAAAATTATGGTAAGATGAAAAAAAGATGGTGTCTAATGTGAAAGGATGCGGAGTAATGAGAAAAGATGGAAATATTATTGGAATCTGGATAATTAGAGGATTACGATCAGTAACACTATGGTTTCATTAAATGATTACTTTAAAGATTGTTGAATCTGTCAAAAAGGCAAGTTCATATTGGGTGTGTAAGTGGTGTGACTAGTTTTATGTTTGTAAGAATATCCAGCTAGGAGGCATGGAAAATCTTTTCCTCTGGTACCCAGGACAAAACCTAACCAAATTCCTAATAGGATTCCATCACTACAGTGGTTGGGCGGTTGGCTAACCCATGGGATTGGTTGGAATGATGTAAATCGAGACTCAATTTTTGTATAGTACGATAGATGAGGTAAATCCTCGATAAAAATTGTTCTATGGAAAAGAATCAACAGCGGTGCCTCTCAATGAGGAAAAAAACGTTGGTCCCTATGATCCAAGTACAATCTTTTCCGTGATCTAATTATGGGACTTACGGGTTTGGTCAGATCAGTTCAGTTAGTTCAAGCTTTTGACTACGTTAGAGAAAAGTTGTCCTAGAGGAATCGCCCGTGCTTTTCGGGCAAGGGAGTTTTTTCGAGTTCGGTTTTGGAAGAACTGATGGATTAGTCTCTTGTCTGGATATCTGTGGTGGGCGAGGCCCCGAGTGTGGGACCCTACCCCGTACAAGAAGTGCTACTTCCACTGCTAGCACCCCCAATTTTGTTGCGTAGTGGGTTCAAGGATCATACAGCTCGTATCAGACCAAATTGGCTAATGAGGATCAACTAAGAAGCCAAAAATGTCAAAAATTTATGAAGAAGCAGTAAAAGGTTGTAATTGTGTGATAAAACTCATACAAATTAATATTCAAACTAAAGTTTGTAAATTGGTAATTGGGTCCTCAGATGGAAGTACCGCAATTGTATGGAATATTTATATATGGTGGATGATATGGCACAAGTGGTCATGTAATCGGACGATTAGAGCTTGCAGTCAGGTGATCAAAGTCGCATCGATCGCTTGAGTTGACGAGAGTGATCGCATGATTGGATCACTAGAGTTGACGAGAGCGATCACATGATTGGACCCCATGGTTAGGAAATCGAAGTCGCATGGATCGCTTGAGGTGATAAGAGAGATCACATGATTTTTCTACTATGGATTAGGCGATTGGAATTAGTGATAGATTGGATGATCGGGCATTTAAGATTATGTACCATGCCATCCGTCTCTGTCGGCCTTCCATGCTCGACCATTATAATGGCAATCCTCCATATTATATGGGTAGAATATTTACAAATCTCACACCAGCGCTGATTCAAAGCACATTCATATGCGGGGTGACCAGGATTCTTTTCAGTCTCACTTTGATTCAAGGAGCCTTGTGAGTGCTCCGCATGGTGCTCATGTTTATGGTCTTTCCCTTTCTTCGACCCTTTCTTGGACTTCTGGGCTTCCTCATCCTTTGAGTCCTCACTGGCATTCGAATCAGACTCCGAACTATCATCAGAATCTTCACTTTCACTTTCCTTATGCTTTCCTTTTTCGATCTTCTTCTTGGTTTTACTACCCTTGCCTTTCCCATAAGTGTCTAATGAGCGGCCTGCCCTTATCGCTTGCTCAATGACATCTTCCAAGGGTATAGTTACCATATCCACTGTTGCCATTGCCGTCTGCAAATCCTTTGTGAGACTTACACAAAGTATGAATTCAACACCTCCGGGGCTGGTCGCTGAGCTACTGGAACCCTCTGCAACAAGATTCAAAAAAGAGGTTGCATAATTCTCCACATCCTTTCGGCGTTGCTTTAATGCCCACAGGCCCTCTAGGATTTGCGGCACTGTCTTCTCTTTTTGGAATCGTCGCAAAAATGCCCGTTGTACCTCATCATAAGTCAGGAAGTGATCCATTGGATACTCTACCAGCCATCGCGTTGCTTTACCATGCAACATTGTCTCAAACACCGCCTCCTTACATGTGGCACCCACTGCCCCAGGCACGTTTAATGCATAGCATTTGTTGAACTGTCTAACATGAGCATCAGGATCTTCCGAGGACTTTCCACTAAATTTGTTGTATCACACGGGTGCTGCAGTCGCCATCTCTACCAGAAGTGGAAACAATTGCCTCGCAACTCCGGATGGTAAACCAAGTGACCAGCTATGCCTTCTTTGGGACTCAGATCTTCTTACCACCACAGGCAACGACCGAGCTCGTCAATGGTTGAGTGAGGGCACCGATTCATCCTCACTGGTTTTCAGTCCCCCATCAATGCAACACCATCACCCTTTGCATGAATGGGACTGCGGTCTCTTCGACGACGTGATACTTCGGTACATGGAACAATCGGTAAGACGACGGGCCTTGAGAGTGCGTGCGCATGAAATCGTCAGGGATCCGATGATCGTGGTCACCATGTGTTATTTGTCATAATTAATGATAAGATTAATGTGGATAAATGATGTTAATAAACATAAGCTCAACTACTACATAATTTCAAAGATAACAATCGTCAAGAATATAATATGATGTAAACACAGAACATGGCAAAGATTGCACAGACAAGATAACTTCTTGATGATTTATTCATGTATTCCATACAATTTATAGCAAGCTTACAAGCACCGCTTGATGTTCCAGTATGATTGGTTGTGACTCTTTGTTAATTTGTATAGACCAGCGGCCGCCCATTACACTTTCACGAGTTAGAGTTGAGATTGAGAGGGAGTGTTGAGATGTCAATCTCAACATGAGCTGACACTCACTAGGCACCTGCATAACCATTCAACATTTACATCACTGGTAGGTTTGGTAGCTAGCACCGACATATCTTTGCCAGAGATTCTACAGTTGGACTACACTGACTAGTCCACACCTATCTACTCCACTTAGCGTGTTCACATTATGGACTACTTGTATATACTCTAGTATGTAAGTTAGTCACTTTATCTCCTTTGTAGACCTCTTTTGTTGAAGAAGAAGAAGAACAATTTTCAGCCTCTGACCTTGTGTGTTCTGTTATAGGGTTTGTGAGAGTGTGTGTGTGCTTGCAAGAGCTCAAGCTCCCTTCTCCACTGCATCTTTTCATTGTCCACCCGTGCACTCTAATGTAGAGCTTAGATGGTGATCTAGATAGACTCTGGACGGAGGGCGCACTGAGAGTATAGGGAATATATGCTCACAAGCATTGGATTCCACACTATGCAAAGCTACAACAAAGGGACTCCTTTTATAGGTGAAAGGGACCATCTAGGTGATGTCATAGGTGACATTATGCGATGATGGCCTAGATGACATCATGTGATGATGTCATGGTGGGTGGCATTATATGATGATGTCATGGGTGAAATCTTGCTTACATCATATATATATTGGCATCATGCTTAGGTCACATGTTGACATCATGTTTATGTCATAATGATGTCATCACACCTCATACTAGAGGAGCTTCATGCACAACCATATATTTGTACTCTAGCCATTGCCTAACCATCAACGATCATAAATACGACCCCTTCCAGCATCTAAGCTGAGTTTCCCACTAAAGATATATGCACCAATGGCTTCTCCTTATAATGGGGGCCATACAAATGTGCACCATACATCAATGTGAGATACATGCTGAGAGGCGGGCATTGAACATATAACATGGCCTTATGGACAATATATCATTCATAATGTGCTTTAGAATGGCCCTAGGGGAATTATTTCTAACGTATTGTGCATAGTAGAATGGCCCTAGAATGGTCCCATGACCATTCTACCATGTATATATAATCTTGATATTCCATGCATGCAGGGCATAGACAATGGCCCTGGGACCATTCTAGCATGCACCAATAATTGTCACTAGAGCCTTTCTAACATGCACCATGGTTCTTTCACATGCAAAGTCAGCTTTGGACTAGATTACTGTCCATACTATGCTTTACAATGGCCATTCTTTATAGCACATTTTGCATGGTTAAATGGCCCTAGGACCATGCTAGGGCCATTTCACCATGGCCCTAGCTAGAACCATGCTAAGTCACACTGTGCTTCCAATAATATCCCTACCATGCACAATCTCGATAATTTATGCATGCACGAGTAGAGTATAACCCTAAGAAAATTCTAGCATTCACCTATTGGCACGAGGAGGTATAGACTAGACATAGTGCCATTCCACCAAATGGAAATGTGTGGGGTAGAGAATGGTTCTAGGGCCATTGTTCCAAATATGCCATGTTGGGGGTAGATAATGTACTTTTTAATATGTTTTGATTTTGATTTGATAGTGTGACATGAAAAAATAATATTTTTCATTTTCAACTTTGTATATGGTTTGGTGGCTTTGCAAGGGTAATAAGGTGGAAGCTTGTGTCCAAGAAGATTGCGGGGGCGAGCTCGTAATAAAATGGCATCATGGCGACGGCTTGGCGGCTACCCCGAGATGGCATCTCTCATCAATATTTTACATTTCCTAAAGTTTGTGTAATGTGTGGATGTGCCCATTGTAAGTACCACGTATGTTCTATAAATGCTTTGGTATGGTTGTATAGGTGAGTGATGTGAAAAATAAAAGTGGGCCTAAATGTATGTGTGGCTCACCTTTGTAATATTTAAATGCTATTTTCCACAAGCTAGCATGTGGAAGGCATGTGGAGAAGTGTGTGTAGGTGCATAACTAGGGAAGATTCTTCTAGAAATCCCAAACTGGGAGCGTTCGTGTGGCAAGTCAGACTTTGAGAAGGGAACAATCGTGTAAAACTTGGAACGGCGGGCACAGGCTTTGTGTTTGAGGAAGGAACGGCCATGGCACTTATAATTCTGAGAAAGGAACGGCCATGGTACTTTTTTTATGGGGGGTGTGTACCGTGTCACAGGTTTTGTACATGGAGGCTATGCTACCAGCACCCCATTGCAAGTTTTGTACTGTCTGCGTGCCCAGTTCTCCAAAGAAAGGAGTTTATGCCAATTAGGTAATGGTAAAGTAGGGGGTAGAAATTCCTCAAGAGATTCCAATGTGAGTGGCAAGGAAGTAGCTGGGGTTGGGAGTTGAAGGAAGTTTGCGGTTCTATCGAGCCTCTGAATGATAGGCGGAGGAATTGATGATGTTGAAGGTATATCAGTAATGAAGTTTGTCAATGGTGACTTGGGGTCACATAGGATGTTTTGCTTCCCTTTGTCTTGAGTAATCTTGTCTGTAGATGTTCCCTTGGGTTCCCATTGAAGGGTAGGTAACTGAGGTGTGGCATGAGGTAGAAGCTTAGGTTGGAGAGGTTTGGGGATCCATAGGGTATGATTGCCTTCATAGTAATGTTGAGTGAGGAGAAGAGATTTTGGGATCCATTGAAGGGTTGAGTGTCTGGGTTTAGGATTTGATCAAGGTTTGGGGATCCATAGGGTATGATTGCCTTCATAGTAATGTTGAGCAAGGAGAAGAGATTTTGGGATCCATTGAAGGGTTGAGTGTCTGGGTTTAGGGTTTGATCGAGGGTCCAAGCACCAAGGAGGGATAGGGTATGATTGCCTTCATAGTAATGTTGAGCGAGGAGAAGAGATTTTGGGATCCATTGAAGGGTTGAGTGTCTGGGTTTAGGGTTTGATCGAGGGTCCGAGCACCAAGGAGGGCACATAGATTTGTGTCGATCCTGTACCTTGTAGCCTTGAGGTTGGGGAATGGGGGCCTACTCTAGGGACAAGAAACTCTGTATGCCCATTGGCGAGGGGGATGGTGGGACCTTTTGGGGATCCACAATGGAGATGTTCCCTCATAGTATCTTTGTCCTCCAAGAAGTTGCTTGGGTGGTGAGATATCGAAACTCGTGAAGATTTGTTAGTATGGTTAGCAGTGTTAGTTTGGTTAGTTTAACATGGTGTGGCAGTTGTGATGATGATTTGGCCATGTGAGAGTGTGCTGCCATGTATGGTGGTTGTGTGGGTGTGAGAGGAGTTGGTGCAGATGGAATGTTGAGAGGCCTCCTTTATGGGGGAATAGAGTGATAAGGGTGAGGTGTTGGGGTATTTGTGGGTGGTGGGAATGGGAGTTCGTGGCATGGGGGAGTAATGGGAATTGGTTCTTCATCTGTCTCATTAGAATAATAATGTGGCTCAAAGCCAATTGTAGGGTGGCCATCTATGCATCCCAATTGATGTTACATATGTTATGGCCCATCCATCCCGTGTCGAGGATGATCTCTTCACTCATAGTTCCTATAGGCATCACATAAAACTTCCCTTCCAGGGGATTATTTCCAATGTGGAACAAAAGTGTGATTGTGCCAATGCAATGAATGTGCTCTGAGGCAATCGTGGTAACAATGGTAGGTGTTTCTTTCAATGTGGGTCTCCCACGGGAGCGCCATGTTTCATAGGACAATAAATTGTAACTAGCCCTTGTATCAGCAAGAGCTAATTGTGGGGCAAAGCTAGTTGATGTGGTCATTCCTAACCATAACTAAGCTGGCTTCACCTCCTAGTCTTCTTCTTCTAAGTCGGTTACTTGGGCCATGTTAACCATAACATGATTTTGCTTCAGCTTGGCTTGCCTCGCCTTGTCCTCTTCTTGCACAGCTTTTTTCATATTCACATGGTCTTGTTTTTGTTGTTTTTAATCATGGATGGCCTTTAAAGTGGCCTCAGTTGAGAGGGCCATAGTAGCATTTAAGTTTTCTACTATTGAAGTATCCTACCATCTCGACACCATCAAGGGTTTTAATGTGCACAACGCCTTGTGGTGTGTCTTGAGAGACCAGAAAAGGTCATAACCCATGGAGTTTAAGCTTTTTCTTATGTGTTTTTGTGCTGAATAAGAGGACTATGTCACACTCATTCATCTGTTTGTCCTTGAGCTGGTCGTCAGACCACTATTTATGCCTTAGCTTTTCGCCAATCATGGTATAGACTACAAGGAGGTGGGTTTCATCAAGATTTTTAAGTTTGAATAGGTGACAACTTAAAGCATTTTTGGTGATTTTTTATGCACTACGACACATAGGCTTGAGTTTCAGCTTGGCCATTTGCTTGAGGATAGTAAGGGGAGGATTTCCTGTGGGGGGGTGATAAGGAACTTTTGTAAAAGGAATTTGATTACTTCATTGATGAAATGCATTCCATTATTGCTGACAAGCTCGAGAGCTCGAGAGGACACTCGAAGCGTGTAATTATAGACTCATAGAGAAATTTAACCATTGATCGAGCATCAGTGGGTTACACGAGCTTCTACTACCCACTTGGTGCAGTAGTCCATGGCAACAATTAATTATATATTTGGATTGAGTGTGTTTGGTTGCCGGAGTGATGGGTCCTACGAAGTCTATGCCCCATTTATCAAATGGTTGTAAGGATACAATGGGGTTCAGAGGCATATGATCCTTGAAATGAAGGATTTCTATGCAATGGCATTCATCACATCGTTTGTCATACTTAGCAACGTCAGTCATTAAAGTGGGCCACTATAACCCAACTTGTGCAAACCTGAGTAGTGATGTCTACAGCAAAGTTCATTCCAGCACAGCAGAGTGAGCTTGTTCAAGGAGGAAGAAATATTCATCTTCCCGAACATAACGTCTTAGGATTTTGTCCTTGCCCTGCTTGTAAAGTTGACCCACGATCGATTGGTATGAGGTTGCTTTTTTGATTAAGCGACAGGCATGATCCTTATTAAGGATCAACTAGTACGCTAGTGGCTAAAAAGTGAGCCACTTCTTTGCCCCATTCAGGAATTAAGCAAAGTTGGAATAGGGTTACATCTCCTAAATCATCATCTACTCCCACTGGCACTTCACCATTGGGGATCCTTCACAAGTGGTCTGCTAGAACATGTTGAGAGCCTTTTCTCACTGTAATATATAGTGAAATCAAACTTTAGCAAGATAAGCAACCACCTGGCAAATCTACCTGTCGTACAAGGCTTATTAACTAGGTACAAGAGGGCTTGATGGTCTACGAAGAAGACAAACTTGGTCGACAAAAGATAATGGCAAAAATTCTTAACCGTGTAAACCACAACTAATCCTTCTCTCTTAGTTGTGGTGTAATTCCTCTTAGCTTTATTGAGTTGGTGGCTAGCAAAACTAATGGGGAATTCCATCTTATGTTCGCTACATTGGGCCAGCACACACCCAGTACCAAACGCTGAGGCATCAATATGGACATGGAAGATGAGGTCCCAGTTGGTGGATCTAAGGATTTGAGTGCTTGCCAAGGCATTCTTGAGTGTATTGTAAGCTTTGTGTGGCATTATTCTATCCACTCGAAAACTATAAAGAGTCCATAAAGGGGTCTAGAAATATCAACATACATAAAAATGAATTGCCAATAATAGCCGACATGTCCCCATGAAGCGCAAGACACCCTTGAATTTGGTAGGTGGCCGCCGCAACTCGAGAATGAGCTGCACTTTGCTATTGTCAGTCAATATTCCTTGCGCCTGGAGATGATGTGTCCTAGGATCACACTCTGTGTCAAACCTAGAATTGGAATTAAAGAGGGTTCAATGAGATGCGATATTGTCTGCATAGCTCTAATACCTTAAGCAAACATGTGAGGTGCTCCTTCCAAGAAGAATTGACACATAGGTAGTCAATGAAGACTACTAAGAAGTTTTGGAGATATTTCTTGTAAGCCATACACATGAAGCATTGGAAGGTTCTAGGGGCATTGGTCAACCCCCAAAGGACATGACTTTGTATGTTTAAGTACCCCATTCAGTAGCAAAATCAATTTTGTGCTGGTCTTTAGGGTCGATTAGCACCTATCCTAAGAATCCATCTAGGAAGCTATAGGCTTCCTTTCCCGCTACTCTTTCTAATACGTGTTCAGTGAATATTGTAAAGGATAGTGGTCCCTTATGGTGGCAGCATTGACCTTTTTGAGGTCGATGCACACCTTGACTTTTTCATTTTTCTTGGGCACTATCATGATCGGTGATACCCATTCCATATGTTCAATTTAATAGATGAATCGTATTTCAATCTCTTCAGGACCATCTTGGAATATTTGGGGTTCATTGGGTAAGCTTGTTACTTGACTAGCCTAGCTCCATCAACCATGGGAATGGTGTGTTGTACCACTTCTGGTAGTACACCCTTCATATCACTGTACTTCCAAGCAAAGCAAATATGGAATTCACTTAAGAGGGTAATGAGCTCTACTTCTTCTTCCTTTGAAAGGTCTTCTACAACGAATACGGGCCTGGGGTCTTCACCCCAGCATACCAAGTTCACTCCCTTAACCTTGGTTGGACTGTCATATGAGGTCCTAGGTTGCCTATTAATAGACCTTTGAGCTGAATCATATTGAACAAAGTGGTCAGCCATTTAAAAGGTCTTAAAGTGCTTGGGCACCTGCTGTGTCTCATCAGCTTTAGCACTTTACTCATCAATTAGCCTTTTGGCTTCTTTTTTTGCGAGTGCTAACTTTTTGTTGTGTGTCTTGCGTGCAGAGTGGCAAAGTTTTTCAGGGACTCGTTCTAGTTCAATGGGTAGTGTGGACCAAAAGAGCTGTTTGCAAACTCTTTTTGCCATACCTCATGGAAATACCTCATGGAAATGCTCATGGGCTTCCATGGATTCCGCATATTTCAACCAATGGGTTTTAGAGTTGTTAGGGAAGATGGTAGGGAAGATGTACCATTTTGGCCCAAGGAATCCTTCAGGTCTGTGAGTTTTATGAGAGCATGTACTCTAGTTGTCAGGGAAGATGTCCGTTCTGGCCTAGTGAATCATTAATGGCTTAGTTCGAACAACCTGATCATCCAGCTCTTGTATGGCTATATTGGGAAAATATGTTGAACTAAGCATATATAACGATGTAAGCTCTCACCCATCCACCGTGGCAAATATTGTACCAATTTTTCTAACTAAGATGTCCAGAGTAGCAAGGATATGCATCCAGTTCTCAAAGTCTTTTGGCTTTGGGAGTGGCGTACAATCCTCACTCTCCTTTTCATATTCTAGTGTTTTATGGCATGTCTGACATAAATGGACTTCAGTAGTTCATGTAGTTGTGACTGAGTCCTCTGCAAATGGTCTGCCACTCATGGGATGCACTTTCCAGCCATGATAGGATCTTAGAGGGTGCACTACTAAGAAACCCTATGTATCACGTGCATTCAAGGGGTATTTTAAAAAAAACCCTTACCTATGAATTTTTCATAAATAAAATGACCCCTTTTTCTTTATGGACTTATGGGCTCTTTTAAAATCAATTGAAAATACCCCTTAAATAAATGTATTTTTGTAAATTTATCTTAAAATTTTGAATTAAAAAAATCCCTTCATTGAACTCACGTGGTATACGTACATATTTTTAGGTGAACCCCTTTAGGCTAGGATAAGCCTCTAATCCATGCTTGTGTTGAGCCTCTAAGCCTGTTGGAGGACATGCTCATTAGCCTCTGAGCCAAGATTACCAGTGTCTAAGCCAAGTTACATGAGCCTTAGAGCCAACAACCATGAACATGCCAAAGTTTTGGCCAAAGATGGAGCATGTGTATACATGACTATTAGAGGTTCCTCATCACTCTCCCACCTTTTCTCCAAGGGGAGATTTGTTGGTATATTCAAGCTTCATGTGTGTGTGTGTGTGTGTGTGTGTGTGTGTGTGTGTGTGTGTGTGTGTGTACACTCTCTTAGAGAGAGTTAAGTGTATGTGTGCGTTTTCATGTGAATCATCTCTTAGGGTGGATAAGCATGAATTAGATAAGGTCAAATTGTTTGGTATTGGTAAAGGCCTTTATATACATGGGCTTGTACTTCATTTTAAATAAATCAAATTAATCATCATTTGAGTCGTGCAATTTAGCTCCCTCTTGTACTTCCATCTCTCTCTCTCTGTCTCTCTCTCTCTCTCAATCATGGTTACAATTGTGTTCTTTCACTTGCCACATAGCTAGAAAACCCTAGCTCTGGTTTCTCCTTCAATCCACTCTCTCTCAGATGATGGGGATATGCCATGTAGATGTCCAAACATTCTTTGATGGGCGAGTAAAGGCAATCTCTAAGGTGGATGGATACCAAAGTTGGTAAGGGAAACTTGGCAATCTCTGCCTCCACTTGAATTTCTTCATTCATGTCATTGCTTGTTATGCATGGGAAATCATGTAGGGGAAAATTTGTATCTCAAGAAAATGTGCCATCCCAATGGGTTGGTGAGTCTCAAGCTACGAGTGACATTAGACCATAAGGTCTCTTGTTGTGCCATATCCCCCAATTGTCTGTCCTCTGGTGGAGGGTAGGGCTATAGCCTTGTTTTGCATATGCTTTATCTTGGAGAGGTGTTAGACCATAAGGTCTCTTGTTGTGCCATCCCAATGGGTTGGTGAGTCTCAAGCTACGAGTGACATTAGACCATAAGGTCTCTTGTTGTGCCATAACCCCCAATTGCCTGTCCTCTGGAGGGTAGGGCTATAGCCTTGTTTTGCATATGCTTTATCTTGGAGAGGTGTTATTAGGTCAAATGGGGTTATTTGCATGACATTTTCATGTAAAAGTGGATTCCCAGCCAAAATTATATGCTCATATTCCAGGGTTGAGATATCTAGGATAAGATCCATAGTAGAACTTGACGTGTCTTGGTCTTAGGGATCATCTTTGGCCCCTCCTTGGTCATCTAGTGGTTCCTCAAGGTGAGAGGGTTAGTGGGAAAATTAAAAGCGGTGTTAGGAAAATCTTTTCAGTTAGTGGTTTATTGGGTTCCTCTATATTTTTTATTTTCATGTAAAGAAGATAGATAAGAAGTTGTAGGACTAAACATCGGCTAGGTGTCGTCCTCTACATCATCCCTCTTATCCCTATCCCCATCATTGAAAGGTTATGATGGCTTCTTGGTGATGAATAAATCGTGTAAAGTGTGAAGATTTTCTTTCTCAGGGCATGTGGGATAGTTGATGTGCTTGTTGCAAAATCATATAATAAAATTTTTAATAAATTTTGTAAATGCACACATTATATAAAAAATGCAAACAGTTCCATAATTTTACTATTATGTAAGAGGAGATGTTGTGGGGGCATCCCAAGTCTCCACCCATCTGTGTGTTAGCAGCCAAGTTGAACTTTCTTGTGATTTAGGGAGAAGAGCCACATAAGAGTTAGGAAGAGTTGGTAGCACTATCTCAATAGGTTCCTCTCATTTTGTTAAACTTAGTAGAGTTAATCACCATCCTCACTACTACATGGTAGCCTAATACCGGCGTTTATACCGATGTCATTGAACGGGGTCTAAAAAAGCCCCGTCTCATCGGTATAAACATCGGTATATGCGCCAGAAAGAACAACGACGTCGGTATAAGCGTCGGGGAACAATACCGGCGCCTATATCGGTGTCTATACCGATGTTTCACCGGCGCTAATACCGACGGCTATACTGGCGTCTATACCGGCCACTATACCAGCACTTATACCAAGGTGTATACCTGTCCCTATACCGACGTTCACCGGCATCTATACCGACGGCAGTACCGGCATATATACCGGCACATATACCAGTGAATATACCGGGGAATATACCGACGCTGTACCAAAAAAAATTTTTGGATAGAATAGTGTTGCCTGGCTATTGCGTGGCTGCCTGCAATGAACAGGATCAACAACAGCAAACAGACAGTACCATTCTATCTAAAATAGAGCACAAAAATAACCGTGCTCGTTTTTTTATTTTTGAGATCGATAAACAAGAAATTAAATTAAACATTAATACTCAAGAATGTTTTGATCATATACCATTAGTTTGAAGGTCATCTTACATCATGGTAATGCCTCCCAATTGACGGTCTCTCCTTCTTCTTCAAGCATCTCAAATAAGGCCATGTTTGTGAGTGTACTTCTCCTCTCGCCTACTTGGTGGCGATTCATGGCCAACTCCTACACAAACGATTAACAATTATAACTTTTAGAAATCAACATTTAGCCCACATACATACATTTACATAAATAAAATTGCTACAAATACTTACGACCACCACTCCCAAGATGAGAAGCCCCTACTGTTTGGAGTCTTGCCCTTGCCGCCTCTCTTTGTTGTTGAAACCTCTCTGGTGTCTCTGTGAGCTCCTGAGCAATGGCTGCCCACTCCCTATCATCTAGCCAAACAAGTTTCTCTTTCCCCTCTCTAAATGCATCCCTCGCCTCTGACCTATGAAGCCCCATCAAAATGCGAGCTGTATACTGTATCCACTCATTAGAGACAACATTCATAGGGTCAGATGGCTGAAACTCTTGCTTTATCTTTGTATTTATATAATTTTTCTTCCTCTTATCTTGCTGATCCCATTTAGTCATGACAGAGTCGTGAAACTGTATAGTGCACAATTGTCGAATGCGTGTCTTCATTGCCTTCCCTGCACTATTCATTATTGGTGCCCCATCCCTAATTGTGTATATCTTGCTGTTGTCATGGTCATGTGCACCCCAGGGAGTGGAAGGTGACCCTATGGGTGTGCTATCAACAGATGAGAGCGAAGGACGACGCTCACGTGGTGGTGGTGTCACAGCATCTGTGGCACTACCACCACAACAACCTCCCCCTGAAGACCTACTACGTGAGCGACGTCTATGTGAAGAGGTGGTAGATCAAGCTGTAAGAGGAGTGGAAGGCTATGTGGTATGAGGTGTGGGAGCTGCTGTCATACCCACGGGTGTGGGAACTGGCGTCGGGAAGCCAGATGGTGAGGCAGATGTCCCTGCTCCAGAACCCCAATAACTCTGAGCCATGGCTCTCTGCTCTGGAGTCATGGACGAAAGAAAACCATATAACTGCTCTCCATCCATGCAAGGCACTCTACATCAAAAAAAGCTTTATGCATAAAAACATAACGCATGTGAAGCCTTATGCATAAAGCTCATCCATAAGATTTATACATAAAACATTATGTATTAAGCTTTATGCATAGATCTTAATTCATGCATTCAGCTAGATTCATATAGCTCTATGCATAAACTCTATGTATAGATCTTGCATAAGCTTACAAGCCCTATGTATAGAGCTTTCATAATCTTACAACCTCTATGTATAAAGCCTATACATAGAGCTTTTGCATTAAGCTTTTACAAGAAGGCTATGCATAGAGCTTTCAACAAGAAGGCTATGCAAGCTCTATGTACAATGTCCATGCAAGTTTTCAAGAAACCTATGCATAGAGATTTTATAAGCTTGCAAACTCTATGCATAAAGCCTATGCATAGAGCTTATGCATAGAGATTTCACAAGCTCACAAGCTCTATGAATAGAGCTTATGCATAAAGCTTGCAAGAAGGCTATGCATAGAGATTACAAGCTTATGATAGGTTTTATGCATAGTTCTTGCAATAATCTTATGTACAAGCTTGCAATTGCAAGAACCCTAAACTAACCCTAAACCATAAAACATGGGTGCAATAATACGTAGAAAAAAGCATAAACAAGGAAAATGGAAAGAGGGTCTACCTCTTTTTTGCGAAGCTGAAGGAGAGGATTGGTGAAAGATTAGTGAAAGAGCTGCAAAACAAAATATTAAACAAAGTAATTAGTAAATTAAACATAAGAATAAGAACTAATACAAAGTAATACAAAACCCTAAAATCTCTATGCATGCATTAGGAGATCTATGCATACATAGAGAGCTCTCAACATGCATAGAGAACCAAAAAAAAACACAAAACCCTAAACGTCCTATATCCTAAATTAAAAAGCAAAAGCAAGAGAAAAGAGCATATTAGTAAAAGCAAGAGCATACAAGTTAAAGTGAAGAAGGAGAAGAGGAGAAAAGAGGAAAGAAGGAAGGAGATGCTTAAACGCACCTTCTCTGCAACGCCGCGAAAAACAGAGAACAATACGCTCTCGGCTGTAAAAAACTTACGAGCGTCGGTATGTGCGCCGGTATATACCTCGGAATATGCGTCGGTATGTGCAACGGTAAAAGCGTCGGTATGCGCGTCGGTGTACAAAAATTTAAAATTAGCCCGCCCGACTTGTCTCCTCCAAGATTACGATGGGCATACCGACGTTCGACATTTGCGTCGGTATTTTAACGTCGGTATGCCCTCAAGCTCTAGTAGTGCCTACACCAAGATCAAAACTAAGGACTATAAGGTGTAAGGGATAGGTTCCTTAGAAAGATAGACATAATGATAGTGGGGTTTGCAAAGCATATAGTGTTCTCAAAAACTAGTGCAAGGTCCCTTGAGTTAGCTCCTCACTGAGACTAATGCTGTATAGATAGAGAGAGGTTAGTGAAGCAAAAAATATAGATAATGTTTGGTGAGGGGCCCAAGAAACCACTATAAGGTCAGCCAATGGGGCTCCCCTATTCACAAGATTATTATATAAATATTGTCGTCTTTAGACACGACATGTTCTTCGAGAAACTTTAGTTGTTGTTAAACTGTTGTCAAAGCAGGCCTCCTAAGTCTACACAGATTCAGTAATTCGGAGATCCCTCAAATGATCTTGAAGATCCATCTCTTGATTGCATGCCTTGGCCCATATTTTGGATACAACAACTTGGTGCTTCTCCCCCATAGCTTCCACTTGGATTTGTAGATGCATTCTGGAAGCCTCCGGCATATTTGGTCTCCTATTTTTGGCATTCAATCTACTATAGCAATTCTTAGACTCACTGATTCAGCACAGCATTAGCTAGGTGATGATGCTTTTTTCCTCTTTTTTGCATCCTTGGTGAGTTGGTCCATCTCCCACTACAACAAAATGATAGTCTAGCAAAGTTATTATAACTATAAACCTTGGCAAATCTCACCGGTCACTTTGTTGCTCTACAGATGCTACTATATTTGTTGCAAGCTGGAGCATTGCTCCGCAACATTATCAGCAAAAAAACACTATTAATAGCGACGAGTAGCGAAATAACGGTGTTGAAGCAGCAAAATAACACTCTTGAGAAGAAAAAAAACACTGTTGGAGGAGCAAAATAACACTGTGGAGCAGCGAAATAACGCTTTGCTGAGTAGAAAAAGAACATTGCTCAGTATAAGTGATAATAAACCTACAAAAAAACATTGGGAGTAGACTAAGAAGTTGAGTCTTCCCCACCTTTAAAAGAAAGTTATTTGTCCTAGGTTCATATCTTCATGTATAGAGCTTCATGAGCTTCATAAAGCTCTATTCAAACATGCTTCATGAAGCTCTATGCAAATAGGCTCCATGAAGCTCTATGCATGAAGCTACAAAATAACTAATTTAAAAAAAACTCCCAAGCACCCGAGGGTGCATCATAAAAATAAAGAACATCAAGATAGGTTTAAGGGTTGAGCTCTTACCTCAAAAGGTTTCTTTGTGTTCACATGAAGATGTAGAAGACGAGCCTACTAAATTAATCAATTAGTAAAATAAACATTTTATTAGTTATTTACATAAAAGAAATTATAAGTAAACCACATTTAATTATATGAGAAAGGAAGAGGAGAAGAGAAGACGTGGAGAAGTGTAAAAGAAGAAGAGCTCTTGGTGCATGCTAGTAGCTACCCATGCCTAGGTAGCTCCTCATGTATACCTAGGTAGATCCTAGTGAATGTTGGTAGTTACTGACATGCATTGGAAACTTTCGGTATGTGCCGCTAGTTATCAACATGCCTAGGTAGCACTTGGCATGCATTGGGTGCTCCCAGTGTATGTTGGTAGATATCGGCATACTTAGGCAGCACCTGGCATGTATTGGGAGCTTTCGGTGCATGTTGAGAGCTATTGGTATTCCAAGGTAGCACTTGGAAGCTACCAACATGCCTAGGTAGCACCCGCATTGGGTGCTCTCGATGCATGTTGGTAGCTATTGGCTACTTAGGTAGTACCCAACATGCATTGCGAGCTCGTTTTGTATGCTAGTAGCAGCTATTGGCATGCATTAGAAGCTATCGGCATGCCTAGGTAGCACCCAACATCCAGCATGCATTGGGTGCTCTTGGTGCATGCCTATAGCACTGGCATACTTAGATAGCACTCGTCATGCATTGGGAGCTTTTGATGCTTGTCGGTGCTACTGACATGTCTAGGTAGCTCCTGGCATGCATTGAAAGCTACCAATATGCCTAGGTAGCGCCGACATGCATTAGGTTCTCTCCTTGCATGCCACTAGCTACCGGCATACTTAGATAGCACACGGCATGCATTGGGAGCTCCCGGTGTATGTCAGTAGTAGTTACTGGCATGCATTGAAGGCGACCAGCATGCCTAGGTAGCACCTCACATGCATTGGGTGCTCTCAGTGCATGGCACTAGCTATCGACATACTCAAATAGCACCTAAAATGCATTATGAGCTCCCCATGCATGACAGTAGCTACCAACATGCCTAGGTAGCACTCCTCATGCATTGGAAGCTCCTACTCTAATTCAGGTAGAGAAAGAGGTAGAGGCTGTGGTCAAGGCCAAGGTGGTGGCCACAAGGAAATTACAATTCTAGACAACACCAGTCCAATGACTCATAGCAGCAATCATACACAGGTGGAAGAGGCGAGCCTAGAGGCAGGGGGAGCCAAAGAGACCGAGGTGGTTGGCAAAGAAATCAAAATGCAAATAACATATAGTGTTGTTACCGTGGCAAACTAGGACACATGGTAAAGGACTGCTACAAAAACCAAAATGACATTAAAAGTGGGAAGTTGCAACAAGGCAACTATGCATCAAGTAGCAAACATGGAGGTGATGACATAAGTGAGGAGCTGTTTGTGATGTAGCACATGCTTAGTTCCATAATAGGGGATATGTCAGGATCTCAAGATATATGGTATGTGGATTTTGGCACCTCTAACCACATGACTAGTCATGCTGAGTGGTTTAGAGATATGTAGAAAATAGAAAAATTCAAGTTATGTAGAAACAGGTGATGATACTGCGCATCCCATTGCGCATGTTGGTAAAGTGCCATTGTCTATGCAGGATAATAGTCTGTGCAAGGCCATTGGATGTCATACATTCAACGTATGGGGACCAACCAAGACTAAACAATTGCAAGTTGCAGGTACTATGTTACATTCATTGATGACCACACTAGGAAAGTGTGGGTTTATTTCATGAAGGAGAAAAGTGAGGTGTTTCCTCACTTTCAAAGATTTAAAGCCTTGGAAAAAGGCATGCAAATAAAATGCGTAAGATCAGATGATGGGGGAGAATATTTCTCCAATGAGTTCAACAATTTCCTGAGAAAGCAAGGAATCAAGAGGAAGTTTATGTATAGGTACACTCCGCAATAGAATGGTGTTATAGAAAGGAAAAACAGGCACATTGCAGAAGTGGCATATGCCTTGATGGCTGAAAAGAATATGCCACATTACTTTTCGGCAGAAGCAATAGCAACTGTTGTGTACATTATGAACAAGACACTCACTACTGCTGCAGCTGTTCATGGTATGACTCCTGAACAAAAGTTTATAGGCATAAGACCAGATGTGTCTCACTTGAAAGTGTTTGGGTGTATTGCATATGTACATGTTCTTGATGAAGTGAGAACAAAGTTGGATCTAAAGGCAGAGAAATGCATCTTCATTGGTTACGCTATGGAGCAAAAAGGTTATAGATACTATAACCCTACCACTCGTGAGATGTGAGTAAGTAGCGATATTTTCTTCGATGAGATGAGTAGCTGGTATGCACCAATAGTGAAGGCAACAGAAGATGCAGATGTAAGAAGTGCTAATGTTACACCACATAGGTAGGTTGAGGAATGATGCAAGTACACATGTATCATGGAAAGGGAAGGAAAAGGTAGATCAACCTTTTGTGCCTGATCTATCAGCAGATCACTCATATGTGGATGGTGACTCTAGTGGCTCTAAGTAGAGCCTTGATGAGGAGCTTGGAATTACATCTCTGGATACTCCCGGTGTAATGAGAACCAGGGTTGTTTTAAGGACACATGGCAATATTCAGGTGTACGCAGGTCTATGAGGGTTAGATACCCCGTTGTGTGACAGGTTGAGATATGATGGATATACAGCCCATCATTATGCTTATATGGTAAAAGCAATACAAGAAGTTGAGCCCACTTTCTTTGAGAAGGCGATTGGAAATAAGAAATGGAAAGATGCTACAAATTATGCAAAGTTTATTGTGCTAAAATTAAATATTGACACAAAAACAGAACAGTAAGTGAGTCTTGATTAAATCTTTATGAACTTCATACTTTCTTGCAAAGAAGATAAACAAAGATTACAAATCTGTTGTAGTATAAATCTACATAGATTAGTATAAATCTTGATGTACTAGAAGTAAAGCAAGCAAGAAAAGTGTTGAGAAAACAATGTTTATAAGCACATACCCTGGTTTACAACGTTTTCGCACATTATTATCAAGAATATGTATAGCATGTTCTATTACAGATTTGAGCATCACTATTATGTAGAGAGCATGTTGATACCTAGTTGATACAAAAGTGTACAAGATTTACAATTTTGAGTGTAGAAATTCAAAAAGTTTGTTGATTAACACCGTGTTTGCAACTATGGCCTTGCTTGGAATTGAACCCAGTCCATTGGTATGAACTATTGTGCCCCATAAACCATATGGTTTTCCTAACTTGCATATAGAACTTCTTGAGTATGATGATCTCCAAGCAATAGTGCAGAGTTTGGATGAAAAGGCAAACAATTTGTAGCTTGAATCTTGGCATTATTAAGTCTTGAGTTTCCAGCTCTACAGAATATCATCTTGCACAAGACAATGTAAGATGCATGCTGTGGTCATTTTAACAAATACAAATCAAGTGTAGAATGCAAATGATGTGATATAAACTGAACTCAAGAAGGTGCTTCTCTACAAGAAGAGTCCTTAGTTTTCTCGACCAGCTCTAAAGGGGAAGCTTTCTTATGGGTGCATTAGTTGGCACAAGATGACTTGAATCGGCCAAAGACTTTAAAAAGATCAAGTAGCAATTTGAGAAGGTGCACATCTACAGAAGCAAGCTCACACAATTTCTTCATGGAGCTTTAGTAGCTCTCAGCCATTGTGTTGTTATCCCCAACGCTCATCAAATGTCAAGGCAAGCATACAAGCTTAAGGGATGTCACATGTTGCAAGGTGAAATCGATGACAAACATGTAAAAAAACAGCATGTTAAGGGGACTGAAAATAGCCATCCAACAACCAATTTTGGAAAGAGGGACACGGGTCTACAATCAGTTCTATCCAAACCAATGAAGCAACTAAAAAGAAACATACTTCTTTGCCTACAACAAATCTGAAATTCAGAGTTATTATTTCAGCATTCCAGTCAGGTCATAATCATTTCAAGCATATTAAATAAGGGTGCATAGTTTAATAGCATGTAGGCTACCCATACAAGAGAAACTTGAACATTTCACAGGCAAGCTATTTCAGAAACAACCAAGAAAGTGACGTTTCACGGGAAGAAGAACCTCCAATACTATGAAATCTCGGCCAAAAGCAACTACAACTTTGAGAAGCCACGCTTGCATCTTGCTAACTGGGGATCCTAATCTTCATTTTGTGGAATCACCTGCCCTTGCTCCTCCCGAGGTGCAAATTAACCTGGCAGCTCAGCAACAATATGAGGTTGAGCTAGCGGCAACAGCTGCTCAACCATTTCTAGACGATGATGATGCATACTTTGATAGCTACCATTTCCAAATGATGATGATGCAGACTTTGATAGCTAAACAATGAATTTACATTGCCTCTTTTGAGCTTCCCCCCACATGGGTTCAGGTTTGGCGGAAAGTTTCTAGTTATATTTGAGTCGCCCAATAGTTTGTTTCTGATTATGTGCACTGTTGGCCATAGCAAAGCATCTTTGTTTTTCTTGCTCTATTAAAAAAAAAAGACCACAACAAGCGCAGCTTCTCTTTCAACGCTCTTTGCAGTTGGCGCTCTATTAGCAGTGTAAGGCTTGCGTGCTCGAGCTTAGCAGTGTAGGGCTCAGCCAACGTGTTTGAGTTTAGCTCGCTACAGTCTGAGGGAAGGTTTGTGCTTCATCGCTTTTGGGCTCAGCCAACTTGCAACACTTCATCACCCTCTGAGGCTCAGCACCACAGAACCGGCTTAATCATGTTTCAAATTGCCATCATCGAGTTGGCTACTACTACCAATCAACTGCTTGTCAAAACAGCGCAACGCATGGCAGTATCCATTGATGTTGCTCATTTGCAAACTGTAGCAGTGCCCCCTTCTTTTTGAATTTCTTTCCAGGCTTTATCCACTTGCAAATTGAATTTCTGAACTAATGATGTTTACTACCCTGGTTAGCCCTAGCACCACCTCCACTTGACTTGTAGCTTCCTCTTTACCCTACAACATTGTTACAGACAAAATAGGTAATATTTTTTGAAAACGAAAAACAGTTGGCATCTTTCAAAGATTCTATCAAAAAAGTTCAGTTTTTTACCTCTTTTTAAAAAGTGGTCTACGCATAGCATACAACACTGCCAAAAAACGATAATATTTTGGGCACTTTACATGTTTCTTACAAAAATTGACATGAAAAAAAAGATTTCGTTTTGCTTACTTTTTGAGATTATATTTAAAAATCTAACAATAAGTTTTCAAAAAATATGCCAAAATAGAGATAATGTTTATTATTTCCATTAATGGCTAAGGACGTGAAAAACACATATGGTCGCAACCTTTGACTATAAATTTGAGAGGAGGTCATTAAAAAAAATACTTGTGTATGTAACCATGTAACCTTTGTATCATAAATAATATCGCTACATAGTAGATGCCAAAAAATCATGATAACAGAAGAGCTAGATGAGATAAGCCATGATGACCTGTAATCCATTGGTTTTAATCCAAATGTGCAAGGCTCCATTGATTTGGAATACCACAAGTCGATTGATTCGCCAATCCTGATTTTTGTTCTACAATTCAATTTTAAAGCTAAAGAACTATAAGCAAATACATGTGGCACGACCATCTATGTCAAGGAGGAGGGTGCATGTGAGCCTGGCCACTACCATGCCTATGTGCAGTAGTATGCTCTCCAGCATAGGGGGCTTTAAAAGCTCTAAGCTCTTCTCTACCACCATTCCAGAAGCCCTAAGCTCCTCTCTTTTCTCTTTGTACACAAAGACAATGTCGCGAGCGAGCGAAGATTGCATCTCTCAGCATCCTTTGCATGTCCTCTAAATAATTATAAGGAGAGTTCATTCTACACTACCCTTAGACATACCATCTTTCAATATCCTTCACATGCACTATAAATAATTATAACTAGAGCTCATTCCTACACTACTCTTAGATATACCATCACCTATGTTCATGATAACGGCTATCTGGATTAAACATCAACATATGCATACTATGAATTTTTACCACCACCACGTATGTACATGATATAGGCTACAATTTTTATCCATATTGCATTTAAAAAAATCCCTTCATGAAAACAAATGCCTATGTGGGTCAAAATTTACACCCATAGGCTATATGATGTGTGCCTCTAGGATTGTCCTACTGAAAAAATATCTCTTTTAACATACTTAGGTTTACTCAGAGCCTCCATAGTTACCATCTTCTACATATATATATGAATACAAGTCTACTTTTGCACACCTATAAGTTGACCTCTTGAAACTCTTAGCATTGGTTGTATATCATGCCCACTATCTACTTATAAATAATAGAGCAAATAATTATATCATGTTAACTATCAAGGTAAGTATATACTAAAGGCTTTACTATTTGGGTCTAGAAATAGACTCAAGGATGTTTGTAGATTTTTTCATAAATTATGGAGCTTTTATTGTTATGTATTCTAATATTTTTTAAGTGCTTATCAAATAATGTGCATATTTATGCATAGTGGTAGAATTTGTCCCAAAAAGTCTATTAAAAAAAGTGTCATATTCATGAAATTTATAAAATAAATTTTTATTTGAAAAAGATTGATATTTCTTTAAGTTATATAGACTCCTATGTAATTTTGTAAGTCAAGTTTATTTTTATGTCACAAACAACAGTAGTTTATAAATCTGTGAAGGTCACACATGTTTTTAATCTTCAAAAAAATAGCAAAATTCATGTATTTTTTAAATTTATACATGGAATTCTAGATGTGTTTTCCAAAAACTATGTTTTTAAGCCATTTTTGAGATTTTACACATTTTGGGAGGGAATCGTTTTAGGTAACCCTCGTTAGTTACCTATTTTTCTTGCAATAGTGTTCTATCTCACATGCATTTTTCCCTTCATTGTTCTCTAGCCTCCCTCTCCTACAGAGTCCCTATCATTCTCTATAAATGTTTTTCCCTTATCCTCTTCCCCTTTACCCGTGCCAAATTCCTTTTCCCTAGTCTTAATCTCTCCCCCTTGCTTATCCTTAATTTCAAGCTCAATCCTATCTTGGCCCCCCTTTACACAGTTCCTAGAAATGTGTCCAAATCCACCATATTTGAAGCATGGACGAGGGAAAGGTCCAAATTTCATAATCAACTCCATCTTGCCTAAATCACCTCCTGAATCCACCTCTATAGATCTAGGAGTTTCTATAGCTCTATTCCAGGCAATAAACACATTGTTAACCTACCGATTACCTACACCCTCCTTAGGTAAATATAGAACTAGGCCAATCAAGCAAGAAATCTCCCTCAAAGTAGGATAGAGCCAAGGAGGTAGCCCAACAACTTCCACCCGCACAAGGCAAGGCTTAGACATGCGCTTCTATATTAACATCAAAGAAAGGATCAAATGGAATAACATGCATCAGCTTGTGGTCCATGAAGAGGAGAGCTCTAGCAAACAACTCCCAAACTGCTTGTGCTTTAGTAAACAAAATATTAACCAAACCTTTACCTAGATAGAAAACCTGAGAAATCACTCTACCATGAAAGACATTATACTACAGCCATCTAGCAACATCATATTTGGATGGAATCCTACCTGAGCAAAACACACAATCACACTACACAAAGAAAACAAATTAACTTGGCTCCTCATCAGCTCAAGGGAAACTTGCATACCCTCTCTCATCTAGTTAGGGGCTTCTGTTCTTGAGCAATGATTCTATCTTCTACCCTCTCTGGCCGAGGATTTCTTGCAATCCCTTCCCTTGTCCTCTGTACCTCGCATCCTCTTCATCTCTTTGGAACCTTCATTCCCCCACTCCCCCCAACCGCCAACATCTTCATAAGGACGATGCTCCCAGTCACACTCCATGCATGCAGCCCAACACCCTTCACTAGGTACATGGGATACAACCACAAATGTGAGGGCACACCCCACTCTCCCATGACCGCTATCGGTTGAAACTTATTTTAATAGCCACTTTAACTACTCTCTCTCTCTCTCTCTCTCTCTCTCTCTCTCTCTCTCTCTCTCTCTCTCTCTCTCTCTCTCTCAGCTTCTCTAAATAGTCTCTTTTGAAACTTCAAGGTGGTTACGGTCTAAAAAACCTTCAATAATGATGGGGTCCCATGGAAAATTTGTAATTACCCAAGACATGTTATTTTAAAAGCTTATGAGCTCAAGACTTATGGGTCTATCTCTATAATCATCTTATGTTGTAAGAATCTTACACCCAAAAGTGGCACCATAGTGTGAAAGGCCTAAGTGGACACTAAGGGGGGGACTTTCATCTGTCAAAGTATGGCAATGACCATGCTTACATCAAAGGGGGGTGTTGAAATAGCGATGTTAGCATGCTTAGAGGTGCTAATAAGCACTAGAGCATGAGTAGAATGAGAGGAAAATGGAATGGTTGTCTAAAAGGGTCTAATAGCACTTATTGGGAATTGAATGATCCAATATGAGAAAGCTAATGGCGAAGTGGCATGATGATGTGTAAAGGAGATTGAGCTAAAGGTTGTCTATATTAGAAGACTCTCAATATATTGTTTATAACATATGCAATAGAGTATTATTGAGTGTACTACTCTCTCTCTCTAGCAATCACTTTCTTGGGGTGGTTCCAACCCACCTTAATCTTATACTTAATCTTTTGTTTACCACCATGAATCATGATCAATACCATATTAGGATTCTTAACAAGGCTTGTATGTGTGGGGGCATGTGTGGAGCCTTGAATTTGTAGATCCAAGTGTCCACATGCTAGCCTTTGGGATGGGGGGCCTTAAGGCCTCCCATCCCAAAGGGGGGCCTTAAGGCCTTTGGGATGGGGGGCCTTAAGGCCTTGGATCACAATCCCAAATGTTTTTAAGGTGCTACTAAGTCCTAGATTTATGCACACATATAGTTTCATTCAATTTAGAAAATGTTGAAATTTATAATTAAATTAAGAACTTGATAAAATCACCTTTGATTTTCTTAAATTGACATATTAACATAAGTTTTTCTCATTTTTGTTCATTTCTTATTTATCATCTTTGAGATTCATGGCTCGCATATAGTAAATCCTACGTAAGTTGTGGCCCTCCATCACCAACTTCAAGGGCATGAGCCCTCCCCTTACTAGCCCTAATGCCTACCTGCTGCAACTTTTCCTTTGCCTAGAGGAAAGGCCCAACCTCAACTTTACACCTCCCACACCAGTCAGCTTTCCCAGGGTTCCCTTCATCCTCTTGAAGACTTTTTTCGCGAGAAGAAATGTGACAAATCAAAGATCACAACACCTTGGATTAGGCTCAGCCCTAGCGTTGCTAGCTAAGACACCACAAATGAAGATGAAGGCCAGGTACTGTGGTAGTATTAGATTGTGTATAATTTTATTCCTATAGTAACATTATCACAAGTAAGATTCATGCCTACCTAAGGTTTACGGGAAATTTTGGGCTCCCCAAGTAAATTGCCAGTTGTTGCTAGAAAGCATTGGGACTGCGGGGATTTCACTGTATGTAAACCTATTATATCATGTGCATTCAAGGCCTATGTCTAAAACTCATTATTTGTATATTTTTCATATTTAAAATTAAAACTTTTTCATTACAAATCTGTATTTTTTTTTCAAAATCCTATTAAGCACCCTTGTGGAAATAAATTTCTCTCAAAAATTTAAAAAGAAAATGTTCTTCTGTTGAACTCAAGTGATAGGTTACATACTTTATAAGCGAATCCCTTGAGACTCGGATGGTTTTAGAGGTGGCTGTAGAGGATTACTACTTGGTGGATATTTTTGGTGATACCTTGATAGCAACTATACATGATGCAAAGAGGGTCACCATCACTAAAAAGGACATGCGGCTAGTTTGTCGCTTATGTAGGTGTAGGGTTTCTCTTTGAGATGATGGCAACTATACATGATGATACCTTGATAGCAACTAAATGGTTTTTATGCATAAATGGGTGCATAAAAGATATTTTTTTATTAAAAGAGTGATTTTCACCATAAATGATTTTTTATGATGATAAAAGTGTGACTTTCATCAGAATTGGATTTTATGCATAATTAGATGCATATAGAATCTTTATAATTAAATAAGGGTTCTCCTTAATCCTCTGTTTAATTTTCATAAAAATTAAAAAAATGAATAAGTAATTTGTGAGAAGAAATGCTACCGTTTCATATTCACTAAGATGGTAATGAGAAAATTTAATTAAACTATCGAAGTCGAAGATTGAGATAAATGATTATTTTATTCCTCATAAGAAATTCATGTTTTAGAAATCTATAAGCAAATATTCATCGAACGAAAATTTAGAAAAAGAGAAATTGAAATAGTACCTTTCGAGAAAGATAGTTTAGGAAGAACCTTTCCAGACCCAAACTCTTATTCAGACTATTGACCAATACCTAATTCTTTCGTCAGTTTCAATCAATGACGATGTGCCCAGTTCAGGGAAAATGTACTCAAATCACACCGAATCTGAAACTAAGTTAAGACTTTTGATTTTGATCTGAGGATCAAGTTAACAGAATTCGAGGAATTCTGTTTAGAATTCAAACGTGGATCTAGAAGTATTGGGATACGGATTTAAGATTTATTCATGGTATTCAAACAAAATCAAAACTATAAACTTGCATAGAAACCCTGTGTTCTTAAAAGACTGTCTTACGCCAGAATGCTGGAGGGAGCATTTGACATATATGTTTATCTAAGGGAAGTTCGGTTGCAACAGCTGGCGGGGAGTGTTCGAGGGATAGCTCACACGGCAAAGCCTGCCGAGGTCTTGACGAGCCTCGGTATGGTTAAAATGGTGCACTTCCGGTACGATGGGCGAGGGACGACGAAGCGGTCCCTGAGTGAAGTGCCAGGACACCTAAGGAGGATCTGGGAGGGTTCTGACCAAGCGATGCACGGGCTCGCGGTGCCGAGGACACCCATACGTATATTGAGGAAGATATTGTATGACAGACCAATGTTATTGTAATATCACTGGATCTCTTTGTTGACTCGCTGGTCTCAACGGAGAGTCTAGAGTGATACTATTTTGTGAGAAACAAAGACAGTGGAAAAATTTTGAAATATGACATGTGTAACCAGTGAATTGTTTGTCAATGGATTTTTTTTTAAAGTTTTAAAGAGGAGTGTGCGTGTATCTGTTTTCTAAAGCAAGGCATTTCAATTATGGGTGGGTGAGTACTTGTTTGGATCTACCAATTCCAGTGGTGGCAAGGTGGTGGCTAACCCATGGGCTGGATGGGGTTAGGTTGGAATCAGTGGAGTTTTAATAATCAAACTGAAAAATCTTAGGATTACGCTAGGATTCGAGTAGATAGTTAATTTCCTGATAAAATTCTTAATTGAGTGGATCAACGGCTGTGCCTAATCTTGATTAAGAAAAAAGCGTTGAATTGCTCAGATGATCAAATTATATCAGTGATAGTTTCCTTCTATTTGGTTTATTGAGGTAGAGGATAGTTTAGATTTTGATCTCGTTAGAAAACTCGTTAAGACAAATTCAAAAAGGTGGAATCGTCCCCGCTTTCCGGGCATGGGAAATTTTTCTAGTTTTGGTTTTCGGAGTGACCACCAGCCTGGTCTCGTGCCCGGACATTCGTGGGCGAGGCCCCGAGTGAGAAACCCTGCCCCGCGCATGAGGGGATCGCTTTCGCTTCTATCAGCTATACCGGGAATCCGATGCGCAGAGGGGGAAGTGGGATCTCACATTCTTTGTTAGCAGTGAAGCCCCCGACCAATCAATTGGTCCACCAAGAGGAGAAGAGAAACTTCAAGGGTTGTTGGAGAAAGAGACGCTCCAAGCTCCTAAGACAGAGGAAAATTTAAGGGATAATAGAAATATGAATATTTTAATATAATACTAGAATGGTATAGCTTCAATATTCCATTACAAATCACTGAGGGTTTATTTATAGGTGACGGCGGCCTCTAACCAAGTCCAATTGGGTTCTAGAATTTTCTAGGTTCAGTTTGACTCAATTTGGACAAGATTTCGACCAATTTGGCTCCCTTTTTTATTTAGCTAGATCCAGGAGAGAGGAGAAATAAAAATATCACATTTTTTTAAATTAAAAAACCCTTCCACACATGTGAAAAAGGTACCTACCTCAAAGGTCCCCCTTTCCTTTCCAAGGTAACAAAAATATTCATCATTACTCCAAAATATCTCATTTTTTTAGTAATATCTCTTAATTTTTAACTAATAAACCTTGTACTTAGTCAACTCTTTATCTTATGTGAGCATTTACTCATTTTTGGATATTTTCTTTTATTCTTTGGATTTATCTCATTCCAATACTTGGATTAATCCAATTGGCCCATTGGAACCTTAATTGGACTATAATCCAAAAATTTCTAAAAATGTGGACCCTTAGGCTAATGTCCTCATACCAATTTCAATTAATTCCTAATGCACATTGGAAAGTTCATTTTGAACTTCTGTTTCAAGGGAATCCAATCTAGACACTAGGAGGATTTTTATATCCAAAGATATCTCAATTTTGGATTATCTCTCTCTAGGCCAAAACAGGGTAAAACAAGATCTTTCTTCTATTTCAGAGAGGGGAATAATTACAAGAACAGAAGGGGAGGTTCTTACACCTTTACACCTAAAAAGCTAGAGGGAGGAATCTTACAATGCAAAGAAACATATAGCTAGAGGAGGGTGAGAGAAGGTGGGGATCACAACAAAGTTTAGCAAGAGGGTAGACAACGGAATGAAATAGAGAGTAGGGAATACAACTTTTGCATAATAGAAACATGCAAACCAGGCAAGGCGGGCATTTGAGTGAGAAACTCTAGTGCCTCCCAGGCTGTCACATTGTGCTTGCCTCCCCTTGGTACAACCAAAATTGCCTGATGTTTTCATGATTTTGAAAATTCCTTTTCAAATATTGTTTATTAGTGTTGGTGGGTAGTGGTGGGAAAAAATTTATGTGACAGCTTTCCTTTTTCATCCATGCACACTATTATTGGGCACCACCATCAATTTTCCCGCCACCTCCATGTAATTGCTAGCTAGATATTTTCTTTTTGCACATGTTGAAATTAGATTTACATCAACAGTTGCTATTTGTAGATCTTGAGCTTTGCCCTTTTTTATCTTTCCAGAATCCTATTTTCCAGAATCCTATCCCGATTCCCATTCTTGATCTTAGCTGGATTTGGATTCTTTTCCTTTGATTCTTTTTGGTTCTTGACGAGATTTTCCTCCTTGTGTCTCTTCTTGTACAAATTTCTTTAACCTTTCTCCATCCATGCTTGCAAGTTTAAAGGTTCCCGTTTCCATTTTCCTGATAATTCTGAATGGGCCTATCTTTAGTTGAGGTCAAGAGAATAACATGATTGCGTCTCCTTCCTCAAAATTTTTGAATTTGGTGCTCCTATCCACTTGGAGCTTCCTTCTTTGCTGCACAATCTCAACTATCCTTGCACTATACAATCTTTTTTCATTTAATTTTAGGAGTTTCTTAATTTTGTGAACTTTCAATTCTTTTGCAGAAAATCTTTCCTGCCATAGCTATTCTTAGACTTTGTGTGAGGAATTCCATGGGCACTACTACTTCCAACCCATATATCATGTTGAATGCCATAAGTCATGTTGCATTCTTGTAAAGTTGTCCTCAATGCCCATAATGTAGAATGTAGTTTTGTGTCCCAATCTATCCTATTTTCATTGGTTGTATTGATTGAAATTCCTTTTAGGATCTTGTTCATGGATTCCACCTGTCCATTGTCCTATGGGTAGTAGACTGTTGATTTCTTCTGTATGGTCATGTGTTGCTTTGTCAGCTTCTTAATCACTTCATTCAAGAAGTGGCTCAATGACTTTCTCAACTGGTCATCCAAATCTTCTCATGATTGTTTTGCACAGAAGCTTTGCCACCACTAATGATGCCTTGCAGTTTTTCAAAGCTTTTACCTCTACCCACTTTGGCAGTAATCTATGGTAACCAGTATACACTTACTTGTCATTCTCTAAGCTGCTGGATTGAATGGGCCTACAAATTCCAGAACCCATTTTTTGAATGGGTTAAGTGGTTCTATTGGGATATGAGGCATTTTGTTTGAGTCAATTGGCTGCCCTAGCCTTTGGCACATGTAACACTCTTTTGCAAACTTTTGGGCATCTTTCAATGCTCTTGGCACGTGTTCCTACTTGGAACACTTTTGTTCTCATGATTTCTTTACAAAAGTGGCCTTCAATAAACACAGCTTACTGTTCATGCTCAAGAACGCACCTTCTCAAAATCTAGTCTATGCCCATATACAATTGTCCAGCCACCACCATGCTCTATAGAGTCAGCATTTTCCTCTGATCTCTTGACATGTACTCTGAAAAATACAAGTTGGAAAGGAATTGCAGCATCTCATCATACCAACTTGGTCGCTTTCCATCTATGTGAAGATGTGTGCATTTGGGAAGTCATCCTCCACCCCATCTAAAGTTTCTCCTAACTCCAATATGGGCAAGAAATTTTCCACTACATGTTTATTTCTTGGGGTGTGCTTAATGGTGGGCTCAAACTCTTGCAGTAAATAGCATCCATCTAGCTAACATTTGTGCCAAGTCTGGCTTAATATTTACCAAATACAAGAGTTCCTTATGGTCCACATGAAATTTGAAAACATCACCCAATAGATAATGCCTAAATGTTTTGATTTAGTAGATCATTCCTAGCGATTCCTTCTCCATGGTGGAGTAATTCCTCTCTAGCTTTGATAGTCTTTTCCTTAAATAATATACCAGTTGGAACCGACCTTCATATGACTTTTGCATTAAAATAATTCATATGGCAAAGTCATAACCATCCACGAACACATAGAACACTAGCTCAAAATTTGGCTGTTGGAGAATTGGTGCTAATGACAACATCCATTTTAGCACTTCCTATGGCAAATTTGGAACCATCATGAACACATGAAAAGCTAGCTCAGAATTTGGCTGCTAAAGAATTGGTGCTAATGATAGCATCCATTTCAGATTCCAGAATGCTTTCAGACATGCTCTAAAATAGACATATTCTATATCCATTTTAGATTCGAGAATGCTTCTAGACATGCTCTCAAACAGACATATTCTACATCCGATCAAATTATATAGGGGTGTTGCCATATTTCCCACGAGCCTCATGAACCTACTCAGCCACTTGATCAGCCTCAGGAATCGGGATAACTCCTTGGTATTCTTGGGAAGTTGCAGTTTTACTATGATCTTGACTTTTTCCAGCCTTCTATGTCCCAATAAGGATCTTCTTGTGAGAGCGAAGGCACACTTAGCTAGGTTGAGACTCGGTCTTGGATGTTCTGCATTTTTTGATACACAACATCAAGTGCTTTATGTGGTATTCTCTTCTCCCAAATACATTCAGGTCATCTACAGAAACCCTCATGAAGGCGGTTAAATAGTCTCATAGGATATTTCTTGCACCATCCACTAGAACATGGCTAGAGCATTTGTCAATCCAAAGGTCATTGCATTTGAGGAAAAATCCCCCCATTTAGTCACAAAGGCCATTTTTTGCATATCTTATGGATCCATGCACACTTGGTTGTAAGCATTGAATATATCTTATGTCCTAATATAGCATCCAATAGTGAATCTATGAATGGTAAAGAAAATGAATCTGATAATGTGGAGGCATTCAATTTTCTATAGTCTATGCAAACTTATGGATCCATGCACACTTGGTTGTAAGCATTGAATATATCTTATGTCCTAATATAGCATCCAATAGTGAATCTATGAATGGTAAAGGAAATGAATCTGATAATGTGGAGGCATTCAATTTTCTATAGTCTATGCAAACTTTGAGATTACCATTCTTCTTGGGAACAATGATTATGGGTAATAGTCATTCTTCTCTATCTATTGGTGGGTAGATGTATCCCACTCTCAATAGCTTATCTATTGGTGGGTAGATGTATCCCACTCTCAATAGATTATCTATATCTTCTTTGACATGCTTGGTGTGATGTAGTTATGACTCATCATGTACCTACTCTACTATATTGGGATTGCATCCTCCTTCAATATTTATTTATTTAAGAAATAAATCTCAATAATTAAATAGTCATAAATCTAATGACAAAGTTAAATTGACAAAAAACATCATTTTGACAGAATCATGAGACGCGCAGCCCATGCTAGGCAGTCGGGGATCCTCTACCCATTGAGGTAGTAGCTGATGCCAGTGGTTTTGCCCTGGGAGGTGCGCTCATGCAGGAAGGTCATGCAGTGACCTATGAATCCCGAAAAACTCAGAACGCATGAGAGAAATTATGTTGTCCACCCCACGACGACCTAGAGCTACTTTCAGTAGTCTATGCCTTGAAATTGTGGAGACATTACCTACTGGGTCAAAGATTCACTTTGATGATAGATCATCAGAGCTTAAAGTGAATCTTCACTTAGAAGGATCTCAGCATGCGCCAAAGAAGGTGGATACAGACCCTGCAGGAATTTGATTATGAAATCAAGTACCGCCCAGGCAATGAAAATGTGGTAGTAGATGCCCTCAGCAGAAAAGCCTCCTTGCTCACAGTGGTGTCAAACCCATTGATTAATGAAGCAAGAGAGAAGATCATGCAGGATAGATTCTTTGGCCCTATTGCTACCCTATTTATGCAGCAGCCAGCAGGAAAGCAAAACTCCTCAAGAGTTGAACCGAGTTCAAGGAGAGAGCCTGGATGAAGGAATTATGCATTATAATAGCAGGCTATGCATTCCCAATGATGAGAAAACTAAGGGTCAAATTCTGAATGAAACCCATGATAGCCTTATAGCAGGACATCCAGGTTTCATCAAGACCTACATGTCTATATAAAGAAAAGCTTCTTTTGGCTTGCTGGCCTAAAAAAGGATGTACTTAATCATGTACGTCAATGCTTGATATGTCAAAAAGTCAAAGCCGAGAGAGTAAAAATGCATGGAAAGTTACATCCATTAAAAATCCCCCAGATGAAGTGGGAATGTATCAGTATGGATTTTATTACTGGACTACCTTCAATGCAATCAGGTTACAACTCCATCTTCATGGTAGTTGACAGACTAACCAAAGTTGCCCATCGGATTTCATTAAAATAAACCTACACTGTAGTGGATGTGGCGAGAGTGTTCCTCAAGGAAATGTTCAGATTGCATGGCCTACCCAGGAGAATAGTAAGTGACCGAGATCCCAAATTCACATCAAGATTCTTGACTGCATTCTTCGAAGCAGCAGGAACTTTCTTGGATCTCAGCACAGCTTACCACCTCGAGACGGATGGTCAAACAGAAAGGGTGAACCAAGTAATGGAAGATATACTTCAGTCATGCTGTGTGTGTGTGTGGCAGAGAACCCAAGAAGTGGCTAAGCCATCTGCACCTAGTCAAATTTTCCTACAATGCTTCTTATCACACCGAAGTATCGGGATGAGCCCTTTCAAAGCTCTGTATGGACAAGACTTCCTAACACCATTAACTTGGTCCGACCCATAGGGTTGAGATGTCTAGACAGATGCTTGATGACATGGAGCAGTAGATGCAGTCAATCTGTAAGGATATAAAAGCTGCCCTTGGATAGGCAAAAGTAGTATGCAGATAAGAAGAGGTCAGACAGAAAATTAGAAGAAGCAGATATGGTCTTCATTCAAGTACGCCCCAAAAGAAGTTCTCTATCTCTTGGGAACTATAAGAAGTTATGTCCTAGATAGTGTGGGCCATATCTGATTACAAAGAAAGTAGATGACTGAGCCTTTGAACTTCTTCTGCCTCCTCATCTCAAAGTACATAGTGTATTTCATGTCTGCCTACTTAAGAAGTATGTACCGAGCCCGAATCATGTCCTTAATGATGAACTCTTAACTTCTTCAAATCAAGGACTAATGGAACTCCAACTTGAAGAAATCCTTGATGTTTGAGAGAAGGTTCTCAAGAACAAAATTCTGAGAGAATTTTTGGTCAAATGGAAGTTCTATCCTTTTGAAGATGCCACCTGGGAGAAAGAAGCTGAACTGATACGGGATTACCCCCACTTTGCGAGATGAGGACATCTCGCATTTTTCAAGTGGGAGAGGATGTAAGATTCCTCCCGAGCCCCTCAAGATGTCTAGTTTCTTCTCAAAATAATAAAAGATCTTGTTTCTACCTGCTTTGGCCTAGAGAGAGAAAATGTTCTAGAGAGAGATAAATCAATTTTTAGATATCTTTGGATGAAAAAATATCCCTTCTTATTAAAATAAATTTCCCTCGAAACAGAAGTTTAAAAAGAAATTCCTAATGTGCACAAAAGACCTTAGTCTAAGGGTCAAGATTTTTTGAAAATTTTGGATTAAGGTTCCTATGGACCAATAAGATTAATCCAAATGTAGGGAGGAGATAAATTGAAGAATAAAATAACCCCCCCCCCCCCCCCCCAAAATGAGTAAATGCTCACATAAGATGAAGAGTAGACTAAGGACCAAAGAAAACAATTAAAAAACTGAATTTTGACACCTCAGAGTGGGGATCTTCCCTCATGAAGTAGGTGCCTTTTTCTCATTATTACCCCCAATTCTTAATCAATAAAATGAGATATTTTCATCTCTCCTCTCTCCCGTTTTAAAACTAGATCCAAAAAGTAAGCTGAACTGACCCAAAAATGGTCAAAAATTGACCAAACTGATCTGGAAAATTCTAGAATCAGTTTGCTTCGTTAGAGGCTCACTTTTTCCTATAAATAGAAGCCTGCCCGTTTGTAAAAACTTAATGGTTTTCATGCACTGTTACTCTACTCCTGTCCTGAGCCATCTACATTGAATTTCTTAACAATTCAATTGTTCTTGGCCCAATCCTCTCCAAAGTGAATTGCTGGCTACTCTTGCTTCAAAAACAAGAGTAGAACCCTCAATCCCTCAAGCCAAAGGAGAGCTTACAAGCTCCATGTAAGCTAATTTTCTTACTTGTTTAATGAAAAATCTATGGTTTTCTTAATTTTTATGCTTTGCAAATGTTTGAATTAAATTCAAATGCTATGCCTTTGATAAAAAGGCCACCCCCTTCTCTTCTTTACATTCCAATCTTTCTCAATTCTAGAAAGATTAACTAAGGGATTAATTAAACTCTTCTTATTATTTACTCTCTTGAATTTAAAAAAATATGTAGATTAGAGTTCTATAAATCTAATTCGGGTTAATTTAAGTTAAACAAAGAATGATAAAAATGAGACATGGCCAGCCATACAAAGGAGGTTATGGCAAAAGTTTTCAAAATTTTATGGAAAAGAAAGTTTGTTTTTATGTTATTCCAAAAGAGTAATTCCCAACAATTGTGCATCTAAAAGAAATATTCTTATTACTCTATGTACATATTCACCTATGAATATGCATGGATATCACTGATATTAATTATTAAAATTGATTATGCATAGAAAGATGCATAAAGGAATTTTTTTATTACAAAAGTGTAATTATTATTAAATTTAATTTCTATGCATAGAAAGATGCATACTGAAAATTTTTTATTATAAAAGTGTTATTCCTATTAAAATTTATTTTTATGCATAAAGGAAATTTTTTTCATTAAAAAGTGTTATTCTAAATAAAAATTGATTTTTATGCATAGAAAGATGCATAAAGGAAATTTTTTTATTACAAAAGTGTTATTCTTATTAAAATTAATTTTTATGCATAGAAAGATGCATAAATGAATTTTTTAATTACAAAAGTGTTATTGTTATTAAATTTGATTTTTATGCATAGAAAGATGCATAAAGGATTTTTTTTATAAAACTGTTATTCCCATTGAAGTTGATTTTTATGCATAAATAGATGCATAAAGAATTTTTATTTTAAAATTAGAATTTTTTTAAATTCTATGTTTAAATTCTATGAGTATTTGATAAATGAATAATTAAATACTCTAAGAGAGAAATTTCTATCATTTTATATTCACACGGATTGTAAAAAGAAAATTCATGAAATCTATCGAGATCAAAATATTCAGATAAATGATTCCTCATTGGAATTCGTAACTAGTTTAGAAATGAGCTAAGTGAATATTCAAAGAAAGAAATTTAGTAAAATAGTAACTGAATTATCTAATCTTTTGGAGATAGTTCAGAAAGAATCTTATCCGACTCGAACCTTAAATCAGACTATGACCAAGACCAAACTCTTTCGTCAGTTGTTAGGAAAGAAAGTGTGCCGAGTTTAGAAAAATATAATACTCAATCAGTCTCAACACGGAGAGTCCAGAGTGATACTATTTTTTGAGTAACAAGGGACTAGATGAAATTTTTGAGTTATGACATCTGTAACCAATAACTGTTTGTCAATGGATTATTTTATAAGTTAAAGTTTAAAGAGGAGTGTGTGCATATCTGTATTCGAAAGTAAAAGTTAAGAAAGGCATTCAATTATGGGTGGGTGAGTAATTGTCTAGTTCTACCGATTCCAGTGGTGGGGTGGTGGCTAACCCATGGGCCGAAATCAATGGAGTTTTAATAATTAAATTGAAATAATAGGAATACGCTTAGATTTTGAGTAGTTAAATAAAACCTTGAAGAATTTCTCTAATGAGTAGATCAATGGCTGTGCGCCTGACTTCTATTAGGAAAAAAGTGTTGAATTTCCCAAATGATTAAAAAATCTCATGAACTCTGCTCTACAGCCCGAGAAAGCAGTGAGACTCGCTCGTCACTTTGAGGATCTATACTTTCCCGATCCAATAGAGCGAAGTATTCGCGTCAATACCAATCACCGATAGAGACTTAGACATATCTCGCTAACCATGATCTTGATAAGGCTAGGAGTTGTTCATTATGTACAACTCTATATTCATTCATCTTGGAATTTTAGAATTTCTTGTCGTATTTTTAGACTTCTTAGCCGCTTTATTCCTAGGAGAAGAATTATAGCACCTTTATTAGTAATGAATCGTGTATATCATAGCATGTCTCCATTGCAGTATCGCCTTTTTATGCGTATGCGATTGAGGCGGTGACTTTTGGAGCCGAGACGCTCTATGTATATATCAAAAACTTTTGATAAAAAATGATGTTTTGCAAAAGATTCCAAATTGTTTTCGTGGTTGTGAATATTGGTTAATAAAATTATTAGAGTAAATATTATTTTCAAGAATTATGATGGAATATTTATTTGTTTAAGAAATAAATCTCAATAATTAAATAGTCATAAATCTAATGACAAAGTTAAATTGACAAAAATATCATTTTGTCAGAATCATGAGACGCGCGGCCCGTGCGTGCTAGGCAGCGGGATCCTCTACCCGTTGATGTAGTAGCTGATGCCAGTGGTTTTACCCTGGAGGTGCGCTCATGTAGGAAGGTCATGTAATCGCCTATGAATCCGGAAAACTCAGAATGCATGAGAGAAATTATGTTGTCCACCACAGCCTAGAGCTACTTTCAGTAGTCTATGCCCTGAAATTGTGGAGACATTACCTACTACTGGGTCAAAGATTCACTTTGATGATAGATCATCAGAGCTTAAAGTGGATCTTCACTTAGAAGGATCTCAACATGTGCCAAAGAAGGTGGATATAGACCCTGCAAGAATTTGATTATGAAATCAAGTACCGCCCAGGCAATGAAAATGTGGTAGCAGATGCCCTCAGCAGAAAAGCCTCCTTGCTTTCAAATCACAGTTGAAATCCATTGATTAATGAAGCAAGAGAGAAGATCATGCTAGATAGATTCTTTCCCCCTATTGCTACCCTCCTTATGGAGGAAAGCAAAACTCCTCAGGAGTTGAACCGAGTTCAAGGGTACAGCCTGGATGAAGGAACTATGCATTATAATAGCAGGCTATGCATTCCCAATGATGAGGGAACTAAGGGTCAAATTCTAAATCAAGGCCATGATAGCCTTATAGCAGAACATCCAGGTTTCATCAAGACCTACATGTCTCTAAAGAAAAGCTTCTTTTGGCCTGGCCTAAAAAAGGATGTACTTAATCATGTACATCAATGCTGCCTGATATGTCAAAAAGTCAAAGCTGAGAGAGTAAAAAGGCCTGGGAAGTTACATGCATTAGAAATCCCCCAGATGAAGTAGGAATGTATTAGTATGGATTTTATTACTGGACTACTACCTTCAGTGCAATCAGGTTACAGCTCCATCTTCATGGTAGTTGATAGACTAACCAAAGTTGCCCATCTGATTCCAGTAAAAGAAACCTACACTGCAGTGGATGTGGCCAGAGTGTTTTTCAAGGAAATCTTCAGATTGCATGGCCTACCCAGGAGAATAGTAAGTGATCGAGATCCCAAATTTACATCAACATTCTGGACTACATTCTTCGAAGCAGTAGGAACTTTCTTGGATCTCAGCACAGCTTAGCACCCCGAGACGGATGGTCAAACAGAAAGGGTGAACCAAGTAATCGAAGATATACTTCTATCATGCTATGGCAAGGAACCCAAGAAGTGGCTAAGCTATTTGCACCTAGTCGAATTCTCCTACAATGCTTCTTATCACACTGAAGTATCTAGACAGATGTCTAGACAGATGCTTGATGACATGGAGCAGTAGATGCACTCAATCCGCAAGGATATAAAGGCTGCCCACAGGATAGACAGAAGCAGTATGCAGATAAGAAGAGGTCATATAGAAAATTCGAAGAAGCAGATATGGTCTTCATTCGAGTACACCCCAAAAGAAGTTCTCTATCTCTTGGGAAGTACAAGAAGTTATCCCCCAGATATTGTGGGCCATATCTGATTACAAAGAAAGTAGATGACTTAGCCTATGAACTTCTTCTATCTCCTCATCTCAAAGTACATAGTATATTTCATGTCAACCTACTTAAGAAGTATGTACCAAGCCCGAATCATGTGCTTAATGATGAACTCTTAACTTCTTCAACCCAAGGGCGGATGGAACTCCAACTTGAAGAAATCCTTGATGTTCGAGATAAGGTTCTCAAGAACCGAATTCTAAGAGAATGATTGGTCAAATGGAAGTTCTATCCTTTTGAAGACGCCACGTGAGAGAAAGAAGTCGAACTGATGCAGGGTTACCCCCAGTTTGCGAGATGAGGACATCTCACATTTTTCAAGTGGGAGGGGAAGTAAGATGCCTCCCGAGCCCCTCAAGATGTCATTTTCAGAATAATAAAAGATCTTGTTTCTACCTGTTTTGGCCTAGAGAGAAAATATTCGAGAGAGGTAATTCAATTTTTAGATATCTTTGGATGGAAAAATATCCCTTCTTATTAAAATAAAATTTTCCCGTAACAGAAGTTTAAAAAGAAATTCCTAAGGTGCATTAGAAATAAATTATAATGTGCACAAAAGACCTTAGCCTAAGGGTCAAGATTTTTCAAAAATTTAGAAAAATACACTCAACTCCCGCCAAATCTGAAACTAAGTTTGAGGCCCTTCGAATTGATGAGTGGATCAAGGTTATAGAATTCGAGGAATTTCGTTATGAAATTCTGAATTCCGATAAAGAAGTTTTGGGGATACTGATTCAAGAAATACTCATTGTATTCAAAAGAAAATCAAACTGAAAACTTACATAGAAACCCTATTTTCTTAAAGGATTGTCTTACGCCAGAATGCTAGAGGGAGCATTTGGTATATGTTTTTCTAAGTAAAAAACAGCAAATATTACCTAAAACTTCAAAGTAAATTTGGGAAATAATGTTTTCACTTGTTAAGATTATGTTTGAAATGAACTTCGTAAATTGAAAACTCATAAATTGAACTGGATTTTTAGATGGATACCCCAAATCTGTCTAGCATTCTTGGACTCTCCCCCCAAAGTCAGGATATAATCTCCTTTGCCTTCAAAAATCTCATCAACTCCGCTACAACCCGAAAAAGTAGAGTGAGACTCGCTCGTCACTTTGAGGATCTATACTTTCCCGATCCAATAGAGCGACGTCACATATGTGGTTCTCTAGAGGGCGAAGTACTCGCGTCAATACCAATGAACGACAGAGACTTAAACAGAATATCTCGCTAACCATGATCTTGATAAGGCTAGGAGTTGTTCATTATGTACAACTCTATAGTCATTCATCCCAGAATTTTAGAATTTCTTGTCGTATTTATGCGTATGCGATTGAGGCGGTGACTTTTAGAGCCAAGAGGCTCTATGTTATTATCAAAAACTTTTCATAATAAATAATGTTTTGCAAAAGATTCCAAATTATTTTCGTGATTGTGAATAGTGGTTAATAAAATTATCAGAGTGAATATTATTTTCAAGAATTATGATGGAATATTTATTTGTTTAAGAAATAAATCTCAATAATTAAAGTCAAAAATCTAATGACAAAGTTAAATTGACAAAAATATCATTTTGTGAGAATCATGAGGCGCACGGCTCGTGCTAGACAGCCGGATCCTCTACCCTTTGAGGTAGTAGCTTATGCCAGTGGTTTTGCCCTGGGAGGTGCGCTCATGCAGAAAGGTCATGCAGTGGCCTATGAATCTCGAAAACTAAGAACGCATGAGAGAAATTATGTTGTCCACCACACGACCTAGAGCTACTTTCAGTAGTCTATGCCCTAAAATTATGGAGACATTACCTACTGGGTCAAAGATTCACGTTGATGACAGATCATCAAAGCTTAAAGTGGATCTTCATTTAGAAGGATCTCAACATGCACCAAAGAAGGTGGATATAGACCCTGTAGGAATTTGATTTAGAAATCAAGTACCAACCAGGCAAAGAAAATGTGGTAACAAATGCCCTCAGCAGAAAAGCCTCCTTGCTTTTGCAATCACAGTGGTGTCAAATCCATTGATTAATGAAGCAAGAGAGAAGATCATGCAGGATAGATTATTTGGCCCTATTGCTACCCTCCTTACGCAGGAAAGCAAAACTCCTCAGGAGTTGAACCCAGTTCAAGGGTATAGCCTAGATGAAGGAATTATGCATTATAAAAGCAGGCTATGCATTCCCAATGATGAGGGAGCTAAGGGTCAGATTTTGAATGAAGGCCATGATAGCCTTATAGCAGGACATCGAGGTTTCATGACCTACATGTCTGTAAAGAAAAGCCTCTTTTGGCCTGGCCTAAAAAAGGATGTACTTAATCATGTACGTCAATGCCTGATATGTCAGAAAGTCAAAGCCGAGAGAGTAAAAATGCCTAGGAAGTTAGTCCATTAGAAACCCCCCAGATGAAGTGGGAATGTATCAGTACGGATTTTATTACTGAACTACCTTCAGTGCAATCAGGTTACAACTCCATCTTTGTGGTAGCTGACAGACTAACCAAAGTTGCCAATCTGATTCCAGTAAAAGAAACCTACACTACAGTGGATGTGGCCAGAGTGTTGCTCAAGGAAATCTTCAGATTGCATGGCCTACCCAAGAGAATAGTAAGTGATCGAGATCCAAAATTCACGTCAAGATTCTAGACTGCATTCTTCGAAGCAGTAGGAACTTTCTTAGATCTTAGCACAGCTTACCACCCCGAGACGGATGGTGAGCCAAGTAATCGAAGATATACTTCAGTCATGCTGTGGAAGGGAACCCAAGAAGTGGCTAAGCTATCTGCACCTAGTCCAATTCGCCTACAATGCTTCTTATCACCGAAGTATCGAGATAAGACCTTTCAAAGCTCTATATGGACAAGACTGCCTACCATTAACTTGGTCCAACCCATTGATTAGGGTCAAGATGTCCAGAAAGATGCTTGATGACATGGAGCAGCAAATGCAATCAATTTGTAAGGATATAAAAGCTACCCAGGATAGACAAAATTAGTATGCAGATAAGAAGAGGTCAGACGGAAAATTCAAAGAAGCAGATATGGTCTTCGTTCGAGTATGTCCCAAAAGAAGTTCTCTATCTCTTGGGAAGTATAAGAAGTTATCCCCCAGATACTGTGGGCCATATCTGATTATAAAGAAAGTAGGTGACTTAGCCTATAAACTTCTTCTGCCACCTCATCTCAAAGTACATAATGTATTTCATGTCAGCCTACTTAAGAAGTATGTACCGAGCCCGAATCATGTGCTTAATGGTGAACTCTTAACTTCTTCAATCCAAGGGCGGATGGAACTCCAACCTGAAGAAATCCTTGATGTTTGAGAGAAGGTTCTCAAGAACAAAATTCTGAGAGAATTATTGGTCAAATAGAAGTTCTATCCTTTTGAAGACACCACCTGGGAGAAAGAAGCCGAACTGATGCGGGATTACCCCCAGTTTATGAGATGAGGACATCTCGCGTTTTTCAAGTGGGAGAGAATGTAAGATTCCTCCCGAGCCCCTCAAGATGTCCAGTTTCTTTTCTTGTAATCAATTCCCTTTTTAGAATAATAAAAGATATTGTTTCTACCTATTTTGGTCTAGAGAGAGAAAATATTCTAGAGAGAGATAATTTAATTTTTAGATATCTTTGGATGGAAAAATATCCCTTCTTATTAAAATAAATTTCCCTCGAAATAGAAGTTTAGAAAGAAATTCCTAAGGTGCATTAGAAATAAATTATAATGTGCACAAAAGACCTTAGCCTAAGGATCAAGATTTTCTGAAAATTTTGGATTAAGGTTCCTATGGACCAATAAGATTAATCCAAATCTAGGGAGGAGATAAATTGAAGAATAAAAGAACCCCCCCCCCAAAATGAGTAAATGTTCACATAAGATGAAGAGTGGACTACGGACCAAAGTAAACAATAAAAAAACTGAATTTTGACACCTCACAGTGGCTATCTCCCCTCATGAAGTAGGTGCCTTTTTCTCATCATTACCCCCAATTCTTCATCAATAAAATAAGATATTTTCTTCTCTCTTGTTTCAAAACTAGATCCAAAAAGTAAGCTGAACTGACCCTCCCCCTTTGAAAAAGCTTAATGGTGTTTATGCACTGTTACTCTACTCCTGTCCTGAGCCATCTACATTGAATTTCTTAATAATTCAATTGTTTTTTGCCTAATCCTCTCCAAAGTGAATTGGTAGCCACTCTTGCTTCAAAAACAAGAGTAGAACCCTCGATCCCTCAAGCCAAAGGAGAGATTACAAGCTCCATGTAAGCTATTTTCCTCAAGCCAAAGGAGAGATTCAAGCTCCATGTAAGCTATTTTTCTTACTTGTTTAATGAAAAATTTATGGTTTTCTTAATTTTTATGCTTTGCAAATGTTTGAATTAAATTCAAATGCTCTTCTTTACATTCCAACCTTTCTCAATCCTAGATAGATTAACTAAGGGATTAATTAAACTCTTCTTATTGTTTACTCTCTTGAATATATAAAATTATGTAGATTAGAGTTCTATAAATATAATTTGGATTAATTTAAGTAAATAAAGAATGATAAAAATGAGAAATGGTCAGCCATACAAAGGAGGTTATGGCAAAATTTTCTAGAATTTTGTGGAAAAGAAAGTTTGTTTTAATATTATTCCAAAAGAGTAATTCCCACCAATTGTGCTAAAAGAAATATTCTAATTACTCCATGTACATATTCACCTATGCATATGCATGGATATCACTGATATTAATTATTAAAATTGATTATGCATAGAAAGATGCATAAAGAAATTTTTTTATTACAAAAGTGTTATTTTTTTATTTTAATTTCTATGCAGAGAAAGATGCATAATGGAAATTTTTTATTATAAAAGTGTTATTATTATTAAAAACAATTATGCATAGAAAGATGCATAAAGAAAATTTTTTTATTACAAAAGTGTTATTCTAAATAAAATTTAATTTTTATGCATAGAAAGATTTTTTTATTACAAAAGTGTTATTCTTATGAAAATTTATTTTTTTGCATAGAAAGATGCATAAAGGAAATTTCTTTATTACAAAAGTGTTGTTCTTATTAAAATTGATTTTTATGTATAGAAAGATACATAAAGAAATTTTTCTTATTACAAAAGTGTTATTCTTATTAAAATTGATTTTTATGCATAAAAAGATGCATAAAAGAAAGTTTTTTTATAAAAGCGTTATTCTTTTAAAAATTGATTTTTATGCATAAATAGATGTATAAAGAAATTCTTTTTATTTTAAAAGTGTTATTCCTATTAAAATTGATTTTATGCATAAATAGATGCATAAAAGGATTTTTTTTAATAAAAGTGTTATTCCCATTGAAGTTGATTTTTATGCATAAATAGATGCATAAACAATTTTTATATCAAAATTAAAATTTTCTTAAATTCTATGTCTAAACTCTATGAGTATTTGATAAATGAATAATTAAATACTCTAAGAGAGAAATTTCTATCGTTTTATATTCACACGGATTGTAAAAATAAAATTCACCAAATCTATCGAGATCAAAATATTCAGATAAATGATTCCTCATTGGAATTCGTAACTAGCTTAGAGATCAGCTAAGTGAATATTCAAAGAAAAAAATTCAATAAAATAGTAACTGAATTATCTAACCTTTTCGAGAAAGATAGTTCAGGAAAAATCTTATCCGACTCGAACCTTGAATCAAAAGATGACCAAGACCAAACTCTTTCGTCAGTTCCGAGGAAAGAAATTGTGCCCAGTTTAGAAAAATACACTCAACTCCCGCTAAATCTGAAACTAAGTTTAAGGTCCTTCGAATTGATCTATGGATCAAGGTTATAAAAATCGAGGAATTTTGGTATGAAATTTTGAATTCAGATCAAGAAGTCTTGGGGATACTCATTCAAGAAATACTCATTGTATATAAAAGAAAATCAAACTAAAAACTTGCATAGAAACGCTATTTTCTTAAAGGACTGTCTTACGCCAAAATGCTGGTGGAGGGAGCATTTGGTATATGTTTTTCTAAGGAAAGTTTCGTTGCAACAGCTGCCGAAGAGTGTTCAAAGAACAGCTCTCACGCGGCAAAGCCAGGTCTTGACCAGCCTCAGTATGGTTGAAAAATGGAGCGCTTCCGGTATGATGGACGAGGGCCGTTAAAGTGGATCTTCACTTAGAAGGATCTCAACATGCGCCAAAGAAGGTAAATACATACCCTACAAGAATTTGATTCTGAAAACAAGTACCGCCCAAGCAATGAAAATGTGGTAGCAGATGCCCTCAGCAGAAAAGCCTCCTTGCTTGCAATCACAATTGTCAAATCCATTGATTAATGAAGCAAGAGAGAAGATCATGCAGGATAGATTCTTTGGTCCTATTGCTACCCTACTTATGCAGGAAACCAAAACTCCTCAAGAGTTGAACCGAGTACAAGGGTACAGTCTGGATGAAGGAATTATGCATTATAAATGCAGGCTATGCATTCCCAAACAATGATGAGGGAACTAAGGGTCAAATTCTGAATGAAGCCCATGATCGCCTTATAGCAGGATATCCAGGTTTATCAAGATCTACATGTCTGTAAAGAAAAGCTTCTTTTGGCCTGGCCTAAAAAAGGATGTACTTAATCATGTACGTCAATGCCTGATATCTCAGAAAGTCAAAGCCGAAAGAGTAAAAATGCCTGGGAAGTTACATCCATTGGAAATCCCCCAGATGAAGTGGGAATGTATTAGTATGGATTTTATTACTGGACTACCTTCAGTGCAATCAGGTTACAACTCCATCTTCGTGGTAGTTGACAAACTAACCAAAGTTGCCCATCTGATTCTAGTAAAAGAAACCTACACTGTAGTGGATGTGGCCAGAGTGTTCCTCAAGAAAATCTTCAAATTGCATGGCCTACCTAGAAGAATAGTAAGTGATCGAGATCCAAAATTCACATCAAGATTTTGGATTGCATTCTGAAGCAGTAGGAACTTTCTTGGATCTCAGCACAGATTACCACCCCGAGACGGATGGTCAAGCAAAAAGGGTGAACCAAGTAATCAAAGATATACTTTGGTCATGCTGTGGTGGCAGGGAACCCAAGAAGTGGCTAAGCTATCTTCACCTAGTCGAATTTGCCTACAATGCTTCTTATCACCGAAGTATCAAGATGAGCCCTTTCAAAGCTCTGTATAGACAAGACTGCCTAACACCATTAACTTGGTCCAACCCACTGATTAGGGTCGAGATGTCTAGACAAATGCTTGTTTGACGACATGGAGCAGCAAATGCAGTCAATCCACAAGGATATAAAAGTTGCCCACCAGGATAGACAGAAGCAATATGCAGATAAGACAAGGTCAAACAGAGAATTTGAAGAAGTAGATATGGTCTTCGTTTGAGTATGCCCCAAAAGAAGTTCTCTATCTCTTGGGAAGTACAAGAAGTTATCCCCCAGATATTGTGGGCCATATATGATTACAAAGAAAGTAGGTGACTTAGCCTATGAACTTCTTCTGCCTCCTCATCTCAAAGTACATAATGTATTTCATGTCAGCCTACTTAAGAAGTATGTATCGAGCCAAAATCATGTGCTTAATGATGAACTCTTACTCCAACCTGAAGAAATCCTTGATGTTCGAGAGAAGGTTCTCAAGAACAGAATTCTGAGAGAATTATTGATCAAATGGAAGTTCTATCGTTTTAAGGACGCCACCTGGGAGAAAGAAGCCGAACTGATGCGGGATTACCCCCACTTTGTGAGATGAGGACATCTTACATTTTTCAAGGGGGAGAGGATGTAAGATTCCTCCTGAGCCCCTCAAGATGTCCAGTTTCTTCCCCTATAATCAATCCCCTTTTTAGAATAATAAAAGATCTTGTTTCTACCTGTTTTGGCCTAGAGAGAGAAAATATTCTAGAGAGAGATAATTTAATTTTTAGATATCTTTGGATGGAAAAAAAATCCCTTCTTATTAAAATAAATTTCCCCCGAAACAAAAGTTTTAAAAGAAATTCCTAAGGTGCATTAGAAATAATTTACAATGTGCACAAAAGACCTTAGCCTAAGGGTCAAGATTTTCTAAAAACTTTGGATTAAGGTTCCTATGGACCAATAAGATTAATCCAAATGTAGGGAGGAGATAAATTGAAGAATAAATGAAACCCCCCCCCCCAAAAAATGAGTAAATGCTCACATAAGATAAAGAGTGGACTAAGGACAAAGAAAATAATTAAAAAATTAGATTTTGACACCTCAGAGTGGGGATCTCCCCTCATGAAGTAGGTGCTTTTTTCTCATCATTACTCCCCATTATTAATCAATAAAATAATATATTTTTATCTCTCCTCTCTCCTGTTTCCAAAACTAGATCCAAAAAGTAAGCTGAACTGACCCAAAAATGGTCAAAAATAGACCAAACTGATCTAGAAAATTCTAGAATCAATTTGCTTGGTTTGAGGCTCACTTTTTCCTATAAATAGAAGCCTCCCCGTTTGTAAAATCTTAATGGTGTTTATGCACTATTACTCTACTCCTGTCCTGAGCCATCTACATTGAATTTCTTAATAATTCAATTGTTTTTGGCCTAATGCTCTCCAAAGTGAATTGGTGGCCATTCTTGCTTCAAACAAGAGTAGAACCCTCAATCCCTCAAGCCAAAGGAGAGCTTACAAGCTCCATGTAAGCTAATTTTCTTACTTGTTTAATGAAAAATCTATGGTTTTCTTAATTTTTATGCTTTGCAAATGTTTGAATTAAATTCAAATGCTATGCCTTTGATAAAAAGGCCACCCCCTTCTCTTCTTTACATTCCAACCTTTCTCAATCCTAGAAAGATTAACTAAGGGATTAATTCAACTCTTCTTAGTGTTTACTCTCTTGAATTTAGAAAGTGTAGATTAGAGTTCTATAAATCTAATTTGGGTTAATTTAAGTTAAATAAAAAATGATAACAATGAGAAATGGTCCGCCATACAAAGGAGGTTATGGCAAAATTTTCCAGAATTTTGTGGAAAAGAAAGTTTGTTTTTAGGTTATTCCAAAAGAGTAATTCCCACCAATTGTGCATCTAAAAGAAATATTCTAAGCATTAATAGCGGTTGATGTCAAGCTATCCATCTCACCGAGACACTCTCCAACAAGCCTTGATGTCAAGCTATCCATCTCGCAGAAACACTCTCCAATAAGCCTTGATAGAATTATTGGAAAGCAAGTACGTGGGTGTTACGATACATCCAAGATACTTACAAGAGTATGGCATCATCAATGCAGCCAAGACCCTCAGTGCTTTTGTCACTCGGATTGGGTAGGTGATTTAGACACCAGGAACTCGATAAATAGGGTAATGTTTCTATTTGGGTTTCAAATACATTTCTTGGATTAGTAAGCAACATCTCTATGTTACACTCTCATTATAGATAGCTTGAGATTAACCTCTATTGGGATACCAAGTGCCTTGCATTCAGTCATGCAAAATACCTTCAGTATCTCACCTGCATATTTTTGTTAAAAATGAAAATGTTATCTAGTCCTTACTAGATCTCAATCAATAATGCTAATATCTTGGTCTTCTCAAACTTTTCACTAAGCATAACTGTGTTTGTGAGATCTTGTTTTGGTGACCTTGTCAAGATGAGGTCATCTACATAGAGAACAATGACTACATACTTTCCCTACTCACAAAAGACATAAATTTATGTCTAAAATTCCATGTAAGAGACTAACATTCACAAAGTCAATCAACTGGTACCTCGCTCATGGGGTGTGTTTCAGCCCTTAGAGTGCCTTCCATAACCAACAAACTTTGCTTTTTCAAAATTGGGAAAACCACAAACCCTAGTGGTTGACCCACATATACCTCCTTCCTGAGGTTCCTATTGAGGAAAGTATATTTTACATCCATTCAAAAAATAGGCCACCACCCTATGTTGCCAATGCAAGAATGATGCAAATTATGGTTAACCTAGATGTAGGAGCAAAAATGTCCTAAAATTTGTGGTTAACTTGGATGTAGGAGCAAAAGATTTCTCAAAGTCAAAAACTTTAATTGGTCTCAAAGAACCATTAGATCTATATTTTTCCTTGTAAACTTGCTTATCGCCAATTACCTTGCATCTTGGAGGACAATCTATAAGGTCCCAAGTGTGGTTTTTTAGGATGGACATTATTCTTACATGGCTTCCATCCACTTTTGATCCCCTTGTGCTTCAACAAAGGTGGTAAACTCCTGAATCTTGATCATAGGCCACCACCCTATGCTGCCAATGCAAGAATGATGCAAATTACGGTTAACCTAGATGTAGGAGCAAAAATGTCCTAAAATTTGTGGTTAACTTGGATGTAGGAGCAAAAGTTTTCTCAAAGTCAAAAACTTTAATTGGTCTCAAAGTACCATTAGATCTATATTTTTCCTTGTAAACTTGCTTATCGCCAATTACCTTGCATCTTGGAGGACAATCTATAAGGTCCCAAGTGTGGTTTTTTAGGATGGACATTATTCTTACATGGCTTCCATCCACTTTTGATCCCCTTGTGCTTCAACAAAGGTGGTAAACTCCTGAATCTTGATCTCTATCATGAGAGAGAAATTCAAGGAGACGCCTTGTTTTTCTCCTCTAACCTAACATCTTGAGGTGCATCATTGATGGTCATACATTTTGCTCCAGCTAAAACTTGCATGTAGCACTTAGAAAATGGATTACTCTTTTATTGCACATCATGCTCTTATTATTCATCTTCAAAATCCATCTCCATATGAAATAGGACGAACCTCGAGAAGCATCTTTCCATAGAGATCAACATGTCTGAGCTGATCTCTATGGAATAGTACTTATCTTTCCACAAAGATCAATGTGTATGAGTTAAAGAGGATCAATAGCCCTAAAACTGGCCTTTTGTGGAAAGGGTTTTTGGTGTTGCTTACCCATCATGCAGGCTTCATATAAATCTAGATTGTTAGAAATTGGAGGTAAATTCTCAACTAGGTTACTTTTTTGCATCCTCATACCAAGAGAAGACACACACATGTGGTGGGGTTGTGGGTCTGGCAGAGTGGTGGTACTATTCCCATAATCACCATAGTCCACAAGGACACATAGTCACACTTTATGTGGGTGAGGTTACACATCACACTGGAGAGATGTATACACATTGAAGGATGTTACTTCCCACCTAAGATGTCCTCAAGCTATTCTAGAGGAGGCAGAGCAGTTTTATCCCCTCCATGTAGACATCATTGAATTCTCACACTTGGGGGTAGTTCTCCTTTTAGGGGACTTCAACACTAAGACTTAGCTGGCATCTATATATGACCAAGAGAAGCAGACCATGTAGGAGATAGACTCAAAGGAGATTGGCATTCCTCGAGCATCATGGGATAGAGGGGACATTACAGCATCACGGAGAGAGTTCCTCATGTTGGGGGACCACAGATGTCTTAGCCATATTCAATGGGATATCTTGTTGGCCTTCTTCCAGAGCCCTCACATGCTTCCTACATTGTAGAGGCTTGAGTATTGTGGATTACCTTATATGGGATCTCGAACTTTAGCCACATCCATACATACCTTCACCATTCCCACCCACTACACATCTCCCACTACACCCAGATTCACCTCCACCATGATGGGGACTCAACTTAATCGGACCATCTCTATCGACATCTAACATATATAGTCTCCAATATCCCACTAGTTGACCTCACCTCTCAGCTCACCACAATCTTACACACCTCTGCCATAGCCACAATTCCATCCACACTAGCTCATTTACCATCATACCCCCCATTGGCACCATGCCCCAAAATGATTGGTATAACGAGGAATTCCACATATCACATGAGCATCTCCTACCTGAGGTTATAACTGGCTAAATCCAAGAGCAAGATGCTCAAAGGATTAACCAATACACAACTAGATGTAAGAAACATGCACATGTTAAGGGCCAATACAAGGACTTATAACTGGCTAAATCCAAGAGCAAGATGCTCAAAGGATTAACCAATACACAACCAGATGTAAGAAACATGCACATGTTAAGGGCCAATACAAGGACTTATACACCAATCTTTCAAAGGTGTGAACTGTACTAAAGGGCTAGAAGAAACCCCGAGTGAAATGCCCACCCACACCCATCTCAACTCCATCCATATAACACACATATGCATGATCTCTATACAAAGTACCAAATCAACCCCCCATCCCACCACCATCACATCCATGTCCCATCACATCCACCTTCTTCACACCCAACATGGTAGCTCGATCCATATGGAGACTCAAAAATGGTAGATCACACGACCACCACGGCCTATTATAAAATCACATATGCCATGCGGAGGAGACTCTAGCACGCCTCTTGGCCCATATGTTCAATCAAGCTCTTTCGAAAGGCTTCACACCCACCTGAAGAGACCATATCATCACACCCATCCATAAAATCGGGGATCCCATTTACCCCAACAATTACATGACTATTATGATTAGCCACACAGTTGCCAAACTTTATGCGTCAATACTTGAGATTGAGCTCAACACACTAGCAGAGAGACATGGGTACAAAGCATCAAGGGGCAGGCAGGCTTCCGCAGGTCACTCTCTACTTGGATCACATCTTCACCCTCCGAAAGAGGCCAAAGCATGACACCGACATGTTTACTATTGATTTATGGATTTTTGCAAAGCATTTGATATGGTGCCTCGAGTGAGACTACTGCAAAGACTCTAGAATTTGGGGCTACCATCAAGGATCATGGCATTATATGAGTCGGTCATAGGGCGGGTGAGATTCCCAAGAGGATTATCAAAGGAACTATCCACTACCATTGGAGCAGCATTGGAGTTAAGCAAGGATGCCCACTGTCTCCCACTCTCTTTGTCGTCTACATCAATGAGATTTCAGCCTTCATTAATAGAGGAGGGGGAGGAGGTGTATCACTAGCATGCATCCTTGTTTCCAAACTACTTTATGCTAATGACATTGTGCTTATTACAGATTCTCCAAAGGCTCTCCAAAGGCATCTAGGCACAGTATAGGACTTTTGTGCATAGTAGGATCTCATAGTAAACCTTGGGAAAACCAAGGTTATGATCTTGAACTCATCCCCTCTTTTCACATCTTGACTGAGTTTCACCTAGATGGGCAGCCCACTCAACTATGACCCAGGCTTCCCATTCATCAAGCTATCTCAGGATGACAAGAACCGAGTGATCAAATATGATATATTGGGACTATACATACAAGATACCTGGATCACAACACATGACCCACTCTCACACAAACGGTGGAAGTACTACATGGATACTTTAATGAGGCTTACAAAGGATGGTTTCATATTGAGGGCTAGATATCTTGACCTATACATGGCACATGCCATGCTCAAGGGGTTCACCTCTAAGAAATTTTATGTATCACGTGCATTCAAAAAACCCCTTACACTTACATACTTTTATGAATAAAATGACCCCTTTTTCTTAAACTTATGGTTTTTTTCCAAAATTGATTTAAAAAACCCCTCTTGTTGTAAATGTAATTTTGTAACTTTTTTGAATTAATATACCCCTCTTGATGAACTCACATGCTACACTTACAAATTTTTAGGTGAACCCCCCAAGATGCCATGTAGATTGCAATGGGCCAGTTTTACAGGTGTCATCACACCTCTTGATGATGATAGCGACAAGGAGAGCCATGCACATACCTTGTGAGAGGAGAGGATATGCATAGCATGCTAGCAGGAGGTCAAGTTAGAGGAGCACTTCATATGCAAGTGCATCGCATATTATGAGATTCAAGGGAGGTTACATTGTCTCTTTAGAGAGGGGTTTGGACCCTTGCCCATATTATAAGATTCAAGGGAGGTTACATTGTCTCTTTAGAGAGGGGTTTGGACCCTTGCCCATATTATAAGATTCAAGGGAGGTCACACTGTCTCTTTAGAGAGGGGTTTGGACCCTTGCCCATATTTTGAGATTCAAGGGAGGTTACACTGTCTCTTTAGAGAGGGGTTTGGACCCTTATCCAAGATCATGGATTACCTAGATCAACCGCATCCATGATCATGGATTACCTAGATCAACCGGTGCCTGGGCCTCTTTCTATTAAAGCTTCATCGCCACAAAGACTCACTGATTCGGGAGTCGATACCGCACGGTAGACATCCACCTTGGCCCTAGGAGACAATCACTCAATTCTTCCAACCATGAGAGGATTCCCCACTAGCCATGGATGACATACCGACAGCCTTATCGAGCCGCAAATTTTTGAGTGCACAACCCCCCTTCTAGACCCCACTCTTGTGTGACTCTAGACTGGTCCATGGCACTATAGCAATCCCGATGCCTCAGACTCCCTAAACCTTGCAAGTAACATAAACATTAGCCCCAGCTTGAGGAGATCTTGAAGAGGCATAGACACACCTTCACATGCCCTGGAGCTCTACAGAGACTTCTACAAGCTAACCCCATGTTGGATATCCTTGATTCCCCCCTCCCCCTGAAGTCTCCATAGGTTGTATGATGATGATGGTCCTTCTTGTATCATATGGCTTGGAATTGACATTCCTAGCTCACAGCTCTAGTCTTTGTTTTCTTTTGTACCATGATGAGATTACATGGACTAGTTTGTATCACTTTTGGCCTCATAGACCCACTGGATCTTTTAAAGGCGTCTAATATAACTCTCTCTCTCTCTCTCTCTCTCTCTCTCTCTCTCTCTCTCTTTAGGGTTTAGGGTTTAGGATCTCCAGACTTGAGTACCGGCACAATCATGGAAGTACTCCAAGTCCTAGGAAACCCCTCACACATGGCTCTATTAAACATGAGAGCTAGCCTTCCGGACGACTAACTACCGCACCATTATGATTGGTCACTTGCTCGTCAAGCTATATGCCTCTACTCTTGAGCATGAGTTGAGCAGATGGGGAGAGAGACAAGGGGTCCGAGCTCAGGGACGGGCCGGTTTCAGGAAGGAGATTCTCTACTTTGGATCATATCTTTACCCTCAGGGCTATCATTGAGGAGGGAAGAGCACATGGGAGGAGGATCTACTGTGGCTTTGTGGATTTTCGCAAGGCCACAGTGCCTAGAGCTAGACTGGTGCGCAGGCTGCAAGACTTGGGGGTTCCATGTGAGCTCATTTGGGGTATTATGGCACTTTATGAGACAGTAGTTGGGCAGGTGCGGACTTCAGAGGGTCTCTCCCGGGGTGAAACAGGGCTACCCGCTCTCTCCGACTCTATTTGGACTATACATTGATGAGCCTCTCTGATTATATTGGGACACGAGGGGACAGAGGAGCCCAGTTGGCTGGCACTTGGATACCTCTGCTCTTATATGCTGATGATATTATCAGACTCACCACCCACCAGAGGGTATGCAGAGGCACTTGGATACTTTACATGCTTATGCACATGACAGTGGGCTCTCAGTTAACCTTGGTAAGACCAAGGTTATGTTGTTTAACACTACAGCTCAGTGGGTCTGGAGATCATCAGCGCCTATTTTCACATATGGGCAGGAGGCAGTGGAGTATGTTGACTCATACACATATCTTGGAGTGGTGTTCACCGGGCCCACATTTTCCATGAGGGGGGGCAGCAGAGGCCAGATTGACTAGAGGATATGCAGCACTAGGAGGTCTAGAGAGGATGTGCTCAAAGGTACAGTTTCAGGAGCCATGCACTAAGCTGTGGCTTTTTGACACGTTGGTCACATCGGCTATGCTATATGGAGTACAGATCTGGGGACCTAGCCTAGATCGTCACAATCGATCTAGGATGCACATACGATGGACGCACATACGATGGATGGAGATCGATGGAGACACCACTTGTGTCCATGATCTCTAGGATGATTCGGGCTAAGGCCTCGGTACCCCATGAGATTATCCGAGCTGAGATGGGAGCACCACCGATCTAGTCGTCGAGGCTCTTGCCAGATCAGTGTCCTTCATTCATAGCACCTAGGAGCTTCCCCGACACTGGTATGCACGACTTGCTTTAGAGTCCTCTCATTAGCTAGCCATGGAGGGAGACACTTCATGTTGGTATGCACAGATAGCATCCTGGTTTTTGAGCTCCACGGGTTCAGCTTAGACAGTAGTAGTCTCTCTAGAGGCACCCTCTCTCACCTTGACACTTTGTGAGATTAGTACAGTAGTACTCTCTAGAGGCACCCTCTCACCTTGACACTTTGTGAGATTAGTACAGTCATCAGACAGAACCTCATTCAGTTGGAGACTAGGAGGACATGGCTAGAGCCCTCACAGAAGTTAGGGACGAAGATGGCTTAGACAGTAGTACTCTCTAGAGGCACCCTCTCTCACCTTGACACTTTGTGAGATTAGTACAGTCATCAGACAGAACCTCATTCAGTTGGAGACTAGGAGGACATGGCTAGAGCCCTCACAGAAGTTAGGGACAAAGATGGCTTTCTATAGAGACCATCTTCTCCGCACCACTGAGGATGGCTTTATACCTAGACCGAGCTACATGGATACCCATTTGTCTCATGGATTGAGGTGCGCCATTGGGCAAATCCGCACCTCTTCACATCAGTTAGAGATAGAGACAAGCAGATTTAGAGGCATACCTCCAGGGGACAGGATATGTCAAATTTGTTGGATAGAGCCAGAGACGAAGGAGCACTACATCTGTCGCTACACAGCATATTATGAGATTCGAGGGTGCTACCATTGCCTTTTCAGAGAGGGATTTGGACCACTGGCTAGAGTCATGGACTATTGTGATCAGCGATGCTTGGGTTTTTATCTCCTGGAGATCCGCAGGCTCAGAGATTCCATTATAAGGAGCAGACGCCCGACTGGCAGCAGGGAGTCCACACAGAGACAGATTACTGACTTCTTTAGAGGGACTACCCGGGAGGACACACAGCCGACAGCCCAACAGTGAGCACCCCGTGGGACTCTAGTTGAGAGAGCTATCCAGTTGGGCAGATCCAGACGCCCGAGGGTTCGCGGATCCTTACATCAGAGACGGTGCCTACACCGGAGGATTCAGAGCATCATTGCGAGGCATCGGGCTCGTGCAACCAGACATCTCACTATGGCAGATATCCAGGCCATCCGACAGAGACCCATGCTAGAGCTCCTAGGATGATTACCACTCCAGCTATATACTAGTGTACTCAATGTCACTTTTATACTCCCCCATATTCATGTATTCATGTATCCATGTAATCATGCACCCCATTTTGACTAGTAGCATTAGCTTCCCACTCTCCCTAGTTGTTGCTGCTTCCAGATGCTCCCTTCTGCTGATGTATTGTAGGGCTAGATACTTACCTTTAGTCCTTTCTTTTCTTTTCCAGATAGTGTATCAGATGTCACATGGTTGTAACTTTGGTCTCATAGGTCAGTTTGGCCTTTTGAAGACGTTAATATAACATTTCATTTCATTTCTCTAAAGTTGGGCACATGTATTTGATGTTTGATTTGGCATCTTCCTTTGCCACTGTTTAATATTCTTTCTCAATACAATAAGATTGATTCACTAAGAAGAAAACACTAGGTGTCTCCAAATAAGAAGGATGTTTGTAAGCATAGGCTTAGCCCAAAACAGTATGAAGAGCATCCCACCCATTTCTTGGAGCTTACAGAGGTACATCTTCCTGCTTTCACATAGGTACATCATCCTGTAGTTAATTAATACTATCAAAAAGTACTAATTAATACTATTTAGAACTATTTATTACTATTTAGTCGTGTTTAATAGTCAAGAACCTCAAATAGGAGAGCTATGAGTCTTATAACAAGATCCATATCAGTTGTATGATCCATATGGGCACCCAAAATAGGCTCCAACCATAGATTATGCCTCCTTGCTTGAAGCTATAGTGTAACAGCAACCACACCACCTCAACAATATGGCACATATGGTTTTTTGGGTCACCACTTCAATGCTTTTATTGATACAAATACCCACATTATTTTATGGAATGTCCTCATAAGACTGTTGCACCAAGTCCCCCAAGTGCTCCAAGCATTTTGAGCCCGGTGCCAAACCTCAATGTTAGTTGTGGTAGCACATGTTACAAATGTGGATTCAACATGCTTAAAAGGATTGTCCCAATAGAGTGACAATTGTGCCAAGGGTAGAAGCATTAACCACCTTGATGAGCCTTAACTAGTTAAGCATGCAGGGAGGACTAATCTATACAATCCCTCTTAATGTTATATAATAAGGCTCTAAGCCAAGACAAGGGAACCAGCATCTAAGGAAACTTTTAAGGCTATTAATAACCAAAAATCCTGAGCTTCAAATTTAAGACAACCAGCTAAGAAGCTAGAAGATTCAAAGGCTAAGCTATCCCTAGAAAAGGCTAAAGGAACAAAACAAAAGATCCAAAAAGAATAATAGAGCACACGATGCATAATCAGCCATGAAGGATGATGATTTCATGATTGTAGAAAGTGGTTCGAACAAAAGCTCTAAAGATGCAAAGATCTCCCGCTTAAGCTAGTTCTTGAGAACAAAGAGAAAAAACTCATTGACTATGCTAACCTCCCCAAGAAATTAAAAGAGCACCCCAACTTGGTGTTGGAGTGGAAGCGATTGAAACAAGCTTGAGCTTAAACTAGGGCGTATGCTTGAGATAGTGATTGAGTATTTTATAGCTTACTGGCTAAGCCCATAAACAATGTGCTAAATCTTTCCTTAAGCAGACCAAGATGATTTCCATTGTTTTGGCCTTAATCACTTTCAAACCACCATCTGAGAGCTACTTGATGCAAGAATTTTGACAGGGTCAAGGGAGCAAAGTTGTAGTACTCTAAAAATACTATAACTCTCCCATAGAACTTGTTTCAAGATTCTTTTTGTAGCAAATTTGAAAAAGAACTATAAAAATTGTCATTTTTAGATTTTCTTTTAAAAAAACGCATGATTTGATAGTGATGGAAAATGGGTTTTGAGACCTTCTCTACCATCTGGGAAACCACTGATGTGTGCACACTTCAAAAAAATATTTCTTGTGAATAATTTCTTTTGACTAATAAAAGATTTCAAATGAAAGAAAGAAATGCAAGGGTCATTAAGAGACTTATTAATAGTCATAAATGTCACAACTATGCGTGTGGTGGAAAGCTAGGGACTTAATTACTTCCTTTGACATTTTCACTCCAATTAAGAGGTGATAATAGGGAGGAAATAAAGTTATATAACGCTCCACTTCACCTTTATATTGTGTACCTCTCTCTTAAGAAATACTAGAGAAGGAGATGAAGTAAGCAATCAAGCAAGCAAAATAACTTTCAATAGATAGGTCCAATCCCCCACTCACATGCACAAGGAGAAGAAGAAAACATGCAAGAAAGAAAAAGCACATACAAAAAAAAAGAGTAAAAGTGAATTTAAATAATTACACTTTCTCTTTATTCTCTATTCATGGGATTGGCATTATATCAAGGATCCGAATTGTGGATGCAATTTGATTAATCTCTATTTGAATGGTTATGATCTAATGATAGAATTACTCATGCATCTATTATTATTTTCATTAGATTTCTATTTTAAAAAAATAGGCGAGAGAACAAATTTGATATAGATTTGATGACTTGTGGCCTAAAAAACAAACAATTAAATGCTAGAGCTGAAACATGGATAATCCCCTCCCCTCTCTCTCTCTCTCTCTCTCCCCTACTTTCTCCTTGCTCCCTTTCCTTACTAATACGTCCCCAATATCATAACGTAAGAAGCTTCGTATGTTGGTTCAATGAATACAAGCTTAAGGTCCAAAGGAATTCACCTACTAAGAGCTTGAAACAAACATTTTCCATGTTTGATAACATGCCAAGTCAAAATCAAATTTTCTCCAAGGGAAGATACACACAAACTAATGTTAGTTAATTACCTAGCTAAAATAAGTGAAAACTTGGAATGTAACATTTTTTTTTTTAAGGAGTCAAACCAATGTATGTAGAAATGCACCTAAGATCTTGATAAAGAATATTTATTACATTAATGTTAAGGTAAGAAATCACACATTTGTGTCTTAAAAAATAAGAACTAGACACAACTTCAAAATAATATTGGATTACTATTACAAAATGATGGTTATGATTTAAGGCAATTGGTAGGAGATGTGATGATGTTGTCATAAACTACAAAGGTGGAGCTTGGTAGTATACATTGTGAATCTAACGCTGCATTATTAATACCAATATATTTCCAAAACAATCACTCATCTATAGAAATCTGCATAAGATCATGGCCAAATGTTGTGAGTGAGTGTGCTTTGAGTCCACACAGATGGGTTAGCCTCCCCTCCTCAAATTATTTGATTACCAAAAAGAGAAGTGGTATAGTTCCATGTGGTGTGCCAAAGGAATTCTCTATTCTAAGGCATTTCAATTAAGAGAAAAATTAAGTTGATGTATGGTCAAATTTGCCTAGTAGGTTTTCACGATTGGGGAAACCTACCCAATAGGTTCTCCAAAGTTGTCCCCACCAAGCCCACCTATTGGTAAGTTTTGGTGGCATTTTTTTTAAATAGAAAATTGATGTGATCGAGAATATGGAGTCAACATCAATGACATTACCCCAAAATCCTAGATAAATATAAAAGGTAAGTTTTTGGTGCCACATTTTTTTTAAAATAGAAAATTGAGGCAATATGAAGAGTGGTGATTATGATGGTAAAAACTTAAAAAAGTGTCCATGTAGTTTTACCTAAGAGAATTCTTATAAAAGTGTGTCAATTTTCAACAAGCATTTTTTTCATACCTTCATCCAATTACTGCTATTTTTTGAAAAATCAAAAGCCGCATGCAATGCACCTAAACCATATCCTTAGCATGCCAATATTTAAGGCAACCTTCTTTCCCATCTCTAACATAAGACATAAGGCCTGCCATGTTTCTAAAGGGAGCATGTGCTGCTGTCATGAGGTCTGTGCAATATAATGACCCATCAACTCAAGGGTCCACATTTTTCTTCCCTTCATCTTTGAAAGCTATGTCAATCTCTCATTATTATTTGTCTTTGCTATGTAGTCAATACTCTTATAGGTATGTTGATCAACTTTGCATTTTCCTTGCTAGCTACAAACTCGATCATCCCTCCGGATTGCAAAAAAGAAATTTCTATAATTGTCCTTCCGTGCTCCACACGTGCAATCTACAATTAAGATCAAAGTGTGCAGTTGGCTTAGGGTGAATGTATAGAGGAGGTTAAAAGGCTAGCTTTTTTTTTTAGAGAAAATTATATTATTAATGACATTTTTGCCCCATTTTTGCTTAAGGTTTCAAAGTCAATCTTGGGAAAAAAAATCAAACTTTTGCAAAATGGTAGACACAGCTATTTGGATGAGGGGTGTGAATGGGGGGCAATGATATGTAGGGGAGGTAAAGCTAGGATGTAGAGAGTGTAATGACGAGGATCCAAAAAGTGAGGCTTGTAATCCTAACAATGATTGAAGAACTTGAAGTTATTGCCTTGTTGCTACAAAACTAAAGAGCGCTTACCACCCGTAATTGAATGATGGAATGAATGCCACCCCCTCCTCTTTGTTTGTCAAATTGTTGTTTATTATGAAGTTTTTGCCAAGGAAGACGAAGGCCCACATGAAGGTGATGAGCAAGCAATCACCATGGAAAACACAAGTTGCCACAAGTGGTCTATCGAGCTGAAATGCCATTATTTTAAGCTCTCTTTGTTGTACTCACTTTCACTATATTCTTCACTCAAATGCATACGTCTTGAAGGACACAAGATTGCCATAAGTTATTGCCAAATACTTTGCTAAATTAAAGTTTTATCCTTGATCATGGATGACAAGTCATTGCCTTTACTTTCAAAAAATCCCATCTCACCTATGCCACCCAATCAAATTGTAGTTACATATAATGAGATGAAAATCGAAGAAAGTAACAGGTGCTAAGGTTACTCAGATAAGCTTCATGAATAAGTCCCTACTGCTGCATCTAGATTGAGGATTTGATGAGTTCAAAAGAAAGACTTAGGTTTAGAGGAAGAAGCCAAATGCCATGGCTCAAAAATAAAGTTAGGCTTGAGGAAGGCAGATGAAAAAATGTAAAGGCTTCAAAGACATTTATTCTAGGTTAATACTAGTTCCAAGTTTTAATTAACACACTCCTCAGGCTTGAATAAGACTAGGCCTTTGATTACTCTCATTACTTACATGAGGATGACACTGTAAGAACCCTTCAATCAGCTCGCCATGCCCTAAGACACAATTGTGTAGAAGTGTTATCAGTGCCAACCCTTACCACCTTCAATGAATCACATAAGACTGATGCAATTAGGGGTGAGTAGAAAACTATTACCTTGTTTGAGTCTCAATAAATGCAACACAACAGTTCATTTAACCATGTACTATTAGGAGATACAGACTATTACCTTGTTTGAGTCTCGGAAAACTATTATGTAAACGACATTGAAGTTCTGAAACAGTGGCCTCTTTCTATGTACAGTATAGTATGTTAATTACAACAAGGGCTGCAATCCTTTTTTTTACAGAAAATTTATGGTCTCTAAACCACCTGCAAAATGTAACAAGGCACATCCGTCGAACTTCATTGTGTATGTTTTAACGAAGGCAAATTGTGTCTCATTGTTGTCAAGATGTCAAACGATGGTTTAAGCATCAATCTTCCAAGCACTAAACCGACTCTGCCAACTGAGCCTCAGCCTTCCTGGTATTGATGAAGATTCATAGTTTGAGCAGCACACAGGCTTTGCCTTGCTGCAAGCATGTCAATGTAGTTGCGAAGGCGTTGCTTATCCAAATGGCCTAGAACCAGGGGTGGAGTCACAGGCAAAGATGCAGCTTCAACGAGGAGAAAATACAACAAGGTTGCTGCTTTGGTATAAGCCATCGCTGCATTTGCCAAATTTCCCATGAGCTCATCAACCTGAAATTTAGAAGGGAAAAAAAAAGTGAACTGCTCACATTGTCTTCAGGGAAAACCAACTCCATCCTACTACTGGAACACTAATATGTATCAATTATGACTGTTTTTCATGACAGTTAGAAGGCTCCAGCCTTCATCTGCATCCACTTACACCTGCATTTCTTCCTGTTGTCAGAGCAGCTTGAAATATGATCTCCATAGCATCAGGAATTTCTGTATTCCCTATCAATTGAACACCACACCAAAAGTTAGTGAGGACAGAGACATCCATTAGATTGATTAGAGAAAAATGCTTTTGATGTCACAGTTACATATGCATACCATCTAAAGAATACAAATGAGGGGCAAATTCTTCAGCTTGCTCTACTGCTAAGAAAAAATTTTGTTCTATACGGGAACACACTGCTTCTGCCCCACATTTATCATCCGGCGCGTCTAAGAAGGGCAAAGATAACTTGCTACCCTCACCCTCGCCTCTTACATGTGGGCCACACCCTGAGGAACCATCAGCCCCTTTGCGAAGAAAAATCAATGCTTCCTTCCATACTGCTAAACACACCAACTGTGTTGAGAAGGCTTCTAAATATTGCCCTGCATGATACTGCACATAATAAAGTATTATTGGTAACAGTTTAACACCTCCATTGTTCCATGAAATCAGAGATCATTAACCAAGTTACTTGTTTCTTATAGAAATGGGCCCCAAAAACTGCAAAAGATTCAGAATTGAGAGTCTTGCCTTCTCTTTTGCCAAATCTGCAATAGTCTCTGCAAACTTTTGCAATGCGTGTAACCTTGTGAGAAGATGAACCGACGACGCTGCTGCTGCTGCTGCAGCTACATCAACAGACTCCAATGAACCATGAGAAGTCTCAGGGCCATGACTGCTACCTACAACTCCTAAGGAAGCAGGCTTAGGAAATGGTGGATTCCCCACAGAAATTTTGTGAGGATTTTTGCATGGTGATTGGTGTCCTATGCAGGTAGATTGATCACTTGCTGATAGAGAGATTGCGTCTGTTGACGTAACAGGTACACTAACAAGAACGTACTCTTTCTCAAGGAATTCCATTGAGTCCATTATAGCCCCTGAAATGGGAAACAATTTGATCGCAGTGAGTCATGAGTAGCAAGAAATAATGCAGGGACATGTAGCATTGAAAATACCTTTTGAATGGATTGTTTGAAAGCTGCCTTGTTCGCACTCTGGTCCTAGTGATGCACATTCAATGGCTATAGGCTTGCTTATTTTTAAATTTGTGTCCAAAAAGTGGATATTTGTGTGTGCATCCCAGCCTGTCATGCGGCTACTGCCACCTTTTTCCTTGAGAAAGGTATCCTTCTTTCCAGAAGAACTTTTTGCAGAAACTCTCTCCCCAGAACTTTGCAAGAAGCTAAAAGGAGAGACTTGTTGTGTAGTGATAATAGTGCTAGTAGGGGAGGCTGAAATGAACTGAGGACCTTCATCAAGCAGAAAGGGCATCGGTTCATCTTGAAAGGACTTGGTCCCACCAAAAGGGGGCAGTTTTCCTTCCAAAGTGGGATGAGTAGGTTCACGTCTGCTCACAAAGAAACTTTGAAGTCTCAGTTTTTTGAGCTAATATGTAACAAGGAATGATGTGCACACCTGTTATCTCTTGTCACCCTTATAGAAATGGCCGCCGCTTATCCCAATCTAGAGACCATCAAAACAAAATCATGGTTGAAAGAATCACCTGATTGGCTGAGCAATAAAGCTGTGATTGAAGAACTCCTCGAAGGATAGGCGTTCCACTACAAAGCACACAAATAAACACCTTGTTATTAAATACTCCTAAAGAAAAAACCACAAAAAAACAAACGAAATGCCATCAGGCATTGTTGGCATAGAATCAAGCTACTGCTGGAAGGCTAAAGAATTGCTTCGATATTGGAGTGTGCATGAGTGCATTTGAAGTATGAAAGACTGGTGCTTGTATGCCAATAGCTAGCTAGAGGCCAAACTAGATAGCTAAACGTGTAACTTCTCCTGTCAAGGATACTCATCCATAGAAATATAAAGGGTTTCATGTACAATGTATACATGCATAACTCATTCCAACAGAGCCATGGGCTTCAATATATACAAGAGTAAGCACCAAACTGGGACTACAATGAAGGGTTTCATGTACAATGTATACATGCATAACTCATTCCAACAGAGCCATGGGCTTCAGCTGGAAGGGTGTAATATGTGCAAGAAACGCTCACAAGCAGTAGGATCTTTCACATAACAAAAATTTAAATTTAAATTGCACAACGATAACAAAAATGGAGAACAATATTGTCTCCTTGAGGTGATCCAATAGCTGGCTAAGCCCCAAACCAATGTGATTCTATGGAGGAAGCTTCAATGGCTAACTCGGAAGTGTTGAGAGGGGAGGTTGTATGCCAAAAGAAGCTAGAGACAACAAGGCAAATAAAGGGTGAGTAAATGGGTTAGAGTGTGACTGTGTAAGGTCTGTGTGAAGTTGTGAACCCCCGTCGGTCCAAGCAGCCCTCAGCTGTCATTGTGAGGCATGTGCAGACTAGGTCGATTTGACCGTTCGTGTCCAGCAGCCAATGATGCTAGTCATAAATAACCTATAGTCCTCCCGCAACTTCAGAGCCCATGTAGAACCATCTAGGTGTCTGTTTGGACGCTGCAACCTCACGATGGCGTATCCAAGAGTAAAGTCTACCAACCTCATGTGTAGACCGTTAGGGAGATAATCACCCACTTAAGTATGTAGCCTATTTGGCACTCTGTCAAATCTATCTGAGCCATCTCTACACTGTATTGCCTCCTAGGCCACCATCCCCTATGGGCACAGAAACACTAACCATCTGGGCTGCTCACGCATAGCTACTCCTTGTGATGAGAGCCATACATGAGCTCGTCAGTGCCTGGACATTACATATGAGAGTGGAACATAGATTTCCAACGTAAACATCTCCATGGTCTTCACAGTTTCTCACACGGTGGTTCACCAATGTAACACCGCAGTTCTTTCCAAATGAACAATAAATGGATGATAAATGAGGATAGATGAAAACCTGGGTCCTTTCTCAAAAGCTTGCGACAAAGGTCAATGCACTCCGGATGCAGCTCTGCTGATATGGGTGTCGGAAATTGAAGGTCATTTGACTTCTGAATGTTTTGGAGTAGCTGCACAAATAGTGAGAGTACTGCATGCTCAGAGAAAGCAATACAAACACAAATGAGAGCTCTACAAACAAAAATCAATATATTACTTGAGAAGCACCTGAAATGGGCTTTGCCCCAAGAAGGGTGGTTGTCCAGTCACCAATTGATACAATATAGTTCCAACACTCCATAAATCAGCCTGCAAAAGAAAAGCATACTTATTAGAATCTCCCTCTCCCTCACATCTCCGCATTTGCACACAGGGCTTTCCGCTTTTCTCTTATTTGGGTGTTGCTAAGCTTTCATGTTTACTGATGTATTACCACGGTCTCTGTAACAGGGTTGGCTGTCCTAGAGAATTATCCATCCACTTCATCACTCTAGTAAATAAAAGAACCTAATCTTTCAGCTTTAGCAATTCCACAATCATCACATAAAAGCACACTGCATGAGTTAGAACGTGTCATAAGTGCTCTGTGCACTGCAGGACTGTAGGAACGAGAACCGCAGCAGCCATGTACAGACAAGCAGCAATGTGAATTGTATGGACACTCTGCACACCATAGTACAGCCAAACTGCACACAAAGTTCTAAGCCAACAGAAAAGTGCTAGATGTAGCAAGCTGTACACAGGCCTTTTCGTTAGATTCTATAGCTTGTGTTAAGACCAAGAGCTATCAGACAGCTAGGAATCATGGGCACCCAAGCACGATACATGATGAACCATTAGCAGTGCAAGTGCGTAAGCCCCATATAGCCACTCACGGTGTGCTTGGCACAAGAAAGCCAATCCAAACATGATATCTTCAACACTGGCTAAGCGTTCCTCAGTATTAGGTAATGCTTTTGGATGTTTTTTAATTGTCTTGGCACAGACTTAAGCCAAGGTTGTAAATGGTTTATTACCCTTACACGAGGGACCATCCCATCTTCCATTCCTAGCACCCGCATTGCTTTGTGTGTTACAAATATGATCAAAAGGATGCATCAGCAGGTCATAGGTTCATTCAGAAATGCCGTAGGCTTGCTAGCATCATTTCATACCTTCAGCTAATTCGTGAAGCCCAATGCCCACACCCACCTTTGGGACCTGGCCCAATGCTATGCTAAACCCTAACTATTCCCTAGTAGTCAGGGCACATACACAGACTTTTGGAAGGAGCTAGGCTTCAAGCCAAATTTGGATACAAAGTAGGTTTGTCTTACCTTCGCATCATATTTTTTAGACTGCAAAATCTCAGGTGCCATGTACAAAGGAGATCCACAAAGTGTCTCAGCCATCCCTTGTGGCTGTAAAGACCTGCAAAAAGTTGACTTCATCATCTCTATCTGATTGGGAAAATTGCACACCGCTACAATACAAGCACTGCAAACAGGGAAAATTAAAGGTTTCTCCTTCACCTTGCAAAGCCAAAATCTGCTATTTTAAGCACCGCGTTACTGTCACTTGTAGATAAAAGAAGATTCTACAGTAATCCATGCAACAGAGGCTGTGTTAGAGTGTTTGAACATAGAGAAATCCAGGTTCCATGCAGGAAGAGCATTATCAACCTGAGGCTTTAAATCCCTGTGTATCAGATTGTTTGCTCGCAATACTTGTAGACCAGCACCTAGGCAACAAAAAAAGAGGTATCAGCATGGAAAAGATCCAAAAACAATATTATTGATTTTTTATTTTTATTTTAAAGGCATGTTTGTCTAGCTTCAAGTCACAAGGCAAAAAGATAACCCATTAGGCTTCCCATTAGGACCATGCGTAATGAAGACACACCAAAGCAAACGTGTACATGATCATGCCAATACAAAGCCTTTAGATCGAGATCGAATACTGAATTGCCAGTTCTAATTTCTGGTGGCTACTTCACATAAATCCTTATCAAATCCCATGTACAGCCTACTTACTTTCAAAGCTGACTTGGATGCCTAAAAGCGTGGCATGTGATATCTGTGTTTTAAGACTCCATAGCTGACTACTATGCATATCCATATGTTTTTGCATACCATCTTTTCTCAACAACAATCTTATATTTTTTTTATCGCATTTCTACCTTCTTTCTCTCCCAACAAGCCTTTCTAAGTTTTATGTTCTTTGTCGGAGAGCTTAAGAGTCTGAAGCCTCCTACCACTCAGTAGAACTCCTTCAATACTAATGTGAGTGTATAGATCACCACTACATCTTTTACCAGTGAGCTATAGATATTTATTATCAAAGTATGGCTAGTTTCTTGGGTTCTACCACTCAAGATTGGAAGCATAGTTTTTTTCATGCTCGTATGGAAAATATTCCATATTTCCATACCCGTATGCGTATGCTCACGTATGGAAAAACTTTTGATAATCGAGTCAAAAAAGAAAATGTTTTGCATCTTTTCTAGACAGAGATTAATTGTCAATGTGTGAAAGTCATGACGGATGAAACACGGTCAATTTGTGAAAACCATGATAGACCATCTATGTCACCATTTGGCCACCCAATTGGTCAACCCGTGCTTTCTCATCATGTATGTACATTGGATTGGTGTCCATGGTAGTTGTATATGCCGGGGATTGATGCCACTCATGTGATACTGTGGACTTGGCTTTCCGTTGGGACTTGTGCCTCCGTGTAAATGCCCGGAAATGCCTGGTGGATTGGTGTTCCATCGGGTCCAATACCTCGTGTACTTGCCTGGAGCACGTCTATTTTGGTATCATCTCATTAACGGGGATTGTCCATACCAATGCTGCATTGCATAGCATCTTTATGTGCTTGCTTGCAACTGAAATTGCATGCTATTATCATGCTTGCTTGACCAATGTGTAGTTCCGGGTGAGGGGACGCTCGCCCGTGAACCGTGCGTGTGCAACTGTCTGCTGACATGGTTATGTGGCATGTGACAAGTGGTAAGTATTGGTCATAAACCTAGCCTTAGGAGTTAACACTAATTTATAAGTGAGTGTGTACACACTTCATTAAGTTTTGGGTAACCAAAACTCACTTATAAATTATGACCAGCTCGGTGTTCACACACATTGATATCCCGCGGTGGACAACCCAATGTCCACTGCCCAGACCTTATCCCCTTTGTACAAAGAGAGTAACTAGCCATGTGTCCTCTCTAGCTTGCTCCACAAAGCACCTGCGTGCCACCTAGAGTGGACAACTCACCACCTCAATCCTCCTCTCTAGAGGTAGGTGCCTCCTTCATGAGGGCATTAGGACTGTATTTTCTGCACTTTCTTCTTCCCAACTCCATATCCAAGCTTGCTAAGGTGTTTCCCAACCTTCCAAGAGTGTTTCCAAGTGCTAATCACTCTCTTACACACTCCCAATGACTGAAATTCAACAAAACAGCTCTCTTTATTGCTGTAATTTCTTGTCTTTTTGCTGAAAACCCTAATTTCAGCCCTCCTTTCTCAAGTTGAACCATAGGGGAAGCTTTCCCAAGGTTCCCTTCATCCTCTTGAAGACTTTTGTTGCGAAGAAATGCGACAAATCGAAGATCTCATCACTCCAAGGACTTCCATCGCGAAGACTTCGCTGTCATCGACTCTACTTGCAATTGGTAAGCTTTTATGCTTAAATATGGAAGCAAGTAGTAGGAGGGAGGAACTGGATTACAAGATCACATACCCTGTGTAGTGTTCTCTCGCCCTATGTGCTCTCTTGCAGATTGTTACTACCATGTGTTGGTGTCACGTGCATCCCGCACTTGGATGCCACGTAGACATATCTGTACAGAAGGTGCAGGACCTGGGATGGTAAACTCGTCCCATGTGAGCCCAGTCCAAGACAAGTCAGCCAAGGATCCATCCCAGTCATCCGAGGTCAGGTGTGCATTGTCCTGCACATGAGTCCAAGGTCAGGTGTGCACTAACCTGCACATGAAACAGTGCCAGTCCGCGCTGAGAGTCTCCCTCTGGAATGATGTCAATGATTCTGTGTATCTGGTATGGTACTGGATGCCAGATCATTGTGTAGGTAGTTAGGGTTTTCTTTTAGGAAAAGGGGCCAACCCATAGGGCTACCCCGATCCGACAACATGAAGACGAAGCCATTGGACGCGTGGAACACGAGCGTTACCTAGCAGCCTTGGACGCCAAATTGAGACCGGCGGCGCCCTCGAATCATTTTCCCGAGAAAATGAACTTTAGTAAGTATAATGGTAAACTCGACCCCACAACTCTTTATTCATGGTTGCATCAGTTTGAAGTTTACCTTGCCGTAGTTAGAAAGACAGATACTAGATACTGATAGAGTGATCTTAGCTAGTTGGTACTTGGAAGGTGAGGCCATTCCTTGGTGGACTCAGTGAGCTCATGCCCACACCAGATTAGGTATGGCAGCTTATGTGTGGGACGAGTTTGTCCACGACCTTAGGCAGCGGTTTCTACCGCCCCACTACCTTGAGCGACTCGAAGACGAGTTCAGGGGAGCGCGTCAGAATGCGCAACCACTCCTTCAGTTTGCCAATAGAATTTCGACTTTATGTTTGCAATTCGGCTTATCTGATTCGGACAAGAAAGGGCAGTTTTTGTATGGCCTTGACACGCAAATCTAGTGGGAGGTGCGTATGTTTAGGCCAACCACCTTCGAAGACGCACTCTTGCTTGCGCAGAGTGCAGAAATGAAGCATAATGGAGCAAGCCCAAGACTTCCTAGCCGGCTTCTCCCAAAGCTACCGCCTCGGGGGAAAAAGGCCAAAACCAGGCGGGGTCTTCACCAAGACAGAGCCCGGCAACCTCTAGCTCCAAGAACTCAAACAATGCGTCTAAGCTTACTCCAGACCAAAAAGTGGAGGCAGGCAAGACAGGTGGCAAGTTGAGTGCTAAGGAGCTTTCCCAGTACAAGAAGGAGGGTAGATGTTTCTTTTGTCATACAAAAGGACATACTTCTCGGGAGTGTCCTAAGAAGACTCCAAAGCCCGCCGCCACTGCCTCCACAGCTTCCGTGGTGAGCACAGCTCCCACACAAGCCCCAGTGGCTGCCCCTAGTTCTTCAAACCCCGATGCTTCAGTTGGAGCAATTATTAGCCGGGAGCTTGAAGATAAGCAGAAGAACGCCCATGACCAGGAGTATAAGCGCAACGAATTGCTCAAGTCCTTTGGCTACATAGGTGGCCAGATAGTCGTTGTCTTGTTTGACAGCGGCAGCACGGAGGATGTGGTCACGGAACAGGCCGCTAGGCGTGCCCGTTTCGACCTGACTTCGGTGGACAAACAGGTTGAGGGTTTTAGCACAAGCATGACGACGAGCATCAAGTATGAAGCTCTAGGTGCTAAGTTAGTTATTCAGGGCATAGAATTTGTGCGTGATTTTATGGTTGCCCCTCTTGTAGGAGCAGACATAATTTTGGGCATTCAGTGGTTTCACAAGTTTCTTTTTGATGTCAAGTGGGACAAGCACACGTTCCAGATCAATCGGAATGTGTCAAACGCCCCAGTGACTATTAAGTGTGAGCCACGAATTCCGAACTTTCCGCTCATAAGCCACTTACAGGCTAAGCGAGCAGTCAGGAAAGGCGCACAGTGTGCAATGATTTATATCCAGACAGCCCAGACGGTGACCAGTGCTTCCGAGAAGTACTCGACTCTTCATGAAAAGTTCCAGAAGATTTTTCTTCGGGACAGTCTCCCTCCCCAGCTCCCCCCATCCAGACCGGAGGACCACAAGATTGACCTCCTCCCAGGCTCAGAACCCCCGAGCAAGTTTCCATATCACCTTTCCAAGGCTAGCGAATCGGAGTTGGAACGCCAACTCCAAGAATTGTTGCAATTCTCGCTTCATCCGCCCCAGCGTGCATTTGCAGCCCCGATCTTATTTGTCAAGAAGATGGGTCTTCCCGTTTGTGTGTCGATTATCGTGCACTCAATAAGCTGACTATCAAGAGTAGATTCCCGATGCCTTGAATAGATTATATTCTCGAGAGGTTGAATGAAGCAAAGGTATTCTCGAAACTTGATTTAAAGAGTGGGCACCACCAGGTGAGGATTGTGGAGAGAGACATCCCCAAGACAGCTTTCCATACGGAACGGGCCCACTATAAATTTGTGGTCATGCCATTTGGCTTCTTTTTTTTTTTTTGGAAAAACGATCCTTCTATTAGTTAATGAGAAAACGCCATAAGGCTACAAAGCTCACCTCACAAGGAGGGATAATAAACACAGTGAGCACCTGAGCTCCACCCCCGTGGCTGGCCGCTCTCTGGGGGGGGGCTACCTAGTAGTACATGTGGGAGGTGAGAAGAGCCAAACTGGAGGCCTATACTGCCAAGTGACATCCTCGCCCCTCGCGATGAGGAAAGGGCCAGGCCGCCAAGTGCGGAGGAAAGCCTTGCGGCGACCTCTCATGCGATCCGAGTCGCCCTGAAGTTTCTCCCAGTGTCCTCTCAAGGTGTGAATGATGTCCACCCAGAGGGCCTGTATGACCTCCGCCGGTGGAGTCGCCTGGCGGTCAATGGCCTCCCTGCATCGGGCTCTCCATATGTGCCAAGCCGTCATGCTGCTGATCATCTCCCATCTGTGCCCGTCCCCCTCCTGGAAGACTGCTGAAGAGAAGTCTGGCGTCGGAACCACCACCACATCGCCCTGTCAGAGACTTGGATGGTCACACTGCCAGGGACGTCCTCGTATCCAAGGGCCGGGCCGCTGTCCGTGGCCCAAGCCACCGCACCCCACGTCACCATCATCTCACCTGGCGAGCCTGCAAAAACCATCCTGAGAGCGCGCTGCCAGACCTGCTGTGCCTGTGGGCAATCCCATAAGAAGTGCCGCTGCGACTCCTGTGCATGGCCGCACCGAGGGCAGGACGCTGGGTGTCTGCCAAAAGCTAGCCAGGCCCCCACAGCCAGTCCTCTATGCACTGTAAGCCAGAGAAAAAGCATCACCTTCCGGGACCGGAAGCTGGCCCAAAGGCGCTGCCAGAAGTTCCTAAGGAAGGCATGGGAGAGCCCCTGTCGCCGCCAATGCTCGGCCGCCGCCGGGGTGCCCGCTATCCTGTGCCTCTGGATCCGCCGCCCCAGCCTCGCTATGTACTGAAAAAAGGGGATGCCTGGGCTGGTGGGAGCCGAGTAGGGATCTCGCCAAAACCACTCACCTGGATCCCACTGAAGGCGAATAAGAGGCCTGCTGTCCCAAGCCCATAATCTCCAAGAAAAGTCCTCCCCTATCGAGGCCGGTGAGGGGTCTACATGCCACTGTCTCTGATGAAAGCCGACCACCCGCACCCTCTGAAAAATACAACCCTGGAGCTCATCCAAATCTAGTCGTGTCCTCTGAAGCTGGCCACCCTCTCCCACCTCGAAAGTGAGTGGGGCGACTCTCTCTGCTGAGCCCCCGCAGACCGCTAGAAGAATCTCATGCCGAGTAAAGACGCCCATCCACTGTGGAGGTGGAGGGTCCTGTACTGGGGTCCGCCACTCCCGAGGGATGGCCGCCTCAATGTCCTGCCTCATCAACTCTCTGCCCCTCATCCCGCTGAGTCTCCTCTCCTGAGCCTCTAGAGGCAGCTGCTGAAAACATATCCAGTCGTCTAGGGACTAGGCTGAACCGGAGCTCAACGGGCCCCACGACACGTGAGACCGCGATCCAACCATATGACCACTGGGAAGTCGGATCAAGGGGTTCCAGATCAATGGCTGCCTCAGGCGCTCCTCATCGGTGCCCGGGGGAGTCTGGAAGAGTGACGGCCCTCTCCGCGCACGCCCTGTATCAGCACCTGGCTATGAGCCGATGTGTAGAGTGCAGAGACCCCACGGATCCACTGAGGGGGGAAGCCCATCCTCTCCATAGTGCCTTCCAAGAAGGCCCAGTCCACCCGATCATAGGCCTTCTCGAAGTCGAGAAGGAGCGCTGCCAGATCCTCCTGCCGAAATCTAGCCAAAGCCGTAGCCTCCCAGAAAGAGAAGATGTTATCCAGGATGCTCCTATCCTGGATGAAGCCTGTCTGCGTGGAGTGGATGATGTCCGGAAGGTGAGGCTGAAGCCGCCTGCTGATCGCCTTAGCTAGGACCTTGTAGGCCGTGCCTAGCAAGGTGATCGGTCTCCACTGTCTAATCTCCAGTCTGTCTCCTCCCTCTTTGGGGATCAAGTGAATCAACCCCTCTGCCATGCTGTCCGACATGTCTCCCGACTCCATAATCTCCTGGAATGCCAATCTGAAACCCCTATGCAAGAGACCCCAGTACCTCTGGAAGAAAGCCACTGAGAGACCGTCCTCTCCTGGGCATTTGCCCCGAGGAAGTGCCTGAAGAGCCTCCTCCAGTTCCGTATCCGAGAAGGGGGAGAGAAGGGAGTGCTGCAAATGGGCCGGCACAACCGGTCTCGTGAAGCTCCAGACTGCCTCCCGAGCCTCTCTCACCCTGTCATCTGCTGGCTCAGCAGAGAGCAGATCCCTGTAAAAATCTGTGGCTATCGCCCGAACCCTGGGGGGATCCACCACTACCTGGCCATCAGCCTGCCGAAGACGCCTGAGACCCTCTCGTCTGAAGCGAGGCCCTGTCGCCTCAAAGAAATCTCGAGTCACTCTGTCTCCAGCCTGTGTCCAAAAAGAAGCCCGAGCATGGAATCGGAACTCCACCCTCCTCTCCTCGATGGATCTGATCTCTGTGCGAGCTGACTCCATCTGCTCTGAAATCCAAGGGCCCGTAGGATCCCTCTCCTGGAGTCTCTGAAGGGAAGCTAGACTCCTCCGCAGGCTCCTCTCCTGCTCTCTGAAGGCCTCCAGACGGTCCAGGGCAGCCTGTCTGAGCATCCCACTGATCTCCTGCAAACCCCTGGCAAGATCGCTGGCTGCCGATCCTCTCCTGAACTGCAGCTCCTGCCAGACCTGCTCAACTCTGGTCGCAATCTCGGGCTCCTCTATGAGACAATCTGGAATCCGGACGCTCTAGCCTCACTCTCCTCTCGTAGGGTCCTCGATCTGGAGAAGCACTGGAAAGTGGTCTGAAAACGAGGAGCCTGCAAGTATGCCCACAATGCCACCTCTATCACAAGCCCACTCATCAATGTAAAACCTGTCGATGCGGGAAAGGTTAACTCCTGTGGCCCGTCTATCCGAGCGCGAGAAAGATAAACTCCCCTGCAACCTGCCAAACTCCGAGAGAGTCCACGGATCCTGGCCTCTCACCTGCAGCACTAGTTCCTCCCAGGCAGCGAGCTCCGGCCCATGAATGGTCTCCTGGCTGCCCCCCATCCTGTCCTCTGCATCCTCCAGCATGTTGCAATCCCCCCCTAGGCACCAATGGTCTGCCATGGGGAGGGACTGCCTAATGGTGCTCCAGAACTCGGCTCTCCCGGTCGCCCCATTAGGGGCGTAGAAGTTGAGGAAGCCAATGCGGTCTTCCCCAACCCGAAGGATGATCCACTGCGCTCGACCCTGGACCAGAGTGCCAGAATCCACAACCTCGGATAGAAGCTGCTCGCTGACTGAGATGCATACTCCACCCTGGTTCCCCTAGGAGCCATATGCCGGTGACCAAAAAGTGTGACTCCTGCCTGGCAAGATCTTCCCGCAGGTGCGGGTACGCCCGACAGAAAGGTGGTGTTCCTGGATGAAAAGGATATCTATGGGTCCTCCAACGAGAGCCCTCTGGATCTCCTGGCGAAGTCTGCCCCGACCAATGTAGCAGCGATGTCCACCGAGACCCTGGATGTTCCATGAGAGGATCCTCATGGATGAGCTATGGCAAGTGAAGCAGCCACCACTGGCTCACCCCTCTCAGCCGGCCCGGATGATCTGCCCTCCACTCTGTGAGTCTTGGGCGCCGGCTTGGAGGGAGAATAGTCACTGTCTGTCCGGGTGCGGAGTCTCTCCAAAAAGAGGGTGACCTGTCTCTGTGTCCAGCCCCACTCCGCCTTCGCCCTGTCCAGGGCATAGGCGTGAGACCAATCCTCTGCATATATGTATCTAAAGGTAGGCTGCACCCTCGGGGCGGCATGGAGGAGAATCAGTAGCACCGCCTCAACTGAGGTGTGGACCGGATCCGCCCGCCAATCTCCTATACCAAACAAGCTCATGCGGGCTGAGTGTAGTCGGGTCTGCAATAGGTCCGTGAGCCCCAAGTCACTGAAGTGGTGAGAAAACTCCAGTATCTGATCACGCAAAACTTCCTCTACAGAGTTGCAATCCCATGCTGTGTCTGGGGCAACACTTGGAGGAAAGGAGAAGGCCACCATGCTGCTCACCACTGAAGGAGAACGAGAGGGATGGCACACCACACAAACTCGCAAGGGCGCAACCAGTGTCTCGAACGGGCCAGCATCCAGCTGGAGGCACCTGAAAAAACCGTAATCCACTTGGAGCCCCATCACTCGCGGGGGCCCCCCAGGGGAGGCTGGAAAGAACTCTGTGGCGGGCGAAGCTAGGATCGCCATCTCCACCGGCCCGGAGTGGCGGTGGAACAGCCGCTGGACTGAACTCTGGCCTACCCAGCTGCGCTGCCCCAGGGCAGTGGGTGGTCTGGCGGAGTATCCTGGAGAGGCCAAGGGAGGGATGGTGGCTCGCGAAGAGGAGGGGGGAGAGCAAGGAGAGGATGGAGAGGCATCTGCCAGAGGATAGGTGTCAGGGGGGGCCGCCGGAGGAGGCGGGAGGGGGGGGCTGGGGGGGGAGAGGGGGGGGGTGGAAGGAGTGCTCTCCGAGTGAGGGGAAGAGGAGCCGGGGGTCGCAGAGTGTGGCCCGGGATCCTCAGGAATCTGCTCCATGGAGGGGGCGGGGCCCCCCGCGGGGGGAGGCGGGAGCGGCGTCTCCACGTGGGGGGCTCCACCGGCGGCCTCAACAGGCACTGAGTCTGAATCCTCGTCCATCGGGGTGGGACCTGTTGGCCGCCTATCCCTGACTGGAGCATAAGTGCGGGTAGGTGCTTGGACGCCAGCCGGAGTCGCCTGTCCGCCAGCCTGTGCTGCCTGCTGGCGTCTGCGACGGTCCCTGCGGGCCGGGCGTTTCCGCCAGCGAACCTCCTGCCATCCGCCAGCCTCCTGGGTCTGCACGGCATCCTCCGCCAGGGCCTGCTCGTCAGATGATGGCGCCTGCTGAGACGAGCCAGGGATGTCCGGTCTCTGAGGTGGATGGCCACCCCTCGGGTCTCCTGCAGGGGGTCCAGACGCGGCAGAGCGTGAAGGATGAACCCCCTTGCGGGGACAGGCACGTGCGAGATGGCCCATCTCCCGACAGGTGTAGCACTGGCCGAGGAGGCCCGAATACTCCACGTGCTGTATCAGATGTCCTCCAGAAAGACAAGGGAGGAGGATCGTCTTCGGGAGGGACTCCGGTGACGGAACCACAACACGAATGGCCGGGAGTCCTGCTGCCCGAGCTATCACTGAAGCCGCTGTCTGAGGCGTCTCCACCACCTGCCCGAATGCCTTGCCAATGGATGACAAGAGAGGCAAGTACTCCCTACGGAGTCCAGGAAAGCAGATAGTGATGGGAAAACCTGTCACGCCTGCTAGCGGGTCAGAAGCGGGGTCGAAACCGTGAGTCCATCGCGCCAGGAACGCCCGGGATGAGCGGAGGGCAATGGGGCTCCGAGCCAGCACCATCTGAGCTGCCTGGGGAGACTCGAAATCCACCTGGTAGTAGCCACGTCCCAAAAAATCGACGCTGACGATCTTGGCAGGCACGCCAACGAGGCTGCCTTGCAGAAGGTCGCGAAGCTCTCTCCGCATCGGACGGCTACCCACTATCTTGCAGACCAAGGAGGAGGCCTCAAGAGCGGAAACTGTGGAAACAAACAACTGATGATCTGCAGCTGTGAACTCCAGACGGAGACCGGAATCGGCAGGGGTAGTCGGAGCGGCTTCCATGGAGTCCTCCAGAGGGAAAAGGCCAGAAACCGGGGTCACCAACGGGAGGGACACAGCCCTACGAGGAAACGGAGAGGCGGAAGGTTAAAGGATAGCGGGGGGGAGCGGGGGGGGGGGGGGGGGGGGAGGGGGGGAGCTGAGGCGGGGGAGCTAGCGGTGGGGGGAGGGGCGAGACGGAAGGGGAGGAGAGGGAGAAGGCGGGGGGGGTAGAGATGGCGGGGGAGAGAAGCGAGGCGGAGGAGAAGGCGGGGGGGTAGAGATGGTGGGGGAAGAGATGGCGGGGGAAGGAAGCGAGGAAGGAGAAATGGCGGGGGGAGGAAACGAGGAAGGAGGCGGAGGAGGAGAAGGCGGGGGGGGGGGGGGGGGGGGGGGGGGGGGGGATGGCGGGGGAGGATGCGAGGAAGGAGGCGGGGGAGGATGCGAGGAAGAAGGCGGGGGAGAGATGGCGAGGAAGGATGCGAGGAAGGAGACGGGGGAGAGGACAGAGGAGAAGGCGGGGGACAGGCGCGGGGGGGGGGAGGGGGGGGAGGGGGGGGGCGCGACGGTGAGAAGCAACAGGAGGGGGAGGAGGCGGAGCTCGCAGGAGCAGATCTTTCGGTCATGCCATTTGGCTTGACGAACGCCCCAGCTACATTTAACCGCATGATGATGCGTGTTTTCCGGGATTTGATTGGAAAGTGTGTGTTCATATTTCTGGACGACATACTGGTATTTTCAGGTACAGTTGAGCAGCATGACATTGATAAGTTATTGGAGAGCAACGAGCTCTACGTCAATGAAAAGAAGTCGGAATTTTATTTATTCCAGGTACATTACTTGGGATACATAATTAGTGCAGAAGGCATTCGACTTGATCCGGCTAAAGTGGCCGAGATTGTCGATTGGGAAATACCTCAGACAGCCTATGACATCAGATCCTTTGTGGGTATATGTCACGCATGCTCCACCCACATAGATAAGTTTTCTGATCTCTTGACGGATCTCACCAATCTGCTAAAGGGTGTGAAGACAAGAAGGCAAAAGATTCAAATGCCTCCACGAGCGTTAGAGGCATTCAAGAACCTCAAGGTGGCTTTATCAGCGCCTTGTTTAGCACTTGCCTCGTGGGACGAGCCATTCCAGGTCATCACCGATGCGAGTAACATCGCAATTGGAGGTGTGTTACAACAGAATGGTCATCCAGTAGCTTACATGTCTCGTAAGTTACTGCCCGCAGAGGAAAATTACTCAGTCTATGATCGTGAACTCCTGGCATTTATACATGCCTTGAAACATTGGAAACATTTTTTGTATGGCCGTGACTTTGAGGTTCGCACTGACCATCAAGCATTACGCTGGATTCAGACAATGCCAAGTGCACAGTGGAGTGATCGACAACACCGCAGGAGCCAGATATTTCAACAATTCGGTGATATAATTGAGTACCTTCCAAGAAAGGCCAATCCAGTGGCCGATGCTTTGAGCAGGAAGGGACAAGTGACTTCGATTCAGACCACTAAACTCGATCTCGTTGGTACAGGACTAGATGACACGAAGCACACGTACGCCGATTCCCAGGAATTCGATACACAGTGTGAACAGGCATTGGATGCCACAGGACCATGCCACTTTCTGATACGCGATGGTTGGCTTTTCTACAAAGGCAAACTATGTGTCATGAAGTCGTTCAGGGCAGTTCTTCTCCATGATGCCCATGACGCCATTACTGGTGGTCATAGGGGCATGAATTCGACTTTGGAGAAATTGAAATGGCAATATTATTGGCCAAAGATGAGGCGGGATGTGTTTACATATGTACAACGCTGTGATATTTATCAAAAGGTGAAAGCTCCTCGTGGAAAGAAGATAGGGTTGTTAACAGCCCTTGCCAATTCCTGAGGGTCCTTTCCAAGATATTTCAATGGACTTTGTCACGAATCTGCCTCCCAGTCCGAGTAAGCGTAATACGCAATGCTTAACTATTATTGATAGATTTAGCAAATTTGTTATGCTTATTCCTATCAGGGCCAATATGACCCCCGAGGATGTTGCCCAGTTATTCATTCGGCATTGGTACCCGATTGGCGAGATTCCTAGGACCATAGTGTCAAACCGAGATGCCAAGTTTACCAGTCATTTTTGGAGGGCATTATTTGATAACTTTGGTACTAAATTGAATTTTTCCAGTGCATTCCACCCACAGACGGACGGCCATACAGAGATATACAACCAATTGACCTTTGATGTGCTGAAGTGTTATGTCCACGATCAGCAAGGTAAGTGGAAATCTTAGCTTTAACTGCATAGACATCTCATTAATCTTCTTCTGGATGGGAAAAGGTCCGAAGCTCTTGAAAGACAACTTTGGGCATCGCTTGTCCGGCTACTTCAACCTTTGCTTCATAATCCGAAGATAAACCCAATCCCCTTCCGAAAACTTCATATCCCTTCTGTCTTTATTGGCCTGTCGAGTGTAGGTCTCTTGCGCTTTAGTCAATCTGTCTTTTACTAACTCTAAAATCTCCTGGTAAGACTCTGTCACTCTGTTCGATTTAGGTACTGAAGATGAGGTCCTGGTCAACAATGACCGGAAAGGTCTTCCAAATGCTGCCTCATATGGAATCCTGCCAATAGCTGAAGAAAAAGAATCATTCAAAACAGCTTGAACTAAAGGCAAATAAGATTTCCACTTACCTTGCTGAAGAGTGTAGGTCTCTTGCGCTTTAGTCAATCTGTCTTTTACTAACTCTAAAATCTCCTGGTAAGACTCTGTCACTCTCTTCACTTTAGGTACTGAAGATGAGGTCCTAGTCAACAATGACTGGAAAGGTCTTCCAAATGCTGCCTCATATGGAATCCTGCCAATAGCTGAAGAAAAAGAATCATTCAAAACAGCTTGAACTAAAGGCACCTCCGAGTTGGACTATGCACGATGTGTTTCACGTCAGTTGGTTAAAGCCATATGCAGGCCCAATCCCTTCAGAAGTCAAAGACGAGGCGAAACCAGATATTATTGATGAAGCAAAAGTTATGGTTCCAGAACACATCCTTCTACACCGTTTCAAGCATGGCTCAGGTCGAAGACAACGACAGTTCCTCACGAAGTTTCAGGACCGAGGGACCCGTGAAGCGATATGGCTTGACAAAGAGTATTTCGAAGACCATCTGAAGTTGTTAATGGATTATTTGGAGACTATGCAGCTTCCATCAAGTTAAGCAGAAGGGGATGTCACGTGCATCCCGCACTTGGATGCCACGTAGACATATCTGTCATAGTTGTCACGGTACGAAAATACGATACCATACGGAAATTTTTGGTACGATATGAAATTTTCGGATACCGTACAATAAAATACGGTTTTTATTTTTTACACTTACAACCTATGGAGCTTCAAGCTTGAATGTGAGGAAAGGTTGGGAGGGGAGGAGTCTACAGTGCTTGAGGAACCAGAACATGGATATGTATCTCTCCCAGTTGGATCTCCCGAATGTCTCCAAAAAAGAACCTGGATGGGTAATGCAATACCAAAGGTCTCCCAATGTAGCATTTATGACTAAGGGACCGTCCTTGCACAAATACGAGCAATGTATCTAGGGTGATATGTTTAGGGACTCCTCTCTAGATCAAAATGGCAATGTCCAAATCTTCTCCCTCGTACATAACTTGAGAATCTAACTGTCTAGCCTACCTATACCAAGGATCTCCAAGTGATGTAGCAAGATTCTCTCATCCTACCAATCAAGTGTACACTACCAATCTACCTCGCCAAATTTTTTAGGTCTCTCAACAACCCCATATGGAATACTGAGTGGACACGAAAGTTGCGAAGTATTGCCAGCATTTGGGATCTTCGTTACGCAGCATTTCTATATTTTTTTTAAGCATTTGGATTTTTTTTTTTCAAGGAAAAAAATTTTGGATATATATATATATATATATATATAAACTCGTACCGTACGATATCGTATCGTACGAACCGTACAGTACGAACCCATTCGTACCGGTACGAGAAACAACTATGATATCTGTACAGAAGGTGCAGGACCTGGGATGGTAAACTGGTCCCATGTGAGCCCAGTCCGGGACGAATCAGCCAGGGATCCATCTCAGTCGTCCGAGGTCAGGGGTGCATTGTCCTGCACATGAGTCCAAGGTCAGGTGTGCACTGTCCTGCACATGAAATAGTGCTAGTCCGCGCTGTGAGTCTCCCTCTGGAATGATGTCAGTGATTCTGTGTATCTGGTATGGTACTGGATGCCAGATCATTGTGTACGTAGTTAGGGTTTGCTTTTAGGAAAAGGGGCCAGCCCATAGGGCTACCCCGAGTCTTTGTGCGGACATGGGGATAGTGTAAAACCACCCCATGAGGGCTAGGAAGGCCCTGGCTGAACCCACCAGCCATGGAGAGGCTGTAGGATAGCCCTAAGGGCATGCGAGGGCAGTCGACAGCACATCTAGCATTATGATGGCTGTAGGGCAAGTGTGGGGCAGCCCACACAGGCTGCCCAGCCCTCAAAACATAGAGGGGATTCAGTGCCAGATCTGTGGTGAATCATGCGCCCGATGCCCAGCCAGCCATGAAATGATGCGCAGCTTTTTATGTGATTTATTCAGCATTTAATGCTGATTTTGCAGTCGTGCGCAGAAACTATGCTGGCCACCTGGATTAGTGCTGGCCGACTACTGTTTAAATAGTGAGCCCACAACCCCATTGAGTCATCTCATAATTCACCAAGTGCTAAGGCAATTAAGGGCCACGACAGCCAAGGAGTGCTAACGCAAAGGGGTGAAGGACTGCAGGTCAAGGGCAGAGATTTCTAAGCCAAGAAAGGTCAAGTTTTCATGTATTTTTCTTTCAGATTTACATCATTCTAATAAAGCAAATACACCATCCGTGGTGGGGACCCTACAGAGGGTATTTGGGACCCAATATTGTGTCCTCTCCTCTCTCCCTCTCCCTCTCTCTATTTTTTGCACATTTTCGTTCAATTTATGCGTTAATTCCGTCGCGAAAAGCGTGTTGATTTCTGAGCATTGAAGTTACCGATCTCCCCCGAAGCTTCCGCATGTTACAGTTGGTGGAACAATAGAGAGCAAATAGCAGGAAACATGGGCACTTGAGAGGATAGTAAGAGTTGCAAGTCTACATCGACAACCACTTGTTTGCAATACTTTATTCATATGCATTGGTATGGAAATCTGGTCAGAAATGCCCATGACACTATGTACTTGATTCTCCCAAGATCAATATACTTTATTTGAGGAAGGGGCCAGCCATTCTGGCTCATTGTGTGTCTCTTGTCAATTCAGCAAATTACTTCTTGTATTGAGCATGTGTCCATCAAATCTTAGTGTATTTAAGTGTATTGATTAGCATTGTGTTCAACCAAGTTACATTGGTATCAGTGCATACAGTTCTCTCACTTCTATCGTGAGAGACGATCACCATGAACACTAGCTATCTGTACACTTAGAACATTATGGATAGCCATATAGTGAATGTTGGAGATGCTAACACAAGAGGCGGGGACAACGAATTGCATGCCTCCAATGCTTTACAACAAGATGAACAAACTCATGTGGTGCACAATAGAGAACATGAATATGTGGGACAGCCGTCCCGTGGCAAAGAGAAGATGCAGGAAGAGGAGTCTATAGTCTTGAGGGCTGAACTTACTCGTATGCAAGCTCTTCTCCATGCACAACAAGAAGAATTGAATCTCTACCACCGCAAGGATCCATTGGTACATGACCGTTTGAAAGCCAAGAAAGCTGAATCTTATATGGATCATGCAATGGCAATGATTGCTCAAGAGTTGCACATGCAACTAAGTGATGTAGCACGTGCATACTTGGCTCGTACCGAGGATGCCTATGCAAAAAAGGCAACCATCCCACATGTCTTGGAATCCCCACAGGTGCCCAAACAAGAACTTATGTCTAAGAGGATGAATCTCCATGCTATGGGAGGAAAACAATCGGCGACTTCACGCCATGCAAGAATACCTTATGTAGCCCGTAAAGGACACAATGTTTATGGCAGTGGTCAAAATGTATGTCAAATGCCATTGCCGGTTGAATGTTAGATCATGGGAAGAGTTCAAGGAGAGATTCTATGCTCAATTCTTGCCTCCCAATGCATTGAATGAGATAACAATGAAGTGGAATTGGGTGAAGCAAAATGAGGAGAAAACAGTGAATGCATATGTACAAAAGTTTTGGAAAGTCTTTTGGAGGTGTCTCCATTTATGCATGTTGATCAGAAGTCTTCTTGGGAGAAGTACTTACCGCTTGAGAAATTTGCATACAACAATACGGTGCATACATCTACGAGAAAGGCCCCATTTGAGATTGTTTATGGTAAGGTGGTTTTGCCACCCATCCTTCGCACAAAGGATGAGATATTTGCAAGAGCTGATGAGTATGTAAGAGACTTGGATATTGTTTTTGCTCGTGTGCGGACAGCCATTGCAAGGTCACAAGACAAGCATAAAAAGGCTACCGACAAGCATAGAAGGCAATTGGATGTTAAAGAGAATGATTGGGTATTACTGAAATTTGAGAAAGAAAGACTTGCAAAGAGGCTTGGCAAAGAGGGTGCATATCCTAAAGCTTGCAACTAGGTATTATGGGCCTTCTCGAGTGATCGAGAAGATCAATGAAGTGGCTTTCAGATTGGCATTACCTAGTCATTGGCGCATACACAATGCTTTTCATGTGAGTCTCCTTCGCAAGTATGTAGGGCCGAACTTGGCTTTCCATCGGGACTTGTGCCGCTATGTACATGCTCGAAAATGCCTGGTGGATTGGTGTTCCATTGGGTCTGGTACCTCATGTACTTGTCTGGAGCACGTCTATTTCGGTATCGTCTCATGAATGGGGATTGTCCATACTAATGCAACATTGCATAGCATCTTTATGTGCTTGCCTGCAATTGAAATTACATGATGTTTTCATGCTTGCTTAACCAATGTGTAGTCGCCCGTCCGTGAACCGTGCGTGTGAAAATGTATACTAACATGGTTATGTGGCATGTGACAGGTGGTAAGTATTGGTCATAAACCTAGCCTTAGGAATTAACACTAATTTATAAGTGAGTGTGTACACACTTCATTAAGTTTTGGGCAACCAAAACTCACTTATAAATTATAACCAGCTCGGTGTTCACACACAATGATATCCCGAGGTGGACAGAACCCAATATCCACCGCCTAGACCTTATCCCCTTTGTACAAAGGGAGTAACCAGCCATGTGTCCTCTCTAGCTTGCTCCACAAAGCACCTACCTGCCACCTAGAGTGGACAACTCACCACCTCACTTCTCCTCCCCCCTCTAGAGATAGGCGCCTCCTTCATGAGGACATTAGGGCTGTATTTTCTGCACTTTCTCCTTCCCAACTCCATATCCAAGCTTGCTAAGGTGTTTCCCAAGCTTCCAAGAGTGTTTCCAGGTGCTAAACACTCTCCTACACACTCCCAATGACTGAAATTCAGCAAAACAGCTCTTTTTATTGTTGTAATTTCTGGTCTTTTTGCTGAGAACCCTAATTTCAGCCCTCCTTTCTCAAGTTGAACCATAGGGGAAGCTTTCCCAGGGTTCCCTTCATCCTCTTGAAGACTTTTGTCACAAAGAAATGCGACAAATCGAAGATCTCATCACTCCAAGGACTTCCATCACAAAGACTTTCACTGTCATCGACTCTACTTGCAATTGGTAAGCTTTTATGCTTAAATATGGAAGCAAGTAGCAGGAGGGAGGAACCGGATTGCAAGATCACATACCCTATGTACTGTTCTCTCGTCCTACGAGCTCTCTTGCAGATTGTTACCACCATGTGTTGGTAGAACAATAGAGAGCAAATGGTAGGAAACATGGGCACTTGAGAGGGTAGTGTGAGTTGCAAGTCTACATCGACAAGCACTTGTTTTGCAATACTTTATTCATATGCATTGGTATGGAAATCTAGTCAGAAATGCCCATGACACTATGTACTTGATTCTCCCAAGAACAATATACTTTATTTGAGGGAGGGGCCGGCTGTTCCGGCTCATTGTGTGTCTCTTGTCAATTCAGCAAATTACTTCTTGTACTGAGCATGTGTCCATCAAATCTTAGTGTATTTAAGTGTATTGATTAGCATTGTGTCCAACCAAGTTACAATCTATCATGGCTTTCACATATTTTAAGTCTCTCATGGTTCACTTCTTTGAAAATGGCATGTCTACCCTTTAATTTAAGAATCAAGTATGAAATCCCACGTATGGAATTTCTCCAAGGTTTGAACCATACTTATTTCATACGTTCAGACTCATATGCGAATGCCGTATGGTTACCATATGAAAAAACTATGATTGGAAGAGTAAACACTTTAGACTTAGAATCACTTGGTTTAAACCCTCAGTCAGGTAGAAAATGATTGAAATGATTGATTCAATAAAAACTGTTTCAAAAGATTGAAGTTTTAAGTTGCAAACGCATTTTAGGAGAAAGAAAGATGGTGTTTAAGCAACAAGTCAGGCGCAGATGTGGCAACATCCTGAACGAGCCAGACTTGATCTGTTCCAGGCTTCCAGCGCAAAATTCTATGTGATCTCAGTTTAGTTTCCATATGCATTGTTCTTGAAAACCCCATGCTTGTCGTTGTTGTGGTTCCTGTATATAAGTCGTGGCTGGAGGAAAAAGCCATTAAAAGCAGGGTCGACAATCAGCAAAAGACTCTTCCCACTTCTACTATTGATGATGTGCATCAGATCAAAAGCTAGCTGATAGAATATTCCTATCTGACCATCTGATTGTGGATGACTACACTACCACATTGTAACTGTATTTGAGTTCAGTTCTGACCCCCTTTGACCATGCCTATGGTGGTCATCCTCATGGATCAAACAATTGTCTCCAAAATTGTTAAGTAAACTCGTTGTCTCTGTCTAGCACAATGTTCTTCAGGATGCCTACTATAAAAAACCAATAACTAATAAAGAGTGGATGCCGTCCTGTTTCAACACTAATGACCTTGTAAGACTGACTCTTGACCTCCACCATAGTGGGGATCAGATGCTACAATGACCCTTTGCCGAGCCTTTATATAGGCCCCATAAATTGCCACAAACTGGCCGATCTGCTGTCGGCAAGAAAAGAGGACACATAAATGCAATAAATGCTGGCGGACCCCTTGTTTCACATGCTATGATGCTGGCCAACTTCATCTGTGTCCAATCTGGGCCTGTCTGAGCATGGCTAGTGCCCTAAACCTAATGTTTATCTGCTGCAAATCTGGGATTAGCTTTGGATCAGCCATGTCCATGTGTGTGCACATGACATCCCATCCAACTAACTTGATGACAGGATTCCAACCTTGACCTTGGATAATTCTGTCATCCTCCTCTATCTCCACATATGGTCTCCCATACTTGTCATCCTTCCCTTCTTGGCAACCTTTTCACTGAAAACCTTGCCGTATGTCTCTGAATCCACTCTAAATCTGGTGTAGAGATATGTGCATCTGTTCCACTTTGTCCCCTTGCTTTCTTGCCCTGTCCCTAACACAAACATGAATCCTTCTTCTTGAAACGGATCATGGCACCCATGGCTCCACCCCTTGGATGATCATCATCCCTTGGAGTTGCTCCATAAGAGCCTTCCTTGGCAGCACCAAATCGCTACCGACTCTCATGAAACTCTTCCCTTGGGTTTGCCTGACACCAACCAGCTTCTGGACATATGCTGAGTTACTCTCCTTAGACCTATGCACTTCTTTTGGAACACTTTCAGCACTTAGCATTGCCGAGCCTGGCTAGTTCCCTAAACCTAATGCTTATCTTCTGCAAGGCAGGGATTAGCTTTGGATCAGCCACGTCCATATGTGTGCACATAACAATCCCTCCTATGCCTCGTACCTAAATGTTCTTTGGCAGATTTGTAACAAATTTATACTAATTTGCTCAAGAAAAATGGATGCCGTCCTGTTTCAACACTATCCCTCCTATGCCTGGTACCTAAATCTTTCCTCCCCTTGTCTTCACACCCTTCACGTGGTTCCATAAAGGCATCTCAGGTGGCTATTTCTTATTCACATGCTCCTGGTTTTCCTGAGGAGCTCTCAACTATCCGTATGAACTAACCATTCAGCTATATCCCTGAACTTGATTGGGTATAATGTTCTCTTTCATACCAATGATGCACCCCACATAAAACACTTGAAAATTTGAGGATTTCTATGTGTTGAAATAGAACTCTCTCTCCTTCAAAATCTCGGACACCGTCTCTAGATGCTACTTATGAAACCATAACATGGACCAGAAACAAACAAGCACATGCAAATAATTGATATGATAACTCTCATCATAAGCCAGTAGTGCATAGTGCGTTGGTCAACCAAAAATGTATTGCTCTGAATTTATAGTGCTTCTAAACACTAACTCAATAGACATGACACGTGCATCTGATGCCTTCTGATATTTGGGCCTGATGCAAGTGATAAATTTAGCCTGCAGGTTCATTTTGTAAATGACAAGGCATAAGCTTGATTGGGATGAAGGTCTATACCAGAAACGACAATTTGTCACACAAAAAAAATGTAAGCAACTAGATAATGCATCTGATAGTAGAGCTAAAAGTGAACGAGCCTCAAACAGTAAATTAACATGCAAGATAAGTAGCACTGTACCTAATTGACGCATGAAGTGTCTCGCAATCGTCTCCGAGACTCTTCCATGCAGTTGGATGTAAGCAGCTAAATCACCTCCAGCACAAAACTCTAGAACAAGATAAATCCGATTTGATGCCTACATGCATGGCATAAGATAAAAAGTTGAACAAAGAAATCAAAATAATACTCTGTGTTGATATAGAGGACAGAAGAATGCACCGATTAAAGAAAATCTTACAGAGACTAAACTTGAACACTTGAGTGTTATTTAAGCCAAAACCTTTAGTCAGAGAAGTAGGCAGCCCTAGATGAACTTTATATATTTTCCTAGTTTAGACACGCGATTTCAAAATTTGGTTCATGTAAGAAGCCAAGTAATATGGACACTTACTATGCAAGCTCTAAAAGTAAACCAAACCTTCATATTTTCAAGCATATGACTGGCAATGCCTAAGCAATTGCCAGTATCAGTTACGAGCCCTCAACATCCATGGACACAGAATAAAGACATCATATAACTATAAGAAAATCCTTTTCACAAGGATAAGTGTGCATATGCACTGTAAATGCTGGACACAAGAACCAAACCGGGGTCTGCAAACAATAGCCATACACTCTAATGAATTCATTTTAAAAAATGCATTCCTTAATATTAAGGACGACTCTTAAAATCATTCTAAGATCTGGTCACGACATTAATCTCTCTCTCTCTCTCTCTCTCTCTCTCTCTCTCTCTCTCTCTCTCTCTCCATCAAATCGGTTCTGGGCCTTGGCCGAGGCGGGTATCGTCATTAGCTTATCACAGCATATCTCACTCTACAGAGGATCATCTGTTGATCACATGTACTGTCAGATGTTTTCATTTTACTTTTTCTTTCAGTTTTCCATGGCTCAGTATATACATGGTACCATTGTATTACTTTTGGTCTCATAGGCCCTTGGGGTCTTCCGTAGACGTTAATATAACTCTCTCTCTCTCTCTCACCGCTAGACCCCACTTTGGTATGACCCTTGATCAAGCCACCACACTTCAGCGAGCCCGACATCACAGACTCCTTGGACCTCACCAGCAACACAGACATCAGCCCCAGCTTGAGATCTTGGAGAGGCACATAGCCACCTTCCCACGCCCAAAGGATCTGCAGAACTTTCTACAAGCTGCACCCATGCTTGATATCCTTGATGGCCCCCTCCTCCTACCGGGGTCTTAGCTCCATAGGCTGTATGATGATGATGATGATCATATGGCTCAGATTTGACATTCCCATCTCGTAGCTCTAGTCTTTGTTTTATTTTGTACCATGATGAGATTACATGGACACTATTGTATCACTTTTCGTCTCATAGACCCATTGGGTCTTTTGAAGACGTTTAATATAACTTTATTTCTTTCTTTCTCTCACCATCGCCTGCAACACCTGCCTACCCACTGGGCTTTGCCTAGGTGCCCACGCACAATCCCATGCAGCACCTAGCTACCGGTTTGCGTAGGTGCCTAGGCCTTCCCCATCCTATGCCCAGCCTCTGCCCACATGCCCCCAACCTTTTCACCATTTCCCTTGACGTTGCTGCACATCGGCTACACACAATGTCCCCCTCCACCCCCCCCCCCCAATCTCACCTGAGGCGCCCACACCCTGTTTGTGCTTGTGCCGACACCTCGTTTCAAAAAAAATTATCTCCAAATCGACTCTGATTTCGAGAAAATGTGAATTTTTTTCCTTCGTATTTTTCCCTTTTTGCCCCCCACAACACTCTCCCCACACCCCCCCCCCCCTTGCAACCATCACACAACAACAAAATAGGATAAAAATCTCTCTCTCTCATCATTTCCCACCACCACAGGACTTTCTCCCGCCCTATCAACCTCACTATATTGGGTACTGTTGACCTATGACGGACATTGAGACGTACTATGTTTTACGTCATTAATTTAAATATTCTGAGTCATGGGCCGGGCTTGTCGGCACCATATGTTAAGGATAAAGGGATTGGGTGATCGCCGATGAGAGGCGCACCTTGAATATCAGCAGGGTAAGGGTTAGGATCGGCCGGCCATGTATGGGCGCCCATGTGTGAACGGTCAAGTCACCTATAAGAGTCAAATGTAACCCTAAAACCCTCATTCTCATACGCTGAATACAAGAGTGCTCTTGCCTTATCTCCTTGGTTTCCTTCTCCTACGTGTGAGAGAGAGAGAGAATGTGAGAGAGCGATCGAGCATTGTGTAGCGGCACGGCGGCGGCGAGGCGGTAGAGCGGCGACGGCGGCTCCTCCTTCACAGCTGCGACGCGGGAATCCTTCACGGCGGTGGTTTGAGCGGTGAGTGACACACCCTTGCATTCTGTTTGAGCTTGCTTTCCTGGTTGTATGCTTGTAGCCATTCGTGGCTCGCATACGGTGTTCGGCAAGTCCCCAGCTACGACCTGTGCGACAAAAGCGCACATTTTTGGCGCCGCTGCCGGGGAGTTGCCCTGCACCAAGCTCCAGTTTGCAGCTCGGGCCGCTGCGTGAAGTGAAATTTACACTGTAGGAAAGGCAACTGTGTGTTTGTTGTTGAGGTGTTTTTGTGTTCTGCAATCTGTTTCTGCAATTTGTCTTCTGCATTTCTGTTTCTTTTGTTATTTTTCCGCTCCGCGTGTGGGCGTGCATTTTGTTCTCTGGTTTTCTACGTGTGAGGGGGGATTTCTAAATCCCCAGACCTGCGCTGTGTGCGAACTGCGCCGCGGCAAAGTCTGAACCCTAGAAAGAAACCCTAGAAAACTTATCCCCCAAAAAAAAAAGGAAAAATTAATTTTGGAAAAAAAATATTTTTTTTTAAAAGGAAAAAACCAAACGTGTGGAGAGGAAAGATTTTTATTTGGAGAAAAAATTTTGAAAAGAAAAACCTCCAATTGACCCCGATCCCGGCCTCGGCCTCGGTCTCGGTCTTTTGATATATATATATATAGGAGAGTGAGCCTCCATAGCTTTCTTTCAAGTGAGAGCTTATAGGAAGTTGTGCCCTATATGTAGCCCACCTCCCAAGGAGGGAAGTGAGCATGTGGGATAAAGCCTTCACCCTTTTCTCCACAAGCAAATAGGACTTCACCCCTTCCCCCTCAAGAAAACAGACTGTTTTGAGGACCACAGGAGCTCTGGATAGGCGAACACGGTGCTGTAAAGCACGCTAGGACCCTTTAAACGATACGCTCATTTCGAGCTATCACACGCCCTAGTTCAGGTTTGACCATAAGGGGATTAGAAACAGGTTAAAAACAATACAAAAACAAGTAAAAACGGGGTGTGAAACACCTAAGAAACCACTTGTGTGGACTTCAAGGGTAGTTACCAACGCCCGTAGGGTACCCACGTCACATGCATCTACGCTCTAGTCGGGTGCTAGAGTCTGAGCCACTAGAAAGCGTTTCAGTTTACACAGGCTCACACCATCCCTCCACGTTAGCATCTTGGCCTTCGGCTGGAACCCAAGGGAGTGCAACCCAAGATCCACGAATAGTGGATAGTGACTCGTCCTCTGACTCAGCAGCCATGGAAGGGCACCCTACCAAGAACCCTGAGGAGACAAGCCAAAACATGCCAGTTTGGGCTCCACAACCCGGATCTAGCATGTTTAGTCGTCTAATAGAGACCTTTAGTAGAGCTACACGCTCTGAACATGCGACAAGCGAAGTAAATGAAGAAGGAGGGGTAGTGGATTCGCCATTCACATCTCATGTAGACCCTACCCTCCCAAAGAGTGTCCATGTGGATATTCTACCCACTTCGTTTAATGAGGGCCCTACTGAGCTACCACCTTCCGACGACGCGCCTCCTAAAGTAGAGGTCCCTAGAAGCCAATCCATAAGAAGTGACATTGCGTCCACTTCAAGAGAACCGTTTGGCACACCAAGTCTGGATGGGATATTTCTCAATGAAAATTGGGAATATGATCTACACACAAAGACTCTAACTGACCTATACACGGACTACACATACCATGTAGGTTGGTTAGAAGTCCTACGATCTACATCTAGCGCCACTAATCTAAAGGAGCAACAACAAATGATATGTGAGGTTATTCATAGAATTATCCAAATTGGAGGCAAAATAGGAGAGTGAACTTAGGTTCCACTGGCCCTATGAGATTTTTGGATACAGGCAAGGCCAAACAACCAACCCTATCACAATTGGAGACTCCCTCGGTGAGTCCCATAGACCCTTCATATGTTGTTTCGCCTGGAGTCTCAATATAGGTTGAGCCCACGAGCAGTAACTTTAGCTTTCCAACCTTGGCTCAACTTTCCATTAAGGAATCCACAATGCCTACCCCAATAATGAGCATAACGAAAAGTACACCTGTTACCGCTGTAGTTAGTACGACGCCGCTACCTAGTGGAACAGTACCTACAACAGTGCGTGCTAGGGCCTATCGACCATATGTACCTATCGCTACTCATGCTCATGTAGCTCCTACGCCTCTTAGTATGCCAATGGCATATGCTCCACGACCGCCTTATCATAACCATTATCCAAGAGAAGCTAGGCCTAGTCACATATCATATCCTACGTCATTTGCCAACATACCCAGACCAACGCCAACTCCTATCAGCCAGGCTATCCTAGAAGTGACTCCACCAGCTATGCCTGCTCACCTAGGTGATCTCGCAGCGTTTGCTCAGATGATCGGACAATCTATTGCGGAAAACATGCGGGGCCTGCCTGAGAGAGAACCTAGAAGCAAGGCAGTACAAGTGGCTAAGCTCACTCAAAACTTCAATGGTAACGAGGATGTTAGGAAGCACATTGAGGCCAGAGATTGGTATCGAACCTTAAGGGTTGAAGAGCGCACTCACTACCCCACTCTCAAGAGATTGTTCTTGACAGAATACATACGTGAGGGTGTGCTTTGGGGAGTAGCATCTCAACTCCAAAAAGCTGAACGCGAGGAAGGGAAGTCAGTGAGAGTCGATTGAAGCATCTAAATTCTCGCTGCACTCCCGATGAGCGCTTCAATAATAACCAACTGCTCGATAGATTCATCCGAGGATTGCGCCACGAGGACATATACAATGGCCTAGTCATTAGAGGTCTTACAACGTGGGAAGCTGTCACTGCCAATGCAATCCAGTTAGAAGACAACTTGATGATTGCAGGTAAAAAGGTGTCTTCGGAGACAAAATCCGTTAGTTCGCAAGTATCTGGGCACGAGCCAATGACGGTAAAACCTATTGCCAAGGAGCCCAAGATATCCGAAATGTCTGTGACCGACCTTACTAAGGCTCTCCAAGAATACTTTAGGGGTAATCGAGCTCCTCAAAATAGCCATATGTACCCAAGGAGAGAGCAACAATGGTGTTCGGTGTGCTTAGGACCACATAGCACGAGTGAATGTCCCACATTCAGAGTCAAATTCAATGGGAATTGCAATGCATGTGGTAAGTACGGCCATCAATCTAAGGATTGCCTAGTACTTAAGCGAATGTTGGCAAATCAGACACCACTAGCCTGGTCAAACACACCTCAAGTACCCGCGCTAATGCCTGCACAACCTGTCGAGCAACCGTCACAGCACATAGTTCCAAGGAATCCGAATGCAGTCCAGTCTGTGCCGTTACCACCGCCAGTGCTAGGACCACAACCTCCACATCCAAGGATTACCCCAATAAACCAGATGTCAGATGGGTTGTGAGTCACATAGTGCGTGTAGGGATTATCAAGAGGAGATAGACCCCACTGTTCCATATGGGATTGATACGTTTGAAATGATTCCCCAGTACTACATGGAGGATCATTTCGGGCAAGTCGAGCCTGTATATCAAGCGACTGCTCTCGCCACAAGGGAGCAAAACCTTAATACCTTGGCGAGGACACCACCTCTTCAATGCTACGAGTGTGGTGGACCGCATCGTGTAGCGGAGTGCCCTAATAGGCTACAGAAGATCGCTACTCAGATGCAACCAAATCAAGGGAGCACATCGGGAATGCCGGTACTTACATGTAATCGTTGTGGCATAGATCATTTGATTGCTCAATGTCCACATAATCCTAATGCACCCAAGATTACGCCATTGAATTTGGTTGAGGTCACCAACCAGGCACAAGGAACCATACCTCTTGTACCCACGAATGTAGTTACACGATCAATGCTTCAAAATCAAAACTACATTCTCGAAGAGAGGGATACTGCATGAATTGCTCGAGCAAAGAAAAAGAAAACACGGCGGAAGAAATCGCTTAATGCCACGAGCTCCAAGCCTAGTTCAAAGACTAACATAGGGACAGGAGACGACCCCGTGTATATGAATGATCCTGAAGATGATTCCGATTCAATAGAAACCATGGGGACCAAAGCCACTACCTTAAGGGAGGGGGAGGACCCCACTCGGGAGCTCAACGAAGGAGAATCAGGTGAATACATAAATCAGGGGAAACAGAAGGAAACTTCCTCGGCCCCACAACCAAGTCAGTTAATGCCCTCTCGACCACCCAAACTGACTGAGACTCCCCAAGACAAGCCACGTGGGCCAAAAACCCTCAAGAAAAATATTGGAACTTACCCAAACCCAGTTGAGAAGATTGAACGAGTGCAACACTTTAAGGGGTTTGGTGGAAGAAACACAAAGAGAACTGGAGCCAAACCCGAGAAAAATCAAAATTCCAGACACGATGTTTCCTACGCAAGTTCAGCCTCACAGGAACCATAAACCGTTAGCTATACCTAGTATCATTCGAAAAGAAAGTGAGGATAGGATATCAGGAAGTGGGCAAACACCCTTTTTGCTTGAAAGAATGTTTAGTGAGGGAATGCCTGACCCCATCGAAGAGGAAGTGATTCCATCTTCACCAGTCCCTAGTCAAGGGGCGATGTCTCGAAAAGTACCGTTGAATGTGTCTAAGCTAATGGATTTCATGTCCTCTGAAATCAGAACCACGATCATATCCAAATTATATGGAGATCCTGAGCTATTCTTAGCTCTTCGGGCATTTCTCAATGGAGAACTAAAGACGGAGCTACCACAATTTGCAAATATGGATAGACCCGACACGCTTCAAGATGAAGAGGAACATTGGGATCTACAACCCAACCTAGATGAAGACTCGGTCGTTGAAATACCTGTTAACAAGTTGGGACAGTACTTTGAAGGTGACGAATCTAATGCAACCCTCCCCATTACTACCAAGGGATTAACTCTAAAGGGAATCCTTGATGGTGGTGCTGACGTGAGCATTGTGACTAAAAACTGTTGGGAATCTATGGGAAGACCTCACCTCAAAGTCACAAACATAGTGGTTAAGATGGCAAATGGAACCATAGCTAAACCTATTGGAATGTTAAGGGACCTTAAGATCAAGGTCCTGGGATACAAGGTAAAACATACCTTCATTGTAATGGATTTCTCCAAGCATCCTATGTCATATCAAATGATCTTAGGACGTCCTTTCATGAGGGAAGCACAAATGGTGCATGATTGGTCGAAAAACCATGTCTACCTACAATTCCAGGACTCTGTCATTCGAGTTGATCTTGAGAATGGTCGTGCACATCCCTTAGGAAGCAAGGTTATCATTGATAATCGATCGGATACCACTATTCACTCCGCTCCATTAAGGTATTGCTATACATGCAAAAAAGAGACTGATGATGGAAAAGATTCTCCTTATATGGATGTCCTACCGGGTATGACTGAGTCGGATAACGTGGATTGGGTACACTTAGCGGCAACCATAGACACATGGGGAAACAGAGGCACAAGTTGGGTAACACCTGAGGGGCAAGATATGCCACCGTTAGTGCCAATAAACATGATAGGTGTTATGCACTTGACTCCTGATGGCGAGAAAGCAGCAGACTCCACTGACACTGAAAGTAGCGAAGACTCTGACCAATGTAACTCTGAGTCGTCTGAATCTCAAGAAGAAACTGACCCTAAGCCTGATGGGGGGGATGAATCAAATATTCACCCAAATGTGGAAGCAATGTGCTCAAGGCCTAGGACGATGACCTCCTGCAGCTCATCCGAAAGTGAGGGGGACACAAGTGAAAATCGACCAAGTGAGTTCGAATCTGACAGAAACAAAAATCAAAAACTTGGTAAGAAGAAAACGAGACAAGCGCCAACGCTATCGAGCTAATGTACGCACTGCAATAAACAAGGAGAGATCCACTGCAGAATGGCTTAGTTATGTAGGAGCTATTGACGCTCATCAGAAGTTAGCGGATAATTGGAGACAATACCTCCAAAGTGTCATGTGGTGTATTCCGCAACCTCATGACGTCGCCCAATTAGAAATCGAAGAGAAGCCAAAACTAAGTCGTACTGCAAGAAGGCGGCAAAACCAAGAGTTAGCTCAGCAACAAAAGGAGGCGGAATTGAAAGAAAAAAGCCTGGCACAACAAGAACCAGTAGACTTACACCCCGCACCCGAGCATTTCAAATCATTTACCACAGGGGAACGTAAAGTGGTCTACACAAAAGCCCAACGAACGCCTACCAATGGGAGTAGCGATGTCTACGATGGCCCTGCGGTAGTTAAGGAGATAGACTTAGCAGATCCGGGTGAGGAGTCTAAACCAGTTTTTATTGCTCAAGACCTCACCCAGTCAGAGGAAGCTGCACTTAAGAAGGGTGTTCCACCCTCGGACACAAGGACATATTTGCTTGGACTTAAAGAATTCAAGGACATATTTGCTTGGACATATCATGATATGAAGGGTGTTCCACCCTCGGTGGTGCAACACACAATTCCAATGATTAGCACTGCTAAACCAGTCCAGCAACGTCCCTACCCAATGAATCGTAAGTACACAAAGATTGTACAAGAGGAAATTGAAAAGCTTGTAAAATGTGGATTCATATACCCTATTGAGCAATCAGAATGGGTTTCTCCGATAGTCATCGTACCAAAGAAGAATGGGAAACTCAGAGTGTGCGTTGATCTCAAAAAGGTTAATGCAGCCACCAGAAGGGATCATTACCCCTTGCCATATTCTGAACATGTGCTTGAAAGAGTGGCAGGCAAGGAGGCATATAGCTTTTTAGATGGGTACTCGGGTTACAATCAGATCACAATTGCAGTCGAGGACCAAGCTAAAACAGCATTTATCACGGAGTTTGGAGTGTTTGCCTTTCGCGTCATGGCTTTTGGCTTAACCAATGCACCTGCAACATTCCAACGATTGATAAACACGGCCTTTAAGGAATATCTAAGGGACTTCTGTGAAGCTTTCTTAGATGATCTTTGTGTTCATTCCTCTTGGGACGAGCGCTTGATGTGTTTACGAAAAATATTTGAAAGGTGTAGATTATATCGCATCTCATTGAATCCTTTCAAATGCCAATTCTGGGTTAAACACGGAGTTATCTTAGGGCATATAGTGTCCAAAAATGGGATTTCCACTAACGAGAGTAAAATCAAGGTCATTCTGGAATTACCCCCACCCACCAACTATAAGAGAGTCCAACGCTTTATGGGCCACGTTGGTTATTATCGAAGATTTATTCTATTCTTCGCCGAGATAGCTCGACCATTGTATAAGCTTCTCATCGAGTTTATTTGGACCGAAGAATGTGACCGTGCCTATGAGCTATTAAAGAAGGCCTTGGCGAGTGCTCCAATCTTGAGAATGCCAAACTGGGATTTACTCTTCCATGTGCATATTGATGCATCAAACTTTGCTATTGGGTGTGTGTTAACTCAACCTGGAGAACACAAGCTAGACTACCCCATTAGCTTTGCAAGTCGCCAGTTGAACGATGCTGAGATGAACTACACCACTACGGAGCGAGAAGGGTTGGCAATGATGTATGGAGTGCGTAACGAAAAGAAGAAGCTCAAATATGCTGGTAAGGAACCGTATAGAGTATGTGAAATTACCCTGCAAGGTACCATCCGAGTGGAGACTCTCGACGGAGTTGAAACCATTGGATTCCTTAATGGGAGTAAATTCAAAAGGTACTATGACCCCCTGTGCCAAGAGGAGTTACATGCAATCCATCAAAAGAAGGCAGCTAAAGAACAAGCTGAGCTTAAAAAGATACAAGCAAGAATTGAAGCCAAAGAACGTCAACAGCGTGCTAGGCACCAACGAGAAGCCAACTTGGGGATTACACAAGCATTTTTCGAGGAGGCAGACGAGGATTCACTGGAATCTGACCCACCTCTAAGATACCCAATTGAGTTACAGAGTCCTTACGGGGAGGTGCTGTATAATGCATTATTGGATACAGGAGCTCAACACAATTTGCTATCATATGGCGTGTGGTGTCAACTTGGAAAACCACCTTTATCCAAGAGTGCTATCCAAGTTCAAGGTATCAACAAGAAGAAAATCCCTGTCTCAGGAATTCTGCACACTCCGGTTGCCTATGACAAGGGGACCGTAATTCAAAGCTTTTTGGTTATGCCTGCTGATACCATGGAGGACACTGTAAACTTAGGGCGCAAATGGATGTTGGCCACCAAGTGCAATATCGATTGGGCAACCAGACGAGTCACAACGCAAGAACCAACACTCAGTATGACCGCTCAAAATCCCGCACCTAAGTCATCCACTCAAATGTGTTAGATAATGAAAAATCACAAAGTCCAGTGACAAAACCATCTTTGATTGTTTGCCACCCCTCTGACGCTTCAAAGCCAAGAGTGGAAACATGCAGGGTCACCCGAGAAAGGGCAATGTAACATCACGATGGATCCCTAAAAAATTATTAGTAGCCCAAGGGTACTACGAGGGGAATGACCAGATTTGGGTCCCCAAACATAAGCTGAATCCCTCTACATCACCTGTAAAACCTTGCAAACCAATTGTTGCCACCCCAACGACAATTCAAGATCGTGGTAAGGGAAAGGTAACAAAGTGCTCCGCACCACTTCTTCCAGAGTTAGTTTGGATTCCCAAACGATATCGATCATTACCACCTAGCTCAGGAAGGAGGGAGCCACATGAAGCTTCTAGCTCCTCATGCCAGGCACACACTGATATAGAAGTTTCTACATGCTCTACACCTACTCTTGTCAACACCCAACAAAAGACCGATGAGTCTACGTCTCCCCTTGTAATAGTATCGTCGAAAACCATTTCCTCCATTCGTCAATGGGAGCGTACACTAACATCTGTGCAATTGGATGTGGCCACAAGGGTCATAAAAAGCTATCTGCCCACATCACAACCTATGACCCGCTGGACAAATTGGTTCCAAGAGGCTGCAACATCATTGCAAAAAATATGATCTACCCAAGGAAAGGGAGAGCATGTACTCACACTCGACATTCTAATGCTTTCTCCTTAACCTTCTCCCCTGACCATGTAATTGCCAAATTCAAGGGGATGTATATATATAGCTTCATACATTTAAAAAAAAACAAAGAAAAGAAAAACAAAAAATAGTAAAAAGAGCAAGAGCACAAAAAGAGGAGAAATATCCGTATACAATCAAGAACTACATTGACCTGTCATAAACCTACTTATGCTATATCTGTGTTTGCAGATATGGCAGATGCACGATCATCATACACTTCATCCACTCCCACCTTTGGTGAGAGGTATCATCTATACCTTTCTCAGATATTTCACATGTGCTATCCTGTAATTAAAACTGAATGGGATCATATAGATGTACTAGCCAGAGAGAAAAATGTTGAGGAATTAGAATGGCTTATTCGCCTATTGACCATGACTGACCCCTACTCCGTAGAGGACATATCCCCGATAGCCCAATGCTTTCCTTTTCCACAAGATGACTATCCGCGCATGACTACATTCTTGATGAGTTTATGTGGATGGGAAAATGAAAAGGAAATATCTGACAATGATGAATGGATGGATGAAACTCATGGGACTACTGAGGTTGACTTTATTTATTTGGATGATGCGGATAGAGGCTTAGCCTTAGGGCTAGAGCCAGGACTCTACAACATCCTCTTACCGTATCCTCAGTAGTAGTGTGGTGACTGGTAGGTAGGTTAGTGTTTTCAAGTTTTTTCTAGTTTGGATTCCTTAAACGAGTCTTTAATTTTTCACACTGATGTGCCTCTCGAGGTATAGTGCTTATTAGTTGGTTGTACAGGTGAAAAAGTTGGAGGTGGGTTCGCTTTCAAGTCCTGAGATAGCCGCAACGCTCATACATAAATATCTCATTAAATTGCAAGCATTTTTCTTATCGAATCAAGGAGATCTCCAAAATACAGGTGTAATTCTTCCATACCCACTCTCTTTCGTTTTTACTATTCAATTAATTGCATGAACTATAATGCATGACCACATGGAAATTGTCAATGTACTACTTAGTTTTTGAAGTTGCCTGACGTGCTAGTGTGAATCATTAATGAGTTTAACCTTATTGGATATATTCTTGAGAATGCATGCAGTCTTTAGTTAACCTTGGAATCGATTGTCTTAGGTCTAGGGTCAAACCATCTTAATGTTTGACACCTGGCCATGTGTGTGTTGACCTCTAGGACATAGCTTTTACCCCTTGTCGAAAGAATACAAGAACACATTACAGTTCAGGAGCGAAGATCAAAAGAAATAAATATATTTATTAAAAAAAAACCTACAATAAATGGCAATACAAGTCTATTATGTGCTCTAATGTTGACCTATCGCCTTATTGATACTTGGTAGGCGAGGAGTATTCTACTCCAGACCGATGCCTTGGTTGGTAGCGGGTAGCCTTGCCTAAGGTGAACTAATAGATTCCTGGATAATGCCTTGTGTTAAACATGGTACTAGGATCGATGTTAGTTTTGCCTTAAGAAGGTCGCCATTGTGTTTAAAAATTGTCACGTGCATAAAGAAATAAAGGCAAAAGGCTCCTGTAACTCTGATGTTTCTTGTGTCCCTAGACTCGTGGTATTAACTTGTTCTTAGAGTAGACACAGTGTGGTCATCTGTTTATTTATTAAGCTTGGTTATTTTCCTTGACTTAGGCCAGTTATAAACCTTGATTAACCTTTGATACCTTGCTAACTCTTGATTTACTTTCAATAATTTTAAACTCCTGGTAATTTGCTACACTAGCTCATTCATGTGACCCTTAAACTAAGTTCTCATAGCAACATCCATTGTGGTCTAACATGCTTGAATTTATACACTTTATATCTTTTGAATTCGCACCATATGTTAAGGATAAAGGGATTGGGTGATCGCCGATGAGAGGCGCACCTTGAATATCAGTAGGGTAAGGGTTAGGATCGGCCGGCCATGTATGGGCGCCCATGTGTGAACGGTCAAGTCACCTATAAGAGTCAAATGTAACCCTAAAACCCTCATTCTCATATGTTGAATACAAGAGTGCTCTTGCCTTATCTCCTTGGTTTCCTTCTCCTGCGTGTGAGAGAGAGAGAGAGTGAGAGAGTGATCGAGCACTATGTAGCGGCACGGCGGCGGCGAGGCGGTAGAGCGGCGACGGCGGCTCCTCCTTCACAGCTGCGACGCGAGAATCCTTCACGGCGGTGGTTTGAGCGGTGAGTGACACACCCTTGCATTCTGTTTGAGCTTGCTTTCCTGGTTGTATGCTTGTGGCCATTCGTGGCTCGCATACGGTGTTCGGCAAGTCCCCAGCTACGACCTATGCGGCAAAAGCGCACAGGTACCATGTTGCAGTGCCCTATGTGAGATACTCTTGGTTGATGCAAGAGCTTGAGGCTCTTTGTTTTTTTTTTTGTTTCACGGATATTTTCTTTTAGTTTTACTTTCAGTACCATGATGATGTATTCCATGGACATGATGTAACATTTTGGTCTCATAGGTCATTTCGACCTTTTGAAGACATTAATACAACTCTCTCTCTCTCTCTCTCTCTCTCTCTCTCTCTCTTCACAGTTGGATCTCGGCCCATTGGGATAGTAGTGGATCATGCATTGTTGACATTGACCATCTCTTTTCACTTTACCACAGCTCAGAGGACACGAGGGGCAGATCACACTCGATATACTTTTACTTCAGAGACTGATGCTGTCTACAAAGATGGGATTTATAGACGTCTGTACACAGAGGAGCTAGGGAGACCTTTGGAGGAGCTGACCCATATACTGACAGAGACTTTACAGGATGCAGCGAGAGAGGCATATCCACATACTCAGCCTGGACAGAGACAGCGTTCTGGGTGTATGTCCCAGAACAGCTGGTATGATGAGGAGTGCAGAGAGACAGGAGCCCGACTGCAACGGGAGGTTGCTTTGGGAGTCACTACTCACCGACAGTCACGTATTGCCTTCCGGCGCCTTGTGCGAAGGAAGAACCAAGCCTACCTTGCTCAGCTAGAGCAGGAATTATACCAGCTGTTCTTGAGCCAGGATTCGAGGGAGGCTTGCCGTTTGTTTCATGAGTCCTCCCCTGCTTTGGCCATCACTTCTACAGAGGTCTTGGGTAGTTATGCAGCATCTCTATATACAGTTCCTGGACAGACACCTTTTCCTGACCCGCCAGCACCATGCCCACAGACATGTACTTTCTTTACCGCAAAGATGGTAAGGAAGGCCATTGATAGGATGAAGACTGGGAGAGCATATGATCATGATGGATTGGTCGCTGAGCACTTTATTCATGCGAGAGACATGCTGGCAGAGCTTCTAGCAGTGATGTTCAATCGTGCTATGTGTGAAGGCTTACCCGAGACTTGGAGTATGTCCACCATCGTGCCTATCTTCAAGTCAAGGGACCCTATGGAGCCAGGGAATTATCGCACTATTATGATTGGTCATGAAGGAAATATGAAAACAAGAGCAAAACTAGAAATGAAAAAAAGAACTAAATGAAAGACAAAGAGTTACCTTGAGATGAGTGTAGACAAGACACAAGATTGATGCTTTCATTGATGTGACACCTACAATATATAGGTGAGAAGTACAAGATTGAGTAGACTGACTTATGGGATAAATGTAGAGATGCCACATGGCACTAGACTCAAGACACAAAGACTTAAGTGAAACTAGACTAGAAATAGTACACCTAGTGTGCACTTATTTCCAACACCCTCCTTAAGTGGACACTAGGAGGAAGACAAAAAAAGACAAGACTAGAAGATAGACATAAAGACTGATAGACTGAGAGACTAGACATGAGAGACAAAAAGATCCTGAGACACCCCTCCTCAAGTGATATCCTCATATGGGTCCACAAGGGTAGGGACAAGATGGATCTAAAACAAGACACAGTCAGATTGATAGACAGATAGACAGACAACAGATAGATAGACGGACAAGACTAGATAGACAGAAGACTGACTGTAGAACTGACTGTAGACAAACAGATGGACCTTGAAGACATCCCTCCTCAAGGGCAATCTCTGCCTCTCAAGTAGGGACAAGAGAGAGGTCCTAAAGCAGAATGAGTAAGACATAGAACCCCTTGACCTACATCATTGGTGGTCAAAGTGGTAGACAAGAAAGGTGAAGTAATCAGAAAGCCCACTCCTCATCATAGGAATGAACAGCAAGATCTGCTGATGTAGATGCTGCAGCAACATGGGCTGAGGTAGATGCAGGGGCTGATGTAGAGGTTTTAGAATAGCAGTCCTTCTCCCGGTGATTATCACGGCCACAAATGGTGCATGGATGGGCCTTGAAGCAGTCCTTCTCCATATGATTAGTTTTTCCACAATGGGTGCAAGGCTTTCTTACCTTAGAACCTCCTTTCTTTGCTAAAAATGCAGTGTCAGTTACCCTTTGTTGTTTTGTTCTTTCCTCTTCTTGGAGAGCATTGATGATACCTTCAAGAGTAGGATTATTGTGATACTTGAAGGTAGTAACAAGAGTAGCATAGGTGTCAGGTAGGCTTTTGAGAAGCACAGCAATAGCAATATCTTCGGAGATGGGGGACTTCACTGATGCAAGCTGAACCATAAGACTGCGAAAATAATTGACATGAGAGGCTATAGTAGCTCCCTCCTGCATATATAGATCAAAGAATGAGATCATAAGTGCAATCTTAGAGTTTTTAGAGCGGGGTCCAAAAAGGGTATCCAAAGTGATCCATGCTCGAGAAGCAGACTGAATGTCGGAAATGTGATGAATGTAATCATCTCCAAGACCGAGCAAAATGATAGCATAGGCTTTGTCATTCTTGGCAGTGGGAGCATAAGTGATAACTTGCTCAATGTCGGAATCTTCGGGAGCAGCAGGATGAACAACGTCCCAAAGACTTTCTTTCATAAGATGGCACTTGATTTTGATTTGCCAAGTATGAAAGTTGGACCCGTTGAATTTGTCGATAGACATGAGAGAATGAGTAGAAGAGGCCATGTGGGAAGGTCTTACCTCTTGCTAAAATGCAAGGGCAGTGTCTATTCCCTTACAAGATTGCAGAAATGAATGAAAGAAGAGATCCAAAATGTTTTTAGAAGCCGGCTCTCTCACCACTTGTCAAGGCCATAGCATGTGACAGCCTATCGAGGTATGAGGAACCAGCAATTTTCAGATATGAGCATGAACAAAAAGGAGACAATGCACAGTACCTTAGACTTTTCAAGAAGAAGTGATGGCAGAACTGAATAGTTAGGCGGCCTGAAGGGGGGAAATGCGAACTCAAGATTGTGAAGAGATGTGTGATATACTCATGATTGTTGTAGGGGGCGGCGGCGGCAGCTGTAATGAGGGCGTGAGCAGACTGTTGTAGAGATAGACAGCTGTAGCAGTCGGCTGCAACATCAAAAACAGGTCGGCTAGGAGCTGTGTATGAGCCTGAACACGTACAGGCTTCCGTAGCAGCTGCTGGAAAACAGGTCGGCAGCAAGAAAGTGGCCAGACGGCAACTGAACAGCTGAGCGCAGCTTAGGGAGATGAGCGCAGCGTATCCAAAACAGCTGAGCGCAGCTTAGGGAGATGGTGGGCAACACAGGACAAGAGCAGTCTGCTCTGATACCATGAAGGAAATATGAAAACAAGAGCAAAACTAGAAATGAAAAAAAGAACTAAATGAAAGACAAAGAGTTACCTTGAGATGAGTGTAGACAAGACACAAGATTGATGCTTTCATTATGTGACACCTACAATATATAGGTGAGGAGTACAAGATTGAGTAGACTGACTTATGGGATAAATGTAGAGATGCCACATGGCACTAGACTCAAGACACAAAGACTTAAGTGAAACTAGACTAGAAATAGTACACCTAGTGTGCACTTATTTCCAACAGGTCACACACTAGCACGATTGTATGCATCCATTCTTGAGCAGCAGTTGAGTAGATGGGCAGAGAGAGAGGGCATTCGAGCAGAGGGACAGGCAGGGTTCACGAGAGGTTTCTCTACTCTTGACCACATCTTGACTCTGCGGGCCATTATTGAGGAGGGCAGGTCGCATGGGCGACGGATTTATTGTTGCTTTGTGGACTTCCGCAAAGCATTTGATACAGTGCCCAGAGCCAGATTGATGAGGCAATTACAGGAGATGGGGGTACCCACAGAGCTCATATGGGGGATTATGGCTTTATATAGATCAGTTGCAGCCTGCAGGACAGGTACGCACCCCAGAGGGGGTCTCTACTTTGGTTCACTCCACTATAGGAGTGAAGCAAGGTTGCCCGTTATCTCCTTCATTGTTTTGGTATGTATGTGGATGAGGCTTCTGACTACATTGAGAGATTGGGGGACAGAGGAGCCCAACTAGCAGGTACATGGATCCCACTATTGTTATATGCTGATGATATTGTGTTGATCTCTGACTCCCCTGAGGGTATGCAGCGTCATCTGGATGCTTTACATGAGTTTGCACATGATAGTGGATTGTATGTCAACCTTGGCAAAACCAAGGTTATGGTGTTTAACACCACGCCACAGTGGGTTAGGCGATCAGCTCCCACATTTACATATGGGCAGGAGATTGTGGAGTATACAGATGCATATACATATCTTGGGGTAGTATTTAGTGGGCCAGTGTTTTCGATGAGGAGAGCAGCAAAGACTAGATTGACTAGAACACATGCAGCCTTGGCAAAAACCAAGGTTATGGTGTTTAACACCACGCCATAGTGGGTTAGGCGATCAGCTCCCACATTTACATATGGGCAGGAGATTGTGGAGTATACAGATGCATATACATATCTTGGGGTAGTATTCAGTGGGCCAGTGTTTTCGATGAGAAGAGACTAGATTGACTAGAGCACATGCAGCCCTGGGTGGTTTGGAGAGGATGTGTTCGCAAGTTCAGTTTCAGGAACCTCGAACGAAACTTTGTGACACTCTAGTGACATCAGCTATGCTTTATGGAGTTTAGATATGGGAACCTTCAGTGGGCCATCACAGCGGCAGGCAGGTGGGAGAGGTATGGAAAGGCCTTTGGTATCTATGATTGCTAGGATTATTAGAGCCAAGGCCTTGGTACCTCATGAGATTATTCGAGCAGAGCTGGCGGCTGCCCCTCTGGTGATTGAGGCTCTTACGAGATCAGTCTCCTACATACATGGCTTGTGGGATCTCCCCTGAGACAGATATGCACGCCTCGCCCTTGAGTCCTCCCGGCAGTTAGCTTTACAGGGAAGCACGGCTTGTTGGTATGGACAGATGACATCTTGGTTCCAAGCACATGGTTTTAGCATGGACAGATTGCCTCCCTTCCAGTAATCTCTGGAGGCACCCTCTCTCACTCTCACACGGACAGAGATTACCAGACTCATCCGTCGGGATTTAGTTCAGCTGGACATTAGGAGGACATGGATATAGTCGACTGAGGAGCTGGGCACGAAGATGGCTTTCTACAGAGAGCATTTTCTTCAGCTCACAGCAGATGGTTTTGTGATCACACCAAATTACATGGATGTACACTTGTCTCATGCAGTACAATGTGCTATTGGTCAGATTCGCACATCCTCACACCAGCTTGAGATTGAGATTGGCCGATACAGAGGTATACCAGCTGAGGCCACGATATGTCAAGTATGCCATGGGGAGCCAGAGACAGAGCTGCATTATATATGCCATTGTACTACATACTATGAGATATGTGGTCGTTTCCACTGTTTATTCAAAGAGGGTTTTGGACCACTTTCCAGAGTCATGGGGTACCAGGACCAGAGGTGTTTGGGATTGTTCTTGCTTGAGCTGCGGAGATATAGAGATAGCCTGCTTGGGCGCACAGAGAGCCAGACTCAGAGGCACATTACAGACTTCTTTAGTCCAGCCATCACTGCGCCAGATGGACCACAGCAGCAGCAGGACAAGGATACCGCCCACACCAGCGGTACACTGATTGATCGTGCGATTGAGCTTGGGTGGTCCAGATGCCCACGACTACGGAGGAGGGCATCCCAGCATAGACGGAGGTTGCAGCGGCGGATTCAGATTATTCTTGCGAGACATGCGGGACACCCAGCCAGGGTGCTGACCACAGAGGATATTGAGGAGATCCGCCCATCCGATGCGGCACATATTATGAGATGGAGGCACCTCCATAGTGTACCCCGTGATATTGTATCCCCTCACCTCCATAGCGTACCCCCCCCCTTCCCCCCTTCACTATATTCACACCCTATAAGGGTTTCTGTTTACCTTCCAGTTCCAGTTTCATTTTCTAGGTGCTAGTAGTATCATCTTTACTTTTTCATTTTCTGGTTTTTTATCCAGACATTGTATCAGATCCACCATGATGTAACTTTTTGGTCTCATAGGTCATTATGGCTTTTTGAAGACGTTAATATAACATTTCATTTCATTTTCATCTCTCTCTCTCTCTCTCTCTCTCTCTCTCTCTCTCTCTCTCTCTCTCTCTCTCTCTCTCTCTCTCTCTCTCTCTCTCTCTCTCTCTCTCTCTCTCTCTCTCTCTCTCTCTCTCTCTCTCTCTCTCTCTCTCTCTCTCTCTCTCTCTCTCTCTCTCTCTCTCTCTCTCTCTCTCTCTTCTCTCTCTCTCTCTCTCTCTCTCTCTCTCTCTCTCTCTCTCTCTCTCTCTCTCTCTCTCTCGCTCGCTCGCTTAGCCCTGGAGTCTTCACGACAGTTGGCATCACAGGGAGACGGATCATGTTGGTATGCACAGATGACAGATTGGTTCCAACTGCATGGCTTTAGTATGGACAGGCTACCTCCATTTCAGTACTCCCTGGATGCACCCTCCCTCTCTCTCACACGGGCAGAGATTACCAGGCTTATCAGGCAGGACTTGACTCAGCTGGACACTAGGAGGACATGGATACAGCCGACACACGAGCTTGGTACGAAGATGGCTTTCTATAGAGATCATCTTCTCCAGCTCACGGAGGATGGGTTTGTGATTAGACCCAGCTACATGGATACTCATCTTTCTCATGGAGTACGGTGTGCTATTGGTCAGATGCGCACATCCTCACACCAGCTAGAGATTGAGACTGGCAGATTCAGAGGAGTACCAGCTGAGGCCAGGATTTGTCAGCTGTGCCAGATGGAGCCAGAGACAGAGTTACATTACATATGTCACTGTCCAGTATATTATGAGATACGAGGCCGTTTCCACTGCCTGTTCAGAGAGGGCTTTGGACCACTTTCTTAGAGTCATGAGATACCAGGATCAGAGATGCCTTGGATTGTACTTGCTGGAGCTGCGTAGACATAGAGAGGGTCTCCTGAGAGGGAGGGGATCAGAGAGGGAGAGACACCTACAGAGGCAGATTACAGACTTCTTTCGACCAGAGATTGAGCAGTCAGGTCAGCAGGCATTGCAGCTAGCCCCAGAGTACAGCCGCACCAGAGATACACTGATTGATCGGACTATAGAGCTGGGGCGGTCCAGGCGCCCCAAGATGAGAGGCCCATCTCGACACCGGCGGAGACTACAACAGAGGATCAGGACCATACTAGCACGGCATGGGAGACGTCCAGTCAGAGTACTCACCATGGAGGATATTGAGGAGATCCGCCAGCGTCCGATGCGGCACATATTATGAGATGGAGGCACCTCCATAGTGTACCCCTCCGTCCCACATGATATTGTCCCCTCACTATATTCCACTCACCTCCATAGCGTACCCCCCCCTCACTATATTCACACCCTATAAGGGTTTCTGTTTACCTTCCATTTCCAGTTTCATTTTCTAGGTGCCTGTAGTATCATCTTTATTTTTCATTTTCCTGGGTTTTTTTTTATCCAGACATTGTATCAGATCCACCATGATGTAACTTTTGGTCTCATAGGTCATTATGGCCTTTTGAAGACGTTAATATAACATTTCATTTCATTTCATTTCTCTCTCTCTCTCTCTCTCTCTCTCTCTCTCTCTCTCTCTCTCTCTCTCTCTCTCTCTCTCTCTCTCTCTCGCGCGCTGCACAGTGGTCGCTGCGCGCTGGTGTCCATGGCGTGACGTCTTTGTTCCTTCGTTGCTCGTGCTGCGCGCTGGCGGTCTCCCTCGCTCCGCTCGTCGCTGCCCTGCTTACACTGCGCACCCGTGCTGGCAGCGCTGCTGTGCTGAGCTGCTCGCGCTATACACAGGCACCCTTGCCTCTCCCTTCTCGCACCTGCCCTTGCTCAGGCCCCCAAGGCAGCAACTAGGGGAAATAATACAATGAACCTACAGGAGATGGAGGCATACATCAAGACAGTGGAGGACAACACCAAGAAATTACTGGGCGAACAAAAGAAGGTGCTAGACAGGGTCCTGAACCAGCATGAAAAACAGTTGGAAGGCCTCCGCAAGGAGATACAAGGAAAGAACAACAGGATTCAAGAACTGACAGCCTAAGTGAACCACCAGGAAGAGGTGATTCAGATGTTGAAAGAGACCGAGCGGCAACAAACAGGAATGCCAGAAGCTACCCCAATGATAGGGGAACTCCGGGCAGAAATGGAAGCCCTAAAGGCTACGGTCAAGGACCACACAGTGGAGGAAGGGGAACTGAATATTCAGGAGGGTTTAAGGACTGTGTAGTGATGGGATCCAATTAAGAATTTGGCTAGGTTATCCCGGGTACCAGGGAAAAGAGTTCCCAAGCCCCCTAGCTCGATATTCATGCAAACTTAAAACTAGTCACACCACTTACACACCCAATATAAAATTGCCTTTTTCACAGATTCAACAATCTTTAAAACAATCATTTAATGAGACCATAGTGTAACTGATCATAATCCTCTAATTATCCAGTTGAATCCTTATTTTCAAACATTCCTTCATCGGTGTACCTATGGCATCATTTTGGCAACAACCAGAACGCTCACCCCCTGTCCAGTTAGGGCCTTTGCTCATAGTAACCGGCAAGTATTCACTTTAACAAAAATGGAGTCTCCGTTGACGATCAGCAAGATCAACCAACAGATCCATATAAAAGAGCCATGGACTCATCCGTTGAGGACCAGCACGGTCAATCAACGAGATCCATGCCCGAATTCAGAAATTAACTCTAACTCCTTGTTCCAATATCTTCCCCGACGTACGTGTGGGTATCTTTGGTGACCCAGAGTCTGAGCACCGTATGGTCAGCACCCTCTAGGATCCTTTGCAGGTCACCTAGCAGTTCACTCATAGGCCGCTTCCTTGGTCCCTCATCCACTGTACCGGAAGCTTGGAGCAGTTGAAAGCTGCGAGTGATAAGCTGCAAGAAAAACTGCAGCCCACGAAGAAAGATTGGGTGGAGGTGGTGAAGAAGCACAAACCCCCGCAGAGCATCATACATGAGACTCTCGAGAAGGAGAAACGCAGGAAGGATAGGGCCCTCCATGTGCGAGTACGGGGGCTACAAGAGGGGGCTTCCCCAAAGGAGGATGCCATGACACTTTGCCAGATGCTAGGAGTGGACGGGATTGCCCCCCCCCCTTTGCAGACACATGGAGGGCAAGAAAGGATATGACACGAGAGCGACCCCTCATCATTAGATTCCCTGATGCCACCAGCAGACAGGCCTTCTTAGACAGGCAGGCTGCCCTCAAGGGCACACAGGTGTACATGGGAGATGATCTCACTCCAGCACAGGTGGCACACCGGCGTGAGGCGATGGTGACTGTTCATGAGGCCCGCAGAGCAAGCAAGTGGGCTATCTACAGGGATGGTAGAGTCATTATCACTGAGCGCCGTCCCAAATCGGGACGCGGGGTCTATGAGACCAAACACCTGGGATTGGCAGTATGGAACTGCAATGGCATGCTGTGGTCGAATCCAGGAGGCTTGAGCGAGATTCTCACAGGCAGGGATGTCATTTTTTTTTACAGAGACTCATCAGAGCCCTGAGAGGGGCTTACCATACATAGCCGGGTATAAGTGGGAATCAGCTTTTCGAGGCGAGACCCGCACATCAAGAGGAGTACGTGGCTTTGGGGGGTAGCTGTCCTTTTTAGATCCCATCTCCGACAGATTCTCAACATCGTCCGGAAGGACGAGGATGCACGATATCTTTGGGTGCGGCTACAGCTTAGCAATGACAAAGTCATCCACATTGCTATGTGTTATTCTGCACCACGCCACTCCCCTTACGCCACACAGCATGGCCAGTCACCGTACTTACCATTATATGAGGATATCATGGAGTTCTTACAACTGGGAGAAGTCCTCCTACTCAGGGATTTCAACACAATAGTGTAAAGCAGCGTACCTTGACCTTATTGCCATTTTGAATGTCAAGTAGCATCTTTTGTGTTGTAGCCACACTCTTGACCGCTTCAACCTGTTTGTTGGGTGGTGGCTTGTTGTTCATGGTTGTCACTTGCTTTTGATTGTGCTTGTGGTCCGTTTTGCTTGTTTTGGCCTTTATTTTGGCAGGTTCTAGCACTTTCCATGTAGCTTTGACAGTGCTTTGCTTGTTTGCTTTGACATCTGCCTTTTTTGGTTGTTTCTCTTGATGGGTTCTTTTGGATTCGTTTATGTTGGTAGAACCATCCTTGACTGGGCCTGTTTCTGGACATGAAGGAAAGTGAACCTTTAATCACACACTTGAATAGATATAAAAGCATTAAGCAACAACTGGCAACTATTGGCAAAAAGGTAGAAGATGATGAGGCACTAGCTGTACTTCTGAAGAGTGTGGACAAAGGAGAATATGAAAACATTGTAGCAACACTAAAGAATGTACCTGAATTGAAGCTACACGAGATAGAAGCAGCTCTACTAGAGCAAGAGAGCAGAGGCAAAGAGAAGAAATGACTCGACTCAACAGCAGGAGAAGAAAAAGCATTCTTCACCCGAGGAGGATTCTCTCGAGGACGAGGACAAGGACGAGGAAGAGGCAGAGTAGGAGGAAGGACCTTCACTTGCCACAAATGTGAAAAGCCAGGACACATGGCAAGAGACTGCTACAGCAAACCCAGTGGAGAAGGAACGACATCGGCAAACTTCATGGAGGCTCCAAAGGAAGTGGAGTCGGATCATCTTTTCTGAGAGAGAGAGAGAGAGACCCCACAACCCAATGTAACCTGCCCCAACAAAGTAAAACCACCTCTGAGCCACCGATGATGTAGGCCACGTGGTAGATAGATGTATGTGTGAGCACTTTAGTCAAGGTCGCGGGCACTTATAGTAGCCTTGGACACATTGAGAGAGAGAGTGTCAAGGACTATGGAGTTTAGGGACTTGAGGCACTGGTCGCGGGCTATCAAGTAAGAGAGAAACTTGGTACAGGGTCCAGGTGTGCTAAGTTAACTTGAGGGGAGGTGTGTAGACACTAGTCGCGGACTATCAAGTAAGGAGGGAAACTTAGTATAGGGTCTAGGTGTACTAGAGAGTATTCACTTGAGGGGAGGTGTTGAAATATACAAGTGAATAGGGTGTGTGCGGGAACAAGCCCTTGGTTAGAGGTTGTAAAAGAGAATGAGTAAATGTGAAAGAACCTGTGAAAAGGTGAGAAGAATCTACTGGGAGAGAATAAAGGGTAGCATGAGAAGATTTAGGAAGTGTGGAGATATTCTGGGAAGTGTGGAGATATTCTGGGAGATATTCTGGGAAAAGTGAAGAGGTGAAGAGAATCATGGAAAAGAGGTGGAGTGAATCAAGGAGAAATCAGTGGAATTAGATGCTTGGATGTAAACTCTATAAATTGAGGCATTGCCCTAATGAGAATTTGCTGGTTTTTGAGTATCCATGCCTACATTAATCTATTTGTTAATTACCCACTAATTACGTCTTAATTATTTATTACTAATCACTTTGTTAATGATGTTGATTCTAGTGTTTGATCCACCATAACTCATCACAATGCCCTAATTTCAACAAAGAGGTACTAGCACTGTGGACTACCTTATGGGATCTCCGGCTTTGGCACACCTTATCCCCGACTTCTCCATTCCACCACCCCCTTTTGAAGCTGACCATGCCTACCTCTCTTTCACTCTTACGTGCACACCACCCGTCCCTCCACTACCTCCCCTCATCTCACATTACACTCAGGTCCTCTTTGATCACGAGCTTGACCTTGTTTACTCCAACCACATCTACCGCCAACTCCAGGATGTGGAACCTACTGTCCCCCTATCCACCCTCACAACACAACTCACCACCATACTCCACACATCAGCCACAGCTTCTTTCATATGCACGCGGTGGTCTACTGCCAAGCCACCTTGCGGTTCCATGCCCCAGAATTGTTGGTATGATGACTAATGTCGGGCCACACGCTCCCGTCTTAAGCATGAGGTACAGATTGGGCAAATCACGAAGCGCCACGCGCAACGGATTTCTCAACGGCTCACCCGACGTAAGAAACAGGAGTTCTATGCTCGGAAAGAGGATGAGTTATACTGACTTTTCTTAGGGCCGAACTGCAAAGAGGAATGGAGGAAACTCCGAGAACATCGCCCTCCCACACCTATCACCTGCCCAAACACATGGCACTCCTATGCACACTCCCTCTATCATATCCCCCATCAGCCACCCCTACCCCCACCACCAGACCCCCGCCCCACCACCTCCACCTTCTTCACAAAGGGAATGGTCCTCAAGGCCATTCGTAGACTACGCAATGGGCGAGCCCAAGATCATGAGGGACTCACTGCCGAGTACATCTCGCATGCCCATGATACCCTAGCGCCCCTACTAGCCTACATGTTCAATAGAGCCCTTTGTGAAGGATTTCCACCCTCTTAGTCCACCAACACCATCAGCCCCATCCTCAAAGCCGGAGATCCACTTGATCCTAATAACTATAGGACGATCATGATTGGCCACACATTGGCCAAGCTCTATGGATCAGTGCTAGAGGCGGAGCTCAATTCATTTGCAGAGAGCCAAGGATGCAGAGCCTCAGGACAGGCTGGCTTTCGGAGGAGTTACTCTACCCTTGACCACATCTTCACCCTCCGTGCCATCATCGAGGAGGGTAGCGCACGACACCAGAGGATTTACTCCTGCTTTGTGGATTTCCGCAAAGCTTTTGATACTGTACCCCGAGCCCGCCTCTTACACCGTCTACAGGAGATCGAAGTCCCATCTGACATGGTTTGGAGCATCATCGCCCTCTATGAGTCCATCACTAAACGAGTGAGAGCCCCAGGAGGTACATCACAGGAGATTTCCAGCACCATTGGGGTGAAACAGGGCTGCCCTCTATCACCCACTCTTTTCAGCCTCTACATTAACGAGATCTCGAGCTTCATTGATGAATTAGGCGGGGCTGGTCCCACACTGGCAAGCATATTGATCCCCATACTACTTTATGTAGATGACATCGTCCTCCTCTCAGACTCAACCGAAGGGCTTCAGAGACAGTTGGATGCCTTACATGACTTTTGCACTCAGCGGGACCTCTCTATTAACCTTGGTAAAACCAAGGTAATGGTCTTCAATACCTCCCGCCCCGTCACATCCAAATTGAGCTTCACATATAGAGGGGATCCTGTGGAGATTGTCTCATCCTATGTCTACCTTGGTGTCACTTTCAGTGGCCCACGCTTTACCATGCTTCCCGCAGCACATGCCAAAGTGACGTGGGGATATGCAGCCTTGAGCTTACTTGAGCGGCAGTGCTTCCAAGCACATTTCCAAGAGCCCAGGACGGGCTGGCTTTTTGACACCCTCATCACACCAGCCTGATGTATGGAGCAGCTTTCTGGGGGCCAGATTTATCCGATGAGGATTGGCAGCAAGTTGAGAGGGCCCAGGTCATGATGTTCTCCCGTATAATCCGCAGTAAACCATCAGTCCCACACCAGATTATCCAGGCAGAGTTTGCTGCAGCCCCGATGGTAGTGGAGGCACTCTTTCAGACAGTCACGTACCTTCGCATCAGTCACATGGATCCCCACAAGTACCCGAGGCTTGCCCTGGAGTCCTCCAAACAGCTAGCACTTGAGGGGCACTCTGGAGTATGGTATGCACTGGTTTCCACTTGGTTCTCAGTATACGGGCTCTGCATGGACCGCCTACCCCCCCTTTAGTACAGTTTGGACTCCCCTTTTTTCCGGCTGTCTCACGAGGATACCAACCGGGTTATCCGGTCAAATCTTCTTAGCCTCTACACACATTGCACATGGATCACACCCCCGGAGCTCCCCACGAAGATGCACTTTTACAGGGACCACTTCCTCACACTCACTGAGGATGGGTTCATCCAGCAATCGGGCTACTTGAGTGTTCACATGTCCCATGCCATGCGGATTGCCCAGATACGGGTTTCTTCCCACCGCCTCAGAGTGGAGACAGGTAGAGCTGAGCGCATCTTCAGAGCCGAGAAGCTCGTACGGACACCCAGAGGAGAGGATCTGCCGACTATGCCACCCAAAGGTTGAGACAGAGGAGCATTACATATGCCGCTGCCCAGTATACTATGAGATCCGCGGGAGGTTTCACTGTCTATTTCGTGAGGGATTCGGTCCACTCTCTAGGATCATTGACTTCCAAGACTAGCGTTGCCTAGGCCTCTTCCTGCTTGAGCTCCGCAAACACAGGGACACCTTCTTGAGACACAGGCCCCAGCCACCCCGCCCCCTCCCTCGACAGCCAACCATCACCAATTTCTTCCGGACCCAGGAGGTGGAGGAAACCGACATAGTGGATCTTGTGGACCCTCCATGAGCTGCTCTAGACCTACCTCGCCCGAGAGGAGTTACCTCGGACTGAGCCTCTGCACTCCAGCGTGCCCGACGCCCTCGCCCCCCCCCCCCCCCCCCCGGTCGGCCACGATCACCTCATCAGCTCCAGATCCAGGACATGCTCCACCGCCATCGTGCTACCATTCCACGCGACATAGCTGAGGGAGACCTCTCGGCCATACTCGTCAACCCCATGCTTGACATTTTGGAGAGTGGTATACCATCTACTCGGAGCTGATGTTGCTCCCATGTTTTTATGTTCTTAGTTTTCCATGACGAGTTTCCATGGACAGTTTTGTATCACCCCAGTGAGATAGCTATATTTATGTTTTCATTCTGTTTTATTTTCCATTCCATGATGAGGTATGCCATGGACATTATCGTACCACTTTGGTCTCATAGGCCCATTGGGGGTCTTTAGTAGACGCTTAATATATCTTTCTTTCTTTCTCTCTCTCAATACTACTCCTAGAGACAGGCTATCAACCGATTGAATGTCACAGTTTTCTGATACATAATCAAGATCAAACCTATGAATGATGATAAATTACCCAAGAAGGCTTGGGAGACAAGCAAGAGGCCGCAAAAGAATCATAAAAGTAAGATGCTATCTTCCAAATGGATGCAAGATTGCAAGGCTGGTTCAAACGATGGAAGGTAGACAAATACCTAGAACTGCCACATGAAAATATGGATATGGAGGTTTTCCATCACACCCTCCTAGAGACACTCCGTAACAAGTGGCAATCAGCTGAGAAACAGGCTAAATTTGAATACTATTGTGATGCCTTTAATCCTGATTTTTGGTCATTCTACACACAAGGAGAGGACCACACTCAAGCATACATAAGCACACCAATGCCACCCATGCACGCAGGAATATAGCATGTCTTCGGACAAGATCACACAAGCTTGAGATTGAAAGAGGAGCATGGCGCCAAGGAAGGAAAGCATCTGCAAATTTTGTGACATGGAAGGCCATGGAGACAGAAGAACATATAGTCATGGTTTGTCCTCGATATACACATATTCGAGGCAGTTTCAGCAAACTCCTTGAAGGACACACACAGTTGCCACTAGTATTGCTTACAGCCACACCCACTGTTTTGGGGGCATTCATCACTCGACTCTTCAAACATAGAGTGGAGCTTGAGTCACATTATGCCACACTAGCTTGCTAGTTTTAGCCTTCATAGTAACAGAAGGAGACTTTTTTCTCTCTCTCTTGTACTAGTTTGTTGGTCCCATGGGTCATATTTGGCCCCAGTGGACGATAATACAATATTCTTCTTCTTCTTCTTCTCTCACACCATGGTTCCTACAGCACATGCTCGAGTGACATGGGGATATGCAGCCTTGAGCTTACTTGAGCGGCAGTGCTTCCAAGCACATTTCCAAGAGCCCAGGGCAAAGGGTTGGCTTTTTAACACCCACGTCACACCAGCCTTGATGTACGAAGCAGCTTTCTAGGGCCAGATTCTGATGAGGATTGGTGGTGTGTTGAGAGGCTCCAGGTCATGATGTTCTCCACTATGATCCGCAACAAACCATCAGTCCAAACGAGATTATCCAGGCAAAGTTTGTTCCACTCCTCATGGTACTGGATGCACTCTTCCACACACATACATCCATCGCATTAGTGAGATGGATCCCCACAGGTACCCGAGGCTTGCCCTGGAGTCCTTGAGTCAGCACTCGAGGGCCACCCTGGAGTATGGTATGCACGAGTTTCCACTTGGTTCTCAAGATATGCGCTCCCCTTCAATACAATTTGGACTCCCCTTTTCTCTAGCTCTCTCATGAGGACACCAAATGGGTTATCCGGTCAGATCTTCTCAGCCTCTACACCCATTGCACATGGATCACACCTTCAGAGCTTCCACCAAAGATGCACTTCTACATAGATCACTTCCTCAAGCTCACTGAAGACGGATTCATCCAGTAGGGGGCTACCTAAGTGTTCACCTGTCCCAAGTCATGCAAATTGCTATTGGCCAGATACGGTTTCATCCCACCACCTCATAGTGGAGACTAGGAGAGTTGGGCTCGTCTTCAAAGTAGGGGAGCTTATACGGAGAGTCCAGACCCAGGGAGGAGAGGATCTGCCAATTATGCCCCACACAGGTTGAGACAGAGGAGCATTACATATGTCATTGCCCAGTATACTATGAGATCCGCACGAGGTTTCATTGTATGTTTCATGATGGGTTTGGCCCACTTTCCAGGATCATTGGCTTCTTGGACTAGAGCTGCCACTAGCTTCTTCCAAACTGGACCTACCTCGCCCGAGAGGAGTTACCTTGGACCAAGCATGTGCACTCCAGCGTGCCCAATGCCCATGGCCCCCCGGACAACAACAACGATCCACTCATCAGCTCTAAATCCAAGACATGCTCCACCACCATCGATCTACCTTTCCACATGATGTAGCTGAGGGAGACCTCTCGGCCATATTCATTAGCCCCATGCTTGATATATTGGAAAGTGATATACCATCTATTGGGGGTTGATCCTCCTCTCATGTTTCATGTTTCATGTTCCTTGTATTCCATGATGAGATAGATTTCCATGGAAATTTTTGTATCGCTCCAGTGAGATAATTTTGCTTTGTTTTGTTTTATTTTATGTTCCATGATGAGATATGCCATGGACAATATTGTCTCACTTTGGTCTCATAGGCCCATTGGGTCTTTAGTAGACGCTTAATATATCTTTCATTTTTTCTCTCTCTCTGTCTCTTAGAAGTGTTGTAGAAAACCCATGGCCGCCTCGCCTCCCAAGAACACCAAAAGAGGTGTGGCTATTATGCGGAAGCTTACAAATAGGATTATACTTTGATAAGGAATATTAAGAACCTTGGTTCTTGACAATTGCAGAATGTAGCGGAGATAAGAGTGCGAGAGAGAGAGAGAGAGAGAGAGAGAGAGAGAGAGAGAAGAAAAACAAAGACTAGTACACCCGATTGGTTCCCAAATACCCTCGCCCCACCAAGGACTGTTGTATTTGCTTTATTGAATGATAAAAAGACTAACTTTCTTGGAGATCTTCCTTGGCTGTAAATCTGCAGCCTAAAGATGACCTAATTCTTGACCTTCAAGTTCACCTTTGCTTTAGGCTCCCCTTGGCTGTCTAGGCCCTTGGAGTCTTCAGCACTTTTTAAATAATGAGATGATTTAACCTATTCCAAGCCTATGCTTATAGATGTCCAAAAGAGGCTGGTCGGTTTGCATAAAAGGCTGTCTGGCCTGTTCCTTTTGTCCCACGACTTGAATTAGCACCATAAAGGCAGGTGCCTTTTCACATGTGGCCAATCAGGCTGCTGGTTGCTGGCCACCTGGTTCAAAATGCCCACCATAGGATGTGTGTCAAATCCCCACGGATCTCCTCATGATCGTTCCTGGTGCTAGACTCGAATCCTGCAAACAAACAAACAAACGAGCAAGGGGGTGCAGGCCTGACTCACGTCCCAACCATGACAGCCGTGGGCGAGCCCAAAGTCTTGGCTGTCCCCACCGAGCCACGAGCTGAGCTAACTAGTGTAATATGCGGAAGCTTCGGAGAAGGATCGGTACTTCAAAACTCAAAAATCAGCACTCTTTTCGCGACGGAATTAACGCACAAAAACTGAAAGACGATGTGCAGAAAATAGAGAGAGAAGGGGGAGATGGAGAGGACACAGTATTGGGTCCCAATTACCCTCTGTAGGGCCCCCACCACGGATGGTGTATTTGCTTTATTAGAATGATGTAAATCTGAAAACAAATACAAAGTACTTGACCTTTTCTTGGCTGGAAAACCTGCCCTTGACCTTCAGTCCTTCACCCCTTTGCTTTAGCAATGTTCTTGGCTGTCCTGGCCCTTGTTTGCTTGGAGCACTTGGTGAATTATCAGATGAATTCATGGATTATGGGCTGGAGTATCTATACTCCCCCTTGTCTCCAGTCGGCCAGCTTCAGGACAGCCTCACGACTAGGTTCTTCTTTTTTTTAATAAAGTGCTTTTCACACTATGATAAATACTGTTCAGCCTACGCCTGCCTGCTGGACAGATTCCAGGCTGCTGGGCACCATGCGCATGGGTGTGGGACTGCCCCCCACACCTGGCCGACTGGCTGGGTAGGGTTTCTAACCCTGTCGGCTGCCTGTCCAGCAGCCCTAGGGCTGGCCGACAGCCCTTCCAGCCCAAGCCAAGGCTGGTGGGCAAAGCTTGGGCCCTCCTGGCCCCTTGGGGGTGGTTCTACACCTCCCCCATGCCCACACTACAAGTGCAAGTGCAAGTTCTTCTCACTGGGGTAGCCCTACGGGCTGGCCCCATCTCTACATGCAAACCTACATGCCTACAGAGGCCTGGCATCCAGTTGCAAACCAGATACACTGCACATCTGACATCATTCCAAAGGGAGACTCACAGCACGGACTGGCACTGCTTTATGTGCAGGACAGTGCACACCTGACCTTGGACTCATGTGCAGGACAATGCACACCTGACCTCGGACGACTGAGATGGATCCCTGGCTGACTCGTCCCGGACTGGGCTCACATGGGACCAGTTCACCATCCCAGGTCCTGCACCTTCTGTACAGAAATGTCTACGTGGCATCCAAGTGCGGGATGCACGTGACATCCCCTTCTGCTTAACTTGACGGAAGCTGCATAGCCTCCAAATAATCCGTCAATAATGCCGGATAGTCTTCGAAAATTTCTTTGTCGAGCCATACCGCTTCATGAGTTCCTCGGTCCTGAAACTTCGTGAGAAACTGTCGTAGTCTTCGGCCTGAGCCATGCTTGAAACGGTGCGTAAGGATCTATTCTGGAACCATTACTTCTGCTTCATCAATGATGTCTGGTTCCGCTTCGTCTTTGACCTCTGAAGGGGGTGGACCTGCATATGGCTTTAACCAACTGACATGAAATACATCGTGCATAGTCCAACTCGGAGGTAGCTTTAACTGCATAGACACCTCATTAATCTTTTTCCGGATGGGAAATGGTCCGAAGCTCCTGAAAGACAACTTTGGGCATCGCTTGCCCACCTGCTTCAATCTTTGCTTCATAATCCGAAGATACACCCAATCCCCTTCCGAAAACTTCATGTCCCTTCGGTCTTTATTGGCCTGTCGAGTGTAGGCCTCTTGCGCTTTAGCCAATCTGTCTTTAACGGACTCTAGGATCTCCTGGTAAGACTCCGTCACTCTGTTCGCCTCCGGTACTGAAGACGAATTCCTGGTTAACAACGACTGGAAAGGCCTTCCAAACGCTGCCTCATATGGAGTCCTGCCAATAGCTGAAGAAAAAGAGTCATTCAAAACAGCTTGAACTAAAGGCAAAAACGATTCCCACTTACCTTGCTAATCGTGGACATAACACTTCAGCACATCAAAGGCCAACTGGTTGTATATCTCTGTCTGGCCATCTGTCTGTGGGTGGAATGCACTGGAAAAATTCAACTTAGTACCAAAATTATCAAACAATGCCCTCCAAAAATGACTGGTAAACTTGGCATCTCGGTCTAACACTATGGTCCTAGGAATCCCACCAATCGGGTACCAATGCTGAATGAATAGCTGGGCAACATCCTCGGCAGTCACATTGGCCCTGCAAGGAATAAGCATAACAAATTTGCTGAACCTGTCAACAATAGTTAAACACTGTGTATTACGCTTACTCGGACTGGGAGGCAGATTCGTGACAAAGTCCATCGAAATGTCCTGGAAAGGACCCTCAGGAATTGGCAAAGGCTGTAACAACCCTATCTTCTTTCCACGAGGAGCTTTCACCTTTTGACAAATGTCACAGTGTTGTACATATGTAAACACATCACGCCTCATCTTTGGCCAATAGTATCGCCGTTCTAATTTCTCCAGAGTCGAATTCATGCCCCTATGACCACCTGTAATGGCGTCATGGGCATCATGGAGAAGGGCTGCTCGGAATGATTTCATGACACATAGTCGGCCTTTGTAGAAAAGCCAACCATCGCGTATCAGAAAATGGCATGGTCCTGTGGCATCCAATGCCTGTTCCCACTGTGTACCGAATTCCTCGGAATCCGCGTACGTGTGCTTCATGTCTTCTAGTCCTGTACCAACAAGGTCAAATCTAGTGGTCTGAATCGCAGATACTTGTCCCTTCCTGCTCAAAGCATCGGCCACTGGATTGGCCTTTCCTGGAAGGTACTCAATCATGCCACCAAACTGCTGGAATATCTGACTCCAGCGGTGTTGTCGATCACTCCACTGTGCACTTGGCATCGTCTGAATCCAGCGCAATGCCTGATGGTCAGTGCGGACCTCGAAGTCACGGCCATACAGGAAATGTTTCCAATGTTTCAAGGCCTGTATGACTGCTAGGAGTTCACGATCATAGACTGAGTAGTTCTTTTCGACGGGCAGTAACTTACGAGACATGTAAGCTACTAGATGACCATTCTGTTGCAATACACCTCCAATTGCGATGTTACTCGCATCGGTGATCACTTGAAATGGTTCGTCCCACGAGGCAAGGGCTAAACAAGGCGCTTCAGACAAAGCCACCTTGAGGTTCTGGAATGCCTCCAACGCTCGTGGAGTCATTCGAATCTTTTGCCTCCTGGTTTTCACTCCCTTTAGCAGATCGGTGAGGGCTGCCGAGAGATCAGAAAACTTGTCAATGTGGGTGGAATATGCCTGGCATATACCCACAAATGATCTAATGTCATAAGCGGTCTGAGGTACTTCCCAGTTAACAATCTCGGCCACTTTAGCCGGATCAAGTCGAATGCCTTCGGCACTGATTATATATCCCAAGTAATATACCTGGAACAGATAAAATTCTGACTTCTTTTCATTGACATAGAGCTCGTTGCTTTCCAGCAACTTAAGGACTTTCTCCACATCAATGTCATGCTGCTCCACTGTAGCTGAAAATATGAGTATGTCGTCCAAAAATATGAACACACACACTCCAATCAACTCCCGGAAAATACGCATCATCATGCGGTTAAATGTAGCTGGGGCGTTCGTCAAACCAAATGGCATGACCACAAATTCATAGTGGGCCCGTTCTGTACGGAAAGCTGTCTTGGGGATGTCCCCCTCTACAATCCGAACCTGGTGGTACCCACTCTTTAAATCCAGTTTGGAGAACACCTTAGCTCCATTCAGCCTCTCGAGAATATAGTCAATTCGAGGCATCGGGAATCTGCTCTTGATAGTCAGCTTGTTGAGTGCAAGATAATCGACACACAACCGAGAAGACCCATCTTTCTTCTTGACAAATAAGATCGGTGCTGCAAATGGCGACACGCTGGGGCGGATGAAGCCAGCTTGCAACAATTCTTGGAGTTGGCGGTCCAACTCCGATTCCATTGCCTTAGAAAGGCGATACGGAAACTTGCTCGGGGGTTCCGAGCCTGGGATTAGGTCAATCCTGTGATCCTCCGGTCTGGACGGGGGGAGCTGGGGAGGGAGACTGTCCCGAAGAAAAATCTTCTGGAACTTTTCATGGAGAACCGAGTACTTCTCGGAAGCACTGGCCACCGTCTGGGCTGTCTGGATGTAAATCATCGCACACTGTGCGCCTTTCCTGACTGCTCGCTTAGCCTGCAAAGTGGCTTATGAGCGGAAAGTTTGGAATACCTGGCTCACACTTAATGGTCACCGGGGTGTTTGACACATTCCGATCAATCTGGAACGTGTGCTTGTTCCACTTGACATCAGGAAGGAACTTGTGAAACCACTGGATACCCAAAATTATGTCTGCTCCTACAAGAGGGGCAACCATAAAGTCACGCACAAACTCTATGCCCTGAATTACTAACTTAGCACCTAGAGCTTCATACTTGACGCTCGTTGTCATACCTGTGCTAAAACCCTCAACTTGTTTGTCCACCGGAGTCAGCTCGAAACGGGCACGCCTAGCGGCCTCTTCCGTGATCACATCCTCCGTGCTGCCGCTGTCAAACAAGACAACGACTCTCTGGCCACCTATGTAGCCAAAGGACTTGAGCAATTCGTTGCGCTCATACTCCTGGTCATGGGCGCCCTTCTGCTTATCTTCGAGCTCCCGGCTAATAATTGCTCCAACTGAAACACCGGGGGTTGAAGAATTAGGGGTAGCCGCTGGGGTCTGTGTGGGAGCTGTGCTCACCACGGAAGCTGTGGAGGCAGCGGCGGCCTTTGGAGGCTTCTTCGGACAATCCCGAAAAGTATGTCCTTTTGTGTGACAAAAGTAACATCTACCCTCCTTCCTGTACTGAGCAAGCTCCTCAGCACTCAACTTGCCACCTGTCTTGCCTGCCTCCGCTTTCTGGTCTGGAGTAAGCTTAGACGCATTGTTCGAGTTCTTGGAGCCAGAGGCTCCCGGGCTCTGTCCTGGGGAAGACCCCGTCTGGTTCTGGCTTTTGCCCCCCGAGACGTTAGCCTTGGGAGAAGCCGGCTGGGAAGTCTTGGGCTTGCCACCATTGTGTTTCATTTCTGCACTCTGCGCAAGCGAGAGTGCGTCCTCAAAGGTGGCTGGCCTAAACATACGCACTTCCCATTGGATTTGCGTGTCCAGGCCATACAAAAACTGCCCTTTCTTGTCCGTATCAGATAAGCCTAATTGCAGACACAAGGTTGAAATTTTATTGGCAAACTGAAGGACTGGTTGCGCGTTCTGACGCGCTCCCCTGAACTCGTCTTCGAGTCGCTCAAGGTAGTGGGGCGGTAGAAACCATTGCTTAAGGTCGCGGACGAACTCGTCCCACACATAAGCTGCCATACCTGCTCTGGTGTGGGCATGAGCCCACTGAGTCCACCAAGGGATGGCCTCACCTTCCAAGTACCAACTGGCTAAGATCACTTTGTCAATATCTGATTTCCTAACAGCGGCAAAGTAAGCTTCAAATTGATGTAACCATGAATAAAGAGTAGTGGGATCGAGTTTACCATTATACTTACTGAAATTCATTTTCTCGGGAAAATGATTCGAGGGCGCCGCCGGTGTCAATCTGGCGTCCAAAGCTCTGAGGTAACGCTCGTGTTCCACTCGTCGCATGGCGTCGTCTTCGCGTTGTCGAATCTCCAATGCGCGCATCTGCATCTCAAGCAAGGAGCTTGGCTGCGGCTGTGACCCTGCGAGAGGGTCCCTGTGACGAGGATCTGGTATCTGGGATACGGAAGGAGAGGGAGGAGGAGATGGAAAACGCGACGCTGGAGAGCGTGAACACTCCTCCAGAGCCAAAATCCGCGCCTTCTGCTCATCCAACTTGGTTGTCTGGTCTGCGATTGCTCGCATCATCTGCTGGAACATGTCTGTTACACTCAAGCCGGGTGCCCTAGCTGGGCTGCCTGGTGCACTCTGGTCCCATGGTTCTGGTTCTCTCTCGTCGCCAAAGTTCGCCATAGCGGGAAAATGCAATTCCTTTCCAGAACGCAATCTGACCATCCACTATCTGTGTGGGAGACTTCCGGAGGCTTCCGGAGGCTAAAAACCAACCGTCCTTCGAGGGACAGGAGTCACTCCGAAAGGGGTAGTCCACCGGCGTCTAAAAACCAACCACACGAGCGAAAAAATTTTCTGGTTTTCTTTGCTGAATCTTTGTCCTTGAAGTGAGCTCTGATACCACTGTAATATGCGGAAGCTTCAGAGAAGGATCGGTACTTCAAAACTCAGAAATCAGTACTCTTTTCGCGACGGAATTAACGCACAAAAACTGAAAGACGATGTGCAGAAAATAGAGAGAGAAGGGGGAGATGGAGAGGACACAGTATTGGGTCCCAATTACCCTCTGTAGGGCCCCCACCACGGATGGTGTATTTGCTTTATTAGAATGATGTAAATCTGAAAACAAATACAAAGTACTTGACCTTTTCTTGGCTGGAAAACCTGCCCTTGACCTTCAGTCCTTCACCCCTTTGCTTTAGCAATGTTCTTGGCTGTCCTAGCCCTTGTTTGCTTGGAGCACTTGGTGAATTATCAGATGAATTCATGGATTATGGGCTGGAGTATTTATACTCCCCCTTGTCTCCAGTCGGCCAGCTTCAGGACAGCCTCACGACTAGGTTCTTCTTTTTTTTAATAAAGTGCTTTTCACACTATGATAAATACTGTTCAGCCTACGCCTGCCTGCTGGACAGATTCCAGGCTGCTGGGCACCATGCGCATGGGTGTGGGACTGCCCCCCACACCTGGCCGACTGGCTGGGTAGGGTTTCTAACCCTGTCGGCTGCCTGTCCAGCAGCCCTAGGGCTGGCCGACAGCCCTTCCAGCCCAAGCCAAGGCTGGTGGGCAAAGCTTGGGCCCTCCTGGCCCCTTGGGGGTGGTTCTACACCTCCCCCATGCCCACACTACAAGTGCAAGTGCAAGTTCTTCTCACTGGGGTAGCCCTATGGGCTGGCCCCATCTCTACATGCAAACCTACATGCCTACAGAGGCCTGGCATCCAGTTGCAAACCAGATACACAGCACATCTGACATCATTCCAGAGGGAGACTCACAGCGCGGACTGGCACTGCTTCATGTGCAGGACAGTGCACACCTGACCTTGGACTCATGTGCAGGACAATGCACACCTGACCTCGGACGACTGAGATGGATCCCTGGCTGACTCGTCCCGGACTGGGCTCACATGGGACCAGTTCACCATCCCAGGTCCTGCACCTTCTGTACAGAAATGTCTACGTGGCATCCAAGTGCGGGATGCACGTGACAACTAGGTTGACATACCGACCAATCTCCTCCTCGCGATGTCCCATACCACCACGAAGCTACCCTCGCGGGCCTCCAGATTGCTGCCGGCCTCGACTGCATAAAGCAGGTACACGTCTGCACTAGATCCAGGCTCCAAGACCATAGAGCTCTCACAAACTCGCGAGACTCTCTATATCTCAATAACTAACCTTGGCCACCCTTTTATAGGCTCTTGGCCGGTCATCGGGCGTCCACACTTGGACGCCCGCCCGTCCATACTTGGGTGCCCGCCCATTAGTATATCCCTAACTCAGCTTGTCAATCAGCCTGCCTAGCTCCAAGCTTCCCCAAGCCTCGAAACTAGTCTTGCGTGCGTGTAGCACACTGTAGATACACACTGTGCACATGACATAAGTCAGGCCTGCACCCCCTTGTTTGTTGTTCGTTTGTTTACAGGATTCGAACCCAGTACTTCTTTAAGTCTGCTGACATGAAATACAAGATGAACTTTCACATGAGAAGATAAATCCAATTTATATGCAACTGAACCAATCCGTTGTGTAACACGAAATGGTCCACAGTATCTAGGGGATAATTTCGGAGATCGACCTGTCCGTAAAGTCTCGGAATCTTTCGGAACTCGCAAATACACCATCGTTCCTTCAAAGAAATCTCTGGGTGAACGATGTCTATTAGAATAAAATCTGTCTCGGTCTTGAGCACTTCTAATAGATTCCTTCGCAACTTGTAACATTTCCTGCATATCTTGCAAAAATTACGTGCTGCATCATGCTGAAGTCCTGAGAATCCTACTGTAACAGGTGATCTAGGTTGAAAACCATACATAAGCATGAAAGGACTAAACCCTGTACTCGTATGCTTAGTACTATTATATGCAAATTCTAACATAGAAAGATAATCCTCCCATGAACTCTGTCTTTTGGATACATATGCTCAAAGCATATCCTCCAAAATCTGATTCACTCTTTCAGACTGGCCATCAGATTGAGGATGATCAGAGGAACTCAAATTCAAAGTTGTTTCCAACTTCTCAAAAACAAGTTTCCAAAAATCACTCGTCGCAAACTTAGAGTCTATCACTGACTATGTCCTGCGGTAACCCGTACGGTCTAAACAATTGCTCGATAAACTGCCGTACTAATTGCGTAGCTGTAATAGTCTTCCGGATCGGTAAAAATCTAGCCATTTTTGTCAAGCGATCTACCACAACCCAAATAGAATCATAGTCGTGATGTGTTCTTGGCAATCCGGTAATAAAATCCATAGAAATACTTTCCCATTTATTACCTGGGATTTGCAAAGGATGCAACAACCCAACCTGTCTAAAGCGTTCAGCTTTATTTGCCTGACAAATTTGACACTTGAGAACATAATCTTCTACATACCCTTTTATCTCTGGCCAATAAAAAGTGTGTTTCACTAATGATAGTGTCCTGTGTACCCCAGGGTGTCCAGCAGAAGGGGCGTCGTGACACTCCTTAAGAATCTTGGACCTAATGTCCGGGATCGGTGGTACACAAATTTTGTCATTACGGAATAGTAAACCATTCCGAATCATCCACTGGCCTCCTGCAGCCTGAATGGTAGACTGCTCAGTCATTGAGTCTTGGTCAATCAATGAGCTCCCGTCCTGGATCTTCTGCCAAAATGGACCAAAATAATTATCAGTCTTGCAAAGCCCTCTCAATGACTGAAATAAATCAGTAGAAATCTCGGTGAACGACAAAGAATTCACCTCTCTAATACGACTAAGCGCATCTGCAACACTATTCATGGACCCTTTCCGATAACGGATCTCAAAATCAAAATCTTGCATTAACTCCGCCCAACGAGCTTTCCTTCCTCTCAAATCATCCGCATCACACACATACTTGATTGACTAATGATCAGTCAATAGCACAAACTTGGAGCCATATGAATAATGTTGTCTCCAAACCTTGAGAGCGTGAATCACAGCATAAAGCTCCTTCTCAAGGGTTGGCCAACGAGATTGAGTGTCGTCTAGCTTTTTACTTTCAAAAGCAACCGGTCTACCATCTTGAAATAGAGCAGTCCCGATAGCATAGTCACTGGCATCAGTTTCAAGAACATAAGACCGACTAGAATCGGGTAATGCTAAGATAGGTGCTTCCTTGACTTTATCTTTCAAAAGTCTGAAGGCCATATCCAAATCGTTATTCCAAGTGATAGGCTGATTTGACTTACGTCCACGACCTTTCAATAAGTCGGTCATCGGTAGTGTGAGCTGAGAGTACTCCCGTACAGATTTCCGAAGAAAACCAACAAAACCGAGAAAAGAACGAAGTTGTTTCACTGTTCGCGGTATAGGCCAGTTCAGAACCTTCTGAACTCGGTCATAGTCAATGCTCAATCCATCTCTAGTGATCTTGTGTCCCAAGTAAATGATGTCGGTCATAAAGAACTCACATTTACTTAACTTAGCATATAGTCGATTCTGTCTTAAAATAGATAAGACAATCGTGAGGTGTCTGACATGATCCTCAAGAGTACGGCTATATATCAAAATATCATCCAGGAACACCACCACAAATTTTCCCAAATGTTCACGAAAAAGATCGTTCATCATTTGCTGGAAAGTGGCTGGAGCATTGGTTAACCCAAAAGGTAATACGAGAAACTCGTAATGGCCATACCTAGTCCGAAAGGCGGTTCTTTCGACATGCCTTTCATGAATACGTATCTGGTGATAGCCAGTACGTAAATCTATCTTCGTGAAATATTTCGCTCCTGCTAACCGGTCAATCAGGTCATCTGATCTAGGGAGAGGATAACGGTTCTTAATGGTCAGCTTGTTCAATCTCTTGTAATCTATACACATTCTCCAAGGATTGTCCTTCTTTCTCCTAAGCAACACAGGTGCACCCCAAGGTGATTTACTTGGATAGATCTAGCCTATCCTCAAATAATCTTCGAGTTGTTTAGCCAACTCATCTTCCTCAGCTTGGCTCATCCTGTAAGGTGGAATACTGACAGGATGAGCACCAGGGATCAAGTCAATACGATGATCTACTGCCCGTTCAGGTGTTAAACCCGATGGCAGTTCCTTAGGAAATACATCTTAAAACAAATTAAGTATCTTCTGTAATTCTTTGCTTTCAAACACACTTAATTCATTGACATCCATGGAAGGGATGAGAAAGGAAGAAAGTGGAATCAATACACAATAGAAAGCGGTATACAAAGAAGAATCCATTATATTTCCAAAATCAATTGTATTTACAAGAGATCCCTGAGAGGGATGAATACAATCACCTAAAATACTATACTGGGTGTCCTTATGCTTAAAAGAAAAAATATGACTAGACCAATCTATCTAGACTTGAAGAGTCTTAAACCACTCAATCCCTAATAACAAGTCTACAAGGTGCATAACATAGCATTCCAGAGTATCTTTGTAGTCCTGAATCTGGATTGGAAGCATCTCCACCTTTTGATCCCAAACTTGCCTTCTCGCAAGTAAGCGTACCTCATAGGTATGATCGCTGGGTGTCGTATCAAGACTCAATTTCTGCACAAGTTTGTAGTTAACAAAGTTGTGTGAGCTGCCAGGGTCTAAAAGAATGTGAATCTTATGGCCATTCACTTCTCCATAAACTCAGAGAAGATCATGTAAGCCAAATACTTTAGAATTGAACAGACAATCAAAACAAGTACTAGGGCGAGAAAGTACAGTAATTGACGTACCTATCAAAGACAACTGGTTAGCTGTCTTTGGCTTGGGTCCTGCGTTTGTCTTGGCACCCTTTTGCTTTGAGCACTCGTTACGCATGTGTCCTTTTTCTTCGTAGATAAAACAACGTCCTTCCTTCTTGAGCTTTAAAGCCCTAAGGAGTCGTTTCTTCTTCGCTGGTATCGAACTAGAATTCTTCGAAGATTGGTCCGAAGACTTTCCTTCAGTCGTGTTAGCCATAGCTGCGGAGAACTTTCTTTTATGCTTATTCCCCTGCTCGGTAACGGGTTTCGACTTGGAAGAGACAATTGTTTACATTTGTTATTTTTAACCTGTAATCGGTACGAGTCTGGTAAACTAGCTACGATAAACCCCAAAAGAGTAGTGGGATCCATCTTTGTAGCTTTCATCTGCAAGTCCCGAAACTACTGGAGGTAGACCTCATAAGTGAGGTGCTGCGAGGTCATGGTCAAAGCTGAAAACCGGACAACAACATCATAATCGTCCTCTTCCTTGAGGAATTCCTTCTTAAAGACGTCTTCGAATTGTGCCCAAGTCATTGGCTTAGGGTTGAGTTCCTTCCACCAACACAAAGCTTTGACGGATAGGAAACCTGCTGCTAACTAGATTTCTTTCCATCATCATATGGATGAAACTGAAAGTAAACTTATGTAGCCACGTGTCCACGATCTCCTTGGTGCGCTGCTTTTGCTCGCCCCCGAACGGTTCCAGAGTAATGTTGGGACCTAAAGCAGAAGCCAAGGTATCCATACCCGATAGAGTAGAGAGGGTAGTGGTCAATAGAGCGATGGAGTTCTGCAAAGCTTGCATTTGGGCTGCGATTTGTGCCTGACGTTCCGTCGAAGAAGCTTCGAGAGCTACTTTGAACTCTTGGAAATCTGATTTTGACAAAAAATCGTCAAAAAGATCGGCATCGGTACCTTCCATAGCCAGCAAGCCTTCGCGTTCCACAAGGGGCTCCAACTCTGATTCTTGGGTCGACATCGTGAAGAGGGTACGTGGAGAGAAAATTCAATCTTTGCACAATGAAAGTGCAAGGGAACTTGAGAGCTTGAGAGCTTGAAAACTTAAGAGATGTGTGGCAAGAAGCCCACTTAAGGGGGTTTATAAAGGATTCCACAAAAACTAAAAGCCTCCAAAAGCTATCTTTGGCTTTTGCTTTTGTGTTTTTTATATATACATATATATATATATATATATATATATATATATATATATATATATTCTAGTTTCTTATTTTTTTTAAAAACACCTTGAAACCTTAGAGGAGGGGACTTTTAAACTTTTTTTAAAAAAATTAAACTCAAAAAAAAAAACGAAAGCCTGGCCCCAAGGTGGCGTACGCCTGGGCGCCCGCTTGGTCTGGCCTGGGCGCTGCTTGGGCTGCTTACGCAGGCCTAGCCGCCTGGCCGCCTGGCTACGCAGGCCTGGCCATCTGGCTACATAGCCCTAGGCGCCTTGCCGCCTGTAGCTGCCGCCTTTGCCTACACGTACAGCTCTTTACGACAACCAGCAGCTCCTCACGATCAACACTGCAACGTAAGCCTGGCTCGCTTTCTCTCGCTCTCTCTCTCCTTCAGGCCAAAAGCAACGTGCTTTTTCCTGGTTTCTCTCTCTGCAGTTCATGCGGCTGCACAAACAAATCTTTCCTCTTCTTTGCAAAGCAAACGACCCTACCATCTACCATCCCCATCAACATGGGTTTCTTTGATGAAGAAAAACACATACTATTTTTGCAAATAGCAGTATGCACAGAAAAACAGCAAGCTTTTTTAACACATACCTTTCTTCGACCTCATCTTCTCTACCTACCGACTTGCTCGTTCACGAGGCATGCTCTGATACCACTGTCAAATCCCCACGGATCTCCTCGTGATCGTTCCTGGTACTAGACTCGAATCCTGCAAACAACAACAAGCAAGGGGGTGCAGGCCTGACTCACCTCCCAACCATGACAACCGTGGGCGAGCCCACAGTCTTGGCTGTCCCCACCGAGCCACGAGCTGAGCTAACTAGGTTGACGTACCGACCAATCTCCTCCTCGCGACGTTCCATACCGCCACGAAGCTGCCCTCGCGGGCCTCGAGATTGCCGGTTGCATAAAGCAGGTGCACGTCTGCACTAGATCCAGGCTCCAAGACCATAGAGCTCTCACAAACTCGCGAGACTCTCTATATCTCAATAACTAACCTTGGCCACCCTTTTATAGGCTCTTGGCCGGTCATCGGGCGTCCACACTTGGGCGTCCGCCCGTCCATACTTGGGTGCCCACCCGTTAATATACTGATCTTCTTAAGAATGGGAAAGGGTCCGAAGCTCCGAAACGATAACTTTGGACATCACTTGCCCACCTATTTCAACCTTTGCTTCATAATCCTGAGATATTTTCTTTCTTAATCTCCTTCATGGCTTGGCAACAAGAATTAGTTTTATCCATGATGATTTCTCACCTTCTCCTTCTAAGAAGATCGCATCCCATCTATCCTTGTTGACCTATCAAGTATAGACTTCTTACGCTCTAGCCAACCTATCTTTCACATATTCCAAAATCTCCTGGTAAGATTCTGTCAATCTGTTAGCTTCACGCATTGAGGACAACATCCTAGTCAAAAAAGGCAGGAATGGTCTTCCAAAAGCTGCCTCATTGTAGCAAACTTAGTAAAACGATCAACAATCGTTAAACACTGCGTATTACGTTTACCTAGACTGAGAAGCAACTTCGCCACAAAATCCATAGATATATTTTGGAAAGGTCCTTCGAGAATAGACAATGGTTGTAACAACCCTATCTTCTTCCTGTGTGAACACGTCTCACCTCATTCTCGGCCAATAAAACTATTGCTCTTAACTTCTCCAAAGTCGACTTCATGTCCCTATGACCGGCAGTAATGACATCATGGGCATCATGGATAAAAGTTGCTTGGAATAATTTCAAGAAACAAAAGCGGCCTTTGTAAAAAAGGCCAACCATTGTGTATCAAGAAGTGACGTCGTCTTGTGGCATCGAATACTTGTTCCCACTGAGTACCGAATTCCACAAAATCCACGTTCTTGTGCTTCATCTCATCTAGTCCTGTACCAGCGAGATCCATCCATATGGATTGGATGTGGGACACGGTTCCTTTCTTGCTCAAGGTGGCATCAACTTGGCCTTGCAAGGAAGGTACTTGATCATTCCACCAAATTGCTGGAAAATTTGGCTCCAACAGTGTTGTAGGCCGATGGTGATAAAGATGCCTGATGCTGACTTGATCAAGGATTAATGATGTTCATGCTGAAGATTAGCCATGGCACCGCATGCATGTGACATACCAAGCTCCTCACCAATTCATCAACAGGCATGAGGTCTCAAATAGGTGCAAAACAATCAAGCATAGGGCAAATTTGATGCTAAGGATAGAAGCAGGTTAGCGAGCAAATTAAGTTAATTCATGGATGGAACGCAATGGTCAGGTTCAGATGAGGCTTAGTGTGCACAGGAAGAATGGAACACTTAGAATTTGCATATAATCTCTCTCATTTTTAACGCGCTCCTCTGTCTTTAACGAGATTAGAAAAACAAGGTTGACATACCAGGATGGTGTCGTAGAGGCGGATGATGTTGGGGTGGTTGGTCTTCTTAAGGATGTGGATCTCGGACATGAGATTCTCCGAGAGCTTCTTGTTGAGCTTCTCGGTGGCGATCTCCTTGATGGCCACCTCGTTGCCGGTGTGCCTGTGCTTCGCCTTCCACACCACTGCAAATGACCCCGCCCCTATCTGCTGCGTCAGCACATAGTCGCCCACCGTTCTATGCCCAGCCATGGTTACCTCCCTTTGTCAGCAGAGCAGCAGCATCCTTTTATATGGTAATAATTTATAAGAGCGCCACTATTTTTATTGAACCTTACATCGGTAAAGTTGAAGAGGCAAAACAAGTATTTTCTTCACATCAAATTATACTAAAAAAGGGCGGAGGCGGGGGGCATTTAAAAAGATTTTTGAATTTTGAATTGGTTGTAGGCTTCAGGAACCTTTTTTGAGAGAGAGAGAGAGAGAGAGAGAGAGAGAGAGAAGACTTTCACAAATGAGATTATTAAAAAATCAAATTAGTTTTTTAAAACAATGCTTAACACAACCAATGGGTGAGCGCAACCCTAGGGTTAGTAATATAGAATAGAAGAAGTAAAGGCTTTCATATATTTCTACTTGACTAATCTCATGTCAACCATGTATGCCCCAATATATCTACTTGGGACCAATATTTCTACTTGGATAATCGCATATATGCCCCAAGTCATGGCCTTAAAGTAAAGTATCCTACAACAAACCCTTTGAGGGCCACTATGGACACCATCCCCCCCCCTAAACCATTGGGCACCTTAGAGGCTCAAACTAGATAGCTATATGTTGCAATCTAATTATATACAATATTTCAAAAAATGCACTTTCTCCATGACTTGTGCAAAAACCATAACCTAATGACTCCTAATTATATACAATATTTCAAAAAATGCACTTTCTCCATGACTTGTGCAAAAACCATAACCTAATGACTCCTCCTTGATGATCCTAACTAGTGTGTGTACATTGTACGTTCGATTATTTAAATGATGGTGTAGGCAAGACAAGAGAGGCTATATGTGGTCAAATGGTTAAGAAATAGCTTAGATAGGTAGATCTTTGTGGGACACATGGTCCTTGGGTTGTTGACACCCAAACAATCTTGAATGGGTTTGTAGTTGCATCAAGACCGGTTACTTTTTAAGTTTGCTATTACCCCTATCAAGTGAAAACCCATCTTATATACAGTTGCAAATAATGAACGAGGTAAATTAGGTAAACTGAAGTATACATAGTAAGCAAAAGCCACACCTACTGAGTGTAGCCAGAGCCCACTATATATGAACTATCATATCTGAGCTGATTATCCTCCTTAGTACTAGGATTAGGGTTTTGGGGATTATCCCATCCATTGATTAGAGTCAGAATTATTATTATGTATATCATCTGATTCAATAATATAAACATTGTTGATTCAGTTCTTTCATTCAATTATCTATGTTGGTCGTTGTGTCACATTTCCTCCTGTCCTCACCATTTTTACATGGTATTAGAGCCTCGTTTACTCCATTGCATAGAGTCTGCCTAGCCTCTAAGATCAAGCACACCAGCATCTACATCAGCTTCAATCACATGCTGCCTCAGATTGACATACCAGGATGGTGTCGTAGAGGCGGATGATGTTGGGGTGGTTGTTCTTCTTAAGGATGTGGATCTCGGACATGAGATTCTCCGATAGCTTCTTGTTGAGCTTCTAGATGGCAATCTCCTTGATGGCCACCTCGTTGCCGGTGTGCCTGTGCTTCGCCTTCCACACCACTGCGAATGACCCCGCCCCTATCTGCTACGTCAGCACATAGTCGCCCACCGTTCTATGCCCAGTCATGGCTACCAGCAGAGCAGCAGCATCCTTTTATATGGTAATAATTTATAAGAGCACCACTATTTTTATTGAACCTTACATCGCCCCTTTTTCACCATAAAGTTGAAGAGGAAAAACAAGTATTTTTCTTCACATTAATCTCATCAAATTATACTAAAAAAGAAGAGGGGGGTCATTTAAAGAGATTTTTGAATTTTGAATTGGTTGTAGGCTTCTGGAACCTTTTTTGAGAGAGAGAGAGAGAGAGAGAGAGAGAGAGAGAGAGAGAGAAGACTTTCACAAATGAGATTATTAAAAAATCAAATAGTTTTTTAAAACAATGCTTAACACAACCAATGGGTGAGCGCAACCCTAGCCCTAAAATCATAGGGGTTAGTAACTATAGTAAGAATTGTCGTATGTCTCCTTGACATAAGCTATGATGCTAAAGAATGAAGGGGATTTTGGTTGTTTCCCTAATATAGAATAGAAGAAGTAAAGGCTTTCAAATATTTCTACTTGACTAATCTCATGTCAGCCATGTATGCCCCAATATATCTACTTGGGACCAATATTTCTACTTGGATAATCTCATATATGCCCCAAGTCATGGCCTTAAAGCAAAGTATCCTACAACAAACCCTTTGAGGGCCACTATGGACACCATCCCCCCCCCCTTAAACCATTGGGCATCTTAGAGGCTCAAACTAGATAGCTATATGTTGCAATCTAATTATATACAATATTTCAAAAAAATGCACTTTCTCCATGACTTGTGCAAAAACCATAACCTAATGACTCCTCCTTGATGATCCTAACTAGTGTGTGTACATTGTCCGACCTGCTAATGCCACATCATCATCTGACTTGTTGATGCCACGTCATCTTCTGACCTGCTGAATCCATGTCATCTTCCAATCATCGGAGTCAGCTACCTGAAACAATTGACTGAATTCGCTGTTGTCTGAAATAGCTATCGAAGCTAGAAACAGCTATCGGAGCTAGCTATTTGAACCAGCTACTATTGAAGCAAGGTAGAATCAGCTTCCTGAATTGGCTGGCGAAATCAATCGTCTACATTAACTATCAAAATCAGCCATCTGAGTCGACCTGCTAGTGTTAACAATTCTAATATGGGATTGATCATGGTGATAGACACAAGATTAAGCATAAGATTAAGGTGGATTATACCACACAAGAAACTCCATGACTAGAGAGAAAGAAAGAGATTGCACACTCAACATAAGATCTCTATTGCAATTCACAAATGAACCATATAATGATATAGGCCTTCTAGCCTTATCCCACTTTACACATCATCATCCGTGTGGCACTCCCTTTTCCACTCTTTTGGTCAACACCCACACACCACAAAATATCATGCACCTTTGATGTGCATTCCCACATACACACCACCAAAGCTTACATGTCTCTCAACACCCCCTCTTAAGCAAGGTGTTCTCACTCACCCATCACCCACACGACAATAGGCATTGCGCCTTTCTACACTCCCCCTCAATGCTATCGGAGTGTTACATCACATTGTGCTAGGGTAGGAACATGCACACTACCCACTTTTGAGTCTCAACTCGGGTAGGACTCCCTCCACTTTGAGCACCTATTTTTGATGAGGCTGGGAACCTTTAGCACCATACATCCCTTTTGAGACCTTTGCCTTGGGTAGGAGAACCCTCATGCACTGGGTGAATACAACTTCTTGTTTTGAGCTTTAAACTACTCGGGTACGGTTACCATCATAATCATGGGTGAAACAAAAAATTCAACACATTTTGGCCAAAACCAGGCAGGGAACCCTCATATGAACATACCCTCAAAAAACTCCCCTTTTTTACTGTAAAACATACAAACAAGGATATAAATCATCTTTTGTGTGTGTGAATGTACCCTTATATCTTCAAAATTAACACATGCTGCCAGCTCTGCCACTCTGACATCTGCACATGGCCAGCTTTTGTATTGAATGCCACCTGCTAGCCTTCTCCTCTACAACTCTTCTTTGAGCTCTCGTTGGCGACTTGCAGGTCTCGCGCTTCTGCACATGGACCGTGACCTATGCTCATGGTCGTCTTCTCTTAACACGTAACACAAGTGCACTCACCATCTACAGAGCTCGTCACCCGCCATGTCCAAGCCCTTCATAAGCCTTTGCTCTAGTTGCCTTCTCTGGTGACTCTCCTTCTCTGTTATCGATCTAATACATGTTTCATCTACAAGATAATCACTGAGCTTTAATGGAAACCCTACCTCACAACGATCTCTGCACGTGCTTACTAGAGCTCTCCTTGTCTACAATGACGATTCCAATGCTGCCATACTGCAGCTCTTTGCTTTACTGATCTACAAATCAATGTTTTCTTCTTGTCATATATTTCCTTTGCCATTCCAATCTCTTTTCCCATGTTCGATGTAATATCATGCTAGCCATCTCTGATGATGTGCATGACTACACCCACTCTTGGTGCCCCCTCACTGTTGCTTCTACACAACCTTTGCCTTTGTAATGACTAGCTTTGGCTAATCTTTTCCATAGTTGCCTTGCCACCTGTCCAAACTTGTCATCTTGCAAGTGTTCTAACATGTCACCTCCTTGTGCTTTCTCCTCAAATCCCATGGCAACCTAGGACCTGCATAATATGTTGCTAGGATTGAGCTTTGATGAAGCTCCTTCTGTTGTAGCTTCAAATGTCTTGACAAAACCTCCCCCATGAGTTTCTTGACCACCACTTTGGCTACCATGAGCTTCAAACATGCATGCTCAGTCTTTGTATGCATCTTCAAGGGTGCTCTCATAGGTTTCTATTTTGAAACCATAGGTGAAATTAATCATGAAAGCTATCGTTAGCTTCCACACAGTTTTGCTCATATCCCTCTCTTTGGTGTGCAATTAATCATGAAAGATATCATTAGCTTCCACACACCTTTCTCATATTCCTTAAGCAAACTCAACCAGCACAACCCTCTCTTTGGTGTGCACAAACACGGGCTCCATTCTCAGCCCACCACTTATCCCTTATTTGGATAAGCCTGTGCGTTCATAGTCTTCGCCCATTTGAAAAGAATCCATGGGATCTTCTCATCCCATAAATCAGTAACCCTTCTTTACATTGAGCATTCTCTCATGCTCAACTGAAAAATTAATGAGGTAAATAATCACAAAATACCTTCAATGTTGCAAAACTACAATTTGCACCTTCTTTTTAGCTTTGTAGGTAGCTTCACGATCTCTCCAATCACCAGCAACATAATCTCTCTCCAAATTCAATACTAATGACAATGAGTGTGCTAAAGTTTTTCATAATAGAATGAAAATAATAATCAAATGAACACATAACCAAGAAAACTATACATAAATATTCACCATGACCAAGAGCCCATCCTAGCTCTAATACCATGTTAACAATTCTAATATGGGATTGATCATGGTGATAGACACAAGATTAAGCATAAGATTAAAGTGGATTATACCACACAAGAAGCTCCATGACTAGAGAGAGAGAGAGAGAGAGAGAGAGAGAGAGAGAGAGAGAGAGAGAGATTACACACTCAACACTAGATCTCTATTGCATATCACAAATGAACCATACAATGATATAGGCCTTTCAACCTTATCCCACTTTACACATCATCATCCATGTGGCACTCCCTTTTCCACTCTTTTGGTCAACACTCACACACCACAAAATATCATGCACCTTTAATGCGCATTCCCACATACACATAACACCAAAGCTTACACGTCTCTCCATTACACCTTTTCTTTCTCTTAGACTTGTGGGTAGTTGACATGGTTGTCATGGAAGTGTCCTTGGGAGCCATAACTTTGTATTAGATGGAGGAGATAATGTGTAATAATGTAGTGAAGCCTTTAAATACCCAATGATGGATATAGTGGCAAATGTTCTAAGTCAAGATAATAATATATAGCTTGTGCTTCTGAGATTCCTGAAGTCCAAATCCATGCTAAGATGTTTTACAGTTTGTTTGGAGGGAATTCCACAGCTTCCTTCAATGCATGAGGCACAGTGAATTCGTGCATCTCCTCATCATGTGAGAATACATTTGATTTCCTAAGACGTAAAGCCCATGCCCAAAAATTGAGAACTATCGAATGTAGATCAAGCGTTGCCACCAAGTGTTGTGGATTTTCCAAGTATACATCATCATGTAATACTCCCATCACTAAGCTCGAGTGAGTATACCAAGTCATCACCTAGGTCAGCCGTGCAAGTTGATGGTATGTTACAGTATTCCGAAGATCAATCTTTTGTTGGATGAGTGAAAGTTGTAGAGTTGAGATCATGAGGGCTAGAGATCAATTCAAGTGGAGGAGCGGCATGATCTCTAATTGCAGAAATGGCTAAATCTCCCATCTCCCTATTTTGAATTTTCTCATTCGATCCTGTAGGCCACCCTTGCTTGAGTTCCCTGTTTTTGCAAGCCACCCTTTCTTGAGTTCCCAGTTTTCTTGTTCTAATGAGTTGCATATTTCTTTGATTTTGTTTCTCTCCTCTATCAAGTAGGTTATAGAGTCTTGCATTTCCTATTTTTCCTTGAGGGATCTATCTTCCAACTTCTTATACTTTACCTCTGCTTGTTGGAGTGTTGTTCTAGTTTCTTACCTTTTGATTTCTTCTAAGCACTGCTTTTCTTTGTCCTTTAATACCTTTTAAGTTCTTATCATTTCATCTTTTAAGTATTTCTTTTCAATTACCATGCAAAGAAGCAAACCATCTTGATCTAAAGCGATTCCTCCTTCTGTTTATGATCTTGTGTCATGGTATCAAGATCTTTCTTGAGAAATCTCTCCATTTCAACTCCTTTATCAACTTCTTGTTGAAGAGTGGTTGTTCTGTTGTTAGATTCATGTAGCTTCTAAAGTAATCCTTCATTTTGTTTTTGCAAATCTGCCACCTTTCCCATGGATCCTTGAATGTGGTGTTGGCGCTTAGAAAGGCTATGCCCCATTAAGGCGTATGACAATGCCACACTTTCCTCCACCGGTAGTGAGTCATTTGGCTCCAAAGTGGAGGTGGATTCATCACCAAAAATATTTTTCCTTAGTTGGGAAAGTGATACCGTATGAGGTAGGGGTGAATCCAATTTGTGGAACTTAAGGATAGGCATGTCCAACTGAAGTTCGTGCTCGGTAGAGCTAAATTTGGGCCACCTTCTTTTTCAGATGTAGGATTTTTTTGTGGGATCCGTGGTGGGAGATGGATTGGCGGAGACATGAGTGGTAGTAGATGTGGGTATTCGTGTGGAAATTGTGGGTGGGGATTTTTGAGAAGAGGGTGGTGTGAGGTTGATAATAGGGGGTGGCAGAGCTACCAAGGACAGAGTCTCCAACCAGCACCAAGTTTGGATCCACATTTTGTTGACGAGCTGCCTTAAGGAGAGAGATTGTTGAGAGTGTTGTTGGGTGACCACTACTCGATCAACCTACCAAGTGTCTCTGGTTATGCACAACAATACCCTAGTTTGATACAAAAACAACATACACCGACTGACACAAAAAACAATGTGTTCGTCTTACAAGAGATTACGAAACAGAACGCTTACGCAAGACAAATCGACTTGTGTATATTACCTGATTGAAAACATAAACATAAACAAAGAAGACTTGAAAGACAGATATACATAATGATAGAACAAGATGGATATACGGAAATGATAGATGTTTTTGATTAATCACCACCTAGCTAAAAGCAGTTTGTGTAAAAAATTTGATTACATCTTTATACTACTTAATGTGAAGTTATAGAGTGGTACAAGAGATGGCGTCATGCTCTGAGCACGACTGATTTACATCCATAATGGCCTAATCAACTAGCTAGACTATAGTGTTAAATGCACTGGGCTAGGCCACGGCTCTAGTATTCCAGTAGCTTCCGGCTCGGTGGTTGTCCGGCCCTAACACCTGGCACACCCAGTGGGCCAGATTCCCATTTTGACAACCCAAACCTTTAGTCTTCCTGGATGTCGGTATAGTGGAACAAATCACCTAGAGATAGGGACCATTGTTAGATGCTCTTTAGCATCCTCCTCAGCCTAGGCACATTCTTGATCCTGGACTCCATAGGTGCTTGTTTGGCTACGCACACCTGTGGTTCCCCTTGTCTTTTGAGCATACTTCTTAACCTCGACTTGCTTAGGCATGTTCCTGACTCCGCAGGTCTGGAGGCTCTAGTCTTTGACTCCGCCCATCTCATTATCATTGTTGCTAGGAGGAGTAGGTGGGTTTGGATTGTTCGGGCGGCCCGAGGTTGAAGAGGGGTTGATGGTTCAGGGAATGCTATAGGAGAAAGGTCTCCATCCTCCTCTAGGCTCGGGGTTTGGGTAGTTTGGCTGCAACAATGGCACCAGCTAGGATCTACATGTCGTAACAACCCTGATGGATTGTTTGCATGAGGTTAACCTGTTGCTTGATTGCGGCTTGCTGGGCTTCAGTGAGCTCCGTTTAGGTAGAGGCAAGTTCGGCGCGGAGGGTCACATTATTAGCCTCTTTAATGCTGGCGATGGACAACTGGATATCCTCGTGTGTGTATCCTGGGTCTTCCTCTGCCGAGTGTGATGGGCCTCTTCCTTGCTATCTTGGATTTGATCTCATTGATGTGAGCTTGCATTTTCCCTTTGTCCTCCATGGCTCGTTAATACTAGTCTTTGTAGGCCATCTTCATGCCTGCCATCTTATCTTGCAGCTCGTCATAGTTCTTCTAAAGGGCCGCCGCATGGTCTTTCAGGAGGGCCATGGTCGAGTCTTCCCTTGATGTGTCTCCCCAGGAGCATGGCACCATCGCCAGTTAAGGTTTTGCATGTTAATCGGCTCCTTCATGCTTGGCTCCTCTAGTTATTGGATAGGCTTCTTGCTTAGGGCGGTTAGTTTGGCATTCTGCTCTTTGTATCGGCTCTTGCTCTAGCTGGTCCATCTTCAGGAGAGGAGATCGTCATGGGCCGTGGATGGGGTCGATCCCTTTGATGGTGGGGACACCATGGCCGTTGATCGGGTGCGTCCAATTTCAGAGTTCAACTGACGGTTCTCTCTTTAAAAACTGACCACCTCGATTAGGTTCTATGTGGTTTGTGGCTGCAGTTGTGGTTCTGGAGTGTTTTGGAATTCGGGTTGCTACGACAAGTTTGGCTTTGGGCTAATGTTGAACGGAAATAGCACCGTTAGCAGATGTCCCGTCTTGGTATGGGTGTTGCTCTTCTATAGTCGGATGGCCTCCTTTTGCAGAGCAGAGGGTGGCCTAGCTGATGTCTTTGCCTTTCTCTACCTTACGGATCCATCCTATGGCTACTCTATTGCTGTCGAGATATGCTGCATTTTTTTTTTGCAGCCACAGGGTCTCGATGAACATTTTTGGAGAGAATGGTGGTGGAGTTCTTGTGGTTTCCCAACTTGTGCTCTCCATTGACTCGGTCCCCAAAATGTTGGACCATGTATTCATGCTGCCGAGGGGATTTTTGTAAGGCCGTTGAGGGGAAACTTTAGGTGTTTGGTCACCAAATCTTATGTTAACTTAGTCTCGATGTCGCGTAAGTTGATGGTTGTGCCCCCCGCCCACAGTAGCCTAACCAGTTTTGTAGCTTCAGGGTGCACCAAGATTTTGTGCCATGGTAGGTTGAGAAAATCAGCAAGCCGAGTGATTCCCAGCCAGCCTTGCACATCAGCGCTATCTGCAAATCCCATCATAGCTGTAATAGGAGAAGAAGGTGATGTGCAAGAAGAGAGTGCAGCAAGTGTTACAAGCATAGTGATGGTTTGCAAAGAGCTTGGCATAGATGCACGGTCATAGCTTCAAGGGTTCTGTATGAGAAGATGCACTGCATGCAAAAAGATAGACAAAACGAAGAAAGTAACGACATCATGCAATAATCTAAAAATAGTAACAGTGCATTGTTCTTTGCATGATTTCCAAGTAGTAGCCCATTGAGTGATCACGATTGCCACGTAGCAGCCATTGACTGATCATGATCAAGGGATATGAAATCGTTTGACTTTCCAAGGTGAATATGTGATGATTGTCCTTGGAAGCATGCTTGTATTAATGTCATCTATTTCTAGGTAGTGGATTAATGGTACACCTCCTAAATGAAAGGGTTAGATGCCATTGGCCCGTTGTACGGACAAAGGTGGTAGTCGTTCACCGGCTTCTGAAAACACTCCCCTGTGAGCATCCCAAGTAGGAATGTTCCAACATAGAACTTTTCTACAATCCAGAAGGGTCTGCTCCACCTTAGCTTCAGTTTCCCCCAGATGCGGATCCATCACGTGTGATTGGAATAGTAGGACTTGATTTTTTCTTTGAACATCCAAAATCGAGAATGGTGGTCCACCCACTTGTTTCTCCATTTCTGGATCACTATGGTCACGAAGAAGCTATTGAATCTATCCTCGTCTAGTTGGAGGAGCTAATCCAGGCGATGCTGTAGGGAGTCTTCAAGACCTAGTTTTTTGGCTATGGCAATCCGGAGGCTCGGCACTAGGAACTCCATTGGCACCACTGCTTCAGTGCCATATACCAACTTGAAAAGATTCATCCCTGTGGAGACCTTACAGGCGATGCAAAATGCCCATAGTGTCGAATACAACTTCTCATCCTAATCTAAGAAATTCTCATTTACCAGCTTCTTGAGAATCCGTTGTAGTATTTTGTTCATTATAGTTAAGAAGGAATGAAATTCATAAACTTGGAATTTTCTTACGGTTAGAAGTTCAGTAGATGTTTATCTGAAGAAAATCCTTGTTAGAACTAAACCGAATGATTTTGGTTAGACCACAACTATGAGAGGGACGGTCAGTAAACTACTTGTCCATCTCTCGATCTGAATCAAGCAAAAACTTCGTGACCAATTCTAGTTCTTAATACAAGGAATAGACTACCGTTGAATTAACCTAGTTTTCCCTTGATTAAAATCACCAAGAATCTAGTTGGAAATTTAGTCAAATATGATGGGTAGATTACCCTGATGAGAGATCAATGATTCTCATTATGAAAATATGGATTAAGGAAAAAGGGTTTTGTGGAACCAATCTCAAACCGGGAATTTTACTTGCATAGAACCTCTGTTTTCTTTTAAAAGATTGTTTTACGCCAGAATGCTAGAGGAAGCATTTGGTATGTGTTTAAACTAAGAAGAGGCTCGTTTGCAACAGCTGTGGCAGGGAGTCATCGAGGGACGTCGCTCGCGGCGGCAAAGCCTGCCGAGGTCTTGACCAGCATGGGTACGGTTAAAATGGTGCGTTTTCGATACGATGGGCGAGGACCGATGAAGTGTTCCCTGAGTGAAGTGCTAGAACACCCAAGTAGGATCCTAGAGGGTTCTGACCAGGTGATGCACGGGCTCGCGGTTGCGAGGACTCCCATGCGTGCATCGAGGAAGATTCGAATGGACTAAAAAGAATGACTTTTGTGAATCAAATTTTGATATTGAATCTCGTTGGTTGGCCAGCTTGGAGAGTCCAGATGACATATTTTGTAATATAATGGACTCAATACTTTGGAGGCTTATGATCAGTAATACTCTGATTTTCATTGAAGGATTGTTTTAAAGACAACCAATTCTATTATAATGGCAATTTCATATTAGGTGTGTATGTGGTATGCCTACCTTAATTTTTGCATGAAATGCCGGCTAGGGGGCCTCGGAACTCTTTTCCCTGCCGGTACCTGGGCAAAACATAACCAAATCTTTATAAAAGAATCCCACCAATACAGTGGTCGAGCGGTTGGCTGACCTATGGGCTGGTTGGGGTAGGCTGGATCGAGGGATTCCTGTGATACAAATAAGTTACGACTAGTTACGTTAGTTAGATTAAGTCCTAGGAAGACCCTTCTTTTGTGGGAAGGAATCAGCGGGGCTGTGCCTCGTTAAAGGAGGAAAAAAGTGGTGATTCTATGGACCAAGTGCATGTCTCTTCTTTGATCTGACCATGTGACTTCAGGTTCAGTCGGATCAGTTTTTTGAATAGTTAAGACTTTGACTCGTTAGATTAATTCTCTCGTTAGATGATTTTCCTGGTGGAATTGCCCGTGCCTTCCGGGCGAGGGAAGTTTTTCCAGGCTCGGTTTCAGAGGAACTGCCGAGCTAGTCTCTTATCCGGATATCCGTGGGGGTGAGGCCCCAAGTGTGGATCCCTGCCCCGCACGAGAGGCTGACGCTCCTTCTGCCACCAGCGACCTCGGAGGGGGCACCGCGGAGGGGGCGGGGGTCTCACAATTGGTATCAGAGCTTTGTTGAAAGCTAATAAGGAAAAATGAAATCTTATCAGAAATTTATAATAAAAACTCTGAAAGTGCATTTACGTGTTGTATTTTCATTCCTTAAGCTTCATTAATGAAGATTTTTAATCAAAGAATTTGGTTTTATAGATGGAAGTTCCACCCTTATCTTGTGTTCCCGACCTCACCCAGTCACAAGACATGACTGCTTTGGCCTTGGAGCATCTCATCTCCTCCGGCTACAACTCGAACGAGCCGAGCCAGAGACTCGCGGGCCATTTTGATGATTTATATTTCCCTGACCTAGCGGAGAGATGGCAACACAAGTGGTTTGCAGGGCAGCATATCCACGCCTCTTGCGACCAGCATGTGATGCTGAGGTAGAATATCTCTTTGACCATGATTCTGATGAGGCTGAAAGTGATACATGGTGTTATTTTATATCACCCAATGCCTCAAAATTTCAGACTTTCCTGCCATATCTATAGACTCCTTAGTCGCTTTATTCCTAAGGAGAAGATAGTAGCTCCCTTGTGGCAGTAAGGGAACATTTGTATCGGGGCATGAGTATCGTCGTCTTATACGTCTCTCGAGGAGATTTTGACTTTTGGAGCCGAGCTGCTCTATGTACATATTGCAACCTTTATATAAATAAAGAAATGTTTTGTGGAAAAATTCCCTGTTGTATAAGTGATTGTTATTAAGTGACGAATTGATGAAGCAAAATCTGTTTTACCGGGCATATGTCATAGATCTCCAATAAGATCATTTATCTTGTTTAAGAAATTATTTTTCGAACCTCTTAAGTCTTAGGATCTCGTGGATGAAATCGAAATAAAAATTTAATAATGTATCATTTTTGGCAGAATCATGAGGCAAGGGAATCGTGGTCGTCAGAGCCAGATCCTCTCACTGATGAAGAAGAGCTTGACCCCGACGTTCATAAGGCTCTTCACAGAACTCAGCCATCCAGGACCCTTCAAAGGTGAAGAGGAGAACTTGGGTGAGGCTGTGGAAAAGTGGGTTGAAGCAATGGAGGAATATTTTGATGTCATCGGATACGAGAGGAGCAAAATGGCTCTTGCTAGGCTGAAAATTGTGGAAACAGCTAGGGTGGCATGGACAAACCGTTGCAACACTAACCATCTAGATAGGAATACCCAGTCCTGGAATGATCTTAAAGCCTATCTAAGGAAGAGATTTTGTCCCCCCGGATTTTTAGAAACCAAGATGAATGAATTTTTAGAGCTAAACCAGGGGAACAAAACCATTGAAGAATATCATCAGGCATTTGCTCTTCTCCTCAAGTATTCACCACCGCTAGACAAAGAGAAGTTCATTCGGGGAATGAACAAACCCTTAGACACACTGGTCAAGAATGCCAAACTAGTCTCCATGGCAGAAGCTATAAGAATGGCGAAGGACTTTGCCAAAGCTTTCATCGTAAAAGTCCCGCCAAAGCCAGCTCCGTCATCCTTCAAGAGATTCCAGACACGAGGAAGTTCTTCCAACCTTCCACCTCCACAGAGACACCAAGGTCCCAACCAAAATCTGGAGTCAAGAAGTTTCAGGAATGAAGGAAGGCCTTTCCCTAGAAGTACTTTCTCAAGAACTCCAGCCCTTTCAAGAATGCAGAGGGAAGAGCTTCGAAGTGAGAACAGGTGCTTCGGATGTCAGGGGTTTGGGCACCAGCTCAAGGATTACCCATCTCCTTCTGTAGGCCAAGGAAGCTAAGGTCCCAGAATTAAGAGGCAGACTCCTTCGTATTAGTCCATTCAGGGTCCCCCACGCCAAAATCACCGCAACCCCAGCAGAGTGCCAGCTCAGCCTGCAGCCTCCATGCAAAGCAGTCTCCGAACTCCCTCCCAGAATTGGGGAAACCAAAGAGAGAGTTCCACCTCAGACTGCAGCAACTAGAGCCGTCACTATAGCTGAGGAAGTGGAGGAAGAAAAAGGATAGATCTATGCCACAATAGAGCATCAGGGGAATACCCATCAATTTTCAATCCTCCAGACTCCAACAGAGTACCAGGGTAAGCAATTCAAGCTTTTGATTGATTCAGGCAGTACTCATTCTTTTACTTCCCCAGGATGTCTGCATAAGTTAGTCCTAAATTAAAAATCAGGGAGTCTATGATGGAATCCTTGGAATGGATTGGCTCCACAAGAATCAAGCTGAATGGTGTGGCATCTCTCAACAATAATGGAGTGCTATATGATGCCATTGCTGATAACAGACTCCACATCAACTACAATGCCATCTCCTTGCTCATCCAAGGTACGAGCAGCAACCTGTAATACAAGGCCTAGTGATGGTGGTGGCAATTCAACCTGCCCCACCGATGGCTCAATAGGATCCAAACCAAAGGCCACCATTCTGCCCACTTGTGGGATTTTCCCTCCCAGGGATGTGGCAGGTGCTCAATGGACCGCTTTCACTTGCTTCTAGTGCCATGCCCCGGGTCATGAAAAATTTGACTATGAAATTTGGAGAAAGCATAGGGCCAAGGTGGAAGAAGCCTAAGTTTTAATATCAAGCCCGCCGGTAGTGAATGCCATGGAAATCCAAGTTCCATGTAACCCGAGACTTCGGAGGTAGAGAAAGAGCCGACCTCGGATAAGTAGGGGAAGCAAAAGGTCACCTGGCAAGAGCAACACAAGGTTTGCATGGAGGTGTCCGATTGGGTGGAGAAGCAGCAAGCTCGAGAAGCATTACAGCAGAAGGAGCTGGAAAGGCCTCAGCGATATATCGGCAAGATGCAAAAGTCACCATACAGCTGATTAATCAAGTCCCACAAACCCCAAATCACGAAAGAGACGTGTCCTCGACACACACAAAGGAAAACCCTCAGAAAGGTGCGGAGGCATCGAGGTAGGAGAAAGGTGCAGAGGCACCGAAGGGGGAGGAAAGACGAATTAGGCTCGCAGAAGGAGAAATGTTGCCGTATGATCTATGGGAAGATCTGAAGCAGCAGCCAATCCATATGTCGGTAGAACAGCTCCTCACATTAGTGCTAAACTTCAAAGAGCAAGTGGTAAGCTACCTGATGCCCTAGGAGGAGAGGACGAGAACATCACAAACTCTGGAAGCCATGCACATTAAGAAGATGGATATGTATTTAATGAGTACGGCCCCACATCCTCCTTCACACGTGTTGACATACTCTTTCGCACGTGTATCACACTTGTCCTTGGTTCACCAAAGGAAGCCCCAATCTATGATAAAATCATCTCGATGATCTAGGTCAATTTGGCCGGACTGGTCATAGCAGAAGTACTGTTGGAAGGTGGCTTGGGAGTTAACATTTTGTCGAATATGACATGCTAAAAGCTCGAATTGAGCAGCAGAGATCCAGCCTCGTTCACGGTAAAAATGGTAGATCAATGCCGAGTCTAGCTGCTTGAATTAATACGTGAGCTCACACCGGAGGTCTTTAGATTCATATTCTAGATTGCAGTGGTGGTGCTTCATATGCAGGACATAAAACGTGCCTACCCGATGTTACTAGGAAGACCATGGCTCAAGCAGGCACGGATCAAGCAGAACTAGGATGTGAATAGAATAACCATCCACCAGAGAGGCAAGAAGAAAGTTAGGCTTTAGTTCCAGCCAATAGGAAAGTGGAGAATCCTTCTCGACCAGAAGTAGCCGGAGTAAGCATGGGGAGGGACTGGACCTGGATGAAGAGGAGGAATATCTCTAGCAGAATGCAAATCTAATCAGCCTGTTTGAGGTTGATGTGGTCCATATCATGGAGAAATACCACCTAGTCCCCCATAATCACAAGAATGTAGTTGGCAAGGATGAGCAGGATCCGATGAGTAAAGGGGAATTTCCTAAAATGAGGCCTAAGATTTTTATGAAGACTTAGCTGATGATGGCAGTGTACCGAGTCTCCAAAAAATCATTGCGGTAGAGAAAGACTTTGAAAGGGACTTGAAGCAATCTAAATGGGTCAGGGAAGATGAATCTGGGTACAGATGCTGACCCAAAGTTTGTCCAATCAGTGCCAAATTGGATGCTACATTTCGAGAAGAGATTTGGGTATTGCTCACATCCTTCAAGGATGTTTTTGCATGGAGCTACACCAAGATGAAAGGCATTAACCCCCGATTCTATCAGCATCAAATTAATCTGAGGGAGGATGCAATCCCCATCTGGCAACAAAGATACGGATGAATCCCAAAACCATGCAAAACGGGTCAACGAGAGTGCCAAATTGGATCTTGCATTCCGAGAAGAGATTCAAGTATTGCTCACATCCTTATGGATGTTTTTTGCATAGAGCTGCACCAAGATGAAAGGCATTAACCCTCGATTCTATTAGCATCGGATCAATCTAAGGGAGGATGCAATCCCCATCTGGCAACAAAGATACCAGATGAAGCCGACTTGTAGCAGTTTTGTCTAGCTCCTTGTTGACCCGTTTTTATCCGATTGATTGGGTGACATGGCTATCTCCAATCGTGATCATCCCCAAGAAGAATCAAAAGCTCAGGGTCTGTGGATTATAGAAAGCTTAATGCCGCTTCAATCTATGATCCCTTCCCTTTGTCGTTCACAGACTCCCTCCCTGCTTGGATACAATAGCTAGCCATGAGATGTATTCATTTTTGGATGGCTTCAGTGGCTACAATTAGGTCCAAATGGCATCGAAAGATAAGGAAAAGAAGGCCTTCATCACCGAATGGGATGCCTTCGCATCCAATGTAATGACCTTTGGGCTCAAGAATGCTCCAGCAACATTTCAGCGATGGTTCACGCAGTTTTTGCCAAGCATTTGACAAGCGTCATGCGTGTCTTCATCGATGTCTTCAGTGTCATCGACGCACCTAGAGTTGTGCTTGTCAAAATGCCGAGGTTCAAGAGCGGTATGCTCCTTGGCCACATAGTATCTCAAGAAGACATTGCAGTGGAGTTGGCCAAGGTGGAGTCGATTCAGATAGCTCCAATCCTAACCACCAATGTGAAGGAGCTGAGAAGGTTCTTGGGGCAAGTCAGATGGCATAGCCAAATGCTCCGATATCTAGCACACATAGCAGTTCCGAAATGGCAAATGGCACAAATTAAAATGCCACTAAATCAGCTGAAGCAGACCAATCTTGAGTGGATGGAGGAATGTGACATTGAATTCAGGCAACTCAAGATGATGCTAACCGAAGCTCCTATAGTCCAGGCACCCAAGTGGAAAATTGCCATTCCATGTCTTTGTGGATGCATCAAATGTGCCCAATCAGGAGTGTCCTGATGAAGGAAGCCAAAACGAAGTGGTTCCGTCTTGTCTACCATACCAGCCTGAGATTATCAGATGTGGAGCCAAACTACTCCACCACCCATAGGGAGGCACTCGGCATGATCTACTCAGTCGCCGCAAGTTTCGCCACTATCTACTGGCCACTATCTACTGGGGGCAACAAGTTCACATTCCATGTGGATCATTCGGCCTTGCTTTATCTTGTTGATAAGAAAAGCTTGGCAGGAAAGATGGCTCGGTGGATGCTAATCCTTCAGGAGTTGAAGTTCAGCATCGTGCACACTCTAGGAACCAGCCATACAGTGGTGGACTACTTGTCTTGACTCGAGTCTGGTGAAGCCCTGATCGAAGTAGCGGATGATTTACCCAATGCAGAGCTGTTTACAGCCGAGGCAGTCATGTCAATACCTTTGACCTGGTACGATGAAATGTTGGCATTTTTGGCCACAAGCTTGATGGAGGACAACCTTTCTCAAGATCAAAGAAAGCGGATAGTTGTCCCAAGCCAGTATTTCCAGGTAATATCTGGACAACTATACAAGAAGGGCAAATCCTCCGAAGGTGCATTCCACCTCATGAGCAAGAAGCTATCCTCCGAGAAGCCCATCAGGGGGGATGAGCGAACGACGGTCACTTTGCAGGGGAAGTAACAGAAGGAAGATCCTTCAATCTGGCCTTTGGTGGCTGTTTGTACTTGGAGATGCCTACAAATGGGCTAAACAATGTGATGTGTACTAGCCGGATAGAAATCACATGCCTCACAATCCGACCCTCTCGCTAGAACCATTCCAGAAATGGGGCCTTAACTTCATGGGCCCATTCAAGCCGCCAACCCAATTTACAAGTAACAAATACATTCTAGTGGCAATAGACTATAGTACCAAATGGGTGGAGGCCAGATCCCTTAAGGATAATATGGACAAGTCCACCGCAAAGTTCCTCTATGAGATGATCATCAATAGGTTCATCTACCATATAGAGCTGATAAGTGACCAAGGCAAACACTTTGTGAATGACATCATCCGATTATTGGTAACTTAGCACCTGATCATCCCATAAGAAATCCACAGTCTATTATCCATAGGCCAATGGTCAGGTAGAGTCGAATTATTTTAATTATACCAAGAATTCCACTTTTACCATTTAAATGATTGAATCCCAAATGTCATGAAAATTCCTCTTTTATCATTTAAATTTTCTCATGTATAAAATAAATTTATCTAAAATTTTCCTTTAAATTTAAATAAAAATGTCCATTAATTCAATTATGCCAAGAATTTCACTTTTACCATTTAAATGATTGAATTTTAAATGTCTAGGGAATTCCTCTTTTATCATTTAAATTTTCTCATGCATAAAATAAATTTATCTAAAATTTAAATAAAAATATTTATTATTTTAATATATCAAAATTTATCTTTTTCCATTTAATTACATGAATCTCCATTATCATGGGAATTCCTCTTTTTGCATAAAAATAAAAAATACCAAAAATTTCTCTTTTCTCTAATTAACTATTTACGCATAAATACTAAAAATTAGCTTTCCATGAATGTGATGAAAATCATTCTTTTAGCATAGGATGACCAATCCTAGAATATGGTAGGAAGTCCACTTTTCACATTATGCATAAAAATGAGTTATGTATTAATTTCTAAACATTTTTCCATAGCTTCACTACTATTACTGATAATTTTTAATATTTCTAGAAAGAATAAGACTTTGTAATACAATTATGATAGAACAACTATCTTTAGACTTAAATCCAATTGATGGAATTAAATCATAAGTTTATTATAATTTTATTAGCCATAAAAGCATAAAAAAGCCAATTTCTTAACATCTAGCTTAAACTAGCATAGAGTTTGATTTTTGAATTGAGAATTTATCAATGAGAAGCATCCATTTGAATAAAGAATTAGTCATAGGAATGACTATTCTTTTGGGAGAGAGAGATATACATGAAAAGCATCCTAATTAAGCATAAAGATTAACTTTTTTGTGATTAATCATTAGAATTGTTATAGAAAGCTTGATTTGCATTGAAAACAATTAACTTGAAACTTCTCAAGCTTGAGAGGGGTTGAGAAGTGAAATCTTTTGAGAATATTAATGAAAACCATGAAATTCCTTCTTACCTCTAGATTTGGCTTGCTTCTTTATCTTAGAAGGAAGCCCCCCAACCAATCAATTGGTTTAGTATGTTGAGAAGAAAGCTCCAAGGATTGTTGAAGAGAGAGAGAAGCTCCAATCTCTCCAAAAGTAGAGGATTTTTAAGGGATAATAGAAAATATGAGTATTTTAATGTAATACTGGCATGGCATAGTTCACATACAAAAGAATGAGGGTCTATTTATAGGCGAGGGAGGCCACTAACCGAGTCCAACTAAGTTCTAGAATTTTCCAGGTTTAGTTTGGCTGAATTTGGACAAGATTTGGACCAGTTTAGCTCCCATTTTGATCTAGTTTGATCCAGGAGAGAGGAGAGATAAAAATATCTTAATATTTTTGAATTAAAAACCCTCCCACACATGTGAAGGAGGCACCTACCTCAAAGGTCTCCCCTTCCTAAGGTGTCAAAAATTCTTCATTTCTCAAAAATATCTCATTTTTAAAGTAATATCTCTTAATTTTTAACTAATAAACCTTGTACTCAGTCAACTCTTCATCTTATGTAAGCATTTACTCATTTTTGAGTATTTTCTTTTATTCATTAGATTTATCTCATCCCAACACTTGGATTAATCTTATTGGCCCATAGGAACCTTGATTGGACCATAATCTATTTTTTTTTGAAAATCTTGACCCTTAGGCTAAGGTCTTTTAAATCGTTTTTAATTGATTCCTAATGCACCTTAGAGAATTTATTTTGAACTTCTATTTCAGGGAAATATATTTTTGATATTTGTAGAATTTTTATTTAAAAAAATATCTCAATATTGAATTACCTCTCTCTAAAATTTTTCATCTCTTTAGGTAAAAACAAGGAAAAACAATATTTTTTGTATTTAGAAACAGGGAATGATTACAGGGGATTGAAGTAAAGCTTATTCATTATTCAGGATGAGGAGGAATCTTACATCCTCTCGCACTTGAAAAACATGAGATGTCCTCATCTCGCAAAATGAGAGTAATCTTTCGCCAACTCTTCTTCTTTCTCCCAGGTGGTGTCTTCTAGGGGGAAGAACTTCCACTTTACTAAAAATTCTCTGAGGACTCCTTTCCTGAGAATCTTCTCCTGAACCTCAAGGATTTCCTCAGGTTGGAGTACCATCTCGCCTTGAGTCAGAGAAATCAATTACTCATCATCAAGCATGTGACTCGGGCTAGGTACATATTTCTTAAGCAAACTGACATAGAATACATTATGTACCTTGAGATGGGGAGGCGGAAGAAGTTTATAAGCTAGATCGCCGACTTTCTTTATAACACCATCATACGGTCCACAGTATCTAGGAGAGAGCTTCTTCTACTTCCCTAAAGATAAGGAACTTCTTTTTGGTCATACTACTCGAATGAAGACCATATCTGATTCTTCAAACTCTCTCTGATCTCTTTTTATCTGCATACTACTTTTGCCTATCTTGGGTGCTGCCTTAATATCTTTCTGGATTGATTGCATTTGCTGGTCCATGTCATCAAGCATTTGTCTGGACATCTTGACTTTGATCAATGGGTCAGACCAAGTTAACGGTGTAAGGCAACCTTGTCCATACAAAGCTTTGAAAGGACTCATCCCAATGCTTTGATGATAAGAAGTGTTGTAAGCAAATTCAACCAGATGCAAATGGCTTAACCACTTCTTGGGTTCCCTGCCGAGCATGACCGAAGGATATCTTCTATTACCTGATTCACTCTTTCAGTTTGGCCATCTGTTTCAGGGTGATAGGCTGTGCTGAGATATAGGAAAGTTCGTACTACTTCGAAGAATGCAGTCCAGAATCTCGATGTGAATTTGGGATCTTTGTCACTTACTATCCTCCTGGGTAAGCCATGCAATCTGAAGATCTCTTTAAGGAAAAAATCTGGCAACATCCACTGCTGCAGTGTATGTTCCTTTCACTAGAATCAGATGGGCAACTTTGGTTAGCCTGTCAACTACCACAAAAATGGAGTTGTAACCTGATTGTACTGAAGGTAATCCACTGACAAAGTCCATACTGATACATTCCCACTTCATCTGTGGAATGTCTAGAGGCTGCAGTTTCCTTGGCATCTTGACTCTCTTTGCCTTGACTCTTTGACACATTAAGCATTTCTGCACATGATCAAGTACATCCTTTTTGAGTCCTAGCCAGAAGAAGCTTTTCTTCATAGACAGGTTTTTATAAACCCTGGATGTCCAGCTATCAGGCTATCATGGGCTTCTCTCAGAATCCTTCCCTTTATTCCCTCATCATTGGGAATACATAGCCGATTATTATAATACATGCATCCTTCATCCAATTTGTACCCAAGAACTTGACTCATTTCCTGAGGAGTCTTGCTTTCCTGCATCAGAAGAGTAGCAATAGAGGCAAAGAATTTGTCTTGCATGATTTTCTCCCTTGCTTCACTGATCAATGGATTTGACACCATTGTAATTGCAAGCAAGGAGGCTTTTCTGGGCTGAGCGCATTTGCCACCACATTTTCTTTCCCGGGCGGATACTTAATTTCAAAATAAAATTCCTGCAGGGTCTGCATCCATCTCCTTTGATGCATGTTGAAATCCCTTTGGGTGAAGATCCACTTTAGACTTTGATGATCTGTCATCAAGGTGAACCTCTATCCCAAACGATAATGTCTCCACAACTTCAGAGCATAAACTACTTAGAGTAACTCCAAGTCCTGGTGGATGGCATAATTTCTCTCATGTGTTCTAAGTTTTGTGGATTCATAGGCCACTGCATGACCTTCCTACATAAGAGCACTACCTAAGGCAAACCCCATGGCATCAGTAACTACCTCAAAAGGTTTGGTAAAATCTGGCAATTTAAGGACAGGGTTGGTTACTAAGGTTGTCTTCAGCTTATCAAAGGCACTCTGACACATAGCAATCCACTGAAAAAGGGTACTCTTCTTGAGAAGGTTAGTTAAAGGGGATGCTATCTAAGCATACCTGGGTATAAATATCCTATACCATCCAGTTAATCCTAGGAATCCTCTGACTTCCTTTACTGTCTTGGGTTTCGGCCAATCTACGACTGCTTGGATCTTTGTGGGGTTAGGAGAAATCCCATCCTTTGATTCTATGAATCCCAAGTATTCCACCTGGTCAACAGAGAAAGAACACTTGCTCTTTTTTGTAAAGAGTGTGTTTCCTTAGGATTTCCAGGAGGACCTTGCACACATGATCTTCATGATCTGTAGCATTCTATGAGTATACCAAGATATCATCAAAGAAGACGAGAATAAAATCATCAAAGAAGACAAGATATCATCAAAGAAGACAAGAACAAAATCATCCAAGTATTCTCTGAGAATATCCTGCATAAGATGATTAAAAGTTGCCGGGGCATTTGTCAATCCAAACAGCATGACTGTGAACTCATAATGCCCATAGTGAGTATTGAATGCTGTCTTCGGGATGTCTTGTTCCTTGATTCTGATCTAGTAGTACCTAGATTTGAGATCTAGGTACTACTATCTTCGGGATGTCTTGTTCCTTGATTCTGATCTAGTAGTACCTAGATTTGAGATCTATCTTTGTGAACATTTGGGTCCCACTTAACTGATCCAGAAGTTCATCAATCCTAGGGATAGGATATTTATTTTTAATTGTTAATTGATTTAATCCTCTGTAGTCAATACAGAGTCTTAACGTTCCATCTTTCTTCTTTTGAAAGAGAACGGGCGCACCCCAAGGTGAGACACTGGGTCTGATGAATCTCTGCTCTAACAGTTATCTTAACTGCTCCTTAAGTTCTATGGCTTCAGGGACTGGCATTTTGTATACACGTAGATTAGTAGATAATTAGGAAATAATCAAAATTTTAGTTATTTTTCACTTCATCTCTATACTCCCAGCTAGTGGAGGATCTCATTCACCTTGCACACTCACATTTAGCTTAAACCCTTCTAGCATATGGTAGCCAACCCACTTGCCTTCAAGTTCATCAAATCAGCACAGCAAACTGCCGAAGCGTTTAGGAGAAATCGTCATTTTTGCTGGCGCCAATTTTCTGAGGAGTTTCTACCATTGCTACTTCATCAAATCAAATCTCTTCAATTCCTCTTAGCCCCGGGGGTTTTCAAGCATGCTCTACAAGCTGGTGAAGACAGAATTCAGTTTCATCAAGTCTACAATGAGATCCAAGCTCTTCATCAAATTTGCAGGTGACTTTGGTAAAACAGAGATTAAGCTTTCAATATTTGGTCAAATCTTATGTTTCTTGGCTTAATGCTCTACTAGACTCATTGCTATTGATGCCTTTGAAAGCATTTGAGCTCATTTGAAGTCTAAGATTTGAAGTCTAAGGCACCAGATCTGGACTCCCCGCATACTCTGTTTTTTGCACACAAAACAGTGGATTAATTTGCTAATCAATGATTAATCAGTGCTAATCACTGTATTTTGGTGCAATTGAGGATTCAAATTAACCATTAAGTATCTGATACAGATCCCTACAACTTCAGATTGCAATTCGGAGTTGGTGTGATACTTTAACCATCCCGTACAAATTGGTTACCCTTGATTTAATGTAATTTTTGGAAAAATTGTGCTGATAAATTTGTGATAATCATCATTTTGCATTTAACCCTTGGTTAATGCCTGTAAATCTCACTCAAAATCAAGATTATTCACAGCCAGAGTTGCATTTGGGAATGTGCATGAGAATGAATGCTATACGCATTATGTATTGGGCACATTATATCAGTGTAAAAATGGGAACAGACACTGCCCTTGTCCAGAATAAGGCAAGAGGTAAGATCTCCCGCATAAATTTGGGTTTGCATTGCATAATGACACAAGATGAACATCAAAAGCCCAAAGGAATTGTCAGCAAAACATTGAAACATGTTGCTCACATGGAGTAAGAAGACCTGACGGACAAGCTCATGGCCCCAGCCATGAAAGAAGAAGAACATCTCCTTCGAAGAGGAAGATCCACACCAAGAAGATCTAAAGGAAGCATTGAAGGAAGACATGGACACGAGAAGAGAAGCTGCCCCAAGAAGACTGAAAGAAGAGACGGACACGAGAAGAGAAGCTGCCACGACAAAAAGACTGAAGACAAGAGAAGATGTGAGGCTCCAAAGAGTGAGGAGCCATGTGAAAATCTCAGAGAGAGAGAGAGAGAGAGAGAGAGAGAGAGAGAGAGAGAGAGAGAGAGAGAGACCCCACAACCCAATGTAACCTGCCCCAACAAAGTAAAACCACCTCTAAGCCACCGATGATGTAGGCCACATGGTAGATGTATGTGTGAGCACTTTAGTCAAGGTCATGGGCACTTATAGTAGCCTTGGACACATAGAGAGAGAGTGTGTCAAGGACTATGGAGTTTAGGGACTTGAGGCACTGGTCGCAGGCTGTCAAGTAAGAAAGAAACTTGATACAGGGTCTAGGTGTGCTAAGATAACTTGAGGGGAGGTGTGCTAGGCACTAGTCGCGGACTATCAAGTAAGGGGAGGCAAACTTGGTATAGGGTCTAGGTGTACTAGGAGTATTCACTTGAGGGGAGGTGTTGAAATATACAAGTGAATAGGGTGTGTGCGGGAACAAGCCCTTGGTTAGAGGCTGTAAAAGAGGATGTGTAAATGTGAAAGAACCTGTGAAAAGGTGAGAAGAATCTACTGGGACAGAATAAAGGGTAGCATGAGAAGATTTAGGAAGTGTGGAGATATTCTGGGAGATATTCTGGGAAAAGTGAAGAGGTGGAGAGAATCAGGGAAAAGAGGTGGAGTGAATCATGGAGAAATCAGTGGGATTTGATGCTTGATGTAAACTCTATAAATTGAGGCATTGCCCTAATGAGAATTTGCTGGTTTTTAAGTATCCATGCCTACATTAATCTATTTGTTAATTACCCACTAATTACATCTTAATTATTTGCTAATCACTTTGTTAATGATGTTGATTCTAGTGTTTGATCCACCATAGCTCATCACAATGCTCAAATTTCAACAATAATCACTTAACCACTCTGGTTCTTTAGCCTTGCATTTTATGTCTACTGGATTCATCTTAATGACATAAACAGCTTGCCTCTTTCTGAGCCCTTTCAATAATTTAGAAGCCTTAACTAATTGCAGCACTAGGGATCCGAAAATTCCAATTCCTTGAACTTTATTCCCCTGAAGGTTGAGGAAAGAGATGGTTCCTTTGTGTTAATGAATATTATCTTGATTCTTATGGAGCCAATCCATTCCAAGGATTCCGTCATAGACTCCCAAGGTAGGACTCTGAACTGGCACTCTGTTACATTCCCATCTAGACTAAACAAAATAAGGTCTGTCTCAAGGTGTGTGAAAAGAATCTTTCCAGTGGCCAATTCCTTTTGCATAGGTTTTCTTGATTTTTAATTTAGGACTAAATTACACAGACATCGTGGGGAAATAAAAGAATGAGTACTGCTTGAATCAATCAAAAGCTTGAATTGCTTACCCTGGTATTGTGACATGAAAAATTGATATCTTTCATTTTCAATTTTGTACATATTCTGCTGGTTTCTGAATGGTAATAAGGTGGAAGCTTGTCCAAGAAGATTGCGGCGCCCACAATGGAATAACAGCATGGTGATGAGGCGGCTTGGCGGCTACCCAGATAATAGCATTCTATCTTCAAATATAATGGTTTTACTTGATTTAGGGTGCACACATTGTAAATGCCACAAGTATGCTTGATAAATACTTTGGCATGGTAGACAGGCTAGTGATGTGGAAAAGAAAAGTGGGCCTTCATGCTCACATGGATTTTAATTGTATTATTAATATAGTATTCACCACCATAAGGCTACAAGTTGGGGGAGTGTGGAAGGCATGTGGAGGAGTAGGTGTAGGTGCATAATTGGGAAAGATTCTTCTAGAATGCCTACATGGAAGAGGAGGATTCCACCATGTGTAAGTGGGATCTCCACCTACATGCCACTTAGACTTGGCTATTATCTCATCACACTTTCAAAGTCAAAAAGTCTTCAATTTAATAGAAGACTTAGCCTAAGAGGACAATTGATGACTTAGGCTAAGTCAATAGAAGACTTAGCCTAAGAGGACAATTGATAGTGATATCTACCCTTATGTCGCTGAAGGGTTGAAGATTTTTATGTTGTAATTTGTAACAATGGAAGAGAGGGTGATTCTCCACTATAAAAGGAACCCTCCTCTCCCTTTCAAATCAATGAATGAAGCCTTCTCAATTGAGCAATTTGTGTCATTGCCATTCTCTTATCTTCAAACTCTTATTCAAACACTCTCTTTACATGTGAATGTCTCATTTAGCATTAGCTTCTCATGCTTAACCCAATTTTGGACCTCTTTGATGATTCATGATAAGTGGGATAAGGAGTTATTATCTTGGTGGGAGGTGTATGTATCGCAGCCTCGTGGTTTTGTTCAAAGAGGGCAGGAAAACAAAATGTGCAGGTTGAAAAAGGCTTTATATTGTTTAAAGCAAGCTCCACGAGCTTGGTATGAAAAGATACATGCATATTTGACTGCACATGGTTTTCAGAATAGTCCAACAGAAAGCACTTTGTATGCTAAACGTGTGGATGATGTACATCTAATCATTGCTCTCTATGTCGATGACATGCTGCTCACAGGACCAAATGAGAGTCATATTGCTGATTTTAAGGCTGATTTGGATGCCTCTTTTGAGATGTCAGATTTGGGGCATTTGCATCATTATTTGGGGATACAGTTTAAGCAGTGTGATGGAGGTATTGCTTTGTGTCAAACAAAGTATATTGAGACATTGTTGCGGAGATTTGGCCTTGAAGAGTGCAAGCCTATTGCTACTCCAATGGAGACAGGTTTGAAGTTGAGTCTTCATGATGCTGGAGATCACTTTGATGTCACACTCTATCAGACAGCTGTTGGTTGCCTCATCTATGTATGCATTATGAGGCCGGACATTCAGTTTGCAGTCTCACAGGTGAGCAGGTTTATGCATAGCCCAGGGTCTCAGCATATTGGAAGTTAGTTAAACGCATCTTTCGCTACTTGAGTGGCACCATACATCTTGGGTTGTTTTATCCCAAGGGGGGATCGTTGCTGCCAGATTTGCATGCTTTTTCGGACTCAGATTGGGCTGGTTGCTATGACACACGAGTGTCCACAAGTGGTTTTTGTTTCATGCTCGGTAGCTCATGCATATCTTGGTTGAGCAAGAACCAACCTACTGTGGCCACTTCGAGTTGTGAAGCTGAGTACAGGGCAGCTTTCACAGCTACGGTTGAGTGTGTGTGGCTCAGACGGCTTATGGCTGACTTGGGTGTTGGACAGGAGTCTGCCACCTCTATCTTCACTGACAGTGAGAGCACATTGGTAGTTGCGAGAAACCTAGTTTTTCATGCTCGCACAAAGCACATTGAGGTGCATTATCACTATGTCAGGGAGAGACTCTCAGCAGGAGAGATCAGCTTGGCCTATGTGCCAACACAGGACAATCTTGTCGATCTTTTCATAAAGGCGCTTCCTTGTGAGAAGTTCGAAGCTTTCCGCAAAGCTTTGGGCTTGCTCCCCTTTGTGGATTGATCTACTTCGGGCATGGCACTCCCCTATACATGAGTGCCAGCTCTCGTTCACACCATCACTCCCAGGGGAGATTTGTTACCATATATATAGGTAGTGATGTGTGTGAACACACTTAGGACCGCCGGGGCACTTTTTCCCTCTTTAGGAGGTTTTCTCCCCTGGCTTGTATATATGCCCATCATTCTAGGGCTAACTTATCTTTTGTACATTGACACAATCTAATATTTTTTGTGTTGTGTGCGTTCTTGTTTCTTCTTCTCTAAGCTTTGTCTGCTTTCCTACAACTCTAATTCAACCAAAAAAATTCGCTATTGTATAAGTGATTGTTATTAAGTGATGAATTGATGAAGCAAAATTTGTTACCAGGTATATGTCATAGATCTCCAATAAGATCATTTTTTTTGTTTAAGAAATTATTTTTCGAATCTCTTAAGTCTTAGGATCTCGTGGACGAAATCAAAATAAAAATTTAATAATGTATCATTTTTTGGCAGAATCATGAGGCGAGGGAACCGTGGCCGTCAGCTAGATCCTCTCATTGATAAAGAAGAGCTTAACCTCGACGTTCGTAAGGCTCTTCACAGAATTTCTTCATCAGTGTACCTATGGCATCATTTGCAACTAGAACGCTCACCACCTGTCTTTTTGATAGTTCCTAGCTCATAGTACCCGACAATATATTCACTTATAAAAATCAAGATGGAATCTCCGTTGAAGATCAGCAAGATGAACCAACATATCCATATAAAAGAGCCATGGACTCATCGGTTGAGGACTAGCAAGGTCAGTCAACCAGACCCATGCCCGGTTTCAGAAAACAACTCTTACTCCTTGTTCCAATATCTTCCCCGACGCACGTGTGGGTATCTTCGGCGACCCAGAGCCCGAGCACCGTATGGTCAGCACCCCTAGGATCCTTTCGTAGGTGACCTAGTGCTTCACTCATAGGCCGCTTCCTTGGTCCCTCATCCACCGTACCAGAAGCTCACCATTTTAATTTGGTCAAGACCTCGGCCGACCTTGCTACGTAAGATGTCCTCCGTTGACTCTTCGTCAGCTGTTGCAACTTTATCAGTTAGGTCTCTAGGACCTCATATTTAAGATAGTCCAAATGCTTCCCCAGTGTTATTGACATAAAACAGTCATTTAAAAACAGGTCATAAATATAGTTTCTATAATGAACTCTCGTCTTTCACATTGTTCCACATCTGTCCACACATTACTTAATCCATATCCAATTCATATGTATTCCTATTCTCATCCAATCACATCATTTTCATCTCATCACATCTTTCTTCAATTTATCCTCATCAGATCTCATCCACTCGTATCTACCCATCTCTACATCTCATCACATCACATTGTTCCACATCTGTCCACATTACTTAATCCATATCCAATCACATCATTTTCATCTCATCACATCTTTCTTCAATTTATCCTCATCAGATCTCATCCATTCGCATCTACCCATCTCCACATCTCATCCACTCGCATCTACCCATCTCCACATCTCATCACATCACATTGTTCCACATCTGTCCACATTACTTAATCCATATCCAATTCATATGTATTCCTATTCTCATCCAATCACATCATTTTCATCTCATCACATCTTTCTTCAATTTATCCTCATCAGATCTCATCCACTCGCATCTACCCATCTCCACATCTCATCACATCACATCACATCACATTCATTTCACATCTCATCTCATTCATTCTTATCCCATATCATTCATTTACATCCGATTCACATGACATCACATCTCATTCATTCACATCCTGATTCACATCACATTACATCTCATCCATTCACTAACATTGACATTGCATCTCTTTACATACACATCCACATCCATTCTTTCACATACATATCCACATTCATTCTTCCACATACACATCCACATCCACATCCATTTTTCCACATCCATTCTTTCACATACACATACACATCCATTCTTCCACATACACATCCACATCCATTCTTTCACATACACATCCACATCCATTCTTCCAACATACACATCCACATCCATTCTTCCACATACACATACACATCCACATTCACATCCACATCCATTCTTCCACATTCACATCCACATCCATTCTTCCACATACACATCCACATCCATTCTTTCACATACACATACACATCCACATCCATTCTTTCACATACACATCCACATCCATTCTTCCACATACACATCCACATCCATTCTTTCACATACACATCCACATCCATTTTCATTACATCACATCTTATTTTCATCTTATCACATCCATTCACATCCTAGCACATCTCATACACATCTTATCGCATCCCATTTACATCTTATCACATTCTATTTTCATCTTATAACATCCATTCACATCTTATCGCATCCTATTTACATCTTATTACATCCATTTCACATGTTATTCCCATTTAGTAGCTTTTTCTAGTTTGATTCCGATAATGGGACTTTTTCTAAATTTCTACCAATTGCTTGGCCTGATTAAAGGTTCCTTTTCTTGAATGACTATTTTTATATTCCTTCTCAACTCCTCAATTGAATTATATTCAATATTCCTCTTTTGAATAAAAGAATTCATGGGATTTACAGAAATCAATTCTACCCATATTTCCACTTTTGATAAAATAATCATAATTTGAATTATGCTAAAAATTCCTCTTCTTTCCATTTAATTTCTTGGATCTCAATTACCATGGAAATTCCCCTTTTTTGCATTTAATTATTTGCATTCCAATGTATGAAAATTTCTCTTTTATCATCTATATTTCTCATAAAATACCCATTAATTCAATATGCTATGAATTTCTCTTTTCCCATCTAAATGATGGAATTCTAAATGTCATAGGAATTCCTCTTTTACCATTTAAGTATTTCTCATAGATAAAATAAATTTATCTAAAATTCATCTTTGAATTTAAATAAAATACCCATTAATTTCAATATGCTAGGAATTTCTCTTTTCCCATCTAAATGATGGAATTTCAAATGTCATAGGAATTCCTCTTTTACCATTTAACTATTTCTCATAGATAAAATAATTTATCTAAAATTCATCTTTGAATTTAAATAAAATACCCATTAATTTCAATATGCTAGGAATTTCTCTTTTCCCATCTAAATGATGGAATTCCAAATGTCATAAGAATTTCTCTTTTACCATTTAAATATTTCTCATAGATAAAATAAATTTATCTAAAATTCATCTTTGAATTTAAATAAAATACCCATTAATTTCAATATGCTAAAAATTACACTTTCCTCATTAAAATATTTGAATTCCAATATGGTGGGAATTCCTCTTTCATCATTTAAATTTATCTATGCAAAAAGATAAATTTAACTAAAATCCTTCTTTAATCTTTGAATAAAATATACATTATTTTAGCATCCCAATTTTTCTCTTACTTCATTGGAATACATGGATTTCCATTTGTTGAGACTCAAGCTCGATGTCAGTTTGTGCCAGTTGCACTATGTGCTGGCATGTTAGGTAGCAACATGTGTGAGACATAAATGACCATGTCCAGCTGGTCATTGAGTGTGGACATTAGCTAGGGTTAGTAGTGGGTGGACACAACACATGTAGTGTGTTGTAGATTATGGATTATGGCTTTATGCATTGTGTGAGAAGGGAGATGGCTTCCCTCTATAGTGAGGGTTTAATAATACATTAGGGTTTGCTCCTGTGTTGTGTCTCCTCTTTCTCTACCTATTTTTCATCATGGTATCAGAGCCTGGTGCTCTCTATTAGGGTTTATGAGTGAGTGAGAGAAGAGGGAGAAGAAGCTGTGAAGCTTGCCGTTGGAGCTGTGAAGCTTAGAGCACACCGATTTTCATCAAATCTGAGAGCTTGGCCTACTGGGTAAGGACTACTAAACATCTTTGAGCGGATTGCAAGTGCAAAAACACAAACAACACCAGATTTGAGCAAAGAGAAATTTCTGTTTTGGAAGCTCTTCATTGAAGCTTGAGTGTGGTGAATGTATGAGGCAAATGGTTGCAAATTTGACAAAGAATCATGTATTTGGCAAATGGGAATGTATTGGCAACTCATGTGCAAGCCCTACATTGAATTTGGAGCAAGTTTGATGCATTTAAATGATTGGAAATTCACTGTTTTGAAGCCCTCACAAAAACAAAGAAGTGAGGTCCATTGTTGATGCAATTAAAGCTAGTTTTTTGTAAAAATCACTACATTGATGGATTGGGCACATGCCTAGGTGTGTTGGGCATCTAAATATACCATCAATTATCATTATAAGCTTCTCAAATCAACCCTACAGCAGGCAGCGCAGGCAGATATGCAGAAACAGAGCGGTTTTCTCATAATTTTTGAAAAGTGGAGGCCAAATTCTACTTGGTTGATTAAATTCAGAATTTGCTTAGCAATTGTGTGATACACATACTTGAGGAGGTTGCTATATGATTGGTTGAAGCAATTATGCATTATGGAGCTGATTATGAGCTGATTAAACAGGCTGTCTATTGTGATTAGTGAAATAGAGGGTGATTAATCGACTAATTACTCTCTCAACTTAAACAATTGGTCTAATTCCTTTTACATGGAGTTAGTAGACATCAATGCTAAGCTAATTAATGCTTGGTCTCTCAATTTGGACAAGAATCAAAGAAATTAGAACACTTTTACGACTGGTCTTTTCTAGTTTTACTGGTTTTTCTCAAAACCGAGAAGGGGATTTGATAAATTTGGTATGTACCCACCTTGGTTGGTGTTGATATGCAATATTGAGCTTGTTTAGGTGTTAACGCAAGTTATCCACACTTGATTGAACCATTACATTGCAATTTGAAGCCTTGGAAAGCGCGCCAAAACAGGGTACCTTTCTGGACTGCGCATGCCAGTTCAATTTGAATGCAATGAGTTTGATTTTCTACATCAAAAGTGAAGTTTTTTGAGGGGTGGTTGCAAGATGAGGTTATCTAGTTTCATGTAGTGAGCACCCTTGGCTTTAGCCAAAAAAAGGCATTTTTTCAAGAAGAATAGCCAATCTCTCCTAGTTAGCCAAGGAGTTTCACTTCAAGGTCTTCTAATGAAACATCATATGCAAAGTTGGGCACCTAAAACTATAATCTGATCGAATATCCAATAATTGCAAATCCCCTTTTCTTTGGGAACCAAAATTGTATACAGGCCCTGTCGGAGGTTTAGACAAGTACAGTAAATGTGAGTAAATTGCCTATAACTTTTACATTATTGCTCATATGATGTTCCCACTTTGCATATCACAAATACAAATAACATAGAGCTTAACTTGATTTATCGAGTAATTTTTAATGTGTTCTACTATTTTTTATATTATTTAAAAAGTATTAGAATTATTTAAAAAATATACTATTTTGTCCTCCCACCACATCTACCATTTAAAATGCTCAAATTGTATGGATCTAGTGATGATTAGATTGAGAAAGATTATTATAATGTGGGTATAAGGTAAAATTACAAATCTAACGGTTGGATTTTTATAGATTTACTTTGGAAAATTTGTTATGACTGTTAGAGGCCCATTAAATCAATTGTAATTTAATTATAGAAAATCAAATATTGAATCTTTCAATCTAAAAACTATAGGGATCAATACGCTTGTTGCCATGAATTTATTTAAAAAATTTAGCTTAATTTGAGTATGGGAAGGTCCATTTTCAATCCTCCCAAGTGAAGATTCCCATATTGTGTCCACTCTCCCCTTTTCAAGTCTAAAACCAATCCTAGTTAGGTTTGGAAATCTAGGCTTGGTAAACTTCAAAGCTTAGATATCATTCCATGTGTGAGGCTTGGGTAGGCACAAATCTTATATATGCATGCCACTTTATGTCCACATCAGCTTCGAGAGGATCCACTTTATGTCCACATCAGCTTCGAGAGGATCCACATAAGCAGCTTGCCACCTCACCTTGCCACCTCCACCCTCCATGTCAACATGGTCAACCTAGTTGACTCCCCACCTCATTATCCTAGTTATCATTAATGCCACATCTTCTTGCCACCTGTGCATGCCACTCACACCTGGTGACATGGCATGCCACATCATGGAATTGCCACATCAACCATAATAGTGCCACATGTCAAGAGAATGCCATGTGTCATGCACGCATGTGACACATGGCACCTCCTTCCCACCTCTCCTTTTTTTTCAAAAACATATTTTTGAAAAAGTTAATTTAGTAATCTAGAGAAATAGAATATAGAATTTTAAATAATAAAATATATATAAATTATTAAATAAAAGAATTTAAAATCACTAATTTTAAAGGATTATATTTTGGAATTAGATCAATAATATTATTTTTAAAGTTCATGTTATTCAATTTAAAAAAATAAAATTTTAAGTTTAATATTTCTTGAAAATATTTTATGTAGAATAAACCTTTGAATAAAATTTAAAAAAATACATTATAAAAAAATACATTATAAAAAAATACAGTTATATAATTATAAAATAAAAGATATATTTATATATCTAGTAATGATAAATATTTAGACTTGTTAATAAATATTATTAATAATATTAATTTTTAAGTGGATAATAGTTTATCTTTAATTATCTTTATGTTTATCTTAATTATCCAATCAATCTTAGATAGGAAATCCAATGAGATTTGAAGTGGATAACCTATTTTTCCTATATAATCACACATCTCTAGTACTATCCCACACTTATCTCTAGTACTATCCCATCATTGAGCCTTCAAAATTTTTTCTCTCTTAGCTTCCTTGAGAATGGGTTCTCAAAGTCGTAGGAGTCGGAAACGTGATAGGACTAGACTTCCCCCTGTCCACCAAGTTCAAGAGGAGGAGAAGAAAAGGGTAGCTCGTGAGAGAAAGAGAGAGTGGAGAGCACGTCAACGAGCAACACCTTCCGTTGGCGATGATCCAAGCCTTGCTCCTCAGCCTTGCTCCTCCTCTTCCACTTCCTCTCCCTCCGCCCTCTTCCCCCCCACTACCCCTTAGTTTAGATAATCCACAAGAACCCACCCTTCCTGAGTCCCTTCTCTTCTACAAGAACCCACTCCCCATCCTTTGGGCGCCCATCGTGTGGATAGGAAAGAACTATCAAAGTAAGGGGCACATCGTCGTGCCCATGCAATCTTCCATTCCTATTTCAAAGACCTCATGCCTTCATCATAGGCATGTGTGCTTGATGCTTTGATCGATCTGCCCAACATGGCCAACTGCAGAGGGCGCTTTCCGACATTGGAGGTCAAGAGGAGAGCTGGCATGGTGGTGCTACAAAGTGTTCGTCATTCCTATATAAATAACAAGAAGAGGAACTCTACGGACGCTTTGGCTGCTCGACGGGCTATTGTGGCAGCCATAAGTAGCTCCCAAATGAAGGGTAAGGTGAGTGCCACATTTCGCATCCTTTTCATAGCACCACACGCACTTAGAGTTGGGTCTATTAGACGACAAAGTTTAGATGCCAATGAAGTTGGTGCCTTGTGGGCGAGTAGTGGTCGTGTAGCTAGGCATGATCGCCTACTAGATGAAACCGCTAGAGCCTTGATAGAAAGTTTTTGGGAGGAGAATTGTTGTACCTCGCCAGTTTTCAAGAAAGCTTTGCGTAAGAGAGTGACAAGAGGAGTGTTCATTGAGCATGGTGCTTGCTTTCTTGAAATGACCCAAACAGAGTTGTATTCTCAGTTTGTTGCTTCGTATCGAGAGCTTAAAATTGGGCAAAGGTCATTTGAGGGGTGTAAGCCTTGGTTTGTGAGGTACTCACGTCAGCGTGACACATGTTGTTGTCGCTACCATGTTGAGTTCAAACTTTTTTATGATGTGTTCTGTTCTCTTAGTGGGCATAGAGAGTTGCCTCGTAGTCCTCGTGATGTCATCCATTCTCTTTCGTGTGCACGCACGGAGGATGCCTAGTTCCATAGGATGCCTTGTGTGGAGAGCAATTGCACATCATGTGGTTCACTTGCACATCTACAGATGGTAGATCTTGATGCAAGTGACCAAGAGATAGTGCCATGGCAACGTTATAAGTATGTGACACACCAGCTCCAGAGTGGTGGGACAGTCGAGGAAGTTGCAGATCGTGGACAAACATACACCACGTTGTCACTTCACAGCCACATTTAAGGAGCAGATCTACCCCTATATATGGCACAGTCATTGTGCCAAGTGATAGGATCATCAATTCCGAGCATGCCTGGCAGAGTTTCCTATTGGTGTGGTCATCTCTATGATTGATTTTGCAGAGAACTACACCTTCACACCTTTTCAGGAGATACAATCTGAGTATAACTTCTCAGAGCAAGTAATGGTTATATTTCATAATATTTGTTTCGTGTTTTGTGGGACTCCCAAGGGAAGAGACGGGGTCCCATCCGAAGCATTTCCTATAGGGTCGTTGTGATGCACGCTTTCTGAGGTGGTATTTTAGCATCTTCATGGAGGAACCATTCTCTTCACCTTCTCGTAGCCCACATCGCCACAAACGCAAAGCTTTAATCGGATTGTAAATCGAAGCTCATCTACTCACTTTATGAGCATAAAACTCCTAGGTGGGAAATTGAAATCACCTTTAAGAGCTAAAGAGCCCTTACTAAATTCACCGCAAAATGGGGCCACAGGGCCCCTAGGGAGGGGGGGGAGGAAAAGGTTTCCTTAAAGTGTATTTTGGGGCAAAAGGCTGCACCTACAAGGAAAGAGGGGGGTTCTCCCTTGACTCTATTCACACCGAGGAGGGGAGAGTATCTAAGGACACCCTCTACTCAACACAAGGGTGAGTCACTCACACACACTCACTAGCATGCATTCAAGAGAGAGATTAGCAAGAGGATTAACAAGATCAAGACTCTATTGCACAATGGGAGAGTTCCTTGTATTATGAGAGATATTCACTTATATATATGGCCATAAGTGTTCACACTCACTTAAACTATGACCGACCGGCACTTTAGGCTCATAAGAGGCCTAATACTATTACAATGACATCTCTCATATAATATATCCATGAAGTACATCACTTGGGACTTCACCCTAACTTACGACCACACACGCTCTTGAAGCAAAAATTGCCATAAGTATTCTATAGGGCCATTACGCAGGCGCCCGTCTAAGTTGTAGATTTGGAAACCATTGCTTCATACCTTGAATGTATGCCCTTTTGGTATATCTACCTTGACTCCTTGACATAAGATAATGTTAGTAGCTCTTGTTAACTATAAGAATGGGTTAACAATGCTTTATGTATAAGCTTAGGCAGCATGCATATAAAGAATTATGCACAAGATTAGACATGCATAAAGATCTATGTATGCTTTATGCACAAGATTAGACATGCATAAAGATCTATGTATGCTTTAAGCTTAATGTATGAAGCTCTATGCATAAGTTATAACTTATGCATAGATCTTAAAGATTGCATAAGCTTAAAGCATGCATTATGCTTTATTCATAAAGCTTTATGCATGCATTAAGCTCTATGCATAAGGCTTTATGCATAAGATTATGTATGAAGCTTAAGCATAAGCTTTATGCACTAAGCTAAACCTGAACCCACCAACACCCAAGGGGGCAATAAACATAGAGCTTGCATTAATGATTACAAGAAAAAGAGAGCTAACCTCTTTATTGTCAAGCCAAAGGAGAGGATTAGTGCAAGACCTACAAAACATTAAATTAAAAAAAGTGATTAGTAACACATTTAAAAGAAAAGAAGAGCTTACCTCTTCTATGCGTAAAGCTTTATGCATTCTTTAAGCTCTATGCATAAGGCTTAATGCATAAGCTTTAAGCATATATTATCCCTCATTCTAGTGTATACATTAATTTTATCCAGTAATAATTAGGGTGGTTTGGAGGAAGAAATCTATGATGTTCACATCATACACCACTTTCTTTAGTACATGTGCTTGTTTGGGTACAAGTGATGGTCTATAAATTGGACATGAATTATATCTTGCAGTTATAAGACCTACCAAAATGGCATGTAAGAGTTGAAAGTTAATAGACATTATAATACATTAGATGTATAAGAAGTTATGCATGCATAGATAACAATCGATTTATTTAGTGACATACCTAAGCACTCCATATAGCCTAGAAAGCATGCATAGTCCACATCAAGATACCCTTGACCATCACATTGCGACATGAAATTGGACGAGAAACATCATGCACCCTTATGCCTCTCCTCCATAATTTCACGTGCTTAATAAATCAAGGGCTCAAGGTATACATCCATATTCTTTACCTTGTGCTTCCCGGGCATAAGAAACACAAGCATCACATGACCCTTCTTGATGGTGGACATCCATGGAGGAATATTATAATTCACAACAATAATGGGCCATGTGAACCGTGATGTAGACCTCAATCCAAATGGGTTCACCCCATCCATATCCAATCCAAGTCATAAATTATGGGGCTCTTTAAACTTTGACCATTCATCCTCTCAATACAATCCCAAGCCGGTGAGTCAGCAGGAATCCTCATCATATCTCATCGGTTCAACGATATGATGCTAAGCCAATGCGTTGGCAGGAATCCTCATCATGTCATTGGTTGAATGATGGTTCACATACCATGTCATTAACTCATCAATGGATTGACACATAAACATATGTTGAATGTGAGGTGTAATAGGAAAGCACCTCAATACCTTTTGCAAACTTTTTACACCTTATAAATCCTTCCTGTAATAATGATACTCTCTCCACAAACTAGACAATGCATGAAATTAGCAAAAACACCCTAAATAGTACACAATCATTATGGCCAACATGAATTTGAGTGTATTCCATACCAAGCTTGGAAAGTATTTTTTGAGCATAACTTCTTGTTGTGGGCATCGAATTGTTTGTTGGGAGCATCTTCTTTAATAATCAAAGTAGGCTATTCACACTATTATCACTCCATCCATATGTTATCTACAAGTTTAGGATTTCCAAGCATGCCTACAAAGTTAAGTACTTTGCACCCTCATACAATGGTATATTAGCTTCCTTGCGTAACATATCCCCTCTGTCAAAAGTTTGAAAGTTAGGTGTCTCCTCCTCACCCTCACTTTGAAAAAAGTTAGATGTCATCTCCTCCATGACATCCTCTTCCTCTACCTCATGTGGAGGAAATCCTGGCTCGTTCAAATGTACTAAACATGCTCCACTTTCCAAGTTCTCCTTACGACACTTGTACTCCTTCCTCAAGTTTCCCCCAATAATAAAATAATGAGGTATATTATGTAGTACTTGTGCACGAATGTCCATGCCCTCCTCATCATCCTAATGAATCATATTTAAATATGACAATCAAAATTACATATTTCAAACCATGAGTATACATATCATCTCATACCATGAGTATACATATTTCAAACCATGAGTATACATATCATCTCATACCATGAGTATACATATTTCAAACCATGAGTATACATATCATCTCATAAGTTTATACACTAACCGAGGAATTGGCTTGAGGCATCATGTTAGGTTGGCATTGGTTCAAAAGATCCCCATTTTCTGATATGCTCCAATGTGACTCGACGTTCACGTATACAAATATTCTTATATAGCTTGTACATGAACAAGGGATTCTTCTTTGCACAACCACTCTAGACTCCTAATGGATGGTGACCCATCACTATCCGAACTAGTAGAAGCATTTGTATAGGGAAAAAGGAGTGTACAAATTAAAAATTGAATATGAATACATGCACTAAATTTAGTGGTGTCAATGGTATATGGAATGGTTTTCTCTCTAGAATTTTCCCAATGCTTATAATGGCACATAAAATTACTTTTCAAACCCACAACACCACCAACGTAGCTCTTTCTTCCCCAAAATATTCCCTCCACTCCTTTCTTTGAGGGATTACACCAGCTCTATCTACTCCATCAATTTACCTCTATTCCATGCACTTGTAATTCCTTCCTCTTCCTCTTTCTCTTTTTCCTTATTCATCACTACATGGCTATGGTGTGAGCTAATGAAGGTATTCTTCTCTTATGATTAACCCTAATGTATTTGTACTTCCTTCCTCTTTCTCTTTCTCTTTCTCTTCATCTTTCTCCTTCTTCTTATTCATTAGTTTATGGCTATGGTGTGACCTAATGAAGGTATTCTTATCTTATGCTTAACCCTAATAATAGAGTACACAATGAGATCAAGATTAAAGTTTAGATTACTAACCTTATTTTAGCTTCTTCTCCTTCTCCTTTTTGTGAGCATGCTTAATGTGTGTTGGTCTTTTCTATTTTTAGTAGATAGAGTTCATTAACTATGTTACTAATCACTTTTTTTAATGTCCAGGGTGGTGAATTTTGTGTTTTGTGCTTTGCATCGAGAAAGTTCTCATTCCAACTAGTCCATCTTCATGAGAAGGTTGTCATGGGCAGTAGAGGTTGCTGCTTTCAATTTCCCTTGTGTTCGAAAAAATCCTTCTTGTCAATATGTGAACTATGCTACTTATGGCACCAATCTTGGTAACTCCAGTTCGCTAGACCCAAAGAAGAACCCGCGCACCTGAACCAAAAGAATCGAAATCCAAATCCAAAGAAGAACTGGTAACCCCACCCCCACCACTATTCATACCACCACCCCCAGTTCGCTAGACCCAAAGAAGCACCCACGCACCTGAACCAAAAGAATCGGAATCCAAATCCAAAGAAGAACTGGTAACCCCACCCCCACCACTATTCATACCACCACCCCCACAACCCCGCCTTCTGAATTACAACATGTTTCCATGAGATCAGCCATCACCATGAAGTATCCCAGGTTCTCCGAGAAATCCTTGGAGGATGTGGATGCTCACATCCTTCTTTTTGAGAGTGCTTGGCACGTCCCGGCCTGATGGACCAGAACCTCAAAGAGGCAGCCTTTGTCTCGATCTTACAGAAAAGTTTTGCTCTTTGGGTTTCTCAGTATGAGTACACCCTTTTTCCCACCTATGATGCAATCAGAGATACATTCCTTCAAAGATTTAGGGAAGACAAGACCTCCGTGCATGTGCTAGATAAGTTGTGCCAAATGAACTAGAAAAGCCTTACTGTGGAAAACTATGCTGCTGAATTTTGAAAGCTTCTCCGCAGATTGGGTGTAGCCAATCAGCCCACGTGGAGGAGATCCTCAATTCTTATTTCATGAAGGGATTTAACAAACAGCTCAAAAGGGTAGTAGCTGCCGGTGCTAATCTTGCCACCATGACTCTGGAGCAGCTGACTGAATCAGCTCTGAGGTTAGAGCGTGTATTGGTAGGATTTGCCAAGATCAAGGGCAAGACCAAAAGCAAGAGGAAGTCTAAACGGTCCACTTCCAAATCTTTAGAAGAGGAGGAGGATTCTGATAACTCCACTGTAAATGAGGAATCAGTGGAGGATGAGGAAGATCACAAGGCATGGTCCAAGAGCAATAAGGGAGGAAAGATAGCCAAGGAATTGGTTGCAGCCATGGCTCAACTGACCAATGAAGGCGCGAAGTCCCCTCCACAATCTGGTCAGGCACTTGGTGTTCAAAGTGTCAAAATCATGGACATGGAGCCGAAGAATATGGCTTGAATGAGATTTTGCATGCCATATGCAGAACCTCCACGCACAACACCAAAGCATCATGCAGATACAATGGGAGAAGAGCGCCTCCACAGCTTGTGATCCAGGCCCCGGGCGTGGTGGCAACCATTCAAACTGCCCTGCCAGCAATAGTTCCACTAAATCGTATCAAAGGCCACAATTTCATCCACGTGGGAATTTTCCTCCTAGGGATGTGCCCGGTGTACAACCTCCTATTTTCACATGTTTTTGTTGCCATGCCCTCGGCCATCGCAAGTCTAAATGTGACATCTAAAGAAAACAGAGGGCCAAAGTGGAAGGAGCCTACGCTTCAGCATCATCAAGCCCGCTGGTAGTGAATGCCATAAAAATCCAAGCTCTTGATGGAGCAAGTAGTCAAACAAGCCAACCACAAAGGCAGCCAAATCATCCACCATGGCAATGTCAAGATCCATGCAACCCAAGTCTCCAGAGGCGGAGAAAGAATCAACCTGAGATAAGAGGGGGAAGCAGAAAGTTGTCACTTGGCAAGACGAGAATAAGGTATAGATGGAAGTGTCTGATTGGGTGGAAAAGTAGCAGGCTAGAGAGGCACTATAGGAAAAGAAGCTAGAAAGACCCATACCAATCTGTCGGCAGGATCCCGAAGTCAGTATACCAGTGATGAATCTGGAGCAGGAAGGCAAAGTGCTCTCACCAGAGTGAAGACACCAAGGCCAAAGAAAGGTGCAGAGACATCACAATCAGAATGAGTTGCAGAGGCACCATATCTTCTGCGTGCCGCACTGCATGGAGATGACAACCTCTATTCTTCTACATTAACTCTACATGGAGACGACAGCCTCTATTCTTCTACAGTAACTCTGCATGGGTGACAAGCTATGGTGATTATGTCTACTTTGATGCTACTGTACACGCAAGAGCTACTCTCTCCCCCTCTCTTCGTTGTGCCTTTGCTAATTGGTTTTGTTGTGTGCCATCTTTCTCGCTCTCGTCAGTTCTACTATGGCCTTTCTTCTCTCTCTGCCCGTCGGTTCTGCTATGCACTGGCTTTGGCTAACTGATTCTTCTCTGTGTAGCATGCCGCATGACTCTACCTGATTGAACAAGCTAGTGTTGCTACTATGTGTGGTTATAGATCTGTAGCTTCTTGTTCTCAACCTCTTTGTATGCAAGTTTGAATGACGAACGCCCACACTACTCAATGCTGAGACTACTTCTTCTTTCTTTGCCTCACATAGTCTTTGCCTTACTGGCCTCTCAAGCAAGATCTCTTTCTTGTTGCTTTGTTGTTGTAGTTGGCTTATGAAGCTGATATCTCTTGTGACCATGCCTCTGCACCCAGATTATGCTTTACTTTACTTCTATGGTGCGTCTGCTACTACAGAATCAACACCCTTTCCTCTATTTCTTTTGAGTCACCCCGCCTTGTGAATTGCACTAGATTGGATATTCCTTTTTGGGTGGTTGCAAGATCAGGGTGCCCAGTTTTGTCCACTCAAGTATCCTGTAAACAATAAAAAAATAGGCATTTGTTTACCTTTAATGGCTAATCTCTCTTAGCTAACAAGGGAATTTCCTTTCAAGTTCTTTTGTTGGAACATCACATGCAAAGTTGATAATATAGTTGCATGATTTGATTAATCATTAGATAGTCCAAAGTCCTCATTTCCTTAGGTACAAAGTCAATGTATACACTCTGTCGTCCCGAATTTGGACTAATTCCATAAAATGCTAATATCTTTTACATATAAACTCATATAAGATTCCCACTTTGCACCTTAGATATTCACATAATAAAGAGATTAACTTGATTTTTTGAGAAAACTTTCAGCTTATTTTCTATTTTCATTAAATATTTCAAGGTCTTTAATGAGACATTAGTAGAATGTGGTGGTTAGTCAAAATTGCAAATCCAATGGTTGGATTTTTAATGATCTCTTTTCCAAAATTCTTCTAAGCTTAATAATCTTATTTAGTAAAATTACATTTTTGATGTAAATCATCTAAAACCTATAGGGACTAGTGTACTTGTAATGGTGCATCGATGGAAAAAAAATTGGATCACTCTAAGTATAGAAAGATCATTTTTTAATCATTTGGCATCATTTTTTTTAGTTTTGATTTATTAGAATAATTTATATTAATTTAAGTTATATTGGGTTAATTTGAGTGCATGTGTATTTTCTATTAGCTTCTTGATCTCATTTGAAGTACTTGCCCCCCCCCAAATTTACTCTCCAAGCAATGTCCCAGTCCAGCATAAACTGGACAAAACTGGACACCCTGATCTTGCAACAACCCTTTTGTTGGCTCTACACAAAGAACACTCTTTCTCTTCACACTAATGAAACCCTAAATGTAGACAAAGAAACAAAAAATTAAGAACCCATAACTACATAAGAATGTAACCCTAATGATAGAGATTAGTGCTGATAATGTGTAAAAATGCTAAACTCAGTTAAGAGAGCTAAATCACCATGTTAAGGATCATGGAACAAGCTCTCCTAATGAGAAGACATCTTCTAATTATACTACTAATCGAAGGTGGTGGATAAAAATGAAGAAAACTTATTATGAGTGTGTCCTAATTAAGATGCACAATTAGACACAAAGATGAATTAACTTATAAAGATAAGCGCAATTGATATGTTCATTGCTTAAAAATGGCTCCCTTTTAGGAGTTGGGTATATTCTCTTGGAATTCCACATGTGGGATTATCCTTACTTTGCCTATCTGGCTTCTTGCTAGGTGTTTGACTACTCTTACTCATTCCCTACCTGTTCCTTGTGCTCAATGGCACCACCACATTTCTCAACAACCCTAATGTGTGGCTAGCTAGATGGCCAGATGACTAGGACCTGAGTGTTCTATACATTCCAAATCATAGAAGTTCACACAAAGAGTTAATCCTTTCTCTTTAGCCCCTTTCTCACTCTTCCCCCTCGTCACTCAATTCTCGAATTGCCTCTTCTTCTTCTTAGGTTTCTTCACTAGTGCTCTCTTCTTCTTTTTCAATGGATAAATAATATAAATGTTATAGATCTTTCTAATTAAGCTTTTTACTATAGATAACTTCGCATTAATGGAAATTTTTGCTATCCAAGTTAAGTCTAAGTCTTCATTAACTCGCTAACATACTCGTAGTAATTAACCCTTGTTATAGCATTGCTAGAATTCTCGGGCAAACGCACCAGAAATGATCCACAAGAACTCTACTCTCAAATAGCTCTCCAGATAGGGTTTTAGCCAGCCAACTATCAGGCTGTTACACTATATAATTACTTATAATTATCATTTAATTATCTCAAAATGTTTCATTTGTATGTAGTCCAAAACACTATTTCTAACAAATCAACTCACACATTTAATAAAAGTCCCTAATTTCCTTTTAGAATAATGCTTAAACGAGTAAGGAGGACAGTGACACTTCTGGTATCAACTTCTAAGAAATTTCCCATGTTCCTTATTATTTAAGCCAAAGGCAACTCCTCTTTTTCAAGAGAAGGATAATAAGAAAATCGAGGGCTCCCTCCTTTTAGAATAATGCTTAAACGAGTAAGGAGGACAGTGACACTTCTGGTATCAACTTCTAAGAAATTTCCCATGTTCCTTATTATTTAAGCCAAAGGCAACTCCTCTTTTTCAAGAGAAGGATAATAAGAAAATCGAGGGCTCCCTCCCCTATCCACCTACTTGTGGATAACCACACATATTATGCAATAAACTTTATCCTAAATAGATCTATTACTTTGTAACATGCCCATCTCTATTAGCTCACTTTAGGCAAGGCTACCCCCTACCAACCAAGGCATCGGTGTGGAGTAGAATACTCCTCGCCTACCAAGTATCAATAAGGCGATAGGCCAACATTAAAGCACATCATAGACTTGTATTGCCATTTATTGTAGGCTCTTTTTTTTTAATAATTTCTTTTGATCTTCGCTCTTGAACTATAATTTGTCTTGCATCCTTTCGACAAAGGGGTAAAAGCTATGTCCTAGAGGTCAACACACACATGGCCAGGTGTCAAACATTAAGATGGTTTGACCCTAGACCTAAGACAATCGTATTCCAAGGTTAACTAGAGACATCATGCATTCTCAGGAATATATCCAATAAGGTTAAGCTCATTAATGATTTACACTAGCACGTCAAGCAACTTCAAAAACTAAGTAGTACATTGACAATTTCCATGTGGTCATGCATTATAGTTCATGCAATGAATTGAATAGTAAAAATGAAAGAGAGTGGGTATGGAAGAATTACACCTGTATTTTGGAGATCTCCTTGATTTAATGAGAAAAATGCCTGCAATTTGATGAGATATTTATGTATAAGCGTTGCGGCTATCTCAGGACTTGAAAGCGAACCCACCTCAAACTTTTCCACTTGTACAACCAACTAACAAGCACTATACCTCGAGAGGCACATCAATGTGAAAAATTAAAGACTCGTTTAAGGAATCCAAACTAGAGAAAACTTGAAAACACTAACCTACCTACTAGTCACCACACTACTACTGAGGATACGGTAAGAGGATGTTGTAGAGTCCTGGCTCTAGCCCTAAGGCTAAGCCTCTATCCGCATCATCCAAATAAATAAAGTCAACCTCAGTAGTGCCATGAGTTTCATCCGTCCATTCATCATTGTCAGATATTTCCTTTTCATTTTCCCATCCACATAAACTCATCAAGAATGTAACCATGTGAGGATAGTCATCTTGTGGAAAAGGAAAGCATTGGGCTATCGGGGATATGTCCTCTACGAAGTAGGGGTTAGTCATGGTCAATAGGCGAATAAGGCATTCTAATTCCTTAACATTTTCCTCTCTGGCTAGTACATCTATATGATCCCATTCAGTTTCAATTATGGGATAGCACATGTGAAATATCTGAGAAAGGTACAGATGATACCTCTCACCAAAGGTGGATGAAGTGTAAGATTCCTCCCCAGCCTCTCAAAATGTCCAGCATCTTCTCCTGTTATCAATCCCTCTTCAGAAATATAAAAGACTTGTTCCTAACTGTTTTAACCTAGAGAGAGAAAATATTCTAGAGAGAGAATATTCAGAATTTTAATATTTTTGGATAGAAAATTATCTCATCTTATTAAAATAAGTTTCCCTGAAACAGAAATTCAAAAAGAACTTTCCAATGTGCAATTGGAATTAATTGGAAATGGATATAAAGGACCTTAGCCTAAGGGTCTAGATTTTCAGAAATTTTTGGATTATGGTCCAATTAAGGTTCCTATGGGCCAATAGCATCAATCCATGTGTAGGGAGGAGATAAATCCAATTTGTAAAAGAAGATACCCAAAAATGAGTAAATGCTCACATAAGATGAAGAGTTGAAAATGTACAAGGTTTATTAGTAAAAAACTATGAGCAATATTAAAAATATGAGATATTTTGGGTATCCAAAAATGAGTAAATGCTCACATAAGATGAAGAGTTGAAAATGTACAAGGTTTATTAGTAAAAAACTATGAGCAATATTAAAATGATTCCATTATGACACATATGTAAGGAAGGGGAATTCTTTAAAGGAGGTGCATATTTCACATAAGATGAAGAGTTGAAAATGTACAAGGTTTATTAGTAAAAAACTATGAGCAATATTAAAATGATTCCATTATGACACATATGTAAGGAAGGGGAGTTCTTTAAAGGAGGTGCATATTTCACATAAGATGAAGAGTTGAAAATGTACAAGGTTTATTAGTTAAAAAACTATGAGCAATATTAAAATGATTCCATTATGACACATATGTAAGGAAGGGGAGTTCTTTAAAGGAGGTGCATATTTCACATGCTTGAATGAGTTTTAAACTCATAAAAATTGAGATATTTCATCTCTCCTCTCTCCTCATTCAAGTCTAGTTCCAAAAAGTTAGCTTAACTGACCTAAAAATGGTCAAAAACTGACCAAACTGATTTGGAAAATTCTAGAATCAGTTTGTTTGGTTAAGAGCTCAATTTTTCCTATAAATAGAAGCCTCCCCCTTGTTAAAAAATAGATAGTGTTTATGCATCGTTACTCTACTCCACCTAAGCCAAGAACTGTGAATTCATTTAATAATTCACTAGTTTTTGGAGCTTCCCTCTTTCTTCAATCCCCCTTTAGTGGCTCCATCAACATACTTAACCAATTGATTGGTTGGGGGCCTCTACCGTGAACAAAGAATCAAGCAATTTGTAAGGTAATTAGTGAATATTGATCTTTTCTATAATTTCTCAATGTTTCTCTCTTCTCAACCCCTCTCAAGCTTGAGAAGCTTAATTGGTATGGTTTTTAAATGCTATTGAAGTTAATTGGTGAATAGTAGTGAAGAGTTACATAATTTAATAAATGTTATTGAAGTTAATTTCCATTTATGTTTAAATTCTAATGGCTTTTATGTAATCTCTCTCTCTCACTCAAGAAATGGTCATACTCATGACCCATTCTCAATCCAAATTAAGCTTTTCATAAAGCTTTTCCTTAACCCAAGATTAAGCTATGCTTGAGGCCAAATTAATGGCTTTTTTCTATGCTTTTAGTTTATGTATATTAATAATTCAATCCATTATGGATTAATGATCCAATTAGAGATCATTTTAATTATTTCCTTAATGATAAGCTTTATCCCTTAGAAAAATTGAGATTTATCAGTCATAGCAGCGGAGCTATGGCAAAATTTTTATAAAAAATTATGCATAAAATAATTTCATTTAAAGCATAAAAAGAGGACTTCCTACCATATTCTAGGAATTATCATCCTAGATTAATTGAAAGAATTTCATTATAACCATAGAGAAATTGAATTTTAATATCATGCATAAAGGATAAGTTTTTATATCAAAAGTGTTATTTTTACCATTTTTATTTCATGCATAGAAGTATGCATAATGGATAAATTTTTATATCAAAAGTGTTATTCTTACCATTTTTATTTTCATACATAGAAGTATGCATAAAGGATAAATTTTTATATCAAAAGTGTTACTTTTATCATTTTTATTTTGATGCATAGAAGTATGCATAAGAGTTTATTATTTTATTATAAAAGTGTTACTTTTATCATATTTGGATTTCATGCCTAGAAGTATGCATAAAAGATATTCTTTTTATACTAAAAGTGTGATTTTCATCATAAAGGGATTTTATGCATAACTTAGATGCATAAGAGAAATTCTTTTATTCTAAAAGTGTAATTCCAACCAAATTGAATTTATGTATAGGAAGATGCATAAAAGATTGATTCAAAAGTGTCATTCTCATCGAAATTGAATTCATGCATAGGAAGATGCATGAAAGATTGAATTTTAATTCAAAAGTATCATTTTCATTTAAAATGAATTTATGCATAGGAAGATGCATAAAAGATTGATTTTTACTTCGAAAGTATTAATCTCCTTAAATGGAATTTATGCATAAATAAATGTGTAAAGAAATCTTATATCAAATATAAGAATTCTCTTGTATTCTATAAATAGAAATGAGATGTGATAGGATGTGATAAGAGGTGTATAAGATGTGATAAGATGCTTATGAAATAAGTTAGGAGGTGATAAGATGAATTAAGATGTGTATGGGATGAGGTAAGAAGTGTATGTGATAGGATAAGATGTATATGGGTTGTGATAGGGCGAGAATGGATGTGATGTAAAAGATTAGATGTGAAGGCATATGGGGTTATATGAATGGGAATGTGAAAATGGATGTATGTATGTGGATGTGTGGATGTGGAGATGGGAGTGTGGATGTATGAATGTGAAAATGGATGTATGCATGAAGATGTATATGCATAGATGTGAATGTGGATGTAGATGTATATGCATAGATGTGAATGTGGACGTAGATGTGGATGTATAGATGTGAATGTGAATGTGGATGTATGCATGAGGATGTATATGCATAGATGTGAATGTGGATGTAGATGTAGATATATAGATGTGAATGTGGAATGTGAATGTGGATGTATGTATGTATGTGGATGTAGATGTGGATGTATAGATGTGAATGGAAATGTGGATGAGGATGTATGTATATATGTGGATGGGAATGGGAATGTGGAATGTGAATGGGAATGTGGATGTGGATGTATGTATGTATGTGGATGTGGATGTATGAAGAGGACGTGATAGTGGATGTATGCATGTGGGTGTGGATGTATGGATGTGGATATGGATGTGTATGTATGAATGTGGATACGGGATGTAGATGTATAAATGAGGATGTGAAAATGGAGGGTAAGCATGTTGATGTAGATGTATGGATGTGAATGTGGATGTGGATATGGATGTGGATGTGGATATGGATGTGAATATATGATATGTGATGTGAAGGAATCTGAAGTGAAGAGATGGAAAATGATGTGATTGGATGAGTACATATATAAATGGAATGTGGAATAAGTAATGTGGATTAATGAGGGATAATGTGAAAAAATGAGAGTTAATATAGAAACTGTATTTGTAAACTGTTGTAAATGCTGTTTGTAAATGGCTGTTTTATGTCAAGAATGCTGGGAAAGCATTTTGACCGTCTTGTGATTAAGGTCGTGGAGACCTAACTGATAAAGTTGCAACTGCTGACGGAGAGTCAATGGAGGACGTCTCGCGTAGCAAGGTCGACCGAGGTCTTGACCAGCCTCGGTTCGATTAAAATGGTGAGCTTCCGGTACGGTGGATGAGGGATCAAGGAAGCGGCCTATGAGTGAAGCGCTAGGTCACCTGCGAAGGATCCTAGAGGGTGCTGACCATACGGTGCTCAGGCTCTGGGTCGCCCAGGATACCCACGCGTGCGTCGAGGAAGATATTGGAACAAGGAGTAAGAGTTGTTTTGTGAAAACGGGCATGGATCTGGTTGATTGACCTTGCTGGTCTTCAATGGATGAGTCCATGGCTCTTTATATGGATCTGTTGGTTGATCTTTCTGATCTTCAACGAGAGTCCATCTTGATTTTTATAAGTGATTATATTGCCGAGTATTATGGGCTAGGAACTATTGAAAAGGCCCCTGTGTGGACAGGGGGTGAGCGTTCTAGTTGCCAATGATGCCATAGATACTCTGATGAAGGAATGATGGGAAATTATGAATCAACTGGATAAATTGGAAGATTGTGATCAGTGGTACTATGGTTTCATTAAAGGATTGTTTTAAAGTTAGCTGATGCTAAGAAAAAGGCAATTTTCATATTGGGTGTGTAAGTGGTGTGGCTAGTTTTATGTTTGCATGAACTTCCGGCTAGGGGGCCTTGGAACTCTTTTCCTTGGTACCCGGGACAAAACATAACCAAATTCCAAATTGGATCCCATGACTACAGTGGTTGGGCGGTTGGCTAACCCATGGGATCGGATGGGGTTAGGCTGGACTGATGGATCCGTAAATCGAGAATTAAATTCTATTATTACGATAGATGAAGTAAATCCCGGATAGTAAATTGTTCTATGGATAGGAATCAACGGCTGTGCCTCTTGATGGGGAAAAAAGCGTTGATCCCAATGATCCAAGTGCAAGTTTCTTCCTTGATCTGACCAAGTACCGTTAGAGGTGCAGTCGGATCGGTTTGATCAGTAATGATCTTGACTACGTTAGAGTAAAGAGTTATCCTGGTGGAATCGCCCATGCTTTCCGGGTAAGGGAAGTTTTTTCGGGTTCGGTTTTTGAAAAACCGACGGATTAGTCTCTTGTCCGGATATCCGTGGATGAGGCCCCGAGTGTGGGTCCCTGCCCCGCGCATGAAGTGCTACTTCCGCTGCTAGTACCCCGAATCTGTTGCACGGTGGGAACATGGATCTTACAGTTGGTATCAGAGCATTTGGCTAATAAAGATCAACTGAGAAACCAAATATGTCAAAAATTTATTAAGAAACACAAAAAAGGTTGTAATTGTGTGATATAATTCATACAATTTGATATTCAAACTGAAATTCATAATTTGGTAATTGGGTCTTTAGATGGAAGTACCGCAATTATATAGAATCCTTGACATGCTTGAGGCCTAGACATGATGGTATTTACCTTATAATTCCAAGAGCCGTGACTATCCGTATATACCGAGAGTATAACTGCAGCTCTTTACTGACAGTATATATGAGTAAATCTAAGACTTGAAATTATAAGCGTTAATGCTATCCAGATGATGAATTCGAATGTGGTTGATATGATTTTTAATTCTGTTTGAGAATTGATGAATTGATTTGGATTCTGATTGAAAAATGATGATCCCTGAAAATTGGTTGAAGTGTAATAAGCTGAGCGAAACCTCAATGAGGATGAATGGGACGAGTCCCTGTGATGATATTCATAACTGGAATGATGATAGTGATTTCAGCAAATCACTATGAGATTAGTGGATTGTGCTGTCAGATTGCTATTGTTAACACTTGACCCGTAGATCAAGTTAAGGGATGGCAAATTGAGAACTTGCTTAACTGAAATTTCCGTGGAGGAATATTCAGAAGGGAAATTTTCGGTCTAATGGACCATTAACATGTTAAAGATATGAATGATATGATTTGAATGAATTGTCATTTAATGATGAGTTCCATTTAAGGGGATAATTATCCCAGTATTCTGTTGGGTTGACCAGAATATAAGGAACCTAGGAAAAAAATTGGATCTTAAGAAAAAGAGTTGTCCTCTACCTTGCGAGATGAGGACATCTCGCACTTTTCAAGTGGGGTAGAATGTAAGATTCTCCCCCAGCCTTCGAGGTATACAGGAGTAAGAATCTCCCTTTCTGATCTTTTAATTATTCTCTCTCTAAAATAAAAGAAAGATTCTGTTTAAAAAAAGGAAGAACTTTTCCCTGAATACTTCTCAAGAGTCCCACCTATTTTAAGGATTCAGAACAATGAGTTCAGAAGTGAGAATCGATGTTGTGGATATCAAGGTTTTGGTCTTCATTCGAGTACGGCCCAAAAGAAGTTCTTTATCTCTTGGGAAGTATAAGAAGTTATCTCCCAGATATTGTGGACCAAAGAAAGTAGGTGATTTAGCTTACGAACTTCTTTTATCTCCTCATCTCAAAGTTCTGAATGCCTTCTATAGAAAAATGTGCCAAACCCAAATCATGGAAAGACGGTAAAACTTCAGTGGCAAGTTACCGTTGGCTTCTAAGCTACGCTAGCTCCTTCCTTTATATAAGTCGTAACTTTTACTTGTCATTCGCAGTAATCTTACTCCCATCGATCTCCTTTTCTTTCTTAATCTCCTTCATGGCTTGGCAACAAGAATTAGTTTTATCCATAATGATTCCTCACCTTCAAGACGCAAGTGAGTCTGTGAAGAAGGATTTTATAGAACAGTATGAGCGCTCACTTTTCCCTCACTTGGGAACTTCTGTAGCTCAGACCAAATGGCGGACCTATCAAGACATAACTAGGGTAACACCCTGGGGTCAGCAGCACTTTCGTAACAATGTCCGCTTAGCCATGGTTATTGAAGCTTTGGGTTTGGGTCCCCGATACTACTACGTCATGAGATCAAGGCATCTTGGGTTTTCTGAGCGGGTCTTCTTACTGGCGTGTTTTCTTCCTCATGAGAAGATATGCCTTTACCCCGTTTTTGGCTTGCCTCTCAGAGGTCCTTTTGTTAGATCACCTCATACCACTGAGATAGGTGCGGCAATAACCAACAGAATTATTCCCATAGACGAGTTACCTTATACATGCGCAGCTTGTGAGTGCTGCTTTTGTGATCATATGATGGACGGGCTTATGGAAGTGTAAAGAGTTCTTCTATCTTTACTGTATATGTTCCAAGAATGAATAAAGTTTAAATCTTGTTCTTGTCTTGAATCTTACTCTCTTTGAGACTTTTCTAATTGGTGATTAATCTTAATTAAAAAAATTTCTCTCAGTCTCATACTTGTGCATCTTGCGAAATTACCCCCAGTTTGCGAGATGAGGGCATCTCGCGTTTTTCAAGTGGGAGAGAATGTAAGATTCCTCCCCAGCCTCTCAAAATGTCCAGCATCTTCTCCTGTTATCAATCCCTCTTCAGAAATATAAAAGACTTGTTCCTAACTGTTTTAACCTAGAGAGAGAAAATATTCTAGAGAGAGAATATTCAGAATTTTAATATTTTTGGATAGAAAATTATCTCATCTTATTAAAATAAGTTCCTCTGAAACAGAAATTCAAAAAGAACTTTCCAATGTGCAATTGGAATTAATTGGAAATGGGTATAAAGGACCTTAGCCTAAGGGTCTAGATTTTCAGAAATTTTTGGATTATGGTCCAATTAAGGTTCCTATGGGCCAATAGCATCAATCCATGTGTAGGGAGGAGATAAATCCAATTTGTAAAAGAAGATACCCAAAAATGAGTAAATGCTCACATAAGATGAAGAGTTGAAAATGTACAAGGTTTATTAGTAAAAAACTATGAGCAATATTAAAAATATGAGATATTTTGGGTATCCAAAAATGAGTAAATGCTCACATAAGATGAAGAGTTGAAAATGTACAAGGTTTATTAGTAAAAAACTATGAGCAATATTAAAATGATTCCATTATGACACATATGTAAGGAAGGGGAATTCTTTAAAGGAGGTGCATATTTCACATAAGATGAAGAGTTGAAAATGTACAAGGTTTATTAGTAAAAAACTATGAGCAATATTAAAATGATTCCATTATGACACATATGTAAGGAAGGGGAGTTCTTTAAAGGAGGTGCATATTTCACATAAGATGAAGAGTTGAAAATGTACAAGGTTTATTAGTTAAAAAACTATGAGCAATATTAAAATGATTCCATTATGACACATATGTAAGGAAGGGGAGTTCTTTAAAGGAGGTGCATATTTCACATGCTTGAATGAGTTTTAAACTCATAAAAATTGAGATATTTCATCTCTCCTCTCTCCTCATTCAAGTCTAGTTCCAAAAAGTTAGCTTAACTGACCTAAAAATGGTCAAAAACTGACCAAACTGATTTGGAAAATTCTAGAATCAGTTTGTTTGGTTAAGAGCTCAATTTTTCCTATAAATAGAAGCCTCCCCCTTGTTGAAAAATAGATAGTGTTTATGCATCGTTACTCTACTCCACCTAAGCCAAGAACTGTGAATTCATTTAATAATTCACTAGTTTTTGGAGCTTCCCTCTTTCTTCAATCCCCCTTTAGTGGCTCCATCAACATACTTAACCAATTGATTGGTTGGGGGCCTCTACCGTGAACAAAGAATCAAGCAATTTGTAAGGTAATTAGTGAATATTGATCTTTTTTATAATTTCTCAATGTTTCTCTCTTCTCAACCCCTCTCAAGCTTGAGAAGCTTAATTGGTATGGTTTTTAAATGCTATTGAAGTTAATTGGTGAATAGTAGTGAAGAGTTACATAATTTAATAAATGTTATTGAAGTTAATTTCCATTTATGTTTAAATTCTAATGGCTTTTATGTAATCTCTCTCTCTCACTCAAGAAATGGTCATACTCATGACCCATTCTCAATCCAAATTAAGCTTTTCATAAAGCTTTTCCTTAACCCAAGATTAAGCTATGCTTGAGGCCAAATTAATGGCTTTTTTCTATGCTTTTAGTTTATGTATATTAATAATTCAATCCATTATGGATTAATGATCCAATTAGAGATCATTTTAATTATTTCCTTAATGATAAGCTTTATCCCTTAGAAAAATTAAGATTTATCAGTCATAGCAGCGGAGCTATGGCAAAATTTTTATAAAAAATTATGCATAAAATAATTTCATTCAAAGCATAAAAAGAGGACTTCCTACCATATTCTAGGAATTATCATCCTAGATTAATTGAAAGAATTTCAATATAACCATAGAGAAATTGAATTTTAATATCATGCATAAAGGATAAGTTTTTATATCAAAAGTGTTATTTTTACCATTTTTATTTCATGCATAGAAGTATGCATAATGGATAAATTTTTATATCAAAAGTGTTATTCTTACCATTTTTATTTTCATACATAGAAGTATGCATAAAGGATAAATTTTTATATCAAAAGTGTTACTTTTATCATTTTTATTTTGATGCATAGAAGTATGCATAAGAGTTTATTATTTTATTATAAAAGTGTTACTTTTATCATATTTGGATTTCATGCCTAGAAGTATGCATAAAAGATATTCTTTTTATACTAAAAGTGTGATTTTCATCATAAAGGGATTTTATGCATAACTTAGATGCATAAGAGAAATTCTTTTATTCTAAAAGTGTAATTCCAACCAAATTGAATTTCTGCATAGGAAGATGCATAAAAGATTGATTCAAAAGTGTCATTCTCATCGAAATTGAATTCATGCATAGGAAGATGCATGAAAGATTGAATTTTAATTCAAAAGTATCATTTTCATTTAAAATGAATTTATGCATAGGAAGATGCATAAAAGATTGATTTTTACTTCGAAAGTATTAATCTCCTTAAATGGAATTTATGCATAAATAAATGTGTAAAGAAATCTTATATCAAATATAAGAATTCTCTTGTATTCTATAAATAGAAATGAGATGTGATAGGATGTGATAAGAGGTGTATAAGATGTGATAAGATGCTTATGAAATAAGTTAGGAGGTGATAAGATGAATTAAGATGTGTATGGGATGAGGTAAGAAGTGTATGTGATAGGATAAGATGTATATGGGTTGTGATAGGGCGAGAATGGATGTGATGTAAAAGATTAGATGTGAAGGCATATGGGGTTATATGAATGGGAATGTGAAAATGGATGTATGTATGTGGATGTGTGGATATGGAGATGGGAGTGTGGATGTATGAATGTGAAAATGGATGTATGCATGAAGATGTATATGCATAGATGTGAATGTGGATGTAGATGTATATGCATAGATGTGAATGTGGACGTAGATGTGGATGTATAGATGTGAATGTGAATGTGGATGTATGCATGAGGATGTATATGCATAGATGTGAATGTGGATGTAGATGTAGATATATAGATGTGAATGTGGAATGTGAATGTGGATGTATGTATGTATGTGGATGTAGATGTGGATGTATAGATGTGAATGGAAATGTGGATGAGGATGTATGTATATATGTGGATGGGAATGGGAATGTGGAATGTGAATGGGAATGTGGATGTGGATGTATGAAGAGGACGTGATAGTGGATGTATGCATGTGGGTGTGGATGTATGGATGTGGATATGGATGTGTATGTATGAATGTGGATACGGGATGTAGATGTATAAATGAGGATGTGAAAATGGAGGGTAAGCATGTTGATGTAGATGTATGGATGTGAATGTGGATGTGGATATGGATGTGGATGTGGATATGGATGTGAATATATGATATGTGATGTGAAGGAATCTGAAGTGAAGAGATAGAAAATGATGTGATTGGATGAGTACATATATAAATGGAATGTGGAATAAGTAATGTGGATTAATGAGGGATAATGTGGAAAAATGAGAGTTAATATAGAAACTGTATTTGTAAACTGTTGTAAATGCTGTTTGTAAATGGCTGTTTTATGTCAAGAATGCTGGGAAAGCATTTTGACCGTCTTGTGATTAAGGTCGTGGAGACCTAACTGATAAAGTTGCAACTGCTGACGGAGAGTCAATGGAGGACGTCTCGCGTAGCAAGGTCGACCGAGGTCTTGACCAGCCTCGGTTCGATTAAAATGGTGAGCTTCCGGTACGGTGGATGAGGGATCAAGGAAGCGGCCTATGAGTGAAGCGCTAGGTCACCTGCGAAGGATCCTAGAGGGTGCTGACCATACGGTGCTCGGGCTCTGGGTCGCCCAGGATACCCACGCGTGCGTCGAGGAAGATATTGGAACAAGGAGTAAGAGTTGTTTTGTGAAAACGGGCATGGATCTGGTTGATTGACCTTGCTGGTCTTCAATGGATGAGTCCATGGCTCTTTATATGGATCTGTTGGTTGATCTTGCTGATCTTCAACGAGAGTCCATCTTGATTTTTATAAGTGATTATATTGCCGAGTATTATGGGCTAGGAACTATTGAAAAGGCCCCTGTGTGGACAGGTGGTGAGCGTTCTAGTTGCCAATGATGCCATAGATACTCTGATGAAGGAATGATGGGAAATTATGAATCAACTGGATAAATTGGAAGATTTAGATCAGTGGTACTATGGTTTCATTAAAGGATTGTTTTAAAGTTAGCTGATGCTAAGAAAAAGGCAATTTTCATATTGGGTGTGTAAGTGGTGTGGCTAGTTTTATGTTTGCATGAACTTCCGGCTAGGGGGCCTTGGAACTCTTTTCCTTGGTACCCGGGACAAAACATAACCAAATTCCAAATTGGATCCCATCACTACAGTGGTTGGGCGGTTGGCTAACCCATGGGATTGGATGGGGTTAGGCTGGACTGATGGATCCGTAAATCGAGAATTAAATTCTATTATTACGATAGATGAAGTAAATCCCGGATAGTAAATTGTTCTATGGATAGGAATCAACGGCTGTGCCTCTTGATGGGGAAAAAAGCGTTGATCCCAATGATCCAAGTGCAAGTTTCTTCCTTGATCTGACCAAGTACCGTTAGAGGTGCAGTCGGATCGGTTTGATCAGTAATGATCTTGACTACGTTAGAGTAAAGAGTTATCCTGGTGGAATCGCCCATGCTTTCCGGGTAAGGGAAGTTTTTTCGGGTTCGGTTTTTGAAAAACCGACGGATTAGTCTCTTGTCCGGATATCCGTGGATGAGGCCCCGAGTGTGGGTCCCTGCCCCGCGCATGAAGTGCTACTTCCGCTGCTAGTACCCCGAATCTGTTGCACGGTGGGAACAGGGATCTTACAGTTGGTATCAGAGCATTTGGCTAATAAAGATCAACTGAGAAACCAAATATGTCAAAAATTTATCAAGAAACACAAAAAAGGTTGTAATTGTGTGATATAATTCATACAATTTGATATTCAAACTGAAATTCATAATTTGGTAATTGGGTCTTTAGATGGAAGTACCGCAATTATATAGAATCCTTGACATGCTTGAGGCCTAGACATGATGGTATTTACCTTATAATTCCAAGAGCCGTGACTATCCGTATATACCGAGAGTATAACTGCAGCTCTTTACTGACAGTATATATGAGTAAATCTAAGACTTGAAATTATAAGCGTTAATGCTATCCAGATGATGAATTCGAATGTGGTTGATATGATTTTTAATTCTGTTTGAGAATTGATGAATTGATTTGGATTCTGATTGAAAAATGATGATCCCTGAAAATTGGTTGAAGTGTAATAAGCTGAGCGAAACCTCAATGAGGATGAATGGGACGAGTCCCTGTGATGATATTCATAACTGGAATGATGATAGTGATTTCAGCAAATCACTATGAGATTAGTGGATTGTGCTGTCAGATTGCTATTGTTAACACTTGACCCGTAGATCAAGTTAAGGGATGGCAAATTGAGAACTTGCTTAACTGAAATTTCCGTGGAGGAATATTCAGAAGGGAAATTTTCGGTCTAATGGACCATTAACATGTTAAAGATATGAATGATATGATTTGAATGAATTGTCATTTAATGATGAGTTCCATTTAAGGGGATAATTATCCCAGTATTCTGTTGGGTTGACCAGAATATAAGGAACCTAGGAAAAAAATTGGATCTTAAGAAAAAGAGTTGTCCTCTACCTTGCGAGATGAGGACATCTCGCACTTTTCAAGTGGGGTAGAATGTAAGATTCTCCCCCAGCCTTCGAGGTATACAGGAGTAAGAATCTCCCTTTCTGATCTTTTAATTATTCTCTCTCTAAAATAAAAGAAAGATTCTGTTTAAAAAAAGGAAGAACTTTTCCCTGAATACTTCTCAAGAGTCCCACCTATTTTAAGGATTCAGAACAATGAGTTCAGAAGTGAGAATCGATGTTGTGGATATCAAGGTTTTGGTCTTCATTCGAGTACGGCCCAAAAGAAGTTCTTTATCTCTTGGGAAGTATAAGAAGTTATCTCCCAGATATTGTGGACCAAAGAAAGTAGGTGATTTAGCTTACGAACTTCTTTTATCTCCTCATCTCAAAGTTCTGAATGCCTTCTATAGAAAAATGTGCCAAACCCAAATCATGGAAAGACAGTAAAACTTCAGTGGCAAGTTACCGTTGGCTTCTAAGCTACGCTAGCTCCTTCCTTTATATAAGTCGTAACTTTTACTTGTCATTCGCAGTAATCTTACTCCCATCGATCTCCTTTTCTTTCTTAATCTCCTTCATGGCTTGGCAACAAGAATTAGTTTTATCCATAATGATTCCTCACCTTCAAGACGCAAGTGAGTCTGTGAAGAAGGATTTTATAGAACAGTATGAGGGCTCACTTTTCCCTCACTTGGGAACTTCTGTAGCTCAGACCAAATGGCGGACCTATCAAGACATAACTAGGGTAACACCCTGGGGTCAGCAGCACTTTCGTAACAATGTCCGCTTAGCCATGGTTATTGAAGCTTTGGGTTTGGGTCCCCGATACTACTGCGTCATGAGATCAAGGCATCTTGGGTTTTCTGAGCGGGTCTTCTTACTGGCGTGTTTTCTTCCTCATGAGAAGATATGCCTTTACCCCGTTTTTGGCTTGCCTCTCAGAGGTCCTTTTGTTAGATCACCTCATACCACTGAGATAGGTGCGGCAATAACCAATAGAATTATTCCCATAGACGAGTTACCTTATACATGCGCAGCTTGTGAGTGCTGCTTTTGTGATCATATGATGGACGGGCTTATGGAAGTGTAAAGAGTTCTTCTATCTTTACTGTATATGTTCCAAGAATGAATAAAGTTTAAATCTTGTTCTTGTCTTGAATCTTACTCTCTTTGAGACTTTTCTAATTGGTGATTAATCTTAATTAAAAAAATTTCTCTCAGTCTCATACTTGTGCATCTTGCGAAATTACCCCCAGTTTGCGAGATGAGGGCATCTCGCGTTTTTCAAGTGGGAGAGAATGTAAGATTCCTCCCCAGCCTCTCAAAATGTCCAGCATCTTCTCCTGTTATCAATCCCTCTTCAGAAATATAAAAGACTTGTTCCTAACTGTTTTAACCTAGAGAGAGAAAATATTCTAGAGAGAGAATATTTAGAATTTTAATATTTTTGGATAGAAAATTATCTCATCTTATTAAAATAAGTTCCCCTGAAACAGAAATTCAAAAAGAACTTTCCAATGTGCAATTGGAATTAATTGGAAATGGGTATAAAGGACCTTAGCCTAAGGGTCTAGATTTTCAGAAATTTTTGGATTATGGTCCAATTAAGGTTCCTATGGGCCAATAGCATCAATCCATGTGTAGGGAGGAGATAAATCCAATTTGTAAGAGAAGATACCCAAAAATGAGTAAATGCTCACATAAGATGAAGAGTTGAAAATGTACAAGGTTTATTAGTAAAAAACTATGAGCAATATTAAAAATATGAGATATTTTGGGTATCCAAAAATGAGTAAATGCTCACATAAGATGAAGAGTTGAAAATGTACAAGGTTTATTAGTAAAAAACTATGAGCAATATTAAAATGATTCCATTATGACACATATGTAAGGAAGGGGAATTCTTTAAAGGAGGTGCATATTTCACATAAGATGAAGAGTTGAAAATGTACAAGGTTTATTAGTAAAAAACTATGAGCAATATTAAAATGATTCCATTATGACACATATGTAAGGAAGGGGAGTTCTTTAAAGGAGGTGCATATTTCACATAAGATGAAGAGTTGAAAATGTACAAGGTTTATTAGTTAAAAAACTATGAGCAATATTAAAATGATTCCATTATGACACATATGTAAGGAAGGGGAGTTCTTTAAAGGAGGTGCATATTTCACATGCTTGAATGAGTTTTAAACTCATAAAAATTGAGATATTTCATCTCTCCTCTCTCCTCATTCAAGTCTAGTTCCAAAAAGTTAGCTTAACTGACCTAAAAATGGTCAAAAACTGACCAAACTGATTTGGAAAATTCTAGAATCAGTTTGTTTGGTTAAGAGCTCAATTTTTCCTATAAATAGAAGCCTCCCCCTTGTTGAAAAATAGATAGTGTTTATGCATCGTTACTCTACTCCACCTAAGCCAAGAACTGTGAATTCATTTAATAATTCACTAGTTTTCGGAGCTTCCCTCTTTTTTCAATCCCCCTTTAGTGGCTCCATCAACATACTTAACCAATTGATTGGTTGGGGGCCTCTACCGTGAACAAAGAATCAAGCAATTTGTAAGGTAATTAGTGAATATTGATCTTTTCTATAATTTCTCAATGTTTCTCTCTTCTCAACCCCTCTCAAGCTTGAGAAGCTTAATTGGTATGGTTTTTAAATGCTATTGAAGTTAATTGGTGAATAGTAGTGAAGAGTTACATAATTTAATAAATGTTATTGAAGTTAATTTCCATTTATGTTTAAATTCTAATGGCTTTTATGTAATCTCTCTCTCTCACTCAAGAAATGGTCATACTCATGACCCATTCTCAATCCAAATTAAGCTTTTCATAAAGCTTTTCCTTAACCCAAGATTAAGCTATGCTTGAGGCCAAATTAATGGCTTTTTTCTATGCTTTTAGTTTATGTATATTAATAATTCAATCCATTATGGATTAATGATCCAATTAGAGATCATTTTAATTATTTCCTTAATGATAAGCTTTATCCCTTAGAAAAATTGAGATTTATCAGTCATAGCAGCGGAGCTATGGCAAAATTTTTATAAAAAATTATGCATAAAATAATTTCATTCAAAGCATAAAAAGAGGACTTCCTACCATATTCTAGGAATTATCATCCTAGATTAATTGAAAGAATTTCAATATAACCATAGAGAAATTGAATTTTAATATCATGCATAAAGGATAAGTTTTTATATCAAAAGTGTTATTTTTACCATTTTTATTTCATGCATAGAAGTATGCATAATGGATAAATTTTTATATCAAAAGTGTTATTCTTACCATTTTTATTTTCATACATAGAAGTATGCATAAAGGATAAATTTTTATATCAAAAGTGTTACTTTTATCATTTTTATTTTGATGCATAGAAGTATGCATAAGAGTTTATTATTTTATTATAAAAGTGTTACTTTTATCATATTTGGATTTCATGCCTAGAAGTATGCATAAAAGATATTCTTTTTATACTAAAAGTGTGATTTTCATCATAAAGGGATTTTATGCATAACTTAGATGCATAAGAGAAATTCTTTTATTCTAAAAGTGTAATTCCAACCAAATTGAATTTCTGCATAGGAAGATGCATAAAAGATTGATTCAAAAGTGTCATTCTCATCGAAATTGAATTCATGCATAGGAAGATGCATGAAAGATTGAATTTTAATTCAAAAGTATCATTTTCATTTAAAATGAATTTATGCATAGGAAGATGCATAAAAGATTGATTTTTACTTCGAAAGTATTAATCTCCTTAAATGGAATTTATGCATAAATAAATGTGTAAAGAAATCTTAGATCAAATATAAGAATTCTCTTGTATTCTATAAATAGAAATGAGATGTGATAGGATGTGATAAGAGGTGTATAAGATGTGATAAGATGCTTATGAAATAAGTTAGGAGGTGATAAGATGAATTAAGATGTGTATGGGATGAGGTAAGAAGTGTATGTGATAGGATAAGATGTATATGGGTTGTGATAGGGCGAGAATGGATGTGATGTAAAAGATTAGATGTGAAGGCATATGGGGTTATATGAATGGGAATGTGAAAATGGATGTATGTATGTGGATGTGTGGATGTGGAGATGGGAGTGTGGATGTATGAATGTGAAAATGGATGTATGCATGAAGATGTATATGCATAGATGTGAATGTGGATGTAGATGTATATGCATAGATGTGAATGTGGACGTAGATGTGGATGTATAGATGTGAATGTGGATGTATGCATGAGGATGTATATGCATAGATGTGAATGTGGATGTAGATGTAGATATATAGATGTGAATGTGGAATGTGAATGTGGATGTATGTATGTATGTGGATGTAGATGTGGATGTATAGATGTGAATGGAAATGTGGATGAGGATGTATGTATATATGTGGATGGGAATGGGAATGTGGAATGTGAATGGGAATGTGGATGTGGATGTATGTATGTATGTGGATGTGGATGTATGAAGAGGACGTGATAGTGGATGTATGCATGTGGGTGTGGATGTATGGATGTGGATATGGATGTGTATGTATGAATGTGGATACGGGATGTAGATGTATAAATGAGGATGTGAAAATGGAGGGTAAGCATGTTGATGTAGATGTATGGATGTGAATGTGGATGTGGATATGGATGTGGATGTGGATATGGATGTGAATATATGATATGTGATGTGAAGGAATCTGAAGTGAAGAGATGGAAAATGATGTGATTGGATGAGTACATATATAAATGGAATGTGGAATAAGTAATGTGGATTAATGAGGGATAATGTGGAAAAATGAGAGTTAATATAGAAACTGTATTTGTAAACTGTTGTAAATGCTGTTTGTAAATGGCTGTTTTATGTCAAGAATGCTGGGAAAGCATTTTGACCGTCTTGTGATTAAGGTCGTGGAGACCTAACTGATAAAGTTGCAACTGCTGACGGAGAGTCAATGGAGGACGTCTCACGTAGCAAGGTCGACCGAGGTCTTGACCAGCCTCGGTTCGATTAAAATGGTGAGCTTCCGGTACGGTGGATGAGGGATCAAGGAAGCGGCCTATGAGTGAAGCGCTAGGTCACCTGCGAAGGATCCTAGAGGGTGCTGACCATACGGTGCTCGGGCTCTGGGTCGCCCAGGATACCCACGCGTGCGTCGAGGAAGATATTGGAACAAGGAGTAAGAGTTGTTTTGTGAAAACGGGCATGGATCTGGTTGATTGACCTTGCTGGTCTTCAATGGATGAGTCCATGGCTCTTTATATGGATCTGTTGGTTGATCTTGCTGATCTTCAACGAGAGTCCATCTTGATTTTTATAAGTGATTATATTGCCGAGTATTATGGGCTAGGAACTATTGAAAAGGCCCCTGTGTGGACAGGTGGTGAGCGTTCTAGTTGCCAATGATGCCATAGATACTCTGATGAAGGAATGATGGAAAATTATGAATCAACTGGATAAATTGGAAGATTGTGATCAGTGGTACTATGGTTTCATTAAAGGATTGTTTTAAAGTTAGCTGATGCTAAGAAAAAGACAATTTTCATATTGGGTGTGTAAGTGGTGTGGCTAGTTTTATGTTTGCATGAACTTCTGGCTAGGGGGCCTTGGAACTCTTTTCCTTGGTACCCGGGACAAAACATAACCAAATTCCAAATTGGATCCCATCACTACAGTGGTTGGGCGGTTGGCTAACCCATGGGATTGGATGGGGTTAGGCTGGACTGATGGATCCGTAAATCGAGAATTAAATTCTATTATTACGATAGATGAAGTAAATCCCGGATAGTAAATTGTTCTATGGATAGGAATCAACGGCTGTGCCTCTTGATGGGGAAAAAAGCGTTGATCCCAATGATCCAAGTGCAAGTTTCTTCCTTGATCTGACCAAGTACCGTTAGAGGTGCAGTCGGATCGGTTTGATCAGTAATGATCTTGACTACGTTAGAGTAAAGAGTTATCCTGGTGGAATCGCCCATGCTTTCCGGGTAAGGGAAGTTTTTTCGGGTTCGGTTTTTGAAAAACCGACGGATTAGTCTCTTGTCTGGATATCCGTGGATGAGGCCCCGAGTGTGGGTCCCTGCCCCGCGCATGAAGTGCTACTTCCGCTGCTAGTACCCCGAATCTGTTGCACGGTGGGAACATGGATCTTACAGTTGGTATCAGAGCATTTGGCTAATAAAGATCAACTGAGAAACCAAATATGTCAAAAATTTATCAAGAAACACAAAAAAGGTTGTAATTGTGTGATATAATTCATACAATTTGATATTCAAACTGAAATTCATAATTTGGTAATTGGGTCTTTAGATGGAAGTACCGCAATTATATAGAATCCTTGACATGCTTGAGGCCTAGACATGATGGTATTTACCTTATAATTCCAAGAGCCGTGACTATCCGTATATACCGAGAGTATAACTGCAGCTCTTTACTGACAGTATATATGAGTAAATCTAAGACTTGAAATTATAAGCGTTAATGCTATCCAGATGATGAATTCGAATGTGGTTGATATGATTTTTAATTCTGTTTGAGAATTGATGAATTGATTTGGATTCTGATTGAAAAATGATGATCCCTGAAAATTGGTTGAAGTGTAATAAGCTGAGCGAAACCTCAATGAGGATGAATGGGACGAGTCCCTGTGATGATATTCATAATTGGAATGATGATAGTGATTTCAGCAAATCACTATGAGATTAGTGGATTGTGCTGTCAGATTGCTATTGTTAACACTTGACCCGTAGATCAAGTTAAGGGATGGCAAATTGAGAACTTGCTTAACTGAAATTTCCGTGGAGGAATATTCAGAAGGGAAATTTTCGGTCTAATGGACCATTAACATGTTAAAGATATGAATGATATGATTTGAATGAATTGTCATTTAATGATGAGTTCCATTTAAGGGGATAATTATCCCAGTATTCTGTTGGGTTGACCAGAATATAAGGAACCTAGGAAAAAAATTGGATCTTAAGAAAAAGAGTTGTCCTCTACCTTGCGAGATGAGGACATCTCGCACTTTTCAAGTGGGGTAGAATGTAAGATTCTCCCCCAGCCTTCGAGGTATACAGGAGTAAGAATCTCCCTTTCTGATCTTTTAATTATTCTCTCTCTAAAATAAAAGAAAGATTCTGTTTAAAAAAAGGAAGAACTTTTCCCTGAATACTTCTCAAGAGTCCCACCTATTTTAAGGATTCAGAACAATGAGTTCAGAAGTGAGAATCGATGTTGTGGATATCAAGGTTTTGGTCTTCATTCGAGTACGGCCCAAAAGAAGTTCTTTATCTCTTGGGAAGTATAAGAAGTTATCTCCCAGATATTGTGGACCAAAGAAAGTAGGTGATTTAGCTTACGAACTTCTTTTATCTCCTCATCTCAAAGTTCTGAATGCCTTCTATAGAAAAATGTGCCAAACCCAAATCATGGAAAGACGGTAAAACTTCAGTGGCAAGTTACCGTTGGCTTCTAAGCTACGCTAGCTCCTTCCTTTATATAAGTCGTAACTTTTACTTGTCATTCGCAGTAATCTTACTCCCATCGATCTCCTTTTCTTTCTTAATCTCCTTCATGGCTTGGCAACAAGAATTAGTTTTATCCATAATGATTCCTCACCTTCAAGACGCAAGTGAGTCTGTGAAGAAGGATTTTATAGAACAGTATGAGCGCTCACTTTTCCCTCACTTGGGAACTTCTGTAGCTCAGACCAAATGGCGGACCTATCAAGACATAACTAGGGTAACACCCTGGGGTCAGCAGCACTTTCGTAACAATGTCCGCTTAGCCATGGTTATTGAAGCTTTGGGTTTGGGTCCCCGATACTACTGCGTCATGAGATCAAGGCATCTTGGGTTTTCTGAGCGGGTCTTCTTACTGGCGTGTTTTCTTCCTCATGAGAAGATATGCCTTTACCCCGTTTTTGGCTTGCCTCTCAGAGGTCCTTTTGTTAGATCACCTCATACCACTGAGATAGGTGCGGCAATAACCAACAGAATTATTCCCATAGACGAGTTACCTTATACATGCGCAGCTTGTGAGTGCTGCTTTTGTGATCATATGATGGACGGGCTTATGGAAGTGTAAAGAGTTCTTCTATCTTTACTGTATATGTTCCAAGAATGAATAAAGTTTAAATCTTGTTCTTGTCTTGAATCTTACTCTCTTTGAGACTTTTCTAATTGGTGATTAATCTTAATTAAAAAAATTTCTCTCAGTCTCATACTTGTGCATCTTGCGAAATTACCCCCAGTTTGCGAGATGAGGGCATCTCGCGTTTTTCAAGTGGGAGAGAATGTAAGATTCCTCCCCAGCCTCTCAAAATGTCCAGCATCTTCTCCTGTTATCAATCCCTCTTCAGAAATATAAAAGACTTGTTCCTAACTGTTTTAACCTAGAGAGAGAAAATATTCTAGAGAGAGAATATTCAGAATTTTAATATTTTTGGATAGAAAATTATCTCATCTTATTAAAATAAGTTCCCCTAAAACAGAAATTCAAAAAGAACTTTCCAATGTGCAATTGGAATTAATTGGAAATGGGTATAAAAGACCTTAGCCTAAGGGTCTAGATTTTCAGAAATTTTTGGATTATGGTCCAATTAAGGTTCCTATGGGCCAATAGCATCAATCCATGTGTAGGGAGGAGATAAATCCAATTTGTAAAAGAAGATACCCAAAAATGAGTAAATGCTCACATAAGATGAAGAGTTGAAAATGTACAAGGTTTATTAGTAAAAAACTATGAGCAATATTAAAATGATTCCATTATGACACATATGTAAGGAAGGGGAATTCTTTAAAGGAGGTGCATATTTCACATAAGATGAAGAGTTGAAAATGTACAAGGTTTATTAGTAAAAAACTATGAGCAATATTAAAATGATTCCATTATGACACATATGTAAGGAAGGGGAGTTCTTTAAAGGAGGTGCATATTTCACATAAGATGAAGAGTTGAAAATGTACAAGGTTTATTAGTTAAAAAACTATGAGCAATATTAAAATGATTCCATTATGACACATATGTAAGGAAGGGGAGTTCTTTAAAGGAGGTGCATATTTCACATGCTTGAATGAGTTTTAAACTCATAAAAATTGAGATATTTCATCTCTCCTCTCTCCTCATTCAAGTCTAGTTCCAAAAAGTTAGCTTAACTGACCTAAAAATGGTCAAAAACTAACCAAACTGATTTGGAAAATTCTAGAATCAGTTTGTTTGGTTAAGAGCTCAATTTTTCCTATAAATAGAAGCCTCCCCCTTGTTGAAAAATAGATAGTGTTTATGCATCGTTACTCTACTCCACCTAAGCCAAGAACTGTGAATTCATTTAATAATTCACTAGTTTTTGGAGCTTCCCTCTTTCTTCAATCCCCCTTTAGTGGCTCCATCAACATACTTAACCAATTGATTGGTTGGGGGCCTCTACCGTGAACAAAGAATCAAGCAATTTGTAAGGTAATTAGTGAATATTGATCTTTTCTATAATTTCTCAATGTTTCTCTCTTCTCAACCCCTCTCAAGCTTGAGAAGCTTAATTGGTATGGTTTTTAAATGCTATTGAAGTTAATTGGTGAATAGTAGTGAAGAGTTACATAATTTAATAAATGTTATTGAAGTTAATTTTCATTTATGTTTAAATTCTAATGGCTTTTATGTAATCTCTCTCTCTCACTCAAGAAATGGTCATACTCATGACCCATTCTCAATCCAAATTAAGCTTTTCATAAAGCTTTTCCTTAACCCAAGATTAAGCTATGCTTGAGGCCAAATTAATGGCTTTTTTCTATGCTTTTAGTTTATGTATATTAATAATTTAATCCATTATGGATTAATGATCCAATTAGAGATCATTTTAATTATTTCCTTAATGATAAGCTTTATCCCTTAGAAAAATTGAGATTTATCAGTCATAGCAGCGGAGCTATGGCAAAATTTTTATAAAAAATTATGCATAAAATAATTTCATTCAAAGCATAAAAAGAGGACTTCCTACCATATTCTAGGAATTATCATCCTAGATTAATTGAAAGAATTTCATTATAACCATAGAGAAATTGAATTTTAATATCATGCATATAGGATAAGTTTTTATATCAAAAGTGTTATTTTTACCATTTTTATTTCATGCATAGAAGTATGCATAATGGATAAATTTTTATATCAAAAGTGTTATTTTTACCATTTTTATTTTCATACATAGAAGTATGCATAAAGGATAAATTTTTATATCAAAAGTGTTACTTTTATCATTTTTATTTTGATGCATAGAAGTATGCATAAGAGTTTATTATTTTATTATAAAAGTGTTACTTTTATCATATTTGGATTTCATGCCTAGAAGTATGCATAAAAGATATTCTTTTTATACTAAAAGTGTGATTTTCATCATAAAGGGATTTTATGCATAACTTAGATGCATAAGAGAAATTCTTTTATTCTAAAAGTGTAATTCCAACCAAATTGAATTTATGCATAGGAAGATGCATAAAAGATTGATTCAAAAGTGTCATTCTCATCGAAATTGAATTCATGCATAGGAAGATGCATGAAAGATTGAATTTTAATTCAAAAGTATCATTTTCATTTAAAATGAATTTATGCATAGGAAGATGCATAAAAGATTGATTTTTACTTCGAAAGTATTAATCTCCTTAAATGGAATTTATGCATAAATAAATGTGTAAAGAAATCTTAGATCAAATATAAGAATTCTCTTGTATTCTATAAATAGAAATGAGATGTGATAGGATGTGATAAGAGGTGTATAAGATGTGATAAGATGCTTATGAAATAAGTTAGGAGGTGATAAGATGAATTAAGATGTGTATGGGATGAGGTAAGAAGTGTATGTGATAGGATAAGATGTATATGGGTTGTGATAGGGCGAGAATGGATGTGATGTAAAAGATTAGATGTGAAGGCATATGGGGTTATATGAATGGGAATGTGAAAATGGATGTATGTATGTGGATGTGTGGATGTGGAGATGGGAGTGTGGATGTATGAATGTGAAAATGGATGTATGCATGAAGATGTATATGCATAGATGTGAATGTGGATGTAGATGTATATGCATAGATGTGAATGTGGACGTAGATGTGGATGTATAGATGTGAATGTGGATGTATGCATGAGGATGTATATGCATAGATGTGAATGTGGATGTAGATGTAGATATATAGATGTGAATGTGGAATGTGAATGTGGATGTATGTATGTATGTGGATGTAGATGTGGATGTATAGATGTGAATGGAAATGTGGATGAGGATGTATGTATATATGTGGATGGGAATGGGAATGTGGAATGTGAATGGGAATGTGGATGTGGATGTATGTATGTATGTGGATGTGGATGTATGAAGAGGACGTGATAGTGGATGTATGCATGTGGGTGTGGATGTATGGATGTGGATATGGATGTGTATGTATGAATGTGGATACGGGATGTAGATGTATAAATGAGGATGTGAAAATGGAGGGTAAGCATGTTGATGTAGATGTATGGATGTGAATGTGGATGTGGATATGGATGTGGATGTGGATATGGATGTGGATATGGATGTGAATATATGATATGTGATGTGAAGGAATCTGAAGTGAAGAGATGGAAAATGATGTGATTGGATGAGTACATATATAAATGGAATGTGGAATAAGTAATGTGGATTAATGAGGGATAATGTGGAAAAATGAGAGTTAATATAGAAACTGTATTTGTAAACTATTGTAAATGCTATTTGTAAATGGCTGTTTTATGTCAAGAATGCTGGGAAAGCATTTTGACCGTCTTGTGATTAAGGTCGTGGAGACCTAACTGATAAAGTTGCAACTGCTGATGGAGAGTCAATGGAGGACGTCTCGCGTAGCAAGGTCGACCGAGGTCTTGACCAGCCTCGGTTCGATTAAAATGGTGAGCTTCCGGTACGGTGGATGAGGGATCAAGGAAGCGGCCTATGAGTGAAGCGCTAGGTCACCTGCGAAGGATCCTAGAGGGTGCTGACCATACGGTGCTCGGGCTCTGGGTCGCCCAGGATACCCACGCGTGCGTCGAGGAAGATATTGTAACAAGGAGTAAGAGTTGTTTTGTGAAAACGGGCATGGATCTGGTTGATTGACCTTGCTGGTCTTCAATGGATGAGTCCATGGCTCTTTATATGGATCTGTTGGTTGATCTTGCTGATCTTCAACGAGAGTCCATCTTGATTTTTATAAGTGATTATATTGCCGAGTATTATGGGCTAAGAACTATTGAAAAGGCCCCTGTGTGGACAGGTGGTGAGCGTCCTAGTTGCCAATGATGCCATAGATACTCTGATGAAGGAATGATGGGAAATTATGAATCAACTGGATAAATTGGAAGATTGTGATCAGTGGTACTATGGTTTCATTAAAGGATTGTTTTAAAGTTAGCTGATGCTAAGAAAAAGGCAATTTTCATATTGGGTGTGTAAGTGGTGTGGCTAGTTTTATGTTTGCATGAACTTCCGGCTAGGGGGCCTTGGAACTCTTTTCCTTGGTACCCGGGACAAAACATAACCAAATTCCAAATTGGATCCCATCACTACAGTGGTTGGGCGGTTGGCTAACCCATGGGATTGGATGGGGTTAGGCTGGACTGATGGATCCGTAAATCGAGAATTAAATTCTATTATTACGATAGATGAAGTAAATCCCGGATAGTAAATTATTCTATGGATAGGAATCAACGGCTGTGCCTCTTGATGGGGAAAAAAGCGTTGATCCCAATGATCCAAGTGCAAGTTTCTTCCTTGATCTGACCAAGTACCGTTAGAGGTGCAGTCGGATCGGTTTGATCAGTAATGATCTTGACTACGTTAGAGTAAAGAGTTATCCTGGTGGAATCGCCCATGCTTTCCGGGTAAGGGAAGTTTTTTCGGGTTCGGTTTTTGAAAAACCGACGGATTAGTCTCTTGTCCGGATATCCGTGGATGAGGCCCCGAGTGTGGGTCCCTGCCCCGCGCATGAAGTGCTACTTCCGCTGCTAGTACCCCGAATCTGTTGCACGGTGGGAACAGGGATCTTACATGAAGTGTGTGATGCCCTCGCATTTGCCATATCTGCAAACACAGATATAGTGAGGCAGTCCGGGGCGGGCAACAAGAAGAGCGGCCTCTAAGCACTCCTCAAGGCTCCCGTGTTGCTCAATGGGCTTGGGGCACAACGCAACACAAACATAAGAACCCCAAAACCACACACCCAACAAGAAAAGGGGCACCACCTAGTTATGTGTGTGAACTAGGACACCAAAGATCTTTCCTTGCAGCCAATCAATACAAGCTAACCATGTACATCAATCAAAAGATACACACACTCTCAACAAACACTCATAAAATATGGTATTATGTGTGGAGGAGACTAGCATAACACAAATAGATGCACACCAAACTTGGAGAAGAACTTAGAGAGACAATATAAGCTTGATTTTGTTGTCGCTAATGCACTTGGTCTTAAGGTTATGGGAGCCCTCTCACCATACAACCCTCTTACCAAGCAACAAATCAAAAACAAGCCATCAAGCCTCAAAGCATAAAATCACACCACAAAATACAAGGATCAAATTTACCTTAAATAAAAAATCGAACCGCTTTGCTAAATCAACTTTGGAGATGTAGATGTCCAAGGTTCGTACACAATTGCACCCAAACTACAAATCTTATTTATGCACAAAGGCAAGATACAATTATGATAGGGAGTATGGCATCACTCAAGCCTTCACAAAGACATAACTAGCTTCAAGCTTCAAGCTTCAAGCTTCACTATCTCCTTACACACTAGAGTTAGGAGTGGTGTACAATGTGTGTAATCTCTCTCTTTACAAGGAATGGAGGGGGCTCTATTTATAGGTTTGAGAAGCCCCAATTAGGATTAAGCCTAATCAATCTTATTATGGGAAATCATAGATTATGGATTTTTTATTTTGAAATGAGAGTGGGTCTCTTCTTATCCCTTGAGTCACATGGATGTGGGCTCAAGGTGAGAGAATTATTGAAGATGAGAGGAGAGTGTGATGTAGAGGTTTGAGCAAATAACTTGTAGTAATGCCTACTCCAAAAGTAGTAGAGTGGGTGCTTATTTACAAATGTTAGTGGTTAGTAGTTAGTAATCACTATAAAAGGTTAGTAATACAATGTACAAAATGAGTGAGAGGAGTAAATATTTGTAAAGATCCTTTGTGTGGTTGAAAGCTCGAAGAAGCTTGGATTCTCCCATGTGTAGATCTTTAAGTTAACCGCCGATCTCCTTCTTGCATTTGATACCACAAAAGTTGATTGAGGTGAAGAACATGGGGGTTTTTGTAGATGGAAACCCCATATTTGCAGAGATAAATATAATACATTCATGCTGAATTTTATGTATTTTTTGAGATTGGGAAAATATTTTAGTAATATGGGAGTAGTAGGGAGAGAAATGGAGATGAGGTATGGATGTAGAGTAGATATGAGAGCAAATGGAGAGGAAAGGAGAGGGCAAAGGTGGAGAGGGTGAGAGAGGACATGAAGTTTGCAGGTTTGATGGAGGGAGAAAGGAATGAGTAAGTATGTAGGTGATGAATGTGTAAGGGAGGTGAGAAGAGACTAGGTGTACCTTGCCAAAAAGTGGGCAGACTGGGGTCCAATAAAAAATTGATATCTCACCGCCATTAGCTCCAAAAATTCTCAAAAAAATTGAGCATATTCCTGAGCTTCCGAGCTAACTTTTGTCTTTTGATGACTAGTCCAAATTCGGAGTGGAGGCGGGCGCAAAAAATTCAGCAGTATCATGTATTTTCTGAATTTTTAAAATCTTTGTGTGGGTCCCCATTGGTGGAATTTCTTGATAGCTCCAAGAGTGAGCCCCCCAATACATCATACCCTGACCTTAGAGACTCAAGTGTATGTGGAAACTTGCATGGAGGAGATTTTTTCTATTTTATAAAGGATTTACATAATAAGAAAAAACAAGCTAGTATTTAACTAGTCAACATATCATGACAATATAGTTATTATGATAGGAAAATAAACAAAGAGATCTATTTGTGAATAAAATATACAAAAATAATTGATATATGAAAAAGTATTTAATGAAAATATATAAAATATTTAATAGTAAGAAATATATACAAAAATACTAAACTATGGAAGTCAAAAGGGAGGGAGACCCTCATTATTTTAGGGTAGATGAGAGAATAAAAGATGAAATAGTCTAAGGGAAAAAGTGATTTGGGTAATAGGCTTTCTACATGGTGTGGATAGAAATGTGAGGGCATAGGATTTATTTATGTATAGTGAAGTTGAAGCATATGTACAATGATGGTCTAAAAGTATTATGAAGAATAATAATAATAGTAATAAATAAATAAAAATATATTTAGGTTTTGTAATACACACACCTAATGAAGTATTTACATAATTAGAGAAAATAGAGACCCCCATATTTAGGCCCTTATATGGAATGAAATATTTACACAAAATGGGCCGTAATAATTTTATTTATTTTTGATGAGTGGCTAGCAAAAACTTTTTTTTTAATAATATAAAAAATATATAAAAGATATGGGTAAAGTCCCTAACGCACACACGCCTATTTACAGTGAAAAGGTATTTATGACAAAGAGTTTATATGATTTTTCCTTGGCCGAGGTAGCTCCTTGTGGTAATGTGGATAGCCAAAAAAATGGCTATCATTTAGCCCTCCCCCTAGATGATGGTATATTCATGTACCATCATAATGTAGGCCTTCTAAAGCAAGTGGTGTAATGTGATTCTCTTGTCCATCTTTCTTCTGTTCCTTGTGTTTTGCACCACATCCATCACTCAAACCACATAACTTACATGCCCTTTTATCTCCTTTTTGTGGTTGCTTCTGTAAGTCTGTCGGTAGAATGCGACTCAAGTATGGCTTGAGTCTGTAGCCATTAACCTTCTTAGAATGTTCTTTGCCATCCAAATCCATGAGCTGATAATAGCTAGAGTTGAAAACCTTCTTGACAATGTATGGTCCCTGCCATCTAGTTTCAAACTTGGCATCAAACCGATTATCAAGTCGATTGTCATACCTTAGCACAAGATCTCCTTCTTTGATGCCCTTGTCTTTCAAAGTTGCATTGAACTTCTCTGCTGCTTGCATGGCTTTTCTTCCATAACACTCGTATGCAGCTTCTCTTTTCCACTCTAGCTCAACTAAAGTGAGAAGTTGATCTACCCATGCATCTTGATCTCCTAGTCCACCTTTTCCATGTAACCGCATTGTTGGAATGTTGAGCTCAATAGGCTGCAATGCTTCTTGACCATAAACCAAGTGAAAGGGCGTAAACCCCGTTGCTTCTCGGTAGGTAGTCCGGTATGCCCATAGTGCTCCATCAAGGAACTCATCCCAAAGCTTTGTCTTGTTCTCCACCATCTTCCTTATGATTCCTGCAATGACACCATTAGCCTTCTCTACTAACCCATTTGATTGGGGATAGTAGGGTGTGCTATGACAATGTGAAATATGAAGCTCTTCACAAACTTCGGTGAGCAAACCTTTTCTAAAACCTGGACCATTGTCAGAAACAATCTCCAAGGGGGTGCCAAATCTGCAACATATATGAGTGTAAACAAATTTGCTTACAGTCTTTCCATTCACCCTTGCCACACTTTGAGCCTCCACCCACCTAGTCATGTAGTCTATGGCCACTAAGATGTATAATTTTCCATTTTTAGTTCTAGGTAGTGGACCCATAGCATCAATGCCCCATTTTTCAAATGGACCACTTGCAATGACTAATTGGCGTGGACCATGTAGCAACCTCTTATTACCATTGATTTGGCAGTTATGACAGCTCCTACACCAATGTTGGACATCCACATGTAAGCTTGGCCAAACATACCCAGCAAGCAAAATCTTTTTCACAGTTAGTTCTTGAGCAAAATGACCACCACATGCTTCTTCATGCAAACCCTCTAAAATGGCTGGAATTTCCTTGGTTGTTGGTACTCTTCTGCACACTTGATCTTTTCCTTTTTGGTAGAGGGCACCTTCTAAGAACAAGAAAGAACTTGCCCTCTTCATGAGCCTCCTCTTTTGTGCCTTTGTGAAGTCTTGTGGGAATTCACCTTCCAAGATGTAGCTCACTATGGGAGCCAGTGCCTCCATTCCTTGGTACCGTGGTTGCTTAATAGCCGCTGCAGCCAAGACTACTACTTGCATTTCCTTCTTAACACATGCAACAGCTTGTTGTGCAAGTAGATCAGCATCCTCATTTTGTTTTCTAGGAATATGATACAATTGCACCTCCTCAAATTGATTAAACAGCCTACGGATAGCATGAACCTTTTGCCTTAATCTTTCATTCTTGCATGCCCAAATGCCTAAAATTTGCCTTACAATAAGAAGTGCATCCCCTTTTACCAGGAGACGTTGTATCCCTTGATTGATGCACACCTTCAAACCATGAAGTAGTATGTCGTACTCTGCTTCATTGTTGCTAGTAGAACTTGGCAAGTTGACCTTCTCCTTCATAACCACCTCTCCATTTGGGTTGAGCAGCACCAACCCTCCCCCTGCTTTACCTGTGGCTTTTCTAAAAGCTCCATCAAAGAACAAGGTGAATGCATTAGGTATAGTTTTGGGTGGTGGCAATGGTAGGGTCTTTACTTCAGGCACCTTAATCTCCTTTTCATGCACTCTATAAGTGAGAATCCCTGCCAATTGTGCACGCACACTATCTTCTACCTTGAAAGAGTATTGGAATTCTTGCAATTCCATAACCCACTTTGTGATTCTAGCACTGATAGTCATTTGAGAAGACACCCAAGGAAACAAATTTTCTGTAGTGAGAATTACAAAAGGTTTTGGTAACAAGTAGGATCTAAATTTTCTCACCGCAAAGATGAGAGCAAGCATCATGAGTTCCGCTTCCGTGTAGCCTTTCTCCAAGACATTCATGACCCTACTAACAAAGTAGATGGGCCGCATCCTAGTACTGTGGGGATCTTGCTGTAACAAAACTGCACCCACTGTTTCCTTTCCAACACTAGAGCTAACAAAGAAAGTGTACTCCCAACAAGGAGGCATGAGTATTGGTAACTCTGACAAAATGACTTTAATGTTACAAAAGTACTCCTCAAGCTCATCAGACCATGCAAACTCTACTTGTTGAGTCAATTTTTGCAAGGGGTGAAGTAACTCTGAGGCTAAGTGAATGAAGCGTGACATGTACTTCACCTTTTGAATGAATGAGATGGCCTCCTTGAGACTCTTTGGAGATGGTAGGTCGATAAGAGCCTTTGCCTTTGTAGGATCCACCTCAATGCCTTTGGAAGAAACCTTATGACCCAGCAAGATTACTTCATCCTCACCAATATGACATTTGTCAGGATTGAGTTGGCCCCCCATGTCGTAGAGTTTCTTCAAGCCTTCTTCCACCCTCTGCACATGCAATGACTTAGAGCTATAGATGCAAAAATCATCTATGAACACTCTAATGGATTTCCCAAAGAATGCTTGAAACACCATGTTCATGAAACGTTGAAATGTCGCTGGAGCATTGGTTAAACCAAACGGCATGACTCTGAAAGCATAACAACCCCAAGGAGTGATGAAGGTTGTTTTCAATTGATCCTCCAATGCAATCCCAATTTGAAAGTAACCCGAGTAGCCATCACATATTGTATACTTCTCATGACCTGCTACCTCATTTAGGATCTCATCTTGAAATGGGAGAGGAAAGTGGTCCCTTTTTGTCGCCTCGTTGAGTGGACGATAGTCCACACACACCCTCCATTTGCCGTTCTTCTTGGGAGTGACCACGACGGGAGACACCCACTCTGAATTTTCTACAGGATATATGAATCCCGCTGCTAGAAGCTTCCTCACCTCTTTGAGTAGTGCTTGCTCCTTGATGACTCCTAGTCTTCGTAGCTTTTGTGCCTTAGGTTTGGCTTCTGGCTTTAGCTCGATCTTGTGTTGAATGGCCTCTACGCCACGCACATCTGTGTAATCTTTAGCAAAAAACCTGGGAAATTTTCTTAGTACACATTTAAACTCCTCTCCTTCCTCCGATGTAAGCGTTTTTGAGAGCATAGCATCAAACATTTCTTCATCATGCACAATTTGGTCTTCTTGAGAGCCTACCTCCTCCAAACCTTGACAGGGTGTCTCTTTGTCTTTTTCTCTGAATCTTACTCCCATGACTTCAATGGAAGACTCCTCTTCCATAGTGCTACTGCTGCTTTCTTCCTCTGAGGCGTCATCGGTCCAATCCTCCTCTGTTTCGCCTTGAGAAGATTCTTCATTTATCTCCTCTTGTCGTTGCTCCTTCATGTCAAAGATAATCTTCTTACGATTTTCATTCCTGCAAATTAACTTTCCATTTTCCCAATCCTGCAAAGCTCGCATTCTCATTAGCCATGGTCTACCTAGGATAAATGGATAACCACTTCCCTTGGTAGACATAACATAAAAATCAACAACCTTCTTAATGCCAAAAACTTCCACAGAAACATTCTTACAAATCCCAAGACACTTTGCTTTGCTATTGTTTGCCATTTTCACCTTAATTTCAGGTGTTTCATGAATATGCATGCCTAGTTTTTGCATAAGGTCCTCTGTCATGATGCAAATTTGTGCACCCCCATCTACTAGACCCTTCTTAACTAGCCTTCCCTTGATGTAGCAATCTAATATAGGTGTAATGTCCTCATCCATCTCGGCTTGTGAAATTTTTACAACAGGCACATTCTCTTTTGTTTTTCTCCTAGTGCTCACAGCCTTTGTTAATTCCCTCCTAACTTGTGGACATAAGGCTAGAAATTGAGGCCACGAGATATCAGGACCCTTACCTCTCATGTCTTCCAAAAGGTTGTATGGAGCCATACCATGTCCAAGGGGAAAATCTTGGAGGTTTATACGACGTCGTCTCCTCTTGACTTCCTTATTTTCCTTCACTTTCTTTCCTCGTCCATGGTCACTTTGTGATGCCACACCCTCCTTTTCCTTCTCTTTTCCACGCCCTCGTTTGACACCATTTGCTTCAATGTCTACCTCCTTGGCCTTTGTTACCTCTACCACATGTACATTTGGGTCCGGCAAGGGTGGCATTCCTTCCACTCCTCGTGGAGGTGGTCTTGTTGCATTGGGCCTCTGCAAAATCATCGGTTGTTGTTGACTAGTGCCTTCACCTGCATTCATCACTGGATAATTCATGTTAGGCTTCCCTGGCTCCCCACGAGGCCAAGGACAATTATACATCCCATGCCCTGACTCTCCGCAATTCCAACATTGCAAGAGTCGCCTAGGTCGTTGCTCTCGTTCTTCAACCCTTTTAGCTTGGCCCTTTTGTTCCACAGCTTGTGCAAAGTGAATAGACAAGTTATTTAAAGACTCATTTAACTTTTCTATCACCTCAACTGTGACCTCAGGTAATTCTCTACGAGTGCAAGACTGTACCTCTTCCCTAGGCTTTGAGTCATCAAAGATAAAGCCCCCTCCAAGCATACACCTCATCTTTCGGAGTTTCTTGGTAGCCCTAGCCTCAGCAGCATCAAATGTTGTGGGCTCTCCTGACTCTACTTGCAATTTTAGTGATGGGTACATCCCTGCAATAAATCTCTCCTTCTTCAAGAATTCAGCACCATCTCCAGGGTTAGGAAGACTACGCAACCAAAGAGTCCAAAGACGTAAGAATTCTTGCTTATAACTCAAGTAGTCCTCTAGATCCTTTTGCTTATGAGCAACTATTTCTTGCCATAGCTTTTGTGTGTTCAAAGGAGTGAAGTAATTGTCTCTAAAAAGTTGCATGACCCCCTTGTAATCTACTCGTGCAAGTGCAGGTAGAGATTGAAACCAAGTGGAAGCATCTCTTCGTAGGACCAACTCAAACATGTCTAAGCATTCTTGGTCTCCTACCACTCTCTTTATGTGGAGTGCCATTCTAAAGTTTGATAAGAATAACTCGGCATCCTCGCCGGGCTCTCCAAAGAATAAGGGATAGCCACTCATTTGCCTAGTGGTATCCATGCTTGAGAAGAAGGAAGCACAAATATGATTGCACAAAGGTCTTCCTTCACTCTCTTTCTCTCTCACTCCTTTTTTTCTTTTTTCTTTTTTTCTTTTTTTTTTCTTTTTCAAAGTAGAATGAAAATGTAGACGTCAAAGCTTATGTCATAACGAATCAAAGGCAAAATAAATGGATTAACTGAGGCATTAATGGCTGCTACTTGCCTAGGTCCAAACATACGACGAATGACACGCTGGAATTGTAACTTACTACCAACAACTATGTGTATTTCTTGCCTAGCATAAGAGATTGGCCTACGGTATAAGTCTTCTTGATTCATAAAACTAAGCTAGAACAAGATGAAAATATGCACATCAAAGGAAATGGTGTAATCTACAATGGGAAGTATGACAGGATTAGGTGATGCTAAAATCTCACTTAGTCTTTCTGGACCAAAAAGAAGAACCATGCGTTGTTGGTAAAAAATCTTTCTATCAATGCAAACATTCACTCTAATGGAGTGCACCCAATGAAACTGGTTGAATTGAATCCCAAGAGGATTAGGAGGAGGTGGATTGTTCATGAAAGATCACACAAAAGTACCACTTTCCTTCTTAAAATATAATACCCAACAAGCAAACACGAAAATTTATGTGTTAGAGAGATCGATGTACCTTAAATACCCATTCAAAAACTGCTCGTTTCCTCAGTGGGGGCACCAAAATTGAGGCAGTCCGGGGCGGGCAACAAGAAGAGCGGCCTCTAAGCACTCCTCAAGGCTCCCGTGTTGCTCAATGGGCTTGGGGCACAACGCAACACAAACATAAGAACCCCAAAACCACACACCCAACAAGAAAAGGGGCACCACCTAGTTATGTGTGTGAACTAGGACACCAAAGATCTTTCCTTGCAGCCAATCAATACAAGCTAACCATGTACATCAATCAAAAGATACACACACTCTCAACAAACACTCATAAAATATGGTATTATGTGTGGAGGAGACTAGCATAACACAAATAGATGCACACCAAACTTGGAGAAGAACTTAGAGAGACAATATAAGCTTGATTTTGTTGTCGCTAATGCACTTGGTCTTAAGGTTATGGGAGCCCTCTCACCATACAACCCTCTTACCAAGCAACAAATCAAAAACAAGCCATCAAGCCTCAAAGCATAAAATCACACCACAAAATACAAGGATCAAATTTACCTTAAATAAAAAATCGAACCGCTTTGCTAAATCAACTTTGGAGATGTAGATGTCCAAGGTTCGTACACAATTGCACCCAAACTACAAATCTTATTTATGCACAAAGGCAAGATACAATTATGATAGGGAGTATGGCATCACTCAAGCCTTCACAAAGACATAACTAGCTTCAAGCTTCAAGCTTCAAGCTTCACTATCTCCTTACACACTAGAGTTAGGAGTGGTGTACAATGTGTGTAATCTCTCTCTTTACAAGGAATGGAGGGGGCTCTATTTATAGGTTTGAGAAGCCCCAATTAGGATTAAGCCTAATCAATCTTATTATGGGAAATCATAGATTATGGATTTTTTATTTTGAAATGAGAGTGGGTCTCTTCTTATCCCTTGAGTCACATGGATGTGGGCTCAAGGTGAGAGAATTATTGAAGATGAGAGGAGAGTGTGATGTAGAGGTTTGAGCAAATAACTTGTAGTAATGCCTACTCCAAAAGTAGTAGAGTGGGTGCTTATTTACAAATGTTAGTGGTTAGTAGTTAGTAATCACTATAAAAGGTTAGTAATACAATGTACAAAATGAGTGAGAGGAGTAAATATTTGTAAAGATCCTTTGTGTGGTTGAAAGCTCGAAGAAGCTTGGATTCTCCCATGTGTAGATCTTTAAGTTAACCGCCGATCTCCTTCTTGCATTTGATACCACAAAAGTTGATTGAGGTGAAGAACATGGGGGTTTTTGTAGATGGAAACCCCATATTTGCAGAGGTAAATATAATACATTCATGCTGAATTTTATGTATTTTTTGAGATTGGGAAAATATTTTAGTAATATGGGAGTAGTAGGGAGAGAAATGGAGATGAGGTATGGATGTAGAGTAGATATGAGAGCAAATGGAGAGGAAAGGAGAGGGCAAAGGTGGAGAGGGTGAGAGAGGACATGAAGTTTGCAGGTTTGATGGAGGGAGAAAGGAATGAGTAAGTATGTAGGTGATGAATGTGTAAGGGAGGTGAGAAGAGACTAGGTGTACCTTGCCAAAAAGTGGGCAGACTGGGGTCCAATAAAAAATTGATATCTCACCGCCATTAGCTCCAAAAATTCTCAAAAAAATTGAGCATATTCCTGAGCTTCCGAGCTAACTTTTGTCTTTTGATGACTAGTCCAAATTCGGAGTGGAGGCGGGCGCAAAAAATTCAGCAGTATCATGTATTTTCTGAATTTTTAAAATCTTTGTGTGGGTCCCCATTGGTGGAATTTCTTGATAGCTCCAAGAGTGAGCCCCCCAATACATCATACCCTGACCTTAGAGACTCAAGTGTATGTGGAAACTTGCATGGAGGAGATTTTTTCTATTTTATAAAGGATTTACATAATAAGAAAAAACAAGCTAGTATTTAACTAGTCAACATATCATGACAATATAGTTATTATGATAGGAAAATAAACAAAGAGATCTATTTGTGAATAAAATATACAAAAATAATTGATATATGAAAAAGTATTTAATGAAAATATATAAAATATTTAATAGTAAGAAATATATACAAAAATACTAAACTATGGAAGTCAAAAGGGAGGGAGACCCTCATTATTTTAGGGTAGATGAGAGAATAAAAGATGAAATAGTCTAAGGGAAAAAGTGATTTGGGTAATAGGCTTTCTACATGGTGTGGATAGAAATGTGAGGGCATAGGATTTATTTATGTATAGTGAAGTTGAAGCATATGTACAATGATGGTCTAAAAGTATTATGAAGAATAATAATAATAGTAATAAATAAATAAAAATATATTTAGGTTTTGTAATACACACACCTAATGAAGTATTTACATAATTAGAGAAAATAGAGACCCCCATATTTAGGCCCTTATATGGAATGAAATATTTACACAAAATGGGCCGTAATAATTTTATTTATTTTTGATGAGTGGCTAGCAAAAACTTTTTTTTTAATAATATAAAAAATATATAAAAGATATGGGTAAAGTCCCTAACGCACACACGCCTATTTACAGTGAAAAGGTATTTATGACAAAGAGTTTATATGATTTTTCCTTGGCCGAGGTAGCTCCTTGTGGTAATGTGGATAGCCAAAAAAATGGCTATCAATAGCATCAGTAGGTTTATGACAGGTCAATCTAGTTCTTGATTGTATATACGGATATTTCTGCTGTTATTGTGCTCTTACTCTTTTTACTATTTTTTGCTTTTCTTTTCTTTTCTTTTCTGTGTATGAAGCTATATATATACATCCCCTTGAATTTGGCAATTACATGGTCAGGGGAGAAGGTTAAGGAGGAAGCATTAGAATGTCGAGCGTGAGTACATGCTCCCCCTTTCCTTGGGTAGATCATATTATTTGCAATGATGTTGCAGCCTCTTGGAACCAATTTGTCCAGCGGGTCATAGGTTGTGATGTGGGTAGATAGCTTTTTATAACCCTTGTGGCCACATCCAATTGCAGAGATGGTAGTGTACGCTCCCATTGACGAATGGAGGAAATGGTTTTCGACGATACTATTACAAGGGGAGACGTAGACTCATCGGTTTTTTGTTGGGTGTTGACAAGAGTAGGTGTAGAGCATGTAGAAACTTCTATATGAGTGTGTGCCTGGCATGAGGAGCTAGAAGCTTCATGTGGCTCCCCCCCTTCCTGAGCTAGGTGGTAATGATCTATATCGTTTGGGAATCCAAACTAACTCTGGAAGAAGTGGTGCGGAGCACTCTGTTACCTTTCCCTTACCACGGTCTTGAATTGTCATTGGGGTGGCAACAACTGGTTTGCAAGGTTTTACAGGTGATGTAGAGGGATTCAGCTTATGTTTAGGGACCCAAATCTGGTCATTCCCCTCGTAGTACCCTTGGGCTACTAATAATTTTTTAGGGATCCATCGCGATGTTACATTGCCCTTTCTCGGGTGGTTAGCTGCTCTCCTTTTACGAGGCTTCTTGGTGGCTGAACGAGATTGAGCAGGGGAAGCAGCTATTAAAAACGAAGCTTTTGGGACCCATTTGTATATACTCTTTGGCATAGTAAGCGGAATCTTAGAGACCACCTTGCCTGTTTTCACTCTTGGCGTTGAAGCGTTAGAGGGATGGCAAACAATCAAACATGGTTTTGCCACTAGACTTTGTGATTTTTCATTATCTAATATTTGAGTGGATGACTTAGGTGCGGGATTTTGAGCGGTCAGACCTAGTGTTGGTTCTTGCGTTGTGACTCGTCTAGTTGCCCAATCGATATTGCACTTGGTGGCCATCATCCATTTGCGCCCTAAGTTTACAGTCCCTTCCATGGTACCCGCAAGCATAACCAAAAAGCTTTGAATTACGGTCCCCTTGTCATAGGCAACCGGAGTGTGCAGAACTCCTGAGACAGGGGTTTTTTTCTTATTGATTCCTTGAACTTGGATAGCACTCTTGGATAAAGGTGGTTTTCCAAGTTGACACCACATGCCATATGATAGCAAATTATGTTGAGCTCCTGTATCCAATAATGCATTATACAGCACCTCCCTGTAAGGACTCTGTAACTCAATTGGGTATCTTAGAGGTGGGTCAGATTCCAGTGCATCCTCCTCTGCTTCCTCAAAAAATACTTGCGTAATTCCCAAGTTGGCTTCTCATTGTCGCCTAACACGCTGTTGACGTTCTTTGGCTTCGACTCTCGCTTGTATCTTTTTAAGCTCAGCTTGTTCTTTAGCTGCCTTCTTTTGATGATGGATTGCATGTAACTCCTCTTGGCTCAGGGGGTCATAGTATCTTTTGAATTTACTCCCATTAAGGAATCCAATGGTTTCAACTCCGCCGAGAGTCTCCACTCTAATGGTACCTTGCGGGGTAATTTCACATACTCTATACGGTCCCTTACCAGTGTATTTGAGCTTCTTCTTTTCGTTACACACTCCATACATTAGGACTTTATCCCCAACCTTGATGTCCTTGTCCTTGAGGTGGCGATCAAACCATTTTTTCCTTCTATCCTTCTCCACAAGGGCATTGTATACAGCCAATTGTCTTTCTTCGTTTAGCCGCTCAAGGATATATAGACGCTCTACTAAGGGATTACCATCCCAACCCTCTTGAGTAGTAACACGAAGACTAGGAATGACAAATTCCCACGGCATTGTATACAGCCAATTGTCTTTCTTCGTTTAGCCGCTCAAGGATATATAGACGCTCTACTAAGGGATTACCATCCCAACCCTCTTGAGTAGTAACACGAAGACTAGGAATGACAAATTCCCACGGCATGACTGCTTCTTGGCCATATACCATTTTGAATGGTGTGCAATTAATAGCCACTTTGTACACAGTACGATAGGCCCATAAAGCTGTCGTAAGCTTTAGATCCCAATCCGTGCGATGAGCTTCAACTGTCTTTGTCAAAACAGAGATTAATGTCTTATTTGTACTCTCGGCTTGGCCATTCGCTTGCGGATAATAAGGAGTAGATTTATGATGGGATATCATGAAATTTGTTGTGAGCTCCTTAATCACGTCATTTATAAAATGCGTCCCATTGTCGCTCACAAGTTCAAAAGGACAACCGAAGCGTGTGATTATATTTTCAAAGAGGAACTTGGCTGTTGTCCTCGCATCTGCCTTACGTGTCGCTTTCGCTTCAGCCCATTTGGTCATATAGTCAGTGGCCACAATAATATAGCGAGATTGTGTGTTTCGGGCCGCTAGGCTAATTGGACCTACAAAGTCTAAACCCCACTTTTCAAATGGTTGGTTTACTTTGATTGGATGTAGGGGCATCTGATCTTTCTGTTGGGGTTTCTTGTATCGTTGGCATTCATCGCAACCCTTCACAAAGAGTGATGCATCTTGGAACATAGTGGGCCACCAATACCGTGATTATAAGATCTTTCGCGCAGTTGAGTCTCCTGAGAAGTGACCACCGGCTACGCCCATATGTGCCTCTTGCAAAATGTATAGATACTCATCCTCTTGGGCACAACGCCTAAGAACGTCATCCTTTCCTCTTTTATAAAGAGTCCCGGCTATCAGGCAGCAATAGGGTTCGCATTCTTTGATCAGCTTTCGAGCTAGATCTTTACGAAGCTCCTTGGGTGGAAAGCCATTAACCAAAAAGTTAACAATCTTCTCACTCCATTCAGGCATTGTCTCCACCATGAACAGTGAAGTGTCAGGTAAGTCATCATCAACCCCCATAGGAGCCTCACCATTAGGTATGTGAGACAAATGATCAGCCATAACATGTTTTTTTGCCAGGTCTCACAACAACAGTGAAATCAAACTCAAGAAGAATCAATAGCCATCGTGTGATTCTTCTTGTGGAGCATGGTTTGTTTACCAGATACAACAATGCTTGATGATCCACATAGAAAACAAACTTGGTGGTAAGGAGGTAATAACGAAATTTCCTTACTGCATATATCATTGCCAACCCTTCTCGCTCCGTACTGGTGTAGTTCATCTCAGCATTGTTCAACTGGCGACTGGCAAAGCTAATGGGGTAGTGTAGCTTGTGTTCTCCAAGTTGAGTTAACACACACCCAATAGCAAAGTTTGATGCATCAATATGCACATGGAAGAGTAAATCCCAATTAGGCATTCTCAAGATTGGAGCACTCGCCAAGGCCTTCTTTAATAGCTCATAGGCATGGTCACATTCTTCGGTCCAAATAAACTCGATGAGAAGCTTATACAATGGTCGGGCTATCTCGGTGAAGAATAGAATAAATCTTCGATAATAACCTGTTGAAAGAACGGTAGAGGAGGAGGAGACACACACACAGGAGCAAACCCTAATGTATATTGCAAACCCTAACCATAGAGGGAAGCCATGTCCACTCTCACACAAAGCATAATGCACTAATCCATAATCCACACTACACACAATGAGTTGTGTCCACACTCTACTAACCCTAGCTAATGTCCACACACTATGACCAGCTGGACACGCGGTCATTTATGTCTCACACATGTTCCTACCTAATCTGCCAGCACATAGCATAGCTGGCTCACACTGACATCGAGCTTGAATCTCAACAGCCCCTCTCAAGCTCATGATGTACTGCCGATGAAGATGTAGATGAGCTTGGGATATCAAGACTCTCAACACTCCCCCTCAAGCTCATCCCATGTACTCCCAACATAGTCCGGAAGTACTCAAACTTTTCCCTGCTAAGTGGCTTCGTAAAGATATCAGCCACCTGCTCATCAGTCTTCACATACTGAAGATCAACTGAACCATCCAGCACCTTCTCTCTGACAAAGTGATAATGGACCTCTATGTGTTTGGTCCTCGCATGAAACACTGGATTCTTTGCCAACTGTATACTGCTCATGTTGTCACAATGTATGACAACTTTGCCATCAAGAGGCTCACATAAATCTGCCAAGAGACTCTTTAACCATATAGCCTCACAAGTAGCAATGGCTGCACCTCTGTACTCAGCCTCTGTACTGGACAAAGCAACTGTAGGTTGCTTTTTGCTACTCCAACTCACCACAGCACTTCCAAGTGTAAAAGCATATCCACTAGTAGACCTCCTGTCATATGCGCTACCTGCCCAATCAGCATCTGTGTAGCCATGTATGTCCAAGATTTTACCACTCTCATAAAATAGACCATAATGTGCTGTGGTCTTCACATATCTCATGATGCGTCTCACTGCATCCAAATGTGGTTTCCTGGGGCTCTGCATAAACTGACTGACTAGCCCCACTGCATAACTCAAATCCGGGCGTGTGATAGTCATATATATGAGACTACCAACCATCTTCCTGTACATAGAAGGATCATCCAATTCCTCGCCATAATCAGCCCGCAACTTCACATTTTGCTCCAATGGTGTACTCATAGGTTTACACCCTGTCATGCCATACTTTGCCAACATATCCAATGCATATTGGCGCTGTACTAACCAAGTACCTGCATGATCTTTCACCACTTCAATTCCAAGGAAGTATCTCAACTCACCAAGATCTTTCATGTCAAATTTCCCACTTAAAGCTTTCTTGACATGCATCACATCTGCACCATGATCACCTGTGATAATCAAGTCATCCACATAGATGACTAGTAAAACAATCCCATGCTGTGTCTTCTTCACATAGAGTGAAGAATCTGCTGTAGAAATCTGAAAACCAAGTGAGATAAGATATCTGCTCATCTTATCACTCCAAGCACGTGGTGCTTGCTTTAGACCATACAATGCCTTTTTCAACCTGCATACGTGAGTGGGATATCTAGGGTGTACATACCCTTCTGGCTGTGCCATGTATACTTCCTCTTGTAGATCTCCATTCAGAAATGCATTCTTGACATCCATCTGATGCATTTCCCAGCCATTAGCTGCAGCCATAGCAATGACTGCTCTCACTGTGCCCATCTTAGCCACTGGACTAAACGTCTCATCATAATCCAATCCTTGGGTCTGTGCATAACCCTTTGCTACCAATCTTGCCTTATGTCTTTCAATAGAACCATCAGATTTGCACTTCACTTTGTAAACCCATTTACATCCAATAACATTCTTGTCCTTTGGTAGTGCAACCAAGTCCCATGTATCATTATGGACCAATGCGTCCATCTCAACATCCATTGCTTTTTCCCATACATGCTCTCCAATAGCCTCTGTATAGCATGTAGGTTCCACATGCTTCACCATAGATGTCATATATGCATAGTGCATAGCAAAATCTCTGTATGTCAATCTGTCAACAGGATATCTGACTCTCTGGGATCTCCGCAATGCCTGCGGGTCACTCTGTACACCTGTAACTCTAGCATGTGGTGGCACATATCTGTCCTGCCTCGCACAGGTGTGCGTAAAACAGGTATGTCAAGCTCCTCATCCAAACTCTCAGAACTAGATGACTCATATCCTGTGATTCCAATTCCTTCGACTTTCTTTTTGCCTTTATCCATAGCACTACTCCCAGTGCTTACACTCTCATGCCTCAAACGTCCTGACCATGGACGTACACTGCTACTCTCAGCTTCTGCTGCTGGCCCAGACATAGTAGTAGAACTAGAACTTGCTTGTGGTGGCAAGTTCACATGCACATCAGCCTCAAGTGACTCAATAACACCCTCATCTTTTGCTTTATACCAACTAGCAAGCTCATCAAATACCACATCACGTGAGATGACCACTTGTCTAGTTTGAGGGTTATAACACTTGTAGGCTTTTCGATCCTGTGCATATCCTACAAATACACATTTCTCTGCCTTAGGATCCAACTTCCTTCTTCTTTCATCAGGCACATGCACATAAGCTATGCATCCAAAAACTTTAAGATGTCCAATGTCTGGCCTGTAACCTGTGAGCCGCATCTCTGGCGTGCTTCCATGAATGGCTGCTGTAGGTGTTTTGTTCAATATATATACTGCAGTAGCACATGCTTCTGCCCAATAGTAATCTGGCATGCTCTTTTCATTAAGCATCGCCCTTGCCACTTCACATATAACTCTATTCTTTCTCTCAGCCACACCATTCTGCTGAGGTGTATACCTGCAAGTCAGCTGTCTTCTTATTCCATGCTTCCTCAAGAAATGCTCAAAAGCTTTTGAGGTGTATTCACCACCTCCATCTGTCCTCAGACATTTAATCCAACAGCCATACTGCTTTTCTGCAAAAGCTTTGAAATCCATTAATTTTTCCAACACTTCACTCTTCTCTTTGAGAAAGTATATCCATGTCATCCTGCTAAAATCATCTATGAATGTAACATAGTATAAACTGCCTTTGATAGATGGGTTTTGTGTAGGACCCCATACATCACTGTGTACTATCTCAAGTGGCCTGTTACTCATATTTCCTTCTCTAGGAAACCTCAACCTTGCCTGCTTCCCAAACTGACAGGCTTCACAAACATGCATATGTCCATCATATTTGAACCTAGGCAATCCATTGACAATGCCTCTTGTTTGCATGTTCTTTAATCTCTGTATATTGACATGGCCAATCCTCTTGTGCCACATATCAATATCCTGTACCACATTCCTACTCTTTGAGAACATGGCTGATTTTAGCTCAGGAATTCCAGCATACTGTCAACCTTGCAAAAAAAAAAATAAAAAAAAAATAAAAAATAATAAAAAAATTGTTGAAAGAACGGTAGAGGAGGAGGAGACACACACACAGGAGCAAACCCTAATGTATATTGCAAACCCTAACCATAGAGGGAAGCCATGTCCACTCTCACACAAAGCATAATGCACTAATCCATAATCCACACTACACACAATGAGTTGTGTCCACACTCTACTAACCCTAGCTAATGTCCACACACTATGACCAGCTGGACACGCGGTCATTTATGTCTCACACATGTTCCTACCTAATCTGCCAGCACATAGCATAGCTGGCTCACACTGACATCGAGCTTGAATCTCAACAGCCCCTCTCAAGCTCATGATGTACTGCCGATGAAGATGTAGATGAGCTTGGGATATCAAGACTCTCAACATAACCAACGTGGCCCATAAAGCGTTGGACTCCCTTATAGTTGGTGGGTGGGGGTAATTCGAGAATGACCTTGATTTTACTCTCATCAATGGAAATCCCATTTTTGGACACTATATGCCCTAGGATAACTCCGTGTTTAACCCAGAATTGGCATTTGAAAGGATTCAATGAGATGCGATATAATCTACACCTTTCAAATATTTTTCGTAAACACATCAAGTGCTCGTCCCAAGAGGAATGAACACAAAGATCATCTAAGAAAGCTTCACAGAAGTCCCTTAGATATTCCTTAAAGGCCGTGTTTATCAATTATTGGAATGTTGCAGGTGCATCGGTCAAGCCAAAAGCCATGACGCGAAAGGCAAACACTCCAAACTCCGTGATAAATGCTGTTTTAGCTTGGTCCTCGACTGCAATTGTGATCTGATTGTAACCCGAGTACCCATCTAAAAAGCTATATACCTCTTTGCCTGCCACTCTTTCAAGCACATGTTCAGAATATGGCAAGGGGTAATGATCCCTTCTGGTGTCTGCATTAACCTTTTTGAGATCAACGCACACTCTGAGTTTCCCATTCTTCTTTGGTATGATGACTATCGGAGAAACCCATTCTGAGTGCTCAATAGGGTATATGAATCCACATTTTACAAGCTTTTCAATTTCCTCTTGTACAATCTTTGTGTACTTAGGATTCATTGGGTAGGGACGTTGCTAGACTAGTTTAGCAGTGCTAATCATTGGAATCGTGTGTTGCACCACCGAGGGTGGAACACCCTTCATATCATGATATGTCCAAGCAAATATGTCCTTGAATTCTTTAAGAAGCTTCGTAAGTGCAGCTTCTTCCGCCTTGGTGAGGTTTTGAGCAATAAAAACTGGTTTAGACTCCTCACCCGGATCTGCTAAGTCTATCTCCTTAACTACCGCAGGGCCATCGTAGACACCGCTACTCCCATTGGTCGTTGGGCTTTTGTGTAGACCACTTTACGTTCCCCTGTGGTGGTAAATGATTTGAAACGCTCAGGTGTGCGGGGTGTAAGTCTATTGGTTCTTGTTGTGCCAGGATTTTTTCTTTCAATTCTGCTTCCTTTTGTTGCTGAGCCAACTCTTGTTTTTGCCGCCTTCTTGCAGTACGACTTAGTTTCGGCTTCTCTTCGATTTCTAATTGGGCGACGTCATGAGGTTGCGGAATACACCACATGACACTTTGGAGGTATTGTCCCCAATTATCCGCTAACTTCCTATGAGCATCAATGGCTCCTACATAACTAAGCCATTCTGCAGTGGATCTTTCCTTGTTTATTGCAGTGTGTACATTAGCTCGATAGCGTTGGCGCTTATGTCTCGTTTTCTTCTTACCAAGTTTTTGATTTTTGTTTCTGTCAGATTCGAACTCACTTGGTCGATTTTCACTTGTGTCCCCCTCACTTTCGGATGAACTGCAGGAGGTCACCATCCTAGGCCTTGAGCACATTACTTCCACATTTGGGTGAATATTTGATTCATCCCCCCCATTAGGCTCACGGTCAAGTTGTTCTTGAGATTCATACTCAGAGTTACATTGGTCAGAGTCTTCGCTAATGTCAGTTGAGTGTGCCACTTTCTTGCCATCAGGAGTCAAGTGCATAACACCTATCATGTTTATTGGCACTAACGGTGGCATATCTTGCCCCTCAGGTGTTACCCAACTTGTGCCTCTATTTCCCCATGTGTCTATGGTTGCTGCTAGGTGTACCCAATCCACGTTATCCGACTCAGTCATACCCGGTAGGACATCCATATAAGGAGAATCTTTCCCATCATTAGTCTCTTTTTTGCATGTATAGCAATACCTTAATGGGGCGGAGTGAACAGTGGTATCTGATCGATTATCGATGATAACCTTACTTCCTAAAGGATGCGCACGACCATTCTCAAGATCAACTCGAATGACAGAGTCCTAGAATTGTAGGTAGACATGGTTTTTCAACCAGTCATGCACCATTTGTGCTTCCCTCATGAAAGGACATCCTAAGATCATTTGATATGACATAGGATGCTTGGAGAAATCCATTACAATGAAGGTATGTCTTTCCTTGTACCCCAAAACCTTGATTTTAAGGTCCCTTAACATTCCAATAGGTTTAGCAATAGTTCCGTTTGCCATCTTAACCATTATGTTTGTGACTTTGAGGTGAGGTCTCCCCATAGATTCCCAACAGTTTTTAGTCACAATGCTCACGCCAGCACCACCATCAAGGATTCCCTTTAGAGTTAATCCCTTGGTAGTAATGGGGAGGGTTGCATTAGATTCGTCACCTTCAAAGTACTGTCCCAACTTGTTAACAGGTATTTCAATGACCTAATCTTCATCTAAGTTGGGTTGTAGATCCCAATGCTCCCCTTCATCTTGAAGCGTGTCAGGTCTATCCATATTTGCAAATTGTGGTAGCCCCGCCTTTAGTTCTCCATTGAGAAATGCCCGAAGAGCTAAGAATAGCTCAGGATCTCCCTATAATTTGGATATGATCGTGGTTCTGATTTCAGAGGACATGAAATCCATTAGCTTGGACACATTCAATGGTACTTTTTGAGATATCGCTCCTTGACTAGGAACTGGTGAAGATGGAATCACTTCCTCTTCAATGGGGTCAGGCATTCCCTCACTAAACATTCTTTCAAGCAAAAATGGTGTTTGCCCACTTCCTGATATCCTATCCTCACTTTCTTCCCGAATGATACTAGGTATAGCTAACAGTTTATGGTTCTTGTGAGGCTGAACTCGCGTAGGAAACACTGTGTCTAGAATTTTGATTTTTCTCGGGTTTGGCTCCAGTTCTCTTTGTGTTTCTTCCACCAAACCCCGTAAGTGTTGCACTTGTTCAATCTCCTCAACTGGGTTTGGGTAAGTTCCAATCTTTTTCTTGAGGGTTTTTGGCCCACGTGGCTTGTCTTGGGGAGTCTCAGTCAGTTTGGGTGGTCGAGAGGGAATTAACTGACTTGGTTGTGGGGCCGAGGAAGTTTCCTTCTATTTCCCCTTATCTCGCTTGATTCTTCTTCATTGAGCTCCCGAGTGGGTTCCTCCCTTAAGGTAGTGGCTTTGGTCCCCATGGTTTCTATTGAATCGGAATCATCTTCAGGATCATTCATATACACGGGGTCGTCTCCTGTCCCTATGTTAGTCTTTGAACTAGGCTTGGAGCTCGTGGCATTAAGTGATCTCTTCCGCCGTGTTTTCTTTTTCTTTGCCTGAGCGATTGATGCAGTATCCCTCTCTTCAAGAATGTAGTTTTGATTTTGAAGCATTGACCGTGTAACTACATTCGTGGGTACAACGGGTGTGGTTCCTCATGCCTGGTTGGTGACCTCAACCAGATTCAATGGCATAATCTTGGGTGCATTAGGATTATGTGGACATTGAGCAATCAAATGATCTATGCCACAACGATTACATGTAAGTACCGGCATTCCCAATGTGCTCCCTTGATTTGGTTGCATTTGAGTAGCGATCTTCTGTAGCCTATTAGGGCACTCCGCTATACGATGCGGTCCACCACACTCGTAGCATTGAAGAGGTGGTCTCCTCGCCAAGGTATTAAGGTTTTGCCCTCTTGTGGCAAGAGCAACCGCTTGATATATAGGCTTGACTTGCCCGAAATGATCCTCCATGTAGTACTGGGGAATCATTTCAAACGTATCAATCCCATATGGAGCAGTGGGGTCTATCTCCTCTTCATAATCCCCACACGTACTATGTGACTCACAACCCATCTGGTTTATTAGGGTAATCCTTGGATGTGGAGGTTGTGGTCCTAGCACTGGCGGTGCTAACGGCATAGACTGGACTACATTTGGATTCCTTGGAACTATGTGCTGTGACGGTTGCTCGACAGGTTGTGCAGGCATCAGCGCGGGTACTTGAGGTGTGTTTGACCAGGCTAGTGGTGCCTGATTTGCCAACATTCGCTTAAGTACTAGGCAATCTTTAGATTGATGGCCATACTTACCACATGCATTGCAATTCCCATTGAATTTGACTCTGAATGTGGGACATTCACTCGTGCTATGTGGTCCTAAGCAAACCTAACACCATTGTTGCTCTCTTCTTGGGTACATATGGCTATTTTGAGGAGCTCGATTACCCCTAAAGTATTCTTGGAGAGCCTTAGTAAGGTCGGTCACAAACATTTCGGATATCTTGGGCTCCTTGGCAATAGGTTTTACCGTCATTGGCTCGTGCCCAGATACTTGCGAACTAACGGATTTTGTCTCCGAAGACACCTTTTTATCTGCAATCATCAAGTTGTCTGCTAACTGGATTGCATTGGCAGTGACTGCTTCCCACGTTATAAGACCTCTAATGACTAGGCCATTGTATATGTCCTCGTGGCGCAATCCTCGGATGAATCTATCGAGCAGTTGGTTATTATTGAAGCGCTCATCGAGAGTGCAGCGAGAATTTAGATGCTTCAATCGACTTATAAAGTCTCTCACTGACTCTCCTTCCTCGCGTTCAGCTTTTTGGAGTTGAGATGCTACTCCCCAAAGCACACCCTCATGTATGTATTCTTTCAAGAACAATCTCTTAAGAGTGGGGTAGTGAGTGCGCTCTTCAACCCTTAAGGTTTGATACCAATCTCTGGCCTTCCCACTCAAGGTTAAGCCTAAGGCTTTACACTTATGCAGCTCATTGTGCTCTTCCAAGGCATCACACATGTGTTCAAAGACTTCAATGTGCTTCCTAACATCCTCATTACCACTGAAGTTTTGAGTGAGCTTAGCCACTTGTACTGCCTTGCTTCTAGGTTCTCTCTCAGGCATACCCCGCATGTTTTCTGCAATAGATCATCCAATCGTCTGAGCAAACGCTGCAAGATCACCTGGGTGAGCAGGCATAGCTGGTGGAGACACTTCTGGGATAGCTTGGCTGATAGGAGTTGGCGTTGGTCTGGGTATGTTGGCAAATGACGTAGGATATGATATGTGGCTAGGCCTATCTCCTCTTGGATAAGGGTTGTGATAAGGCGGTCGTGGAGCATACGCCATTGGCATACTAAGAGGCGTAGGAGATACATGAGCATGAGTAGCGATAGGTACATAGGGTCGATAGGCACTGGCACGCACTGGTGTAGGTACTGTTCCACTAGGTAGCGGTGTCGTACTAACTACAGTGGTAACAGGAGCGCTTTCTATCACGCTCATCATTGGGGTAGGCATTGTGGATTTCTTAATGGAAAGTTGAGCCAAGGTTGGAAAGCTAAAGTTACTGCTCGTGGGCTCAACCTGCATTGAGACTCCAAGCGAAACAACATACGAAGGGTCTATGGGACTCACCGAGGGAGTCTCCAATTGTGATAGGGTTGGTTGTTTGGCCTTGCCCGTATCCAAAAATCTCATAGGGCCAGTGGAAACTAAGTTCACTCCCCTATTTTGCCTCTCAATTTGGATAATTCTATGAATAACCTCACATATCATTTGTTGTTGCTCCTCTAGATTAGTGGCGCTAGATGTAGATCGTAGGACTTCTAACCAACCTACATGGTATGTGTAACCCGTGTATAGGTCAGTTAGAGTCTCTGTGTGTAGATCATATTCCCAATTTTCATTGAGAAATATCCCATCCAGACTTGGTGTGCCAAACGGTTCTCTTGAAGTGGACGCAATGTCACTTCTTATGGATTGGCTTCTAGGGACCTCTACTTTAGGAAGAGCATAGGAAGGTGGTAGCTCAGTAGGGCCCTCATTAAACGAAGTGGGTAGAATATCCACATGGACACTCTTTGGGAGGGTAGGGTCTACATAAGATGTGAATGGCGAATCTACTACCCCTCCTTCCTCATTTACTTCGCTTGTCGCATGTTCAGAGCGTATAGCTCTACTAAAGGTCTCTATTAGACGACTAAACATGCTAGATCCGGGTTGTGGGGCCCAAACTGGCATGTTTTGGCTTGTCTCCTCAAGGTTCTTGGTAGGGTGCCCTTCCATGGCTTCTGAGTCATAGGACGAGTCACTATCCACTATTCGTGGATCTTGGGTTGCACTCCCTTGGGTTCCAGCCGAAGGCAAAGATGCCAACGTGGAGGGATGGTGTGAGCCTACGTGAACTGAAACGCTTTCTAGTGGCTCAGGCTCTAGTACCCGATCAGAGCGTAGATGCATGTGACGTGGGTACCCTACGGGCATTGTTAACTACCTTTGAAGCCCACACAAGTGGTTTCTTAGGTGTTTCGCACCCCATTTTTACTTGTTTTTAGATTGTTTTTAACCCATTTTTGACCCCCTTACTTACGGTCGAACTTGGACTAGGGCGTGTGATAGCTCGAAACGAGCGTATCGTTCAAAGGGTCCTAGCGTGCTTTACAGCACCGTGTTTGCCTATCTGGAGCTCTCGTGGTCCTCAAAACAGTCCGTTTCCCTATGGGGGAAGGGGCAAAAGCGTATTTGCTTTGTGGAGGAAAGGGTGAGGGCTTTATCCCACATACTCACTTTACTCCTTGGGGAGTGGGCTACATATAGGGCACAACTTCCCATAAGCTCTCACTTGAAAGAAAGTTATGGAGGCTCACTCTCCTATATATATATATCAAAAGACCGCGACCGGGGTCGGGGTCAATTGGGGGTTTTTCTTTTCAAATTTTTTTTCTTCAATTAAAAAATCTTTCCTCTCCACACGTTTGGTTTTTTTCTTTTTTTAAATTTTTTTTTAATTTTTGTTTTTTATTTTTCGAAATTAATTTTTTCTTCTTTTTTTTTGAGATAAGTTTTCTAGGGTTTCTTTCTAGGGTTCAACCTTGGCCGCGACGCAGTTCGCACATAGCACAAGTTTGGGATTCAAAAATCTCCCCTCACACGCAAAAAACCAGATAACAGAACGCACGCCCACATGCGGAGCGAAAAAATAACAAAAGAAACAGAAATGCAGAAGACAAATTGCAGAAACAGATTGCAAAACACGAAAACACCTCAACAACAAACACACAGTCGCTTTCCTACAGTGTCAATTTCACTTCACGCAGCAGCCCCGAGCTGCAAACTGGAGCTTGGTGCAGGGCAACTCCCCGGCAGCGGCGCCAAAAATGTGCGCTTTTGTCGCACAGGTTGTAGCTGGGGACTTGCCGAACACCGTATGCGAGCCACGAATGGCTGCAAGCATACAACCAGGAAAGCAAGCTCAAACAAAATGCAAAAGGTGTGTCACTCATCGCTCAACCGTCGCCTTGAAGGATTCCCGCGTCGCGGTGAAGAAGAAGCCACCGTCGCCGCTCTACCGCCTCTCCGCCACCGTGCCGCTACACAGTGCTCGATCGCTCTCTCACTCTCTCTCTCTCTCTCTCTCTCTCTCTCACATGCAGGAGAAGGAAACCAAGGAGATAAGGCAAGAGCACTCTTGTATTCACAACACATGAGAATGAGGATTTTAGGGTTACATTTGACTCTTATAGGTGACTTGGCCGTTCACACTTGGGTGCCCATACATGGCCGGCCGATCCTAACCCTTATCCTACTGATATTCAAGGTGCGCCTCTCATCGGCGATCACCCAATCCCTTCATCCTTAACATATGGTGCCGACAAGCCCGGCCCATGACTCAGAATATTTAAATTAATGACGTAAAACATAGTACGTCTCAATGTCCGTCTCATAGGTTAACACCCACATCCTCATAACCAGGTGGCTGTAACATATACACCTCTTCTTACAAATCCCCATGCAAGAATGCATTCTTTACATCCATCTGATGTAAATACCATTCCTTTGACGCAGCCACTGCTATCACAACTCTCACTATTGCCATCTTGGCAACTGGGCTGAAAGTTTCCTCATAATCAATGCCATATGTCTGCGCATATCCTTTGGCTACCAATTTAGCCTTGTACCTGTTTATGCTTCCATCACTGTTATGTTTTACTTTGTATACCCACTTGCATCCAATAGCTTTCTTGCCTTTAGGCAATTGCACTAAATCCCAAGTCTCATTTCCATATAGTGCATCCATCTCCTCATCCATAGCTTTCTCCCAACACACATTTCCAACAGCCTCATCAATGCATGTGGGCTCAACAACCTGCACAACCTTTGCCATATATGCATAGTGATGTGCCACATAACCATCATAGGTAAATCTCTGCACAGGATTTTTCACTCTCCCAGATCTTCTCAGCTTCTCATTCATGGCTTCCATAGCCTTCTTTACACCAGGTGTTCTCATAGCTGGGATCCCAAGCCCCTCATCAAGGCTCATATCTGAGCCACTAGACTCTCCATCAACATGAGAATGCCCTGCAGAAATGTCAGGCATACCAAGGGGCTCAACCACTTTCTCTTTTCCTTTACGTGATGTACTAATCACATTTGCAGGACTAGTATTATGATGCAGCCTACCACTCCATGGTCTATCAACAGACCCACTAGATGAGGACTCTCCTGGTCTACTCAAAGACTGTGATTGCTGACATGCATTCTGTGCAACCACACTTCCACTCACATCAGCCCCAACAGCTTCTTTTTCAGCAGCATACCAGCTGCTCATCTCATCAAAGACAACATCCCTGCTTACCCTCAACTCACGTGTAGCAGGGTTATAACACTTGTATCCCTTTTGCTCAAGGGAATATCCAATAAACACACATTTTTCAGCTTTTGGATCCAGCTTAGTTCTCAGCTCATCTGGCACATGCACATATGCAATGCATCCAAAGACTTTCAGATGAGACAAATCTGGTTTTCTGCCAGTAAACCTCTCCTCTGGAGTTACATCATGTATGGCTGCAGTTGGAGTCCTGTTCATGATGTATACTGCTGTAGAAACAGCCTCAGCCCAATAGCTATGCGGCATATTCTTCTCTTCCATCAATGCTCGCACAATCTCAGCAATGTGCATGTTTTTCCGCTCAGCAACTCCATTTTGCTGTGGAGTATATCTGCATGTAAACTGTCTCCGAATACCATTCTTCTTCAAAAATTCAGAGAACTCATTGGAGAAGTCCTCTCCCCCTCCATCTGACCTTAGGCACTTTACATATTTCCCTGTTTGCTTTTCAACTAAAACTCTGAAATTCTGAAAGTGATTGAACACCTCACTCTTCTCCTTCAAGAAATATACCCACACTTTCCTTGTGTGGTCATCGATGAATGTCACATAGTACCTGCAGCCTCCCTTAGATATGGTCTTTGTAGGACCCCATACATCTGAATGCATAACATCTAGTGCATTTCTGCTCACATATCTGTTAAGTGGAAACACATGCTTTGTTTGCTTCCCAAATTGGCATGCTTCACATATTTTCTGCATACCTTCCACTTTAAATTTTGGCAGCCCTGTCACAATTCCTTTAGTTTGCATAGACTTCAATCTCTGCACATTCACATGTCCAATCCTTTTATGCCAAATGTCTGTGTCTGTAACAATTCCTGAACCGTTTGCAAACATCGCAGCACTCATTTCAGGCATGTCTACATTCAATGTAAACATTCTGCCCACTCTGTTGCCTTTTGCAACCAACCTGCACTTGTCTTTAAAATCTTCAACATAACAACCATCAGGGTTAAACCGAACCTGCAAACCCTGCTCAATCATCTGGCCAACTGAAACCAGATTCTTTGTTATGTTCAGAACGTAAAGTACATCTGCAAGATACTTCACTTTGCCATCCTGCATAGACAATGGCATATCTCCAACATGGGCAATTGGATGAGCAGTGTCATCCCCTGTTTCCATAAAACCTGGTCTTTCTGGGTTTTTCATCTCCTTGAACCACTCCCCATGACTTGTCATGTGGTTCGAAGCACCTGAATCCACATACCATACATCATCTTTTTGTGCTGCATCAACATTTTCAGACATGGCATTCACAACATGCTGCATAACAAACAACCTTTCATTATCCTCATTATTTCTGCTTGAGGATGCATAGTTGTTTTGCTGCACTTTCCCATTTTGCATGTCAGCCTGCTTCTTATAGCATTCTCCCTACACATGTCCAGGCTTATCACAATAATAGCATTCACGTGCATCATTATATTGCCTTTGCTGATTTCCACGGCCTCTTTGACTCCCCCTGCCTCTGAATTTGCCTCTTCCACCTGCGTGTTGTTGCTGCTGCTGCTGGCCATAATTCTGATTACCTGTTCGGCCACCTCCTTGACCGCGTCCACGGCCTCCTCTACCTCGTCCTCTTCTTGAACTCATGTAGAAGGCCTATTGCTCTCAACTGTTTTTGCTTTGTGAAGACTGTTGGTCTTCACCCAAGCTCTTCTCTTCGATTATCAGCATAGACACCAAATCTGTAAAGTTGGGAATGTTTTCCCGAGTCTGAATAGACGTCTTGAACGCCTTATATTGTGGCCCGAGACCACGTAGAGAGACCTCCACCTTATCATCATCATCTACTGACACACCAATAGATGCAAGGGATTCCACAATACCCTTTATCTTCAACGCATAGTCATTCACAGACATGCTCTTTTTCTCCACAGTATGAAGTTCATTCTTCAACTGTATCTTGCGTGCCTTGGTATTTGTTTCATAAAGCTTTACCAAGGTGTCCCACGCCTCCTTGGGGGACTTGGCATCCTGAATGTGCCCAATCATGGTGTCCTGTATACTAATGGATAGCCAATACATAACCTTCCTGGCTCCCTGGTTCCAGTCTTTAAACTCTTTCACATCTGCAGCAGTCGAATTTATATCCGGTATCTCCGGTGCCCTTCATGCTCACCTTCTATGTAGTCCCAATTGCCCTTTCCCATCAGGAAATTCGTCAACCTGAACCTCCAAGCATGGAAGATATTCTTATCAAGCTTCTCAGCCACAATCTGGGTTATCCCATCATTTGACATCTTGCCAAACACACAATTTAACCAGAAACAACACTCTGGTTTGTCCTGCACAAACTGCTATATTTTTGTAGCGGTACTGTAGTACTCTCAAATGTCACAACCAATGACCTCAATGTGCATACATACACCCAATGTAGCGGTACTGTAGTGCTCTCAAATGTCACAACCAATGACCTCAATATGCATACATACACCCAATGGCAACTGTAGACCTCTTTGTAGCACCCACAGTGTGCACAGTCAATCTGTCTTCCTGCAGTTCTTAAAACAGAGTTCTGTAAAGAATCGATGACTTACTTGCAGTGCTCGAAATAGCCTGCTTTCTGAAAAACGGAGGTCCAGACGCGCCCGAAACGCGTTTTCGGCCCAAAAAATTTGGTCCGATAGGACAATATAGTTGCCCTATAGCTTTACTCCCACGAAGAAAGCTCCTCAATCAGAGATCGTTTGCCGGTGCCTCCCGTAGAGCTCCCGACAAGGGTGTAATCACCAACACAAATAGGGAAGAGTAGTTGAAGCTCTTACCCTCATACCGCTTCCTGTGGTTCTCTTGCTTGCAGCTCAGCCCTTAGTACAAACCAGGCTCTGATACCATGAAAAGATGCAAGGGGGAAGAGAGCTTGAGCTCTTGCAAGCATACACACACACACACTCACAAAACCCTAATAGAGAACACACACAAGGTGAGAGGCTGAAAGTCTTCTTCTTCATCACTCAACACTCAACACACCATATACAAGATAAGAGTACACATAATATGAAAGGTACTCAACCAATACATACACGGGTTCTCCATAGTGTGAACCCGACTAAATGAGCTGGTGCCATAACTATGCCAGTGGGGGATTTTTTTTTGCGAGCTTTTTGGAGCAATGAACAAGGAGTCCGAGCTTTGCAAAGGACCATGAACTTACTATGAGCTTTGTAAAGGACCAAGAACTTACTTACATATAAATAACAAGCTTTGAAAGATCAACAATATAAATTTCAATCTTTTGATCCACATCATACTTATTGATATAATTACATATATTCATATATGTAACTAAATTCATGCACCTCATACATATACACATACAAAATATACATATACATACATACATGCAAGAGCTACCTACATACATACTAACATATATACATACATACATACATACATACATACATACTTTCTTACTTACTTAAAGGAAAAAAAACAATCCTTTAAAGAGCTACCTACATACATACTAACATATATACATACATACATACATACATACATACATACTTTCTTACTTACTTAAAGGAAAAAAAACAATCCTTTAAAGATAAAAAATATATATATCGATCTGTAAAGTTCCAAACCATGAAAATCTCGATTACAAAGTCTTTGATCCACATCATACTTATTGATATAATTATATATATACATATATCTACCTAAATTCATACACCTCATACATATACATATACATACATACATATATACAAGAGCCACCTACGCAGCACTAACATATATACATACATTCTATACATACATACTTTCTTACTTACTTAAATATAAAACACAATCTTTTAAAGATCAAAAATGTATATATCGATCTTTAAACTTCCAAACCATGACAATCTCGAATACAAAGTCTTTTGATCCACAAATTATAGCATTCTAATTATAGCATTCTTCTACATGTCATCCTGACCTAATGAGAAATCTCCCAGACATGCTTTGGCTACCTCCATGTCATTCTCTATCCCCATATAGTGCCTTTTTAACTCTTGGCATGCACGTCCCAAGCCTCCACATCCCGCAAAAACGTCCAAGACACTATCTCCTTCACTTGAGAAGGTCTCCACTAGCCACCTACAATGAAATACAATCATAAACGTGCATCTAAGTATTTTGAAAAAGTAGCTATGAAAATGACCAGAATGAAAATTGTCTCACCTAAAGAACATAGGAGATCTTTCTGCACCACCTCGAATGTAGTGCTCCAAGACCATTGTGCGTTGGAATGGATGCTTCTTATTCTTCTCAAAAATGAAATTTCGTTGAGCGTTGAATAACTTCTTTGAAACATTTTGCCCAGCCTCACGATCAATAATAGGGACATGGCAATTTACTCGATAGAACATACTAAGCGCCAATGTATACACCTACCATAACGAGAAAACATTATGTTTGGATATCCATACCACATAACATGTATACACAAAGGGAAATATTTTAGAGATTATGACTTACCCGTTCTCCATTGTCATACAAATAACTTGATTCCACATGAACAGACATTGTTCGATGCATGACCAATCCAACTTTCTTTCCCATGGAATATATTTTAGGAAGTTGATCCATTAGACTCAAACACACAAACCAACCCTCATCAGCCACAAACAAACCAACAAAACTGAGTGTGGCACGTATCAATGATGAAGAAACTTGATTCCATGAGGGACACCCATCTGTATCTACATCAACAACTTGTAAACCTGTAGGAAAGTCAGCCCATACGAGGCGAGCCACTGTATCTGAGGGAGCACCTCTATGAGATAGAGCCTTGGGAATCTTCATCAAGAATTCTTCCACACTACATAAAAGATTTATGATGTTTGGTTTTGGTAAGTACAACTTGGAAAACTAATTATATGGTGAAATTATTCTTTTTACCTATCTGAGCCCTCCGAAAGAGTATGGATGTCTACTAGCAATATGTGTGAAAAACATCTCTCACCTGCAAGTAAACAAGACAAAAAATGAGATGCATTTCGAAAGCACACACTTCTCAAAATAAATTTGCAATGGAAAGTACTCTTACTAGTCATGTCCATGATGTCACGTTGTCCTGACACCTCCCCCTCTTGAAGATGCTCTGGAGGGTCTCTCTCTTGATTTTCATTTGTGGGGTCTCCCTCTTGAACATCATGCATAATGTCAAGACGTCTCTTTGTTCGCCTCTCACGTTGCACTTGAGATGATGTAGATGTATGCTCTTGGTGTGATTGTGGCACTTGTGACAGTGGTGTGGATGGTTTTGGGGCCACGCGCGAGGATCCAACTACTGGAGACTGGGTCAAGATTGTTGGCTGTGGGGAAGGTATTCTAGAGTCTTCTTGAGTTGGGGGCTCTCTTTCAAGCTCAGATTGGCAATTCTTAAATTCTTCAAGAAATAGATCAAGATAATTAGTAAAAAGGTAAAAATCCCCATACCTTTTTGTATATGTATATGTATGTAGATGTATATGTATATGTACATGTATGTGTATGTGTATATGCATATGTATATGTATATGTATGTAGGTATGTATCTATGTATATGTATGTAGGCATGTGTCTATGTATATGTATGTGTATGTATATGTATGTAGGTATATGTATCTATTTATATGTATATGTATGTAGGTATGTATATATCAAAACTTAACAATGTTTCTTTAAAATCTAACATGCCAATTCTTAAATGTAACATGAACTTTGTATGTATGTAGGAATTTAGTGTATGTATGTAGGTATGTATTTATGTATGCATATGTATATATACATATGTATATACATATGTATTTGTATATGTATATATCTGTATGTATATGTATCTAATATGTATATGCATATGGATAGTTTACATATGTATAGGTAGGAAGGTTTACATAAACATATACATTTACATTTACATGCATATAATTTAGTAGAAAGCAAAAAAGTACCTTTTTCTAGGAGCTCCTCACTTGGAGGCACATGATTTAGAGGATAGTCCAACCACCAAGGACATCTCTTAAATTCCCAATCAAAAACCCCTCTCTCAACCCATTCCTTCGGATACATTGTTTCCGAGGAATTTGGATCTACCCATTCTTTGATTGCTTCCGTCTCTTCGTCCATTAGACCTTGGCCAATGAGTAGCTGCACCCACCTACATGTCCAAAATAAAACAAACAGTACTAAAATATTTTTTTAAAAGCGTATATGTATTTTCTACAAAAATGTAATGGCATTGGAAGATATATACCTATAGACAACCCTCTTTGCGGCATTCTCCACCTCAGGTTGCTTTTGGCCTTCCTTTACTTTTCCAATCTTTGCCCACACCTCATGGAAGGCCCATGGTATGTGTTTCAATCGCTCCTCTTGCACCCATTGCATAAATGGTGGGATGTAGATAACATCATCATATACCAATAAACCCTCCAAAATAGAGTCTGCCTCTCCTATTAGCTCTTCCCAATACAACTCTTTCTTCATATGCAGCAACGTCTTTTTGTTATCCCCAAACATCTCTGAAATTACCTTGTCCTTTGCCCTCCCGGTCATAAGCATTTGAAGCAATTCCGTCTTCCTATTTCAGCATCATACCAAACCCATAAGAGATTAGATATTAAGGTTAGTTTATGTTAAGGGAGGTTTATTGACATGTGACATACCTTTGAGTTGAAATCCGAGATATGGCGACTGTGTAGAGCTTTTCTTTGGTCAGAGCAACCAATCCCTTCTTGGACCAATCATAGTTATATACGAGTTGAAAGAATGCATCACCATTGGATGGGTTTGCAATTATGAGCATCTTGTACGCTCTATCTCGAAATGTTTGCTCTACACCATGTCTGGCTTTCTCACATTTTGTCTCATATTCTTGCAACCCCATGGCATGTCTATCAATGCATGATATAGCTTGCTTCACCGCATTTTCAAACGGTGTCTACGTATAACGAAAAGGACTCATTATCACTCACACGATTAAAAAACATTGATAATCTGTTTATTAATGATATTGGGAAATGCAAACACTACTGTAAGATCCCTGTTCCCACCGAGCAACGGATTCACGATACTGGCAGCGGAAGTAGCACTTCTCGCGCGGGACAGGGGTCCCACATTCGGGGCCTCACCCACGGATATCCAGATAAGAGACTAATCCGTCGGTTGTTCCAAAACCGAACCCGGAAAAACTTCCTTTACCGGAAAGCACGGGCGATTCCACCTGGATAACTTTTTACTCTAACGTAGTCAAGAACATTTCTGTTCGAGCTGATCCAATTGCATCTATAAGATACATGGTCAGATTAAGGAAGAAACTTGCACTTGGATCATTGGGATCAACGCTTTTTTCCCCATTCAAGAGGCACAGCCGTTGATTCCTATCCATAGAACAGTTACTGTCCGGGATTTATTTTATCTATCGTAAAAACAAAAGTTTGAGTCTCGATTTACGGATCCATCAGTCCAGCCTAACCCCATCCGATCCCATGGGTTAGCCAACCGCCCAACCACTGTAGTGATGGGATCCAATTTGGAATTTGGTTAGGTTTTGTCCCGGGTACCAAGGAAAAGAATTCCAAGGCCCCCTAGCCGGAAGTTCATGCAAACATAAAACTAGCCACACCACTTACACACCCAATATGAAATTGCCTTTTTCTTAGCATCAGCTAACTTTAAAACAATCCTTTAATGAAACCATAGTACCACTGATCACAATCTTCCAATTTATCCGGTTGATTCATAATTTCCCATCATTCCTTCATCAGAGTATCTATGGCATCATTGGCAACTAGAACGCTCACCACCTGTCCACACAGGGGCCTTTTCAATAGTTCCTAGCCCATAATACTCGGCAATATAATCACTTATAAAAATCAAGATGGACTCTCGTTGAAGATCAGCAAGATCAACCAACAGATCCATATAAAGAGCCATGGACTCATCCATTGAAGACCAGCAAGGTCAATCAACCAGATCCATGCCCGGTTTCACAAAACAACTCTTACTCCTTGTTCCAATATCTTCCTCGACGCACGCGTGGGTATCCTGGGCGACCCAGAGCCCGAGCACCGTATGGTCAGCACCCTCTAGGATCCTTTCGCAGGTGACCTAGCGCTTCACTCATAGGCCGCTTCCTTGGTCCCTCATCCACCGTACCGGAAGCTCACCATTTAAATCGAACCGAGGCTGGTCAAGACCTCGGTCGACCTTGCTACGCGAGACGTCCTCCATTGACTCTCCGTCAGCAGTTGCAACTTTAACAGTTAGGTCTTCATGACCTTAATCCACAAGATGGTCAAAATGCTTCCCCAGCATTCTTGACATAAAACAGTCATTTACAAACAGTCACAAAATACAGTTTCTAAATCAAACTCTCGTCTTTCCACATTATCCCTCCTTAGTCCACATTACTTATTCCACATTCCATTCAATGTGTACTCATTCTCATCCATTTCCCCATCTCGACGACACATTAATTCACATTCACATTCATACATCCACATTTACATGGATACATCCATTTTCATATCCTCGTTTATACATCCACATCCCATATCCACATTCATACATACACATCCATATCCACATCCATACATCCACATTCACATCCACATTCACATTCACATCCTCATTTATACATCCACATCCACATCCATATTCACATCCATACATCCACATCTACATGCATACCTCCATTTTCACATCCTCATTTATACATCCACATCCCTTATCTACATTCATACATACACATCCATATCCACATCCATACATCCACATCCACATTCATATTCACATCCATATATCCACATCTATATGCATACATCCATATATCCACATCTATATGTATACATCCATTATCACGTCCTCATTCATACATCCACATCCACATACATACATACATCCACATCTACATACATACATACATCCACATCCACATTCCCATTCACATCTATACATCCATATCTACATCCACATACATACATACATCCACATCCACATTCCCATTCACATCTATACATCCACATCTACATCCACATTCATATACATCCACATCCACATTCCCATTCACATCTATACATTCACATCTACATCCACATACATACATACATCCACATCCACATTTCCATTCACATCTATACATCCACATCTACATCCACATTCACATCTATGCATATACATCTTCATGCATACATCCATTTTCACATTCATACATCCACTTTCACATTCATACATCCATACTCCCATCTCCACATCCACACATCCACATACATACATCCATTTCCACATTCCCATTCATGTAACCCCATATGTCTTCACATCTAATCTTTTACATCACATCCATTCTCGCCCTATCACAACCCATATACATCCTATTCTATCACATACACTTCTTACCTCATCCCATACACATCTTATCACATCCTATCACTTTCCATACGCATCTTATCAATTCTTATCACATCTCATACACCTCTTATCACATCTTATCACATTTCATATCTTTTAAAAAAAAAAGAGAATTCTTATATTTGATATAAGATTTCTCTACACATTTATTTATACATAAATTCCATTTAAGGAGACTAACACTTTCGAATTTAAAATCAATCTTTTATGCATCTTCTTATGCATAAATTCAGTTTGGTAGGAAATTACACTTTTAGAATAAAAGAATTTCTCTTATGCATCTAAGTTAAGCATAAAATCCATTTATGAGAAAAATCACACTTTTAGTATAAAAAGAATATCTTTTATGCATACCTATATGCATGAAATCCAATATGATAAAAGTAATACTTTTGATATAAAAATTTATCATTATGCATACTCTTATGCATGAAAATAGAAATGATAAAAGTAACACTTTTGATATAAAAATTTATCATTATGCATATTCCTATGCATGAAAATAAAAATGATAAAAGTAACACTTTTGATATAAAAATTTATCATTATGCATACTCTTATGCATGAAATAAAAATGTTAAAAATAACACTTTTGATATAAAAATTTATCCATTATGCATACTTCTATGCATGAAATAAAAATGGTAAAAATAACACTTTTGATATAAAAATTTATCCTTTATGCATAATATTAAAATTCAATTTCTCCATGATTATAATGAAATTCTTTCAATTAATCTAGGATGATGATTCCTAGAATATGGTAGGAAGTCCTCTTTTTATGCTTTGAATGAAAATTTTTTATGCATAATTTTTATAAAAATTTTGCCATAGCTCCGCTGCTATGACTGATAAATCTCAATTTTTCTAAGGGATAAAGCTTATCATTAAGGAAATAATTAAAATGATTCTCTAATTGGATCCTTAATCCATAATGGATTGAATCATCAATATACATAAACTAATAAAAGCATAAGAAAAAGCCATTAATTTGGCCTCAAGCATAGCTTTATCTTGGGTTAAGGAAAAGCTTTATGAAAAGCTTGATTTGGATTGAGAATGGGTCATGAGTATGACCATTTCTTGAGTGAGAGAGAGAATTTACATAAGAATCATTAGAATTTAAACATAAATGAAAATTAACTTCAATAGCATTTATTAAATTATGTAACTCTTCACTACTATTCAAACTTCAATAGCATTTAAAAAAAACCATACCAATTAAACTTCTCAAGCTTGAGAGGGGTTGAGAAGAGAGAAACATTGAGAAATTATAGAAAGATGAATATTCACTAATTACCTTACAACTTGCTTGATTCTTTGTTCACGGTAGAGGCCCCCAACCAATCAATTGGTTAAGTATGTTGATGGAGCCACTAATGGGAATTGAAGAAAGAGGGAAGCTCCAAAAACTAGTGAATTATTAAATGAATTCACAGTTTCTGGCTTAGGTGGAGTAGAGTAACGATGCATAAACACTATATATTTTTCAACAAGGGGGAGGCTTCTATTTATAGGAAAAATTGAGCTCCTAACCAAACAAACTGATTCTAGAATTTTCTAAATCAGTTTGGTCAATATTTGACCATTTTTAGGTCAGTTAAGCTAACTTTTTGGAACTAGACTTGAATGAGGAGAGAGGAGAGATGAAATATCTCAATTTTTATGAGTTTAAAACTCATTCAAGCATGTGAAATATGCACCTCCTTTAAAGAACTCCCCTTCCTTACATATGTGTCATAATGGAATCATTTTAATATTGCTCATAGTTTTTTTACTAATAAACCTTGTACATTTTCAACTCTTCATCTTATGTGAAATATGCACCTCCTTTAAAGAACTCCCCTTCCTTACATATGTGTCATAATGGAATCATTTTAATATTGCTCATAGTTTTTTACTAATAAACCTTGTACATTTTCAACTCTTCATCTTATGTGAAATATGCACCTCCTTTAAAGAACTCCCCTTCCTTACATATGTGTCATAATGGAATCATTTTAATATTGCTCATAGTTTTTTACTAATAAACCTTGTACATTTTCAACTCTTCATCTTATGTGAGCATTTAAGGGACTCCCCTTCCTTACATATGTGTCATAATAAAATCATTATACCCAAAATATCTCATATTTTTAATATTGCACATAGTTTTTTACTAATAAACCTTGTACATTTTCAACTCTTCACCTCATGTGAGCATTTACTCATTTTTGGGTATTTTCTTTTTTACAAGTTGGATTTATCTCCTTCCTACACATGGATTGATGCTATTGGTCCATAGGAACCTTAATTGGACCATAGTCTAAAGATTTCTGAAAATCTAGACCCTTAGACTAAGGTTCTTTATACCTATTTCCAATTAATTCCAATTGCACATTGGAAAATTCTTTTTGAATTTCTGTTTCAGGGGAACTCATCTGAATTAGAAGAGATCTTTTTCTATCCAAAATTATTCAAAATCTGAATATTCTCTCTCTAGAATATTTTTCTCTCTCTAGGCTAAAACAGATAGAAACAAGGTCTTTATATTTCTGAAGAGGGATTGATTACAGGGAAAGATACTAGACATCAAAAGGGGTTGGGGGAGGAATCTTACATTCTACCCCACTTAAAAAACGCGAGATGTCCTCATCTCGCAACTTGTGATAATTTCGCAAGATTCACGAATATGAGACTTAGAGAAAAATTTTAATCAAGATTAACCACCAAGATAAGTCTTAAAGAGAGCAAGATTCAAAATACGAACAAGATTTAAACTTTATTCATTCTCAGAACTTATACAGTAAAGATAGAGGAACTCTTTACACTTCCATAAGCCCGTCCATCATATGGTCACAAAAGCAGTCCTCACAAGCTGCACAAGTATAAGGTAACTCATCTATGGGAATGATTCTGTGGGTTATTGCTGCGCCTATCTCAGTGGTATGAGGTGTTCTAACAAAAGGACCTCTGAGAGGCAAGCCAAAAACGGGGTAAAGGCATATCTTCTCATGAGGAAGAAAACACGCCAGTAAGAAGACCCGCTCAGAAAACCCAGGATGCCTTGATCTCATGACGCAGTAGTATCGGGGACCCAAACCCAAAGCTTCAATAACCATGGCCAAGCGGACATTGTTACGAAAGTGCTGCTGACCCCAGGGTGTTACCCTAGTTATGTTTTGATAGGTCCGCCATTTGGTTTGCGCTACAGAAGTTCCCAAGTGAGGGAAAAGTGAGCGCTCATACTGCTCTATAAAATCCTTCTTCACAGATTCACTTGCGTCTTGAAGGTGAGGAATCATTATGGATAAAACTAGTTCTCGTTGCCAAGCCATGAAGGAGATTAAGAAAGAAAGGAGATCGATGGAAGTAAGATTACTGTGAGCGACAAGTAAAAGTTACGACTTATATAAAGGAAGGAGCTAGCGTAACTTAGAAGCCAACAGTAACTTGCCACTGAAGTTTTACCGTCTTTCCATGATTTGGGTTTGACACATATTTCTATAGAAAGCATTAAGAACCTTGAGATGAGAAGATAAAAGAGGTTCGTAGGCTAAGTTACCTACCTTCTTTGGTCCACAATATCTGGGAATAACTTCTTATACTTCCTAAGAGATAAAGAACTTCTTTTGGGCCGTACTCGAATGAAGACCAAAACCTTGATATCCAAAACATCGATTCTCACTTCTGAACTCATTGTTCTGAATCCTTAAAACAGGTGGGACTCTTGAGAAGTATTCAGGGAAAAGGTTCTTCCTTTTTTTCTTAAACAGAATCTTTCTTTTATTTTAGAGAGAGAATAATTATAAGATCAGAAAGGGAGATTCTTACTCCTGTATACCTCGAAGGCTGGGGGAGAATCTTACATTCTACCCCACTTGAAAAGAGCGAGATGTCCTCATCTCGCAAGGTAGAGGACAACTCTTTTTCTTAAGATCCAATTTTATTCTGGGTTCCTTATATTCTGGTCAACCCATCAGAATACTGGGATAATTATCCCTTAAATAGAACTCATCATTAAATAACAATTCATTTAAATCATATCATTCATAACTTTAACACGATAATGGTCCATTAGACCGAAAATTTCCTTCTGAACATTCCTCCACGGAATTTAAGTTAAGCAAGTTCTCAATTTGTCATTCCTTAACTTGATCTACCGTCTCAAGTATTAACAGTAGCAATTTGACAACATAATCCACTAATCTCATAGTGATTTGCTGAATCATTTTCATCATTTATCATTACAGGGACTCGTCCCAATCATCCACATTGTGGTTTCGCTCAGCTTATTACATTTCAACCCATTTTCAAGGATCATCATTTTTCAATCAGAATCCAAATCAATTCATCAGTTCCCAAACAGAATTAAAAATCATATCAACCACATTCAAAATCATCATCTGGATAGCATTAACGCTTATAATTTCAAGTCTTAGATTTACTCGTATATACTGTCAGTAAAGAGCTGCAGTATACTCTCGGTATATACGGGTAGTCACTGCCCTTGGAATTATAAGGTAAATACCATCATGTCTAGGCCTCAAGCAAGTCACGGATTCTATATAATTGCGGTACTTCCATCTGAAGACCCAATTACCAAATTACGAATTTCAGTTTGAATATCAAATTGTATGAATTATATCACACAATTACAACCTTTTTGATTCTTGAAAATTTTTTGATATATTTGGCTTCTCGGTTGATCCTCATTTAACCAAAATGCTCTGATACCAACTGTAAGATCCCTGTTCCCACCGAGCAACGGATTCACGATACTGGCAGCGGAAGTAGCACTTCTCGCGCGGGACAGGGGTCCCACATTCGGGGCCTCACCCACGGATATCCAGATAAGAGACTAATCCGTCGGTTGTTCCAAAACCGAACCCGGAAAAACTTCCTTTACCGGAAAGCACGGGCGATTCCACCTGGATAACTTTTTACTCTAACGTAGTCAAGAACATTTCTGTTCGAGCTGATCCAATTGCATCTATAAGATACATGGTCAGATTAAGGAAGAAACTTGCACTTGGATCATTGGGATCAACGCTTTTTTCCCCATTCAAGAGGCACAGCCGTTGATTCCTATCCATAGAACAGTTACTGTCCGGGATTTATTTTATCTATCGTAAAAACAAAAGTTTGAGTCTCGATTTACGGATCCATCAGTCCAGCCTAACCCCATCCGATCCCATGGGTTAGCCAACCGCCCAACCACTGTAGTGATGGGATCCAATTTGGAATTTGGTTAGGTTTTGTCCCGGGTACCAAGGAAAAGAATTCCAAGGCCCCCTAGCCGGAAGTTCATGCAAACATAAAACTAGCCACACCACTTACACACCCAATATGAAATTGCCTTTTTCTTAGCATCAGCTAACTTTAAAACAATCCTTTAATGAAACCATAGTACCACTGATCACAATCTTCCAATTTATCCGGTTGATTCATAATTTCCCATCATTCCTTCATCAGAGTATCTATGGCATCATTGGCAACTAGAACGCTCACCACCTGTCCACACAGGGGCCTTTTCAATAGTTCCTAGCCCATAATACTCGGCAATATAATCACTTATAAAAATCAAGATGGACTCTCGTTGAAGATCAGCAAGATCAACCAACAGATCCATATAAAGAGCCATGGACTCATCCATTGAAGACCAGCAAGGTCAATCAACCAGATCCATGCCCGGTTTCACAAAACAACTCTTACTCCTTGTTCCAATATCTTCCTCGACGCACGCGTGGGTATCCTGGGCGACCCAGAGCCCGAGCACCGTATGGTCAGCACCCTCTAGGATCCTTTCGCAGGTGACCTAGCGCTTCACTCATAGGCCGCTTCCTTGGTCCCTCATCCACCGTACCGGAAGCTCACCATTTAAATCGAACCGAGGCTGGTCAAGACCTCGGTCGACCTTGCTACGCGAGACGTCCTCCATTGACTCTCCGTCAGCAGTTGCAACTTTAACAGTTAGGTCTTCATGACCTTAATCCACAAGATGGTCAAAATGCTTCCCCAGCATTCTTGACATAAAACAGTCATTTACAAACAGTCACAAAATACAGTTTCTAAATCAAACTCTCGTCTTTCCACATTATCCCTCCTTAGTCCACATTACTTATTCCATATTCCATTCAATGTGTACTCATTCTCATCCATTTCCCCATCTCGACGACACATTAATTCACATTCACATTCATACATCCACATTTACATGGATACATCCATTTTCATATCCTCGTTTATACATCCACATCCCATATCCACATTCATACATACACATCCATATCCACATCCATACATCCACATTCACATCCACATTCACATTCACATCCTCATTTATACATCCACATCCACATCCATATTCACATCCATACATCCACATCTACATGCATACCTCCATTTTCACATCCTCATTTATACATCCACATCCCTTATCTACATTCATACATACACATCCATATCCACATCCATACATCCACATCCACATTCATATTCACATCCATATATCCACATCTATATGCATACATCCATATATCCACATCTATATGTATACATCCATTATCACGTCCTCATTCATACATCCACATCCACATACATACATACATCCACATCTACATACATACATACATCCACATCCACATTCCCATTCACATCTATACATCCATATCTACATCCACATACATACATACATCCACATCCACATTCCCATTCACATCTATACATCCACATCTACATCCACATTCATATACATCCACATCCACATTCCCATTCACATCTATACATTCACATCTACATCCACATACATACATACATCCACATCCACATTTCCATTCACATCTATACATCCACATCTACATCCACATTCACATCTATGCATATACATCTTCATGCATACATCCATTTTCACATTCATACATCCACTTTCACATTCATACATCCATACTCCCATCTCCACATCCACACATCCACATACATACATCCATTTCCACATTCCCATTCATGTAACCCCATATGTCTTCACATCTAATCTTTTACATCACATCCATTCTCGCCCTATCACAACCCATATACATCCTATTCTATCACATACACTTCTTACCTCATCCCATACACATCTTATCACATCCTATCACTTTCCATACGCATCTTATCAATTCTTATCACATCTCATACACCTCTTATCACATCTTATCACATTTCATATCTTTTAAAAAAAAAAGAGAATTCTTATATTTGATATAAGATTTCTCTACACATTTATTTATACATAAATTCCATTTAAGGAGACTAACACTTTCGAATTTAAAATCAATCTTTTATGCATCTTCTTATGCATAAATTCAGTTTGGTAGGAAATTACACTTTTAGAATAAAAGAATTTCTCTTATGCATCTAAGTTAAGCATAAAATCCATTTATGAGAAAAATCACACTTTTAGTATAAAAAGAATATCTTTTATGCATACCTATATGCATGAAATCCAATATGATAAAAGTAATACTTTTGATATAAAAATTTATCATTATGCATACTCTTATGCATGAAAATAGAAATGATAAAAGTAACACTTTTGATATAAAAATTTATCATTATGCATATTCCTATGCATGAAAATAAAAATGATAAAAGTAACACTTTTGATATAAAAATTTATCATTATGCATACTCTTATGCATGAAATAAAAATGTTAAAAATAACACTTTTGATATAAAAATTTATCCATTATGCATACTTCTATGCATGAAATAAAAATGGTAAAAATAACACTTTTGATATAAAAATTTATCCTTTATGCATAATATTAAAATTCAATTTCTCCATGATTATAATGAAATTCTTTCAATTAATCTAGGATGATGATTCCTAGAATATGGTAGGAAGTCCTCTTTTTATGCTTTGAATGAAAATTTTTTATGCATAATTTTTATAAAAATTTTGCCATAGCTCCGCTGCTATGACTGATAAATCTCAATTTTTCTAAGGGATAAAGCTTATCATTAAGGAAATAATTAAAATGATTCTCTAATTGGATCCTTAATCCATAATGGATTGAATCATCAATATACATAAACTAATAAAAGCATAAGAAAAAGCCATTAATTTGGCCTCAAGCATAGCTTTATCTTGGGTTAAGGAAAAGCTTTATGAAAAGCTTGATTTGGATTGAGAATGGGTCATGAGTATGACCATTTCTTGAGTGAGAGAGAGAATTTACATAAGAATCATTAGAATTTAAACATAAATGAAAATTAACTTCAATAGCATTTATTAAATTATGTAACTCTTCACTACTATTCAAACTTCAATAGCATTTAAAAAAAACCATACCAATTAAACTTCTCAAGCTTGAGAGGGGTTGAGAAGAGAGAAACATTGAGAAATTATAGAAAGATGAATATTCACTAATTACCTTACAACTTGCTTGATTCTTTGTTCACGGTAGAGGCCCCCAACCAATCAATTGGTTAAGTATGTTGATGGAGCCACTAATGGGAATTGAAGAAAGAGGGAAGCTCCAAAAACTAGTGAATTATTAAATGAATTCACAGTTTCTGGCTTAGGTGGAGTAGAGTAACGATGCATAAACACTATATATTTTTCAACAAGGGGGAGGCTTCTATTTATAGGAAAAATTGAGCTCCTAACCAAACAAACTGATTCTAGAATTTTCTAAATCAGTTTGGTCAATATTTGACCATTTTTAGGTCAGTTAAGCTAACTTTTTGGAACTAGACTTGAATGAGGAGAGAGGAGAGATGAAATATCTCAATTTTTATGAGTTTAAAACTCATTCAAGCATGTGAAATATGCACCTCCTTTAAAGAACTCCCCTTCCTTACATATGTGTCATAATGGAATCATTTTAATATTGCTCATAGTTTTTTTACTAATAAACCTTGTACATTTTCAACTCTTCATCTTATGTGAAATATGCACCTCCTTTAAAGAACTCCCCTTCCTTACATATGTGTCATAATGGAATCATTTTAATATTGCTCATAGTTTTTTACTAATAAACCTTGTACATTTTCAACTCTTCATCTTATGTGAAATATGCACCTCCTTTAAAGAACTCCCCTTCCTTACATATGTGTCATAATGGAATCATTTTAATATTGCTCATAGTTTTTTACTAATAAACCTTGTACATTTTCAACTCTTCATCTTATGTGAGCATTTAAGGGACTCCCCTTCCTTACATATGTGTCATAATAAAATCATTATACCCAAAATATCTCATATTTTTAATATTGCACATAGTTTTTTACTAATAAACCTTGTACATTTTCAACTCTTCACCTCATGTGAGCATTTACTCATTTTTGGGTATTTTCTTTTTTACAAGTTGGATTTATCTCCTTCCTACACATGGATTGATGCTATTGGTCCATAGGAACCTTAATTGGACCATAGTCTAAAGATTTCTGAAAATCTAGACCCTTAGACTAAGGTTCTTTATACCTATTTCCAATTAATTCCAATTGCACATTGGAAAATTCTTTTTGAATTTCTGTTTCAGGGGAACTCATCTGAATTAGAAGAGATCTTTTTCTATCCAAAATTATTCAAAATCTGAATATTCTCTCTCTAGAATATTTTTCTCTCTCTAGGCTAAAACAGATAGAAACAAGGTCTTTATATTTCTGAAGAGGGATTGATTACAGGGAAAGATACTAGACATCAAAAGGGGTTGGGGGAGGAATCTTACAACTACCTTCCACACAAGCTGTGCCAAGATTGTAGCTGGAGCATTGTACCATTGCTCTCCACTTCGTCGCTCCAAACTAAGCTCCATTAAAGCCCACCTCCTTACGTCTTCACCTAGGTAGTCCAATATGGATGATTTGTCCGCCATTCCAAATCGTTGAAACATGAAGATCTCATGTGATAATGTGGGTGTCACACTAGTGCGTACCAATTTGTGTTGTAAAGAGTCACAATGAGCTAAGAACTTAACTATGACTTCACAATGTCCATAATTAAGTAGAGAGAGATCACTTACTCATTTTGAGATCGCAAAGCCAATAGCAATTCTCCTTCTTGCTTCTTGTCCACAACCAAAAATTGACATTTGACCCGGACATGGCGTGAGGGGCTATGAGACCAAGCTAGAGAAAGCAAAATAAAGATATTACAATATATTACTTTTAATGTTGCATAAAATCACTCTATGACATTCAAAAGAACATACCTTTGCGCACTCGAGACATCCATGCCTTCACACGATGATTTCCATCCCAAACAAGAAACTTCTTACCACTGAGATCCTCCCACTCAGTTCCTCTGATTTCATCCTCAAATCTGTCATGTTGTACCACCCAGTTTGGTCCCCATTCTTGCAAGTCTATTTGTGTGACCGCGAAATACATAGAGCTTCCTGGACGTGTAAGTGAAACTAAAAAAGGAGGAGATGCTTCGACATAACCATGGCAGTCAAAAGAATCACGAAACACCTCAAGCTGGGTAGAAATTGTACGGATGGATTCATTTGGAATCAGCCTGCATAAAGGGACCAATGGGGTAGAGGAATTGCGTTGCACAAAAAACTTAGTGAATACATCACCAAGCAATCCCAATTCAATAGATTTTCCAAGAAGCCTTCTATGGGTCTCCCCTTGACCAGTACTAGATTCAGGAATCTCCGTGTGAGTTGGAGGAGGTGAGCTCATTTCGTTCTCCAACACAAGCACTTCTTCCTCATGACCAAGAGAATTATGCGCTTCTGTTTCCTCTCTAACAGGAGATACATGTGAGGACAAAGGTGTCCGTGATTGAGCTTCCTCGCTAAGAGTCAAACAAACACGCCCAGATCTTAGTGAGTATCCTCTGTTGTCTGTAAGAAACACACACCAAGCCCAAGTAAGCATATCTAAAACAATAAAACATAATCTCAATAGAATCTTGGCTATTCACATCATATACCTTTCTTAGTCTTTGCCTGTTGTTTTCCTGCTTTTCTTGGAGTCATCTTCCTTTCTTTTGCCCTGAATATGAGTAGCAAAAAGTTTGAGCTGAATCACACATAAAACAATAAAACATAATCTCAATAGAATCTTGGCTATTCACATCATATACCTTTCTTAGTCTTTGCCTGTTGTTTTCCTGCTTTTCTTGGAGCCATCTTCCTTTCTTTTGCCCTGAATATGAGTAGCAAAAAGTTTGAGCTGAATCACACATAAACCCTACTTCATGTATATAGGAAAACATCAACCTCACACACAAACATCTCCTACTAGTGTGTGTGTGTGTGGGGAGAGAGAGAATAGCATAGACATGAAGTGAAGCCACGGATTATATTGAAGAGCTAGAGTTGCAATGGGCTCTTCTGGTTAGAGTGCACATTTGAGGAGAAACCAATAAACCTGAGCTTCCTAGCTTAATACAAGAGCCATTGAAGGAGCTAATATATATTGGCTGTTCATGGTGGCAGTGATGCAAACCCATTGTAGTGTTTCGTCCGAGAGGACTGGTGTTTCGTCCGAGAGGACCATGATATAAGCGTAGAAGGACGTGCAGGTGCAAGAACCATTATGCAAGCCTTACTACTGAGAAATGCACCCGAACTCGTCTGCCCATTTCTTCGTCATCATCATTACGATGATCCATAGCCAAATGTGAGCTCAAATTCATTGTGCCATATGTTCAAGCAATGATAAATGCGTACAAGAAATGCACCATCCAAATGGGACTTACACGACTCTACCAAACCAATGCTTGGACATCCATAATCTAATCACACGTGAGGGAGAAGCTAACAAGCTTCCTCTCTACTCACTCCATCTCTCTCTCTCTCTCTCTCTCTCTCTCTCTCTCTCTCTCTCCTTATCCTATTGATCTCAAGCAAGAATCAAGCAAGCTGACCTCAAGAAAACACCACACTCAAGCACTCACATATGCAAGAAAGTAACTCAACAAGATTCCATAGCCAAAGATAAACATAAACATAGAATCATGCAAGAATTAAGAAGAGAACTAGACAATCAAGAAGGAAGGATCTCCAAAGCTTGAGCTCAATAGCAGATTGTATTATGAGAAGTGACCTTAGACACCCTCATAAGTCAGTTATATACAACTGGGCTTTGTTTATCCACCCACACGTGTCCTCTTTACATATACAAGACTTACATGGCCGACTTTCATTACAACAATGGGCCTTTGGCCATATACAACATGAAATATCTAAGCTAGGGTGGGTGGAGATTACAATTGTCTAGATTTCTCACTCGGAAGCGTTACTATACACGACGAGCAGTGTGAGTGCAAGAAGTTTTGGATGGCCTCATGTTGAAGTGGAGGATTTACTAAAAAAAATTGACATGCTGCACTGGAAAAATTCGACCATGAAACACTCCTTGAATGTCCTTTGATGATGGGGTGGAAGGTATGGAGAGATGCTTATAGTAGTCATAGATTTTCCTGAGTCAGGTCGATGGCAAAATCGAATGCTAATCTCCGAAATTCATTTTGAAGATAGATGTGCCACCCCCATGAGCTCTTTACTTCATTGAAACCTTCGAGGAAAGTAGCCAATGTGTGGAATATTTTGTAAATGTAGATCTTCAAATTCCTTATGCTCACCCATGAACATGCTTATCACTTCAAGCATGCATTGTTCAATGATGGCTTCACTTGGCAATGAGACGGCAGAGATGGTAAATTTGGAAAGTTGAACGCCACCGGCTCCACCTCTTCAAACGCCACTGGCTCCACCTCCATGGCCTCTCTTCCAGCAAGTCCACTCCCCCGGCAGAGCCTGGGGATGGTCTGCGCTAGCGCAGACCATCCCCAGGCTCTGCCGGGGGAGTGGACTTGCTGGAAGAGAGGCCATGGAGGTGGAGCCCGGTGTCTCCTAACACTTAACACTTGACCTACGCAACGCCACAATCTCGATGTCTTCAGCACCGTCAGCGCCTCGTACACCTCGTCTTCAGCACCGTCAGCTACCACGTACACCTCGTCTCCGCCAACGCAGCGAAAGCTACCACGTAAGGAACGCCACCGGCTCCACCTCCATGGCCTCTCTTCCAGCAAGTCCACTCCCCCGGCAGAGCCTGGGATCCGGATGAGGTAGCCCCGGGAGAGCCGCCGACTCCAACTATCGTCCATGTACGATCCGTAATGGATCTAACCAACAACCCATCCTACCCCGCCCTACACGACAGCTCATCTTTGTCCCAGTAGAGCCTCTCAGTGGCATGTTTTGGTCCTCCCCCCCCATTTTTGGGGAAGAGTTAGCCACCAGTTCAGGTGGGAGATACTATCATTACCGCCTAAACAATTAGGCACCCAACCCGTAAGCTCAACGACCCACTTGCAAGGACGACGCTCTACCAACTGAGCTATATCCCTTGTGCTCGGGCCAAGTAAAGCATACGTGAACTGATCAGATGCTTCTCCTGATTCCCCTTGGTGCAGCTGGGCGCAGACCATCCCCAGGCTTTGCCGGGGGAGTGGACTTGCTGGAAGAGAGGCCATGGAGGTGGAGCCGGTGTCTCCTAACACTTAACACTTGACCTACGCAACGCCACAATCTCGATGTCTTCAGCACCGTCAGCGCCTCGTACACCTCGTACACCTCGTCTTCAGCACCGTCAGCTACCACGTACACCTCGTCTCCGCCAACGCAGCGAAAGCTACCACGTAAGGAACGCCACCGGCTCCACCTCCACCATGGCCTCTACTCCAGCAAGTCCACTCCCCCGGCAGAGCCTGGGGATGGTCTGCGCTCGCGCAGACCATCCCCGGCAGAGACACCTCGTCTCCGCCAACGCAGCGAAAGCTACCACGTAAGGAACGCCACCGGCTCCACCTCCATGGCCTCTACTCCAGCAAGTCCACTCCCCCGGCAGAGCCTGGGGATGGTCTGCGCTAGCGCAGACCATCCCCAGGCTCTGCCGGGGGAGTGGACTAGCTAGAGAGGAGGCCATGGTGGAGCCGATGGTTACGAAAGCTACACCCTAAACCTCCAACGAAGCCGCTGCCGGCGCAGAGAAAAGAAAAACAGAGAAAAATCGAGAACAAAGAAAAAAAACTTACCTCTTCTGTCTGCTTCTGCCGGCGCATTCGTCTGCCTGCTTGCTGAGTTTTGAAAGAATCCTTCATGTACCCTAAATTTCTTCGTGTACCCTTTAAACTAAGCACCACATATGTGTGTGTGGCCTAAAACATACTTAGCCTAAAAATAGATACATATACACACACATATATATATGTCAAAATGTATTAAGCTCTATGTGTTTTATTGTACACACGTACATTTTATAGTTTAGGCTATTTAAATATGTATATATATATTGATGTTCATAAATGTCTAAAAATGTATTAGGCTCTATGTGTTTTATTGTACACACGTACATTTTATAGTTTAGGCTATTTAAATATGTATATATATATTGATGTTAATAAATGTGTGTGGTGTGTGTGTAGCCTACTAGATATATAATCTAATATATTTGTATATCCTAAAATAAGTAAAAGACTAGTCTCTTTGTAAATACACACACACACTAAAATACATATATCCTCGTCGGGGGATTCTTAGCCTAGAATATATACAATATATTAATATAAATATAAACGTGTGTGTATGTGTATTTACATATATCCCCATCCGGGGTTCTTAGCCTAGAATATATACAATATAATAATATAAATATAAACATGTGTGTGTGTGTATTTACAAAGAGATAAGCCTTTTATTAAAATAACACTTAGAATCAATAAATGTTTATATTTGTGTATTTTTTATATATTTGTAGATACATATACATTTGTATATTTTTTATTAAAACATTTTATCGTGGTCATTCTCAATCGTGATTGCTCCACCTTGTTTTATCATTTCAACCACCTACATTCTCAACCGTGATTGCTCCACCTTGTTTTATCATTTCAACCTCCTTCATTCTCAATCGTGATTGCTCCACCTATTCCTTCGTTTTTATATTTTCATTCTACATTTTCGTCTCTCCTGTCTTTTCTGTTTCACATTTTCGTCTCTCCTGTCCTTTCTGCATCTTCATATTGCCTTCCCTATGGAGCACACTGTTACCTTTGAGTGGGAGCTTGATGGCTGTAGCAAAAAATCTCAAACTTTAATACTGCTCCACCAGACCACGCTTGTCAGTCACGGATATCTACAAGGGTTTTTGCCTTCTTCACACGCCCTTTCTGGAGTGAAAGCTACTAGGACCGATGGAAGCCTACAGGAAATCATCGCTCATTATGATATGGAGGGCAATAAAAACTATCTCATAGATATTTCTCGAAGTAAAACATATATGCTACAACGTAGTCCTCTTTGTGCTGCTGATAGTCTTGATTCTAGTGCTGACGACATTGCCCAAGATGTCCGACATTTGGAGAGTTCAGTGGATAAAGAATTAGGGATACAAAACACCCATGTTCATATCTCGAGCTCCTCCTCTGAGAGTGACTTGAATGGCTCAGCAACTATTTTGCAACCAGGTGAAGGCACAAGCAATCCAAAAGGTTCAAAGCACAAGATCTCTGAAGATGAATGTATTGCTTCAGAGAGTATACTTTCGGTTCTTCGTAAGAAGGAGCAACCTTCTCTTCTGCGTTCATTGTTGGAAAAAGTTACTCGAGTCATCCAAGTCCAGGAGGTGCCAAGACATTATGATGGTGATTCTATCCTAGAGTTTCCACCAACATATGGCAAAATAGGAAATATGGATGGAATGGAGCAAAAATATGATGGTCACCTATGGACACGTCCAGTAACATCAAACATGTCTGTAAGTTGTACCGTGCGTATTAGCTATTGTGTTGGTACTTTGGAGTGCCATAGACTCAGCTGTCCTTTTTACTTGAACAATAAAAGGTATAACAACACCTTCTTTCATGGACATCTGACAAAAAAGATTGCAATTGGACTTTTGACAGAGGATGAGAAATCTAAAATAGTTTGTCACTTTTGTCGCAAAACTGCACATTGTGTGCAAGTGTGTAGATGTATTGTGTATTACGTAATGCCTCGTGACACAACTATTACAAGAATGATGCTCCACACTGGGCTGCATGAACATCCAGTTCAGCAAGGAACTTCAAGGTCAATGTTGGAGCGCGTGAAAATGTTTGTTTCTCAAGTGCTAAAAACCCAGAGAAGTGCTGGTCCTCGAAAAATACAGATGGATATTGTGAAGGATATGCTATTTTCCTCCATGATGAATCAAAATGATGAGCTACCTACAAGTATTGGGGATCATGAGCTCTGCAATTTTTTGGAGGAGTTGAGTCCTCTTGTGGAAAACCAGAGGTGAGTATTCACTCTATAACTTAATTATATTTGGAAGTATTTTTCTACATTCGCGGTCCTCTCTTTATTGTGAAATTATGTTTTTTAGGTTTAGACGCATTGTATCCCAGGAGAAAAGAAAATTGATGCCAGCAGGAGAGGGCTTTGATAGCATCCTTCTTATACAGAGAAGATCTCGCTATTCATTTATACAAGGTAGCCGTTTCCCAGGACAAGGTGGCCCTGATGACAAATGTTATGTCTTTAAGATGTCTTTGCGAGGACCAGCATCAGGCGTGGACTTGGTGAATCGCATGCGGTGTGACAGTGGAGGTGACTTGTCAAAATCTTGGGTTTTGTTTGATCACACTCATCGAGTTTTTGGTTGGTCAACAATGGCTTGTCATGTTTACGACCCAAGGTGAGACTACGTACTCCAATTTTTTCATTTCTTTCATTAACCTTGAATGATAGCTGACTGAAAAAATTATCTCCAAAATCTTATAGTGTTCAAGAGCTGTTGACAATTGCCACATGCGAAATGAAGGAGGAGGATACAAAAAGCCAAGTACTATTTTGGGAAATGCTGAATAGCACAATGGAGCAATGCGGTTATGCACCCGCACACTTCTATGGGTTTATGGCTGATGAAGCAGGGTCTAATTGGTGTGCAGTTAGGACCGTTTTCAATGGGGGTCCGCACAACATTATGGAGGACAGGGAGCGAACGTGCTTATTCCATTGGAAACAAAGTTTGATGAAGCATGCTAAACAATGCGTGAAGGCAGAAAGTTGACAACACCATATTGACTTGTGTGAAGAATGGAGATTGGCAACCAATAAGGAGTCAGCTTTCTTAAAAAGTAAAGAGATTCGTGAGTGGTGGAGAAATGGACATGTTCATGAGGGAAAACTATCAGTGATGGATACGTGGATGAGTTGGTGGGAAGTACGAATAGCACATTGGGGCAACCTCATGTCAAGGGTGAGAAATTTTATGGAGAACTGATATGTTGTATGGATGCATTTGCATTGGAGTCAATTTTATGAATTCTTGTATGAAACCTCTTGTGTGCAGGTGGTCTTAAGCTCGGTGGATTTAGCACAAACCCCTCGAACAAACTTATCTGAAAGTGTACATGGGAGTTGGCTTGCTGGTGAAGGATACAAGGAAAAGGTTAGCTTGTATGATGCGTGCATTTCAGATATGGCAAACGCTTTACTACAAAGTGCAAAGCAATATGCATATCAGATGGGGAAGCACAAAGGTGAGGGACCAAGCTTGAGCAAGTTGCTGGACAGGGTAGCAGCAAGGTCAAGACTGACACCACCACAAGTGGCTCGCATGGTCCATGAAACAGTAGCTAATACTCCTATGTATGAGGAATCAAGGCCTCTACATGGGGATAAGGAGACTATTCAACGGAAGAGGGTGAGGACAACGGAAGTAGACCAATGCTCACATCGTCCAGGTTATGTCATGCAGAGCAGACATCGTCAAAATCGGGGAACAGCAAGAAGAGTAAGTTTTGGAGATAGATCTAGAACAAACAGTGCAGCAAGTCCCGCTTCAAGGGGAGGACCAAAAAGTCCAATGACTGGAGGAAACAAAGATGTCGGACATGAAGAGCCTAAACAATATTATGGCACAATGAGCGGAGGACAAATGCATGTAAAGGAAGAGGCCGTTGGACGCACAATGTGGGCCATTAGACGAACCCCATTGAACTCAAAAGTCAAATGTTTGGGAGGTATTGATGGAAGACTTAAGTGCAACTCATTCATACAGGGAAGCTCTATTGGAGTTGTTGCCCCTAGCTTCTACTCAGAGCGACGACATCCTGGTCCGGGAGGGCCAAAGGCTCAAATGATGTGGTTTTGTCCTTCAGATGTTTCACACACATGGCATGTAGATCCAAACATAATATACAAGCCATCATACCCAGATATGTGGAAAGTGGATGTTGGGACCAACATAACCAGCCAAGAGGTAGATAAATTAGTAAAGGCAGGGTTCAAGTTAGATGTTACTCATGAAGAACCTTTTGTGTCGGGGGTGGGAGAAACGTCCACACAAGCAGCGGGCAACAAAGAAAGTGACAAGAGGCCACATGATGCTACACAGAATACAAAGAGATCAACCAAGTGGAGGCATTGGATTTCCAAAGAAGCAGAAAAGAGGATTGGTAGTGTCGAGGCCATGACAGCGACAGTCCTTAATGAGAGTGCAATGCAGCCATCCCCCTACTCTATTTTTCATTTGGCATGTGAGAGTGGAGAGGACTATTTTATACACATCAAGGTACAACCTTGGTGTACATGTCCTGATTTCATGCAAAGAGAATCTAGAGGAAAGTCTTACGTTGCATGTAAGCATATCTATTTTGTCTTCTTGCGAGTTTTGGGATTACATAAGAATGAGGATATGGTAATGCATCAACCGACACTATCACCAGAGGAAGTGGACAATATACTATCACGTCCTCGAAGCAAGGATGTTTGTGCTTATACTTAAGCTTTAATCAAGCCTGTTTGTGCCTATACTTAAGCTTTAATCAAGCCTCTCATGTTTGTGCCTACTTAAGCTTTAATCAAGTCTTCCATGTTTGTGCTTACTTAAGCTTGTAAGGAAATGTGAAGTCAATCTTTTTGTAACAAAATTTGAACCAATATTATTTTTGTCTTGCTTTGGGATGGAGTATACTGTCACGTACTCTAAAGTCTTATTGTAGGTAGCTTGCGACGCTATGGTAAAGGAGTTATACCAACCAGATATCTTCTTGTAAGGAAATGTGAACTCAACTTTTTGTAAGAAAACATGAGCCGGGTATACTTGTTTTTACTTGTGTTGAAATAAACATTGGAAGAAAGGTACATAGATAGGTATTTTTGTGCCTATATTTAAGTTTCTTGGACATAAAATGTGTGTTTATATGTAGGAAGGTAGGTATGTAGGTATGTATGTATGTATGCATGCATGTATGTATGTATATATGTAGGAAGGTAGGTAGGTAGGTAGGTAGGTAGGGAGGCAGGTAGGTAGGCAGGTAGGTAGGTAGGTAGGCAGGTAGGTAGGTAGGTAGGTAGGTAGGTGTGTTTGAGAATATACATGTATATATGTATGTATGTATGTGAATGTATTTAGGTAGGTAGGTAGGCAGGTAGGTAGGTAGGTAGGTAGGCAGGTAGGTAGGTAGGTGTGTTTGAGAATATACATGTATATATGTATGTATGTATGTGAATGTATTTATTTCTCTTTCATAAATACTTACTATATGAAAGCTCACCAAAATGTATCATTTTTCTTACAAGCTCACATAAAACTATCTTATCTCCAAAAAGCTCGCCAAATAAAGCTCGCAAAAAAATCAAACCCTATGCCAGTCTCTAGAATGGTTGTCACACAGCCTGTCATCCCACTGGCCGCATATCACCCAAGATCTCACCAACCATGCCAGTGGTGTAAGTGTGGGGCCTATCCCCCAGGCGGGTCATCAGTGTCCACTGCCTCACTAGAGCTCGATATCTCAACAATGTAGCCACAAGCCGACGTACTTTCACCGTACACCGTCCTTTGTACCCCACTTTTCTTGCCCTTTCCCTGCACCCATACCAAGTACCAATTCCTATATAAACCCCCTAGTAACCCCATGGCCAGTACCCCTGACACCATGTGATGCCCATACCCGACACTCCGTCCAACAGTCTCCATACCCAACACTATGTGCGGGACTATACTCGACAGCCCTCTGCGCCACTCTCCCAGCAAGCCTTTTTAGCCCATCTCCAAGTAAGCTCTGCAGGCAGAGAATGGCTGAGAGGAGGGACGAGTACTAACATGGTGATGTGACAACACTCGTGGGGGAGGTGCGATGGAATTTCTTCTCAAGGAGTTGTAGAGCTTGGAGACATCAAGGGTTACGAGCTCAGCCATTGGAAAGATCCTCTCACAATAATTGTGATTCACCAGGTAATCTCGTGTTGGATGTGTTTCAAGGGGGGTTTGGGTGAGCCATAACATTTTTGGCGCTGCTATACCAAGGAATCATCCCTTGGTGTTTTTCTCTTATCTACGCATTACCCATTGTCCATTTTCTTGATTAGTGGTTTTCCATGAAAAAGATGTGGTTTTGATGGAGATTTATGTGTGATTTGGTGAGAAATAGCTCTCTTTTTTGTTTTATAAAGAATGCCTTTTTGCTTACTTTTTAGCTTGAATCGTTGTTTTTGTTATTGTTAATGTGGCTTTTAATGTTTCTAAGGCTTGCACATAGAGTGTTTTAGGCTTCGTTTGTTTCCATTGCATCAAAAAATACAATAGAATGCAAATTTTAGTGGTTTTTAGCTCTTTTTATAATTAAACATAGAGCTAGAATCATTAATTTTTGTTTGATTTGCATGTTTTTTTGTTTGATTTGTATGCATTAGAGTGTTAGCAAGTATTAAGAGTAGCTTAATCCTTTAAAAAATTTCACAAAACACTTAAAAATCCTTAAAAGTAACTAATCTTTCTTAATTGACTGGTTTTTGTCATTAAGGATCACGATACGAGATGTTTCTCATCTAAACCAAGTGAAGCACTGACTGAAGAAAATTTGATCTTAGAATTGTCATTTCTTGAATTCTACGTAGACTTGCTTAAAAGCTTTGAAACAAAATCTACAAGAGAGGATGATCTCCCTCAAAACCAAATATCCTTAATGCCTCTCCAAGTGATGAGCAAAATGCCTTGTGTTCATTGCAATCACTACGTCCATCCCAATCCCCCATGTACAAGGCACCTGTTTTTCTGTACTGCATATATTGCAAAACCTTTGGTCATGATACACCCCAATGTCCCAATTCACCTACAATTTACTCAAAACCTCCATCTCTCTTGCCCTAACCAGAAATAATCCAAAGGTTTGAAATTGTTTAGGAAGTAGTTAAGCAAACACTTCAATGTTTCTATTATCGTGGACCACACAAAGTGGCAGAATGCACTGATTGGAATACTTCCATGCCCACAATCACTGGCGCCTTACAACCCATATGTGAACAATGTGGCATCGATTACATATTCCTAAATTGCCCAAGGCAAGTTGCTTCACTATAGCTTGTCTCACAAAATACAACTCTTAACATCTTGAGTGTGCAAAATAGGAAATTGTCCACAGTACCCTTGAATGTGCTTACATGCTTGCAAGCCAAGGCATGAGAAACAGTATTGCAAGCCAAGGCACGAGAAACAGTAAAAAAAATACAAAAGAAAACACTTCAAAATGAGTAGAAGAGCATGTTTTAAAACAGAAATCAAAACCTTCTAAACCCAAGAAAAACAAGGGGCAACAAACTGTTGACACCAAAGTTGAAATAAAGGACAGGGGAAAGGAGCTTGTGGAGGACCTAACCAGATCCAAAAGGTACACATGATGCAAAAGCATCCACTCAAAGGCTAACCCTGAAACCACAAAACCCATAGGTAAGACGGAGAACAGAAAAGAAAAAAAGAAAAATTATTTTTGTCGCATGGGCAAACATAATGGAAACCTTACAATCCAAGGAAAGTCAAAAAATGATACAAGTTCTAGTACATCACTTAGTGAGAATGAAACGAGTTTTGATCCATCACTCAATGCACCTCAGAGACCAATCAAGAAACTAGAACCCACCCAACCACACCAAATTAAAAATTATGATCACATGACATATGTAGAATGCAAAAAGCAAGCTTAGGAGAGCATGCTTAGCATTGTTGAGTGTCATATAGGATCATCGGTTGTAATTGAATCTCATAATGTCAAACATAAAAAAGCAATCAAAATACAAAAATCAGAGGAGTATTGCTTCACCTTTTAAGAGGAAGATGCCCTCCTTTTAAGAGGAAGATGCCCTCCCTACAGAAATGAACTCAAAGAAAAGTCATTAGAGGTAGATTGCACGAATGATGCGGTTGAAACAACACATGAGGAATTCAATGAATACCTTAAGAAATTAAAGTAGTCTCTCAAGTCCTCATTTGGAGGAGTTTTCTTCTCTCATCATTAAGCCAACATAGCATTAGTATTTGCACCTTTAAAGGCTAAACATGAGTTATACCAAGACATCAAGAGCTATATAGAACATGATTACATGGATTCACAAGTTTCCAAATAGACCTTAGTTAAAATTGTCAAAGGACCAAGTGTGCCATTGTACACAGTGGGTACTATTGAAAAAGATAAAAGCTAAGAAGAGGATGAAAGTGAATGGGAATATGAAACTGACACGGGATCTGAATGTGAAACATCCATGGTTCCTCTTGAAGATTCTACCATGGTATGGTTATATTTCCCTACAGGCAATGATGTTAAACATAAATACGTATTTATTAGCCCTCAAGCTAGTCATAACATCATGATAATAGACACTTGGGCATCATTGGGACAACCTAAAATCATCCCTAAAGATAATGGTCATACAAGAGGTGCCAATGGACAAAACATTGAAGTCCCAGGTTAATTTAGCTATGCTACTCAAACAATCGATGAAAATGTGGAATTTTGATTCAATGTTACCTCAGATTCCCTTGAGTATGATATCATCCTTGGTGGAACTTGGATACGTGACTCATTGTATTCAATTGATGAATCCATGCAAACAGTCACCTTGAACACTCCTGCAAGCATTGTGCAATTGCTATTATATGGGAGGGAGAGACCTTGGAGGAGCTGGAACTTCCAACATATCTTACACATAATATCCCAAGAATTATGGTTGGATTAGAACTTTCCAATAAAATCACCACAATCCAAGCATAGCTTTATCCACAACGAGAGCACAATCTCATGACCCTTAAGTTATGGGAATTATTAGGTCAACCCAATACTCACGACTCATTCTAATAGAATTTCATTCACACAAGAATTTAACATGGCAATTTTGGGATACTTTGAACATATAATGTATATTGAAACTAACCCCCTTACAAGTTTTTTTTTGTTGATTATGTGTTGGAAGAATATTTGATCTTGGGGCATAAATGGACTATTGCTGCCCAAGCACCATTGTGCTTTGCTAGCGCTAAGCCCTTCCCCATACCATCATACCCAAACATGCTCTGATGGTTGGGGACCAAACTTTACAAGCATGTGGGGGTGGGCCCCTCCCACATGCTTGCAAACTTTGGTCATGATCGGAGCATGTTTGAATTGGTAATTAGCGCCCAGTGCAGATTTTTCAAGTCTCTTGGTGCTTTAGAGGCCATGGAAAATCCGGGCCTTCCCCATACCATCGTACCCAAACATGCTCCAATGGGGATGAAACTTTTCAAGCATGTGGGGGGCCCCACCCCCACATGCTAGCAAAGTTTGGTCATGATCGGAGCATGTTTGGGTTAGTAATTAGCGCCCAGTGCTTGCAAAGTTTGGTGATTTTCAACAAACAATATGGTGATGGTGATTTTCAACAAACGATATGATAGCCAAAGTGTTAAAAAATCAGAAAACCATGAACATCAACTAAAATGCAATGATCCTCAATAATGAGAAAACTCATAATGATATAAACATCAACTAAGTACATGAGAATGTGAGCTAACACAGCCACTATGGGTTTAGCTACTAACTCAAAAGATCAAGGTATTTTGAAAATGAGCTACCCCAGCTATTCTGAGATTAGTCACTCCCAAAAAATCTTACAATGTAAGTGAGCTAGTCGAGCTAGTCTGAGTTTAGTCACTATCAAGATAGAGATCTAGTTAGCAGCACCCTCTCTAGCTCTCAACTGCTCTAGAATGCTCTCATGGTCATCTACTCGAAACCGAAAACGAGGGTGAGAACTCTGTTTTTGACTCTGTACTCGATCAAGAGTGAGCATGGTAGCAACCACTAGATGAGAGAACTAAAATGCCTCTAACTCCCCCTTCCACTGCTGGAACTCAAGACTCCCCCGATGAAGTCAAATCTGCTGGTAGAACCGGCCTGCCACAATCATGCTATGGGCGTCAAAAGAAAACCCATGATCATCCACTGTATCCTGGTCAAGGATGCACTTTGGCCTAGTGCAACTCATCAAATAGTAGTCTACTCCCTCACTATTTCCCCCTCATCGGCAATAATAGCAAATACATCACCCTCCTGTAGCAAATATGTCAGGTCATCATAACTGACCACCATGAACGCAGGACCTGTGTGCTCATCAGACAACACTAGATGTGAAGGATGCTCGGGGGAGAGGAATGTCTGTATCCATGCATCTACCCATCCTCTCGAGGCACATTGTGACCAATCGCCATCCATACATGCAAACCGTCGTGTGTAAATTGTGGGGCCGCCATGCACATGCTCCTGATGGAATGTAAGTCCAAGGTGCCAGGTATTGTGTCACAATCATGGGAGGCTCTACGGTCAATACATGCTGCACTCCCAACAAATGTTGGGAGCACCACTCGACTATGTGACCCGCATCTCTGAACCACTCAGCATCCTGCCACAATTGATGATGCCTTAGGGCACGTTTTACACACGTGCCCGCACCATCATGCTCTCCCTTCCCGTGACCAGTCTCAAAGAATGACCAAATCACTGGGATACTAGACTACACATGCCACCTATAAATCCATAAAACAAAGTCTTAGTTATTATTTTCTTTAAGATGTTCTAGTGAATTTAGTTTAATTGTTGTGAATATAAGAGAACCATAAGTACTACCTATAGAGCCAATAGAATTGTCGTGTTGATGACTTGAACTGTAAGTTAGCTTGGTCATCATTTAAAAAGAGGTTCTTGATTGAAATTTTAATATTAGCATTAAATTAATTAAGAGAAAGATATCACTATCCTTGCTTTGAAAATTACCAAAATACTTGTGATATTGTTGTTCTCTCAAGAAGGTGATGTTGTTTATCGTATTTCTATTGTTTAGTTGTTTAAGCAATTTTTATCTTAATTAAGTTAAAAATTAGAGGTACATCTTCTCTCCACCTCGAGGCTAACCCCATTTCCATGCTTGTGTACTCGGGCAGCGGCGTTAGCAAGGCCCGGATTTTGGCCCAAGGTATCCCTCCTACCATTGTTGGGAAGATGAGGTTCATCAGTTTAGGCGAGTAATATGATGCTGCCTAATTCTACGGGCCCATGCTAGTGAGGTGAATATGCTCTCCCTAGCATGTAGACATCTCTCTGAGAGGAGCGGGAGGATCAAGCGATGGAGCCTGAGAGGGCGGCAGTCCAGCTTGAGGGTGTATGGTCCCATAGGGATTTCCCAACCGCCCTAGAGAGGCTAGAAGGCCAAATTCTAGATCATCAGTAGAATAAAGTAAAGGAATAAGAGAGCCTAGATTTGGCTATGAATAATTTTGAACATTGTATCTATTTCTTTTATTAAATCCTTTGTTTATAAGAATTATTGTTTCATTGTCAAAGGCTGTTTAAACGAACAATGTATAAGGTTATTAATTAAGGAACTTGTCTATATATGTCACACAGCATGGTAGTACTAGTTAAAAAACAATATTGATGCGTGAGTTGGGTGGAAAGTCGGAGTATGGAATACCCTGACAGGACCATCCTATGCACGGGTGGACCCAATTAGTCGGGTAGCTTTCCAACATATTAATTAGAAGTTCTATGTTAGGTAAGTAGGTTCTTGGGCAACTCTACTCTAGAGGACTAGGCCAGCGGCGGCAGCTATGCCTTACATAGATGAAGAAAAAAGTATTGTTTCTAGGAGTCAAAATAGAGGTTTCCCGATTTAAGGTCAGTCACTCTATGAGTGATCTGATTTTAAGAGTCATTTAGAAGACCACACTCCCCCCTGCAAGATAGAACAAGGTCTTACCTACTATGAGTCGCATCCTTGTATCTTTACATGGTCAAGGTGTTGACGAGTAGGAAATTTTCAAGTTAGACTTAGTAAACTATCTTATCGTTTTCCCCTACTTCTTTAAGGAGGGGAACCTTACAATTGGTATCAGAGCCAGTCTTAGTTCCTAGGACTTGTTATTTAAGGTTGTTTTGGAATGTATGTTCTACCTAACATAATGCATATTGATAAAATACCTTACTAGAACAATTTGAATTGGTGATTGAATGATTGTAGGAAGAGGGAGACGCATACTCGAGATTCTTGGTCTTCTAGTGCATCTTCTAGATGGCTTGTCACTCCTTAAATTTCGAATTCCATGATACGATGGTGCAGATTCTAGAGCAATTTTCCCTCTGAATCGTGGGCCTAGATATTTTTTCATCTGAGCGGACCAAATTGCGAACCTCACCATCAATTTAAAGCGGATTCATTGGATCAAAAAGCTGAAGATGGTCCATTTATTTTGGTTCGTGGTGGGTACTCCCAGACCCGATAGCTCTGTGACCATAGATGGGAATCGTATACCACACGACCGATGGGTATATGACAAAGTAACACAGGTCTTTCCTGCCGAGACTGAGTAGCCGTTATGGGACACAACCCAATCCAGAGTCTACCTCCCTACCATCAATCTTTCATGTCTTAGAAACCATGGCGGAACCCAAATATTTCACCTATGTTGACCGCTCTAGTCTTATGTCGTAGTTGAGCTTAGGATTTTCTTTAATGATGAATAAGACTAATTAGATTGTCTCAAATCTTTGTAATAAAACTTGCCCTTATAAATATTTGAGAAATAAAATGATTTCAAAGTTTTAATTTTAAAAAAACATGAGTGTAGTGCAATGTATGAATCTTGTAAACCTAAAATTTAATATTGCGAGCGATGATGGAAGCAATTCGGCCGAGCACATTGCCAGATGCTCTCATAATACAAGCAAAACCTGTTGTGAGTTTTTGCAAAGTTAAGTCTCAGAAGAGATCTTACCCTGAAGCAAACCCTAAAGATCATTCTTACAAGGATCCTTAGCAAGATTCTCCCTACTACAACCGAGGGTGGAAACCCAACTCCTTTGTTCCCAGTTCATATGTTGCTGCTTCTAGAGAGGCCCCTCTATGTTTCGAATGCAATGAGCCGAGACACTTTAGGGCCAATTGCCCCAAGCTAGCATCATCTTTTCCTCAAGGCGATCGAGCAAATCAAGGCCATGGAACCCCCATCCACTAAGGTGCAAGAGGTGGTGGACGTGGTAGAGGTCGCAGAGCAGTTGCCCCGCGACCTCTGTGTTTCGAATACAATGAGGGGGCGGGACACTTTAGGGCCAATTGCCCCAAGCTAGCATAATTGTTTCCTCAAGGCAATCGAGAAAATCAGGGCTGTTGAACCCCATCCACCACCAAGGTGCAAGAGGTGGTGGACGTGGTAGAGGTCATGGAACATTTGCCCACGCACCCTGTGCTATAAATGAAGAACCAAATTTGGAGATAGCTGAAGAAGAGCATGCCACCGTCCATGCAACGGTAGAACATCAAGGTCCAAATCAACAATTTGGTGTAATTCAAACCCCAGCCACTCATCACGATAAGCCATTCCAGATTTTGATTGATTGTGGTAATACCCATTCCTTTCTTTCTCCTAGGTGCTTATATAAATTAAACTTGGGTCAAAAACCAACTAGGAGAATGGTTTTAGAACTAGCTAGTGGTGGGAAGGAAGTAGTATCTCACCACTCTGTAGGAAACCTTGATTTTGAGTTGGGTAGTGAGCAAACTCATGGACATTTTAGAATCTTACCATTAGGTATTTATGATGGGATCCTTGGGGATGGATTGGTTAATTCAAACAATGCTAGTATTCACTGTAACCAAGGGAGTATCACTTTTAAAAATGAGCATGGCCAAGTAGTATCAATTTAGGGGAAGACAGGTAAACCCAAGTCTAGGGTAGTCAAAGCAAAACATCTTCTTAAGGGAGCATGTAAGGGACAACAAGTTTTCCTAGTTAAACTCAACAAAGCTGTTGAACCTAGTAAGGAATCAGAACCTCTTGGCTCCAAGAATTCTTTGACATCTTTCCTGTGTGAGGAGACAAGCTTACAGGGCTACCTCATCCTCAAGAAGTCGATCATGACATCAAGCTAATCCCTGGTGCTCAACCTGTCTCAAAACCACCCTATAAGATGTCTTCCTGAAGCCATTGAACTCAAAGAGCAACTTTCCCAACTTATTGAGCAAGGATTTGTACACCCTAGTAGCTCTCCTTGGGGAGCACCCATTCTTTTCCAAAAGAAGAAGGACCACACTCTTCGTCTCTACATAGATTATCGAGGGCTAAATCAAGTCACTGTCAAGAACAAGTATCCTATCCCTTGCATTAACGAGCTTCTTGACAGGCTTCATGGAGCCAAGGTTTTCTCAAAGATAGATTTGAGGTCTGATCAGATCAGAGTCAAAGAAGCAAATATACCCAAGACATCTTTCAATACATGTTATGGCGCCAGTATGTCGTCCCTACTTGGATGAATTTATGCTTGTCTTCTTTGATGACATCTTCGTCTACTCCAAGAAGTCAGTGGAAGAGCATGAGGAGCATGTGCGCAGAGTTTTGCAATTGTTGTGTGCAAACATAAACTCTGCCAAGAAGAGCAAATGTACCTTCTTTACTCATCAGATTGAGTATCTTGGATTCATTGTCTCCCAAGATGGTATCTCAGTAGATCCCGCCAAGGTCAAGGATATACTAGAATGGCAACCCCCTAAATTAGTCGACGAAGCTCGTGGATTTTTGGGAATCACAGGATGGTACAGGATTTTCATTAAAGATTATGCCCTGGTGCTGCACCCTTGATAGATCTTTTTAAGAAGGATTCCAAAATAGTGTGGTTTCCAATCCATCAAGTCAGATTTGATCAACTCAAAGTCATCATTACCTTAGCTCCAATCCTGAAACCTCTTGATTTCACCCAAAAATTTGTGGTGGTTACTGATGCTAGTAGTCTAGCACTTGGTGGTGTCTTAGGCCGAGAAGGAAGACTATGTTGAAAGAACGGTAGAGGGGGAGGAGACACACACACAGGAGCAAACCCTAATGTATATTGCAAACCCTAACCATAGAGGGAAGCCATGTCCACTCTCACACAAAGCATAATGCACTAATCCATAATCCACACAACACACAATGAGTTGTGTCCACACACTACTAACCCTAGCTAATGTCCACACACTATGACCAGCTGGACACGCGGTCATTTATGTCTCACACATGTTCCTACCTAATCTGCCAGCACATAGCATAGCTGGCTCACACTGACATCGAGCTTGAATCTCAACAGCCCCTCTCAAGCTCATGATGTATTGCCGATGAAGATGTAGATGAGCTTGGGATATCAAGACTCTCAACACTCCCCCTCAAGCTCATCCCATGTACTCCCAACATAGTCCGGAAGTACTCAAACTTCTCCCTGCTAAGTGGCTTTGTGAAGATATCAACCACCTGCTCATCAGTCTTCACATACTGAAGATCAACTGTACCATCCAGCACCTTTTCTCTGACAAAGTGATAATGGACCTCTATGTGTTTGGTCCTCGCATGAAACACTGGATTCTTTGCCAACTGTATACTGCTCATGTTGTCACAATGAATGACAACTTTGCCATCAAGAGGCTCACATAAATCTGCCAAGAGACTCTTTAACCAAACTGCCTCACAAGTAGCAATGGCTGCACCCCTGTACTCAGCCTCTGTACTAGATAAAGCAACTATAGGTTGCTTCTTGCTACTCCAACTCACCACGGCACTTCCAAGTGTAAAAGCATATCCACTAGTAGACCTCCTGTCATATGCGCTACCTGCCCAATCAGCATCTGTGTAGCCATGTATGTCCAAGCTTTTACCACTCTCATAAAATAAACCATAATGTGCTGTGGTCTTCACATATCTCATGATGCATCTCACTGCATCCAAATGTGGTTTCCTGGGGCTCTGCATAAACTGGCTGACTAGCCCCACAACATAACTCAAATCCGGGCGTGTGATAGTCATGTATATGAGACTACCAACCATCTTCCTGTACATAGAAGGATCATCCAATTCCTCGCCATAATCAGCCCGGAACTTCACATTTTGCTCCAATGGTGTACTCATAGGCTTACACCCTGTCATGCCATACTTTGCCAACATATCCAATGCATATTGGCGCTGTACTAACCAAGTACCTGCATGATCTTTTACCACTTCAATTCCAAGGAAGTATCTCAACTCACCAAGATCTTTCATGTCAAATTGCCCACTCAAAGCTTTCTTGACATGCATCACATCTGCACCATGATCACCTGTGATAATCAAGTCATCCACATAGATGACTAGTAAAACAATCCCATGCTGTGTCTTCTTCACATAGAGTGAAGAATCTGCTGTAGAAATCTGAAAACCAAGTGAGATAAGATATCTGCTCATCTTATCACTCCAAGCACGAGGTGCTTGCTTTAGACCATACAATGCCTTTTTCAACCTGCATACGTGAGTGGGATATCTAGGGTGTACATACCCTTCTGGCTGTGCCATGTACACTTCCTCTTGTAGATCTCCATTTAGAAATGCATTCTTGACATCCATCTGATGCATTTCCTAGCCATTAGCTGCAGCCATAGCAATGACTGCTCTCACTGTGCCCATCTTAGCCACTGGACTAAACGTCTCATCATAATCCAAACCTTGGGTCTGTGCATAACCCTTTGCTACCAATCTTGCTTTATGTCTTTCAATAGAACCATCAGATTTGCACTTCACTTTGTAAACCCATTTACATCCAATAACATTCTTATCCTTTGGTAGTGCAACCAAATCCCATGTATCATTATGGACCAATGCGTCCATCTCAACATCCATTGCTTTCTCCCATACATGCTCTCCAATAGCCTCTGTATAGCATGTAGGTTCCACATGCTTCACCATAGATGTCATATATGCATAGTGCATAGCAAAATCTCTATATGTCAATTTGTCAACTGGATATCTGACTCTCTGGGATCTCTGCAATGCATGCGGGTCACTCTGTACACCTGTAACTCTAGCATGTGGTGGCACATATCTATCCTGTCTAGCACCAGGTGTGCGTAAAACAGGTATGCCAAGCTCCTCATCCAAACTCTCAGAACTAGATGACTCATAACCTGTGATTCCAATTCCTTCGACTTTCTTCTTGCCTTTATCCATAGCACTACTCCCAGTGCTCACACTCTCATGCCTCAAATGTCCTGACCATGGACGTACACTGCTGCTCTCAGCATCTGCTGCTGGCCCAGACATAGAAGTAGAACTAGAACTTGCTTGTGGTGGCAAGTTCACATGTACATCAGCCTCAAGTGACTCAATGACACCTTCATCTTTTGCTTTGTACCAAGTAGCAAGCTCATCAAACACCACATCACGTGAGATGACCACTTGTCTAGTTTGTGGATTATAACACTTGTATGCCTTTCGATCCTGTGCATATCCAACAAATACACATTTCTCTGCTTTAGGATCCAACTTCCTTCTTCTTTCATCAGGCACATGTACATAAGCTATGCATCCAAAAACTTTAAGATGTCCAATGTCTGGCCTGTAACCTGTAAGCCGCATCTCTGGCGTGCTTCCATGAATGGCTGCTGTAGGTGTTTTGTTCAATATATACACTGCAGTAGCACATTCTGCTGAGGTGTATACCTGCAAGTCAACTGTCTTCTTATTCCATGCTTCCTCAAGAAATGCTCAAAAGCCTTTGAGGTGTATTCACCACCTCCATCTGTTCTCAAACATTTAATCCAACAGCCATACTGCTTTTCTGCAAAAGCTTTGAAATCCATGAATTTTTCCAACACTTCACTCTTCTCTTTCAGAAAGTATATCCATGTCATCCTGCTGAAATCATCTATAAATGTCACATAGTATAGACTGCCTTTGATAGATGGGTTTTGTGCAAGACCCCATACATCACTGTGTACGATCTCAAGTGGCCTGTTACTCATATTTCCTTCTCTAGGAAACCTCAACCTTGCCTGCTTTCCATACTGATAGGCTTCACACACATGCATATGTCCATCATATTTGAACCTAGGCAATCCATTGACAATGCCTCTTGTTTGCATGTTCTTTAATCTCTGTATATTGACATGTCCAATCCTCTTATGCCACATATCAATGTCCTGTACCACATTTTTACTTTTGGAGAACATGGCTGATTTTAGCTCAGGAATTCCAGCATCCAGCTTAAACAATCTGCCTTCTTTCTTTCCTTTAGCAATGACTCTACATCCATGTTTAAAGTCCTCAACGAAGCAACCATGCTCGTTGAACCTAACTTGTAATCCCTGTTCCACCATTTGACCAACTGAGGCCAAGCTCTTTGTGATAGAAGGCACATACAGCACATCTGACATAGACTTTGTCTGACCATTGTGCATGACCAATGGTACACTTCCAACATGTGTAATGACATGCTGGGTATCATCACCTGTTTCCACATAGCCTTTCACTTCCATAGGCTTCATATGCTCAAATCATTCACCATGACATGTCATATGGTTTGATGCTCCTGAGTCCATATACCATGTGTCATCATTCTTAGCATTTGTTGTCATAGAACCCACAACATGCTTCATGGAAAACAAATGATTTGCAGTTCCATCATTACTGCTTGATGCATAGTTTCCACCATGTTGTGCATAATTTCCACCATAATGACCACCACGTTGTGCTCTTCCCCCTCTCAAATCATTCTGTTTGCGGAAACAATCTCTCGCCATATGACCATATTTGCCACAATAATGGCATTCCACATCTTGCATAGAATTTTGTTGGCCTTGCCAACGTCCTCGACCACGCGGGTTACCTCTGCCTCTCTGAGGTGCATATCCACGACCACCTTGAGCACCATATGAAGGCTGAAAATTTTGTTGTGGAGGCCTGTCCTGCCATCCACGACCATTACCACCACGTCCATGTGATGCAAATCTCCCCCTGTCTCTAAAGCCTCTCTGCGAGTAGAAAGCCTGATTTCTGCCATCATCATGGCTAGTAGATGCATCCAAAAATGAATCACTGAGTTTGATTTCATCAACCAGCAAGAGGGAAACCAACTCATCGAAGTCGGGTAAACCTGTACTCCTCACTGAGATAGATGTATCAAATGATTTATATTCCTTGCCAAGACCATGCAAGGTAATATCCACCAAATCATCATCAGGCATGGGGGCATTTATTGTGGCCAATGCATCTGCAAACTTCTTGATTTCTTGCACATAATCATGTATGCTCCTTTTATTCCTTTTTACATTATGTATCTGCTGTCGCAACTGAGACTTGCGAGAACTCGTATCTGTATCAAACATCTTGACCAAAGTATCCCATGCATCTTTGGGATTCTCAGCATCCTGTATGTGTATGAGCATAGCATCAGAAATACATATAGACAAATAATGCAGCACTTTGAATGCTCTCTCTGACCATTGCTTATGAGCAATAAGCTGCTGCTGTGTAGGTTGTCGAGGTAGCTCAGGCTCTGGCTCAGCACCTGTAATGAGATTCTAAAATCCTTTTCCTTTCAAGAAACTCTTTATCCTGTACTTCCATGCCTGGAAGTTCTTCCTATCCAGCTTTTCACCAACAATCTGAACTGGATTATCCGACATGTTTGCTTAATGCATACACCTTCCGCACACTTCAAATCTGTAAATGAGCCTTCCTCAGCTCAACCACACTCCAATGAATGTTCCAGATACTCCAAGGTAGCCAACAAACTCCAAATTTGATGTAGAAAATCAACCTGTAATCATCCAAGATGAACTGGCTCACGCAGTCCGAGATACCCTATTTTGATGTGCTTCCACGGCTCCAAATCACAATGTAATGGTGCAATCAAGTATGGGCAACTTGCATTGACACCTAATCAACCTCAATGTTGAGTATCAACACCATCTGACATGTGTACATATCAATTTTTGAAAACCCCTTTCTCTGTTTTGGGAAAAACCAGAAAAACCAGTAGAAAATTTGCTCTAATTCCTTCAATATTTGTCCAAATTGAGCAACCAGGCATTCATTAGCTTAGCAATAGTGTCCATCAACTCCATGTAAGAGTAATTTGTCCAATTGTATAAGACCAAGGATTAATTGCTCAATTAAAACGACCCTGTTTCTCTGCAACCAGTGGACAACCTGTTTTAATCAGCTCATTCCCAGCTCAATTAGGCATAATTGACCAAAAAAATCACATAGCCCTCTTCTCCAAAGTTTATAGCATCCAATTGCTAAAGCAATTGTGAAAGGAACCAAGTACCCAATGATAATTTGATCTCCTCGTAGGCAAAATGATAAAAAACTGCTCTGTTTCCTCTGTTCTGGCTGCGCCGCCTGCAAATGAGGGGTTTAGGAGAGTTTGTGTTGACAATTGATGATGGTAATAAGTCCTCAAGACACCTAGGTACATGTGCAATCCACCAATGGTTGGATTTTAGCCAAAATCACACTCCAAATGCTTCAATTTTGGGCTTCCTCTTCTCTGTTTTGTGAGAGCTCAAAAACCAGAGATTTTCATACATTCAAATGCTTCCAAAAATGCTCCAAAATCACAATAGGGCTTGCATAGAAGTTGCCAATGCATCTCTCATTGTCAGATACATGTTTGCTTTGCCAGATTTACATGTATTTCCACCATACATCAATGTTGCCAAGCTTTAATGGAAAGCTTCAAAAACCAGAATTTCTCTTTGCTTTGATTTGCTCTAACTTGCTTTGCTTTTGCCTGTATCACCTGCAATCCGCTCAAGGATGTTTATAAGACCTTACCCGGTAGGCCAAGCTCTCAGATCTGATAGTAGTTGGTGTGCTCCAAGCTTCACAGCTCCAATGGCAAGCTTCACAGCTTCTTCTCCCTCTTCTCTCACTCACTCAGAAACCCTAATAAACAGCACAAGGCTCTGATACCATGTTGAAAGAACGGTAGAGGGGGAGGAGACACACACACAGGAGCAAACCCTAATGTATATTGCAAACCCTAACCATAGAGGGAAGCCATGTCCACTCTCACACAAAGCATAATGCACTAATCCATAATCCACACAACACACAATGAGTTGTGTCCACACACTACTAACCCTAGCTAATGTCCACACACTATGACCAGCTGGACACGCGGTCATTTATGTCTCACACATGTTCCTACCTAATCTGCCAGCACATAGCATAGCTGGCTCACACTGACATCGAGCTTGAATCTCAACAGACTAGTAGCTTATACTTCTCGTATATGCTGAAACAATATGAAGCAAATTATGCCACCCATGATTTGGAACTCTTAGCTATTGTTCATTGCCTCAAGTTATGGAGACATTATCTCCTAGGGTGCAAATTCTAGCTTGTTGTTATTACTGGCCACAAGAGTCTAAAGTGGATCTTCACATAGCCTAACCTCAACATGAGGAAGGGAAGATGGATTGAAATTCTACAAGAATATGTCTTCGACATCAAATTTCGCCCAGGGAAGGATAATGTGGTAGCTGTGCACTCAACGCAAATCTTTGTTGTGTATAATTTCTATGCCAAATGATCCCATTCTGATTAAGGTGAAAGAAGTGTCAATCCATGATCCCGATTACCAAAAGATGGTGAACCTAGTAAAAGAAAGTGGAACTTCAGAAAAAGATAAAAAACTAGTCAAAGGTTACTCCACTCATGATGGATGCCTCTACTTTAATCTCACAGGCTATGTATTCCTAAGGATCCTTCCCTAAATAAGTTAACCCTCTGTGAAGCTCATGATAGCCCCACTACAGGGCACCCAAGCTATGCAAAAACCTTGAATGTTGTAAGAAGAATCTATCATTGGCCAGGCTCGAAAAGTGATGTCCTTCGGTACTTGAAGCAATGTCTCTCATGTCAAAGGATCAAAGCTGAAAGAGTCAAATGATTAGGAAGCTTCAACCCTTGGATATCCCTCAAATGAAGTGGGAATACATTAATATGGATTTTGTTATCATAATCAAGAAACTTAATTAAAATAATCCACTTAATCAAATTATTATGTAATGCATGAATTCTTTCATTTTTTTTGTAATCTATCTTGAATATTAAGTATTCTCTTAATCTCTTAATTAAACTCTTAATTCTTGCTATTTACTACTTCATTTTGCATAATCAAAAGTGGAATACCTTAACAAACAATCGATTCGAATGCAACGGAGCCCAAGAATGTATTGCTACTACATATTGAACTCTCAATCTTCCACGTCTCATCACTAATTCATCTCCAATTTCTCCTAATAGTGATTCTCTCCTCTCATGAAACCTACTAATTACCCTTGATTTAAAAACGTGAATAATATTAAATTTTTTCACATGCCTCAAAATGTAGAATGGAAACTTTCATTGCATTTGGCATGGCCTAAAACCCTAAGATTGACTATCTCCTTGCACTATTCTCGCATATCTAACTCCATCTACCTCTCCTCCAAAATGTTGTTGCCCTCAAATTTGTAATTTCTCTCTACAACCTTCTCCTTCCCTTGAACGTGAACGACACTTCAAACTAAAAATACACCCTTTTATCTCTTAAATTAAACTCTTATTGTAATCCATATTTAATATTAAGTATTCTCTTAATTAAACTCTTAATTCTCATTAATTACTACTTCATTTTGCATAATAAAAAATGGAACACCTCAACAAATAATTAATTCGAATGCAACGGATCCCAAGAATGTATTGTTACTGTGTATTGGACTCCCAATCTTCCACTTCATGACTAATTCATCCCCAATTGCTCTTAATAGTGATTCTCTCCTCTCATGAAACCTACTAATTACCCTTGATTTAAAAATGTGATTAATATTGCAAATAACTTTTCTTACATGCCTTAAAACGTAGAATAGACACTTCCATTGCATCCGACATGGCCTAAAACCCTAACATTAACTATCTCCTTGACTATTATGACGTATCTAGCTCCATCTACCTCTCCTCCAAAATGGTGTTGCCCTCAAATTCGCAATTTCTCTCTACAACCTCCTCCTTGCCTTGAACTTAAACAACACTTCACACTAAAAATGCACCCTTTCATGTCTCAAATGTCCGGTCATCCAAAAATTATCATTTCTCAATCATTTATGGTCCCTAATTTGATATATTTGCTGAATCTACTCACTTTAAAGGATTCCCACACTCCTGTTAGGCTTAGCAACACATTCTTGGGCTCCTGTCAATTTAATCAAAATATGAAAATTTTGACTGAAAACACATCAAAATTGGCCATAAATGACCCATACACTTTAAAAATAGGTGTAGAACATAAAATACATCTAGATTTGGAAAATTCCTAAATTGGGTTAAAAACAACTAAAAGTCCCACTTTTCAAATTTGGCATTAAAAAACTGCTAAAAATAAGGAAAAACTGCCAAACACTACTAAAATAAAGCCCAAATTTGACAGTCATCTCATGAGCCTACTATGCATGGTGGTGATGATCACATTAATGTGATCTCATTTGTTGATGGCCTCCAAGTTCATTATGCATGGATGTTGTGCTTACTTATGATGATTCTCTTCATCATCATGATGGTGATGCCGTTATGTAGTTCTCTTTTTCATCCTTGTGATAATATGATTCTTGTTCTTGGTGATCATGTACATGATGTACGTGAGGAGGATGACCCAGATCTAGATTCTCTTTTGGTGGTTCCTCGTGTATGTAGATTTTCCTATGCTCTGTCGCGTGTTGGATAGAGAGGCATGTGCTTATTGATTATATGTTGTGGTGGGAGAGCATGGATTTTTATATACTATTGGCATGGGGATATTATATGTTTATGGTTCTATGTGTTTATATTCTTTAATGTGCTGATATGGGTATATATTTCTTTGTAAGATTCCTCCCCAGCCTCTCAAGATATCCATCATCTTCCTCTGTAATCATTTCCCTCTTTAGAAATATAAAAGATCTTGTTTCTACCAGTTTTGGCCTAGAGAGAGAAAATATTCTAGAGAGTGGTAATTCAGTTTTTAAATATTTTTAGATAGAAAAATATCTCATCTTATTAAAATAAGTTCCCCTGAAACAGAAGTTCAAAAAGATTTTCAGAAGGTGCATTAGAAATTAAGTATAATCTGTTCAAGAGGCATTATTCTGAGGGTCAAGATTTTTTTAAAATTTTAAATTAAGGTTCCTATGGACCAATAAGATTCATCCAAATGTAGGGAGGAGATAAATAGAAGAATAAAAGAAAAATCCCTCAAAAATGAGTAAATACTCACATCATAAGATGAAGAGTTGACTAAGGACAAGATAAATAGTTAAAAAAGAGAGATATTTAGGTGAAATGATGCATTTTTGACACCTCAGTATGGGGGAATTCCCCTCATGAAGGAGGCGCCTATTTCACAAGTGAATGAGTTTTAAACTCCCAAATAATGAGATATTTTTCTCTCTCCTCTCTCCTATTTCAACTAGATCGAAAAAGTGGACTAAACTGACCCAAAAATGGTCAAAAATTGACCAAACTGATCTGGAAAATTCTAGAATCAGTTGGCTTGGTTAGAAGCTCAATTTTTCCTATAAATAGAAGCCTTCCCCTTTGTTGAAACTCAATAGTGTTTTGCACTGTTATCCTGCCTCTCCCAAGTGCCAAAAACTATGAACTTTACTCATAATTCATTAGTTTTTAACCTTCCCTCTTCTAAAAGATTGGTGGCCACTCTTGTTTCCAAACAAGAGTAGAACCCTCAAACCATCAAGCCAAAGGAAAGCTCTCAAATTCCTTTGTAAGTTGGAGATTCTTCTCTTTTCTATTTCTTTTATGGTTTTTTTTAATGATTTTTGTCTTCTCTAAATTGAATGGATGTTATGCCTCATTAAAAAAAGGCATTCCCCTCTCTTGTTTAGTAAATCCAACCATTATTTATCCTAGATGATTGATTATTGGATAAAATCAAGTTTTTCATAATATTCTCTTAAAAAAATAAGTAAAAAATGTTTACACTAGAATGATTTAAATACTCTTGGTGAACTTCTAATTAATTTTAGTAAGTTAAAAATTGAAAAATGGTCAGCCATACAAAGGAGGTTGTGGCGGAATTTTTTAAAAATTTATGAAATAAATTTCATCTTTTATTAATCAAAAAGAGTAATCCCTATCGTTAGAGTATTCTAAAAGTGTCATTTTCATTCATGCATAGAAAGATGCATACTGATTAATTTTTATAAAAAAGAACGATTTTTAATAGAATTAAATTCTATGAAAGATACTTATTGATAATTTTTTTATTATGAAAGTGTTACTTTCTTCATTATGGATTTTTATGCATAAAATAATGCATAAAAGTATATTTTTTTATTACAAAAGAGTTACTTTCATCATATTGATTTTTATGCATAAAAGAATATTTTTTAATTATAAAAGTGTTACTTTTATCATTATTGATTTCTATGCATAAAAGTATGCATAAAAGAATATTTTTTTATTATAAAAGTGTTACTTTTATCATTATTGAATTCTATGCATAAAAGTATGCATAAAAGAATATTTTTTATTATAAAAGTATTACTTTTATCATTATTGATTTCTATGCATAAAAGTATACATAAAAGAATATTTTTTTATTATAAAAGTGTTACTTTTACCATTATTGATTTCTATGCATAAAAGTATGCATAAAAGAATATTTTTTTATAAAAGTGTTACTTTTATCATTATTGATTTCTATGCATAAACATATGCATAAAAGATATTTTTTATATTAAAAGTGTGATTTTTATCATAAATGATTTTTATGCATAAAAGATATTTTTTTAATATTAAAAGTGTGATTTTCATCATAAATGATTTTTATGCATAAACATATTCATAAAAGATATTTTTTTATATTAAAAGTGTGATTTTCTTCATAAATGATTTTTATGCATAAACATATGCATAAAAGATATTTTTTATATTAAAAGTGTGATTTTCATCATAAATGATTTTTATGCATAAACATATGCATAAAAGATATTTTTTTAATATTAAAAGTGTGATTTTCATCATAAATGATTTTTATGCATAAACATATGCATAAAATATATTTTTTATATTAAAAGTGTTATTTTCGTCATAAATGATTTTTATGCATAAACATATGCACAAAAGAAATTCTTTTATATTAAAAGAGTGATTTTCATCATAAATGATTTATATGCATAAACATATGCATAAAAGAAAGTCTTTCATGATAAAAGAGTGATTTTCAACATAAAGGATTTTTATGATGATAAAAGTGTGACTTTCATCAGAATTGGATTTTATGCATAATTAGACGCATATAGAATCTTTATAATTAAATAAGGGCTCTCCTTAATTCTCTGTTTGATTTCCATAAAAATTAGAAAAATGAATAATTAGATAATCTGTGAGAAGAAATGCTAGCATTTCATATTCACTAAGATGGTAATGAGAAAATTCAATTAAACTATCGAAGTCGGAGATAGAGATAAATGATTATTTTATTCCTCATAAGAAATTCATGTTTTAGAAATCTATAAGCAAATATTCGTCGAACGAAATTTAGAAAAAGAGAAATTGAAATAGTACCTTTCGAGAAAGATAGTTTAGGAAGAACCTTTCCAGACCCAAACTCTGATTCAGACTATTGACCAAGACCTAATTCCTTCGTCAATGACGATGTGCTCAGTTCAAGAAAATGCACTCAAAACACCCACCGAATCTGAAACTAAGTTAAGACTTTTGATTTTGATCTGAGGATCAAGTTAACAGAACTCAAGGAATTTTGTTTGGAATTCTGACCTGGATCTAGAAGTATTAAGATACAGATTTAAGATTATTCATGGTTTTCAAACAAAATCAAAACTGAAAACTTGCATAGAAACCCTACCTTCTTAAAGGACTGTCTTATGCCAGAATGCTGGGGTGGAGGGAGCATTTGGCATATATGTTTATCTAAGGGAAGTTCGGTTGCAACAGCTAGGGCGAGGAGTGTTCGAGGGACAGCTCACGTGGCAAAAACCTGCCCATGTCTTGACCAGCCTGGGTATGGTGAAAAATGGTGTGCTTCCGGTACGATGGGCGAGGGCCGACGAAGCAGTCCCTGAGTGAAGTACTAAGATACCCAAGGAGGATCCTGGAGGGTTCTGACTAGGCGATGCACGGGCTCGCGGTGCTTAGGACACCCATACGTATGTCGAAGAAGATATATATATGTATGTTGACGAAGTGATTATTGTAATCTATTACTGGATCTCGTTTCTGAATAGTTGGTCTTAACGGAGAGTCCAGAGTGGTACTGTTTTTGTGAAACAAGGGATTGAATGGAAATTTTGAATTATAAAATCTATGATCATATCTGTTTTGTCAATGGATTATTTTTATATCAAATTTTTAAAGAGGAGTGTGTGCGTATCTGTTTTCTAAAGCTAAAGTTAAGAAAGGCATTTCAATTATGGGTGGGTGAGTACTTGTTTGGTTCCACCGATTCCAGTGGTAGGGTGGTGGCTAACCCATGGGCCGGATGGGGTTAGGCTAGAATCAGCGGAGTTTTAATAATCAAACTGAAAAATCTTAGGATTACGTTAGGATTCCAGTAGTTAGTCAATTCCCTGATAAATTTCTCAATTGAGTGAACCAACTATTGCCATATACATAGGCAGTGATGTGTGTGAACACACTTAGGACCGCCGGGGCACTTTTTCCCTCTTTAGGAGGTTTTTTCCCCCGGCTTGTATATACGCCCATCATACTAGGGCTAACTTATCTTTTGTACATTGACACAATCTAATACACTGTGTTGTGTGCATTCTTGCTTCTTCTTCTCCAAGCTTGGTGTGTTTTCCTGCAACCCTAATTCCAACAATTGGTATCAGAGCAGGCATCGGCTTCCAGGGCTACACTGCCAGTACCCTCCGCCGACTCACGTTCTCCGATTGAGGTGAGCTTTCACGAGCGCTTGCAAGTCCCTATACTCTGCAAATACACCTGAAGGGCTTTGCGTTCTCAGAAATCGCATTTGAGGTCGTTTCGAGCTCCGTTTTTGCATTTCAAGTTCTGCACAGGTGTTCGTCATTTTCTGCAGAAATTTTGACAGTGCAGTTTTCTACAAAACATGCATACGTATTCTATTGCAGATCGTGCTACATAGCACGAGTTGTTCTCTGTTCAGTCTTTGCTTCATTACAGGTAGCTTTTGCATCAGTTTCAGTTAGTGGCCATGGCTGATAACAGCAATGATGTATTTCGTATGTTGTCTGCTGAAAAAAACTGGATGGAGACAGCAACTATCCACTTTGGGCATACATGATGCAGCATGTTTTGGTTGCAAAAGGAGTGTGGAACATTGTGCAGGGTATGGATGTACGTCCAGGTTCTGTGGATGTCGGATCTGTTGAGGATGTTGCAAGTCTAGCGACTCTACTGTTGCTGCTGTTTTACCCACTGCTGAACAAACACGTTGGGATGGTAAAGATGCGCAGGCTCATGCCTTGATTGCACTTTCTGTCAAATGTAACATCACCCCACATATTCGTTCAGCTAAAACAACAAAACAGGCTTGGGATATTCTAGCTGGTTTGTATGCAGGTCGTAACGAGGCAAAAATCTTTTACTTGCGTAAAGAGCTAGAATTGAAGATTATGCAGGAAGATGATGACATGAATGTTTTTCTTGTTGAGATTAAAGATCTCAAAGAATAGTTGATTTCTGCAGGTGAGATTATTCCTGATCATTCTCTTGTGCAGACTGTTCTTGATGCTTTACCTGAGACATATCAGACTTTTGCTTCCACGTGGAGACTTCTTGCTGAGGACAGACCTGATGCTGTCAAGTATGATACTTTAGTCAACAAGCTCTTGCAAGAAGCGCAGTCCAGGCAAAACAGGGCCAGGCAGCGTGCAGTTGATCAAGCATTTATTGCTGCCCAGCAGTAGAGAAGAAGTGGTAAGGCAGCCCCTTCCACTGTTTCTTCTCCTATTAGTAGGTCTGCAACTTCTTCTCCTTCCACAGGTAGCAACAATAAGTCTGAGAAGGCTCTTGATAAAGGCAAGAAAAAGACCAAGTGCAACTATTGTAAGGCAAATGATCATGTCATTAAGAATTGCCCTAAGCTAAAGGCTAAAGAGGCAAAGAAGAAAGAGTCAAATGCAGCCACAATAGCGGATGCTTCTACAAATGCAGATTCTGCAAATGTTGTGCAGGATACAGAATGGGTGTTTAGCGTGTATTGCCAATATGACCCATCTGTACATGATGCATGTTTGGCAGTTTCTGTTGACTCTCATGTATGGTATTTTGACAGTGGTGCTACAAAGCACATTACCTCGCATCGTGATATGTTCACTTGTCTTGAGGCTGTCCCTAATGGGAATACTGTCACATGTGCCAATAATGCTTCTTACCCAGTGAAGGGCATTGGCAAAATTATGCTTACTGCTGCAAATGGCAGTGCTTTCACACTTTCAGATGCTTTGTATGTGCCAGGGATAAAGAAGAATCTATTGTCTATCTCTGCACTTGCTAGACTTGGACTTGTAGTCAAATTTGCAGATGACAGATGTACTGTTCATGATTTGACTTCTGGTGATACGATTATTGTATCTGGCACCTTGTTTCGTGGGCTGTATAGGCTCAATTATTATGACAAGTGTGTGGAAGATTCAGCAAATACAGTTTCTGATGAAAAGGCAATTTCAGATGCAAAACTATGGCATGCTCGTTTTGGTCATCTAAACTTTGCTAGTTTGCTGCGTTTGCAGAAATTTGATATGGTTGCTTCATTTCCCCCTCTTGAGGCACCATTGAAACATGTTTGTGAAGGCTGTATTTTGGGCAAAATGCAGCGTTCTGCGTTTCCAAAGGATGGTTCTGTGCGGGCCACTCGCAAATTGCAACTTGTACATAGTGATGTATGTGGGCCTATGCAAACTCCGTCATTTGGTAAACACTTGTACTTCGCGACTTTCATTGATGATTACTCAAGGCATGCATGGGTATATCCACTAAAAAGGCAAAGTCCGAAGTGTTTTTGTGCTTCAAACAGTTTTTGCTTATGGTTGAAAATGTATCCAATTGTAATGTGGGCACCCTCTGTTCTGATCGAGGGGGGGAGTACATGTCTAAAGAGTTTGATGCATTTCTGGCTAGTCATGGGATAAAACACCAATGTACAGTGCCGTATACCCCTCAGCAAAATGGTGTTGCTGAGAGAAAAAACAGGTCACTTATGGAGATGGCACGATGTATGGTCAAGAGCCAAGCTTTGCCACATGCATTTTGGCTTGAGGCTGTCATGTGTGCTGCATATGTACTCAACAGGCCTTGCAGTCTATTACTCCATACGAAGCTTAGCATGGCAGGAAGCCTTCTATTGGTCACTTGCGTGTCTTTGGTTGCTTGGCCTATGCTTTAGTGCCTATGCAACAACGCAGAAAATTGGATGATAAGGCTGTAAAATGCATTTTTGTTGGTTACAGTGCTGAGAGCAAGGGTTACAGATTGTATCATTCGCAGTCAAAGCGTATCTTGATTAGTCGAGATGTTGTTTTTGTGGAAGATGCTGTGCAGCCCTTGTTATCATGTACCAAAGAGACAGGTGTGAGCTCACGGGATGTATTTGATACATTGTTGCCTCTATTTACAGGTGGGAATTCAAATGTAAGTCCTAATGAGGTAAATATTCAGCCTATGTAGATTTCAAACGACATCATAGATCAGCCTATTTCTGATGCAGATTTACAGGATGTAATTTATGAGGATAGGGTTGAAAATGAGCAGGCTAGAGGTATGCCTAAATGGCTAGTGCAAACCTTGCGTGATAGTAAAATTGATGCACCTATGCCTAGTCGTACTCGTTCAGGTTCTCAGCATGCCTCTTATGCATCAGATTGTTATGCTTTGGCTGTGTCTAGTATGTGTGACGAGGAAGAACCTCTTTCATTTGATGAGGCACAAAAATCAGAAAATTGGTTGGCTGCAATGCAAAGTGAATATGATGCTATAATGAAGAATGGTACATGGTCTTTGTGTGATTTGCCTATTGGTAAAAAGGCCATTGGATATAAGTGGGTTTTTAAGTTGAAACGAAAGCCAGATGGCAGTGTTGATCGCTATAAGGCTAGGCTTGTTGCAAAGGGTTATGCTCAAGAAAAGGGCATTGATTTTGATGAGACCTTTGCTCCCACTTGTCGTATGACTACCATTCGTAGCATTTGTGCATTGGCAGCTCATAATGGTTGGAATGTACATCAGTTGGACATAAAGACTGCATTCTTGAATGGAGATTTGCATGAGGAGGTGTATGTATCGCAGCCTCGTGGTTTTGTTCAAAAAGGGCAGGAAAACAAAGTGTGCAGGTTGAAAAAGGCTTTATATGGTTTAAAGCAAGCTCCACGAGCTTGGTATGAAAAGATACATGCATATTTGACTGCACATGGTTTTCAAAATAGTCCAACAGAAAGCACTTTGTATGCTAAACGTGTGGATGATGTACATCTAATCATTGCTCTCTATGTCGATGACATGCTGCTCACAGGACCAAATGAGAGTCATATTGCTGATTTTAAGGCTGATTTGAATGCTTCTTTTGAGATGTCAGATTTGGGGCATTTGCATCATTATTTGGGGATACAATTTAAGCAGTGTGATGGAGGTATTGCTTTGTGTCAAACAAAGTATATTGAGACATTGTTGCAGAGATTTGGCCTTGAAGACTGCAAGCCTATTGCTACTCCAATGGAAACAGGTTTGAAGTTGAGTCTTCATGATGCTGGAGATCATTTTGATGTCACACTCTATCAGACAGCTGTTGGTTGCCTCATTTATGTATGCATTACGAGGCCGGACATTCAGTTTGCAGTCTCACAGGTGAGCAGGTTTATGCATAGCCTAGGGTCTCAGCATTGGAAGGCAGTTAAATGCATCTTTCGCTACTTGAGTGGCACCATACATCTTGGGTTGTTTTATCCCAAGGGGGGATCGTTGCCGCCAGATTTGCATGCTTTTTCGGACTCAGATTGGGCTGGTTGCTATGACACAAGAGTGTCATAGCAAGAGTGGTTTTTGTTTCATGCTCGGTAGCTCATGCATATCTTGGTTGAGCAGCACGAAGCAACCTACTGTGGCCACTTCGAGTTGTGAAGCTGAGTACACGGCAGCTTTCACAGCTACAGTTGAGTGTGTGTGGCTCAGACGGCTTATGGTTGATTTGGGCGTTGGACAGGAGTCTGCCACCTCTATCTACACTGACAGTCAGAGCGCTTTGGGAGTTGCGAGAAACCCAATTTTTCATGCTCGCACAAAGCACATTGAGGTGCATTATCACTATGTTAGGGAGAGACTCTCAGCAGCAGGAGAGATCAGCTTGGCCTATGTGCCAACACAGGACAACCTCGCCGATCTTTTCACAAAGGCGCTTCCTCGTGAGAAGTTCAAAGCTTTCCGCAAAGCTTTGGGCTTGCTCCCCTTTGTGGATTGATCTACTTCGGGCATGGCACTCCCCTATACATGGCACTCCCCTATACATGAGTGCCAGCTCTCGTTCACACCATCACTCCCAGGGGGGATTTGTTGCCATATACATAGGCAGTGATGTGTGTGAACACACTTAGGACCGCCGGGGCACTTTTTCCCTCTTTAGGAGGTTTTTTCTCCTGGCTTGTATACGCCCATCATACTAGGGCTAACTTATCTTTTGTACATTGACATAATCTAATACACTTTGTGTTGTGTGCATTCTTGCTTCTTCTTCTCCAAGCTTCGTGTGCTTTCCTGCAACCCTAATTCCAACACCAACGGGTGCCTGATCTTGATTAGGAAAAAAGCGTTGAAACTACTCAGATGATCAAATTATATCAGTGATAGTTTCCTTCTATCTAGTTTATTCAGGTGAAGGATAGTTTAGATTTAATCTCGTTAGAAAAATTCGTTAAGAAAATTCAAAAAGGTGGAATCGTCCCCGCTTTCCAAGCATGGGAAATTTTTTCGGTTCCGATTTTCGGAGTGACCACCAGCCTAGTCTCGTCGGACATTCGCCGAGGCCCCGAGTGAGAAACCCTGCCCCACGCATGAGGGGGCTGCTTCCGCTGTCAGCTACTGAGAGTCCGGTGTTTGGAGGGGGCAGAGGGATCTCACAGTTGGTATCAGAGCATTGTTGGAAGCTAATAAAGATAAATCAATGCTTATCAAAAATTGATAATAAAAACTCAGAAAAAGCATTTTCATAATGTATTTTCATTCTGTAAGCTTCTTTAATGAAGAATTTTTAATCAAAGAAATTATTTTTATAGATGGAAGTTCCCTATTTATCTGGTATTCCCGACCTCACCCAGTCTCAAGATATGACTGTGTTCACCTTCGAGCATCTCATTTCTTCCACTTCAACTCGAACAAGCCGAGCAAGACTCGTACGCCATTTCGAGGATTTATATTTTCCTAATCAAGCGGAGAGACTACAGCATAAGTGGTTTGCAGGCCAGTATGTCCATGCCTCTTGCGACCGTCGTGCAATTGTTGAGAATTAAGGTTGAATTAAGGTTGTACACAAAGGGGCAATGGATGAGGTGTGTGTGTGTGTAAACAAGCCTCTAGCTTTAGGGCTTGTGGTGTCCTATTTAAAGGCCCATTAGGGGAGAGGGAAGCTCACTTGGTGCATTAGCTTGTGAGAGCCCATCCATGTTGTATTCCTAAGCAACATAATAAACAAGTTTTTACTTGTATTTTGTGAGTCTCTTCCTTGCATGTTGAGTACCTTGTCTAGCTCATTTATCAAATCCATTAAGCTAATCAAGTAATTAGGCCAATGCAACATTTTCTCATGGTATCAAGAGCCCGGTTTACTGATTATTCAGCTGCATTAGCCATCCCTAAGCTAGATTAGTGAACCAAGTTCAAATTTTGAACTTTCCCCCCTTTTTGAAGGGGAGATCAAGGCTAAGTGTCCTGTACCGGCAATTAACCCAATTAGGGGGCGGAGGAGGCGGCGTCATCGAATTAGGCATTTCGCCTGTTTTTTCTTCACAGTTTCTGGTCGAACAGCTGCCGCGGGCAGCGCGGGCCACTATTGAGCCCAAAACCATAGGGCTTTTAAAGCCCATACATCAATGGTTAGGCTCACTTAATTTGGGCCCAAATGATGCAGTAACGAGCGCGCAAGAAGCAGATTAGCAGACGCCTGTCTCTAGGCTATGGCATTTCAAGCCTTTAAGCTCCATTAAAGTGTTAATTAAACACTAATTAGTGTTTCTAAACACTAATTGATCCTCTAAAGTGTTTCTAAACACTCATTCTACTCCCTCTCTGATTTGTGCATCCATTAAGCACAAAAATGGGCAACTTAACCATCTTTTTTGGCTACGGTGTTCATTAAACACCGCTTACCCTCTCTAATAGTGTTCTCTAAACACTAATCCCTTGATTAAAGTGTTCTTAAACACTATTTTTCCTCAATTCTCTGATTTTTGCAGCCACTAAGCAAAATGGAGAACCCTAAACCTTCCATTCCATCGATTTTGGAAGCTTAAAGCTCTTTTAAAACTTTAATTAAAGTGTTGCTTAACACTAGTGGCGGTCATTCAACCCTAAACCACTCTCTTAGTGTTCCTTCAAACACTAAACCCTTACTCAAGTGTTATTAAACACTATTTTGCTCTCTCTAATTCCTTTGTGTGCATACATTAAGCACAAGGGAAACTCGGCAAACCCTAAAGCCTCAACACCGACTTTCATCTTTTGTGAGCTTTTTTGCTCAACTTCTCTTCACTTGCACTCCACCAATGAGGCAAGGAGGTGAAGTATGGTGCTTTTGGCTATGGTACCTCAGTTTTGTCAACCCCAAACTGAATTTGAGATGTGGGCATACATCAATTAAGTGCTCATATTCATTGTATTTCATGAATACTTTAAACACCTCTTGGTACCACTCTTGTAAGAGGCATAGGCATCACAATGAGCCATGCACTCACCCCATTAAACCAAGAAGTGTGTGCTTTGCTGAATTTTCAGCTCATTTTCAGCTCTTTACTCATTCCCAAACACATTTAGTTGGGGGAATTACTCAACAAGAGCTCTATGTTATGTTTTCCCACCCACAACCATACCCTTGTACGGAGTTTAGACACTACCCTTGCAATGAGCAAGAGGGAAGACCTACTCCATAAGCAAAATTGGGACTCAATCATAGAAACCACACAACCATAACTACCTTTTGTATGCCTATGTTATAAAGGCAACTACCCAACTAGTCATTAAGGGAGGGATTTTCAACCTATGTCCAATGCCACCCATTTCAAGTCCAGACTCTACATGGCTTGCATTGAGGGAGGGTGTTGAGAATTAAGGTTGAATTAAGGTTGTACACAAAGGGGCAATGGATGAGGTGTGTGTGTGTGTAAACAAGCCTCTAGCTTTAGGGCTTGTGGTGTCCTATTTAAAGGCCCATTAGGGGAGAGGGAAGCTCACTTGGTGCATTAGCTTGTGAGAGCCCATCCATGTTGTATTCCTAAGCAACATAATAAACAAGTTTTTACTTGTATTTTGTGAGTCTCTTCCTTGCATGTTGAGTACCTTGTCTAGCTCATTTATCAAATCCATTAAGCTAATCAAGTAATTAGGCCAATGCAACATTTTCTCAGCAATGCTGTGGTAGAACCTCTCATTGGCTATGATTCTGTTAAAGCTGAAAATGGTGCGTGGCATCATTCTATATCATTCGACGCCTCGGAATTTCAGACTTTCATGCCAAGTCTACAGACTCCTTAGTTGTTTTATTCCTAAGGAGAAAATAATAGCTCCCTTGTCAATAAGTGAACGTTTGTATCAGGACATGGCTGTGGCCCAGTACCGTCATCTTATGCGACTCCCGAGGAGATTTTGAATTCTGGAGCTGAGCTGCTCTATGTATATATTGTAACTTTTATATAAATATAGAAATGTTTTCTGGAGAAAAAAATTCCCTGTTGTATAAGTGATTGTTTACGGATGATCTGATAAAGAAAAATCTGTTATCGGACATATGTCATAGATCTCCAATAAGATCATTGTCTTGTTTAAGAAATTATTTTTTGAACCTCATAATGTCTTAGGATCTTGTGGATGATATCAAAATAAAAATTCAATAATATATAAATTTTTGGCAAAATCATGAGATGAGGAAACCGTGGCCGTCAGCCAGACCCTCTCTCTGAAGATGACGAGCTTGACCCTGATGTTCGCAAGGCTCTTCATCATAGGACTCAGCCAGGACCCTTCAAAGGAGAAGGGGAGAACCTAGGTGAGGCTGTGGAGAAATGGGTGGAAGCCATGGAAGCATATTTTGACGTCACAGGCTACAATGAGCGGAGCAAAATGGCTCTTGCCCGGCTGAAAATAGTGGAAACAGCCAGGGTAGCATGGAGGAACCACTGTGACACCAACCGTCTGGACAGAAATATTCAGTCCTGGAACGACCTAAAAACCTATCTAAGAAAGAGATTTTGTCCCCCTAGATTTTTGGAAATCAAAATGAACGAATTCTTAGAGCTAAAGTAGGAGAGCAAAACCATTGAGGAATATCACCAGGCCTTTGCTCTTCTACTCAAATATTCACCACCTCTAGATGAAGAACAACTCATGGCCAGGTTCATTCGGGGGAATGAACGAACCTTTGGACACATTGGTCAAAAATGCCAAACCAGTGTCCATGGTTGAAGCAGTAAGAATGGCAAAGGATTTTGCCAAAGCCTTTCTAGTAAAGGTCCCGCCAAAGCCTGCACCCTCTAACTTTAAAAGATTCCAAGCCCAGGGAAGTACTTTAAACTTTCCACCCCCGAAGAGGCAGCAAGTCTCGAATCAGAATCAGGATGCAGGAAGATTCCAAAGTGAAGGAAGACCCCTCCCCTTGAATACTTTCTCAGGAGCCCCCCCTCTTTTAAGAAATCAGAAGGATGAACTCAGAAGTGAAAACCGATGTTTTGGATGCCAAGGTTTTGGTAACCAATTGAAAGACTGCCCGACTCCTGCCATGTCAAGGGGACAAGGAAGTCAAGGACCCCGAATTTAGAGACCAACCCCTTCATACCAGTCCAATCAAGGTCCATCTCGCCCAAGCCAGGATAACCCCAGAAGAACTCCAGCTCATCAGCCATCTGCCTCTGTCCAGAGTAACCTCAGAAATCCTTCCCAAAACTGGGACAACCAAAGAGAAAGAGTTCCACCTCAGACTGCAGCAGCCAAAGCAGTCACAATTTCAAATGTAGTAGAAGAGGAAAGAGGACAGATCTTTGCTGCAATTGAAAACCAAGGACCTAACCGTCAGTTCTCAGTCATCCATACTCCAGGAGAATATCAGGGTAAGCCTTTTAAGCTTTTGATTGATTCAGGTAGTTCTCATTCATTCATGTAGTTCTCAGTCATCCATACTCCAGCAGAATATCAGGGTAAGCCTTTTAAGCTTTTAATTGATTCAAGTAGTTCTCATTCATTTCCCCTGGATGCTTGCGTAAGCTAGTTCTCATTTCCCCTGGATGCTTGCGTAAGCTAGTCTTAGAACACAAATCACGGAAACCTATGCAAGTTGAATTGGCCAGTGGGAAGACTCTTTTCACTCACCATGAGACAGATCTTATCCAGTTCAAACTAGATGATAATGTAACCGACTGACAGTTAAAAGTCTTACCTTTGGGAGTTTTTGACGGGATCCTTGGAATGGATTGGCTCCACAAAAATCAAGCTGACATACACTGTCACAATGGAACCATTTCCTTCAATGACCTTCACGGGAACAAAGTTCAAGGAACTGGAGTTTCTGGATCCCCAGACCTTCAGTTAGTAAAAGCTTCCGAAAGGACTTAGGAAGAAGCAGCAAATTTATGTTGTCAAAATGAACCCAGTAGACTCAAAGCTTAAGGCTAAAGAACCAAAAAAACCATATTAGAGAATTTGGGAATTTCCCAATTTCCATTTTTGAATACTTAAAAAAGGGGACATGGATAACATGTTTGTAAGTTTCTCAAAACCCTATCATATGACCTATCGTTGGAAAGCGCTTGAAAAATGGAATCTAAAGAGCTATAAAGCGCTCATTTTGGATTAGTGGTGTTCAAGTTATGGTTAATCCAAACTTTTGACCACGTGTCCCAAACTTGTGGGAAATTCCCATATTCCCCAATATGGTGTTAAAATGGTTAAGTGAATTGCTCAGCCAGTAGCCCTGTGCACGTACAAAATGCCAGTTCCTGAAGCCATTGAACTCAAGGAACAGCTTAGATAGCTGTTAGAACAAGGGTTTGTAAGAGCCAGTGTTTCACCTTGGGGTGCACCAGTTCTCTTCCAGAAAAAGAAAGATGGAACGCTTAGACTCTGTGTGGACTATAGAGGTCTAAATCAACTGGCTGACAGTTAAGAATAAGTATCCTATCCCAAGAATTGATGAGCTTCTGGATAGGCTAAATGGAGCCTAGATCTTCACAAAGATAGATCTCAAATCTGCGTATTTCCAGATCAGGATCAATGATCATGATATACCGAAAACAGCCATCAATACTCGCTATGGGCATTATGCATTTACTGTCATGCCATTCGGATTAACTAATGCCCCAGCTACATTCAATCACCTAATGCAGGACATCCTCAGAGAATTTGTTCTAGTTTTCTCATGAAAGATGACATTCTTATTTACTCAAAGAATGTAGCTGACCATGAGGCTCATGTCAGAAAAGTTCTTGAGATTCTAAGGAAGCACCAACTTTTTGCAAAAAAGAGCAAATGGACTTTCTCTGCTGACCATGTTGAATACTTGGGCTTTCTGGTATCCAAAGATGGAATTTCTCTAGATTCCACAAAAGTCCAAGCAGTCATAGATTGGCTTGAACCAAAGACAGTGAAAGAAGTCAAAGGATTCTTGGGGTTGACTGGTCGGTATAGGATTTTTATACCAAAGTATGCTCTCATAGCTTCCCCCCTGACTAACCTTCTCAAAAAGAATACCCCTTTTCATCAATGGTTTGCCAGGTGCCAGAGTGCTTTTGATAAGGGCTGAAGACTGCCTTGGTAACCAGCCCCGTTCTGAAGCTGCCAGATTTCTCTCTACCCTTTGAGGTAGTAACTGATGCAAGTGGTTTTGCCCTGGGAGGTGCACTCATGCAGGAAGGTCATGCAGTGGCCTATGAATCCCGAAAGCTTAGAATGCATGAGAGGAATTATGCTGTTCACGACCCTTTCAGTAGTCTATGCCTTAAAGTTGTGGAGACATTACCTATTGGGAAAAAGATTCACTTTGATGACAGACCATCAGAATTTAAAGTGGATCTGCACTCAGAAGGACCTCAACATGCGCCAAAGAAGGTGGATGCAGACCTTGCAAGAATTTGATTTTGAAATTAAGTACCGCCCAAGCAAAGAAAATGTGGTAGCAGATGCCCTCAGCAGAAAAGCCTCCTTGCTTGCAATTACTGTAATATCAAATGCTTTGATTATTGAAGCAAGAGAGAAGATCATGCAGAGGATAGATTCTTTGGCCCTATTGCTACCCTACTTATGCAGGAAAGCAAAACTCCTCAGGAGTTGAACAGAGTTCAAGGGTACAGCCTCGATGATGGCATTATGTATTATAATCGCAGGCTATGCATTCCCAATGATGAGGGAACCAAGGACCAAATTTTGGCCCATGACAGCCTTATAGCAGGACATCCAGGCTTCATCAAAACTTACATGTTTGTAAAGAAAAGCTTCTTTTGGCCTGGTCTCAAAAGGGATGTACTAAATCATGTACGTCAATGTTTGACATGCCAGAAAGTCAAAGCTAAAAGAGTAAAAATGCATGGGAAGTTCCATCCATTGGACATCTCCCAGATGAAGTGGGAATGTATCAGTATGGACTTTATTACTGGATTACCTTCAGTGCAATCAGGTTACAACTCCATTTTCGTGGTAGTTGACAGACTAACCAAAGTTGCCCATCTGATCCCAGTAAAAGAAACCTACACTGGAGTGGATGTGGCTAGAGTGTTCCTCAAAGAAATCTTCAGATTGCATGGCCTACCCAGGAGAATAGTAAGTGATCGAGATCCCAAGTTTACTTCAAGGTTTTGGACTGCATTTTTCAAAGTAGTGGGAACTTTCTTGGATCTCAGCACAACTTATCACCCTGAGACCGATGGTCAAACTGAAAGGGTAAACCAAGTAATCGAAGATATACTTGGGTCATGCTATGGCAAAAGAACCCAAGAAGTGGCTAAGCTATCTGCACCTAGTCGAGTTCGCCTACAATGCTTCTTATCACCAAAGTATTGGGATGAGCCCTTTTAAAGCTCTGTATGGACAAGATTGCTTTACTCCATTAACTTGGTTCGACCCATTGATTAGGGTCGAGATGTCCAAATAGATGCTTGACGACATGGAGCAGCAAATGTAGGTAATTTGTAAAGATATAAAAGCTGCCTAGGATAGACAGAAGCAATATGCAGATAAGAAGAGGACAGACAGAGAATTCAAAGAAGCAGATATGGTCTTCATTCGAGTACGGCCCAAAAGAAGTTCTTTATCTCTTGGGAAGTACAAGAAGTTATCCCGTAGATATTGTGGGCCATATCTGATTACAAAGAAAGTAGGTGACTTAGCCTATGAGATTCTTCTGCCTCCTCATCTCAAAGTTCATAATGTATTTCATCTAAGCCTTCTAAAGAAATATGTGCCAAGCCCAAATCATGTGCTTGATGATGAAATCCTAACCTCTTCAACAACTCAAGGGCAGATGGAACTCCAACTTGAAGAAATTCTTGATGTTCGAGAAAAGATTCTCAGGAACAGAATTCTCAGAGAATTATTGGTAAAATGGAAGTTCTATCCTTTTGAAGATGCCACCTAGGAGAATGAAGCCGATCTGTTGTTGCGGGATTACCCCCTAGTTTGCAAGATGAGGGCATCTCGCATTTTTCAAGTGGGAGAGAATGTAAGATTCCTCCCCAGCCTCTCAAGATGTCCAGCATCTTCCCCTATAATCAAATCCCTCTTCAGAAATATAAAAGATCTTGTTTCTACCAGTTTTGGCCTAGAGAGAGAAAATATTCTAGAGAGTGGTAATTCAGTTTTTAAATATTTTTGGATAGAAAAATATCTCATCTTATTAAAATAAGTTCCCCTAAAACTGAAGTTTAAAAAGATTTTCAGAAGGTGTATTAGAAATTAAGTATAATCTGTTCAAGAGGCATTATCTTGAGGGTTACGATTTTTTCGAAATTTTAAATTAAGGTTCTTATGGACCAATAAGATTCATCCAAATGTAGGGAGGAGATAAATAGAAGAATAAAAAGAAAATCTCCCAAAAATGAGTAAATACTTACATAAGATGAAGAGTTGACTAAGGACAAGGTTAATATAGTTAAAAAAAGAGAGATATTTAGGTGAAATGATGCATTTTTGACACCTCAGTATGGGGGAATTCCCCTCATGAAGGAGGCGCCTATTTCACATGCTTGAATGAGTTTTAAACTCCCAAATAATGAGATATTTTTATCTCTCCTCACTCCTGTTTCAACTAGATCGAAAAAGTGGACTAAACTGACACAAAAATGGTCGAAAATTGACCAAATTGATCTGGAAAATTCTAGAATCAGTTGACTTGGTTAGAAGCTCACTTTTTTCTATAAATAGAAGCCTTTCTCTTTGTTGAAACTCAATAGTGTTTTGCACTGCTACCTTGCCTCTCCCAAGTGCCAAAAACTATGAATTTTACTCATAATTCATTAGTTTTTGACCTTCCCTCTTCTAAAAGATTGGTGGCCACTCTTGTTTCCAAACAAGAGTAGAACCCTCAAACCATTAAGCCAAAGGAAAGCTCTCAAATTCCTTTGTAAGTTGGAGATTCTTCTCTTTTCTATTTCTTTTACGATTTTTTTATGATTTTTGTTTTCTCTAAATTGAATGGATATTATGCCTCATTAAAAAAGGCATTCCCCTCTCTTCTTTATTAAATCCAATCATTATTTATCCTAGATAATTTATTATTGGATAAAATCAAGTTTTTCATAATATTCTCTTCAATAAGTAAAAAATGTTTACACTAGAATGATTTAAATACTCTTGGTGAACTTCTAATTAATTTTAGTGAGTTAAAAATTGAAAAATGGTCAGCCATACAAAGGAGGTTGTGGCAAAATTTTTTGAAAATTTGTGAAATAAATTTCATCTTTTATTAATCAAAAAGAGTAATCCCCATCGTTAGAGTATTCTAAAAGTATCATTTTCAATCATGCATCGAAAGATGCATACTGATTAATTTTTATAAAAAAGAATGATTTTCAATAGAATTAAATTCTATGAAAGATACTTATTGATAATTTTTTTATTATGAAAGTGTTACTTTCTTCATTATGGATTTTTATGCATAAAAGTATATTTTTTATTACAAAAAAGTTACTTTCATCATATTGATTTTTATGCATAAAAGTATGCATAAAATAATATTTTTTATTATAAAAGTATTACTTTTATCATTATTGATTTCTATGCATTAAAGTATGCATAAAAGAATATTTTTTTATTATAAAAGAGTTACTTTTATCATTATTGATTTCTATGCATAAAAATATACATAAAAGAATATTTTTTATTATAAAAGTGTTACTTTTATCATTATTGATTTCTATGCATAAACGTATGCATAAAAGAATATTTTTTATTATAAAAGTATGCATAAAAGAATATTTTTTTATTATAAAAGTGTTACTTTTATCATTATTGATTTCTATGCATAAACATATGCATAAAAGGTATTTTTTTATATTAAAAGTGTGATTTTCATCATAAATGATTTTTATGCATAAACATATGCATAATTTTTTTTATATTAAAAGTGTGATTTTCATCATAAATGATTTTTATGCATAAAAGATATTTTTTTATATTAGAAGTGTGATTTTCATCATAAATGATTTTTATGCATAAACATATGCATAAAAGAAGATGTTTTTATATTAAAAGTGTTATTTTCATCATAAATGATTTTTATGCATAAAAGATATTTTTTATATTAAAAGTGTGATTTTCATCATAAATGATTTTTATGCATAAAAGATATTTTTTTATTTTAAAAGTGTGATTTTCATCATAAATGATTTTTATGCATGAAAGATATTTTTATATATATTAAAAGTGTGATTTTCATCATAAATGATTTTTATGCATAAAAGATATTTTTTTATATTAAAAGTGTGATTTTCATCATAAATGATTTTTATGCATAAACATATGCATAAAAGAAGATTTTTTTATATTAAAAGTGTGATTTTCATCATAAATGATTTTTATGCATAAAAGATATTTTTTATATTAAAAGTGTGATTTTCATCATAAATGATTTTTATGCATAAAAGATATTTTTATATATTAAAAGTATGATTTTCATCATAAATGATTTTTATGCATGAAAGATATTTTTTTATATATTAAAAGTGTGATTTTCATCATAAATGATTTTTATGCATAAAAGATATTTTTTATATTTAAAGTGTGATTTTCATCATAAATGATTTTTATGCATAAACATATGCATAAAAGAAATTCTTTTATATTAAAAGAGTGATTTTCATAAATGATTTATATGCATAAACATATGCATAAAAGAAAGTTCTTCATGTGATAAAAGAGTGATTTTCAACATAAATGATTTTTATGATGATAAAAGTGTGACTTTCATCATAATTGGATTTTATGCATAATTAGATGCATATAGAATCTTTATAATTAAATAAGGGATCTCCTTAATTCTCTATTTAATTTCTGTAAAAATTAGAAAAATGAATAATTAGATAATCTGTGAGAAGAAATGCCACCGTTTCATATTCACTAAGATGGTAATGAGAAAATTCAATTAAACTATCAAAGTCAGAGATTGAGATAAATTATTATTTTATTCCTCATAAGAAATTCATGCTTTAGAAATCTATAAGCAAATATTCGTCGAACAAAATTTAGAAAAAGAGAAATTGAAATAGTACCTTTTGGAGAAAGATAGTTTAGGAAGAACCTTTCCAGACCCAAACTCTGAATCAAACTATTGACCAAGACCTAATTCCTTTGTCAATGACGATGTAACACCATATTAGATAATTTGGGAAAAATCCCATTCCCATTTGAAAAATGGGAGCATGGTGAACTTGTCCAAAAGTTTGTCAAAACCCCCTCATGTGACATATCATCGGAAAGATCTTGAAGAGTAGAATCTAAATCTATGATCTCCGACAAATTTGGAGTTAGTATGTTTAAGATATGTCCAAAACTATATGGAGTAATTGATTCCCAAAATGTGAGATTTTTCCCAAATTACCTAATATTGACTTATGTGCTCTGTTCAGGAAAAATGCACTCAAAACACCCACCGAATTTGAAACTAAGTTAAGACTTTTGATTTTGATCTGAGGATCAAGTTAACAGAACTCGAGGAATTTTGTTTAGAATTCTGACTTGGATCTAGAAGTATTGAGATACAGATTTAAGATTATTCATGGTTTTCAAACAAAATCAAAACTGAAAACTTGCATAGAAACCCTGTTTTCTTAAAGGACTGTCTTACGCCAGAATGCTGGAGAGAGCATTTGGCATATATGTTTATCTAATGGAAGTTCGGTTGCAACAACAGCTGGCGAGGGGAGTGTTTGAGGGACAACTCATGCGGCAAAAACCTGCCCATGTCTTGACCAGCCTGGGTATGGTGAAAAATGGTGTGCTTCCGGTACGATGGGTGAGGGCCGACGAAGCAGTCCCTGAGTGAAGTACCAGGACACCTAAGGAGGATCCTGGAGGGTTGTTCTGACCAAGCGATGCACGGGCTCGCGGTGCTTAGGAAACCCATACGTATGTCAAGGAAGATATATATATGTATGTTGACGAAGTGATTATTGTAATCTATTACTGGATCTCGTTGGCTGACCAGCTGGTCCCAAACAGAGAGTCCAGAGTGGTACTGTTTTTGTGAAACAAGGGATTGAATGGAAATTTTGAATTATGAAATCTGTGATCATATTTGTTTTGTCAATGGATTATTTTTATATTAAAGTTTTAAAGAGGAGTGTGTGCATATCTGTTTTCTAAAGCTAAAATTAAGAAAGGCATTTCAATTATGGGTGGGTGAGTACTTGTTTGGTTCCACCGATTCCAGTGGTAGGGTGGTGGCTAACCCATGGGCCGGATGGGGTAGCTGGAATCAGTGGAGATTTAATAATCAAACTGAAAAATCTTAGGATTACGTTAGGATTCCAGTAGTTAGTTAATTCCCTCATAAATTTCTCAATTGAGTGAATCAATGGCTGTGCCTGATCTTGATTAGGAAAAAAGCGTTGAAATTACTCAGATAATCAAATTATATCAGTGATAGTTTCCTCCTATCTAGTTTATTAAGGTGAAGGATAGTTTAGATTTGATCTCGTTAGAAAAATTTGTTAAGAAAATTCAAAAAGGTGGAATCGTCCCCACTTTCCGGGCATGGAAAATTTTCCCGATTCTAGTTTTCGGAGTGACCACCAGCCTAGTCTCATGCCCGGACATTCGCGGGCGAGGCCCCGAGTAAGAAACCCTGCCCTGCGCATGAGGGGGCTGCATCTGTTGTCAGCTACCGGGAGTCCGGTGTGTGGAGGGGGCAGAGGGATCTCACATTCTTGAAGGCCCTCCTTGTGTTTGGCAGTGCATAGGACGGAGGAAGCAGCAGATTTCTCTTATCACCTTGACTGGTGGCACATATGTTCTTGAGATGATGATGATATATTTTATGATGTTGTGTGTCTGAGTTAGAGTATGATGATGCTCTAGATGATTTCCTAGTGGAGAACCATACTCTTTCTCTTGTAGCTTTGATGGATCATTCCGATTTCATGGTATTCTCTTTGGAGGATGATCCAACCATCCATGCTTTTTTTATGGATCATTCTGATTTCATGGTATTCTCTTTGGAGGATGATCCAACCATCCATGCTTTTTTTACGGATCATTCTGATTTCATGGTGTTCTCTTTGGAGGAGGATGATCCAACCATCCATGCTTTTTTGATGAAGTTATTGAGATCTTATTTGGAATGGTTTTATGGTGATGATCGACATGTGCTTCATTAACACATTTTTGTGGTTCTGTGCCATCTTGGGCACATGTTACTGGTATGCTAGAGGATCTACATCGACATATCTTTATCGTATTTTCAGCCTATGATGCAGATGTCAGTTCTTCATATAGATTTTTATGTGGTAGTTTGACATGGTCAATCCATGTGCTTGGGATGAAGATTTTATTCTTGATGCATGGTTCTACATATTCATATTGTATGCTATAGCATGGTATCACATGTATATGTTGTGTGCATAACCTGTCATGTTTGGTAAGGGAAGTTTATGCGTTTGAGTTGTTGGATTTGAAATTCAATCCACCATGTGTGCCAAGTGTTAATTGTGTGCATTTACCTTCCATTTAGCTCATATGTGAACCCCACTTATGCATTTGCATATAAACACTCTTAGAACCTAAAGCTTTATGATCTTTCATATGAACCGCACTTATGCATTTACCTTCCGTTTAGCTCGTGTGAGCCCCACTTATGCATTTACCTTCCGTTTAGCTCGTGTGAGCCCCACTTACGCATTTGTATATGAACACACTCTTATATCCTTAGTCTTTATAACCTTTCATATACTTATGACCCTTCATATCCTATTATGTGCATAGAGTTATAACCACTATTCACTTGTATTCGACACACATCAATCTAGAAAGAAGGAATATCAAGTTTTCCATGGCAATCTCTCTCTTTCCTATGTCGGATATGTGCTAAGTCGGATATTTGCTGAGTCAGATATCTAGTAAGTCGGATATGTGCTAAGTCAGATATTTGCTGAGTCAGATATTTAGTAAGTCAAAATTATAAGGTGGTAGGAATGTATGATGACTTTCTTGGGATCTTGGAAGTTACAATATGTAACGGTTATTCAAGAATAACGTTTTGGGGAAAGAGTAACATTTTTTGAGCAACGTAGAAAAGACGGGGAAGCAATGTAATGGAAAGGAGAGAAAAGGGAGAAGAAGAAGAGGAAAAGAATGAAGCAGATTTCTGGGTGTTTTATCTCTTGTGTGACCTTGCTCTATCAAAGTTCTGTCTGTGCATCATGTTTCTGCTGTGTCTGAATCTCTGTTTTTGCCTAATCAACATGTTTCTTGTGGAGAAGTTGTATCTGCTTAACTGCTTGGGTGTGTAACCATTAAACACTGGCGATTCACGGTGGTTTCAACCATAATGGTTGATAGGATGGAGCCTACAATAGGAGCATGCAAAGCAAGTGCTGCAGATTCAGGCACTGCTGCAGATTCAGGAGGCGAAATCAAATTGAGGAGGCAAAATCAGATTCAGGAGGCGAAATCAGATTCAGAAGGCGAAATCTGATTCAGGAGGCGAAATCAAATTCAAAAGGCAAAATCAGATTCAGTTTAAGCCATTCCAGAAATCAGAGTTCCACCTCTGAACTTGCAGACTACTTTGATCTTGCAGCAGACTACTCAGAACCTGCAGGTGGAACAGAATCAAAATCTGCAAGTGCAGCAGAATCAGAATCTGTAGGTGCAGCATAATTAGAATCTGCATATCCTTGGATGGGATGGTGGAATTCCTCATTCAAAGTGCTACTTCGCGTTGGAGGTTGACGTGTTCCAAGTAAGCCATCATTCAGATTTTGCATAATAAACACCTCAAATTCTGATTTTAGAAAGTTTTTAGCAATGTTTGAGCACCTATTTGTCATGAGTGGGGTGGATCTCGGTATAGCACCGCAGCTCTCCATTCCAAGCATACATATGGGCTCTATTTGGTGTGGAGCATTGAATATGAGAGCTCACATAGCTATCTAATTTCTAACTTCAAATATGGGTAAAAAGAAGTGTTTGATTTGCATGAGTCATAACCATGCAACAAATGAATGGTTATGAGAGCTCACATAGCTATCTAATTTCTAACTTCAAATATGGGTAAAAAGAAGTGTTTGATTTGCATGAGTCATAACCATGCAACAAATGAATGCTCATACATGTGTGAGCCATGTTCAAAAGGAGATCAATGCATGAAATTTTGCATGGTTGGTTTGAGCACCAAACTTCACAAAATCATTCCAAAGTTCAAATATGCATCCAAAAATGGGTCTTGTGAGAAGATGGAGAGAGCTAGAGAGAAGCTAGAAGCCTTTGAAGAGGTTCTTGATGATTCTATGTATATTGTGAAAAGCATGAGGAAAGGAAGAAGAGAACTTGTTCAAGCCTTAAGCGGGTAGCTAGATTGCAAAAAGCATGTGAAGCATTGCATGAGAGTTATGAAGACGAGTTGGAGAGTGAATCACGTGATGAAGATGAGTTATGAAGATGAGTTTGAGAGTGAATCACGTGATGACGATGATGAGTTTGAGAGTGAATCAAGTGATGACGATGATGAGTGGAGATACCCAATGGGAGTGTCGATGATTGAGGGAAAGGGAGTACAAGTGGGAGTGAGCCAAAGATGCCACCAAGAACCCATAGATACCCCCAAGCCAACATCAGGCATTTAACCAAATGGAGAAATTCTTCACCACACGCATCCCAACAACCAAGATGATGATGAAATCATGTGCATGAGCAATGTTTTTGCATCACAAAACTCTAACTTTGAATTTTCAAAAATGGAATCAAATCAGATTTCAGTTCAAAGCTCTCAAAGAGAGTACTTTGAATTTGAGAAGTCCATGTTTTTTGCAAGTTTCCTTCACCTAGTGCTGCAAGGTGAAGGGCAGGTCTCAAATGATGCCCAAGATCATGAAGATGGGGCTGAAATGCATCAAATTTCAAATTAGAGAAGTAACTCTGAATGTCCCAAAATTTAAATTTTATGCAAATTAGCAGATCATGACAAGGTGGATGTGCATGTTGATGAAGTGTTTGATGTTATTCTTGATGTTGAGGTTGATGTTCATGATGAAGATGATGTCATACATAGTTTTCTTCATTTTTGTGATGATGTTAATGCCAAAAGTGGGTATCTTGTTCATGTTAATAATCATATACATCAAATGCATGATTGTGATGAGCATGATGACATTGAGAAGATTTTACTTTCAATTGATGAGGGATGTGATAATCTCTTTGATGTTGAAGAGCCCCTAGATACCCTAACCTACCACTAGAGTATGCTCATGGAGTGGAAGAGGAAGATTCATGGCTCAACATTAGGTTACATATGTCACTTGCATCTGAGGAATGTTGTGAGGAGAAGCAAATCATACATAGCAATGATGTCGTTCATGTTATTCAAAGTGCAATTGAAGACGCGGATACCGAGATGAATGAAGAGGAGGATGTGATTCAGTTGTTTTTAGGTTCCATGGATGATGTGTGTGGAATTATAGATAAAGAATCAACTCAGGAGGAATTCCCTGAAATCAGATTTGCTGAAGAGGAAGTCAGATCCGACTCACCAGAAGTGAACATAGCACAGAGATGGATGTTCATAAGGCAGAACATAGATGTTGAGATGATGCCAAGAAGTTTTAATTGATGGCACAGGGTGTTTTGATCAATTGTTATAGAGCTTGAAATTTGCTGAAGCTTTTGTCAGGGTTTGTTTGATTGAATTCTGCTGTGTTGGAAGTTGCTTAATCAGACTTTACTGGCTCAGAGTTTTTAAGTTGGGGATTGCATGCCCACTAAGAGTGATCATTACTTTATGAGCACCTTCAGTGCAGAAAGTGCAGGACTTGGAGAAGCACCAGAGTTTCAAGACACAAGTTGTAGGTTTGTTGGCAGTTCAAGGAACCAGTTTCATTACAAAGTGTGGATGTAGCAGCCAATAGACGGATGTTCAGGTTGCTGAACTTGATTTTATGAAGGAGGTGGACCAGACTATTTGATGAAGCAGCATGATTTTACTTTTGTCTGACATTTTGATCTGATCAAGGGGGATATGTGGATCCGAGTCAGATTTCTTTGAAATCTACCACTGGGACGTGCCATGTGTTGAAGGCATAGTTCTCTTGCTAAGTCGGATATGTGCTAAGTCGGATATGTAGTAAGTCGGATATGTGCTAAGTCGGATATTTGCTGAGTCAGATATTTGCTGAGTCGGATATTTGTTGAGTCAGATATGTAGTAAGTCGGATATGTGCTAAGTCGGATATTTGCTGAGTCAGATATGTAGTAAGTCGGATATGTGCTAAGTTGGATATTTGCTGAGTCAGATATTTAGTAAGTCGGAATTATAAGGTGGTAGGAATATATGATGACTTTCTTGGGATCTTGGAAGTTACAATATGTAACGGTTATTCAAGAATAACGTTTTTGGGGAAAGAGTAACGTTTTTTGAGCAACGTAGAAAAGAAGGGAAAGCAACGTAATGGAAAGGAGAGAAAAGGGAGAAGAAGAAGAGGAGAAGAATGAAGCAGATTTTTGGGTGTTTTATCTCTTGTGGGACCTTGCTCTGTCAAAGTTCTGTCTGTGCATTACGTTTCTACTGTGTCTGAATCTCTGTTTTCGCCTAATCAACATGTTTCTTGTGGAGAAGTTGTATCTGCTTAGCTGCTTGGGTGTGTAACCATTAAACAAGTGATCCAAGATACCTTTCCTTCGGAGCCATATTTTATGGTGCCATACTTCTCCAATTACAAATGGTTTGCAGTTGTTGAAGATCTTCAATTACTCTAAGTGCCATGCATGTGAATCATAGGTCACATGTTTCCCTTTGTCTTGATTGTAATGAAGAAGGCATTTGATAATGATTCCTTCCATGGACCGTAGTGGTGGTGGGGCTGATTCTCCTTATTAGCATTACCACTCTCATTTGCATTGCCACAATTGAAATTCACATGGGTTTCCTTGATAGAGATGCCATTTCTTCATACACCCTAGAAAAGAAGAACCTACTTCTTATGTACCACGCATTGGATTTACACCATGAGTTACACCAAAATAATATTATCCACCATGGTGCATACCGTTACCCTTAAACTCTCATTTCCAATGGAAGACATTCCCCTTATCATTCCTTTAATCAACTTTTCTTATTTCTTGCTAAAACTATCCCATCATGCCTTGATAGAATGTATTATCATTATCATTAATTGTATTTACATTCTTATTGGAGGATTTATAGGCATCTGCATATGGGTATCCACATTCTCATCCATGTCATGCATTCAACCCATAGTATTGTGACTACCAACCACCCAAGTACACTTGAGCAACATTCTCTTAATCAATTGCATCCATATTGTCAAGCTGAACAACATTGGCATCTTGACACTTTCAAAAACTTCTTGGATCTTTCCCTTAGCATAGCGGAAAACCTATTCCAATTAGCTTAAAAATTCTAGAGAGAGATAAAAAATTCTAGAGAGAGATAAAAATTCTAGAGAGAGATAAAAAACATATTCCAATTAGCTTATTTTGCCTAGAGAGATAAAAAATTCTAGAGAGAGATAATTCAATATTGAGATATTTTTGGATATAAAAATTCTATAAATATCAAAAATATATTTTTTAAAGAAATTTTTGGATTATGGTCCAATTAAGGTTCCTATGGGCCAATAAGATTTATCCAAGTGTTGGGATGAGATAAATCCAATGAATAAAAGAAAATACCCAAAAATGAGTAAATTCTCACATAAGATGAAAAGTTGACTGAGTACAAGGTTTATTATTTAAAAATTAAGAGATATTACTAAAAAAATGAGATATTTTTGAGAATGATGAATTTTTGACACCACCTTGGTAAGGAAGGGAAAACCTTTGAGGTAGGCACCTCCTTCACATGTGTAGGAGGGTTCTTAATTCAAAAATATTAAAATGTTTTTATCTCTCCTCTCTCCTGGATCAAACTAGATCAAAATGGGAGCTAAAGTGGTCCAAATCTTGTCCAAATTCAGCCAAAGTGAAGCTGGAAAATTCTAGAACTTAGTTGGACTTAGTTAGTGGCCTCCCTCACCTATAAATAGACCCCTGTTCTTTTGTATTCTCATATGTGAACTATACCATGCCAGTATTACATTAAAATACTCATATTTTCTATTATCCCTTAAAAATCCTCTACTTTTGGAGAGATTGGAGCTTCTCTCTCTCTTCAACAATCCTTGGAGCTTTCTTCTCAACATACTAAACCAATTGATTGGTTGGGGGGCTTCCTTCTAAGATAAAGAAGCAAATCAAGAGGTAAGAAGTAATTTCATAGTTTTTATTAATATTCTCAAAAGATTCCACTTCTCAACCCGTGAGAAGTTTCAAATTAATTATTTTCAATGCAAATCAAGCTTTCTATAAGAATTCTAATGATTAATCACAAAAAAGTTAATCTTTATGCTTAATTAGGATGCTTTTTATGTATATCTCTCTCTGCCAAAAGAATAGTCATTCCTATGACTAATTCTTTATTCAAATGGATGCTTCTCATTGACAAATTCTCAATTCAAAAATCAAACTCTATGATAGTTAAGCTAGAGGTGAAGAAAATGGCTTTTTTATGCTTTTATGCTAATAACATTATGGTAAACTTATGATTTAATTACATAAATTGGATTTAAGTCTAAAGATAGTTGTTCTATCATAATTGTATTACAAGGTCTTATTCTTTCTAGAAATATTGAAAATTATCAGTAATAGCAGCGAAGCTACGGTAAAATGTTTAGAAATTAATAAATAACTCATTTTTATGCATAATGTGAAAAGAGAACTTCCTGCCATATTCTAGGATTGGTCATCCTATTCTAAAAGAATGATTTTCATCGCATTCATGGAAAACTAATTTTTTAGTATTTATGCGTAAATAATTAATTAAAGAAAAGAGAAATTTTTGGTATTTTTACTTTTATGCAAAAAGAGAAATTCCCATGATAATGGAGATCCATGTAATTAAATGGAAAAAGAGAAAATTTGATATAATAAAATAATGAATATTTTTATTAAAATTTAAAGAGAAATTTTAGATAAATTTATTTTATGCATGAGAAAATTTAAATGATAAAAGAGAAATTCCCATATCATTTGGAATTCAATCATTTAAATGGTAAAAGTGGAATTCTTGGCATAATTGAATTAATGGATATTTTTATTTAAATTTAAAGAGAAATTTTAGATAAATTTATTTTATATATGAGAAAATTTAAATGATAAAAGAGGAATTCTCATGACATTTGGGATTCAATCAATTAAATAGTAAAAGTGGAATTCTTGGTATAATTAAAATAATGAATATTTTTATTTAATTTAAAGAGAAATTTTAGATAATTTTTTAATGATAAAAGAGGAATTTCCATGACAATTGGAATCCAATCATTAAATGAGAAAAAGAGAATTTTAAGCTTATTCAAAAGAATGGATATTGGTATTTAGTTAAAAGAGGAATTTTTATGGTATTTAAGTAGAGAAAGATTTGAATTAATTTTTGGTGACAAAAGAGGAATTTTCACCAAAATTCCACTTAGAGAATTAGAGTTGATAAATTAAAGTGGTAGAAAGAATATCTTTAGATATCTATGTAAATAATTCACCAAATTGATATTTCCCAAAATTAGATTAAATGGAAGAAGAGTATTTTCATAAAAATCCGATATTCTCATATAAAACCATTTCTTAATCTATTATAGTTAAGAAGGAATGAAATTCATAAAGTTGGAATTTTCTTACAGTTAGAAGTTCAGTAGATGTTTATCTGAAGAAAATCCTTGTTAGAACTAAACCGAATGATTTTGGTTAAGACCACGACTATGAGAGGGACGGTCAGTAAACTACTTGTCCATCTCTCGATCTGAATCAAGAAAAAACTTCGTGAGACCAAGTCCAGTTCTTAATACAAAGAATAGACTACCGTTGAATTAACCTAGTTTTCCCTTGACCAAAATTACCAAGAATCTAGTTGGACATTCAGTCAAATGATGGGTAATTACCCTGATGAGAGATCAATGATTCTCATTATGAAAATATGGATTAAGAAAAAAAGGTTTTATGGAACCAATCTCAAACCGAGAATTTTACTTGCATAGAACCTCTGTTTTCTTTTAAAGGACTGTTTTATGCTAGAATGTTGGAGGAAGCATTTGGTATGTGTTTAAACTAAGAAGAGGCTCGTTGCAACATCTGGAGGGAGTCGTCGAGGGATGTCGCTCATGGCGGCAAAGTCTGCCAAGTATTTGACTCGGTACGGTTAAAATGGTGCACTTCCGGTACGATGGGCAAGGACTGACGAAGCGGTTCCTAAGTGAAGTGCTAGGACACCCAAGCAGGATCCTAGAGGGTTCTGACCAGGTGATGCATTGGCTCGCAGGTTCTAGGACACCCATGCATGCGTCGAGGGAGATTCGAATGGACTAAAAAGAATGACTTTTGTGAATCAAATTTTGATATTGGATCTCGGTTGTTGGCCAGCTAGTCTTCAACGGAGAGTCCAGATGACATATTTTGTAATACAATGAACTCAATATTTTGGAGGATTATGATCAGTAATACTATGATTTTCATTGAAGGATTATTTTAAAGATAACTGATTCTATTATAATGGCAATTTCATATTGGGTGTGTTCGTGGTATGCCTACCTTAATGTTTGCATAAAACGCCAACTAGGGGGGCTGGGAACTCTTTTCCTTGGTAACTGGGCAAAACATAACCAAATCTTTATACAGGAATCCCACCAATACAGCGGTCGGGCGGTTGGCTAAATAACCCATGGGTTGGCTGGATTGGGGGATTCTTGTGATACAAATAAGTTACGATTAGTTACATTAGTTAGATTAAGTCCTAGGAAGACCCTTGTTTTGTGGGAAGGAATCAGTGGTTGTGCCTCGTTAAAGGAGGAAAAAAGCGGTGATTCTATGGACCAAGTGTAAGTCTCTTCTTTGATCTGACCATGTGACTTCAGGTTCGGTCGGATCAGTTTTTTGAATAGTTAAGACTTTGACTCGTTAGATTAATTCTCCCGTTAGATGATTTTCCTGGTGGAATCTCCCGTGCCTTCCGCGCGACGAGGGAAGTTTTTTCGGGCTCCGTTTCAGAGGAACCGCCGAGCTAGTCTCTTGTCTGGATAAAGTTGGGCGAGGCCCCGAGTGTGGATCCCTGCCCTACATGAGAGGCTGATGTTGCTTCCGTCGCGAGCGACCTCGGAGGGGGCGGGGGCCACACAGCTGGTATCAGAGCTTTGTTGAAAGCTAATAAGAAAAAATGAATTCTTATCAGAATTTATAATAAAAACTCTGAAAGAGCATTTACGTGTTGTATTTTCATTCCTTAAGCTTCATTAATGAAGATTTTTAATCAAAGAACTTGGTTGTATAGATGGAAGTTCACCACTTATGTGGTGTTCCCGACCTCACCCAGTCACAAGACATGACTACTTTTGCCTTCGAGAATCTCATCTCTTCGGGCTACAACTCGAACGAACCGAGCCAAACTCGTGGGCCATTTCGAGGATTTATATTTCCTTGACCTAGCGGAGAGATGGCAGCACAAGTTGTTTGCAGAGGGCAGTATGTCCACGCCTCTTGTGACCACTGCGCGATGCTAAGGCATAATATCTCTTTGACCATGATACTGATGAGGCTAAAAGTGATACATGGTGTTATTTTATATCACCCAATGCCTCGAAATTTCAGACTTTCTTGCCATATCTACAGACTCCTTAGTCGCTTTATTCCTAAGGAGAAGATAGTAGCTCCCTTGGCAGTAAGGGAACATTTGTATCAGGGCATGTCTATAGCCCAGTATCACCGTCTTATGCGTCTCCCGAGGAGATTTTGACTTCTGGAGCTGAGCTGCTCTATGTACATATTGCAACCTTTATATAAATAAAGAAATGTTTTGTGGAAAAATTCCCTATTGTATAAGTGATTGTTATTAAGATGAATTGATGAAGCAAAATCTGTTACCAGGCATATGTCATAGGTCTCCAATAAGATCATTTATTTTGTTTAAGAAATTATTTTCCAAACCTCTTAAGTCTTAGGATCTCGTGGACGAAATCAAAATAAAAATTTAATAATGTATCATTTTTTGGCAGAATCATGAGGCAAGGGAACCCAGGCCATCAGCTAGATCCTCTCATTGATGAAGAAGAGCTTAACCCTGACGTCATTCATAAGGCTCTTCACAGAACTCAGCCAAGACCCTTCACCAAAGGTGAAGGGGAGAACTTGGGTGAGGCTGTGGAGAAGTGGGTTGAAGCAATGGAGGAATATTTTGATGTCACCGGATACAACGAGAGGAGCAAAATGGCTCTTGCTAGGCTAAAAATTGTGGAAACAGCCAGGGTGGCATGGAGAAACCATTGTGACACTAACCATCTAGATAGGAATACCCAATCCTAGAATGATCTTAAAGCCTATCTAAGGAAGAGATTTTGTCCCCCCGAATTTTTAGAAACCAAGATGAATGAATTTTTAGAGCTAAATCAGGGGAGCAAAACCATTGAAGAATATCATCAGGCATTTGCTCTTCTCGCTAGACGAAGAGCAACTCATGGCCAGGTTCATTCGGGGAATGAACAAACCCTTAGACACACTGGTTAAGAATGCCAAACCAGTCTCCATGGCAGAAGCTGTAAGAATGGCGAAGGACTTCGCCAAAGCTTTCATCGTAAAAGTCCCGCCAAAGCCAACTCCCTCATCCTTCAAGAGATTCCAGACATTGGGAAGTTCTTCTAACCTGCTGTGAGACCCCTCTGCCCCCTCTGCACACGGGATTCCCGGTTGCTAGCAGCAGAAGTAGCTTCCTCTTGCACGGGGTAGGGTTTCCCACTCGAGGCCTTGCCCACGAATGTCCGGATGCAAGACTAATCTTGAAAGATCCCTGCACCCTCCGCGCAATGGATTCGGGGGTGCTAGTAGTGAAAGTAGCACTTCTTGCATGGGGCAAGATCCCTCACTCGGGGCCTCGCCCGCACGGATATCCGGACAAGAGACTAATCCCTTGGTTCTTCAAAAACCGAACCCGAAAAAACTTCCCCCTACCGGAAAGCACGCACGATTCCTCCAGGATATTTGTACTCTAACATAGTGAGGGTCATTACTGACCAAACCGATCCAACCAAACCTGTGAGTCACTTGGTCAGATCAAGGAAGAAACTTGCACTTGGATCATAGAAACCAATGCTTTTTTCCCTATCGAGAGGCACAGCCGTTGATTCTTTTTCCATAGAACAATTACTATCCGAGATTTACTTCATCTATCGTACTATAATAGAATCGAGTCTCATTCTACAGATCCATTAGTCCAGCCTAACCCCAGTCCCATGGGTTAGCCAATCGCCCAACCACTATAGTGATGGGATCCAATTAGGAATTTGGTTAGGTTTTGTCCCGGGTACTAGGGAAAAGAGTTCCCAGGCCCCCTAGCCGGATATTCATGCAAATTTAACGCCAGTCACACCACTTACACACCCAATATGAAATTGCCTTTTTCATAGATTCAGCTATCTTTAAAACAATCCTTTAATGAAACCATAGTGTCACTGATCATAATCCTCCAAAATATCCAGTTGAATCCTAATTTCTGTACCTATGGCATCATTTGCAACCAGAACGCTCACCACCTGTCCCTCTGGGGCCTTTTCGATAGTTCCTAGCTCATAGTACCCGACAATATATTCACTTATAAAAATCAAGATAGAATCTCCGTTGAAGATCAGCAAGATCAACCAACATATCCATATAAAAGAGCCATGGACTCATCCGTTGAGGACTAGCAAGGTCAATCAACCAGATCCATGCCCGGTTTCAGAAAACAACTCTTACTCCTTGTTCCAATATCTTCCCCGACGCACGTGTGGGTATCTTCGGTGACCCAGAGCCCGAGCACCGTATGGTCAGCATCCTCTAGGATCCTTCGCAGGTGACCTAGCGCTTCACTCATAGGCTGCTTCCTTGGTCCCTCATCCACTATACCGGAAGCTCACCATTTTAATCGAACCGAGGCTGGTCAAGACCTCGGCCGACCTTGCTACACAAGACGTCCTCCGTCGACTCCATCAGCTGTTGCAACTTTATCAGTTAGGTCTCCATGACCTCATATTTAAGATAGTCAAAATGCTTCCCCAGCGTTATTGACATAAAACAATCATTTAAAAATAGGTCATAAATACAGTTTCTATAATGAACTCTCGTCTTTCACATTGTTCCACATCTGTCCACACATTACTTAATCCATATCCAATTCATATGTATTCCTATTCTCATCCCATCACATCATTTTCATCTCATCACATCTTTCTTCAATTTATCCTCATTAGATCTCATCCACTCGTATCTACCCATCTTTACATCTCATCACATCACATTGTTCCACATCTGTCCACATTACTTAATCCATATCCAATCACATCATTTTCATCTCATCACATCTTTCTTCAATTTATCCTCATCAGATCTCATCCACTCGCATCTACCTATCTCCACATCTCATCACATCACATTGTTCCACATCTGTCCACATTACTTAATTCATATCCAATTCATATGTATTCCTATTCTCATCCAATCACATCATTTTCATCTCATCACATCTTTCTTCAATTTATCCTCATCAGATCTCATCCACTCGCATCTACCCATCTCCACATCTCATCACATCACATTCATTTCACATCTCATCTCATTCATTCTTATCCCAATTCACATCTCATCCATTCACATCCCATATCATTCATTTACATCCGATTCACATGACATCACATCTCATTCATTCACATCCTGATTCACATCACATTACATCTCATCCATTCACTCACATCGACATTGCATCCTTTTACATACACATCCACATCCATTCTTTCACATACACATCCACATTCATTCTTCCACATACACATCCACATCCACATCCACATCCATTTTTCCACATCCATTCTTTCACATACACATACACATCCATTCTTTCACATACACATCCACATCCATTCTTTCAACATACACATCCACATCCATTCTTCCAACATTCACATCCACAACCATTCTTCCACATACACATCCACATCCATTCTTTCACATACACATCCACATCCATTCTTCCACATTCACATCCACATCCATTCTTCCACATACACATCCACATCCATTCTTCCACATACACATCCACATCCCTTCTTTCACATACACATCCACATCCATTTTCATTACATCACATCTTATCACATCTTATTTTCATCTTATCACATCCATTCACATCCTAGCACATCTCATACACATCTTATCGCATCCCATTTACATCTTATCACATCCCATTTACATCTTATCACATTCTATTTTCACCTTATTACATCCATTCACATCTTATCACATCCTATTTACATCTTATCACATCCATTTCACATGTTATTCCCATTTAGTAGCTTTTTCTAGTTTGATTCCGATAATGGGACTTTTTTTAAATTTTTACCAAAATTGCTTGGCCTGATTAAAGGTTCCTTTTCTCGAACGACTATTTCTATATTCCTTCTCAACTCCTCAATTGAATTATATTCAATATTCCTCTTTTGAATAAAAGAATTCATGGGATTTACAGAAATCAATTCTACCCATATTTTCACTTTTGATAAAATAATCATAAATTGAATTATGCTAAAAATTTCTCTTCTTTCCATTTAATTTCTTGGATCTCAATTACCATGGGAATTCCTCTTTTTTGCATTTAATTATTTGCATTCCAATGTATGGGAATTTCTCTTTTATCATCAATATTTCTCATAAAATACCCATTAATTCAATATGCTAGGAATTTCTCTTTTTCCATCTAAATGATGGAATTCCAAATGTCATAGGAATTCCTCTTTTACCATTTAAGTATTTCTCGTAGATAAAATAAATTTATCTAAAATTCATCTTTGAATTTAAATAAAATACCCATTAATTTCAATATGCTAGGAATTTCTCTTTTCCCATCTAAATGATGGAATTCCAAATGTCATAGGAATTCCTCTTTTACCATTTAAATATTTCTCATAGATAAAATAAATTTATCTAAAATTTATCTTTGAATTTAAATAAAATACCCATTAATTTCAATATGCTAAAAATTACACTTTTCTCATTTAAATATTTGAATTCCAATATGGTGGAAATTCCTCTTTCATCATTTAAATTTATCTATGCAAAAAGATAAATTTAACTAAAATCCTTCTTTAATCTTTGAATAAAATATACATTATTTTAGCATCCCAATTTTTCTCTTACTTCATTGGAATACATGGATTTCCATTTGTTGAGACTCAAGCTCGATGTCAAGTTGTGCCAGTTGCACTATGTGCTGGCATGTTAGGTAGTAACATGTGTGAGACATAAATGACCATGTCCAGCTGGTCATTGAGTGTGGACATTAGCTAGGGTTAGTAGTGGGTGGACACAACACATGTAGTGTGTTGTAGATTATGGATTATGGCTTTATGCATTGTGTGAGAAGGGAGATGGCTTCCATCTATGGTTAGGGTTTAATAATACATTAGGGTTTGCTCCTGTGTGTGTGTCTCCTCTCCCTCTACCTATTTTTCATCATGGTATCAGAGCCTGGTGCTCTCTATTAGGGTTTATGAGTGAGTGAGAGAAGAGGGAGAAGAAGCTGTGAAGCTTGCCATTGGAGCTGTGAAGCTTGGAGCACATTGATTTTCATCAAATCTGAGAGCTTGGCCTACTGGGTAAGGACTACTAAATATCTTTGAGCGGATTGCAAGTGCAAAAACACAAACAACACCAGATTTGAGCAAAGAGAAATTTCTGTTTTGCAAGCTCTTCATTGAAGCTTGAGTGTGGTGAATGTATGAGGCAAATGGTTGCAAATTTGACAAAGAATCATGTATCTGGCAAATGGGAATGTATTGGCAACTCATGTGCAAGCCCTACATTAAATTTGGAGCAAGTTTGATGCATTTAAATGATTGGAAATTCACTGTTTTGAAGCCCTCACAAAAACAGAGAAGTGAGGTCCATTGTTGATGCAATTAAAGCTAGTTTTTTGTAAAAAACACTACATTGATGGATTGGGCACATGCCTAGGTGTGTTGGGCATCTAAATATACCATCAATTATCATTATAAGCTTCTCAAATAAACCCTACAGCAGGCGGCGCAGGCAGATGTGCAGAAACACAGAAGTTTTCTCATAATTTTTGAAAAGTGGAGGCTAAATTCTACTTGGTTGATTGATTAAATTCAGAATTTGCTTAGCAATTTTGTGATACACATACTTGAGGAGGTTTCTATATGATTGGTTGAAGCAATTATGCATTATGAGCTGATTATGAGCTGATTAAACAGGATGTCTATTGTGATTAGTGAAACAGAGGGTGATTAATCGGCTAATTACTCTCTCAACTTAAACAATTGGTCTAATTCCTTTTACATGGAGTTAGTAGACATCAATTCTAAGCTAATTAATGCCTGGTCTCTCAATTTGGACAAGAATCAAAGGAATTAGAGCACTTTTACGACCGGTCTTTTCTAGTTTTACTAGTTTTTCTCAAAATCGAGAAGGGGATTTGATAAATTTGGTATGTACGCACCTTGGTTGGTGTTGATATGCAATATTGAGCTTGTTTAGGTGTCAACGCAAGTTATCCACACTTGATTGAACTATTACATTGCAATTTGAAGCCTTGGAAAGCGCGCCAAAATAGGGTACCTTTTTGGACTCCGCATGCCAGTTCAATTTGAATGTAATCAGTTTGATTTTCTACATCAAAAGTGAAGTCTATTGAGGGGTGGTTGCAAGATGAGGTTATCTAGTTTCATGTAGTGAGCACCCTTGGCTTTAGCCAAAAAACAGGCATTTTTTCAAGAAGAATAGCCAATCTCTCCTAGTTAGCCAAGGAGTTTCACTTCAAGGTCTTCTAATGAAACATCATATGCAAAGTTGGGCACCTAAAACTATAATCTGATCGAATATCCAATAACTGCGAATCCCCTTTTCTTTGGGAACCAAAATTGTATACAGGCCCTATCAGAGGTTTAGACAAGTACAGTGAATGTGAGTAAATTGCCTATAACTTTTACATTATTGCTCATATGATGTTTCCACTTTGCATATCACAAATACAAATAACATAGAGCTTAACTTGATTTATCGAGTAATTTTTAATTTGTTCTACTATTTTTTATATTATTTAAAATGTATTAGAATTGTTAAAAAAACATACTATTTTGTCCTCCCACCACATCTACCATTTAAAATGCTCAAATTGTATGGATCTAGTGATGATTAGATTGGGAAAGATTATTATAATGTGGGTATAAGGTAAAATTACAAATCTAACGGTTGGATTTTTATAGATTTACTTTGGAAAATTTGTTATGACTGTTAGAGGCACATTAAATCAATTGTAATTTAATTCTAGAAAATCAAATATTGAATCTTTCAATCTAAAAACTATAGGGATCAATACGCTTGTTGTCACGAATTTATTTAAAAAATTTGGCTTAATTTGAGTATTGGAAGGTCCATTTTCAATCCTCCCAAGTGAAATTCCCATATTGTGTCCACTCTCCCCTTTTCAAGTCTAAAACCAATCCTAGTTAGGTTTGGAAATCTTGGCTTGGTAAACTTCAAAGCTTAGATATCATTCCATGTGTGAGGCTTGGGTAGGCACAAATCTTATATATGCATGCCACTTTATGTCCACATCAACTTCGAGAGGATCCACTTTATGTCCACATCAGCTTCGAGAGGATCCACATAAGCAGCTTGCCACCTCACCTTGCCACCTCTACCCTCCATGTCAACATGGTCAACCTAGTTGACTCCCCACCTCATCATCCTAGTCATCATTAATGCCACATCTTCTTGCCACCTGTGCATGCCACCTCGCACTTGGTGACATGGCATGCCACATCATGGAATTTTCACATCAACCATAATAGTGCCACATGTCAAGAGAATGCCATGTGTCATGCACGCTGTGAGATCCCTGTCCCCACCATGCGACGGATTCGGGGTACTAGTAGCGGAAGTAGCACATCATGCGTGGGTAGGGGTCTCACACTCGGGGCCTCGCCCACGGATATCCGGACAAGAGACTAATCCGTCGGTTTGTCCAAAACCGAAACCGGAAAAACTTCCTTTACCCGGAAAGCATGGGCGATTCCACCAGGATAACTCTTTACTCTAACGTAGTCAAGATCATTACGGATCAACTGATCCGACTGCACCTTTAACGGTACTTGGTCAAATCAAGGAAGAAACTTGCACTTGGATCATTGGGATCAACGCTTTTTTCCCCATCAAGAGGCACAGCCGTTGATTCCTATCCATAGAACAATTTCTATCCGGGATTTACTTCATCTATCGTAATAATAGAAATTAAATCTCGATTTACGGATCCATCAGTCCAGCCTAACCCCATCCGATCCCATGGGTTAGCCAACTGCCCAACCACTGTAGTGATGGGATCCAATTTGGAATTTGGTTAGGTTTTGTCCCGGGTACCAAGGAAAAGAGTTCCAAGGCCCCCTAGCCGGAAGTTCATGCAAACATAAAACTAGCCACACCACTTACACACCCAATATGAAATTGCCTTTTTCTTAGCATCGGCTAACTTTAAAACAATCCTTTAATGAAACCATAGTACCACTGATCACAATCTTCCAATTTATCCGGTTGATTCATAATTTCCCATCATTCCTTCATCAGAGTATCTATGGCATCATTGGCAACTAGAACGCTCACCACCTGTCCACACAGGGGCCTTTTCAATAGTTCCTAGCCCATAATACTCGGTAATATAATTACTTATAAAAATCAAGATGGACTCTCGTTGAAGATCAGCAAGATCAACCAACAGATCCATATAAAGAGCCATGGACTCATCCATTGAAGACCAGCAAGGTCAATCAACCAGATCCATGCCCGGTTTCACAAAACAACTCTTACTCCTTGTTCCAATATCTTCCTCGACGCACGCGTGGGTATCCTAGGCGACCCAGAGCCCGAGCACCGTATGGTCAGCACCCTCTAGGATCCTTCGCAGGTGACCTAGCGCTTCACTCATAGGCCGCTTCCTTGGTCCCTCATCCACCGTACCGGAAGCTCACCATTTTAATCGAACCGAGGCTGGTCAAGACCTCGGCCGACCTTGCTACGCGAGACGTTCTCCATTGACTCTCCGTCAGCAGTTGCAACTTTATCAGTTAGGTCTCCACGACCTTAATCACAAGACGGTCAAAATGCTTTCCCAGCATTCTTGACATAAAACAGCCATTTACAAACAGCATTTACAACAGTTTACAAATATAGTTTCTATATTAACTCTCATTTTTCCACATTATCCCTCATTAATCCACATTACTTATTCCACATTCTATTTATATAGGTACTCATCCAATCACATCAATTTCCATCTCTTCACTTCAGATTTCTTCACATCACATATCATATATTCACATCCATATCCACATCCACATCCATATCCATATCCACATCCATTTATATATGTACTCATCTAATCACATCATTTTCCATCTCTTCACTTCAGATTCCTTCACATCACATATCATATATTCACATCTATACATCCACATCTACATCCACATTCACATACATCCACATCCACATTTCCATACATCTACATCCACATTCACATACATCCACATCCATATTCCCATTCACATCTATACATCCACATCCACATTCCCATTCACATCTATACATCCACATCTACATCCACATACATACATACATCCACATCCACATTCCACATTCACATCTATACATCCACATCTACATCCACATTCACATACATCCACATCCACATCTACATCCACATTCACATCTATGCATATACATCTTCATGTATACATCCACATCCACATTCACATCTATGCATCTACATCCATATTCACATCTATGCATATACATCTTCATGCATACATCCATTTTCACATTCATACATCCACACTCCCATCTCCACATCCACATACATACATCCATTTCCACATTCCCATTCATATAACCCCATATGCCTTCACATCTAATCTTTTACATCACATCCATTCTCGCCCTATCACAACCCATATACATCTTATCCTATCACATACACTTCTTACCTCATCCCATACACATCTTAATTCATCTTATCACCTCCTAACTTATTTCATAAGCATCTTATCACATCTTATACACTTCTTATCACATCCTATCACCTCTCATTTCTATTTATAGAATACAAGAGAATTCTTATATTTGATATAAGATTTCTTTACACATTTATTTATGCATAAATTCCATTTAAGGAGATTAATACTTTCGAAGTAAAAATCAATCTTTTATGCATCTTCCTATGCATAAAGTCATTTTAAATGAAAATGACGCTTTTGAACTAAAATTCAATCTTTCATGCATCTTCCTATACATGAATTCAATTTAGATGAGAATGACACTTTTGAATCAATCTTTTATGCATCTTCCTATGCATAAATTCAATTTGGTAGGAATTACACTTTTAGAATAAAAGGATTTCTCTTATGCATCTAAGTTATGCATAAAATCCATTTATCAGGAAAATCACACTTTTAGTATAAAAAGAATATCTTTTATGCATACCTATATGCATGAAATCCAATATGATAAAAGTAACACTTTTGATATAAAAATTTTCCTTTATGCATACTTCTATGCATGAAAATTAAAAATGATAAAAGTAACACTTTTGATATAAAAATTTTCCTTTATGCATACTTCTATGCATGAAAATTAAAAATGATAAAAGTAACACTTTTGATATAAAAAATTTTCCTTTATGCATACTTCTATGCATGAAAATTAAAAATGGTAAAAGTAACACTTTTGATATAAAAAATTTTCCTTTATGCATACTTCTATGCATGAAAATTAAAAATGATAAAAGTAACACTTTTGATATAAAAAATTTTCCTTTATGCATACTTCTATGCATGAAAATTAAAATGATAAAAGTAACACTTTTAATATAAAAAAATTATCCTTTATGCATACTTCTATGCATGAAAATTAAAATTTAATAAAAGTAACACTTTTATGTTAAAATAATAATCTTTTATGCATACCTCTATGCATGAAATCCAAATATGATAAAAGTAACACTTTTATGTTAAAATAATAATCTTTTATGCATAGCTCTATGCATGAAAATCAATGATGCATAATATAAAAATCAATTTCTCTATGATTACAATGAATATCTTTCAATTAATCTAGGATGATAATTCCTAGAATATGGTAGGAAGTCCTCTTTTTATGCTTTGAATGAAATTATTTTATGCATAATTTTTATTAAAATTTTGCCATAGCTCCGCTGCTATGACTGATAAATCTCAATTTTTCTAAGGGATAAAGCTTATCATTAAGGAAATAATTAAAATGATCTCTAATTGGATCATTAATCCATAATGGATTGAATCATCAATATACATAAACTAAAAGCATAGAAAAAAGCCATTAATTTGGCCTCAAGCATAGCTTAATCTTGGGTTAAGGAAAAGCTTTATGAAAAGCTTGATTTGGATTGAGTATGGGTCATGAGTATGACCATTTCTTGAGTGAGAGAGAGAAATTACATAAAAACCATTAGAATTTAAACATAAATGGAAATTAACTTCAATAGCATTTATTAAATTATGTAACTCTTCACTACTATTCACCAATTAACTTCAATAGCATTTAAAAAACCATACCAATTAAGCTTCTCAAGCTTGAGAGGGGTTGAGAAGAGAGAAACATTGAAAAATTATAGAAAAGACCAATATTCACTAATTACCTTACAAATTGCTTGATTCTTTGTTCACGGTAGAGGCCCCCAACCAATCAATTGGTTAAGTATGTTGATGGAGCCACTAATTGGGATTGAAGAAAGAGGGAAGCTCCAAAAACTAGTGAATTATTAAATGAATTCACAGTTCTTGGCTTAGGTGGAGTAGAGTAACGATGCATAAACACTATCTATTTTTCAACAAGGGAGAGGCTTCTATTTATAGGAAAAATTGAGCTCCTAACCAAACAAACTGATTCTAGAATTTTCTAAATCAGTTTGGTCAATATTTGATCATTTTTAGGTCAGTTAAGCTAACTTTTTGGAACTAGACTTGAATGAGGAGAGAGGAGAGATGAAATATCTCAATTTTTATGAGTTTAAAACTCATTCAAGCATGTGAAATATGCACCTCCTTTAAAGAACTCCCCTTCCTTACATATGTGTCATAATGGAATCATTTTAATATTGCTCATAGTTTTTTTACTAATAAACCTTGTACATTTTCAACTCTTCATCTTATGTGAAATATGCACCTCCTTTAAAGAACTCCCCTTCCTTACATATGTGTCATAATGGAATCATTTTAATATTGCTCATAGTTTTTTACTAATAAACCTTGTACATTTTCAACTCTTCATCTTATGTGAAATATGCACCTCCTTTAAAGAACTCCCCTTCCTTACATATGTGTCATAATGGAATCATTTTAATATTGCTCATAGTTTTTTACTAATAAACCTTGTACATTTTCAACTCTTCATCTTATGTGAGCATTTACTCATTTTTGGATACCCAAAATATCTCATATTTTTAATATTGCTCATAGTTTTTTACTAATAAACCTTGTACATTTTCAACTCTTCATCTTATGTGAGCATTTACTCATTTTTGGGTATCTTCTTTTACAATTTGGATTTATCTCCTCCCTACACATGGATTGATGCTATTGGCCCATAGGAACCTTAATTGGACCATAATCCAAAAATTTCTGAAAATCTAGACCCTTAGGCTAAGGTCCTTTATACCCATTTTCAATTAATTCCAATTGCACATTGGAAAGTTCTTTTTGAATTTATGTTTCGGGGGAACTTATTTTAATAAGATGAGTTATTTTTCTATCCAAAAATATTCATAATCTGAATATTCTCTCTCTAGAATAATTTTCTCTCTCTAGGCTAAAACAGTTAGAAACAAGGTCTTTATATTTCTGAAGAGGGATTGATTACAGGGGAAGATACTAGACATCAAAAAGGGGATTGGGGGAGGAATCTTACATTCTATCCCACTTAAAAAACGCGAGATGTCCTCATCTCGCAACTTGTGATAATTTCGCAAGATTCACGAATATGAGACTTAGAGAAAAATTTTAATCAAGATTAACCACCAAGATAAGTCTTAAAGAGAGCAAGATTCAAAATACGAACAAGATTTAAACTTTATTCATTCTCGGAACTTATACAGTAAAGATTTACACTTCCATAAGCCCGTCCATCATATGGTCACAAAAGCAGTCCTCACAAGCTGCACAAGTATAAGGTAACTCATCTATGGGAATGATTCTGTTGGTTATTGCTGCGCCTATCTCAGTGGTATGAGATGTTCTAACAAAAGGACCTCTGAGAGGCAAGCCAAAAATGGGGTAAAGGCATATCTTCTCATGAGGAAGAAAACACGCCAGTAAGAAGACCCGCTCAGAAAACCCAAGATGTCTTGATCTCATGACGCAGTAGTATCGAGGACCCAAACCCAAGGCTTCGATAACCATGGCCAAGCGGACATTGTTACGAAAGTGCTGCTGACCCCAGGGTGTTACCCTAGTTATGTCTTGATAGGTCCGCCATTTGGTCTGCGCTACAGAAGTTCCTAGGTGAGGAAAAAGTGAGCGCTCATACTGTTCTATAAAATCCTTCTTCACAGACTCACTTGCGTCTTGAAGGTGAGGAATCATTATGGATAAAACTAATTCTTGTTGCCAAGCCATGAAGGAGATTAAGAAAGAAAGGAGATCGATGGGAGTAAGATTACTGTGAACGACAAGTAAAAATTACGACTTATATAAAGGAAGGAGCTAGCGTAACTTAGAAGCCAACGGTAACTTGCCACTGAAGTTTTACCGTCTTTCCATGATTTGGGTTTGGCATATTTTTCTATAGAAGGCATTTAGAACTTTGAGATGAGGAGATAAAAGAAGTTCGTAAGCTAAATCACCTACTTTCTTTGGTCCACAATATCTGGGAGATAACTTCTTATACTTCCCAAGAGATAAAGAACTTCTTTTGGGCCGTACTCGAATGAAGACCAAAACCTTGATATCCAAAACATCGATTCTCACTTCTGAACTCATTGTTCTGAATCTTAAAACAGGTGGGACTCTTGAGAAGTATTCAGGGAAAAGGTTCTTCCTTTTTTAAACAAAATCTTTCTTTTATTTTAGAGAGAGAATAATTATAAGATCAGAAAGGGAGATTCTTACTCCTGTATACCTCGAAGGCTGGGGGAGAATCTTACATTCTACCCCACTTAAAAAGTGCGAGATGTCCTCATCTCGCAAGGTAGAGGACAACTCTTTTTCTTAAGATCCAATTTATTCTGGGGTTCCTTATATTCTGGTCAACCCAACAGAATACGGGGATAATTATCCCTTATATAGAACTCATCATTAAATAACAATTCATTCAGATCATATCATTCATATCTTTAACACGATAATGGTCCATTAGACTGAAAATTTTCCTTCTGAACATTCCTCCACAGGAATTTTAGTTAAGCAAGTTCTCAATTTGTCATCCCTTAACTTAATCTACCGTCTCAAGTGTTAACAGTAGCAAACTGACAGCACAATCCACTAATCTCATAGTGATTTGTTGAAATCATTATCATCATTCCAGTTATGAATATCATCACTGGGACTCGTCCCATTCATCCTCATTGTGGTTTCGCTCAGCTTATTACATTTCAACTAAATTTCAGAAATCGTCATTTTTCAATCAGAATCCAATTCAATTCATCGATTCTCAAACAGAATTAAAAATCATATCAACCACATTCGAATTCATCATCTAGATAGCATTAACGCTTATAATTTCAAGTCTTAGATTTACTCGTATATACTGTCAGTAAAGAGCTGCAGTATACTCTCGGTATATACGGGTAGTCAAGGCCCTTGGAATTATAAGGTAAATACCATCATGTCTAAGCCTCAAGCAAGTCAGGATTCTATATAATTGCGGTACTTCCATTTGAAGACCCAATTACTAATTTATGAATTTTCAGATTGAATATCAATTTGTATGAATTATATCACACAATTACAACCTTTTTGATTCTTGATAAATTTTTGATATATTTGGCTTCTCGGTTGATCCTTATTAACCAAAAAGCTCTGATACCAACTGTGAGATCCCTGTCCCCACCATGCGACGGATTCGGGGTACTAGTAGCGGAAGTAGCACATCATGCGTGGGTAGGGGTCTCACACTCGGGGCCTCGCCCACGGATATCCGGACAAGAGACTAATCCGTCGGTTTGTCCAAAACCGAAACCGGAAAAACTTCCTTTACCCGGAAAGCATGGGCGATTCCACCAGGATAACTCTTTACTCTAACGTAGTCAAGATCATTACGGATCAACTGATCCGACTGCACCTTTAACGGTACTTGGTCAAATCAAGGAAGAAACTTGCACTTGGATCATTGGGATCAACGCTTTTTTCCCCATCAAGAGGCACAGCCGTTGATTCCTATCCATAGAACAATTTCTATCCGGGATTTACTTCATCTATCGTAATAATAGAAATTAAATCTCGATTTACGGATCCATCAGTCCAGCCTAACCCCATCCGATCCCATGGGTTAGCCAACTGCCCAACCACTGTAGTGATGGGATCCAATTTGGAATTTGGTTAGGTTTTGTCCCGGGTACCAAGGAAAAGAGTTCCAAGGCCCCCTAGCCGGAAGTTCATGCAAACATAAAACTAGCCACACCACTTACACACCCAATATGAAATTGCCTTTTTCTTAGCATCGGCTAACTTTAAAACAATCCTTTAATGAAACCATAGTACCACTGATCACAATCTTCCAATTTATCCGGTTGATTCATAATTTCCCATCATTCCTTCATCAGAGTATCTATGGCATCATTGGCAACTAGAACGCTCACCACCTGTCCACACAGGGGCCTTTTCAATAGTTCCTAGCCCATAATACTCGGTAATATAATTACTTATAAAAATCAAGATGGACTCTCGTTGAAGATCAGCAAGATCAACCAACAGATCCATATAAAGAGCCATGGACTCATCCATTGAAGACCAGCAAGGTCAATCAACCAGATCCATGCCCGGTTTCACAAAACAACTCTTACTCCTTGTTCCAATATCTTCCTCGACGCACGCGTGGGTATCCTAGGCGACCCAGAGCCCGAGCACCGTATGGTCAGCACCCTCTAGGATCCTTCGCAGGTGACCTAGCGCTTCACTCATAGGCCGCTTCCTTGGTCCCTCATCCACCGTACCGGAAGCTCACCATTTTAATCGAACCGAGGCTGGTCAAGACCTCGGCCGACCTTGCTACGCGAGACGTTCTCCATTGACTCTCCGTCAGCAGTTGCAACTTTATCAGTTAGGTCTCCACGACCTTAATCACAAGACGGTCAAAATGCTTTCCCAGCATTCTTGACATAAAACAGCCATTTACAAACAGCATTTACAACAGTTTACAAATATAGTTTCTATATTAACTCTCATTTTTCCACATTATCCCTCATTAATCCACATTACTTATTCCACATTCTATTTATATAGGTACTCATCCAATCACATCAATTTCCATCTCTTCACTTCAGATTTCTTCACATCACATATCATATATTCACATCCATATCCACATCCACATCCATATCCATATCCACATCCATTTATATATGTACTCATCTAATCACATCATTTTCCATCTCTTCACTTCAGATTCCTTCACATCACATATCATATATTCACATCTATACATCCACATCTACATCCACATTCACATACATCCACATCCACATTTCCATACATCTACATCCACATTCACATACATCCACATCCATATTCCCATTCACATCTATACATCCACATCCACATTCCCATTCACATCTATACATCCACATCTACATCCACATACATACATACATCCACATCCACATTCCACATTCACATCTATACATCCACATCTACATCCACATTCACATACATCCACATCCACATCTACATCCACATTCACATCTATGCATATACATCTTCATGTATACATCCACATCCACATTCACATCTATGCATCTACATCCATATTCACATCTATGCATATACATCTTCATGCATACATCCATTTTCACATTCATACATCCACACTCCCATCTCCACATCCACACATCCACATACATACATCCATTTCCACATTCCCATTCATATAACCCCATATGCCTTCACATCTAATCTTTTACATCACATCCATTCTCGCCCTATCACAACCCATATACATCTTATCCTATCACATACACTTCTTACCTCATCCCATACACATCTTAATTCATCTTATCACCTCCTAACTTATTTCATAAGCATCTTATCACATCTTATACACTTCTTATCACATCCTATCACCTCTCATTTCTATTTATAGAATACAAGAGAATTCTTATATTTGATATAAGATTTCTTTACACATTTATTTATGCATAAATTCCATTTAAGGAGATTAATACTTTCGAAGTAAAAATCAATCTTTTATGCATCTTCCTATGCATAAAGTCATTTTAAATGAAAATGACGCTTTTGAACTAAAATTCAATCTTTCATGCATCTTCCTATACATGAATTCAATTTAGATGAGAATGACACTTTTGAATCAATCTTTTATGCATCTTCCTATGCATAAATTCAATTTGGTAGGAATTACACTTTTAGAATAAAAGGATTTCTCTTATGCATCTAAGTTATGCATAAAATCCATTTATCAGGAAAATCACACTTTTAGTATAAAAAGAATATCTTTTATGCATACCTATATGCATGAAATCCAATATGATAAAAGTAACACTTTTGATATAAAAATTTTCCTTTATGCATACTTCTATGCATGAAAATTAAAAATGATAAAAGTAACACTTTTGATATAAAAATTTTCCTTTATGCATACTTCTATGCATGAAAATTAAAAATGATAAAAGTAACACTTTTGATATAAAAAATTTTCCTTTATGCATACTTCTATGCATGAAAATTAAAAATGGTAAAAGTAACACTTTTGATATAAAAAATTTTCCTTTATGCATACTTCTATGCATGAAAATTAAAAATGATAAAAGTAACACTTTTGATATAAAAAATTTTTCTTTATGCATACTTCTATGCATGAAAATTAAAATGATAAAAGTAACACTTTTAATATAAAAAAATTATCCTTTATGCATACTTCTATGCATGAAAATTAAAATTTAATAAAAGTAACACTTTTATGTTAAAATAATAATCTTTTATGCATACCTCTATGCATGAAATCCAAATATGATAAAAGTAACACTTTTATGTTAAAATAATAATCTTTTATGCATAGCTCTATGCATGAAAATCAATGATGCATAATATAAAAATCAATTTCTCTATGATTACAATGAATATCTTTCAATTAATCTAGGATGATAATTCCTAGAATATGGTAGGAAGTCCTCTTTTTATGCTTTGAATGAAATTATTTTATGCATAATTTTTATTAAAATTTTGCCATAGCTCCGCTGCTATGACTGATAAATCTCAATTTTTCTAAGGGATAAAGCTTATCATTAAGGAAATAATTAAAATGATCTCTAATTGGATCATTAATCCATAATGGATTGAATCATCAATATACATAAACTAAAAGCATAGAAAAAAGCCATTAATTTGGCCTCAAGCATAGCTTAATCTTGGGTTAAGGAAAAGCTTTATGAAAAGCTTGATTTGGATTGAGTATGGGTCATGAGTATGACCATTTCTTGAGTGAGAGAGAGAAATTACATAAAAACCATTAGAATTTAAACATAAATGGAAATTAACTTCAATAGCATTTATTAAATTATGTAACTCTTCACTACTATTCACCAATTAACTTCAATAGCATTTAAAAAACCATACCAATTAAGCTTCTCAAGCTTGAGAGGGGTTGAGAAGAGAGAAACATTGAAAAATTATAGAAAAGACCAATATTCACTAATTACCTTACAAATTGCTTGATTCTTTGTTCACGGTAGAGGCCCCCAACCAATCAATTGGTTAAGTATGTTGATGGAGCCACTAATTGGGATTGAAGAAAGAGGGAAGCTCCAAAAACTAGTGAATTATTAAATGAATTCACAGTTCTTGGCTTAGGTGGAGTAGAGTAACGATGCATAAACACTATCTATTTTTCAACAAGGGAGAGGCTTCTATTTATAGGAAAAATTGAGCTCCTAACCAAACAAACTGATTCTAGAATTTTCTAAATCAGTTTGGTCAATATTTGATCATTTTTAGGTCAGTTAAGCTAACTTTTTGGAACTAGACTTGAATGAGGAGAGAGGAGAGATGAAATATCTCAATTTTTATGAGTTTAAAACTCATTCAAGCATGTGAAATATGCACCTCCTTTAAAGAACTCCCCTTCCTTACATATGTGTCATAATGGAATCATTTTAATATTGCTCATAGTTTTTTTACTAATAAACCTTGTACATTTTCAACTCTTCATCTTATGTGAAATATGCACCTCCTTTAAAGAACTCCCCTTCCTTACATATGTGTCATAATGGAATCATTTTAATATTGCTCATAGTTTTTTACTAATAAACCTTGTACATTTTCAACTCTTCATCTTATGTGAAATATGCACCTCCTTTAAAGAACTCCCCTTCCTTACATATGTGTCATAATGGAATCATTTTAATATTGCTCATAGTTTTTTACTAATAAACCTTGTACATTTTCAACTCTTCATCTTATGTGAGCATTTACTCATTTTTGGATACCCAAAATATCTCATATTTTTAATATTGCTCATAGTTTTTTACTAATAAACCTTGTACATTTTCAACTCTTCATCTTATGTGAGCATTTACTCATTTTTGGGTATCTTCTTTTACAATTTGGATTTATCTCCTCCCTACACATGGATTGATGCTATTGGCCCATAGGAACCTTAATTGGACCATAATCCAAAAATTTCTGAAAATCTAGACCCTTAGGCTAAGGTCCTTTATACCCATTTTCAATTAATTCCAATTGCACATTGGAAAGTTCTTTTTGAATTTATGTTTCGGGGGAACTTATTTTAATAAGATGAGTTATTTTTCTATCCAAAAATATTCATAATCTGAATATTCTCTCTCTAGAATAATTTTCTCTCTCTAGGCTAAAACAGTTAGAAACAAGGTCTTTATATTTCTGAAGAGGGATTGATTACAGGGGAAGATACTAGACATCAAAAAGGGGGTTGGGGGAGGAATCTTACACACGCATGTGACACGTGGCACCTCCTTCCCACCTCTCCTTTAAAAAAAAACATATTTTAAAAAAAGTTAATTTAGTAATTTAGAGAAATAGAATATAGAATTTTAAATAATAAAATATATATAACTTATTAAATAAAAGAATTTAAAATCACGAATTTAAATTTTAAAAAAATAATTTTTTAAGTTTAATATTTCTTGAAAATATTTTGTGTAGAATAAACCTTTGAAATTTTTTTTTAAAAATACATTATAAAAAAATACATTATAAAAAAATATAATTATATAATTATAAAATAAAAGATATATTTATATATCTAGTAATGATAAATATTTAGACTTGTTAATAAATATTATTAATAATATTAATTTTTAAGTGGATAATAGTTTATCTTTAATTATCTTTATGTTTATCTTAATTATCCAATCAATCTTAGATAGGAAATCCAATGAGATTTGAAGTGGATAACCTATTTTTCTTATATAATCACACATCTCTAGTACTATCCCACACTTATCTCTAGTACTATCCCATCATTGAGCCTTCATAATTTTTTCTCTCTTAGCTTCCTTGAGAATGGGTTCTCAAAGTCGTAGGAGTCGGAAACGTGATAGGACTAGACTTCCCCCTGTCACACCAAGTTCAAGAGGAGGAGAGGAAAAGGGTAGCTCGTGAGAGAAAGAGAGAGTGGAGAGCACGTCAACGAGCAATACCTTCCGTTGGCGATGATCCAAGCCTTGCTCCTCAGCCTTGCTCCTCCTCTTCCACTTCCTCTCCCTCCGCCCTCTTCCCCCCCACTACCCCTTAGTTTAGATAATCCACATGAACCCGCCCTTCCTGAGTCCCTTCTCTTCTACAAGAACCCACTCCCCCTCCTTTGGGCGCCCATCGTGTGGATAGGAAAGAACTATCAAAGTAAGGGGCACATCGTCGTGCCCATGCAATCTTCCATTCCTATTTCAAAGACCTCATGCCTTCATCATAGGCATGTGTGCTTGATGCTTTGATCGATTTGCCCAACATGGCCAACTGCAGAGGGCGCTTTCCAACATTGGAGGTCGAGAGAAGAGCTGGCATGGTGGTGCTACAAAGTGTTCGTCATTCCTATATAAATAACAAGAAGAGGAACTCTGCAGACGCTTTGGCTGCTCGACGAGCTATTGTGGCAGCCATAAGTAGCTCCCAAATGAAGGGTAAGGTGAGTGCCACATCTCGCATCCTTTCCATAGCACCACACGCACTTAGAGTTGGGTCTATTAGACGACAAAGTTTAGATGCCAATGAAGTTGGTACTTTGTGGGCGAGTAGTGGTCGTGTAGCTAGGCATGATCGCCTACTAGATGAAACCACTAGAGCCTTGATAGAAAGTTTTTGGGAGGAGAATTGTCGTGCCTCGCCAATTTTCAAGAAAGCTTTGCGTAAGAGAGTGACACACGGAGTGTTCATTGAGCATGGTGCTTGCTTTCTTGAAATGACCCAAACAGAGTTGTATTCTCAATTTGTTGCTTCATACCCAGAGCTGAAAATTGGGCAAAGGTCATTTGAGGGGTGTAAGCCTTGGTTTGTGAGGTACTCACGTCAGCGTGACACATGTTGTTGTTGCTACCATGTTGAGTTTAAACTTTTTTATGATGTGTTCCATTCTCTTAGTGGGCATAGAGAGTTGCCTCGCAGTCCTCGTGATTTCATCCATTCTCTTTTGTGTGCATGCACGGAGGATGCCCAGTTCCATAGGATGCCTTGTGTGGAGAGCAATTGCACATCATGTGGTTCACTTGCACATCTACAGATGGTAGATCTTGATGCAAGTGACCAAGAGATAGTGCCATGGCAACGTTATAAGTATGTGACACACCAGCTCCACAGTGGTGGGGGACAGTCCAGGAAGTTGCAGATTGTGGACAAACATACACCACGTTGTCACTTCACAACCACATTTAGGGAGAAAATCTACTCCTATATACGGCACAGTCATTGTGCCAAGTGGTAGGATCATCAATTCCGAGCATGCCTGGTAGAGTTTCCTATTGGTGTGGTCGTCTCTGTGATTGATTTTGCAGAGAACTACACCTTCACACCTTTTCAAGAGATACAATCTGAGTATTACTTCTCAGAGTAGGTAATGGTTATATTTCATAATATTTGTTTCGTGTTTGAGCTATATTACTTATTTGATTTTTTGTGTCCTAATCGTCTGTATTGCTTACCTCACCAGGTTGCTATTATGGTCCACATTAGCTATCGACATGCAGAGGCTCATGTAGATGGGATAGCGAGTACCCCCAAGACCCATGTCATTATTTGAGAGTATCATTTCTATATCAGTGAGATGATCGTTCACATGATGCATATTTTGTGCAACACTGTTTTAGTCTCCATGATGATTTTTTATGAGATTGTGGGATCATACGTGGCCAGCGCGATGGGTTTGGTCGGATGGTTGTGGCACACAGTTTAAGTCGTCAACACGACAATTCTATTGGCTCTACAGGTAGTACTTATGGTTCTCTTATATTCGCAACAATTAAACTAAATTCACTAGAACATCTTAAAGAAAATAATAACTAAGACTTTGTTTTATGGATTTATAGGTGGCATGTGTAGTCTAGTATCCCAGTGATTTGGTCATTCTTTGAGACTGGTCACGAGAAGGGAGAGCATGATGGTGCGGGCACGTGTGTGTAAAACGTGCCCTAAGGCGTCATCAGGCAGGATTCTGAGCGGTTCAGAGATGCGGGCCACGTAGTCGAGTGGTGCTCCCAACATTTGTTGGGAGTGCAGCATCATCGTATCCCAAACATGATGCTCGAATTGTCAAGAGATTTTTTTGGCATATGGATGGTGGCATGACCGTAGAGCCTTCCATGATTGTAACACAATACCTGGCACCTTGGGCTTACATTCCATGAGGAGCACGTGCATGGCGGCCCCACGATTTATACACGACGGTTTGCATGCTTCTGTGGAGCATGTATGGATGGCGATTGGTCACAATGTGCCTCGAGAGGATGGGTAGATGCATGGATACAGACGTTCCTCTCCCCCGAGCATCCTTCACATCTAGTGTTGTCTGATGAGCACACAGGTCCTGCATTCATGGTGTGGTCAGTTATAATGACCTGACATATTTGCTACAGGAGGGTGATGTATTTGCTGTTATTGCCGGTGAGGGGGAAATAGTGAGGGAGTAGACTACTATTTGATGAGTTGCACTAGGCCAAAGTGCATCCTTGACCAGGATACAGTGGATGATCATGGGTTTTCTTTTGACACCCATAGCATGATTGTGGCAGGCCGGTTCTACCAGTAGATTTGACTTCATCGGTGAGTTCCAGCAGTGGAAGTGGGAGTTAGAGGCATTTCAGTTCTCTCATCTAGTGGTTTTGCTACCACGCTCACTCTTGATCGAGTACAGAGCTGAAAACACAATTCTCACCCTCGTTTTCGGTTTCGAGTGGATGACCATGAGAGCATTCTAGAGCAGTTGAGAGCTAGAGAGGGTACTGCTGACTAGATCTCTATCTTGATAGTGACTAAACTCAGACTAGCTCGGCTAGCTCACTTACATTGTACTTAGATTTTTTGGGAGTGACTAATCTCAGAATAGCTGGGGTAGCTCATTTTCAAAATACCTTGATCTTTTGAGTTAGTAGCTAAACCCATAGTGGCTGTGTAAGCTCACATTCTGATGTACTTAGTTGATGTTTATATCATTATGAGTTTTCTCATTATTGAGGATCATTGCATTTTAGTTGATGTTCATGGTTTTCTGATTTTTTAACACTTTGGCTATCATATTGTTTGTTGAAAATCACCATCACCATATTGTTTGTTGAAAATCACCAAACTTTGCAAGCACTGGGCGCTAATTACTAACCCGAACATGCTCCGATCATGACCAAACTTTGCTAGCATGTGGGGATGGGGCCCCCCACATGCTTGAAAAGTTTCATCCCCATTGGAGCATGTTTGGGTACGATGGTATGGAGATGGCCCGGATTTTCCATGGCCTCTAAAGTACCAAGAGACTTGAAAAATCCCCACTGGGCGCTAATTACCAATTCAAACATGCTCAAGCATGTGGGAGGGGCCCACCCCCACATGCTTGAAAAGTTTGGTCCCCATCAGAGTATGTTTGGGTATGATGGTATGGGGAAGGCCTGGATTTTCCATGGCCTCTTAAGCACCAAGAGACTTGAAAAATCCGCACTGGGCGGCTAATTACTAATCCAAACATGCTCCGATTGTGACTAAACTTTGCAAGCATGTGGGGGTGGGATCCCCCCACATTCTTGCAAAGTTTGGTTCCCCATTGGAGGATGTTTGGGTACAATGGTATGGGGAAGGCCCGGATTTTTCATGGCCTCTTAAGCACCAAGAGACTTGAAAAATCCGCACTGGGCGGTAATTACCAATTCAAACATGCTCCGATTATGACCAAACTTGCAAGCATGTGGGGGTGGGCCCCTCCCACATGCTTGCAAAGTTTGGTTCCCATCGGAGCATGTTTAGGTATAATGGTATGGGGAAGGCTCAAATTCTCCATGGCCTCTTAAGTACCAAGAGACTTGAAAAATCTGCACTGGGCACTAATTACTAACCCGAACATGCTCCGATCATGACCAAACTTTGCAAGAATGTGGGAGGGACCCACCCCCACATGCTTGCAAAGTTTGGTCCCCATGGGAGCATGTTTGGTACGATGGGAGCATGTTTGGCACGATGGTATGGGGAAGGCCCGGATTTTCCATGGCCTCTTAAGCACCAAGAGACTTTAAAAATCAGCACTGGGCACTAATTACCAATCCAAACATGCTCCGATTGTGACCAAACTTTGCAAGCATGTGGGGGTGGGCCCCTCCCACATGCTTGCAAAGTTTGCTTCCCATCAGAGCATGTTTGGGTGTAATGGTATGGGGAAGGCCCGGATTTTCCTTGGCCTCTTAAGCACCAAGAGATTAGAAGAATCCGCACTGGGAGCTAATTACTAACCCGAACATGCTCCGATCATGACCAAACTTTGCAAGCATGTGGGAGGGACCCATCCCCACATGCTTGCAAAGTTTGGTCCCCATCGGAGCATGTTTGGGAACGATGGTATGGGGAAGGCCCGGATTTTCCATGGCCTCTTACGCACCAAGAGACTTTAAAAATTCGCATTGGGCACTAATTACCACTCCAAACATGCTTTGATTGTGACCAAACTTTGCAAGCATGTGGGGGTGGCCCCTCCCACATGCTTGCAAAGTTTGGTTCCCATTGGAGCATGTTTGGGTACGATGGTATGGGGAAGGCCCGGATTTTCCATGGCCTCTTAAGCACCAAGAGACTTGAAAAATCCACACTGGGCGCTAATTACAAATTCAAAAATGCTACGATTGTGACCAAACTTTGCAAGCATGTGGGAGGGGCCCACCTTCACATGCTTGCAAAGTTTGGTCTCCCTAAGAGCATGTTTGGGTACGATGGTATGGGGAAGGCCCGAATTTTCCATGGCCTCTTAAGCACCAAGAGACTTGAAAAATCCGCATTGGGCACTAATTACCAATCCAAACATGCTCCGATTGTGACCAAACTTTGCAAGCATGTGGGAGTGGGCCCCTCCCACATGCTTGCAAAGTTTGGTTCCCAACGGAGCATGTTTGGGTACGATGGTATGGGGAAGGCCCGGATTTTCCATGGCCTCTTAAGCACCAAGAGACTTGAGAAATCTGCACACTGGGCGCTAATTACTAACCCGAACCTACTCCGATCATGACCAAAATTTGCAAGCATGTGGGAGGGGCCACCCCCACATGCTTGCAAAGTTTGGTCCCCATCGGAGCATGTTTGGGTACGGTGGTATGGGGAAGGCCCGGATTTTCCCTGGCCTCTTAAGCACCAAGAGACTTTAAAAATCCACACTGGGCGCTAATTACCAATTCAAACATGCTCCAAATGTGACCAAACTTTGCAAAAACTTGAAGGTGGGTCCCTCCCACATGCTTGCAAAGTTTGGTTTCCATCGGAGCATGTTTGGGTATGATGGTATGGGGAAGGCCCGGATTTTCCATGGCCTCTTAAGCACCAAAAGACTTGAAAAATCTGCACTAGGCGCTAATTACCAATTCAAACATACTTTGATTGTGACAAAACTTTGCAAGCATGTGGGGGTGGGTCCCCCCCACACGCTTGCAAAGTTTGGTCCCCATCGGAGCATGTTTGGGTATGATGGTATGGGGAAGGCCCAGATTTTCCATGGCCTCGTAAGCACCAAGAGACTTGAAAAATCTACCCTGGGCGCTAATTTCCAATTCAAACATGCTTTGATTGTGACTAAATTTTGCAAGCATGTGGGGGTGGGACCCCCCACATGTTTGCAAAGTTTAGTCCCCATCGGAGCATGTTTGGGTACGATGGTATGGGGAAGGCCCGGATTTTCCATGGCCTCTTAAGCACCAAGAGACTTGAAAAATCCACACAAGCCACTAATTACCAATGCAAACATGCTCTGATTGTGACCAAACTTTGCAAACATGCGGGGCTGGGCCCCTCCCACATGCTTGTAAAGTTTGGTTCCCATCAGAGCATGTTTGGGTGCGATGGTATGGGGAAGGCCCGGATTTTCCATGGCCTCTTAAGCACCAAGAGACTTGAAAAATCCACACTGAGCGCTAATTACCAATTCAAACATGCTCCAATTGTGACCAAACTTTGCAAGCATGTGGGGGTGGGTCCGCCCCACATGCTTGCAAAGTTTGGTCCCCATCGGAGCATGTTTGGGTATGATGGTATGGGGAAGGCCCGGATTTTCCATGGCCTCTTAAGCACCAAGAGACTTGAAAAATCCACCCTAGGTGCTAATTACCAATTCAAACATGCTCCGATTGTGACCAAACTTTGCAAGCATGTGGGGGTGGGTCCCCCCACATGCTTGCAAAGTTTGGTCCCTATCGAAGCATGTTTGGGTACGATTGTCTGGGGAAGGCCCAGATTTTCCATGGCCTCTTAAGCACCAAGAGACTTTAAAAATCTACACTGGCCACTAATTACCAATCCAAACATGCTCCGATTGTGACCAAACTTTGCAAACATATGGGGGTGGGCCCCTCCCACATGCTTGCAAAGTTTGGTCCCCATCGGAGCATGTTTGGGTACAATGGTATGGGGAAGGCTCAGATTTTCCATGGCCTCTTAAGCACCAAGAGACTTGAAAAATCTGCACTGGGCGCTAATTACCAATCCAAACATGCTTTGATTATGACCAAACTTTGCATGCATGTGGGGTGGGCTCCCCCCACATGCTTGCAAAGTTTGGTTCCTATCGGAGCATGTTTTGGTACGATGGTATGGGGAAGGTTCGGATTTTCCATGGCCTCTTAAGCACCAAGAGACTTGAGAAATCCACACTGGGCGCTAATTAATAACCCAAACATGCTCCGATCATGACCAAACTTTGCAAGCATGTGGGGGTGGACTCCCCCCCACATGCTTGCAAAGTTTGGTCCCCCCATTTGAGTATGTTTGGGTACGATGGCATGGAGATTTTCAACAAACAATATGATAGCCAAAGTGTTAAAAAATTTAAAAAAATCAAGAATGTCAACTAAAATGTAATGATACTCAATAATGAAAAAACTCATAATGATATAAACATCAAATAAGTACATCAGAATGAAAATAAGCTACCCCTACTAGTCCGAGGTTAGAGTCACTATCCATAAATCTAAGTACAATGTAAGTGAGCTAACCCAGCTAGTCTAAGTTTAGTCACTATCAATGGCAACCCAATCAAAATCGTCATCTGGTCGACGTGCACGTTGAGGTTGCTGTGCACGTCGAGGAGGTTGTACCGGTTGCGGGGGTCGTCGAATATCTACAAGGAGGTCTGCCTCAAAGGCAGGATCATGAGCAGGTGCCGGTGTACTCGGGAGCTCATCTCACGAGTCCCATAAGCTGCTATAGCCCTCTCCCTCTCTCTACGTCATGCTACTACAAGACGTCTCTGTCTGTAAACCCAAAATCTATAATCAGCAATGGTATGTGTCTACCACTCTGCTCATGTAAGCTCCTTTGCTGTAAGGACACGCTGCTCATGAGAAGCAGCACTGTTGCTAGCACCATCACCCGAGATGCCACTAGGACCAGCACCACCCACACGCTCGTATGGTGTGATCTGGCTCTTGTGAAGGACTCTCTGGTATGCATCAAACTCATGTGCACTCCACTCAATCTTTGGAGGCACCTCAGGCTCCTGATCTCTATCATCGAGACGGCATCGAGTCCCAAGTCAGTAGTAGCTGAGGTAAAATCAAGAGGCTTGCCAGTCCTAGAATCTACTCAAGCGAAGCCTAGGTGAAGATCATCAATGCCCAAAACTCTGTACGTCGCTAGGTTGACGTGTGCACGACAAGAGGGACATGCTGAGAAGCGTACTAGCTCCTGGGTGATGCAAGACAAATGGAAAAAATATCCACATTCCAGAGCATATCCACTAGTACAGTCAATGTCCTCGATACAGAGAGCGCAGCAGGCATCACAGAGAAATGGTGGTGCATCCTGAGGGAGAGTTCATCGAAAAACCTCTGTAATAATAGGCCGTGGATATAAAGGCAAGTAGGGCACTGTCACGTCTGAGGATCTGCGGAACTCTCGAACATGCAGCATCAACAATTGCTCTACCTTATGCTGTGCAATCTGCTCCATAATCATGTGATGCTGCGCCTCACCTCTAGAACTCTCTACCTCAGTCCGAGCCTACGCAAAAAAGTAAAGCATAAAAATATTTGATTAGTCTCTCTCATTAGGTATTACTTAAAGAAATTTATAACTTATGACCTTAATTAGAACTCTTTTACGTGCAAGAGAAACCTACTTACTGGATATCAGACTCTCTCACATGCCAATAGCTACCTCTGCCATTTGTAATGCAGCTCTAAGGCGGTCAATCTCCGCTCTTGCCTCTACCAACTCCTGAGTGAATCTCTCACTGGTAGGTGTGGGACCCTATGTGACACAATCAACCATGCCGCTCATGTAAAAATATAGAAAAGTACATATAAACAAGTAAATAAATGACTAAAAGAACTTAAGAATTAATAAATAAATAACTAAAAAAACTTAAGAAGTAATAAATATGTAAATACCTTGACATCTATCTCGTCGGTATTGATCGTGCTAGATGCTCTCCGTGGTACTCCGTATGTCGATGCAACCTGGGTGCCAAGAGCCTCGACTGTCAACATAGGCACAAATGAAGGATCTATAGGAGCTACATGAAGGGCTGGTTGAGGTCGCCTACCCTGGTCTCCTGGAGACGCACCACCACTCGACCGATGGTGGCTAGTGTCTCCACCTCCTCCCCTAAGACAAACTCCGCATATAATTGCTTTGCGAAGTATGTGGGAATCTGGCGCGGTTGTTTGGCATCCTCCCATATGCGGCAACATATCGACTATAGATATGTGCCACCATACGAGGATGCGAACACCACGAAATAGTAAGGGGCTTGCCCGCCCCAGGCCTCATCCCACGACTATCGAGGAAAAGGTCTAAGTAGGCTCCATCCCTAATCGGACCAAGATCACAGACCTGACGATATGTCAGGCCATGTGACGTGAAGGCTGCAAAGGGACGAAAGCATCGCCTCCAATTCTGCCACGATATGTAATGTAGACGGTGTGTCTCTAGCACTCCTACGGATAGCCACTTACTCGCAGTCTATCTCCGCGAGATGAGGTCCACAATAAACGGGTGGCCCTCCTCGTACCCTCCTCGCGTGACTCCATGCTAAAACCTAAGCCTTACACAAAGGTCCAATGTGAAAGGTCCAATGCTTAGTGTTAAGTAGCACTAATGAAGCTATAAAACAATGCTAATGTGGGCCCACTAATGCTAATCCAAATCAAGAGAGTAAGGAGAGTGAAAACGACTTCTAACAATGAGGCAAAAAAAAAAGTTTTCTGGTTTTATAACCTCGAACGAGGTTCAGTGGCATCATGCACTTTAGGGTTTGTTGCAAGATGTATGCTCTAGATTTTAGGGTTAGTGAGACAAACGGCCAAGATACACACTTAATTTTAGGGTTGGTGAAGGATCGATGGTGGCTGAGATTTGAAATTAGTATCTTGTTTGAGGTACATGGACGGCTTAGATTTTAAGTCATTACCACAATCGAGGTATGTGCCACTCATGTATGCAGATTAAAGAAAGCATTATATGGTTTAAGGCAAGCACCTCGTGCTTGGAGTGATAATCCGATATCTTATCTCCCTTGGATTTCAGGTTTCTTGAGCAGATTTTTCACTCTATGTGAAGAAGACAGATCATGGGATTGTCTTACTTGTCATCTATGTGGATGACTTGATTGTCACAGGAGATCATGCTATAGATGTCATGCATGTCAAAAAGGCATTGAGTGGGCAGTTTGATATGAAAGACTTGGGTGAATTGAGATATTTTCTTGGGATTAAAGTGATCAAAGACCATGCAGGGACATGGTTAGTGCAACACCAATATGCATTGGATATGTTGGCAAAATATGGGATGACAGGGTGTAAGCCAATGAGTACACCTTTGGAGTAGAAATGTGAAGCTGCGGGCTGATTTAGGTGAAGAGTTGGATGATTCATCTATGTATAGAAAGATGGTTGGCAGTCTTATTTACATGACTATCACACGCTCGGATCTCAGTTTTTGGTGTGGGCTAGTAAGTCAATTTATGCAGAACCCCAAAAAACCTCATTTGGATGCAGTGAGACACATTATGCGCTATCTAAAGACCAGTGCACATTATGGTCTTCTTTATGAGCATGGTAAAGGCTTAGATGTACACGGCTACACAGACGCAGATTGGGCAGGTAGCTCGTATGATAGGAGGTCTACTAGTGGTTATGCCTTTACATTTGGAAGTGCAGTGGTGAGTTGGAGTAGCAAGAAGCAACCTACTATTGCTTTATCTAGTACAGAGGCTGAATACAGGGATGCAGCCATTGCTACATGTGAAGGAGTATGGTTAAAGAGTCTCTTGGCTGATTTGGGTGAGCCTATTGATGGCAAGGTTGTTATTCATTGGTGACAACATGAGCAGCATACAGTTGGCCAAGAATCCAGTTTTTCATGCGTGGACCAAACACATAGAGGTCCACTATCATTTTGTCAGAGAGAAAGTGTATGGTACAGTGGATTTGCAGTATGTGAAGACTGAAGAACCGACATCTTTACAAAGCCACTTAGCAGGGAGAATTTTGAGTACTTCCGTACTATGTTCGGAGTACATGGGATGAGCTTGAGGGGGAGTGTTGAGAGCTTTGATAGCCCAAGCTCATCTACATCTTCATCTATGGCAGTACATCATGAGCTTGAGAGGGGCTGTTGAGATTCAAGCTCGATGTCAGTTTGTGCCAGTTGCACTATGTGCTGGCATGTTAGGTAGTAATATGTGTGAGACATAAATGACCATGTCTAGCTGGTCATTGAGTGTGGACATTAGCTAGGGTTAGTAGTGTGTAGACACAACACATGTAGTGTGTTGTAAATTATGGATTATGGTTGTGTGAGAAGGGAGATGGCTTCCCTCTATGGTTAGGGTTTGATAATACATTAGGGTTTACTCCTGTATGTGTGTCTCCTCTCCCTCTACCTGTTTTTCATCACCATTATCATGGGGATTACTCTTTTAACGCAAAAATGAATTACTGGAAATTTCTCTTTTTTCTAAATAACTATTTATGCATAAAAATCAAATTTTCCATGATTAATGAGAATCATTCAATTAATCTAGGATGATCAATCCTAGAATATGGTAGGAAGTCCTCTTTTCATATTATGAATGAAAATGATTTACATGTTAATTTTTCAAAAATTTTGCCATAGCTTCGCTGCTATTACTGATAATTCTCAATAATTTTGAAAACATAAAGTTTATTAATATCATATGATGATAGAATAACCATTAATTGGATCAATATCCATTTATGGACTTGATTCCTAATTTTTCCATGAATTCAATAGCATAAAAGCATTAAAAAACCACTTATTTAGCCTCAATTTGACAAGCATAGAAATTACTTTTAGATTAGAGAATTGCTTCATGAGAAGCTTCATTTGAATATGGAATAGGTCATAGGAATGACCATTCTTTGGGAGAGAGAGAGACATGCTTTTAAAAAAACATTTAATTTAAGCATGAATGAAAATTTATGTGTTTTATCACTACAATTCATTAGAGAACTTCAATTGTATGAAAAAGCCATTCAATTGAATGCTTCTCAAGCTTGAGAGGGGTTGAGAAGAGAACATTTGGAGATTTTAAAAAAAGACCATAAACCACACTTTACCTCCTAGATTGCTTGATTCTTTAATCAATGTAGAGACCCCCAACCAATCAATTGGTTTGGTATGTTGTGATGAAGACTCCAAGGAAGATTGAAGAGAGAGAGAAACTCCAATCTCTCCAATTTGTAGAGGATTTTTAGAAGATAATAGAAAATATTTCAGGTATAATACTGGCATGGTATAGTTCTCATGTTTCTTTGCAAAGGGCTAAGGATCTATTTATAGGTGAGGGAGGCCTCTAACCAAGTCCAACTAGTTTCTAGAATTTTCCAGGTTTAATTTGGTTGAATTTGGATAAGATTTGGACCTAGTTTGGCTCCCTTTTGATTTGGTTTGATCTAGGAGAGAGGAGAGATAAAAATATCACAATATTTTTGAGTTTAAAACTCCACCACACATGTGAAATAGGCGCCTCCTTGAAGAGCCCCCTTCTCCTTACCAAGGTGTCAAAATTGAATCATTATACCCAAAATATCTCATTTTTTTAGTAATATTCATAGTTTTTTACTAATAAACCTTGTCCTTAGTCAACTTTTCATCTTATGTGGGCATTTACTCATTTTTGGGTATTTTTCTTTTATAAATTGGATTTATCTCCTCCCCACACTTGGATTGATCCAATTGGCCCATAGGAACCTTAATTGGACCATAATCCAAAAATTTCTAAAAATCTAGACCCTTAGGCTAAGGTCCTTTATACTTATTTTCAATTAATTCCAAATGCACATTGGAAAGTTATTTTTGAATTTCTATTTTAGGGGAAACCATTTTAGACACTAGGAGGATTTTTATAGCAAAAAATATCTCAATTTAGGATTACCTCTCTCTAGACATTTTCTCTCTCTAGACCAAAACAGGGTAAAACAGGATCTTTCTTTTATTTCAGAGAGGGGAATAATTATAAGATCAGAAGGGGAGGTTCTTACACCTGCACACCTCAAAAGCCGGAGGGAGAAATCTTACAAATCTGGTGGTCATTCCGAAACCAAAACCGGGAAAATTTCCCTTCCCCGGAAGATGGGGACAATTCCACCTTTGTTATTTTCTTAATGAATTTTCTAATGGGGTCAAGAGAACTAAACTATCCTTCACCTAATTAAACTAGATAGAAAGAAAACTATTACAAACTTAACTTGAAGAAATCAATGCTTTTTTCCTAACCAAAATCAGGCACAGTCGTTGATCTAATCATTTGAGAAAGTCTTCAGGTTTTTATTTAACTACTCGAATTCTAAGCGTATCCCTATTATTTCAATTTCATCATTAATACTCCACTGATTCCGGCCCGGCCCACGGGCCAACGACTGGAATCGGTAGAACCAGACAATTACTCACCCACCCATAATTGAATTCCTTTCTTAACTTTTGCTTTCGAATATAGATACGCACACACTCCTCTTTAAAACGCTAACTTATAAAACAATCCATTGACAAACAGTTATTGGTTACAGATGTCATAACTCAAAATTTCCATCCAGTCCCTTGTTTCTCAAAAAAAACAGTATCACTCTGGACTCTCCGTTGAGACCAACTGGTCAGCAAACGAGATCTAGTAATAGATTACAATAATCATTTCGTCCATCATACATATCTTCCATGACATACACATGGGTGTCCTAGGCACCACGAGCTCGTGCATCGCCTAGTCAGAACCCTCCAGGATCCTCCTTAGGTGTCTTGGCACTTCACCCAGGGACCACTTCGTCGGCCCTTGTCCATCGTACCGAAAGCGCACCATTTTAACCGTATCGAGGTTGATCAAGACCTGGGCAGGCTTTGCCGTGTGAGTTGTCCTTTGAACACTCCCCGCCCGCTGTTGTAACCAAACTTCCCTTAGAAAAACCTATACCAAATGCTCCCTCCAGCATTCTGGCATAAGACAGTCCTTTAAGAAAAGAGGGTTTCTATGTAAGTTTTCAGTTTGATTTTCTTTTTGAATACAATGAGTATATCTTGAATTAGTATCCCCAAAACTTCTTGAACAGAATTCTAAATTTCATACCAGAAATCCTTGAATTCTGTAACCTTGATCCACAAATCAATTCGAAGGGTCTCAAACTTAGTTTCAGATTTGGTGGGAGTTTCGCGGGTATTTTTCTAAACTCGTCACATCTTCTTTCCTCGAAATTGACGAAAGAGTTTGGTCTTGGTCATAGTCTGATTCAAGGTTCAAGTCTGATAAGATTTTTCCTGAACTATCTTTCTCAAAAAAGTTTGATAATTCAGTTACTATTTTATTAAATTTCTTTCTTTGAATATTCACTTAACTGGTTTCTAAATTAGTTACGAATTCCAATGAGGAATAAAATAATCATTTATCTGAATATTTCAATCTCGATAGATTTCTTGAATTTTCTTTTTTACAATCCGTGTGAATATAAAATGATAGAAATTTCTCTCTTAGAGTATTTAATTATTGATTTATCAATTTCTCATAGAATTTAAACAAAAAATTTAAACATAGAATTTAAGAGAATTCTATTTTTGATATAAAAATTCTTTATGCATCTATTTATGCATAAAAATCAACTTCAATGGGAATAACAGGAGTATAGTAACAATGCATAAACACCATTAAGCTTTTACAAAGAGGGAGGCTTCTATTTATAGGAAAAAATGAGCCTCAAACAAAGAAAACTGATTCTAGAATTTTCCAGATCAGTTTGGTCAATTTTTGACCATTTTTGGGTCAATTCAGCTTACTTTTTGGATCTAGTTTTGAAATAGGAGAGAGGAGAGATAAAATATCTCATTTAATTGATTTAAAATTGGGGGGTAATTATGAGAAAAAGGCACCTACTTCATGAGGGGAGATCCCCACTCTGAGGTGTCAAATTTCAGTTTTTTAAATCTTTTCTTTGGTCCTTAGTCCACTCTTCATCTTATGTGAGCATTTACTCTTTTTTTTGGGGGGGGGGGTTCTTTTATTCTTCAATTTATCTCCTCCCTACAATTGGATTAATCTTACTGGTCCATAAGAACCTTAATCTGGACCCTTAGGCTAAGGTTTTTTGTGCAGATTATAATTTATTTCTAATGCACCTTAGGAATTTCTTTTTAAACTTCTATTTCGGGGGAATTTATTTTAATAATAAAGGATATTTTTTCATCCAAAGATAACTAAAAACTGAATTACCTCTCTCTAGAATATTTTCTCTCTCTAGGTAGAAACAAGATCTTTTATTATTCTGAAAAGGGGATTGATTACAGGGGGAAAAACTAGACATCTTGAGGGACTAGGGAGGAATCTTACACCAACCTTCCACCTCCAAAGAGACACCAAGGTCCCAACCAAAATCTGGAGTCGGAAAGTTTCAGGAATGAAGGAAGACCTTTCCCTCAAAGTACTTTCGCAGGAACTCCGCCCTTTCAAGAATGCAGAGGAAAGAGGTTCAAAATGAGAACAGTTGCTTCTGATGTCAGGGGTTTTGTCACCGGCTCAAAGATTTCCCATCTCCTTCTGTGGGCCAAGGAAGCCAGGGTCCCAGAATTCAGAGACAGACTCCTTCGTATCAGTCCAATCAGGGTCCCCCGCACCAATATCAGGGCAACCCCAGAAGAGTGCCAGCTCAACCTGCAGCCTCCATGCAAAGAAGTCTCCGAACTCCCTCCCAGAATTGGGGAAACCAAAGAGAGAGAGTTCCACCTCATACTGCAGTAGGTAGAGCCGTCACTATAGCTGAGAAAGTGGAGGAAGAAAAAGGACAGATCTATGCCGCAATAGAGCATCAGGGGAATAACTATCAATTTTCAGTCCTCCAGACTCTAGCAGAGTACCATGGTAAGAAATTCAAGCTTTTGATTGGTTCAGGCAGTACTCAGTCCTCACTAAGATGAATCCGATAGACATAAAATGCAAGGTTAAAGAACTAGAGTGGTTAAGTGATTATGCAAATGTATTCCCTGAAGAGCTAACTGAGATGCCTCCGTCTCGCGAAGTAGATCATGAGATCGAGTTAACCCCCCGGAGCTCAGCCAATAGCCCAGTGTGCATACAAAATGCCAGTCCCTCAAGCCATAGAACTTAAGGAGCAGTTAAGACAACTGTTAGAGCAGGGATTCATCAAACCCAGTGTCTCACCTTGGGGTGCACCCGTTCTCTTTCAAAAGAAGAAAGATGGAACGTTAAGACTCTGTATTGACTACTATAGAGGATTAAATCAATTAACAATTAAAAATAAATATCATATCCCTAGGATTGATGAACTTCTACATCGTTTAAGTGGGACCCAAATGTTCACATAGATAGATCTCAAATCCGAGTACTTCTAGATTAGAATCAAGGAACAGGACATCCCGAAGACAGCATTCAATACTTGTTATGGGCATTATGAGTTCACAGTCATGCCATTTGGATTGCCTAATGCCCTGGCGACGTTTAATTGTCTTATGCAAGATATTCTTAGAGAATACTTGGATGATTTTGTTCTTGTCTTCTTTGATGATATCTTGGTATACTCAAAGAATGCTGCAGATCATGAAGATCATGTGCGCAAGGTCCTGGAAATCCTAAGGATACACCAACTCTTTGCAAAAAAGAGCAAGTGTCCTTTCTCTGTTGGCCAGGTGGAATACTTGGGATTCATAGTATCAAAGGATGGGATTTCTCCTCACCCCGCAAATATCCAAGTAGTGTAGATTGGTCGGAACCCAAGTCGATAAAGGAAGTCAGAGGATTCCTAGGATTAATCGGATGGTATAGGATCTTTATACTCAGGTATGCTCAGATAATAGCATCCCCTTTAACTAACCTTCTCAAGAAGAGTACCCTTTTTTAGTGGACTGCTATGTGTGAGAGTGCCTTTGATAAGTTGAAGACAGCCTTAGTAACCAACCCTGTCCTTAAATTGCCAGATTTTACCAAACCTTTTGAGGTAGTTACTAATGCCAGTGGGTTTGCCTTAGGCGGTGCTCTTATGCAGGAAGGTCATGCAGTGGCCTATGAATCCAAATAACTCAGAACACATGAGAGAAATTATGTAGTCCATGACTTGGAGTTATTCTCAGTAGTTTATGCATCTTTTGGGACAAAGGTTCACCTTGACCCAAAGAGATCTCAACATGCATCAGTGCTCAGCCAGAAAAGCCTCCTTGCTTGCAATTACAATGGTTTCAAATCCATTGATTTGTGAAGCGAGGGAGAAAATCATGCAGGACAAATTCTTTGCCCTTATTGCTACCGTTATGATGCAGGAAAGAAAGACTCCTTAGGAAATGAGTCGAGTTCTTGGGTACAAATTGGATGAAGGATGCATGTATTATAATAATTGGCTATGTATTCCCAATGATGAGGGAATAAAGGGAAGGATTTTGAGAGAAGCACATGATAGCCTAATAGCTGGACATCCAGGGTTTATAAAAACCTATATGTCTGTGAAGAAAAGCTTCTTCTGGCCAGGACTCAAAAAGGATGTACTTGATCATGTGTAGAAATGCTTAAGTCAAGGCAGAGAGAGTCAAGATGCCAGGGAAACTGCAGCCTCTAGACATTCCACAAATGAAGTGGGAATGTATCAGTATGGAATTTGTCACTGGATTACCTTCAGTATAATCAGGTGACAACTCCATTTTTTTGGTAGACAGGCCAACCAAAGTTGCCCATCTGATTCCAGTGAAAGAAACATACACTGCAGTGGATGTTGCCAGATTTTTCCTTAAAGAGATCTTTAGATTACATGGCTTGCCCAGGATGATAGTAAGTGATAGAGATCCCAAATTCACATCGAAATTCTGGACTACATTCTTCGAAGTAGTAGGAACTTTCCTATATCTTAGCACAGCCTATCACCCCGAAACAGAAGGCGAGACTGAAAGAGTGAATCATGTAATAGAAGATATCCTTTGGTCATGCTGCGGGCCAGAGAACCCAAGAAGTGGTTAAGCCAGTTGCATCTGGTTGAATTTGAATCTGGTTAAGCCATTTGCATCTGGTTGAATTTTCTTTTTACAACGCTTCTTGTCATCGAAGCATTGGGTTCAAAGCTTTGTATGGACAAGATTGCCTTACACCGTTGACTTGGTCTGACCCATTGATCATAGTCGAGATGTCCAAACAAATGCTTGATGACATGGACTAGCAAATGTAATCAATCCATAAAGATATTAAGGTAGTCCAAGATAGGCAAAATCAGTATGCAGATAAAAAGAGATCAGAGAGGGAGTTTAAAGAACCAGATATGGTCTTCATTCAAGTAGTACGACCAAAAAGAAGTTCTTTATCTTTAGGGAAGTACAAGAAGCTCTCTCCCAGATACTGTGGACCATATGCTGTTATAAAGAAAGTGGGCGATCTAGCTTATAAACTTCTTTTGCCTCCCCATCTCAAGGTACATAATGTATTCCATAACAGTTTGCTTAAGAAATATGTACCCAGCCCGAGTCACATGCTTGATGAGATGAGTAATTGATTTCTCCGACTCAAGGCTAGATGATACTCCAACCTGAGGAAATCCTTGAGGTTCGGGAGAAGATTCTTAGGAGCAGAGTCCTCATAGAATTTTTAGTAAAGTGGAAGTTCTTCCCTCTAGAAGATGCCACCTAGGAGAAAGAAGAAGAGTTGGCGAAAGATCACCCCCACTTTGCGAGATGAGGATATCTTGCGTTTTTCAAGTGGGAGAGGATATAAGATTCCTCCTTAGCCTGAATAATGAATAAGCTTTACTTCAATCCCCTGTAATCATTTTCTGTTTCTGAATGCAAAAAAATATTGTTTTTCCTTATTTTTGCCTAGAGAGATAAAAATTCTAGAGAGATAATTCAATATTGAGATATTTTTTAAAAAAAATTCTACAAATATCAAAAATATATTTTCTTGAAATAGAAGTTCAAAATAAATTCTCTAAGGTGCATTAGGAATCAATTAAAAAGGATTTAAAAGACCTTAGCCTAAGGGTCAAGATTTTCAGAAATTTTTGGATTATGGTCCAATTAAGGTTCCTATGGGCCAATAAGATTAATCCAAGTGTTGGGATGAGATAAATCCAATGAATAAAAGAAAATACCCAAAAATGAGTAAATGCTCACATAAGATGAAGAGTTGACTGAGTACAAGGTTTATTAGTTAAAAATTAAGAGATATTACTTAAAAAATGAGATATTTTTGAGAAATGAAGAATTTTTGACACCTTAGTAAGGAAGGGGAGACCTTTGAGGTAGGCGCCTCCTTCACATGTGTGGGAGGGTTTTTAATTCAAAAATATTAAGATATTTTTATCTCTCCTCTCTCCTGGATCAAACTAGATCAAAATGGGAGCTAAACTGGTCCAAATCTTGTCCAAATTCAGCCAAACTAAAGCTGGAAAATTCTAGAACTTAGTTGGACTCAGTTAGTGGCGTCCCTCGCCTATAACTAGACCCTCATTCTTTTGTATTCTCATCTGTGAACTATACCATGCTAGTATTACATTAAAATACTCATATTTTCTATTATCCCTTAAAAATCCTCTACTTTTGGAGAGATTGGAGCTTCTCTCTCTCTTCAACAATCCTTGGCTTTATTCTCAACATACTAAACCAATTGATTGGTTGGGGGGCTTCCTTCTAAGATAAAGAAGCAAGCGAAACCTAGAGGTAAGAAGGAATTTCATGGTTTTCATTAATATTCTCAACAGATTTCACTTCTCAACCCCTCTCAAGCTTGAGAAGTTTTAAATTAATTGTTTTCAATGCAAATCAAGCTTTCTATAACAATTCTAATGATTAATCACAAAAAAGTTAATCTTTATGCTTAATTAGGATGCTTTTTATGTATATCTCTCTCTCCCAAAAGAATAGTCATTCCTATGACTAATTCTTTATTCAAATGGATGCTTCTCATTGATAAATTCTCAATTCAAAAATCAAACTCTATGCTAGTTAAGCTAGAGGTTAAGAAAATGGATTTTTTATGCTTTTATGCTAATAAAATTATAATAAACTTATGATTTAATTCCATAAATTGGATTTAAGTCTAAAGATAGTTATTCTATCATAATTGTATTACAAAGTCTTATTATTTCTATAAATATTAAAAATTATCAGTAATAGCAGAGTGAAGCTATGGTAAAAATTTTAAAAATTAATATATAACCCATATTGTGAAAAGAGGACTTTCTACCATACTCTAGGATTGATCATCCTATGCTAAAAGAATGATTTTCATCACATTCATGGAAAACTAATTTTTAGTATTTATGCATAAATAATTAATTAGAGAAAAAAGAAATTTTTGGTATTTTTATTTTTATGCAAAAAGAGAAATTCACATATTAATGGAGATCCATGTAATTAAATAAAAAAAGAAAATTTGAGATATTGAAATAATGAATATTTTTATTTAAATTTAAAGAGAAATTTTAGATTAATTTATTTTATGCATGAGAAAATTTAAATGATAAAAGAGGATTTCCCATGACACTTGGAATTCAATCATTTAAATGGTAAAAGTGGAATTCTTGGCATAATTGAAATAATGGATATTTTTATTTAAATTTAAAGAGAAATTTTAGATAAATTTATTTTATACATGAGAAAATTTAAATGATAAAAGACAAATTCTCATGACATTTGGGATTCAATCATTTATATAGTAAAAGTGGAATTCTTGGTATAATTTAAATAAAGAATATTTTTATTTAATTTAAAGAGAAATTTTAGATAAATTTATTTTATGATAAAAGAGGGATTCCCATGACAATTATAATCCAATCATTAAATGAGAAAAAGAGAGTTTTAAGCTTATTCAAAAGAATGGATGTTGGTATTTAGTTAAAAGAATAATTTTATGGTATTTAAGTAGAGAAAGATTTGAACTAATTTTTGGTGACAAGAGAGGAATTTTCACCAAAATTCCACTTAGAGAATTAGAGTTGATAAATTAAAGTGACAGAAAGAATATCTTTAGATATCTATGTGAATAATTCACCAAATTGATATTTCTCACAATTAGATTAAATGGAAGAGTATTTTCATAAAAATCCGATATTCTCATATAAAACCATTTCTTAATCTATTATGGTTAAGAAGGAATGAAATTCATAAAGTTGGAATTTTCTTACGGTTAGAAGTTCAGTAGATGTTTATCTGAAGAAAATCCTTGTTAGGACTAAACCGAATGATTTTGGTTAGACCACGACTATGAGAGGGACGGTCAGTAAACTACTTGTCCATCTCTCGATCTAAATCAAGCAAAAACTTCGACCAATTCTAGTTCTTAATACAAAGAATAGACTACCATTGAATTAACCTAGTTTTTTCTTGATCGAAATCACCAAGAATCTAGTTGGACATTCAGTCAAATGATGGGTAGATTACCCTGATGAGAGATCAATGATTCTCATTATGAAAATATGGATTAAGGAAAAAGGGTTTTGTGGAACCAATCTTAAACCGAGAATTTTACTTGCATAGAACCTCTGTTTTCTTTTAAAGGACTGTTTTACACCAGAATGCTGGAGAAAGCATTTGGTATGTGTTTAAACTAAGAAGAGGCTCGTTGCACAACAGCTGGCGGAGGGGAGTCATCGAGGGACGTCGCTCACGGGCAAAGCCTGGCGAGGTCTTGACCAGCCTCAGTAGTACGGTTAAAATGGTGCGCTTCCAGTACGATGGGCAAGGATCGATGAAGCGGTCCCTGAGTGAAGTGCTAGGATGCCCAAGTAGGATCCTAGAGGGTTCTGACCAGCTGATGCACGGGCTCGTGGTTGCTAGGACACCCATGCATGCGTCGAGGAAGATTCGGATGGACTAAAAACAATGACTTTTGTGAATCAAATTTTGATATTGGATCTCGTTGGTTGGCCAGTTGGTCTTCAACGGAGAGTCCAGTTTGTAATACAATGGACTCAATATTTTGGAGGATTATGATCAGTAATACTATGATTTTCATTGAAGGATTGTTTTTTAGATAGCCGATTCTGTTATAATGGCAATTTCATATTGGGTGTGTACGTGGTATGCCTACCTTAATTTTTGCATGAAACACCAGCTAGGGGGCCTGGGAACTCTTTTCCTTGGTACCCAAGCAAAACATAACCAAATCTTTATAAAAGAATCCCACTAATACAGTGGTCGGGGGCGGTCGCCTAACCCATGGGCCGGTTGGGCTGGATCGGGGGATTCCTATGATACAAATAAGTTACGATTAGTTACGTTAGTTAGATTAAGTCCTAGGAAGACCCTTGTTCAATGGGAAGGAATCAGTGGGCTGTGCCTCGTTAGAGGAAAAAAGCGGTGATTCTATGGACCAAGTGCAAGTCTCTTCTTTGATCTGACCATGTGACTTCAGGTTCGATCGGATCAGTTTTTTGAATAGTTAAGACTTTGACTCGTTATATTAATTCTCCCGTTAGATGATTTTCCTGGTGGAATCACCCGTGCCTTTCGGGCGAGGGAATTTTTTCCAGGCTCGTTTGGGAGGAACCGCTGGGCTAGTCTCTTGTCTGGATATCCGTGGGCGAGGCCCCGAGTGTGGATCCCTACCCTGCATGAGAGGCTAACGCTCCTTCTGCCGCCAACGACCTCGGAGGGGGCGGGGGGTCTCAGAGATGGTATCAGAGCTTTGTTGAAAGCTAATAAGGAAAAATAAAATCTTATCACAAATTTATAATAAAAACTCTGAAAGAGCATTTACGTGTTGTATTTTCATGCCTTAAGCTTCAACAGCCTCCTCACCTCCCTTTCTCTCCCTAGGTTAAGATAAAGATAAACACATCAAAGGTGAGATCATAATTCATGGAAGGAAAGAGGCTTAGGAGAAGCAAGAATTTCTGCTAGTGTCTTGCAGCTCCAAACAAGAGGGCAATTCTTTGTTGGAAGAAAATCTTCCGACTCAGGATTATGTGAATGGAAACATACGGGGAATGTTGGTAAGGTTCATCCGTTCGAATCGGGAGATTTGGACGGAACATCTTAAAGTAAAGGAATATAGCAATAACTTACAAGAGGATAAGATACATGGGATTTACTTTTTGATAAGAGATTAAGAGGAATTAATCATTAAGAAGAAATAATGGCCAAAAGTCTATAAAAATAGAGATACATAGAGAATTGCAGTTTTAAATCCATAAAGACTATACAAAAGATGATTACATATGTACATAGAGCTTGAAGAGAGCTTCGTGCCTAAAACTACCAAAATTTACCTAAAAGTTAGCAACTTTGGGAGAAATTCTGATTCATCAATGAAGTAAAGGATTAAGAAATTAGTTACATGAGTGGAAAGAGCATATAAAGAGCTTCCTAGCCATATGATCAATTTTAGAAACCAATACCTGAGTGATGAGTAATTACCGGTTGAATTTTGGGTATTAGACCACAAAATTTGCACTTCCCTCTCTTTGCATGAAACCTCAATTTTCACATAGCCTCTTGCCTTTCATCTCCTTCATAATAGCTAGAGGGTAAGGGTTAACATTGCTCAGTAGCGGACAATCGTAAAGATTTACCTATGGTCCCTAAAGTCTTTCCACATGCTCATTATCGCTAAAACCATTGGTACCTCCAAAGGAGGGCATACAAATCTCCATTCAAGAATGCAGTCTTTATGTCCAACTGATGTACATTCCAACCATTATGAGCTGCCAATGCACAAATGCTACGAATGGTAGTCATACGACAAGTGGGAGCAAAGCTCTCATCAAAATCAATGCCCTTTTCTTGAGCATAACCCTTTGCAACAAGTCTAGCTTTATAGCAATCAACACTGCCATCTGGCTTTCGTTTCAACTTAAAAACCCACTTACATCCAATGGCCTTTTTACCAATAGGCAAATCACACAAAGACCATGTACCATTCTTCATTATAGCATCATATTCACTTTGCATTGCAGCTAACCAATTTTCTGATTTTTGTGCCTCATCAAATGAAAGAGGTTCTTCCTCTTCACACATACTAGACACAGCCAAAGCATAACAATCTGATGCATAAGAGGCATGCTGAAAACTTGAACGAGTATGACTAGACATAGGTGCATCAATTTTACTATCACACAAGGTTTGCACCAGCCATTTAGGCATACCTCTAGCCTGCTCATTTTTAGCCCTATCCTCATAGATTACATCCTGTAAATCTGCATCAGAAATAGGCTGATCTATGATGTCGTTTGAAATCTGCATAGGCTGAGTATTTGTCTCATTAGGACTTACATTTGAATTCCCACCTGTAAATAGAGGCAACAACGTATCAAATACATCCCGTGAGCTCACACTTGTCTCTTGTGTACATGATAACAAAGGCTGCACACCATCTTCCACAAAAACAACATCTCGACTAATCAAGATACGCTTTGACTGCGGATGATACAATCTGTAACCCTTGCTCTTAGCATTGTAACCAACAAAAATGCATTTGACAGCCTTATCATCCAATTTTCTGCGTTGTTGCATAGGCACTAAAGCATAGGCTAAGCAACCAAAGACACGCAAGTGACCAATAGAAGGCTTCCTGCCATGCCAAGCTTCGTATGGAGTAATAGACTGCAAGGCCTTAGTGGGACACCTGTTGAGTACATATGCAGCACACATGACAGCCTCAAGCCAAAATGCATGTGGCAAAGCTTAACTCTTGACCATACATCGTGCCATCTCCATAAGTGACCTATTTTTTCTCTCAGCAACACCATTTTGCTGAGGGGTATACGGCACTATACATTGGTGTTTTATCCCACGACTAGCCAAAAATGCATCAAACTCTTTAGACATGTACTCCCCCCCTCGATCAGAACGGAGGGTGCCCACATTACAATTGGATACATTTTCAACCATAAACAAAAATTGTTTGAAGCACAAAAACACTTCGGACTTTGGCTTCAGTGGATATACCCATGCATGCCTTGAGTAATCATCAATGAAAGTCCGAAGTACAAGTGTTTACCAAATGATGGAGTTTGCATAGGCCCACATACATCACTATGTACAAGTTGCAATTTGCGAGTGGCCCGCATAGAACCATCCTTTGGAAATGCAGAATGCTGCATTTTGCCCAAAATACAGCCTTCACAAACATGTTTCAATGGTGCCTCAAGAGGGGGCAATGAAGCAACCATATTAAATTTCTGCAAACGCAGTAAACTAGCAAAGTTTAGATGACCAAAACGAGCATGCCATAGTTTTGCATCTGAAATTGCCTTTTCATCAGAAACTGTATTTGCTGAATCTTCCACACACTTGTCATAAGAATTGAGCCTATTTAGCCCACGAAACAAGGTGCCAGATATAATAATCATATCACCAGAAGTCAAATCATGAACAGTACATCTGTCATCCACAAATTTGACTGCAAGTCCAAGTCTAGCAAGCGCAAAGACAGACAATAGATTCTTCTTTATCCCTGGCACATACAAAGCATCTGAAAGTGTGAAAGCGCTGCCATTTGTAGCAGTAAGCATAATTTCACCAATGCCCTTCACTGGGTAAGAAGCATTATTGGCACATGTGATAGTATTCCCATTAGGGATAGCCTCAAGACAAGTGAACATATCACGATGTGAGGTAATGTGCTTTACTGTCAAAATACCATACATGAGAGTCAACAGAAACTGCCAAACATGCATCATGTACAAATGGGTCATACTGGTAATACACGCTAAACGCCCATTTTGTATCCTGCACAACATTTGCAGAATCTGCATTTGTAGAAGCATCCGCTATTGTGGCTGCATTTGACTCTTTCTTCTTTGCCTCTTTAGCCTTTAGTTTAGAGCAATTCTTAATGACATGATCATTTGCCTTACAATAGTTGCACCTGATCTTTTTCTTGCCTTTATCAAGTGCCTTCTTAGACTTATTGTTGCTACCTGTGGAAGGAGAAGAAGTTGCAGACCTATTAATAGGAGAAGAAACAGTGGAAGGGACTGCCTTACCACTTCTTCTCTGCTGGGCAGCAATAAATGCCTGATCAACTGCACGCTGCCTAGCCCTGTTTTGCCTGGACTGCGCTTCTTTTGCAAGAGCTTGTTGACTAAATTATCATACTTGACAACATCAGGTCTGTCCTCAATAACAAGTCTCCACGTGGAAGCAAAAGTCTGATATGACTCAGGTAAAGCATCAAGAACAGTCTGCATGCACAAGAGAATGGTCAAGAATAATCTCACCTACAGAAATCAACTGTTCCTTGAGATCTTTAATCTCAGCAAGAAAAACATTCATGTCATCATCTTCCTGCATAATCTTTGATTCTAGCTCTTTACGCAGGTAAGAGATTTTTGCCTCGTTTATGACCTGCATCATACAAACCAGCTAGAATATCCCAAGCTTGTTTTGCTGTTTTAGCTGAACGAATATGTGGGATGATGTTACGTTTGACAGAAAGTGCAATCAAGGCATGAGCCTGCGCATCTTTACCATCCCAACGAGCTTGTTCAGTAGTGGGTAAAACAGCAGCAACAGTAGAGCTGCTAGAACCTGCAACATTCTCAACAGATCCTACATCCACAGAACCTAGACGTACATCAATACCCTGCACAATGTTCCACACTCCTTTTGTAACCAAAACATGCTGCATCATGTATGCCCAAAGTGGGTAGCTGCTGTCTCCATCCAGTTTGTCATCAGCAGACAACATGCGAAATACATCATTGTTGTTATCAGCCATGGCCGCTGACTGAAACTGATGCAAAAGCTACCTGTAATGAAGCAAAGACTGAACAGAAAACAACTCGTGCTATGTAGCACGGTCCACAGTAGAATACATATGCCTGTTTTGTAGAAAACTGCACTGTCAAAATTTTTGCACAAAATGACGAACACCTGTGCAGAACTTGAAATGCAAAAACGGAGCCCGAAACAACCTCAGATGCAATTTTTGAGAATGCAAAGCCCAACGGGTTAATTTGCACAGTATAGGGACCTGTAAGCGCTCGTGAAAGCTCACCTCAATCGGAGAACGTGAGTCAGAGTGTGCCGGCAGCGTAGCCCTGGGAGCCGATGCCTGCTCTGATACCAATTGTTGGAATTAGGGTTGCAGGAAAGCACACAAAGCTTGGATAAGAAGAAGCAAAAATGCACACAACACAAAAAATATTAGATTGTATCAATGTACAAAAGATAAGTTAGCCCTAGAATGATGGGCGTATATACAAGCCAGGGGAAAAAACCTCCTAAAGAGGGAAAAAGTGCCCCGGCGGTCCTAAGTGTGTTCACACACATCACTGCTTATATATATGGCAACATTTTTCACAAAACATTTCTTTATTTATATAAAGGTTGCAATATGTACATAGAGCAACTCGGCTCCAGAAGTCAAAATCTCCTCGGGAGACGAATAAGACGTCAATACTGGGCTATAGACATGCCATGATACAAATGTTCCCTTACTACCAAGGGAGCTACTATCTGCTCCTTAGGAATAAAGCGACTAAGGAGTCTGTAGATATGGCAGGAAATTTTGAAATTTTGAGGCATTGGGTGATATAAAATAACACCATGTATCACTTTCAGCCTCATCAGTATCATGGTCAAAGAGATATTATGTCTCAGCATCGTACACTGGTCACAAGAGGCGTGGACATACTGCCCTCTGCAAACAACTTGTGCTGCCGTCTCTCCGCTGGGTCAGGGAAATATAAATCCTTGAAATGGCCCACGAGTCTGGCTCGGCTCGTTCGAGTTGTAGCCGGAAGAGATGAGATTCTCGAAGGCAAAAGTAGTCATGTCTTGTGACTGGGTGAGGTCGGGAGCACCACATAAGTGGTGAACTTCCATCTATATTACCAAGTTCTTTGATTAAAAATCTTCATTAATGAAGCTTAAGGAATGAAAATACAACATGTAAATGCTCTTTCAGAGTTTTTATTATAAATTTCTGATAAGAACTCATTTTTCCTTATTAGCTTTCAACAAAGCTCTGATACCAGCTGTGTGGCCCCCGCCCCCTCCGAGGTCGCTCGCGGCGGAAGCAGCATCAACCTCTCGCGTAGGGTAGGGATCCACACTCGGGGTCTCACCCACGGATATCCAGACAAGAGACTAGCCCGACGGTTCCTCTGAAACCGAGCCCGAAAAAACTTCCCTCGCCGCCCGGAAGGCACGGGAGATTCCACCAGGAAAATCATCTAACGGGAGAATTAATCTAACGAGTCAAAGTCTTAACTATTCAAAAAACTGATTCGATCAAACCTGAAGTCACATGGTCAGATCAAAGAAGAGACTTGCACTTGGTCCATAGAATCACCGCTTTTTTTCTCCTTTAACGAGGCACAACCGCTGATTCCTTCCCACAAAACAAGGGTCTTCCTAGGACTTAATCTAACTAATTGTAACTTATTTGTATCACAAGAATCCCTCGATCCAGCCGGCCCATGGGTTATTTAGCCAACCGCCCGACCACTGTATTGGTGGGATTCCTGTATAAAGATTTGGTTATGTTTTGCCCAGTTACCAAGGAAAAGAGTTCCCAGCCCTCCTAGTCGACGTTTTATGCAAACATTAAGGTAGGCATACCACATACACACCCAATATGAAATTGCCATTATAACAGAATCAGTTATCTTTAAAATAATCCTTCAATGAAAATCATAGTATTACTGATCATAATCCTCCAAAATATTGAGTCCATTGTATTACAAAATATGTCATCTGGACTCTTCGTTGAAGACTAGCTGGCCAACAACCGAGATCCAATATCAAAATTTGATTCACAAAAGTCATTCTTTTTAGTCCATTCGAATCTCCCTCGACGCATGCATGGGTGTCCTAGCAACCGCAAGCCAATGCATCACCATTGTCAGAACCCTCTAGGATCCTACTTGGGTGTCTTAGCACTTCACTTAGGGGCCGCTTCGTCGGTCCTTGCTCATCGTACTGGAAGTGCACCATTTTAACCGTACCGAGTCAAATACTTGGCAGGCTTTGCCGCCGTGAGCGATGTCCCTCGACAACTCCCTGTCAGATGTTGCAACGAACCTCTTCTTAGTTTAAACACATACCAAATGCTTCCTCTAACATTCTAGCATAAAACAGTCCTTTAAAAGAAAACAGAGGTTCTATGCAAGTAAAATTCCCGGTTTGAGATTGGTTCCATAAAACCCTTTTTCCTTAATCCATATTTTCATAAATGAGAATCATTGATCTCTCATCAGGGTAATCTACCCATCATTTGACTGAATGTCCAACTAGATTCTTGGTAATTTTAGTCAAGGGAAAACTAGGTTAATTCAACGGTAGTCTATTCTTTGTATTAAGAACTAGACTTGGTCACAAAGTTTTTTCTTGATTCAGATCCAGAGATGAACAAGTAGTTTACTGACCATCCCTCTCATAGTCGTGGTCTTAACCAAAATCATTCGGTTTAGTTCTAACAAGGATTTTCTTCAGATAAACATCTACTGAACTTCTAACTGTAAGAAAATTCCAACTTTATGAATTTCATTCCTTCTTAACCATAATAGATTAAGAAATGGTTTTATATGAGAATATCAAATTTTTATGAAAATACTCTTCTTCCATTTAATCTAATTTTGGGAAATATTAATTTGGTGAATTATTCACATAGATATCTAAAGATATTCTTTCTACCACTTTAATTTATCAACTCTAATTCTCTAGGTAGAATTTTGGTGAAAATTCCTCTTTTGTCACCAAAAATTAATTCAAATCTTTCTCTACTTAAATACCATAAAAATTTCTCTTTTAACTAAATACCAATATCCATTCTTTTGAATAAGCTTAAAATTCTCTTTTTCCCATTTAATGATTGGATTCCAATTGTCATGGAAATTCCTCTTTTATCATTAAAAAAATTATCTAAAATTTCTCTTTAAATTAAATAAAAATATTCATTATTTCAATTATACCAAGAATTCCACTTTTACCATTTAATTGATTGAATCCCAAATGTCATGAGAATTCCTCTTTTATCATTTAAATTTTCTCATGTATAAAATAAATTTATCTAAAATTTCTCTTTAAATTTAAATAAAAATATCCATTAATTCAATTATGCCAAGAATTCCACTTTTACCATTTAAATGATTGAATTCCAAATGATATGGGAATTCCTCTTTTATCATTTAAATTTTCTCATGCATAAAATAAATTTATCTAAAATTTCTCTTTAAATTTTAATAAAAATATTTATTATTTTAATATATCAAATTTTCTCTTTTTCCATTTAATTACATGGATCTCCATTATCATGGGAATTCCTCTTTTTGCATAAAAATAAAAATACCAAAAATTTCTATTTTCTCTAATTAATTATTTACGCATAAGTACTAAAAAAATAGTTTTCCATGAATGCAATGAAAACCATTCTTTTAGAATAGGATGACCAATCCTAGAATATGGCAGGAAGTCTTCTTTTCACATTATGCATAAAAATGAGTTATTTATTAATTTCTAAACATTTTTCCATAGCTTCGCTGCTATTACTGATAATTTTTAATATTTCTAGAAAGAATAAGACTTTGTAATACAATTATGATAGAACAACTATCTTTAGACTTAAATCGAATTTATGTAATTAAATAATAAGTTTACCATAATTTTATTAGCATAAAATCATAAAAAAGCCATTTTCTTGACCTCTAGCTTAACTATCATAGAGTTTGATTTTTGAATTGAGAATTTATCAATGAGAAGCATCCATTTGGATAAAGAATTAGTCATAGGAATGACTATTCTTTTGGTAGAGAGAGATATACATAAAAAGCATCCTAATTAAGCATAAAGATTAACTTTTTTATGATTAATCATTAGAATTCTTATAGAAAGCTTGATTTGCATTGAAAATAATTAATTTGAAACTTCTCAAGCTTGAGAGGGGTTGAGAAGTGGAATCTTTTGAGAATATTAATGAAAACCATGAAATTACTTCTTACCTCTAGATTTGCTTCTTTATCTTAGAAGGAAGCCCCCCAACCAATCAATTGGTTTAGTATGTTGAGAAGTAAGCTCCAAGGATTGTTGAAGAGAGAGAGAAGCTCCAATCTCTCCAAAAGTAGAGGATTTTTAAGGGATAATAGAAAATATGAGTATTTTAATGTAATACTGGCATGGTATAGTTCACAGATGAGAATACAAAAGAAAAAGGGTCTATTTATAGGTGAGGGAGGCCACTAACTAAGTCCAACTAAGTTCTAGAATTTTCTAGCTTCAGTTTGGCTGAATTTGGACAAGATTTGGACCACTTTAGCTCCCATTTTGATCTAGTTTGATCCAGGAGAGAGGAGAGATATAAATATCTTAATATTTTTGAATTAAAAACCCTCCTATACATGTGAAGGAGGCGCCTACCTCAAAGGTCTCCCCTTCCTTACCAAGGTGTCAAAAATTCATCATTTTAAAAAATATCTCAATTTTTAAGTAATATCTCTTAATTTTTAAATAATAAACCTTGTACTCAGTCAACTTTTCATCTTATGTGAGAATTCACTCATTTTTGGGTATTTTCTTTTATTCATTGGATTTATCTCATCCCAACACTTGGATAAATCTTATTGTCCCATAGGAACCTTAATTGGACCATAATCCAAAAATTTCTAAAAATCTTGACCGTTAGACTAAGGTCTTTTAAATCATTTTTAATTGATTCCTAATGCACCTTGGAGAATTTATTTTGAACTTCTATTTAAGGGAAATATATTTTTGATATTTATAGAATTTTTATATCTAAAAATATCTCAATATTGAATTATCTCTCTAGAATTTTTTATCTCTCTAGGCAAAATAAGGAAAAACAATATTTTTTACATTTAGAAACAGGGAATGATTACAGGGGATTGAAGTAAAGCTTATTCATTATTCAGGCTGAGGAGGAATCTTTCACTGGGACATACTCTCACAGAGAAGGACACTCTCGTGTATCACCTTGAGTTCTAGCACAGTCCTTCTATCAGAGTGGAGTCTCCCTTGTATCACTCCTTTTTGGTATTGTGATGGTAGTGTTGCGCTTTGTTTGGTGTTTTGTCTATCTCTTTATGTGAGTGAGGTGAGTGAGATGTGAGTGGTGCATGTGGTGTGAGTGAGAGGCCTGTAGGGGTACTGTGGTGCTAGGTGGTGGTCGGAGAGCACGGTAGACAGTGTAGAGCATAGGTCTTGCATGTCTAGCCAGTGAGGTTGACTCATCCTTGGCGGGTATACTTCCCCTAGAGGATCCACGCTCCCTTCTCCCCCAACCATAGTGTTTGTTGTTGAAATGTCAAGCTCGTATACAGCTGGAGGATAGCACATGGGTGCTGACAGAGTGACAGTATGGTAGATACATATTGTGTGGTGTGTTTATGACCGCGTCCAGCTGGTCATGTGTGGTGTGGACATTACATTAGGTTTACTTTGTAGTGTGGACATAACACTATGTTGTGTTCTCCTTTGTGTGTGTGAGAGAGATGGTGACTATGGCTTCTCTCCTTCTTTATGATTGATGGTTATGGATTAGGGTTTGCTTCTCTTGTGTGTGCTGCCTCCTGCTTCTGTTTTTTATCATGGTATCAGAGCCAAGAGCTCATTAGCTGAGTTGTGAGAGTGAGTGAGAGAAGTGGGAAGAAGAAGAAAAAGCTGTGAAGGAAGCCATTGAAGCTGTGGAGCAAAAGAAAGCTGTGGAGCACACACCGACATCAGATCTGAGAGCTAAGGACCATTGGTAAGTGTAGCAAGACCCCCTCTGTGGATTGCAGGTGCCAAAGAGCAAGTTCAGTGAAGATTGAAGTGCATAAAGCAAGTGCAAATTTCTGGTTTTTTCTCTAAAGCTTTCATGGAAAGCTTGAAGTGAATGTACTCCTGGCAAATGTACACACAAAGGCACGTGTATTTGGGCTTGCAAATGTATTAACAAAGTGGGCACAAGCAACATACAGAATCTTGAAGCAGATTGATGCATACAGATTTGAGCAAAATCAAGTGAAAGTGGATTTATGTAAAAGTTTCTGGTTTTTCACAAAAACAGTGGACATACCCCCCGTGGAGGATCAATTGCAGGAGCTAGAGGCAAAATTGAGCTAAACCCTTCAAGAGCAAGGTAGTTTAGGTCATTGCTAAGAAGCTTGTCACTTCAATTGTGATTTCCCCTCTCTCCTAGAGCTCCTGGAGCAGGCGGCGCATGCTGATGCAGATACTTGGACAGTTTGCAAAGATTTTGATCTAATTTCCTCATTTGGTCACCAAAGTGAATGCTTTAAAGCTTGGGGAGTTTAACAAAGACATTGCTAAGGTCTTGTGATGCTTGGTTGCAGCTCATTTCATGTATTTGGAGCTCATTGAAGTGATTTATCAGAGGTGTGCAGGTTTGCAGAAAGTCTGTCCAGAAACAGAGCATTTTTAATCAAGGCATTAATTCTTGTCTATATCAAATTGGCCTAATTCCTTTGGTACAAGCAGAGTCCTGTGAGTTGCTAAACTTTTGATTCAAAAAGTTTTGGATTTGGAGAAGATTTGAAGGAGATAGAGCAATTTTAGTGAGAGGTGGTACCTGACAGATGCAGAAAAATTCAAACCAGAGGTTACAAAAATTGGTGGTTCTCATTCCCCTTGAAGAATTGGATCAAACCCTTCTAGGATATGTTGGAGCAATGTGTTGGGAAGCCATTGCAAGTTGGATAATTGCATTTGAACAAGATTTGAAGGATTTAGAGCAAGATCTTTGACTGGTTCTCTGGCGAGAAAAAAAACCAGAAAATTTTTTGTGAAGGAGTTTCATTTGATTTCAACTTTGATCGAGTGTACATTGTTGGTGAATCATTGTGGGATGTTAATGCACACAATTTGCAAGCATTTGATGTGATTTGGAGAGATTTGGAGCATTACAGGTACTTCGTACATTGTAATCGAAAGGGTACATCTACTACAATTTTTTTTGCAACAATGGGAGATGGTCCGATACAGATTGTTGGAGAGAAGCTTGACCGCACTAACTTTCAAGTATGGAAGTTTCGAATGAAGAGTTTTTTGAAAGGCAAAGAGTTATGGAGTCTCGTCTCGGAGGAAGACCCGGAGCCATACCTACCTCCTCAACCAAATAATGCTCAGATGTTGGCTCACAAGCAATGGGTAGAGCGGTCTTCGAAAGTGTTGCATTATTTTTCAATATGTGTAACAGATGCCTTGCTTATTCACATCCAAGATGCAGATACACCGAAAGAAGCATGGGGTATATTGTGCCGAATGTATGAGACAGACACTGGTGCAAGGAAGATACAACTAAAGCAACAGATTCACAGTGTAACACGAAGGAATAGGAGTATACATGAGTATGTTCAGGAAATCAAGGGTTATGCTGATTCCTTGTCATCAATCCATGCCCCGATGGATGATGATGATTTGGTTGCTCTCACATTGCGTGGTTTAGGCAAAGAGTACAAATCTTTTGACACTTCTATCTCAGTAAGGTTGGGAGGAATGCCAGACTTTAATGAGCTTGTGTCATTGCTCATTGTGGAAGAATTGAAGCTTGGCCTTGGTGGTATGAGTGTTACAGGTGGTGCATCCTCGTCAAGCAATGATGAACATGCAAGGAATCAGGCTTTTTACTCATCTAGAGGCTTTCGAGGCAGGGGGAGATTTACCCCTGGAGGCCGTGGAGGCCGTGGTTGGAATGACAGGTCTACTCAACCACAATCAAATCAGAATTTTCAGAATTCACAGTCATCATTTGGATCACGTGGAGGTCGTGGATTTCAATCCCATAGGGGGAGATTTGGAACAGGTGCTCGTGGTAGAGGACGATGGCAAGGTCCTCAACAAAATTTGAATGGGATTGAATGTTACTATTGTGGCAAACTTGGACATTTGGCAAAAGATTGTTACAAAAAGCAGAATGATGTGAGGAATGGAAGACCACAACATGGAAATTATGCATCTACCAGTAACAATGATGGGAGTTCAAATCATCTTTTTGCAATGAAGCATGTTATGGGGACAATGGATTCTCAGAATGCTGGAGATGAGTCATGGTATATGGATTCAGGTGCCTCAAACCACATGACATGTCATGGTGAGTGGTTTGAGAAGATGCAACCATTGGATACAAATGGTTATGTGGTCACAGGAGATGATACTCAGCATCTTATAACACATGTTGGCAGTGTGCCTTTGAGGATGCATGATGGAAATGTGAAGAATATGTCAGAAGTGTTATATGTACCATCCATCACAAAGAGTTTAGCATCAGTAGGACAAATGGTTGAGCAGGGACTACAAGTCAGATTCAATGAGAAAGGCTGTTTTGTGGAAGATTTTAAGCATGGCTGTAGATTGATTGCCAAGGGCAAGAAGGAAGGAAGGTTGTTCAAATTGGATGCAGGCATACCAGAATTGAGCTCAGCCATGTTTTCAAAGAGCAATGGGATTGTGCAGGATATTGACATGTGGCACAAGAGGATTGGCCATGTCAATATACAGAGATTAAAGAACATGCAAACAAGAGGCATTGTCAGTGGATTGCCTCAATTCAAATATGATGGACATATGCATGTGTGTGAAGCCTGTCAGTTTGGAAAGCAGGCAAGGTTGAGGTTTCCTAGAGAAGGAAACATGAGTAATAGACCACTTGAGATAGTGCACAGTGATGTATGGGGCCCAGCACAAAACCCATCTATCAAAGGAAGTCTATACTATGTGACATTTATAGACGATTTCAGCAGGATGACATGGATATATTTTCTGAGAGAGAAGAGTGAAGTGCTGGAAAAATTCATGGATTTCAAAGCTCTTGTAGAAAAACAATATGGCTGTTGGATTAAGTGTCTGAGAACAGATGGAGGTGGTGAATACACCTCAAAAGCTTTTGAGCATTTCTTGCGGAAGCATGGGATAAGAAGACAGTTGACATGCAGGTATACACCTCAGCAGAATGGTGTGGCTGAGAGAAAGAATCGAGTCATATGTGAAGTGGCAAGGGCAATGCTCAATGAAAAGAGCATGCCAGATTACTATTGGGCAGAAGCATGTGCTACTGTAGTGTATATCCTGAACAAAACACCTACAGTAGCCATTCATGGAAGCACGCCAGAGATGCGGCTTACAGGTTACAGGCCAGACATTGGACATCTCAAAGTCTTTGGATGTGTAGCTTATGTCCATGTGCCTGATGAAAGAAGACGGAAGTTGGATCCTAAGGCAGAGAAATGTGTATTTGTTGGATATGCACAGGATCGAAAGGCCTATAAATGCTATAACCCTCAAACTAGACAAGTAGTCATCTCACGTGATGTGGTGTTTGATGAGCTTGCTAGTTGGTACAAAGCAAGAGATGAGGGAGTCATTGACACACTTGAGGCTAATGTGCCTGTGAACTTGCCATCACAAGCAAGTTCTAGTTCTACTACTATGTCTGGGCCAACAGCAGAAGCTGAGAGTAGCAGTGTACGTCCATGGTCAGGACGTCTGAGGCATGAGAGTGTGAGCACTGGGAGTAGTGCTATGGATAAAGGCAAGAAGAAAGTTGAAGGAATTGGGATCACAGGCTATGAGTCCTCTAGTTCTGAGAGTTTGGATGAGGAGCTTGGTATACCTGTTTTACGCACACCTGGTGCTAGGCAGGACAGATATGTGCCACCACATGCTCGTGTTACAGGTGTACAGAGTGACCCGCATGCATTGCGGAGATCCCAGAGAGTCAGATATCCAGTGGAAAGATTGACATATAGAGATTTTGCTATGCACTATGCATACATGACATCTATGGTAAAGCATGTGGAACCTACATGCTATACAGAGGCCATTGGAGAGGCTGTATGGGAGAAAGCCATGGATGAAGAGATGAATGCTTTGGACAAAAATGATACATGGGAATTGGCTGAGTTACCTCAAGGAAAGAATGCAATTGGTTGCAAATGGGTGTATAAGGTAAAGTGCAAGTCAGATGGCAGCCTAGAGAGACATAAGGCAAGGCTGGTCGCTAAAGGATATGCACAAACTTATGGTCTTGATTATGATGAAACTTTCAGCCCAGTGGCTAAGATGGCTACAGTGAGGTCTATCATTGCACTAGCAGCACAAAAAGGTTGGGCTTTACATCAAATGGATGTAAAAAATGCTTTCTTGAATGGTGAACTACAAGAAGAGGTGTACATGGAACAGCCTGAAGGATATGTACATCCAAAATATCGGACTTTTGTTTGCAGGTTAAAGAAAGCAATCTATGGTTTGAAGCAAGCACCTCGTGCTTGGAGTGACAAGATCAGCAGATATCTTGTCAGTATTGGATTTGTGGTTGGAAATGTAGACTCTTCACTTTATGTGAAGAAGACACATGATGGTATCGTGATGATAGTCATTTATGTTGATGATCTGATTATCACAGGTGATTGTGGGAAAGGCATTGATGAGGTTAAGACCTCTTTATGCAAAGAGTTTGATATGAAAGACCTTGGTGATTTGAGGTTCTTTCTTGGCATTGAGGTGATTAGAACAGGCAAGGGTATATGGTTGGTGCAAAGGCAATATGCACTTGACATGCTGGCAAAGTATGGTATGACAGCATGCAAACCAATGTTGACACCATTAGAGCAAAACATGAAACTTAGGGCTGATTTGGGTGATGAGCTTGATGATATCACCATGTACAGGAAAATGGTTGGAAGCCTTATCTACATGACCATTACGAGGCCAGATCTCAGTTATGCAGTTGGTTTGGTGAGTCAGTTTATGCAGAGTCCTCGTAAACCTCACTTGGATGCTGTGAGACGGATTCTGAGATATGTCAAAACTACCGTGCATTATGGTCTTTTCTATGAGGTAGGAAAAGACATGCATGTCTATGGATATACAGATGCAGATTGGGCCGGTAGTGCATATGACAGGAGGTCTACCAGTGGCTATGTTTTCAGCCTTGGTAGTGGAGCTGTGAGTTGGAGCAGTAAAAAGCAACCTACAGTTGCTTTATCTACCACAGAGGCAGAGTATCGTGGAGCAGCCATAGCTGCATGTGAGGCTATGTGGTTGAAGAAGTTGCTAGATGATGTCAGGTTACAGAGTGATATGAGAGTTGTCATTCATTGTGACAACATGAGTAGTATTCAGCTTGCTAGCAACCCAGTTTATCATGCCAGGACCAAACATATTGAGGTCCACTATCACTTCATCAGAGAGAAAGTGCTAGATGGGCATGTTGATTTGACATATGTGCAGACAGATGAGCAGGTTGCAGATATCTTTACCAAAGCACTTGGTAAGGATAAGTTCGAGTATTTCCGTACTAGATTGGGAGTCCTAGAGATGGACATGTCGAGCTTGAGGGGGAGTGTTGAAATGTCAAGCTCGTATACAGCTGGAGGATAGCACATGGGTGCTGACAGAGTGACAGTATGGTAGATAGATATTGTGTGGTGTGTTTATGACCGCGTCCAGCTGGTCATGTGTGGTGTGGACATTACATTAGGTTTACTTTGTAGTGTGGACATAACACTATGTTGTGTTCTCCTTTGTGTGTGTGAGAGAGATGGTGACTATGGCTTCTCTCCTTCTTTATGATTGATGGTTATGGATTAGGGTTTGCTTCTCTTGTGTGTGCTGCCTCCTGCTTCTGTTTTTTATCATTTGTGCGGTTGTCTTCGAGTTCCCTACTAGCAAAGGACCGGCGGAGTCATCCACAATTTTACACAAATCTATTGTTATATAATCATGTTTAACATTTTTACTGGTCAAGTTGGATAAGGTCCTTTGATTTTTTCTGACTGTTGATGTAGAAGATTGAACACACACACACACACACACACATATTTGGTGTGGACATAGGACTAAGGGTCAAGGCCATAGGGGTAGGCATCAATAATGTATTGTGTAATGGGGCTAAGTGTTAAGGCCACAAGGGTGGACATCAATAATATAATGTAGCATGTAATGGGGCTTAAGTATAAAAATATGAGCTTAATGATGTAGCTAATCACTACTACTCAAATATTAATTATCTTCTCGCTTCATGCAAGCTTCCATGGTGTCCTTCTCCCATATGAGGTTATACACGTGGTACTCTATGTAATGAGTGCATCCTCTTTCTCTTGCATTGATAACAGAGCCTAGCTCTTGATCCTCCTTGTTGTTCATTAAAAAAAAATAAAAATCTCAATAGCTTCAATCCCTTTTATTTAATGATGTTCTTGATTTTTTCCCCTCTCAAACCCTAGAATCTCAAGTGCTTTTGCTTTATGAATTTGGTAGGAGTTTGATGAGCTTTCTTGGCTGAAAAGCTTTCGTTGGTTTGATAATTTCTTTCCTTTAAGGCTCATCACTCTAGAAACAACATCAACGAAGGTGATAGTGTGTATTTTGTTCATAAAATAGAGTCATGAGAGTAAGCTAGTATCTCCAAGGCTTGAAATAAGTCCATTCAAAGGCCTTGTGAAGCAAGCTCTAACTCAAACAATAGGGAGGTAAAACACAGATAGCAGCAAGCAACAAAAATCAAGGATAATAGATTTGTTTTCTTTTCAATACTCATGGCTATGGTATCACAAAGAAGATGATTGTTGTGTATTTTCTCTAATACTATTTGCCCCATGAAGGTAAAAAACTATCAGAGTCGGGCAACAAATGATCTGTGGCCTTTTTTTTAATGGTGCAATCTGTTGCATTTCTTTCATGGTGCAAGTTTAATTGAAAGTGATCACATAGCCTGAAAGTGACAACATAGCTTGAAAGATTATTCCATAAGCTTGGAGTCAAGCTATCAACAAGCATAGAAATCACATTCCGAATTCTTGACCAACTTGGTAATTTCCTACCACGTGGGTCTTGTACAACATTGTATACACTTAAAATTTTCAAGATTAAGGGTGTTGGTTGGATAGAACTTCTCAAATGCTTGCCACCAACAAGCCAAAGAATGCAAGAATGGGACACCATTTGAGGGGTCAAAGTGTATAGTTGACTTTTTCATAGAAGTCAAAATAGAGGGTTGGGGGGTGTAATGTGCTCAATATGTCACACCTGGGGTAATTACCCTTTGTGCATCATAGGGTTGTTAGTACTCCTTAAGAACCTCACATCGATAGATCATCCCATTTGGATAACTTGTTGGGGATCTATGGGAATTTTTCTATTTTTAGCTATGAATCATAAAAGTCAAAACAGAGAATGGTTACCCTTGGGGGATTGAAGTGAAACAACTAGAGATCATTAGCTTTCCATCATCAAGCTAAATAAATCCTACATCTAACATCATTTTAGGGTTTAACTAATTGGAATAGGTTTTCAGCTATGCTAAGGGAAAGATCCAAGAAGTTTTTGAAAGTGTCAAGATGCCAATGTTGTTCAGCTTGACAATATGGATGCAATTGATTAAGAGAATGTTGCTCAAGTGTATTTGGGTGGTTGGTAGTCACAATACTATGGGTTGAATGCATGAAATGGATGAGAATGTGGATACCCATATGCAGATGCCTATAAATCCTCCAATAAGAATGTAAATACAATTAATGATAATGATAATACATTCTATCAAGGCATAGTTTTAGCAAGAAATAAGAAAAGTTGATTAAAAGAATGATAAGGGGAATGTCTTCCATTGGAAATGAGAGTTTAAGGGTAACGGTATGCACCATGGTGGATAATATTATTTTGGTGTAACTCGTGGTGTAAATCCAATGCGTGGTACATATAAGAAGTAGGTTCTTCTTTTCTAGGATGTATGAAGAAATGGCATCTCTATCAAGGAAACCCATGTGAATTTCGATTGTGGCAATGCAAATGAGAGTGGTAATGCTAATAAGGAGAATCAGCCCCACCACCACTACAGTCCATGGAAGGAATCATTATCAAATGCCTTCTTCATTACAATCAAGACAAAGGGAAACATGTGACCTATGATTCACATGCATGGCACTTAGAATAATTGAAGATCTTCAACAACTGCAAACCATTTGTAATTGGAGAAGTATGGTGTCGGGAGGCTAGGAAAAGAAGAAATGCCTCTATAGCTACCTACCCAGCAGCCTTGGAAGACACAACAAACACAAGGGGCACCACCAGCACTATGCTGGAAACAGAAATTTCTCAAAATACCACACGGAGATTGAAAAGATGCAGGGGGGAAGAGAGCTTGAGCTCTTGCAAGCACACACACACACTCACAAAACCCTAATAGAGAACACATAAGGTGAGAGGCTGAAAGTCTTCTCTTCTCTTCTCAACACTCAACACACCATATACAAGAATAAGAGTACACACAATATGAAAGGTACTCAACCAAATACATACACGGGTTCTCTATAGTGTGAACCCGACCGACTAAATAAGCTGGCGCTATAACTATGCCAGTCTCTAGAATGGCTGTCACATAGCCTATCATCCCACTGGCCGCATATCACCCAAGATCTCACCAACCATGCCAGTGGTGTAAGTGTGGGGCCTATCCCCCAGGCGAGTCATCAGTGGCCACCGCCTCACTAGACGAGCTCGATATCTCAACACTCCCCCTCGAGCTCAACTCCATCTCATGTATACCAACAAGTGAAGCCCTGAATCTGCGGAGCTTCTCTGTACCCAATGCTTTGGTGAAGATGTCAGCTACCTGATCCTCTGTGCTGACATAAACAAGGTCAAGATCTCCTGCCAAGACCTTCTCTCTGACGAAGTGGTAGTGGACCTCCATGTGCTTCGTACGAGCATGAAAGACTGGGTTCCTAGCCAACTGTATACTGCTAATGTTGTCACAGAAAATGATAACTTGTCTATCCACTGATAGACCCAAATCTGCAAGTAGCTTTCTCAACCAAGCTACCTCACATGCTGCCATAGCAGCTCCTCTATACTCGGCCTCTGTACTGGATAGAGCAACCGTAGGCTGCTTCTTGCTGCTCCAAGTCATAGCAGCACTCCCCAAAGAAAACATGAATCCACTGGTAGATCTTCTATCTGAGATACTACCAGCCCAATCAGCATCTGTGTACCCATGTACACATATCTCTGTCCCAGTCTCATAGAATAGTCCACGATGCAAAGTAGACTTCACATACCTTAGTCTGCGTCTCACTGCATCCAAATGCGGTTTTCGTGGAACCTGCATAAACTGACTCACCAACCCAACAGCATAGCTCAAATTTGGTCTCGTGATCGTCATGTAGATCAAACTTCCTACTATGCGCCTGTACATAGTAGGATCCTCCAAGATCTCTCCTGAATCTACACTCAACTTGCCATTCTGATCCAATGGCACAGAAATAGGCTTACAGCCTGTCATACCATACTTGGACAACGTGTCCAAGCCATATTGTCTCTGCAGTAATCCAATACCATGTGGTGACCTAATCACCTTAATGCCCAAGAAATATCTGAGCTCCCCCAGATCTTTCATCTCAAACTTCTGTCTTAGCAAGATCTTTACATCAAAGATCTCTGCATCATGGTCCCCCATAAAATGATCAAGTCATCTACATAGATGACAACAAAGCACAACCCCTCTATCACCATGTCTCACATACAGCGAGAAATCTGCATTGGCTACATGAAAGCCAATAGTGACAAGGTATTCAGAAATCTGCATTGGCTACATCAAAGCCAATAGTGACAAGGTATTCAGAAATCTTGTCAGACCATGCTCTTGGTGCTTGCTTTAAGCCATACAAGGCTTTCTTCAACCTGCAAACATGCTCGGGGTGACCCACATCCTCATAACCAGGTGGCTGCAACATATACACCTCTTCTTGCAAATCCCCATGCAAGAATGCATTTTTTACATCCATCTGATGTAAAGACCATTGCTTTGAGGCAGCCACTGCTATCACAACTCTCACCGTTGCCATCTTGGCAACTGGGCTGAAAGTTTCCTCATAATCAATCCCATATGTCTGCGCATATCCTTTGGCTACCAATCTAGCCTTGTACCTGTTTATGCTTCCATCACTGTTATGTTTAACTTTGTACACCCACTTGCATCCAATGGCTTTCTTGCCTTCAGGCAATTGCACTAAATCCCAGGTTTCATTTCCATATAGTGCATCCATCTCCTCATCCATAGCTTTCTCCCAACACACATTTCTAACAGCCTCATCAATGCATGTGGGCTCTACAACCTGCACAACCTTTGCCATATATGCATAGTGATGTGCCACATAACCATCATATGTAAATCTCTGCACAGGATTCTTCACTCTCCCTCATCTTCGCAGCTTTTCATTCATGGCTTCCATAGCCTTCTTTACACCAGGTGTTCTCATAGCTGGGATCCCAAGCTCCTCATCAAGGCTCATATCTGAGCCACTAGACTCTCCATCAACATGAGAATGCCCTGCAGAAATGTCAGGCATACCAAGGGGCTCAACCACTTTCTCTTTTCCTTTACGTGATGTACTAATCACATTTGCAGGACTTGTATCATGACGCAGCCTGCCACTCCATGGTCTATCAACAGACCCACTAGATGAGGACTCTCCTGGTCCACTCAAAGACTGTGATTGCTGTGACCTGCATTCTGTGCAACCACACTTCCACTCAAATCAGCCCCAACAGCTTCTTTTTCAGCAGCATACCAGCTGCTCATCTCATCAAAGACAACATCCCTGCTTACCCTCAACTCACGTGTAGCAGGGTTATAACACCTGTATCCCTTTTGCTCAAGGGAGTATCCAATAAACACACATTTTTCAGCTTTTGGATCCAGCTTAGTTCTCAGCTCATCTGGCACATGCACGTATGCAATGCATCCAAAGACTTTTAGATGAGACAAATCTGGTTTTCTGCCAGTAAACCTCTCCTCTGGAGTTACATCATGTATGGCTACAATTGGAGTCCTGTTCATGATGTATACTGCTGTAGAAACAGCCTCAGCCCAATAGCAATGCGGCATATTCTTCTCTTCCATCAATGCTCACGCAATCTCAACAATGTGCCTGTTTTTTCGCTTTTTGCTGTGGAGTGTATCTGCACCTCTCTTTTGATCTACAAGATTGGACATTTTAAGTGGTAGTTATTGTGGGTACAAAAAGTGGTATATATTATACTGTCTCCGAATACCATTCTTCTTCAAAAATTCACAGAACTCATTGGAGAAGTACTCTCCCCCTCCATTTGACCTTAGGCACTTTACATATTTCCCTATTTGCTTTTCAACCAAAACTCTGAAATTCTAAAAGTGAGTGAACACCTCACTCTTCTCCTTCATGAAATATACCCACACTTTCCTTGTGTGGTCATCAATGAAAGTCACATAATACCTGCAGCCTCCCATAGATATGGTCTTCGTAGGACCCCATACATCTGAATGCACAACATCTAGTGCATTTCTGCTCACATATCTGTTACGTGGAAACACATGCTTTGTTTGCTTCCCAAATTGGCATGCTTCACATATTTTCTGCATACCTTCCACTTTAAATTTTGGCAGCCCTGTCAGAATTCCTTTTGTCTGCATAGACTTCAATCTCTGCACATTTACATGTCCAATCCTTTTATGCCAAATGTCTGTGTCTGCAACAATTCCTGAACCATTTGCAAACATCGCAGCACTCATTTTAGGCATGTTTACATTCAATGTAAACATTCTGCCCACTCTATTGCCTTTTGCAACCAACCTGCACTTGTCTTTAAAGTCTTCAACATAACAACCATCAGGGTTAAACCAAACCTACAAACCCTGCTCAATCATCTGGCCAACTAAAACCAGATTCTTTGTTATGTTCGGTACATGAAGTACATCTGCAAGGTACTTCACTTTGCCATCCTGCATAGACAATGGCACATCTCCAACATGGGCAATTGGATGAGAAGTGTCATCCCCTGTTTCCACAAAACCTGGTCGTTCCGAGTTTTTCATCTCCTTGAACCACTCCCCATGACTTGTCATGTGGTTCGAAGTGCCGGAATCCACATACCATACATTATCTTTTTGTACTGCTTCAACATTTTCAGACATGGCATTCATGACATGCTGCATAACAAACAATCTTTCATTATCCTCATTATTTCTGCTTGAGGATGCATAGTTGTTTTGCTGCACTTTCCCATTTTGCATGTTAGCCTGCTTCTTATAGCATTCTACCTGCACATGTCCAGGCTTACCACAATAATAGCATTCACGTGCATCATTATATTACCTTTGCCAATTTCCACGGCCTCTTTGACTCCCCTTGCCTTTAAATTTGCCTCTTCCACCTGCGTGTTGTTGTTGTTGTTGTTGATTCTGGGACTATTGTTGCTGCTGCTGCTCTGCTGGCCATAATTTTGATTACCTATTCGGCCACCTCCTTGACCGCGTCCACGGCCTCCTCTACCTCGTCCTCTTCCTGAACTCGTGTAGAAGGCCTGTTGCTCTGAACTGTTTTTGCTTTGTGAAGACTGTTGGTCTTCACCTAAGCTCTTCTCTTCGATAATCAGCATAGACACCAAATCTGTAAAGTTGGGAATGTTTTCCCGAGTCTGAATAGATGTCTTAAATGCCTTGTATTGTGGCCCGAGACCACGTAGACAGACCTCCACCTTATCATCATCATCATCTACTGACACACCAATAGATGCAAGGGATTCCACAATACCCTTTATCTTCAATGCATAGTCATTCACAGACATGCTCTTTTTCTCCATAGTATGAAGTTCATTCTTCAACGATATCTTACGTGCCTTGGTATTTGTTTCATAAAGCTTTACCAAGGTGTCCCACGCCTCCTTGGGGGACTTGGCATCCTGAATGTGCCCAATCATGGTGTCATGTATGTTGGAGCTCTATATATGGCTCACTCTACCTAACTTGGTCTCACCTATATATATGTATCTTGTCCTCAATATGAATCAGTCTTTGGGAGCATACATGATGTGTCTCTTGTCTCGTCTCTTTCTCTCTACATTTCAACATGGTATCAGAGCATCTATAAGGGAAGCATCTATGTCTTCTTGTTAAATTCATGATTATAATTTGATGTCTTACAAGATTGTTCTTTGATTATGTGTTGTCTACATGATTTTATAGCTTAACTTGTTGTAATTAGAGTTGTTTCTTAATCGCGTCCTTAAAACCAAAACCAAAAGTTGTATTGTGGTAGTGAATCCTATCAAAAAAGTTTGTCAAACGGAGTTGTGAGTCAAAAGTTATGACAGTTCAGGCAAACTGCATCTGTAACAGCAAAACAGGTTCTTTGAATAAGCAAACAGGTTCTTTGTGAGCACACAGGTTTCGTCTTCGTCAAGCGTCTTTGTGAGTACACAGGTTTCGTCTTCGTCAAGCATCTTTAGCAAACCGCCAAATCTAGCTTCTTCGTCAAGCGTTTTTAGCAAACTGCCAAATCTAGCTTTTTTGTCAAGCGTCTCTTATTATTTTGCTATTTTTAGCAAAATGACCAATCTAGCTTTTTCATCAAGCGTCTATCAATGAATCTTGCGTCCCACGTCTTGCTATTTTGAGGACTCTTTTCTTATTGACGTCTCTTATCTCTTGCGGTCGTCCTTGTCTATGGTGTGCAGATTTTGTGATTTTATCTTATACGTCTTCTCGCAGATAGATATGGCTATGACTGTTCTCATCAATGGCTTTCCTTTTGGCCAACGTTCTATTCCTTCTTTTCAAGGCCAAGGGTTTCCCGGTTGGAAAGCAAAGATGCTATTAATTCTTGAAGGCGATGAGCTTTCCAATGTTGTTATTGGCGATTCTCTATGTCCGTCTTCAGCCTACTATTCCGGATTCTGACAACGTTCTTATCACAGAAGGCCCTGTTTTTGATGCATGGCATCTTGCTTATATGGATTGGCAGAGGTGTGATAAAGCAGCTCGTCGGTACATTCTTTCTGCTCTTAGTGATTCTCTCATGCTTGATGTGTATGACTTTCCTACTTCCCATGACGTATGGGAGTATCTTATAGTAAATTTTCAGAAAAAGTCTGTTACAGAAACACTTTATTTGAGAGGTTTGCTTTCAAAGTTACAGTATGAAGTTGGTACTGCTATGACGGGGCATATTGATTCTTTCAAATCTATTATTAATCAACTTGCTGCTGCTGCGGGTGATCCTGTTCCACGAAAGCAACTTATTACAATTCTTCTTGATACGATAAAGGATCCGTCTTATGACAACATTGTTACCATTCTTTCTAACAAGGACGGTCTTGATTTTGACCAAACTTGCATATCTTTGATTGAGTATTCTCAACGTCAACAACGACATAGCATTGGTCATGATGCAGCTATGTTTTCACAACAAGAGGAGCCTGAGTCCCAATAGTTGGAACGGGCCTTTTATGTGCGAAAGCATCCTTTTCAACGAGGAAACCGCAGAGGTGGTCGTCGTGGTGGAAATATGACATATGAATCTAAGTGGCTACATAACTATCATTCTTTACCTGTTAAGCGTGTTGTTTATCTTGCTGATGATACAACTTGTCAAGTCAAGGGCATTGGAGATTTATATCTTGGCACCTTATCTTCTTCAACTCGAGTTTTACGAGGGGTTTTACATGTCCCAGAACTTCAACGTAATCTTCTTTCAGTTGCAAGACTTGTTGATCTTGGTTTGTTTGTTGGATTCGACCACACCAAATGCCGCATTGAGAAAGATGGGCAGATTATTGCAACTGCTTCTCGTAATGGCAATTTGTTTGAGCTCTCTCTCAATGATGCTGTAGCAAATGTTGTCACTACTCCAGGTGATCATGATTGCAAGATATGGCATCATCGCTTTGTTCATGCTGATTTCTCAAAGCTTCTTGATCTTCATCGTCAAGGTCTTGTACGTGGCATGGATCTTAAAGCTCATCCTCATATGGGAATCTGTGAGTTTTGTGCTCTTGGCAAACACAATCGTAAACCCTTTCCTCTCTCGAATTCAGTTCATTCTCATGATTTATTGGATCTTGTTCATACCAACATTTGTGGACCTTTGCCTCCATCGAGAACACAACATCGTTATTTCATTACATTTATTGATGATTACTCATGGTATACAGTTGTTTTCTTGCTTCGACAAAAATCTGAGGTGTTATCTGTTTTTAAGCAATTTCACAAGGCTGCCAAACTTCAAACTGGTCGTCGCCTCAAGAAACTTCGCAGCGATAATGGTGGAGAATATGTGTCTCGTGAGTTTGAGAGTTATTGTATGGACCATGGTATTCATCATGAACATACTATTCCATATTCACCTCAACAGAACGGTGTTGCTGAACTTAAGAATCGCACTATTATCAATGCTATACGATGTATGCTGATTCATTCTGGGTTATCTCGTGTTTTCTGGAGTGAAGCTCTCTTGACAGTAGTCTTTGTTCAGTTTCATCTTCCTACTACTGCTCCTTCTGGTAAGCACAGCATGGACAGGTGAAATTCCTTCTGTATCTCATTTTCGAACCTTTGGATGCATTGCTTATATTCATGTTCCTAAAGAAACACGAGCAAAGCTTGATGCTCCTGGGCTTAAAGTTATTTTTATTGGGTATTCTGACACTTCCAAAGGCTACAAATTCTATGACCCGTCCTCCAAGAAAGTGCTTGTGAATCGTGATGCTATTTTCAATGAACAGCTTATGGGTGGTACATGGTCCATGGATGATTCTGATGATACTAAATCTTTGCTTCAAGCTTTTCCATTCTTGTGTGATGATGAATCTTCTTCTATAGAGCAACTTTCCTCTTCACAACCATCTAAAGAGCAACTTTCCTCTTCACAACCATTGATTCCGAATGCTGTCATTGATGATGTTGACATTTTTATTGATCTGCCTATTGATTTTGAGCATGGTTCTTGTCATGTTTATGATGAAGATTTTGATGCTAATGTTTTCTCTACTTCTGAAGATCCTGCCACATACAGTGATGCTATATGTTCTCCACAAAAGGATCAATGGCAAGAGGCTATGGAAGCAGAGTACGATTCTCTTATCTCTAAAGGTACATGGATACTCACTGAGCTGCCTCCTGGCCGTACTGCCATTAAGTGTAAATGAGTATATAAGACAAATTTAAAGCAGATGGATCCTTTGACAAATTCAAGGCACGTTTAGTTGCCAAAGGTTATTCTCAAGTTGTTGGCTGATTATCATGAAACCTTTTCACCAGTTGTTCGCATTACTAGTATTCGGGTTTTATTGGCATTTGCTGTTCAATTCGACTTAGAAATTCATCAGATGGACGTGCGCACAGCTTTCTTGAATGGAGATTTGAATGAAGAAATTTACATGGAGCAGCCAGAAGGATTTGTTATTGCAGGTAAGGAAGATCTTGTTGCTCGTCTTCATAGGGCCTTATATGGTCTTAAACAAGCTTCACGGGCCTGGTACATCAAGTTTGATCTTTTTCTTACCTCCCATGGCTTTCTCTCTTGCTCTTCTGATCCCAACTTATTTACCAAACACCAAAATGGTAGTTTTGTAATCCTTGCCCTTTATGTGGATGATACAATCCTTGTTTCCAATGATTTGGGATTTTTACACCAAAATAAGCAGTTGTTATCTTCGGCATTTGATATGGTGGATCTTGGAGAGCTTCACTCGTGTCTTGGCATTCAGATTCAAAGGGATCGCAGCAAAGGTATTTTATTACTTCGACAGTCAAAGTTTATTGAAGATACTATTAAGAAGTTTGGTTTGGAATCTGCACATTCAGCAACTACTTGTCTTGCGAGTTCCATGAAAAACACTTCTGATGGTGGTGGCCAGCTTGTTACAAATCAACCATATGCTAATTTGGTTGGATGTCTTCAAGTTGTTGGTTTGAACACTCGTCCTGACATTTTGTTTATTGCTAACTATCTCGGGCAACATCTTGCATGTCCTTCTCTTAAGCATTGGTCTTCAGCAAAGCGCGTGTTGAAATACTTGAAAGGCACCGCAGATTATGGTTTGGTTTATCAATGACAATTCACATCCGACTCCATTCCATCTCTTTCTCTTTTGGGTTACACAGATGCAGATTGGGCCAGCTCACATTTATCTATGCGATCTACTAGTGGCAATTGTTTCTTCATTAATGGTTGTCTTATTTCTTGGACCAGCAAGAAACAACGTTGTGTTGCAGTTTCTACAACTGAATCTGAATATGTTGCGGCATCGCTTGCAGCTCGTGAACTCATTTGGCTTCGACAAGTGTTGACAGATATTGGCCATTCTCCTCTTTCTAGTACACCCTTGCGGTGTGATAATCAGAGTGCTATTAGTCTTGCAAAAGACTATGTCCAACATAACAAGTCAAAACATATTGCTGTGCATTACCATTATGTTCGTCGATACGAATTACGCAAAGGAACTATCATGATTGAACATTGTCCAAGTGACCAGATGATTGCAGATATTCTTACCAAAGGTCTCAGTGAGTCACGCTTCATTCTCTTGCGCTCAGAGCTTGGAGTGGCCTCGGGCTCACTCTTTCTAGATTAGGCTCTTTACTCTTATGGTAGCTTTGTACATATATTGTTGTAATCTTCTAGACACCATGCACTTTGCACATTTCACAATTGCACACTATGACCTCTTGGTCCTTTTGTATATTTGTACATAGATGCACAATGCACTTTCACATCATTACTTCTGGTTCATATTTTCACATTTGTATAGGGGCTTGGGTTTTTCCCTTGTACTCCCCAAGGGTTTTTTCATCCATAGCTAGAGACCCTTGTTTGAGTGGGGGTGTTGGAGCTCTATATATGGCTCACTCTACCTAACTTGGTCTCACCTATATATATGTATCTTGTCCTCAATATGAATCAGTCTTTGGGAGCGTACATGATGTGTCTCTTGTCTCGTCTCTTTCTCTCTACATTTCAACACTGTATACTAATGGAGAGCCAATACATAACCTTCCTGGCTCCTTGGTTCCAGTCTTTAAATTCTTTCACATCTGCAAGCAGTCGGATTTATATCCGGTATCTCCGGTGCCTCTTCATGCTCACCTTCTATGTAGTCCCAATAGCCTTTTCCCATCAGGAAATTCGTCAACCTGAACCTCCAAGCATGGAAGTTATTCTTATCCAGCTTCTCAGCCACAATCTGTGTTATGCCATCATTAGACATCTTGCCAAACGCACAATTTTACTAGAAACTGCACTCTGGTTTTTCCTGCACAACTGTTGTATTTTCTACAGCGGTACTGTAGTGCTCTCAAATGTCACAACCAGTGACTTCAATGTGCATACATACACCCAATGGCAACTATAGACCTCTTTGCAGCACCCACAGTGTCTGCACAGTCAATCTGTCTTCCTGCAGTTCTTAAAATAGAGTTCTGCAGAGAATCGATGACTTACCCACAGTGCTTGAAATTGCCTGCTTTCTGAAAAACGGAGGTCCAGACGCGCTCGAAACGCGTTTTCAGCCCAGAAAATGTCATCCTATAGGATAGTATAGTTGCCCTATAGCTTTACTCCCGCGAAGAAAGCTCCTCAATCAGAGATCGTTGTCGGTGCCTCTTGTAGAGCTCCCCACAAGGGTGTAGTCACCAACACAAATAGGGGAGAGTAGTTGAAGCTCTTACCCTCGTACCGCTTCCTGTGGTTCTCTTCCTTGCAGCTCAGCCCTTAGCACGAACCAGGCTCTGATACCATGAAAAGATGCAGGGGGGAAGAGAGCTTGAGCTCTTGCAAGCACACACACACTCACAAAACCCTAATAGAGAACACACAAGGTGAGAGGCTGAAAGTCTTCTCTTCTCTTCTCAACACTCAACACACCATATACAAGAATAAGAGTACACACAATATGAAAGGTACTCAACCAAATACATACACGGGTTCTCTATAGTGTGAACCCCACTAAATAAGCTTGCGCTATAACTATGCAAGTCTCTAGAATGGCTGTCACACAGCCTGTCATCCCACTGGCCGCATATCACCCAAGATCTCACCAACCATACCAGTGGTGTAAGTGTGGGGCCTATCCCCCAGGCGGGTCATCAGTGGCCACCGCCTCACTAGACGAGCTCGATATCTCAACAGAGATACCTCGAAAACCCTGTATTCCACAAGATAATGAAAACCCGCACACTTATCCACAAATAATGCAAAAAAGAAGATCCCTCTTTCACAAATCAGCTGGTTCCACGCGGCTTCCTTCACTCCCTTCGGCTAGTAGTCTCCTTTTGCATCCTAAAGATGGCCACCCTCACACCAGCTTCTTTTGTGCAAGCATGCTACCGACCTCTACCACCTTGATAGCAACACCAAGCCACCGAGGGGGGAAAAAACAACACTCTTGCTATCGGCTGCACCAGTCGCCCAACTTCAGTAAGCCTTCCTCTCTACAGCACCTCAGCTACAGCCTTCGCCACACATAAACAAAACAAGGCCACCTTCTCTGGTCTGCGCCCCAGCAGCCACTGTTCTCAACTGACCACCAGCAACTCATCCAAGGCCTCAACGGTGGCCTACCAGCCACCTCTACGCAGAGGTGGCCTACCAGCCACCTCTGCGTACACCAAAGGAAAAAAACTTGGCCACTATTCTTTACCTGCTGTCTGACCTTCCACAGTCGGCCACCTTCGCATCTCACAAGGCTCTGCAGCTTGACTTTTTCGAAGCGGCCACTCCTTTATTCTCTGCTTTCGCCGTATCACCAGCCAGGCATTCCACAACTACATAGCGGGCTCACCCATACACGTCTCCGCATCAGCACCCGCCGGTGCTTCACACACGCGAGAACCCATAGCCCCTTCGCCTCTGCACCATCACTGTTGAGGCAACCACTTCTCTTCACCAGGCTCTGCAGCTCTTCGCCTACACCTACGGCTATGCTCCACGCTCCCCAGAGCACCCTCGCTTTCACCGTCGCTAACGACTAGCCCTTATACCCAGACGGCTCTTCACTCTCCTCTATGCCCGTCTACTGCAGCACCTCTGTAAGGCGTCTCTCCTCTTACACCCCCGCGTCTGTCTGCACAAGTCTCCAGCCAGCTCTACCATGCTTACCCGCCAAGCGTCTTTTTTCAGAGAGGCTTGCTCTCCCTCCTTTGCGCGTTTGCTCCACCACCTTCTAGACGATGTGCTGGCAGCAACGTTGGCTTCCATGTGGCTATTAAAATTATTGGTCATGTGTATTATATTTTTTATTTATTTTAAAGCTTCCATTAGATGAACACACAATGCCCTTTCATTACCTTCTGCCTCAAATTCACGTGCAGCATCCATGACCTTCCAAAATGAACAAGAGCTGCCCATGGCCCATAATCATCAGCATCAACTTACCAAACATGACCATCACCCCATGCCATACTTTAATGCCTATCAAGGCCTTCATCAAGATCTTTTTAACACCCCAGAATCCACACAAATACCACGTCTCATCACCATGGCTATCATGCCCAGACCCCCAGCGATGTGGAGACATATGGCCATTCCAAACCTGAAAGACCCTCCAAACTCAAGCACAAGAGCAATTTATATTTTGCTGGCGTCCCTTGTAGATTTCAATATTTATAGTCTAAATTGGGATCTCTCCACATAACCAGCATATGTACATCCATTTCTATCATGAGCTCATCAAAGCCCCAATCATTGACATCCTCATACTCTTCCACCTCTTGTTTGCACACATCCAAGACACCCTCTTGACAAATAGAAAGCTCATACAATAAAAACTTCAAGTCTCAAATAGCCGCTCCAAAGAAAAATGCATGCACTAACTCACTGTACAGCCATTCAGTCTGTACATTTGCCAAGGCATTCAGGGCAAAGTTTTATTGCACATCATGCATCCCATATGTACACGGACTCAAAACACCTTTACAAAATTTTTCTTAACATACTTTGCCCAACCCCCAGCCTGCTGAATCATTCATGATCAGCAGTAAAAAGCATTTCAAGACCTAAATCCATATCCAAAAATTGCCCTTCATCTGAAATCACATCTTCAAACACTGCATCCTGTACAATCACCATCAAACATGCATAATACTTCTTCAGCCTGTATCCATTTACCCTGGAAGCATGCAAAGTCCCATCTAAATCTGCCAATTGCTAGGTACCATTTGTAAATCCTTGCATCACCAAGAAAGGTCCCTCCTACTTAATTTGAAACTTCTTATGAAAGGAATTATCCAACCTGCTATTATAACGTAATACCAAGTCATCCTTCATAATTCCTTTGCTTTTAATTTTCTTGTTGATCTTATCCAACGTCCTTGCCTGCATATCTTCATAATGCTTCAAAGCATTATCCCTGTTCAACTGTGCTTCTTGTAAATATAACAACCGCTCTTTAAGGGCATCTTTAGGCTCTTCCAAAAGCTTTTCCAACATTTTAACAGCTGGTATCTCCACCTCAATAGACAATAAGGCTTCTTTCCCATAAACAAGATGAAATGGAGTGAAACCAGTACCAGTCTTAATTACTGTCCTGTATGCCCACAAGGCAGCAGGCAACTCCAAATCCCAATTCTTGCCTTGTCGCTCTGTCACCTTGGATAAAATCTTAATCAATTCACCATTGAAATGCTCATTCAAGCCATTACACTGTGGATAGTAAGGTGTGGTAAAACTGCGACTGATCTTCATCTTTGTACACAAATAGTCCATAAGCTCTGCTTTGAAACCTAGACCCTGATCAGAAAGCAATTTCGATGGCACACCAAATGTACAACAAATATCCTGATATACAAACTTTGCCATCTCCTTAGCAGTAATTTGTTTCACTGCCTTTGCTTCCGCCCATCTAGAAAGGTAATCAACTGCAGTCAAGATGTAGCACTTCCCTCCGCTGGTAATAGGCAATGGTCCCACAGCATCAATTTCCCATTTTTCAAAAACATCATAAGCAAGAATTGTCTTCCTCATTTCAGGCATTAATATCTGTCTACTATGAGCTTGGCATTGATTGCATGACCTGCACTAGTGATTAACATCCTTATGTACACTTGGCCATATATAACCTTCCTGCAACACTTTATGCAAAGTAATCTTCGAGGCAAAATGTCCACCGCATGCTCCTTCATGGTTTTCCTTAATAATTTTGTAGATTTCTTCCTTCCAAGGTACCCGTCGCATTATCAAGTCAATTCCCTTCAAATACAAAGCATCACCAATCATCACATACCTTGCAGCTTTCCTGATGAAACCATATTTTTTTGATTTTTCAATACCACTAGGAATCATCCCTGTTAACAAAAACTCCTCAACATCCTGTAATTTTGCCCTGCCACAATAAAATGATGCATGAGCTTTAAGAACAAAAACTTCACCAATCATTCCTTGGGCTGCTTCATGAGCCTCCTCATTATGGCCTTGATCCACATGCTTAAGACTCCAAGCTTCAAATTCCTTCAACAAACCTTTAATCTTGAAACACATCTCTTTGAGTGACATATTCTTTGACTTCCAAACTCCCAACACCTTTTTTACCACAAGCAATGCATCTCCTCGAGTGCGAATCCTGTGTACACCATGCTTCAAACATATTTGCAATCCAACTTCCAAAGTCAGATACTCCGCTTCATTGTTGCTATGTGCATCCACCTTAACACCCTTCTTAAAAACAAGGCAACCCTGTGGATCATAAAGCACCAAACCTCCTGAGGCTGTATCATGGATTTTCCTATAAGAACCATCAAAATATAATAAGTGTGCATTCACCAACTCAGCCGCATCCTCAACTGGCTTCTTGATGGTCTCCTCCTTTATAAGAAGAGGATTCTCCTTATATGTCAATAGATCAGCTAAGGTAGCCCTGGTACTCTCTTCCACCAAGAATGAGAAAGTAAACTCCTGCAACTCAATCACCCACTTCATCATAGCTTTAGATAAATTTGTGCCATTTATCAACTGAGGCAAAAAAGTGTAGCTCGTCAAAAACACAAAGTGGCAAGGCAACAAGTAATGGCGGAACCGCCTACATGCATACAGCACACTAACCATAACAAGTTCCACCTCCCTCTGATAGTAACAACCTTTCTCTAGCAAGTTTTACCCTGCTAGCACAGTAGACTGGTTGCATATAATGTGATTCTTTCCCCTTCTGTAACAACATAGCTCCAATAGCATCTTCACCTACTGAAGGGTTGACATAAAATACCTGTTCCCAATTAGGCACCTGCATTGTAGGAATAGGTCCCAACACCTCTTTTACTTTCCAAAAAACTACCTCACACTCCTCCGACCAATGTAAAGGATCATGCTTTACTGCTTGCTGCAAAGGATATAACAACTGTGAAGATAGAGAGATGAATCGAGCCATATACTTTATGTAAGATTCCTCCCCCAACCCCTTTTTGATGTCTAGTATATTCCCCTGTGATCAATTCCTTTTCTGAAATATAAGAGATCTTGTTTCTAACTGTTTTAGTCTAGAGAGAGAAAATTATTCTAGAGAGAGAATATTCAGATTATGAATATTTTTGGATAGAAAAATAACTCATCTTATTAAAATAAGTTCCCCTGAAACAGAAATTCAAAAAAGAATTTTCCAATGTGCAATTGGAATTAATTGGAAATAGGTATAAAGAACCTTAGTCTAAGGGTCTAGATTTTCAGAAATTTTTAGATTATGGTCCAATTAAGGTTCCTATGGACCAATAGCATCAATCCATGTGTAGGGAGGAGATAAATCCAATTTGAAAAAGAAGATACCCAAAAATGAGTAAATGCTCACATAAGATGAAGAGTTGAAAATGTACAAGGTTTATTAGTAAATAAACACATATGTAAGGAAGGGGAGTTCTTTAAAGGAGGTGCATATTTCACATAAGATGAAGAGTTGAAAATGTACAAGGTTTATTAGTAAAAAAAAAAAACTATGACACATATGTAAGGAAGAGGAGTTCTTTAAAGGAGGTGCATATTTCACATAAGATGAAGAGTTGAAAATGTACAAGGTTTATTAGTAAATAAACACATATGTAAGGAAGGGGAGTTCTTTAAAGGAGGTGCATATTTCACATAAGATGAAGAGTTGAAAATGTACAAGGTTTATTAGTAAAAAAACTATGACTCATATGTAAGGAAGAGGAGTTCTTTAAAGGAGGTGCATATTTCACATAAGATGAAGAGTTGAAAATGTACGAGGTTTATTAGTAAAAAACTATGAGCAATAAAATTTTGACACATATGTAAGGAAGGGGAATTCTTTAAAGGAGGTGCATATTTCACATGCTTGAATGAGTTTTAAACTCAAAAATAATGTGATATTTTTATCTCTCATCTCTCTTGAACCAAACCAAATCAAAATGGAACCAAACCGAATCAAAAAGTAACCAAACTAGGTCCAAATCTAGTCCCAATTCAACCAAACTGACTTGGAAAATTCTAGAATCAGTTTGTTTGGTTAGGAGCTCAAATTTTCCTATAAATAGAAGCCTTCCCTTGTTGAAAAAGATATAGAGTCTTATGCCTTGTTACTCTACTCCACCTAAGCCAAAATATATAGAGTTTTATGCCTTGTTACTCTACTCCACCTAAGCCAAAATATATAGTGTCTTATGCTTTGTTACTCTACTCCACCTAAGCCAAAATATATAGTGCCTTATACATTGTTACTCTACTCTACCTAAGCCAAGAACTGTGAATTCTTTAATAATTCACTAGTTTTTGATACTCTCTCTTTCTTCAATCCCCATTGGTGGCTCCATCAACATACTAAACCAATTGATTGGTTGGGGGCCTCTACCATGAATAAAGAATCAAGCAAATTATAAGGTAAGTATATTGAATTTTGATCTTTTCTATAATTACTCAATGATTCTCTCTTCTCAACCCCTCTCAAGCTTGAGAAGTTTAATTGGTATGGTTTTTTAAGTGCTATTGAAGTTAATTGGTGAATAGTAGTGAAGAGTTACATAATTTAATAAATGCTATAGAAGTTAATTTCCAGTTATGTTTAAATTCTAATGGTTTTTATGTAATTTCTCTCTCTTACTCAAGAAATGGTCATACTCATGACCCATTCTTAATCCAAATGAAGCTTTTCATAAAGCTTTTCCTTAATCCAAGATTAAGCTATGCTTGAGGTCAAATTAATGGCTTTTTTCTATGCTTTTAGTTTATGTATATTGATGATTCAATCCATTATGGATTGATGATCCAATTAGAGACCATTCTAATTATTTTCTTAATGATCCAATTAGAGACCATTATGGATTGATGATCCAATTAGAGACCATTCTAATTATTTCTTTAATAATGAGCCTTATCCCTTAGAAAAAATTGAGATTTATCAGTCATAGTAGCGGAGCTATGGCAAAATTTTTATAGAAATTACGCATAAAATAATTTCATTCAAAGCATAAAAAGAGGACTTCCTACCATATTCTAGGAACTATCATCCTATATTAATTAAAAGAATATTATTATGCATGGAGATATGGATGTTTGCATGTAGATGTAGAGGTATGGATGTGAGTGTGAATGTGGAGGTGGATGTATGCATGGAGATGTGGATGTATACATGTAGAAATAGATGTGTAGATGAGGATGTAAATGGAGATGTGGATGGATGCATGTAGATGTAGATGTATAGATGTAGATGTGAATGGAAATGTGGATGTATACATGTAGATGTAGATGTATAGATGTAGATGTGGATGTGGAGGTGGATGGATGCATGTAGATGTAGATGTATAGATGTAGATGGGAATGGAGATATGGATGTATGCATGTAAATGTAGATGTATAGATGTAGATGTGGATGTGGAGGTGGATGGATGCATGTAGATGTAGGTGTATAGATGTAGATGTGAATGGAGATATGGATGGATGCATGTAGATGTAGATGTAGAGATGTAGATGTGGAGGTGGAGGTGGATGGAAGCATGTAGATGTAGATGTATAGATGTAGATGTGAATGGAGATGTGGATGTATGCATGTGGATGTAGGTGTATAGATGTAGATGTGGATGTAGAAGTGGATGTGTGCATGTAGATGTAGATGTATAGATGTGGATGTGAATGTGGAGGTGGATGTATGCATATAGATGTAGATGTATGGAGGTGAATGTGAATGTGGATGTGGATGTATGCATAGAGATGTAGATGTATGCATGTAGATGTGAATGTACGCATATAGATGTGGATGTATGGATGTGAATATACGATATGTGATGTGAGGGAATCTGAGTGATGAGATGGAAATGATGTGATGGGATGAGTATACATATAAATGGAATATGGAATAAGTAATGTAGACTGATGAGGGATAATGTGGAAAAATGAAAGTTAAAATAGAATTTGTATTGTAAACTGTTTGTAAATGCTGTTTGTAAAAGATTGTTTTATGTCAAGAATGCTGGGGGGAGCATTTTGACCGTCTTGTGATTAAGGTCGTGATGGTAAAGTTGCAACTGCTGACGAGGAGTCAATGAAGGACGTCTCGCATAGCAAGGTCGGCCGAGGTCTTGACCAGCCTCGGTGCGATTAAAATGGTGAGCTTCCGGTACGGTGGATGAGGGGCCAAGGAAGCGGCCTATGCGTGAAGCGCTAGGTCACCTGCGAAGGATCCTAGAGGGTGCTGACCATACGGTGCTCGGGCTCTGGGTCGCCTAGGATACCCACGCGTGCGTCGAGGAAGATATTGGAACAGAGTTGGAGTTGTTTTCTGAAATCGGGCATGGATCTGGTTGATTGACCTTGCTGGTCTTCAATGGATGAGTCCATGGCCCCTTATATGGATCTGTTGGTTGATCTTGCTGATCTTCAACGAGAGTCCATCTTGATAAGTGATTATATTGCCGAGTATTAAGGGCTAGGAACTATCGAAACGGCCCCTGAGCGTTCTAGTTGCCAATGATGCCATATATACTCTGATGAAGGAATGATGGGATATTATGAATCAATGGGATAAATTGGAAGATTGTGATCAGTGATATTATGGTTTTATTAAAGGATTGTTTTAAACTGGCTGAATCTGGTTGAAAAAGGCAATTTCATATTGGGTGTGTGAGTGGTGTGACTAGTTTTATTTTGCATGAACATCCGGCTAGGGGGCCTTGGAACTCTTTTCCTTGGTACCCGGGACAAAACCTAACCAAATTCTTAATTGGATCCCATCACTACAGTGGTTGGGCGGTTGGCTAACCCATGGGATTGGATGGGGTTAGGCTGGACTGATGGATCCGTAAATCGAGACTCAAACTTTTGTTTTTACGATAGAAAAAAAAAATCCCGGACAGTAACTGTTCTATGGATAGGAATCAACGGCTGTGCCTCTTGAATGGGGAAAAAAGCGTTGATCCCAATGATCCAAGTGCAAGTTTCTTCCTTGAACTGACTAAGTATCTTATAGATGTAATTGGATCATCTCGATCAGAAATGATCTTGACTACGTTAGAGTAAAAAGTTATCCTGGTGGAATCGCCCGTGCTTCCGGTTAAGAAAGTTTTTCCGGGTTCGGTTTTGGAATAACCGACGGATTAGTCTCTTATCCGGATATCCGTGGGCGAGGCCCCGAGTGTGGGACCCCTGTCCCGCGCGAGAAGCGCTACTTCCGCTGCCAGTAACCCGAATCCGTTGCTCGGTGGGAACAGGGATCTTACAGTTGGTATCAGAGCATTTGGTTAATAAAGATCAACTGAGAAGACAAATATGTCAAAAATTTATCAAGAAACACAAAAAGGTTATAATTGTGTGATATAATTCATACAATTTGATATTCAAACTGAAATTCATAAATTGATAATTGGTTCTTGAGATGGAAGTACCGCAATTATATAGAATCCCTGACTTGCTTGAGGCCTAGACATGATAGTATTTACCTTATAATTCCAAGGGCCGTGACTACCCGTATATACCGAGAGTATACTGCAGCTCTTTACTGACAGTATATACGAGTAAATCTAAGACTTGAAATTATAAGCGTTAATGCTATCTAGATGATGATTTCGAATGTGATTGATATGATTTTTAATTCTGTTTGAGAATGGATGAATTGATTTGGATTCTGATTGAAAATGTTGATTGAAAAATGTTGATTTTTAAAAAATTAGTTGAAATATAATGAAACCACAATGAGGGGGAATGGGACGAGTCCCTGTGATGATATTCATAACTAAAATGATGATAATGAATTCAGCAAATCACTATGAGATTAGTGGATTGTGCTGTCAGATTGCTACTGTTAATACTTGACCGGTAGATCAAGTTAAGGGATGTCAAATTGAGAACTTGCTTGACTGAAATTTCCGTGGGAAGGAATGTTCCGAAGGAAACTTTTCGGTCTAATGGACCTTTATCATGTTAAAGATATGAATGATATGATCTGAATGAATTGTTATTTAATGATGAGTTCTATATAAGGGATATTTATCCCAGTGTTCTGTTGGGTTGACCAGAATATAAGGAACCCAGAATAAAATTGGATCTTAAGAAAAAGAGCTGTCCTCTACCTTGCGAGATGAGGACATCTCGCACTTTTTAAGTGGGGTAGAATGTAAGATTCCTCCCCAACCTTCGAGGTATACTGGAGTAAGAATCTTCCTTTCTGATCTTATAATTATTCCCTCTCTAAAATAAAAGAAAATTTCTGTTTAAAAAAGGAAGACCCTTTTCCTAGAATACTTCTCAGGAGTCACGCCTATTTTAAGGATTTAGAACAATGAGTTTAGAAGTGAGAATCGGTGTTTTGGATACCAAGGTTTTGGTTTTCATTCGAGTACGGCCCAAAAGAAGTTCTTTATCTCTTGGGGAGTATAAGAAGTTATCCCTCAGATATTGTGATCCTTATATCTGAATTCAATGAAAGTAGGTGACTTAGCCTACAAGTTTCTTTTATCTCCTCATCTCAAAATTCTTAATGCCTTCTATAGAAAAATGTGTCAAACACAAATCATGGAAAGACGGTAAAACTTCAGTGGCAAGTTACCGTTGGCTTCTAGGTTACGCTAGCTCCTTCCTTTATATAAGTCGTAACTTTTACTTGTCACTCACAGTAATCTTACTCCCATCAATCTCCTTTCTTTCTTAATCTCCTTCATGGCTTGGCAACAGGAATTAGTTTTATCCCTGATGATTTCTCACCTTCAAGACGTAAGAGAGTCTGTGAAGAAAGACTTTATAGAACAGTATGAGCGCTCACTTTTTCCTCACCTAGGAACTTCTGTAGCGCAGACCAAATGGCGGACCTATCAAAACATAACTAGGGTAACACCCTGGGGTCAGCAACACTTTCGTAACAATGTCCGCTTGGCCATGGTTATTGAAGCTTTGGGTTTGGGTCCCCGATACTACTGTGTCATGAGATCAAGGCATCTTGGGTTTTCTGAGCGGGTCTTCTTACTGGCATGTTTTCTTCCTCATGAGAAGATATGCCTTTACCCGTTTTTGGCTTGCCTCTCAGAGGTCCTTTTGTTAGATCACCTCATACCACTGAGATAGGTGCGGCAATAACCAGCAGAATCATTCCCATAGATGAGTTACCCTATACTTGTGCAGCTTGTGAGGACTGCTTTTGTGACCATATGATGGACGGGCTTATGGAAGTGTAAAGAGTTTCTCTATCTTTACTGTATAAGTTCCGAAAATGAATAAAGTTTAAATCTTGTTCTTATTTTGAATCTTGCTCTCTTTAAGACTTTTCTTGGTGGTTAATCGTGATTAAAATTTTTCTCTAAGTCTCATATTCGTGCATCTTGCGAAATTATTCCAAGTTGCGAGATGAGGACATCTCGCGTTTTTTAAGTGGGGTAGAATGTAAGATTCCTCCCCCAACCCCTTTTTGATGTCTAGTATATTCCCCTGTGATCAATTCCTTTTCTGAAATATAAGAGATCTTGTTTCTAACTGTTTTAGTCTAGAGAGAGAAAATTATTCTAGAGAGAGAATATTCAGATTATGAATATTTTTGGATAGAAAAATAACTCATCTTATTAAAATAAGTTCCCCTGAAACAGAAATTCAAAAAAGAATTTTCCAATGTGCAATTGGAATTAATTGGAAATAGGTATAAAGAACCTTAGTCTAAGGGTCTAGATTTTCAGAAATTTTTAGATTATGGTCCAATTAAGGTTCCTATGGACCAATAGCATCAATCCATGTGTAGGGAGGAGATAAATCCAATTTGAAAAAGAAGATACCCAAAAATGAGTAAATGCTCACATAAGATGAAGAGTTGAAAATGTACAAGGTTTATTAGTAAATAAACACATATGTAAGGAAGGGGAGTTCTTTAAAGGAGGTGCATATTTCACATAAGATGAAGAGTTGAAAATGTACAAGGTTTATTAGTAAAAAAAAAAAACTATGACACATATGTAAGGAAGAGGAGTTCTTTAAAGGAGGTGCATATTTCACATAAGATGAAGAGTTGAAAATGTACAAGGTTTATTAGTAAATAAACACATATGTAAGGAAGGGGAGTTCTTTAAAGGAGGTGCATATTTCACATAAGATGAAGAGTTGAAAATGTACAAGGTTTATTAGTAAAAAAACTATGACTCATATGTAAGGAAGAGGAGTTCTTTAAAGGAGGTGCATATTTCACATAAGATGAAGAGTTGAAAATGTACGAGGTTTATTAGTAAAAAACTATGAGCAATAAAATTTTGACACATATGTAAGGAAGGGGAATTCTTTAAAGGAGGTGCATATTTCACATGCTTGAATGAGTTTTAAACTCAAAAATAATGTGATATTTTTATCTCTCATCTCTCTTGAACCAAACCAAATCAAAATGGAACCAAACCGAATCAAAAAGTAACCAAACTAGGTCCAAATCTAGTCCCAATTCAACCAAACTGACTTGGAAAATTCTAGAATCAGTTTGTTTGGTTAGGAGCTCAAATTTTCCTATAAATAGAAGCCTTCCCTTGTTGAAAAAGATATAGAGTCTTATGCCTTGTTACTCTACTCCACCTAAGCCAAAATATATAGAGTTTTATGCCTTGTTACTCTACTCCACCTAAGCCAAAATATATAGTGTCTTATGCTTTGTTACTCTACTCCACCTAAGCCAAAATATATAGTGCCTTATACATTGTTACTCTACTCTACCTAAGCCAAGAACTGTGAATTCTTTAATAATTCACTAGTTTTTGATACTCTCTCTTTCTTCAATCCCCATTGGTGGCTCCATCAACATACTAAACCAATTGATTGGTTGGGGGCCTCTACCATGAATAAAGAATCAAGCAAATTATAAGGTAAGTATATTGAATTTTGATCTTTTCTATAATTACTCAATGATTCTCTCTTCTCAACCCCTCTCAAGCTTGAGAAGTTTAATTGGTATGGTTTTTTAAGTGCTATTGAAGTTAATTGGTGAATAGTAGTGAAGAGTTACATAATTTAATAAATGCTATAGAAGTTAATTTCCAGTTATGTTTAAATTCTAATGGTTTTTATGTAATTTCTCTCTCTTACTCAAGAAATGGTCATACTCATGACCCATTCTTAATCCAAATGAAGCTTTTCATAAAGCTTTTCCTTAATCCAAGATTAAGCTATGCTTGAGGTCAAATTAATGGCTTTTTTCTATGCTTTTAGTTTATGTATATTGATGATTCAATCCATTATGGATTGATGATCCAATTAGAGACCATTCTAATTATTTTCTTAATGATCCAATTAGAGACCATTATGGATTGATGATCCAATTAGAGACCATTCTAATTATTTCTTTAATAATGAGCCTTATCCCTTAGAAAAAATTGAGATTTATCAGTCATAGTAGCGGAGCTATGGCAAAATTTTTATAGAAATTACGCATAAAATAATTTCATTCAAAGCATAAAAAGAGGACTTCCTACCATATTCTAGAAACTATCATCCTAGATTAATTAAAAGAATATTATTATGCATGGAGATATGGATGTTTGCATGTAGATGTAGAGGTATGGATGTGAGTGTGAATGTGGAGGTGGATGTATGCATGGAGATGTGGATGTATACATGTAGAAATAGATGTGTAGATGAGGATGTAAATGGAGATGTGGATGGATGCATGTAGATGTAGATGTATAGATGTAGATGTGAATGGAAATGTGGATGTATACATGTAGATGTAGATGTATAGATGTAGATGTGGATGTGGAGGTGGATGGATGCATGTAGATGTAGATGTATAGATGTAGATGGGAATGGAGATATGGATGTATGCATGTAAATGTAGATGTATAGATGTAGATGTGGATGTGGAGGTGGATGGATGCATGTAGATGTAGGTGTATAGATGTAGATGTGAATGGAGATATGGATGGATGCATGTAGATGTAGATGTAGAGATGTAGATGTGGAGGTGGAGGTGGATGGAAGCATGTAGATGTAGATGTATAGATGTAGATGTGAATGGAGATGTGGATGTATGCATGTGGATGTAGGTGTATAGATGTAGATGTGGATGTAGAAGTGGATGTGTGCATGTAGATGTAGATGTATAGATGTGGATGTGAATGTGGAGGTGGATGTATGCATATAGATGTAGATGTATGGAGGTGAATGTGAATGTGGATGTGGATGTATGCATAGAGATGTAGATGTATGCATGTAGATGTGAATGTACGCATATAGATGTGGATGTATGGATGTGAATATACGATATGTGATGTGAGGGAATCTGAGTGATGAGATGGAAATGATGTGATGGGATGAGTATACATATAAATGGAATATGGAATAAGTAATGTAGACTGATGAGGGATAATGTGGAAAAATGAAAGTTAAAATAGAATTTGTATTGTAAACTGTTTGTAAATGCTGTTTGTAAAAGATTGTTTTATGTCAAGAATGCTGGGGGGAGCATTTTGACCGTCTTGTGATTAAGGTCGTGATGGTAAAGTTGCAACTGCTGACGGGGAGTCAATGAAGGACGTCTCGCGTAGCAAGGTCGGCCGAGGTCTTGACCAGCCTCGGTGCGATTAAAATGGTGAGCTTCCGGTACGGTGGATGAGGGGCCAAGGAAGCGGCCTATGCGTGAAGCGCTAGGTCACCTGCGAAGGATCCTAGAGGGTGCTGACCATACGGTGCTCGGGCTCTGGGTCGCCTAGGATACCCACGCGTGCGTCGAGGAAGATATTGGAACAGAGTTGGAGTTGTTTTCTGAAATCGGGCATGGATCTGGTTGATTGACCTTGCTGGTCTTCAATGGATGAGTCCATGGCCCCTTATATGGATCTGTTGGTTGATCTTGCTGATCTTCAACGAGAGTCCATCTTGATAAGTGATTATATTGCCGAGTATTAAGGGCTAGGAACTATCGAAACGGCCCCTGAGCGTTCTAGTTGCCAATGATGCCATATATACTCTGATGAAGGAATGATGGGATATTATGAATCAATGGGATAAATTGGAAGATTGTGATCAGTGATATTATGGTTTTATTAAAGGATTGTTTTAAACTGGCTGAATCTGGTTGAAAAAGGCAATTTCATATTGGGTGTGTGAGTGGTGTGACTAGTTTTATTTTGCATGAACATCCGGCTAGGGGGCCTTGGAACTCTTTTCCTTGGTACCCGGGACAAAACCTAACCAAATTCTTAATTGGATCCCATCACTACAGTGGTTGGGCGGTTGGCTAACCCATGGGATTGGATGGGGTTAGGCTGGACCGATGGATCCGTAAATCGAGACTCAAACTTTTGTTTTTACAATAGAAAAAAAAAATCCCGGACAGTAACTGTTCTATGGATAGGAATCAACGGCTGTGCCTCTTGAATGGGGAAAAAAGCGTTGATCCCAATGATCCAAGTGCAAGTTTCTTCCTTGAACTGACTAAGTATCTTATAGATGTAATTGGATCATCTCGATCAGAAATGATCTTGACTACGTTAGAGTAAAAAGTTATCCTGGTGGAATCGCCCGTGCTTCCGGTTAAGAAAGTTTTTCCGGGTTCGGTTTTGGAATAACCGACGGATTAGTCTCTTATCCGGATATCCGTGGGCGAGGCCCCGAGTGTGGGACCCCTGTCCCGCGCGAGAAGCGCTACTTCCGCTGCCAGTAACCCGAATCCGTTGCTCGGTGGGAACAGGGATCTTACAGTTGGTATCAGAGCATTTGGTTAATAAAGATCAACTGAGAAGACAAATATGTCAAAAATTTATCAAGAAACACAAAAAGGTTATAATTGTGTGATATAATTCATACAATTTGATATTCAAACTGAAATTCATAAATTGATAATTGGTTCTTGAGATGGAAGTACCGCAATTATATAGAATCCCTGACTTGCTTGAGGCCTAGACATGATAGTATTTACCTTATAATTCCAAGGGCCGTGACTACCCGTATATACCGAGAGTATACTGCAGCTCTTTACTGACAGTATATACGAGTAAATCTAAGACTTGAAATTATAAGCGTTAATGCTATCTAGATGATGATTTCGAATGTGATTGATATGATTTTTAATTCTGTTTGAGAATGGATGAATTGATTTGGATTCTGATTGAAAATGTTGATTGAAAAATGTTGATTTTTAAAAAATTAGTTGAAATATAATGAAACCACAATGAGGGGGAATGGGACGAGTCCCTGTGATGATATTCATAACTAAAATGATGATAATGAATTCAGCAAATCACTATGAGATTAGTGGATTGTGCTGTCAGATTGCTACTGTTAATACTTGACCGGTAGATCAAGTTAAGGGATGTCAAATTGAGAACTTGCTTGACTGAAATTTCCGTGGGAAGGAATGTTCCGAAGGAAACTTTTCGGTCTAATGGACCTTTATCATGTTAAAGATATGAATGATATGATCTGAATGAATTGTTATTTAATGATGAGTTCTATATAAGGGATATTTATCCCAGTGTTCTGTTGGGTTGACCAGAATATAAGGAACCCAGAATAAAATTGGATCTTAAGAAAAAGAGCTGTCCTCTACCTTGCGAGATGAGGACATCTCGCACTTTTTAAGTGGGGTAGAATGTAAGATTCCTCCCCAACCTTCGAGGTATACTGGAGTAAGAATCTTCCTTTCTGATCTTATAATTATTCCCTCTCTAAAATAAAAGAAAATTTCTGTTTAAAAAAGGAAGACCCTTTTCCTAGAATACTTCTCAGGAGTCACGCCTGTTTTAAGGATTTAGAACAATGAGTTTAGAAGTGAGAATCGGTGTTTTGGATACCAAGGTTTTGGTTTTCATTCGAGTACGGCCCAAAAGAAGTTCTTTATCTCTTGGGGAGTATAAGAAGTTATCCCTCAGATATTGTGATCCTTATATCTGAATTCAATGAAAGTAGGTGACTTAGCCTACAAGTTTCTTTTATCTCCTCATCTCAAAATTCTTAATGCCTTCTATAGAAAAATGTGTCAAACACAAATCATGGAAAGACGGTAAAACTTCAGTGGCAAGTTACCGTTGGCTTCTAGGTTACGCTAGCTCCTTCCTTTATATAAGTCGTAACTTTTACTTGTCGCTCACAGTAATCTTACTCCCATCAATCTCCTTTCTTTCTTAATCTCCTTCATGGCTTGGCAACAGGAATTAGTTTTATCCCTGATGATTTCTCACCTTCAAGACGTAAGAGAGTCTGTGAAGAAAGACTTTATAGAACAGTATGAGCGCTCACTTTTTCCTCACCTAGGAACTTCTGTAGCGCAGACCAAATGGCGGACCTATCAAAACATAACTAGGGTAACACCCTGGGGTCAGCAACACTTTCGTAACAATGTCCGCTTGGCCATGGTTATTGAAGCTTTGGGTTTGGGTCCCCGATACTACTGTGTCATGAGATCAAGGCATCTTGGGTTTTCTGAGCGGGTCTTCTTACTGGCATGTTTTCTTCCTCATGAGAAGATATGCCTTTACCCGTTTTTGGCTTGCCTCTCAGAGGTCCTTTTGTTAGATCACCTCATACCACTGAGATAGGTGCGGCAATAACCAGCAGAATCATTCCCATAGATGAGTTACCCTATACTTGTGCAGCTTGTGAGGACTGCTTTTGTGACCATATGATGGACGGGCTTATGGAAGTGTAAAGAGTTTCTCTATCTTTACTGTATAAGTTCCGAAAATGAATAAAGTTTAAATCTTGTTCTTATTTTGAATCTTGCTCTCTTTAAGACTTTTCTTGGTGGTTAATCGTGATTAAAATTTTTCTCTAAGTCTCATATTCGTGCATCTTGCGAAATTATTCCAAGTTGCGAGATGAGGACATCTCGCGTTTTTTAAGTGGGGTAGAATGTAAGATTCCTCCCCCAACCCCTTTTTGATGTCTAGTATATTCCCGTGTAATCAATTCCTTTTCTGAAATATAAGAGATCTTGTTTCTAACTGTTTTAGTCTAGAGAGAGAAAATTATTCTAGAGAGAGAATATTCAGATTATGAATATTTTTGGATAGAAAAATAACTCATCTTATTAAAATAAGTTCCCCTGAAACAGAAATTCAAAAAAGAATTTTCCAATGTGCAATTGGAATTAATTGGAAATAGGTATAAAGAACCTTAGTCTAAGGGTCTAGATTTTCAGAAATTTTTAGATTATGGTCCAATTAAGGTTCCTATGGACCAATAGCATCAATCCATGTGTAGGGAGGAGATAAATCCAATTTGAAAAAGAAGATACCCAAAAATGAGTAAATGCTCACATAAGATGAAGAGTTGAAAATGTACAAGGTTTATTAGTAAATAAACACATATGTAAGGAAGGGGAGTTCTTTAAAGGAGGTGCATATTTCACATAAGATGAAGAGTTGAAAATGTACAAGGTTTATTAGTAAAAAAAAAAAACTATGACACATATGTAAGGAAGAGGAGTTCTTTAAAGGAGGTGCATATTTCACATAAGATGAAGAGTTGAAAATGTACAAGGTTTATTAGTAAATAAACACATATGTAAGGAAGGGGAGTTCTTTAAAGGAGGTGCATATTTCACATAAGATGAAGAGTTGAAAATGTACAAGGTTTATTAGTAAAAAAACTATGACTCATATGTAAGGAAGAGGAGTTCTTTAAAGGAGGTGCATATTTCACATAAGATGAAGAGTTGAAAATGTACGAGGTTTATTAGTAAAAAACTATGAGCAATAAAATTTTGACACATATGTAAGGAAGGGGAATTCTTTAAAGGAGGTGCATATTTCACATGCTTGAATGAGTTTTAAACTCAAAAATAATGTGATATTTTTATCTCTCATCTCTCTTGAACCAAACCAAATCAAAATGGAACCAAACCGAATCAAAAAGTAACCAAACTAGGTCCAAATCTAGTCCCAATTCAACCAAACTGACTTGGAAAATTCTAGAATCAGTTTGTTTGGTTAGGAGCTCAAATTTTCCTATAAATAGAAGCCTTCCCTTGTTGAAAAAGATATAGAGTCTTATGCCTTGTTACTCTACTCCACCTAAGCCAAAATATATAGAGTTTTATGCCTTGTTACTCTACTCCACCTAAGCCAAAATATATAGTGTCTTATGCTTTGTTACTCTACTCCACCTAAGCCAAAATATATAGTGCCTTATACATTGTTACTCTACTCTGCCTAAGCCAAGAACTGTGAATTCTTTAATAATTCACTAGTTTTTGATACTCTCTCTTTCTTCAATCCCCATTGGTGGCTCCATCAACATACTAAACCAATTGATTGGTTGGGGGCCTCTACCATGAATAAAGAATCAAGCAAATTATAAGGTAAGTATATTGAATTTTGATCTTTTCTATAATTACTCAATGATTCTCTCTTCTCAACCCCTCTCAAGCTTGAGAAGTTTAATTGGTATGGTTTTTTAAGTGCTATTGAAGTTAATTGGTGAATAGTAGTGAAGAGTTACATAATTTAATAAATGCTATAGAAGTTAATTTCCAGTTATGTTTAAATTCTAATGGTTTTTATGTAATTTCTCTCTCTTACTCAAGAAATGGTCATACTCATGACCCATTCTTAATCCAAATGAAGCTTTTCATAAAGCTTTTCCTTAATCCAAGATTAAGCTATGCTTGAGGTCAAATTAATGGCTTTTTTCTATGCTTTTAGTTTATGTATATTGATGATTCAATCCATTATGGATTGATGATCCAATTAGAGACCATTCTAATTATTTTCTTAATGATCCAATTAGAGACCATTATGGATTGATGATCCAATTAGAGACCATTCTAATTATTTCTTTAATAATGAGCCTTATCCCTTAGAAAAAATTGAGATTTATCAGTCATAGTAGCGGAGCTATGGCAAAATTTTTATAGAAATTACGCATAAAATAATTTCATTCAAAGCATAAAAAGAGGACTTCCTACCATATTCTAGGAACTATCATCCTAGATTAATTAAAAGAATATTATTATGCATGGAGATATGGATGTTTGCATGTAGATGTAGAGGTATGGATGTGAGTGTGAATGTGGAGGTGGATGTATGCATGGAGATGTGGATGTATACATGTAGAAATAGATGTGTAGATGAGGATGTAAATGGAGATGTGGATGGATGCATGTAGATGTAGATGTATAGATGTAGATGTGAATGGAAATGTGGATGTATACATGTAGATGTAGATGTATAGATGTAGATGTGGATGTGGAGGTGGATGGATGCATGTAGATGTAGATGTATAGATGTAGATGGGAATGGAGATATGGATGTATGCATGTAAATGTAGATGTATAGATGTAGATGTGGATGTGGAGGTGGATGGATGCATGTAGATGTAGGTGTATAGATGTAGATGTGAATGGAGATATGGATGGATGCATATAGATGTAGATGTAGAGATGTAGATGTGGAGGTGGAGGTGGATGGAAGCATGTAGATGTAGATGTATAGATGTAGATGTGAATGGAGATGTGGATGTATGCATGTGGATGTAGGTGTATAGATGTAGATGTGGATGTAGAAGTGGATGTGTGCATGTAGATGTAGATGTATAGATGTGGATGTGAATGTGGAGGTGGATGTATGCATATAGATGTAGATGTATGGAGGTGAATGTGAATGTGGATGTGGATGTATGCATAGAGATGTAGATGTATGCATGTAGATGTGAATGTACGCATATAGATGTGGATGTATGGATGTGAATATACGATATGTGATGTGAGGGAATCTGAGTGATGAGATGGAAATGATGTGATGGGATGAGTATACATATAAATGGAATATGGAATAAGTAATGTAGACTGATGAGGGATAATGTGGAAAAATGAAAGTTAAAATAGAATTTGTATTGTAAACTGTTTGTAAATGCTGTTTGTAAAAGATTGTTTTATGTCAAGAATGCTGGGGGGAGCATTTTGACCGTCTTGTGATTAAGGTCGTGATGGTAAAGTTGCAACTGCTGACGGGGAGTCAATGAAGGACGTCTCGCGTAGCAAGGTCGGCCGAGGTCTTGACCAGCCTCGGTGCGATTAAAATGGTCAGCTTCCGGTACGGTGGATGAGGGGCCAAGGAAGCGGCCTATGCGTGAAGCGCTAGGTCACCTGCGAAGGATCCTAGAGGGTGCTGACCATACGGTGCTCGGGCTCTGGGTCGCCTAGGATACCCACGCGTGCGTCGAGGAAGATATTGGAACAGAGTTGGAGTTGTTTTCTGAAATCGGGCATGGATCTGGTTGATTGACCTTGCTGGTCTTCAATGGATGAGTCCATGGCCCCTTATATGGATCTGTTGGTTGATCTTGCTGATCTTCAACGAGAGTCCATCTTGATAAGTGATTATATTGCCGAGTATTAAGGGCTAGGAACTATCGAAACGGCCCCTGAGCGTTCTAGTTGCCAATGATGCCATATATACTCTGATGAAGGAATGATGGGATATTATGAATCAATGGGATAAATTGGAAGATTGTGATCAGTGATATTATGGTTTTATTAAAGGATTGTTTTAAACTGGCTGAATCTGGTTGAAAAAGGCAATTTCATATTGGGTGTGTGAGTGGTGTGACTAGTTTTATTTTGCATGAACATCCGGCTAGGGGGCCTTGGAACTCTTTTCCTTGGTACCCGGGACAAAACCTAACCAAATTCTTAATTGGATCCCATCACTACAGTGGTTGGGCGGTTGGCTAACCCATGGGATTGGATGGGGTTAGGCTGGACTGATGGATCCGTAAATCGAGACTCAAACTTTTGTTTTTACGATAGAAAAAAAAAATCCCGGACAGTAACTGTTCTATGGATAGGAATCAACGGCTGTGCCTCTTGAATGGGGAAAAAAGCGTTGATCCCAATGATCCAAGTGCAAGTTTCTTCCTTGAACTGACTAAGTATCTTATAGATGTAATTGGATCATCTCGATCAGAAATGATCTTGACTACGTTAGAGTAAAAAGTTATCCTGGTGGAATCGCCCGTGCTTCCGGTTAAGAAAGTTTTTCCGGGTTCGGTTTTGGAATAACCGACGGATTAGTCTCTTATCCGGATATCCGTGGGCGAGGCCCCGAGTGTGGGACCCCTGTCCCGCGCGAGAAGCGCTACTTCCGCTGCCAGTAACCCGAATCCGTTGCTCGGTGGGAACAGGGATCTTACACTTTACCTTTTGCACAAAAGTAGTCAGTTGCCTTGTATTCTTTGGTGTAGGAAGAAGAAGAAGAGACTTGACTTTATCAGGATCTGGATCAATACCATTCTCTGAAACAACATGGCCCAAGAGTTTTACCCTCGGTTGAGCCAAAAAATACTTTTTTGGATTTAATTGACCACCACACTCATCATAACACTGAAAAACTGTAGCCAGCCTATCACAATGCTCTTGCCTGGAGCTGTATATACAAAAATCATCAATAAAATCCTTGACAAACTTGTTCAAAAAAGGAGATAATACCCAATTTGCCCTTTTCTGATAGTAGGCTGGTCCATTCACATCAATCCAAAAGGAAGAACTTTGTAGCAGAAACACCCCCAAGGTGTAATGAAAATCGTCTTGCGCTGATCTTCTTTTGCAATCTTTAACTGAAAATAAACCCATCACAAACACTGTACCTTTCATATCCAGCTACAGTATCCAAAATCTCATCCAAAAAAGGTAGGGGGTAAGGATCCTTTTTTGTAGCAGCATTCAAAGGTTTGAAATCCACACAAATACGCCACCTGCCATCCTTCTTTGGACTCACTACTGTAGGACTTACCCACTCAGTTGTCTCCACTTGTGTAATGAAACCTGCACTCAACAGCTTATCAACTTCCTCTCTCAGGGCCTGCATTTGTTCTCGTCCCATCCTGCGAAGCTTCTGCCTAACTGTTCTTACACCTTCTTTCAATTCAATCCTCAAATCTGGCCCTTTAAATCCTCGAATCTCCTTATAAGAGGTGATGAACAATTCTGGAAAATGAGACAGCATATTAACATACCTGACCTTTTCTCCACTCGAGAGATCCGGACTCAGCATTCCTTCAATCAGCTCCTGCTGCTGCTTCACTTCTATCTTTGGCTGCAGTAATTCCTCGATCACTTCATATGACCCCAAAGTATCTTCTCCCTCTTCATGCACTTCTTTATCTTCATTACCTTGTTGCTCTGATACTAGGAAAGCCACATCTACCTCTTCTTCACTAGAAGCAGTAGTAAGTCGATGAATCCATCTCCTATTCAGAAGTACTGGTGGTAGTTTCCTCTTCACTCGAATCCTGTGGCCTCTCCCACACATCATTCAAAGATCTCCTACTATGCATCTCAAAAGATTTTTTATTACCCCGCTTATTATGCAAAGAAATGGTCCCATACCTCCAGTCTTGTACTGCACCCACCACTTGCAACCAGGGTCGTCCAAGAATAATTGGAAAAGCACCAAGACCCGCAGGCATCACATGAAAATCTACAGTAGCTTTGACATTAAAAGCTTCAATTTTCGATTCCTTTACCATACCAGAACATTTTACCTTTTGATGATTAGCCATCCTGATTCGAAAACTAGAAACCCCAGACACCCTCAAGCCTGACTGCTCCACACATGATTGGGTAATCACATAGATTTGAGCTCCTCCATCTATATAGGCCTGACCAAGGTTCCTACCTTCACTCCACACCTCCACACCTCCACAATAGGGCAAATATCTGGAAGCTCTTCTAAAGATAGTACTTTGACTGACCTCTTCTCTGACTCCTTTTCCATTGGATTCACAAGTCCCTTCCATTGCCTTCTCAATTTTGGCCACCAACTTCCCAAAGGTGATGTTGGCCTTCCTATTCACCAAATCAGATTTCAAGTCATAGCTAGTTTTTCCATCCCCCCTGACACCTGGAACCTTCTACGAGGCTTCAGTTTCCTTTTGGCTTTCACATCTTCTCCTTCGTGCTGCTTCCCCTTCTTACGGCTGGTGGGTCCAGCTACTCCCTTTGCTTCTCTTTCATCCGTTTTGCGCTTGCCAACGGGCATCACATCCCCTTCTTCTCTCACGTGAACATTCTCTAGAGTAACAACATTCACAACCTTTGCCTTCCCCTTCTCCTCAGCTGTGATTCCACTAGGGCCTGCTTGATCCTTAATATCAATACCATAGTCGTTTGACCTGTCAGGTAATTGTGAAGGTAGTGGTGGGTACATATCACCACCCATTCGCTGAGGCTTATCACAATCTATACTTAGATGACCAAGCTCACCACAATTCCAGCATGTAGGGATGAAACGACGGCCCCTACCACGACCCCGTCCATACCCTGCTTGTCCATCTCCCCCTTCATGTGATTATTGCCTCTACCTCTACCACGTCCACCACCTGTACTTCCCATTAAATTTAAGCTCAAATTCTTCATAAGATCAATCATCTGTTTCATATCCTGTCGCAATCCCTCATCAAAACCTACAGGAACCGTAGGTACTCCTTGACGGGGGATTTTTTTTTGCGAGCTTTTTTTGCCGAGCTTTTTGGAGCAATGAACAAGGAGTCCGAGCTTTGCAAAGGACCATGAACTTACTATGAGCTTTGTAAAGGACCAAGAACTTACTTACATATAAATAACAAGCTTTGAAAGATCAACAATATAAATTTCAATCTTTTGATCCACATCATACTTATTGATATAATTACATATATTCATATATGTAACTAAATTCATGCACCTCATACATATACACATACAAAATATACATATACATACATACATGCAAGAGCTACCTACATACATACTAACATATATACATATACATACATACATGCAAGAGCTACCTACATACATACTAACATATATACATACATACATACATACATACTTTCTTACTTACTTAAAGGAAAAAAACAATCCTTTAAAGATAAAAAATATATATATCGATCTGTAAAGTTCCAAACCATGAAAATCTCGATTACAAAGTCTTTGATCCACATCATACTTATTGATATAATTATATATATACATATATCTACCTAAATTCATACACCTCATACATATACATATACATACATACATATATACAAGAGCCACCTACGCAGCACTAACATATATACATACATTCCATACATACATACTTTCTTACTTACTTAAATATAAAACACAATCTTTTAAAGATCAAAAATGTATATATCGATCTTTAAACTTCCAAACCATGACAATCTCGAATACAAAGTCTTTTGATCCACAAATTATAGCATTCTAATTATAGCATTCTTCTACATGTCATCCCGACCTAATGAGAAATCTCCCAGACATGCTTTGGTTACCTCCATGTCATTCTCTATCCCCATATAGTGCCTTTTTAACTCTTGGCATGCACGTCCCAAGCCTCCACATCCCGCAAAAACGTCCAAGACACTATCTCCTTCACTTGAGAAGGTCTCCACTAGCCACCTACAATGAAATACAATCATAAACGTGCATCTAAGTATTTTGAAAAAGTAGCTATGAAAATGACCAGAATGAAAATTGTCTCACCTAAAGAACATAGGAGATCTTTCTGCACCACCTCGAATGTAGCGCTCCAAGACCATTGTGCATTGGAATGGATGCTTCTTATTCTTCTCAAAAATGAAATTTCGTTGAGCGTTGAATAACTTCTTTGAAACATTTTGCCCAGCCTCACGATCAATAATAGGGACATGGCAATTTACTCGATAGAACATACTAAGCGCCAATGTATCCACCTACCATAACGAGAAAACATTATGTTTGGATATCCATACCACATAACATGTATACACAAAGGGAAATATTTTAGAGATTATGACTTACCCGTTCTCCATTGTCATACAAATAACTTGATTCCACATGAACAGACATTGTTCGATGCATGACCAATCCAACTTTCTTTCCCATGGAATATATTTTAGGAAGTTGATCCATTAGACTCAAACACACAAACCAACCCTCATCAGCCACAAACAAACCAACAAAACTGAGTGTGGCACGTATCAATGATGAAGAAACTTGATTCCATGAGGGACACCCATCTGTATCTACATCAACAACTTGTAAACCTGTAGGAAAGTCAGCCCATACGAGGCGAGCCACTGTATCTGAGGGAGCACCTCTATGAGATAGAGCCTTGGGAATCTTCATCAAGAATTCTTCCACACTACATAAAAGATTTATGATGTTTGGTTTTGGTAAGTACAACTTGGAAAACTAATTATATGGTGAAATTATTCTTTTTACCTATCTGAGCCCTCCGAAAGAGTGTGGATGTCTACCAGCAATATGTGTGAAAAACATCTCTCACCTGCAAGTAAACAAGACAAAAAATGAGATGCATTTCGAAAGCACACACTTCTCAAAATAAATTTGCAATGGAAAGTACTCTTACTAGTCATGTCCATGATGTCACGTTGTCCTGACACCTCCCCCTCTTGAAGATGCTCTGGAGGGTCTCTCTCTTGATTTTCATTTGTGGGGTCTCCCTCTTGAACATCATGCATAATGTCAAGACGTCTCTTTGTTCGCCTCTCACGTTGCACTTGAGATGATGTAGATGTATGCTCTTGGTGTGATTGTGGCACTCGTGACAGTGGTGTGGATGGTTTTGGGGCCACGCGTGAGGATCCAACTACTGGAGACTGGGTCAAGATTGTTGGCTGTGGGGAAGGTATTCTAGAGTCTTCTTGAGTTGGGGGCTCTCTTTCAAGCTCAGATTGGCAATTCTTAAATTCTTCAAGAAATAGATCAAGATAATTAGTAAAAAGGTAAAAATCCCCATATCTTTTTGTATATGTATATGTATGTAGATGTATATGTATATGTACATGTATGTGTATGTGTATATGCATATGTATATGTATATGTATGTAGGTATGTATATATGTATATGTATGTAGGCATGTGTCTATGTATATGTATGTGTATGTATATGTATGTAGGTATATGTATCTATTTATATGTATATGTATGTAGGTATGTATATATCAAAACTTAACAATGTTTCTTTAAAATCTAACATGCCAATTCTTAAATGTAACATGAACTCTGTATGTATGTAGGAATTTAGTGTATGTATGTAGGTATGTATTTATGTATGCATATGTATATATACATATGTATTTGTATATGTATATATCTGTATGTATATGTATCTAATATGTATATGCATATGGATAGTTTACATATGTATAGGTAGGAAGGTTTACATAAACATATACATTTACATTTACATGCATATAATTTAGTAGAAAGCAAAAAAGTACCTTTTTCTAGGAGCTCCTCACTTGGAGGCACATGATTTAGAGGATAGTCCAACCACCAAGGACATCTCTTAAATTCCCAATCAGAAACCCCTCTCTCAACCCATTCCTTCGGATACATTGTTTCCGAGGAATTTGGATCTACCCATTCTTTGATTGCTTCCGTCTCTTCGTCCATTAGACCTTGGCCAATGAGTAGCTGCACCCACCTACATGTCCAAAATAAAACAAACAGTACTAAAATATTTTTTTAAAAGCGTATATGTATTTTCTACAAAAATGTAATGGCATTGGAAGATATATACCTATAGACAACCCTCTTTGCGGCATTCTCCACCTCAGGTTGCTTTTGGCCTTCCTTTACTTTTCCAATCTTTGCCCACACCTCATGGAAGGCCCATGGTATGTGTTTCAATCGCTCCTCTTGCACCCATTGCATAAATGGTGGGATGTAGATAACATCATCATATACCAATAAACCCTCCAAAATAGAGTCTGCCTCTCCTATTAGCTCTTCCCAATACAACTCTTTCTTCATATGCAGCAACGTCTTTTTGTTATCCCCAAACATCTCTGAAATTACCTTGTCCTTTGCCCGGTCATAAGCATTTGAAGCAATTCCGTCTTCCTATTTCAGCATCATACCAAACCCATAAGAGATTAGATATTAAGGTTAGTTTATGTTAAGGGAGGTTTATTGACATGTGACATACCTTTGAGTTGAAATCCGAGATATGGCGACTGTGTAGAGCTTTTCTTTGGTCAGAGCAACCAATCCCTTCTTGAACCAATCATAGTTATATACGAGTTGAAAGAATGCATCACCATTGGATGGGTTTGCAATTATGAGCATCTTGTACGCTCTATCTCGAAATGTTTGCTCTACACCACGTCTGGCTTTCTCACATTTTGTCTCATATTCTTGCAACCCCATGGCATGTCTATCAATGCATGATATAGCTTGCTTCACCGCATTTTCAAACGGTGTCTACGTATAACGAAAAGGACTCATTATCACTCACACGATTAAAAAACATTGATAATCCGTTTATTAATGATATTGGAAAATGCAAACACTACCTTCCACACAAGCTGTGCCAAGATTGTAGCTGGAGCATTGTACCATTGCTCTCCACTTCGTCGCTCCAAACTAAGCTCCATTAAAGCCCACCTCCTTACGTCTTCACCTAGGTAGTCCAATATGGATGATTTGTCCGCCATTCCAAATCGTTGAAACATGAAGATCTCATGTGACAATGTGGGTGTCACACTAGTGCGCACCAATCTGTGTTGTAAAGAGTCACAATGAGCTAAGAACTTAACTATGACTTCACAATGTCCATAATTAAGTAGAGAGAGATCACTTACTCATTTTGAGATCGCAAAGCCAATAGCAATTCTCCTTCTTGCTTCTTGTCCACAACCAAAAATTGACATTTGACCCGGACATGGCATGAGGGGCTATGAGACCAAGCTAGAGAAAGCAAAATAAAGATATTACAATATATTACTTTTAATGTTGCATAAAATCACTCTATGACATTCAAAAGAACATACCTTCGCGCACTCGAGACATCCATGCCTTCACACGATGATTGCCATCCCAAACAAGAAACTTCTTACCACTGAGATCCTCCCACTCAGTTCCTCTGATTTCATCCTCAAATCTGTCATGTTGTACCACCCAGTTTGGTCCCCATTCTTGCAAGTCTATTTGTGTGACCGCGAAATACATAGAGCTTCCTGGACGTGTAAGTGAAACTAAAAAAGGAGGAGATGCTTCGACATAACCATGGCAGTCAAAAGAATCACGAAACACCTCAAGCTGGGTAGAAACTGTATGGATGGATTCATTTGGAATCAGCCTGCATAAAGGGACCAATGGGGTAGAGGAATTGCGTTGCACAAAAAACTTAGTGAATACATCACCAAGCAATCCCAATTCAATAGATTTTCCAAGAAGCCTTCTATGGGTCTCCCCTTGACCAGTACTAGATTCAGGAATCTCCGTGTGAGTTGGAGGAGGTGAGCTCATTTCGTTCTCCAACACAAGCACTTCTTCCTCATGACCAAGAGAATTATGCGCTTCTGTTTCCTCTCTAACTGTGAGATCCCTGTTCCCACCACACAACGGATTCGGGGTACTAGCAGCGGAAGTAGCACATCGGGCGCGGACCAGGGGTCTCACACTCGGGGCCTCGCCCACGGATATCCAGACAAGAGACTAATCCGTCGGTTTGTCCAAAACCGAAACCGGAAAAACTTCCTTTATCCGGAAAGCATGGGCGATTCCACCAGGAAAACTTTTTACTCTAACGTAGTCAAGATCATTTCTGATCAAACTGATCCAATTACATCTTCAAGATACTTGATCAGATCAAGGAAGAAACTTGCACTTGGATCATTGGGATCAACGCTTTTTTCCCCATTCAAGAGGCACAGCCGTTGATTCCTATCCATAGAACAATTACTATCCGGGATTTACTTTATCTATCGTAATAACAAAAGTTGAGTCTCGATTTACGGATCCATCAGTCCAGCCTAACCCCATCCGATCCCATGGGTTAGCCAACCGCCCAACCACTGTAGTGATGGGATCCAATTTGGAATTTGGTTAGGTTTTGTCCCGGGTACCAAGGAAAAGAGTTCCAAGGCCCCCTAGCCGGAATTTCATGCAAACATAAAACTAGCCACACCACTTACACACCCAATATGAAAATTGCCTTTTTCTTAGCATCAGCTAACTTTAAAACAATCCTTTAATGAAACCATAGTACCACTGACCACAATCTCCCAATTTATCCAGTTGATTCATAATTTCCCATCATTCCTTCATCAGAGTATCTATGGCATCATTGGCAACTAGAACGCTCACCACCTGTCCACACAGGGGCCGTTTCAATAGTTCCTAGCCCATAATACTCAACAATATAATCACTTATCAAGATGGACTCTCGTTGAAGATCAGCAAGATCAACCAACAGATCCATATAAAAGAGCCATGGACTCATCCGTTGAGGACCAGCAAGGTCAGTCAACCAGATCCATGCCCGGTTCCAAAAAACAACTCTTACTCCTTGTTCCAATATCTTCCTCGACGCACGCGTGGGTATCCTGGGCGACCCAGAGCCCGAGCACCGTATGGTCAGCACCCTCTAGGATCCTTCGCAGGTGACCTAGCGCTTCACTCATAGGCCGCTTCCTTGGTCCCTCATCCACCGTACCGGAAGCTCACCATTTTAATCGAACCGAGGCTGGTCAAGACCTCGGCCGACCTTGCTACGCGAGACGTCCTCCATTGACTCTCCGTCAGCAGTTGCAACTTTATCAGTTAGGTCTCCACGACCTTAATCACAAGACGGTCAAAATGCTTTCCCAGCATTCTTGACATAAAACAGCCATTTACAAACAGTTTACAAATACAATTTCTATATTAACTCTCATTTTTCCACATTATCCCTCATACAATCCACATTACTTATTCCACATTTCATTTATATGTGTACTCATCCAATCATATCATTTTCCATCTCTTCCCTTCAGATTCCTTCACATCACATATCATATATTCACATCCATATCCACATCCATACATCCACATCCACATCCACATTCACATCCATACATCCACATCTACATGCTTAACTCCATTTTCACATCCTCATTTATACATCCACATCCCATATCCACATTCATACATACACATCCATATCCACATCCATATCCGCATTCATTCATACACATCCATATCCACATCCACATGCATACATTCATTATCACGTCCTCATTCATACATCCACATCCACATACATACATACATACATCCACATCCACATCCACATTCCCATTCACATCTATACATCCATATCTACATGCACATTTCATCCATACATCCACATCTATATCCTCATTCACATCCATACATCCACATTCATGCATCCACATCTACATGCTTATCTCCATTTTCACATCCTCATTTATACATCCACATCCCATATCCACATTCATACATACGCATCCATATCCACATCCACATGCATACATATATCCACATCCACATTCCCATTCACATATATACATCCATATCTACATGCACATTCACATCCATACATCCACATCTATATGCTCATTCACATCCATACATCCACATTCATGCATCCACATATACATGCATACATCCATACATCCACATCCACATTTACATCCATGCATCCACATCTACATCCTCATTCACATCCATACATCCACATTCATACATCCATACATCCACATGCATACATATATCCACATCCACATCCACATCCACATGCATACATATATCCACATCCACATCCACATGCATACATATATCCACATCCACATTCCCATTCACATATATACATCCATATCTACATGCACATTCACATCCATACATCCACATCTATATGCTCATTCACATCCATACATCCACATTCATGCATCCACATCTACATGCATGCATCCATACATCCACATCCACATTTACATCCATGCATCCACATCTACATCCTCATTCACATCCATACATCCACATTCATACATCCATACATCCACATGCATACATATATTTTATCACTTCCCATATCTTTTATGCATACCTCTATGCATGAAATTCAATTATGCTAAAAGTAACACTTTTATAATAAAATATTCAACTTTTATGCATACCTCTATGCATGAAATCCAATATGATAAAACTAACACTTTTGATATAAAAAAAATTATCCTTTATGCATACTTCTATGCATGAAAATTAAAAATGATAAACGTAACACTTTTGATATAAAAAAATTATCCTTTATGCATGATATTAAAATTCAATTTCTCCATGATTATAATGAAATTCTTTCAATTAATCTAGGATGATAATTCCTAGAATATGGTAGGAAGTCCTCTTTTTATGCTTTGAATGAAATTATTTTATGCATAATTTTTATAAAAATTTTGCCATAGCTCCGCTGCTATGACTGATAAATCTCAATTTTTTCTAAGGGATAAAGCTTATCATTAAGGAAATAATTAAAATGGTCTCTAATTGGATCATTAATCTATAATGGATTGAATCATCAATATGCATAAACTAAAAGCATAGAAAAAAGCCATTAATTTGGCCTCAAGCATAGCTTAATCTTGGATTAAGAAAAAGCTTTATGAAAAGCTTCATTTGGATTGAGAATGGGTCATGAGTATGACCATTTCTTGAGTGAGAGAGAGAAATTACATAAAAACCATTAGAATTTAAACATAAATAAAAATTAACTTCAATAGCATTTAATAAATTATGTAACTCTTCACTACTATTCACCAATTAACTTTAATAGCATTTAAAAAACCATACCAATTAAGCTTCTCAAGCTTGAGAGGGGTTGAGAAGAGAGAAACATTGAGAAATTATAGAAAAGATCAATATTCACTAATTACCTTACAAATTGCTTGATTCTTTGTTCACGGTAGAGGCCCCCAACCAATCAATTGGTTAAGTATGTTGATGGAGCCACTAATGGGGATTGAAGAAAGAGGGAAGCACCAAAAACTAGTGAATTATTAAATGAATTCACAGTTCTTGGCTTAGGTGGAGTAGAGTAACGATGCATAAACACTATATATTTTTCAACAAGGGGGAGGCTTCTATTTATAGGAAAAATTGAGCTCCTAACCAAACAAACTGATTCTAGAATTTTCTAAATCAGTTTGGTCAATATTTGACCATTTTTAGGTCAGTTAAGCTAACTTTTTGGAACTAGACTTGAATGAGGAGAGAGGAGAGATGAAATATCTCAATTTTTATGAGTTTAAAACTCATTCAAGCATGTGAAATATGCACCTCCTTTAAAGAACTCCCCTTCCTTACATATGTGTCATAATGGAATCATTTTAATATTGCTCATAGTTTTTTTACTAATAAACCTTGTACATTTTCAACTCTTCATCTTATGTGAAATATGCACCTCCTTTAAAGAACTCCCCTTCCTTACATATGTGTCATAATGGAATCATTTTAATATTGCTCATAGTTTTTTACTAATAAACCTTGTACATTTTCAACTCTTCATCTTATGTGAGCATTTAAGGGACTCCCCTTCCTTACATATGTGTCATAATAAAATCATTATACCCAAAATATCTCATATTTTTAATATTGCACATAGTTTTTTACTAATAAACCTTGTACATTTTCAACTCTTCACCTCATGTGAGCATTTACTCATTTTTGGGTATTTTCTTTTTACAAGTTGGATTTATCTCCTCCCTACACATGGATTGATGCTATTGGTCCATAGGAACCTTAATTGGACCATAGTCTAAAGATTTCTGAAAATCTAGACCCTTAGACTAAGGTTCTTTATACCTATTTCCAATTAATTCCAATTGCACATTGAAAAATTCTTTTTGAATTTCTGTTTCAGGGGAACTCATCTGAATTATAAGAGATATTTTTCTATCCAAAAATATTCAAAATCTGAATATTCTCTCTCTAGAATATTTTTCTCTCTCTAGGCTAAAATAGTTAGAAACAAGGTCTTTATATTTCTGAAGAGGGATTGATTATAGGGAAAGATACTAGACATCAAAAAGGGGGTGGGGGAGGAATCTTACATTCTACCCCACTTAAAAAATGCGAGATGTCCTCATCTCGCAAACTGGGATAATTTCGCAAGATGCACGAATATGAGACTTAGAGAAAAATCAAGATTAACCACCAAGAAACGTCTTAAAGAGAGCAAGATTCAAAATAAGAACAAGATTTAAACTTTATTCATTCTCGGAACTTATACAGTAAAGATAGAAGAACTCTTTACACTTCCATAAGCCCGTCCATCATATGATCACAAAAGCAGTCCTCACAAGCTGCACAAGTATAAGGTAACTCATCTATGGGAATGATCCTGTGGGTTATTGCTGCGCCTATCTCAGTGGTATGAGGTGTTCTAAAAAAAGGACCTCTGAGAGGCAAGCCAAAAACGGGGTAAAGGCATATCTTCTCATGAGGAAGAAAACACGCCAGTAAGAAGACCCGCTCAGAAAACCCAGGATGCCTTGATCTCATGACGCAGTAGTATCGGGGACCCAAACCCAAAGCTTCAATAACCATGGCCAAGCGGACATTGTTACGAAAGTGCTGCTGACCCCAGGGTGTTACCCTAGTTATGTTTTGATAGGTCCGCCATTTGGTTTGCGCTACAGAAGTTCCCAAGTGAGGGAAAAGTGAGCGCTCGTACTGCTCTATAAAATCCTTCTTCACAGATTCACTTGCGTCTTGAAGATGAGGAATCATTATGGATAAAACTAGTTCTTGTTGCCAAGCCATGAAGGAGATTAAGAAAGAAAGGAGATCGATGGAAGTAAGATTACTGTGAGCGACAAGTAAAAGTTACGACTTATATAAAGGAAGGAGCTAGCGTAACTTAGAAGCCAACGGTAACTTGCCACTGAAGTTTTACCGTCTTTCCATGATTTGGGTTTGACACATTTTTCTATAGAAGACATTAAGAATTTTGAGATGAAGAGATAAAAGAAGCTTGTAGGCTAAGTCACCTACTTTCATTGAATTCAGATATAAGGCTCACAATATCTGGGGGATAACTTCTTAAACTCCCCAATAGATAAAGAACTTCTTTTGGGCCGTACTCGAATGAAAACCAAAACCTTGGTATCCAAAACACCGATTTTCACTTCTGAACTCATTGTTCTGAATCCTTAAAATAGGCGTGACTCCTGAGAAGTATTCTAGGAAAAGGGTTTTCCTTTTTTAAACAGAAACTTTCTTTTATTTTAGAGAGGGATTAATTATAAGATCAGAAAGGGAGATTCTTACTCCTGTATACCTCGAAGGCAGGGGAGGAATCTTACATTCTACCCCACTTAAAAAGTGCGAGATGTCCTCATCTCGCAAGGTAGAGGACAGCTCTTTTTCTTAAGATCCAATTTTATTCTGGGGTTCCTTATATTCTGGTCAACCCAACAGAACACTAGGATAAATATCCCTTATATAGAACTCATCATTAAATAACAATTCATTCAGATTATATCATTCATATCTTTAACATGATAATGGTCCATTAGACCGAAAAGTTTCCTTCGGAACATTCCTCCACGGAAATTCAGTCAAGCAAGTCCTCAATTTGACATCCCTTAACTTGATCTACCGATCAAGTATTAACAGCAGCAATCTGACAGCACAACCCACTAATCTCATAGTGATTTGCTGAATTCATTATCATCATTCTAGTTATGAATATCATCACTGGGACTCGTCCCATTCATCCTCATTGTGGTTTTGTTCAGATTTTTATATTTCAACTAATTTCAAAAATCATCATTTTTCAATCAGAATTTTCAATCAGAATCCAATTCAATTCATCAATTCTCAAACAGAATTAAAAATCATATCAACCACATTCGAATTCATCATCTAGATAGCATTAACGCTTATAATTTCAAGTCTTAGATTTACTCGTATATACTGTCAGTAAAGAGCTGCAGTATACTCTCGGTATATACGGGTAGTCACGGCCCTTGGAATTATAAGGTAAATACCATCATGTCTAGGCCTCAAGCAAGTCAAGGATTCTATATAATTGCGGTACTTCCATCTGAAGACCCAATTACCAATTTAAAAAATTTTAGTTTGAATATCAATTTGTATGACTTATATCACACAATTACAACCTTTTTGTGTTTCTTGATAAATTTTTGACATATTTGTCTTCTCAGTTGATCTTTATTAACCAAATGCTCTGATACCAACTGTGAGATCCCTGTTCCCACCACACAACGGATTCGGGGTACTAGCAGCGGAAGTAGCACATCGGGCGCGGACCAGGGGTCTCACACTCGGGGCCTCGCCCACGGATATCCAGACAAGAGACTAATCCGTCGGTTTGTCCAAAACCAAAACCGGAAAAACTTCCTTTATCCGGAAAGCATGGGCGATTCCACCAGGAAAACTTTTTACTCTAACGTAGTCAAGATCATTTCTGATCAAACTGATCCAATTACATCTTCAAGATACTTGATCAGATCAAGGAAGAAACTTGCACTTGGATCATTGGGATCAACGCTTTTTTCCCCATTCAAGAGGCACAGCCGTTGATTCCTATCCATAGAACAATTACTATCCGGGATTTACTTTATCTATCGTAATAACAAAAGTTGAGTCTCGATTTACGGATCCATCAGTCCAGCCTAACCCCATCCGATCCCATGGGTTAGCCAACCGCCCAACCACTGTAGTGATGGGATCCAATTTGGAATTTGGTTAGGTTTTGTCCCGGGTACCAAGGAAAAGAGTTCCAAGGCCCCCTAGCCGGAATTTCATGCAAACATAAAACTAGCCACACCACTTACACACCCAATATGAAAATTGCCTTTTTCTTAGCATCAGCTAACTTTAAAACAATCCTTTAATGAAACCATAGTACCACTGACCACAATCTCCCAATTTATCCAGTTGATTCATAATTTCCCATCATTCCTTCATCAGAGTATCTATGGCATCATTGGCAACTAGAACGCTCACCACCTGTCCACACAGGGGCCGTTTCAATAGTTCCTAGCCCATAATACTCAACAATATAATCACTTATCAAGATGGACTCTCGTTGAAGATCAGCAAGATCAACCAACAGATCCATATAAAAGAGCCATGGACTCATCCGTTGAGGACCAGCAAGGTCAGTCAACCAGATCCATGCCCGGTTCCAAAAAACAACTCTTACTCCTTGTTCCAATATCTTCCTCGACGCACGCGTGGGTATCCTGGGCGACCCAGAGCCCGAGCACCGTATGGTCAGCACCCTCTAGGATCCTTCGCAGGTGACCTAGCGCTTCACTCATAGGCCGCTTCCTTGGTCCCTCATCCACCGTACCGGAAGCTCACCATTTTAATCGAACCGAGGCTGGTCAAGACCTCGGCCGACCTTGCTACGCGAGACGTCCTCCATTGACTCTCCGTCAGCAGTTGTAACTTTATCAGTTAGGTCTCCACGACCTTAATCACAAGACGGTCAAAATGCTTTCCCAGCATTCTTGACATAAAACAGCCATTTACAAACAGTTTACAAATACAATTTCTATATTAACTCTCATTTTTCCACATTATCCCTCATACAATCCACATTACTTATTCCACATTTCATTTATATGTGTACTCATCCAATCATATCATTTTCCATCTCTTCCCTTCAGATTCCTTCACATCACATATCATATATTCACATCCATATCCACATCCATACATCCACATCCACATCCACATTCACATCCATACATCCACATCTACATGCTTAACTCCATTTTCACATCCTCATTTATACATCCACATCCCATATCCACATTCATACATACACATCCATATCCACATCCATATCCGCATTCATTCATACACATCCATATCCACATCCACATGCATACATTCATTATCACGTCCTCATTCATACATCCACATCCACATACATACATACATACATCCACATCCACATCCACATTCCCATTCACATCTATACATCCATATCTACATGCACATTTCATCCATACATCCACATCTATATCCTCATTCACATCCATACATCCACATTCATGCATCCACATCTACATGCTTATCTCCATTTTCACATCCTCATTTATACATCCACATCCCATATCCACATTCATACATACGCATCCATATCCACATCCACATGCATACATATATCCACATCCACATTCCCATTCACATATATACATCCATATCTACATGCACATTCACATCCATACATCCACATCTATATGCTCATTCACATCCATACATCCACATTCATGCATCCACATATACATGCATACATCCATACATCCACATCCACATTTACATCCATGCATCCACATCTACATCCTCATTCACATCCATACATCCACATTCATACATCCATACATCCACATGCATACATATATCCACATCCACATCCACATCCACATGCATACATATATCCACATCCACATCCACATGCATACATATATCCACATCCACATTCCCATTCACATATATACATCCATATCTACATGCACATTCACATCCATACATCCACATCTATATGCTCATTCACATCCATACATCCACATTCATGCATCCACATCTACATGCATGCATCCATACATCCACATCCACATTTACATCCATGCATCCACATCTACATCCTCATTCACATCCATACATCCACATTCATACATCCATACATCCACATGCATACATATATTTTATCACTTCCCATATCTTTTATGCATACCTCTATGCATGAAATTTAATTATGCTAAAAGTAACACTTTTATAATAAAATATTCAACTTTTATGCATACCTCTATGCATGAAATCCAATATGATAAAACTAACACTTTTGATATAAAAAAAATTATCCTTTATGCATACTTCTATGCATGAAAATTAAAAATGATAAAAGTAACACTTTTGATATAAAAAAATTATCCTTTATGCATGATATTAAAATTCAATTTCTCCATGATTATAATGAAATTCTTTCAATTAATCTAGGATGATAATTCCTAGAATATGGTAGGAAGTCCTCTTTTTATGCTTTGAATGAAATTATTTTATGCATAATTTTTATAAAAATTTTGCCATAGCTCCGCTGCTATGACTGATAAATCTCAATTTTTTCTAAGGGATAAAGCTTATCATTAAGGAAATAATTAAAATGGTCTCTAATTGGATCATTAATCTATAATGGATTGAATCATCAATATGCATAAACTAAAAGCATAGAAAAAAGCCATTAATTTGGCCTCAAGCATAGCTTAATCTTGGATTAAGAAAAAGCTTTATGAAAAGCTTCATTTGGATTGAGAATGGGTCATGAGTATGACCATTTCTTGAGTGAGAGAGAGAAATTACATAAAAACCATTAGAATTTAAACATAAATAAAAATTAACTTCAATAGCATTTAATAAATTATGTAACTCTTCACTACTATTCACCAATTAACTTTAATAGCATTTAAAAAACCATACCAATTAAGCTTCTCAAGCTTGAGAGGGGTTGAGAAGAGAGAAACATTGAGAAATTATAGAAAAGATCAATATTCACTAATTACCTTACAAATTGCTTGATTCTTTGTTCACGGTAGAGGCCCCCAACCAATCAATTGGTTAAGTATGTTGATGGAGCCACTAATGGGGATTGAAGAAAGAGGGAAGCACCAAAAACTAGTGAATTATTAAATGAATTCACAGTTCTTGGCTTAGGTGGAGTAGAGTAACGATGCATAAACACTATATATTTTTCAACAAGGGGGAGGCTTCTATTTATAGGAAAAATTGAGCTCCTAACCAAACAAACTGATTCTAGAATTTTCTAAATCAGTTTGGTCAATATTTGACCATTTTTAGGTCAGTTAAGCTAACTTTTTGGAACTAGACTTGAATGAGGAGAGAGGAGAGATGAAATATCTCAATTTTTATGAGTTTAAAACTCATTCAAGCATGTGAAATATGCACCTCCTTTAAAGAACTCCCCTTCCTTACATATGTGTCATAATGGAATCATTTTAATATTGCTCATAGTTTTTTTACTAATAAACCTTGTACATTTTCAACTCTTCATCTTATGTGAAATATGCACCTCCTTTAAAGAACTCCCCTTCCTTACATATGTGTCATAATGGAATCATTTTAATATTGCTCATAGTTTTTTACTAATAAACCTTGTACATTTTCAACTCTTCATCTTATGTGAGCATTTAAGGGACTCCCCTTCCTTACATATGTGTCATAATAAAATCATTATACCCAAAATATCTCATATTTTTAATATTGCACATAGTTTTTTACTAATAAACCTTGTACATTTTCAACTCTTCACCTCATGTGAGCATTTACTCATTTTTGGGTATTTTCTTTTTACAAGTTGGATTTATCTCCTCCCTACACATGGATTGATGCTATTGGTCCATAGGAACCTTAATTGGACCATAGTCTAAAGATTTCTGAAAATCTAGACCCTTAGACTAAGGTTCTTTATACCTATTTCCAATTAATTCCAATTGCACATTGAAAAATTCTTTTTGAATTTCTGTTTCAGGGGAACTCATCTGAATTATAAGAGATATTTTTCTATCCAAAAATATTCAAAATCTGAATATTCTCTCTCTAGAATATTTTTCTCTCTCTAGGCTAAAATAGTTAGAAACAAGGTCTTTATATTTCTGAAGAGGGATTGATTATAGGGAAAGATACTAGACATCAAAAAGGGGGTGGGGGAGGAATCTTACATTCTACCCCACTTAAAAAATGCGAGATGTCCTCATCTCGCAAACTGGGATAATTTCGCAAGATGCACGAATATGAGACTTAGAGAAAAATCAAGATTAACCACCAAGAAACGTCTTAAAGAGAGCAAGATTCAAAATAAGAACAAGATTTAAACTTTATTCATTCTCGAAACTTATACAGTAAAGATAGAAGAACTCTTTACACTTCCATAAGCCCGTCCATCATATGATCACAAAAGCAGTCCTCACAAGCTGCACAAGTATAAGGTAACTCATCTATGGGAATGATCCTGTGGGTTATTGCTGCGCCTATCTCAGTGGTATGAGGTGTTCTAAAAAAAGGACCTCTGAGAGGCAAGCCAAAAACGGGGTAAAGGCATATCTTCTCATGAGGAAGAAAACACGCCAGTAAGAAGACCCGCTCAGAAAACCCAGGATGCCTTGATCTCATGACGCAGTAGTATCGGGGACCCAAACCCAAAGCTTCAATAACCATGGCCAAGCGGACATTGTTACGAAAGTGCTGCTGACCCCAGGGTGTTACCCTAGTTATGTTTTGATAGGTCCGCCATTTGGTTTGCGCTACAGAAGTTCCCAAGTGAGGGAAAAGTGAGCGCTCGTACTGCTCTATAAAATCCTTCTTCACAGATTCACTTGCGTCTTGAAGATGAGGAATCATTATGGATAAAACTAGTTCTTGTTGCCAAGCCATGAAGGAGATTAAGAAAGAAAGGAGATCGATGGAAGTAAGATTACTGTGAGCGACAAGTAAAAGTTACGACTTATATAAAGGAAGGAGCTAGCGTAACTTAGAAGCCAACGGTAACTTGCCACTGAAGTTTTACCGTCTTTCCATGATTTGGGTTTGACACATTTTTCTATAGAAGACATTAAGAATTTTGAGATGAAGAGATAAAAGAAGCTTGTAGGCTAAGTCACCTACTTTCATTGAATTCAGATATAAGGCTCACAATATCTGGGGGATAACTTCTTAAACTCCCCAATAGATAAAGAACTTCTTTTGGGCCGTACTCGAATGAAAACCAAAACCTTGGTATCCAAAACACCGATTTTCACTTCTGAACTCATTGTTCTGAATCCTTAAAATAGGCGTGACTCCTGAGAAGTATTCTAGGAAAAGGGTTTTCCTTTTTTAAACAGAAACTTTCTTTTATTTTAGAGAGGGATTAATTATAAGATCAGAAAGGGAGATTCTTACTCCTGTATACCTCGAAGGCAGGGGAGGAATCTTACACTAACAGGAGATACATGTGAGGACAAAGGTGTCCGTGATTGAGCTTCCTCGCTAAGAGTCAAACAAACACGCCCAGATCTTAGTGAGTATCCTCTGTTGTCTATAAGAAACACACACCAAGCCCAAGTAAGCATATCTAAAACAATAAAACATAATCTCAATAGAATCTTGGCTATTCACATCATATACCTTTCTTAGTCTTTGCCTGTTGTTTTCCTGCTTTTCTTGGAGCCATCTTCCTTTCTTTTGCCCTGAATATGAGTAGCAAAAAGTTTGAGCTGAATCACACATAAACCCTACTTCATGTATATAGGAAAACATCAACCTCACACACAAACATCTCCTACTAGTGTGTGTGTGTGTGGGGAGAGAGAGAATAGCATAGACATGAAGTGAAGCCACGGATTATATTGAAGAGCTAGAGTTGCAATGGGCTCTTCTGGTTAGAGTGCACATTTGAGGAGAAACCAATAAACCTGAGCTTCCTAGCTTAATACAAGAGCCATTGAAGGAGCTAATATATATTGGCTGTTCATGGTGGCAGTGATGCAAACCCATTGCAGTGTTTCGTCCGAGAGGACTGGTGTTTCGTCCGAGAGGACCATGATATAAGCGTAGAAGGACGTGCAGGTGCAAGAACCATTATGCAAGCCTTACTACTGAGAAATGCACCCGAACTCGTCTGCCCATTTCTTCGTCATCATCATTACGATGATCCATAGCCAAATGTGAGCTCAAATTCATTGTGCCATATGTTCAAGCAATGATAAATGCGTACAATAAATGCACCATTCAAACTCCATCTCTCTCTCTCTCTCTCTCTCTCTCTCCTTATCCTGTTGATCTCAAGCAAGAATCAAGCAAGCTGACCTCAAGAAAACACCACACTCAAGCACTCACATATGCAAGAAAGTAACTCAACAAGATTCCATAGCCAAAGATAAACATAAACATAGAATCATGCAAGAATTAAGAAGAGAACTAGACAATCAAGAAGGAAGGATCTCCAAAGCTTGAGCTCAATAGCAGATTGTATTATGAGAAGTGACCTTAGACACCCTCATAAGTCAGTTATATACAACTGGGCTTTGTTTATCCACCCACACGTGTCCTCTTTACATATACAAGACTTACATGGCCGACTTTCATTACAACAATGGGCCTTTGGCCATATACAACATGAAATATCTAAGCTAGGGTGGGTGGAGATTACAATTGTCTAGATTTCTCACTCGAAAGCGTTACTATACACGACGAGCAGTGTGAGTGCAAGAAGTTTTGGATGGCCTCATGTTGAAGTGGAGGATTTACTAAAAAAAATTGACATGCTGCACTGGAAAAATTCGACCATGAAACACTCCTTGAATGTCCTTTGATGATGGGGTGGAAGGTATGGAGAGATGCTTATAGTAGTCATAGATTTTCCTGAGTCAGGTCGATGGCAAAATCGAATGCTAATCTCCGAAATTCATTTTGAAGATAGATGTGCCACCCCCATGAGCTCTTTACTTCATTGAAACCTTCGAGGAAAGTAGCCAATGTGTGGAATATTTTGTAAATGTAGATCTTCAAATTCCTTATGCTCACCCATGAACATGCTTATCACTTCAAGCATGCATTGTTCAATGATGGCTTCACTTGGCAATGAGATGGCAGAGATGGTAAATTTGGAAAGTTGAACGCCACCGGCTCCACCTCTTCAAACGCCACCGGCTCCACCTCCATGGCCTCTCTTCCAGCAAGTCCACTCCTCCGGCAGAGCCTGGGGATGGTCTGCGCTAGGATGGCAGAGATGGTAAATTTGGAAAGTTGAACGCCACCGGCTCCACCTCTTCAAACGCCACCGGCTCCACCTCCATGGCCTCTCTTCCAGCAAGTCCACTCCCCCGGCAGAGCCTGGGGATGGTCTGCGCTAGACCATCCCCAGGCTCTGCCGGGGGAGTGGACTTGCTGGAAGAGAGGCCATGGTGGAGCCGGTGTCTCCTAACACTTAACACTTGACCTACGCAACGCCACAATCTCGATGTCTTCAGCACCGTCAGCGCCCCGTACACCTCGTCTTCAGCACCGTCAGCTACCACGGCTCCACCTCCATGGCCTCTCTTCCAGCAAGTCCACTCCCCCGGCAGAGCCTGGGGATGGTCTGCGCTAGCGCAGACCATCCCCAGGCTCTGCCGGGGGAGTGGACTTGCTGGAAGAGAGGCCATGGAGGTGGAGCCTAGCGCAGACCATCCCCAGGCTCTCCCGGGGGAGTGGACTTGCTGGAAGAGAGGCCATGGAGGTGGAGCCGGTGTCTCCTAACACTTAACACTTGACCTACGCAACGCCACAATCTCGATGTCTTTAGCACCGTCAGCGCCTCGTACACCTCGTACACCTCGTCTTCAGCACCGTCAGCTACCACGTACACCTCGTCTCCGCCAACGCAGCGAAAGCTACCACGTAAGGAACGCCACCGGGGCTCCACCTCCATGGCCTCCTCTCTAGCTAGTCCACTCCCTCGGCAGAGCCTGGGGATGGTCTGCGCTAGCGCAGACCATCCCCAGGCTCTGCCGGGGGAGTGGACTTGCTAGAGTAGAGGCCATGGTGGTTACGAATGCTACACCCTAAACCTCCAACGAAGCCGCTGCCGGTGGAGCCGGTGGTTACGAAAGCTACACCCTAAACCTCCAACGAAGCCACTGCCGGCGCAGAGAAAAGAAAAACAGAGAAAAATCGAGAACAAAGAAAAAAAAACTTACCTCTTCTGTCTGCTTCTGCCGGCGCATTCGTCTGCCTGCTTGCTGAGTTTTGAAAGAATCCTTCATGTACCCTAAATTTCTTCGTGTACCCTTTAAACTAAGCACCACATATGTGTGTGTGGCCTAAAACATACTTAGCCTAAAAATAGATACATATACACACACATATATATATGTCAAAATGTATTAAGCTCTATGTGTTTTATTGTACACACGTACATTTTATAGTTTAGGCTATTTAAATATGTATATATATATTGATGTTAATAAATGTCTAAAAATGTATTAGGCTCTATGTGTTTTATTATACACACGTACATTTTATAGTTTAGGCTATTTAAATATGTATATATATATTGATGTTAATAAATGTGTGTGGTGTGTGTGTAGCCTACTAGATATATAATCTAATATATTTGTATATCCTAAAATAAGTAAAAGACTAGTCTCTTTGTAAATACACACACACACTAAAATACATATATCCTCGTCGGGGGATTCTTAGCCTAGAATATATACAATATATTAATATAAATATAAACGTGTGTGTATGTGTATTTACATATATCCCCATCCGGGGTTCTTAGCCTAGAATATATACAATATAATAATATAAATATAAACATGTGTGTGTGTGTATTTACAAAGAGATAAGCCTTTTATTAAAATAACACTTAGAATCAATAAATGTTTATATTTGTGTATTTTTTTATATATTTGTAGATACATATACATTTGTATATTTTTTATTAAAAAATTTTATCGTGGTCATTCTCAATCGTGATTGCTCCACCTTGTTTTATCATTTCAACCACCTACATTCTCAACCGTGATTGCTCCACCTTGTTTTATCATTTCAACCTCCTTCATTCTCAATCGTGATTGCTCCACCTGTTCCTTCGTTTTTATATTTTCATTCTACATTTTCGTCTCTCCTGTCTTTTCTGTTTCACATTTTCGTCTCTCCTGTCCTTTCTGCATCTTCATATTGCCTTCCCTATGGAGCACACTGTTACCTTTGAGTGGGAGCTTGATGGCTGTAGCAAAAAATCTCAAACTTTAATACTTCTCCACCAGACCACGCTTGTCAGTCACGGATATCTACAAGGGTTTTTGCCTTCTTCACACGCCCTTTCTGGAGTGAAAGCTACTAGGACCGATGGAAGCCTACAAGAAATCATCGCTCATTATGATATGGAGGGCAATAAAAACTATCTCATAGATATTTCTCGAAGTAAAACATATATGCTACAATGTAGTCCTCTTTGTGCTGCTGATAGTCTTGATTCTAGTGCTGACGACATTGCCCAAGATGTCCGACATTTGGAGAGTTCAGTGGATAAAGAATTAGGGATACAAAACACCCATGTTCATATCTCGAGCTCCTCCTCTGAGAGTGACTTGAATGGCTCAGCAACTATTTTGCAACCAGGTGAAGGCACAAGCAATCCAAAAGGTTCAAAGCACAAGATCTCTGAAGATGAATGTATTGCTTCAGAGAGTATACTTTCGGTTCTTCGTAAGAAGGAGCAACCTTCTCTTCTGCGTTCATTGTTGGAAAAAGTTACTCGAGTCATCCAAGTTCAGGAGGTGCCAAGACATTATGATGGTGATTCCATCCTAGAGTTTCCACCAACATATGGCAAAATAGGAAATATGGATGGAATGGAGCAAAAATATGATGGTCACCTATGGACACGTCCAGTAACATCAAACATGTCTGTAAGTTGTACCGTGCGTATTAGCTATTGTGTTGGTACTTTGGAGTGCCATAGACTCAGCTGTCCTTTTTACTTGAACAATAAAAGGTATAACAACACCTTCTTTCATGGACATCTGACAAAAAAGATTGCAATTGGACTTTTGACAGAGGATGAGAAATCTAAAATAGTTTGTCACTTTTGTCGCAAAACTGCACATTGTGTGCAAGTGTGTAGATGTATTGTGTATTACGTAATGCCTCGTGACACAACTATTACAAGAATGATGCTCCACACTGGGCTGCATGAACATCCAGTTCAGCCAGGAACTTCAAGGTCAATGTTGGAGCGCATGAAAATGTTTGTTTCTCAAGTGCTAAAAACCCAGAGAAGTGCTGGTCCTCGAAAAATACAGATGGATATTGTGAAGGATATGCTATTTTCCTCCATGATGAATCAAAATGATGAGCTACCTACAAGTATTGGGGATCATGAGCTCTGCAATTTTTTGGAGGAGTTGAGTCCTCTTGTGGAAAACCAGAGGTGAGTATTCACTCTATAACTTAATTATATTTGGAAGTATTTTTCTACATTCGGTCCTCTCTTTATTGTGAAATTATGTTTTTTAGGTTTAGACGCATTGTATCCCAGGAGAAAAGAAAATTGATGCCAGCAGGAGAGGGCTTTGATAGCATCCTTCTTATACAGAGAAGATCTCGCTATTCATTTATACAAGGTAGCCGTTTCCCAGGACAAGGTGGCCCTGATGACAAATGTTATGTCTTTAAGATGTCTTTGCGAGGACCAGCATCAGGCGTGGACTTGGTGAATCACATGCGGTGTGACAGTGGAGGTGACTTGTCAAAATCCTGGGTTTTGTTTGATCACACTCATCGAGTTTTTGGTTGGTCAACAATGGCTTGTCATGTTTACGACCCAAGGTGAGACTACGTACTCCAATTTTTTCATTTCTTTCATTAACCTTGAATGATAGCTGACTGAAAAAATTATCTCCAAAATCTTATAGTGTTCAAGAGCTGTTGACAATTGCCACATGCGAAATGAAGGAGGAGGATACAAAAAGCCAAGTACTATTTTGGGAAATGCTGAATAGCACAATGGAGCAATGCGGTTATGCACCCGCACACTTCTATGGGTTTATGGCTGATGAAGCAGGGTCTAATTGGTGTGCAGTTAGGACCGTTTTCAATGGGGGTCCGCACAACATTATGGAGGACAGGGAGTGAACGTGCTTATTCCATTGGAAACAAAGTTTGATGAAGCATGCTAAACAATGCGTGAAGGCAGAAAGTCGACAACACCATATTGACTTGTGTGAAGAATGGAGATTGGCAACCAATAAGGAGTCAGCTTTCTTAAAAAGTAAAGAGATTCGTGAGTGGTGGAGAAATGGACATGCTCATGAGGGAAAACTATCAGTGATGGATACGTGCATGAGTTGGTGGGAAGTACGAATAGCACATTAGGGCAACCTCATGTCAAGGGTGAGAAATTTTATGGAGAACTGATATGTTGTATGGATGCATTTGCATTGGAGTCAATTTTATGAATTCTTGTATGAAACCTCTTGTGTGCAGGTGGTCTTAAGCTCGGTGGATTTAGCACAAACCCCTCGAACAAACTTATCTGAAAGTGTACATGGGAGTTGGCTTGCTGGTGAAGGATACAAGGAAAAGGTTAGCTTGTATGATGCGTGCATTTCAGATATGGCAAACGCTTTACTACAAAGTGCAAAGCAATATGCATATCAGATGGGGAAGCACAAAGGTGAGGGACCAAGCTTGAGCAAGTTGCTGGACAGGGTAGCAGCAAGGTCAAGACTGACACCACCACAAGTGGCTCGCATGGTCCATGAAACAGTAGCTAATACTCCTATGTATGAGGAATCAAGGCCTCTACATGGGGATAAGGAGACTATTCAACGGAAGAGGGTGAGGACAACGGAATTAGACCAATGCTCACATCGTCCAGGTTATGTCATGCAGAGCAGACATCGTCAAAATCGGGGAACAGCAAGAAGAGTAAGTTTTGGAGATAGATCTAGAACAAACAGTGCAGCAAGTCCCGCTTCAAGGGGAGGACCAAAAAGTCCAATGACTGGAGGAAACAAAGATGTCGGACATGAAGAGCCTAAACAACATTATGGCACAATGAGCGGAGGACAAATGCATGTAAAGGAAGAGGCCGTTGGACGCACAATGTGGGCCATTAGACGAACCCCATTGAACTCAAAAGTCAAATGTTTGGGAGGTATTGATGGAATACTTAAGTGCAACTCATTCATACAGGGAAGCTCTATTGGAGTTGTTGCCCCTAGCTTCTACTCAGAGCGACGACATCCTGGTCCAGGAGGGCCAAAGGCTCAAATGATGTGGTTTTGTCCTTCAGATGTTTCACACACATGGCATGTAGATCCAAACATAATATACAAGCCATCATACCCAGATATGTGGAAAGTGGATGTTGGGACCAACATAACCAGCCAAGAGGTAGATAAATTAGTAAAGGCAGGGTTCAAGTTAGATGTTACTCATGAAGAACCTTTTGTGTCGAGGGTGGGAGAAACGTCCACACAAGCAGCGGGCAACAAAGAAAGTGACAAGAGGCCACATGATGCTACACAGAATACAAAGAGATCAACCAAGTGGAGGCATTGGATTTCCAAAGAAGCAGAAAAGAGGATTGGTAGTGCCGAGGCCATGACAGCGACAGTCCTTAATGAGAGTGCAATGCAGCCATCCCCCTACTCTATTTTTCATTTGGCATGTGAGAGTGGAGAGGACTATTTTATACACATCAAGGTACAACCTTGGTGTACATGTCCTGATTTCATGCAAAGAGAATCTAGAGGAAAGTCTTACGTTGCATGTAAGCATATCTATTTTGTCTTCTTGCGAGTTTTGGGATTACATAAGAATGAGGATATGGTAATGCATCAACCGACACTATCACCAGAGGAAGTGGACAATATACTATCACGTCCTCGAAGCAAGGATGTTTGTGCTTATACTTAAGCTTTAATCAAGCCTGTTTGTGCCTATACTTAAGCTTTAATCAAGCCTCTCATGTTTGTGCCTACTTAAGCTTTAATCAAGCCTTCCATGTTTGTGCTTACTTAAGCTTGTAAGGAAATGTGAAGTCAATCTTTTTGTAACAAAATTTGAACCAATATTATTTTTGTCTTGCTTTGGGATGGAGTATACTGTCACGTACTCTAAAGTCTTATTGTAGGTAGCTTACGACGCTATGGTAAAGGAGTTATACCAACCAGATATCTTCTTGTAAGGAAATGTGAACTCAATCTTTTTGTAAGAAAACATGAGCCGGGTATACTTGTTTTTACTTGTGTTGAAATAAACATTGGAAGAAAGGTACATAGATAGGTATTTTTGTGCCTATATTTAAGTTTCTTGGACATAAAATGTGTGTTTATATGTAGGAAGGTAGGTATGTAGGTATGTATGTATGTATGCATGCATGTATGTATGTATATATGTAGGAAGGTAGGTAGGGAGGCAGGTAGGTAGGTAGGTAGGTAGGTAGGTAGGTGTGTTTGAGAATATACATGTATATATGTATGTATGTATGTGAATGTATTTAGGTAGGTAGGTAGGCAGGCAGGTAGGCAGGTAGGTAGGTAGGTAGGTAGGCAGGCAGGCAGGTAGGTAGGTAGGTGTGTTTGAGAATATACATGTATATATGTATGTATGTATGTGAATGTATTTATTTCTCTTTCATAAATACTTACTATATGAAAGCTCACCAAAATGTATCATTTTTCTTACAAGCTCACATAAAACTATCTTATCTCCAAAAAGCTCGCCAAATAAAGCTCGCAAAAAAATCAAACCCCTCCTTGACTAGCTTGTGGTACCATCTGCATAGCCCGGGCTTTAGTGGGCTTCATCCTCTCAATCACTGCATTCATGGGTGTAGCCTCCACTCTACGAATCTTCGGCTGTGCTACAACTGGAATCATCCCGAGCTGATTCATCCGTTGCAACTTCCAATCCTTTGATTTGGCAATTTCCACCGCATCCTCATAAGACCTGGGCTTTTTTAATTCCACCTTCCAGCGAATACTCCTCTTAAGCCTGGCTACAAACTTGTTTTTCTTCATCATGTCAGGAGGTACCTGTCTTCCCCTAAAGCCCTGCATAAATTCTCCCACAGCAAAGAGAATTTCTTCACATAATCATCAATTGATTCAAACTCACCCTGTATCAGAGCTTGCACCTCATGCCAAACCTTATCGGGGTCTTCTACCTTCTCGAACCTGTTGCTAAGTGCTATCTTTAATCCATTCTGTAATGGCGAAACCACCTACATGCATACAGCACACTAACCATAACAAGTTCCACCTCTGATTACAACCTTTCTCTAGCAAGTTTTACCCTGCTAGCAGAGTAGACTGGTTGCATATAATGTGATTCTTTCCCCTTCTGTAACAACATAGCTCCAATAGCATCTTCACCTACTGAAGGGTTGACATAAAATACTTGTTCCCAGTTAGGCTCCTGCATTGTAGGAATAGCTCCCAACACCTCTTTCACTTTCTGAAAAACTACCTCACACTCCTCCGACCAATGTAAAGGATCATGCTTTGCTGCTGCTGCAAAGGATATAACAACTGTGAAGATAGAGAGATGAATCGAGCCATATACTTTACCTTTTGCAAAAAAGTAGTCAATTGCCTTGTATTCTTTGGTGTAGGAAGAAGACGAAGAAGAGACTTGACTTTATCAGGATCTGGATCAATACCATTCTCTGAAACAACATGGCCCAAGAGTTTTACCCTCGATTGAGCCAAAAAACACTTTTTTGGATTTAATTGACCACCACACTCATCATAACGCTGAAAAACTGTAGCCAGCCTATCACAATGCTCTTGCCTGGAGCTGTATATACAAAAATCATCAATAAAATCCTTGACAAACTTGTTCAAAAAAGGAGATAATACCCAATTTGCCCTTTTCTGATAGTAGGCTGGTCCATTCACATCAATCCAAAAGGAAGAACTTTGTAGCAGAAACACCCCCAAGGTGTAATGAAAGTCGTCTTGCGCTGATCTTCTTTTGCAATCTTTAACTGAAAATAAACCCATCACAAACACTGTACCTTTCATATCCAGCTACAGTATCCAAAATCTCATCCAAAAAAGGTAGGGGGTAAGGATCCTTTTTTGTAGCAGCATTCAAAGGTTTGAAATCCACACAAATACGCCACCTGCCATCCTTCTTTGGACTCACTATTGTAGGACTTACCCACTCAGTTGTCTCCACTTGTGTAATGAAACCTGCACTCAACAGCTTATCAATTTCCTCTCTCAGGGCCTGCATTTGTTCTCGTCCCATCCTGCGAAGCTTCTGCCTAACTGTTCTTACACCTTCTTTCAATTCAATCCTCAAATCTGGCCCTTTAAATCCTCGAATCTCCTTATAAGAGGTGATGAACAATTATGGAAAATGAGACAGCATATTAACATACCTAACCTTTTCTCCACTCGAGAGATCCGGACTCAGCATTCCTTCAATCAGCTCCTGCTTCTTCTTCACTTCTATCTTTGGCTGCAGTAATTCCTCGATCACTTCATATGACCCCAAAGTATCTTCTCCCTCAGTACCCACTTCATGCACTTCTTTATCTTCATTACCTTGTTGCTCTGATACTGTAAGATTCCTCCCCAGCCTTCGAGGTATACTGGAGTAAGAATCTTCCTTTCTGATCTTATAATTATTCCCTCTCTAAAATAAAAGAAAATTTCTGTTTAAAAAAAGGAAGACCCTTTTCCTAGAATACTTCTCAGGAGTCACGCCTGTTTTAAGGATTTAGAACAATGAGTTTAGAAGTGAGAATCGGTGTTTTGGATACCAAGGTTTTGGTTTTCATTCGAGTACGGCCCAAAAGAATTCTTTATCTCTTGGGGAGTATAAGAAGTTATCCCCCAGATATTGTGATCCTTATATCTGAATTCAATGAAAGTAGGTGACTTAGCCTACAAGTTTCTTTTATCTCCTCATCTCAAAATTCTTAATGCCTTCTATAGAAAAATGTGTCAAACACAAATCATGGAAAGACGGTAAAACTTCAGTGGCAAGTTACCGTTGGCTTCTAGGTTACGCTAGCTCCTTCCTTTATATAAGCCGTAACTTTTACTTGTCGCTCACAGTAATCTTACTCCCATCAATCTCCTTTCTTTCTTAATCTCTTTCATGGCTTGGCAACAGGAATTAGTTTTATCCCTGATGATTTCTCACCTTCAAGACGCAAGAGAGTCTGTGAAGAAAGACTTTATAGAACAGTATGAGCGCTCACTTTTTCCTCACCTAGGAACTTCTGTAGCGCAGACCAAATGGCGGACCTATCAAAACATAACTAGGGTAACACCCTGGGGACAGCAGCACTTTCGTAACAATGTCCGCTTGGCCATGGTTATCGAAGCCTTGGGTTTGGGTCCCCGATACTACTGCGTCATGAGATCAAGGCATCTTGGGTTTTCTGAGCGGGTCTTCTTACTGGCGTGTTTTCTTCCTCATGAGAAGATATGCCTTTACCCCGTTTTTGGCTTGCTTCTCAGAGGTCCTTTTGTTAGATCACCTCATACCACTGAGATAGGTGCGGCAATAACCAGCAGAATCATTCCCATAGATGAGTTACCCTATACTTGTGCAGCTTGTGAGGACTGCTTTTGTGACCATATGATGGACGGGCTTATGGAAGTGTAAAGAGTTTCTCTATCTTTACTGTATAAGTTCCGAGAATGAATAAAGTTTAAATCTTGTTATTATTTTGAATCTTGCTCTCTTTAAGACTTTTCTTGGTGGTTAATCGTGATTAAAATTTTTCTCTAAGTCTCATATTCGTGCATCTTGCGAAATTATTCCAAGTTGCGAGATGAGGACATCTCGCGTTTTTTAAGTGAGGTAGAATGTAAGATTCCTCCCCCAACCCCTTTTTGATGTCTAGTATATTCTCCTGTAATCAATTCCTTTTCTGAAATATAAGAGATCTTGTTTGTGACTGTTTTAACCTAGAGAGAGAAAATATTTTAGAGAGAGAATATTCCGATTTTTGAATATTTTTGGATAGAAAAATATCTCTTATAATTCAGATGAGTTTCCCTGAAGCAGAAATTTAAAAAGAATTTTCCAATGTGCAATTGGAATTAATTGGAAATAGGTATAAAGAACCTTAGCCTAAGGGTCTAGATTTTCAGAAATCTTTAGACTATGGTCCAATTAAGGTTCCTATGGGCCAATAGCATCAATCCATGTGTAGGGAGGAGATAAATCCAATTTGTAAAAGAAGATACCCAAAAATTGAGTAAATGCTCACATAAGATGAAGAGTTGAAAATGTACAAGGTTTATTAGTAAATAAACACATATGTAAGGAAGGGGAGTTCTTTAAAGGAGGTGCATTGTAAGATTCCTCTCCCAACCCCCTTTTTGATGTCTAGTATCTTCCCCTGTAATCAATCCCTCTTCAGAAATATAAAGACCTTGTTTCTAACTATTTTAGCCTAGAGAGAGAAAATTATTCTAGAGAGAGAATATTCAGATTATGAATATTTTTGGATAGAAAAATAACTCATCTTATTAAAATAAGTTTCCCTGAAACAGAAATTCAAAAAGAATTTTCCAATGTGCAATTGGAGTTAATTGGAAATAGGTATAAAGAACCTTAGTCTAAGGGTTTAGATTTTCAAAAATTTTTGGATTATGGTCCAATTAAGGTTCCTATGGGCCAATAGCATCAATCCATGTGTAGGGAGGAGATAAATCCAAATTGTAAAAGAAGATACCCAAAAATGAGTAAATGCTCACATGAGGTGAAGAGTTGAAAATGTACAAGGTTTATTAGTAAAAAACTATGAGCAATATTAAAATGATTCCATTATGACTCATATGTAAGGAAGGAGAGTTCTTTAAAGGAGGTGCACATTTCACATAAGATGAAGAGTTGAAAATGTACAAGGTTTATTAGTAAATAAACACATATGTAAGGAAGGGGAGTTCTTTAAAGGAGGTGCATATTTCACATAAGATGAAGAGTTGAAAATGTACAAGGTTTATTAGTAAAAAAACTATGACACATATGTAAGGAAGAGGAGTTCTTTAAAGGAGGTGCATATTTCACATAAGATGAAGAGTTGAAAATGTACAAGGTTTATTAGTAAAAAACTATGAGCAATAAAATTTTGACACATATGTAAGGAAGGGGAATTCTTTAAAGGAGGTACATATTTCACATGCTTGAATGAGTTTTAAACTCAAAAATAATGTGATATTTTTATCTCTCATCTCTCTTGAACCAAACCAAATCAAAATGGAACCAAACCAAATCAAAAAGTAACCAAACTAGGTCCAAATCTAGTCCAAATTCAACCAAACTGACTTGGAAAATTCTAGAATCAGTTTGTTTGGTTAGGAGCTCAAATTTTCCTATAAATAGAAGCCTCCCCTTGTTGAAAAGAATATAATGTCTTATGCATTGTTACTCTACTCCACCTAAGCCAAAATATAGTCTCTTATGCTTTGTTACTCTACTCCACCTAAGCTAAAATATATAGTGTCTTATGCCTTGTTACTCTACTCCACCTAACCCAAATTAGATAGAGTCTTATGCCTTGTTACTCTACTCCACCTAATGCCAAATTAGATAGTGTCTTATGCTTTGTTACTCTACTCCATCTAAGCCAAAATATATAGTGTCTTATGCTATGTTACTCCACCTAAGCCAAGAACTGTGAATTCTTTAATAATTCACTAGTTTTTGACACTTCTCTCTTTCTTCAATCCCCATTGGTGGCTCCATCAACATACTAAACCAATTGATTGGTTGGGGGCCTCTACCGTGAATAAAGAATCAAGCAAATCATAAGGTAAGTATATTGAATTTGATCTTTTCTATGATTTCTCAATGATTCTCTCTTCTCAACCCCTCTCAAGCTTGAGAAGTTTAATTGGTATGGTTTTTTTTAAATGCTATTGAAGTAAATTGGTGAATAGTAGTGAAGAGTTACATAATTTAATAAATGCTATAGAAGTTAATTTCCACTTATATTAAAATTCTAATGGTTTTTATAATTTCTCTCTCTCACTTAAGGAATGGTCATACTCATGACCCATTCTCAATCCAAATGAAGCTTTTCATAAAGCTTTTCCTTAATCCAAGATTAAGCTATGCTTGAGGCCAAATTAATGGCTTTTGCTATGCTTTTAGTTTATGCACATTGATGATTCAATCCATTATGGATTGATGACCCAATTAGAGACCATTCTAATTGTTTTCTTAATGACCCAATTAGAGACCATTCTAATTGTTTTCTTAATGATCCAATTAGAGACCATTATGGATTGATGATCCAATTAGAGACCATTCTAATTATTTCTTTAATAATGAGCTTTATCCCTTAGAAAAAAAATTGAGATTTATCAGTCATAGTAGCGGAGCTATGGCAAAATTTTTATAGAAATCACGCATAAAATAAATTCATTCAAAGCATAAAAAGAGGACTTCCTACCATATCCTAGGAACTATCATCCTAGATTAATTAAAAGAATATTATTATGCATGGAGATATGGATGTTTGCATGTAGATGTAGAGGTATGGATGTGAGTGTGAATGTGGAGGTGGATGTATGCATGTAGATGTAGATGTATAGATGTAGATGTAGATGTGGAGGTGGGTGGATGCATGTAGATGTAGATGTATAGGTGTAGGTGAGAATGGAGATGTGGATGTATACATGTAGATGTAGATGTATAGATATAGATGTGAATAGAGATGTGAATGTATACATGTAGATGTAGATGTATAGATGTAGATGTGGATGTGGAGGTGGGTGGATGCATGAAGATGTAGATGTATAGATGTAGATGAGAATGGAGATGTGGATGTATATATGTAGATGTAGATGTATAGATGTAGATGTGAATAGAGATATGGATGTATACATGTAGATGTAGATGTATAGATGTAGATGGGAATGGAGATGTGGATGTATACGTAGATGTAGATGTATAGATGTAGATGTGAATGGAGATGTGGATGTATGCATGTAGATGTAGGTGTATAGACGTAGATGTGGATGTAGAGGTGGATGTATGCATGTAGATGTAGATGTATAGATGTGGATGTGAATGTGGAGTGGATGTATGCATGTAGATGTAGATGTATGGAGGTGAATGAGAATGTGGATGTGGATGTATGCATAGGGATGTAGATGTATGCATGTAGATGTGAATGCACGCATATAGTTGTGGATGTATGGATGTGAATATACGATTGTGATGTGAGGGAATCTGAAGTAATGAGATGGAAATGAGGTGATGGGATGAGTATACATATAAATGGAATATGGAATAAGTAATGTAGATTGAGGAGGGATAATGTGGAAAAATGAAAGTTAAAATAGAAATTGTATTGTAAACTGTTTGTAAATGCTGTTTGTAAATGCTGTTTGTAAATGATTGTTTTATGTCAAGAATGCTGGGGGGAGCATTTTGACCGTCTTGTGATTAAGGTCGTGATGAGAAAGTTGCAACTGCTGACGGGGAGTCAATGAAGGACGTCTCGCGTAGCAAGGTCGGCCGAGGTCTTGACCAGCCTCGGTGCGATTAAAATGGTGAGCTTCCGGAACGGTGGATGAGGGGCCAAGGAAGCGGCCTATGCGTGAAGCGCTAGGTTACCTGCGAAGGATCCTAGAGGGTGCTGACCATACGGTGCTCGGGCTCTGGGTTGCCTAGGATACCCACGCGTGCGTCGAGGAAGATATTGGAACAGAGTTGGAGTTGTTTTCTGAAATCGAGCATGGATCTGGTTGATTGACCTTGCTGGTCTTCAATGGATGAGTCCATGGCTCCTTATATGGATCTGTTGGTTGATCTTGCTGATCTTCAACGAGAGTCCATCATGTTAAGTGATTATATTGCCAAGTATTATGGGCTAGGAACTATCGAAACGGCTCCTGAGCGTTCTAGTTGCCAATGATGCCATAGATACTCTGATGAAGGAATGATGGGAAATTAAGAATCAATTGGATAAATTGGAAGATGGTGATCAATGATACTATGGTTCTATTAAAGGATTGTTTTAAACTGGTTGAATCTGGTTGAAAAAAGGCAATTTCATATTGGGTGTGTGAGTGGTGTGACTAGTTTTATTTTGCATGAACATCCGGCTAGGGGGCCTTGGAACTCTTTTCCTTGGTACCCGGGACAAAACCTAACCAAATTTTTAATTGGATCCCATCACTACAGTGGTTGGGCGGTTGGCTAACCCATGGGATTGGATGGGGTTAGGCTGGACTGATGGATCCGTAAATCGAGACTCAAACTTTTGTTTTTACGATAGAGAAAAAAAAAATCCCGGATAGAAACTGTTCTATGGATAGGAATCAACGGCTGTGCCTCTTGAATGGGGAAAAAAGCGTTGATCCCAATGATCCAAGTGCAAGTTTCTTCCTTGAACTGACTAAGTATCTTATAGATGTAACCGGATCATCTCGATCAGAAATGATCTTGACTACGTTAGAGTAAAAAGTTATCCTGGTGGAATCGCCCGTGCTTTCCGGTAAAGGAAGTTTTTCCGGGTTCGGTTTTGGAACAACCGACGGATTAGTCTCTTATCCGGATATCCGTGGGCGAGGCCCCGAGTGTGGGACCCCTGTCCCGCGCGAGAAGCGCTACTTCCGCTGCCAATACCCTGAATCCGTTGCTCGTGGGAACAGGGATCTTACAGTTGGTATCAGAGCCAGGTTAATAAAGATCACCTGAGAAGACAAATATGTCAAAAATTTATCAAGAAACACAAAAAGGTTATAATTGTGTGATATAATTCATACAATTTGATATTCAAACTGAAACTCGTAATTTGGTAATTGGGTCTTCAGATGGAAGTACCGCAATTATATAGAATCCCCGACTTGCTTGAGGCCTAGACATGATAGTATTTACCTTATAATTCCAAGGGCCGTGACTACCCGTATATACCGAGAGTATACTGCAGCTCTTTACTGACAGTATATACGAGTAAATCTAAGACTTGAAATTATAAGCGTTAATACTATCTAGATGATGATTTTGAATGTGATTGATATGATTTTTAATTCTGTTTGAGAATGAATGAATTGATTTGGATTCTGATTGAAAATGCTGATTGAAAAATGTTGATTTTTAAAAATTAGTTGAAATATAATGAAACCACAATGAGGGGGAATGGGACGAGTCCATGTGATGATATTCATAACTAGAATGATGATAACGAATTCAGCAAATCACTATGAGATTAGTGGGTTGTGCTGTCAGATTGCTACTGTTAATACTTGACCGGTAGATCAAGTTAAGGGATGTCAAATTGAGAACTTGCTTGACTGAAATTTCCGTGTGGAGGAATGTTCCGAAGGAAACTTTTCGGTCTAATGGACCATTATCATGTTAAAGATATGAATGATAAGATCTGAATGAATTGTTATTTAATTATGAGTTCTATATAAGGGATATTTATCCCAGTGTTCTGTTGGGTTGACCAGAATATAAGCAACCCCAGAATAAAAATTGGATCTTAAGAAAAAGAGTTATCCTCTACCTTGCGAGATGAGGACATCTCGCACTTTTTAAGTGGGGTAGAATGTAAAATTTCTCCCCAATTATTGAAGTATTCAAAAGTAAGAATCTCCCTTCCGATCTTATAACTATTCTCTCTCTAATATATAAATTTTGACAGAATCATGAGACGAGGAAACCGTAGCCGTCAGCAGCTAGACCCTGTCTCTGAAGATAACGAACTTGACCCTGATGTTCGCAAGGCTCTTCATAGGACTCAGCCAGGACCCTTCAAAGGAGAAGGAGAGAACCTGGGTGAGGCTGTGGAGAAATGGGTGGAAGCCATGGAAGAGTATTTTGACGTCACAGGTTATAATGAGTTGAGCAAAATGGCTCTTGGCCGGTTGAAAATAGTGGAAACAGCCAGGGTAGCATGGAGGAACCATTGTGACACCAATCGTCTGGACAGAAATACTCAATCCTGGAATGATCTAAAAACCTATCTAAGAAAGAGATTTTGCCCTCCTGGATTTTTAGAAACCAAAATGAACGAATTCCTAGAACTAAAGCAGGAGAGCAAATCCATCGAGGAATATCACCAGGCCTTTGCCCTTCTGCTCAAATATTCACCACCTCTTGACGAAGAACAGCTCATGGCCAGGTTCATTCGGGGAATGAACGAACCCTTAGACACACTGGTCAAAAATGCCAAACCAGTGTCCATGGCTGAAGCAGTAAAAATGGCAAAGGATTTTGCCAAAGCCTTTGTAGTAAAGGTCCCGCCAAAGCCTGCACCCTCTAACTTTAAAAGATTCCAAGCCCAGGAAGGTACTTCAAACTTTCCACCCCCAAAGAGGCAGCAAGGACCGGTTCAGAATCAAGATGCAGAAAGATTCCAAAGTGAAGGAAGACCCTTCTCCCAGAATACTTTCTCAAGAGGACCACCTATTTTAAGGATTCAGAACGATGAACTCAGAAGCGAGAACCGGTGTTTTGGATGCCAAGGTTTTGGTCATCAGTTAAAAGACTGCCCAACTCCTGCCATGTCAAGGGGACAGGGAAGTCTAGGAACCCGAATTCAGAGACCAATCCCTTCATACCAGTCTCGCCCAAGCCAGGATAACCCCAGAAGAACTCCAAATCAACCATCTGCCTCTACCCAGAGTAACCTCAGAACTCCTTTCCAGAATAGGGGCAACCAAAGAGAAAGAATTCCACCTCAGACTGCAGCAGCCAGAGCAGTCACAATTGCAGAAGAAGTAGAAGAGGAAAGAAGGGCAGATCCTTACTGCAATTGAAAAAAAAAAAAAAAAAACCAAGGGCTTAATCGACAATTCTCAAGTCATCCATAATCCAGCAGAATACCAGGGACAAATCGACCGTCCAATTCCAAGGCGTAACGTTGAATGTGATTGAAGAAGAAAAAGATGATGAAAGAGAGCATACTCCACCTGCGAGATGAGGACATCTCGCGTTTTTTAAGTGGGGTAGAATGTAAGATTCCTCTCCCAACCCCCTTTTTGATGTCTAGTATCTTCCCCTGTAATCAATCCCTCTTCAGAAATATAAAGACCTTGTTTCTAACTATTTTAGCCTAGAGAGAGAAAATTATTCTAGAGAGAGAATATTCAGATTATGAATATTTTTGGATAGAAAAATAACTCATCTTATTAAAATAAGTTTCCCTGAAACAGAAATTCAAAAAGAATTTTCCAATGTGCAATTGGAGTTAATTGGAAATAGGTATAAAGAACCTTAGTCTAAGGGTTTAGATTTTCAAAAATTTTTGGATTATGGTCCAATTAAGGTTCCTATGGGCCAATAGCATCAATCCATGTGTAGGGAGGAGATAAATCCAAATTGTAAAAGAAGATACCCAAAAATGAGTAAATGCTCACATGAGGTGAAGAGTTGAAAATGTACAAGGTTTATTAGTAAAAAACTATGAGCAATATTAAAATGATTCCATTATGACTCATATGTAAGGAAGGAGAGTTCTTTAAAGGAGGTGCACATTTCACATAAGATGAAGAGTTGAAAATGTACAAGGTTTATTAGTAAATAAACACATATGTAAGGAAGGGGAGTTCTTTAAAGGAGGTGCATATTTCACATAAGATGAAGAGTTGAAAATGTACAAGGTTTATTAGTAAAAAAACTATGACACATATGTAAGGAAGAGGAGTTCTTTAAAGGAGGTGCATATTTCACATAAGATGAAGAGTTGAAAATGTACAAGGTTTATTAGTAAAAAACTATGAGCAATAAAATTTTGACACATATGTAAGGAAGGGGAATTCTTTAAAGGAGGTACATATTTCACATGCTTGAATGAGTTTTAAACTCAAAAATAATGTGATATTTTTATCTCTCATCTCTCTTGAACCAAACCAAATCAAAATGGAACCAAACCAAATCAAAAAGTAACCAAACTAGGTCCAAATCTAGTCCAAATTCAACCAAACTGACTTGGAAAATTCTAGAATCAGTTTGTTTGGTTAGGAGCTCAAATTTTCCTATAAATAGAAGCCTCCCCTTGTTGAAAAGAATATAATGTCTTATGCATTGTTACTCTACTCCACCTAAGCCAAAATATAGTCTCTTATGCTTTGTTACTCTACTCCACCTAAGCTAAAATATATAGTGTCTTATGCCTTGTTACTCTACTCCACCTAACCCAAATTAGATAGAGTCTTATGCCTTGTTACTCTACTCCACCTAATGCCAAATTAGATAGTGTCTTATGCTTTGTTACTCTACTCCATCTAAGCCAAAATATATAGTGTCTTATGCTATGTTACTCCACCTAAGCCAAGAACTGTGAATTCTTTAATAATTCACTAGTTTTTGACACTTCTCTCTTTCTTCAATCCCCATTGGTGGCTCCATCAACATACTAAACCAATTGATTGGTTGGGGGCCTCTACCGTGAATAAAGAATCAAGCAAATCATAAGGTAAGTATATTGAATTTGATCTTTTCTATGATTTCTCAATGATTCTCTCTTCTCAACCCCTCTCAAGCTTGAGAAGTTTAATTGGTATGGTTTTTTTTAAATGCTATTGAAGTAAATTGGTGAATAGTAGTGAAGAGTTACATAATTTAATAAATGCTATAGAAGTTAATTTCCACTTATATTAAAATTCTAATGGTTTTTATAATTTCTCTCTCTCACTTAAGGAATGGTCATACTCATGACCCATTCTCAATCCAAATGAAGCTTTTCATAAAGCTTTTCCTTAATCCAAGATTAAGCTATGCTTGAGGCCAAATTAATGGCTTTTGCTATGCTTTTAGTTTATGCACATTGATGATTCAATCCATTATGGATTGATGACCCAATTAGAGACCATTCTAATTGTTTTCTTAATGACCCAATTAGAGACCATTCTAATTGTTTTCTTAATGATCCAATTAGAGACCATTATGGATTGATGATCCAATTAGAGACCATTCTAATTATTTCTTTAATAATGAGCTTTATCCCTTAGAAAAAAAATTGAGATTTATCAGTCATAGTAGCGGAGCTATGGCAAAATTTTTATAGAAATCACGCATAAAATAAATTCATTCAAAGCATAAAAAGAGGACTTCCTACCATATCCTAGGAACTATCATCCTAGATTAATTAAAAGAATATTATTATGCATGGAGATATGGATGTTTGCATGTAGATGTAGAGGTATGGATGTGAGTGTGAATGTGGAGGTGGATGTATGCATGTAGATGTAGATGTATAGATGTAGATGTAGATGTGGAGGTGGGTGGATGCATGTAGATGTAGATGTATAGGTGTAGGTGAGAATGGAGATGTGGATGTATACATGTAGATGTAGATGTATAGATATAGATGTGAATAGAGATGTGAATGTATACATGTAGATGTAGATGTATAGATGTAGATGTGGATGTGGAGGTGGGTGGATGCATGAAGATGTAGATGTATAGATGTAGATGAGAATGGAGATGTGGATGTATATATGTAGATGTAGATGTATAGATGTAGATGTGAATAGAGATATGGATGTATACATGTAGATGTAGATGTATAGATGTAGATGGGAATGGAGATGTGGATGTATACGTAGATGTAGATGTATAGATGTAGATGTGAATGGAGATGTGGATGTATGCATGTAGATGTAGGTGTATAGACGTAGATGTGGATGTAGAGGTGGATGTATGCATGTAGATGTAGATGTATAGATGTGGATGTGAATGTGGAGTGGATGTATGCATGTAGATGTAGATGTATGGAGGTGAATGAGAATGTGGATGTGGATGTATGCATAGGGATGTAGATGTATGCATGTAGATGTGAATGCACGCATATAGTTGTGGATGTATGGATGTGAATATACGATTGTGATGTGAGGGAATCTGAAGTAATGAGATGGAAATGAGGTGATGGGATGAGTATACATATAAATGGAATATGGAATAAGTAATGTAGATTGAGGAGGGATAATGTGGAAAAATGAAAGTTAAAATAGAAATTGTATTGTAAACTGTTTGTAAATGCTGTTTGTAAATGCTGTTTGTAAATGATTGTTTTATGTCAAGAATGCTGGGGGGAGCATTTTGACCGTCTTGTGATTAAGGTCGTGATGAGAAAGTTGCAACTGCTGACGGGGAGTCAATGAAGGACGTCTCGCGTAGCAAGGTCGGCCGAGGTCTTGACCAGCCTCGGTGCGATTAAAATGGTGAGCTTCCGGTACGGTGGATGAGGGGCCAAGGAAGCGGCCTATGCGTGAAGCGCTAGGTTACCTGCGAAGGATCCTAGAGGGTGCTGACCATACGGTGCTCGGGCTCTGGGTTGCCTAGGATACCCACGCGTGCGTCGAGGAAGATATTGGAACAGAGTTGGAGTTGTTTTTTGAAATCGAGCATGGATCTGGTTGATTGACCTTGCTGGTCTTCAATGGATGAGTCCATGGCTCCTTATATGGATCTGTTGGTTGATCTTGCTGATCTTCAACGAGAGTCCATCATGTTAAGTGATTATATTGCCAAGTATTATGGGCTAGGAACTATCGAAACGGCTCCTGAGCGTTCTAGTTGCCAATGATGCCATAGATACTCTGATGAAGGAATGATGGGAAATTAAGAATCAATTGGATAAATTGGAAGATGGTGATCAATGATACTATGGTTTTATTAAAGGATTGTTTTAAACTGGTTGAATCTGGTTGAAAAAAGGCAATTTCATATTGGGTGTGTGAGTGGTGTGACTAGTTTTATTTTGCATGAACATCCGGCTAGGGGGCCTTGGAACTCTTTTCCTTGGTACCCGGGACAAAACCTAACCAAATTTTTAATTGGATCCCATCACTACAGTGGTTGGGCGGTTGGCTAACCCATGGGATTGGATGGGGTTAGGCTGGACTGATGGATCCGTAAATCGAGACTCAAACTTTTGTTTTTACGATAGAGAAAAAAAAAATCCCGGATAGAAACTGTTCTATGGATAGGAATCAACGGCTGTGCCTCTTGAATGGGGAAAAAAGCGTTGATCCCAATGATCCAAGTGCAAGTTTCTTCCTTGAACTGACTAAGTATCTTATAGATGTAACCGGATCATCTCGATCAGAAATGATCTTGACTACGTTAGAGTAAAAAGTTATCCTGGTGGAATCGCCCGTGCTTTCCGGTAAAGGAAGTTTTTCCGGGTTCGGTTTTGGAACAACCGACGGATTAGTCTCTTATCCGGATATCCGTGGGCGAGGCCCCGAGTGTGGGACCCCTGTCCCGCGCGAGAAGCGCTACTTCCGCTGCCAATACCCTGAATCCGTTGCTCGTGGGAACAGGGATCTTACATGCATATTTCACATAAGATGAAGAGTTGAAAATGTACAAGGTTTATTAGTAAAAAAACTATGACACATATGTAAGGAAGAGGAGTTCTTTAAAGGAGGTGCACATTTCACATAAGATGAAGAGTTGAAAATGTACAAGGTTTATTAGTAAAAAACTATGAGCAATAAAATTTTGACACATATGTAAGGAAGGGGAATTCTTTAAAGGAGGTGCATATTTCACATGCTTGAATGAGTTTTAAACTCAAAAATAATGTGATATTTTTATCTCTCATCTCTCTTGAACCAAACCAAATCAAAATGGAACCAAACCGAATCAAAAAGTAACCAAACTAGGTCCAAATCTAGTCCAAATTCAACCAAACTGACTTGGAAAATTCTAGAATCAGTTTGTTTGGTTAGGAGCTCAAATTTTCCTATAAATAGAAGCCTCCCCTTGTTGAAAAAAATATAATGTCTTATGCATTGTTACTCTACTCCACCTAAGCCAAAATATAGTCTCTTATGCTTGTTACTCTACTCCACCTAAGCCAAATTAGATAGAGTCTTATGCTTTGTTACTCTACTCCACCTAAGCTAAAATATATAGTGTTTTATGCCTTGTTACTCTACTCCACCTAAGCCAAATTAGATAGAGTCTTATGCCTTGTTACTCTACTCCACCTAAGCCAAATTAGATAGTGTCTTATGCTTTGTTACTCTACTCCATCTAAGCCAAAATATATAGTGTCTTATGCTATGTTACTCCACCTAAGCCAAGAACTGTGAATTCTTTAATAATTCACTAGTTTTTGACACTTCTCTCTTTCTTCAATCCCCATTGGTGGCTCCATCAACATACTAAACCAATTGATTGGTTGGGGGCCTCTACCGTGAATAAAGAATCAAGCAAATCATAAGGTAAGTATATTGAATTTTGATCTTTTCTATGATTTCTCAATGATTCTCTCTTCTCAACCCCTCTCAAGCTTGAGAAGTTTAATTGGTATGGTTTTTTAAATGCTATTGAAGTTAATTGGTGAATAGTAGTGAAGAGTTACATAATTTAATAAATGCTATAGAAGTTAATTTCCATTTATGTTTAAATTCTAATGGTTTTTATGTAATTTCTCTCTCTCACTCAAGAAATGGTCATACTCATGACTCATTCTCAATCCAAATGAAGCTTTTCATAAAGCTTTTCCTTAATCAAGCTATGCTAGAGGCCAAATTAATGGCTTTTTGCTATGCTTTTAGTTTATGCACATTGATGATTCAATCCATTATGGATTGATGACCCAATTAGAGACCATTCTAATTATTTCCTTAATGATAAGCTTTATCCCTTAGAAAAAAAAAATTTGAGATTTATCAGTCATAGTAGCGGAGCTATGGCAAAATTTTTATAGAAATCACGCATAAAATAAATTCATTCAAAGCATAAAAAGAGACTTCCTACCATATTCTAGGAACTATCATCCTAGATTAATTAAAAGAATTTTATTATGCATGGAGATGTGGATGTTTGCATGTAGATGTAGATGTATAGATGTAGATGTGGATGTGGAGGTGGATGGATGCATGTAGATGTAGATGTATAGATGTAGATGTGAATGGAGATGTGGATGTATGCATGTAGATGTAGATGTATAGATGTGGATGTGGATGTATACATGTAGATGTAGATGTGGATGTGGAGGTAGATGGATGCATGTAGATGTAGATGTATAGATGTAGATGGGAATGGAGATATGGATGTATGCATGTAGATGTAGATGTATAGATGTAGATGTGGATGTGGAGGTGGATGGATGCATGTAGATGTAGATGTATAGATGTAGATGTGAATGGAGATGTGGATGGATGCATGTAGATGTAGATGTATAGATGTAGATGTGAATGGAGATGTGGATGTATGCATGTAGATGTAGATGTATAGATGTGGATGTGGATGTATACATGTAGATGTAGATGTATAGATGTAGATGTGGATGTGGAGGTAGATGGATGCATGTAGATGTAGATGTATAGATGTAGATGGGAATGGAGATATGGATGTATGCATGTAGATGTAGATGTATAGATGTAGATGTGAATGGAGATGTGGATGTATGCATGTAGATGTAGATGTATGGAGGTGAATGTGAATGTGGATGTGGATGTATGCATAGAGATGTAGATGTATGTACGCATATAGATGTGGATGTATGGATGTGAATATACGATATGCGATGTGAGGGAATCTGAAGTGATGAGATAGAAATTATGTGATGGGATGAGTATACATATAAATGGAATATGGAATAAGTAATGTAGATTGATGAGGGATAATGTGGAAAAATGAAAGTTAAAATAGAAATTGTGTTGTAAACTGTTTGTAAATACTGTTTGTAAATGCTGTTTGTAAATGATTGTTTTATGTCAAGAATGCTGGGGGGAGCATTTTGACCGTCTTGTGATTAAAGTCGTAATGGTAAAGTTGCAACTGCTGACGGGGAGTCAATGAAGGACGTCTCGCGTAGCAAGGTCGGCCGAGGTCTTGACCAGCCTCGGTGCGATTAAAATGGTGAGCTTCCGGTACGGTGGATGAGGGGCCAAGGAAGCGGCCTATGCGTGAAGCGCTAGGTTACCTGCGAAGGATCCTAGAGGGTGCTGACCATACGGTGCTCGGGCTCTGGGTTGCTTAGGATACCCACGCGTGCGTCGAGGAAGATATTGGAACAGAGTTGGAGTTGTTTTCTGAAATCGAGCATGGATCTGGTTGATTGACCTTGCTGGTCTTCAATGGATGAGTCCATGGCTCCTTATATGGATCTGTTGGTTGATCTTGCTGATCTTCAACGAGAGTCCATCATGCTAAGTGATTATATTGCCAAGTATTATGGGCTAGGAACTATCGAAACGGCTCCTGAGCGTTCTAGTTGCCAATGATGCCATAGATACTCTGATGAAGGAATGATGGGAAATTAAGAATCAATTGGATAAATTGGAAGATGGTGATCAATGATACTATGGTTTTATTAAAGGATTGTTTTAAACTGGTTGAATCTGGTTGAAAAAGGCAATTTCATATTGGGTGTGTGAGTGGTGTGACTAGTTTTATTTTGCATGAACATCCGGCTAGGGGGCCTTGGAACTCTTTTCCTTGGTACCCGGGACAAAACCTAACCAAATTTTTAATTGGATCCCATCACTACAGTGGTTGGGCGGTTGGCTAACCCATGGGACTGGATGGGGTTAGGCTGGACTGATGGATCCGTAAATCGAGACTCAAACTTTTATTTTTACGATAGAAAAAAAAAATAAATCCCGGACAGAAACTGTTCTATGGATAGGAATCAACGGCTGTGCCTCTTGAATGGGGAAAAAAGCGTTGATCCCAATGATCCAAGTGCAAGTTCTTCCTTGAACTGACTAAGTATCTTATAGATGTAATCGGATCATCTCGATCAGAAATGATCTTGTCTACGTTAGAGTAAAAAGTTATCCTGGTGGAATCGCCCGTGCTTTCCGGTAAAGGAAGTTTTTTCGGGTTCGGTTTTGGAACAACCGACGGATTAGTCTCTTATCCGGATATCCGTGGGTGAGGCCCCGAGTGTGGGACCCCTGTCCCGCGCGAGAAGCGCTACTTCCGCTGCCAGTATCCCGAATCCGTTGCTCGGTGGGAACAGGGATCTTACAGTTGGTATCAGAGCCTTTGGTTAATAAAGATCACCTGAGAAGACAAATAGGTCAAAAATTTATCAAGAAACACAAAAAGGTTATAATTGTGTGATATAATTCATACAATTTGATATTCAAACTGAAACTCGTAATTTGGTAATTGGGTCTTCAGATGGAAGTACCGCAATTATATAGAATCCCCGACTTGCTTGAGGCCTAGACATGATAGTATTTACCTTATAATTCCAAGGGCCGTGACTACCCGTATATACCGAGAGTATACTGCAGCTCTTTACTGACAGTATATACGAGTAAATCTAAGACTTGAAATTATAAGCGTTAATGCTATCCAGATGATGATTTTGCATGTGATTGATATGATTTTTAATTCTGTTTGAGAATGGATGAATTGATTTGGATTCTGATTGAAAATGCTGATTGAAAAATGCTGATTTTTAAAAAAAATTAGTTGAAATATAATGAAACCACAATGAGGGGGAATGGGACGAATCCCTGTAATGATATTCATAACTAGAATGATGATAATGAATTCAGCAAATCACTATGAGGTTAATGGGTGTGCTGTTAGATTGCTACTGTTAATATTTGACCGGTAGATCAAGTTAAGGGATGTCAAATTGAGAACTTGCTTGACTGAAATTTCCGTGGAGGAATGTTTCGAAGGAAACTTTTCGGTCTAATGGACCATTATCATGTTAAAGATATGAATGATATGATCTGAATGAATTGTTATTTAATAATGAGTTCTATATAAGGGATATTTATCCCAGTGTTCTGTTGGGTTGACCAGAATATAAGGAACCCCAGAATAAATTGGATCTTAAGAAAAAGAGTTGTCCTCTACTTGGCGAGATGAGGACATCTCGCATTTTTTTAAGTGGGGTAGAATGTAAGATTCCTCCCCAGCCTTCGAGGTATACTGGAGTAAGAATCTTCCTTTCTGATCTTATAATTATTCCCTCTCTAAAATAAAAGAAAATTTCTGTTTAAAAAAAGGAAGACCCTTTTCCTAGAATACTTCTCAGGAGTCACGCCTGTTTTAAGGATTTAGAACAATGAGTTTAGAAGTGAGAATCGGTGTTTTGGATACCAAGGTTTTGGTTTTCATTCGAGTACGGCCCAAAAGAATTCTTTATCTCTTGGGGAGTATAAGAAGTTATCCCCCAGATATTGTGATTCTTATATCTGAATTCAATGAAAGTAGGTGACTTAGCCTACAAGTTTCTTTTATCTCCTCATCTCAAAATTCTTAATGCCTTCTATAGAAAAATGTGTCAAACACAAATCATGGAAAGACGGTAAAACTTCAGTGGCAAGTTACCGTTGGCTTCTAGGTTACGCTAGCTCCTTCCTTTATATAAGCCGTAACTTTTACTTGTCGCTCACAGTAATCTTACTCCCATCAATCTCCTTTCTTTCTTAATCTCTTTCATGGCTTGGCAACAGGAATTAGTTTTATCCCTGATGATTTCTCACCTTCAAGACGCAAGAGAGTCTGTGAAGAAAGACTTTATAGAACAGTATGAGCGCTCACTTTTTCCTCACCTAGGAACTTCTGTAGCGCAGACCAAATGGCGGACCTATCAAAACATAACTAGGGTAACACCCTGGGGACAGCAGCACTTTCGTAACAATGTCCGCTTGGCCATGGTTATCGAAGCCTTGGGTTTGGGTCCCCGATACTACTGCGTCATGAGATCAAGGCATCTTGGGTTTTCTGAGCGGGTCTTCTTACTGGCGTGTTTTCTTCCTCATGAGAAGATATGCCTTTACCCCGTTTTTGGCTTGCTTCTCAGAGGTCCTTTTGTTAGATCACCTCATACCACTGAGATAGGTGCGGCAATAACCAGCAAAATCATTCCCATAGATGAGTTACCCTATACTTGTGCAGCTTGTGAGGACTGCTTTCGTGACCATATGATGGACGGGCTTATGGAAGTGTAAAGAGTTTCTCTATCTTTACTGTATAAGTTCCGAGAATGAATAAAGTTTAAATCTTGTTATTATTTTGAATCTTGCTCTCTTTAAGACTTTTCTTGGTGGTTAATCGTGATTAAAATTTTTCTCTAAGTCTCATATTCGTGCATCTTGCGAAATTATTCCAAGTTGCGAGATGAGGACATCTCGCGTTTTTTAAGTGGGGTAGAATGTAAGATTCCTCCCCCAACCCCTTTTTGATGTCTAGTATATTCTCCTGTAATCAATTCCTTTTCTGAAATATAAGAGATCTTGTTTGTGACTGTTTTAACCTAGAGAGAGAAAATATTTTAGAGAGAGAATATTCCGATTTTTGAATATTTTTGGATAGAAAAATATCTCTTATAATTCAGATGAGTTTCCCTGAAGCAGAAATTTAAAAAGAATTTTCCAATGTGCAATTGGAATTAATTGGAAATAGGTATAAAGAACCTTAGCCTAAGGGTCTAGATTTTCAGAAATCTTTAGACTATGGTCCAATTAAGGTTCCTATGGGCCAATAGCATCAATCCATGTGTAGGGAGGAGATAAATCCAATTTGTAAAAGAAGATACCCAAAAATTGAGTAAATGCTCACATAAGATGAAGAGTTGAAAATGTACAAGGTTTATTAGTAAATAAACACATATGTAAGGAAGGGGAGTTCTTTAAAGGAGGTGCATATTTCACATAAGATGAAGAGTTGAAAATGTACAAGGTTTATTAGTAAAAAAAACTATGACACATATGTAAGGAAGAGGAGTTCTTTAAAGGAGGTGCACATTTCACATAAGATGAAGAGTTGAAAATGTACAAGGTTTATTAGTAAAAAACTATGAGCAATAAAATTTTGACACATATGTAAGGAAGGGGAATTCTTTAAAGGAGGTGCATATTTCACATGCTTGAATGAGTTTTAAACTCAAAAATAATGTGATATTTTTATCTCTCATCTCTCTTGAACCAAACCAAATCAAAATGGAACCAAACCGAATCAAAAAGTAACCAAACTAGGTCCAAATCTAGTCCAAATTCAACCAAACTGACTTGGAAAATTCTAGAATCAGTTTGTTTGGTTAGGAGCTCAAATTTTCCTATAAATAGAAGCCTCCCCTTGTTGAAAAAAATATAATGTCTTATGCATTGTTACTCTACTCCACCTAAGCCAAAATATAGTCTCTTATGCTTGTTACTCTACTCCACCTAAGCCAAATTAGATAGAGTCTTATGCTTTGTTACTCTACTCCACCTAAGCTAAAATATATAGTGTTTTATGCCTTGTTACTCTACTCCACCTAAGCCAAATTAGATAGAGTCTTATGCCTTGTTACTCTACTCCACCTAAGCCAAATTAGATAGTGTCTTATGCTTTGTTACTCTACTCCATCTAAGCCAAAATATATAGTGTCTTATGCTATGTTACTCCACCTAAGCCAAGAACTGTGAATTCTTTAATAATTCACTAGTTTTTGACACTTCTCTCTTTCTTCAATCCCCATTGGTGGCTCCATCAACATACTAAACCAATTGATTGGTTGGGGGCCTCTACCGTGAATAAAGAATCAAGCAAATCATAAGGTAAGTATATTGAATTTTGATCTTTTCTATGATTTCTCAATGATTCTCTCTTCTCAACCCCTCTCAAGCTTGAGAAGTTTAATTGGTATGGTTTTTTAAATGCTATTGAAGTTAATTGGTGAATAGTAGTGAAGAGTTACATAATTTAATAAATGCTATAGAAGTTAATTTCCATTTATGTTTAAATTCTAATGGTTTTTATGTAATTTCTCTCTCTCACTCAAGAAATGGTCATACTCATGACTCATTCTCAATCCAAATGAAGCTTTTCATAAAGCTTTTCCTTAATCAAGCTATGCTAGAGGCCAAATTAATGGCTTTTTGCTATGCTTTTAGTTTATGCACATTGATGATTCAATCCATTATGGATTGATGACCCAATTAGAGACCATTCTAATTATTTCCTTAATGATAAGCTTTATCCCTTAGAAAAAAAAAATTGAGATTTATCAGTCATAGTAGCGGAGCTATGGCAAAATTTTTATAGAAATCACGCATAAAATAAATTCATTCAAAGCATAAAAAGAGACTTCCTACCATATTCTAGGAACTATCATCCTAGATTAATTAAAAGAATTTTATTATGCATGGAGATGTGGATGTTTGCATGTAGATGTAGATGTATAGATGTAGATGTGGATGTGGAGGTGGATGGATGCATGTAGATGTAGATGTATAGATGTAGATGTGAATGGAGATGTGGATGTATGCATGTAGATGTAGATGTATAGATGTGGATGTGGATGTATACATGTAGATGTAGATGTGGATGTGGAGGTAGATGGATGCATGTAGATGTAGATGTATAGATGTAGATGGGAATGGAGATATGGATGTATGCATGTAGATGTAGATGTATAGATGTAGATGTGGATGTGGAGGTGGATGGATGCATGTAGATGTAGATGTATAGATGTAGATGTGAATGGAGATGTGGATGGATGCATGTAGATGTAGATGTATAGATGTAGATGTGGATGTATGCATGTAGATGTAGATGTATAGATGTGGATGTGGATGTATACATGTAGATGTAGATGTATAGATGTAGATGTGGATGTGGAGGTAGATGGATGCATGTAGATGTAGATGTATAGATGTAGATGGGAATGGAGATATGGATGTATGCATGTAGATGTAGATGTATAGATGTAGATGTGAATGGAGATGTGGATGTATGCATGTAGATGTAGATGTATGGAGGTGAATGTGAATGTGGATGTGGATGTATGCATAGAGATGTAGATGTATGTACGCATATAGATGTGGATGTATGGATGTGAATATACGATATGCGATGTGAGGGAATCTGAAGTGATGAGATAGAAATTATGTGATGGGATGAGTATACATATAAATGGAATATGGAATAAGTAATGTAGATTGATGAGGGATAATGTGGAAAAATGAAAGTTAAAATAGAAATTGTGTTGTAAACTGTTTGTAAATACTGTTTGTAAATGCTGTTTGTAAATGATTGTTTTATGTCAAGAATGCTGGGGGGAGCATTTTGACCGTCTTGTGATTAAAGTCGTGATGGTAAAGTTGCAACTGCTGACGGGGAGTCAATGAAGGACGTCTCGCGTAGCAAGGTCGGCCGAGGTCTTGACCAGCCTCGGTGCGATTAAAATGGTGAGCTTCCGGTACGGTGGATGAGGGGCCAAGGAAGCGGCCTATGCGTGAAGCGCTAGGTTACCTGCGAAGGATCCTAGAGGGTGCTGACCATACGGTGCTCGGGCTCTGGGTTGCCTAGGATACCCACGCGTGCGTCGAGGAAGATATTGGAACAGAGTTGGAGTTGTTTTCTGAAATCGAGCATGGATCTGGTTGATTGACCTTGCTGGTCTTCAATGGATGAGTCCATGGCTCCTTATATGGATCTGTTGGTTGATCTTGCTGATCTTCAACGAGAGTCCATCATGCTAAGTGATTATATTGCCAAGTATTATGGGCTAGGAACTATCGAAACGGCTCCTGAGCGTTCTAGTTGCCAATGATGCCATAGATACTCTGATGAAGGAATGATGGGAAATTAAGAATCAATTGGATAAATTGGAAGATGGTGATCAATGATACTATGGTTTTATTAAAGGATTGTTTTAAACTGGTTGAATCTGGTTGAAAAAGGCAATTTCATATTGGGTGTGTGAGTGGTGTGACTAGTTTTATTTTGCATGAACATCCGGCTAGGGGGCCTTGGAACTCTTTTCCTTGGTACCCGGGACAAAACCTAACCAAATTTTTAATTGGATCCCATCACTACAGTGGTTGGGCGGTTGGCTAACCCATGGGACTGGATGGGGTTAGGCTGGACTGATGGATCCGTAAATCGAGACTCAAACTTTTGTTTTTATGATAGAAGAAAAAAATAAATCCCGGACAGAAACTGTTCTATGGATAGGAATCAACGGCTGTGCCTCTTGAATGGGGAAAAAAGCGTTGATCCCAATGATCCAAGTGCAAGTTCTTCCTTGAACTGACTAGGTATCTTATAGATGTAATCGGATCATCTCGATCAGAAATGATCTTGTCTACGTTAGAGTAAAAAGTTATCCTGGTGGAATCGCCCGTGCTTTCCGGTAAAGGAAGTTTTTTCGGGTTCGGTTTTGGAACAACCGACGGATTAGTCTCTTATCCGGATATCCGTGGGCGAGGCCCCGAGTGTGGGACCCCTGTCCCGCGCGAGAAGCGCTACTTCCGCTGCCAGTACCCCGAATCCGTTGCTCGGTGGGAACAGGGATCTTACAGATACTAGGAAAGCCACATCTACCTCTTCTTCACTAGAAGCAGTAGTAAGTCGATGAATCCATCTTCGATTCAAAAGTACTGGTGGTAGTTTCCTCTTCACTCGAATCCTGTGGCCTCTCCCACACATCATTCAAAGATCTCCTACTATGCATCTCAAAAGATTTTTTATTACCCTGCTTATTATGCAAAGAAATGGTCCCATACCTCCAGTCTTGTACTGCACCCACCACTTGCAACCAGGGTCGTCCAAGAATAATTGGAAAAGCACCAAGACCCGCAGGCATCACATGAAAATCTACAGTAGCTTTGACATTAAAAGCTTCAATTTCCAATTCCTTTACCATACCAAGACATTTTACCTTTTGATGATTAGCCATCCTGATTCGAAAACCAGAAACCCCAAACACCCTCAAGCCTGACAGCTCCACACATGATTGGGTAATCACACAGATTTGAGCTCCTCCATCTATATAGGCCTGACCAAGGTTCCTACCTTTACTCCACATCTCCACAATAGGGCAAATATCTGGAAGCTCTTCTAAAGATGGTACTTTGACTGACCTCTTCTCTGACTCCTTTTCCATTGGATTCACAAGTCCCTTCCATTGCCTTCTCAATTTTGGCACCATCTCCACCAACTACCCAAAGGTGATGTTGGCCTTCCTGTTCACCAAATTAGATTTCAAGTCATAGCTGGTTTGCCCATCCCCCACAGTGGGAAGTCTAACACCTGGAACCTTCTACGAGTTTCCTTTTGGCTTTCACATCTTCTCCTTCCTACTACTTCCCCTTCTTACGGCTGGGTCCAGTTACTCCCTTTCCTTCTCTTTCATCTGTTGTGTGCTTGCCAATGGGCATCACATCCCCTTCTTCTCTCACCTGAACATTCTCCAGAGTAACAACATTCACGACCTTTGCCTTCCCCTTCTCCTCAGCTATGATTCCACTCGGGCTTGCTTGATCCCTGATATCAATACCATAGTCGTTTGACCTGTCAGGTAATTGTGAAGGTAGTGGGTACATATCACCACCCATTCGCTGAGGCTTATCACAATCTGTACTTAGATGACCAAGCTCACCACAATTCCAGCATGTAGGGATGAAACGACGGCCCCTACCACGACCCCGTCCATACCCTGCTTGTCCATCTCCCCCTTCATGATTATTTCCTCTACCTCTACCACGTCCACCACCTGTACTTCCCATTAAATTTAAGCTCAAATTCTTTATAAGATCAACCATCTGTTTCATATCATGTCGCAATCCCTCATCAGAACCTACAGGAACCATAGGTACTCCTTAACTAGCTTGTGGTACCATCTGCATAGCCTGGGCTTCAGTGGGCTTCATCCTCTCAATCACTGCATTCATGGGTGTAGCCTCCACTCTACAAATCTCCGGCTGTGCTACAACTGGAATCATCCCCAGCTGATTCATCCGTTGCAACTTCCAATCCTTTGATTTGGCAATTTCCACCGCATCCTCATAAGACTTGGGCTTCTTTGATTCCACCTTCCAGCGAATACTCCTCTTAAGCCCGGCTACAAACTTGTTTTTCTTCATCATGTCAGGAGGTACTTGGTCTTCCCCTAAAGCCCTGCATAAAGTCTCCCACAGCAAAGAGAATTTCTTCACATAATCATCAATTGATTCAAACTCACCCTATATCAGCGCTTGCACCTCATGCCAAACCTTGTCGGGGTCTTCTACCTTCTTGAACCTGTTGCTAAGTGCTGTCTTTAATCCATTCTCAATCATATCAATACGTGGAATAGCAACCCTCAATGACTCCTCATAAGCTCTATACCAAGTTCTTGCATCCCCTTTCAAGCAGATGCTTAGTAGCCGCAACACCTGTACCGACTCGTTGATGTGGTTTCTTATGCATGCAACCTCCATCCTTTCCAGAAAATCTGCCACATCTTCATTAGGACCACCATAAAACTCTAGATAAGACATCATTTTACTCCCCAAACTTCACCTCAAATCCCAAGAAAACACCTTTCCTGAAACCCTCAACTCCTAGGGCATACACCCTTGTAAACTGAAGAAAATACCAGAGATATTCCCAGTGGGGGCGCCAAAAAACTGTCAGAAGGCTAGGAAAAGAAGAAATACCTCTATAGCTACCTACCCAGCAGCCTTGGAAGACACAACAAACACAAGGGGCACCACCAGCACTATGTTGGAAATAGAAATTTCTCAAAATACCACACGGAGATACCTCAAAAACCCTGTATTCCACAAGATAATGAAAACCCGCACACTTATCCACAAATAATGCAAAAAAGAAGATCCCTCTTTCACAAATCAGCTAGTTCCACTCGGCTTCCTTCACACCCTTCGGCTAGTAGTCTCCTTTTGCATCCTAAAGGTGGCCATCCTCACACCAGCTTCTTCTGTGCAAGCATGCTACCGAACTCTACCACCTTGATAGCAACACCAAGCCACCGAGGGGGGAAAAAAACAACACTCTTGCTGTCGGCTGCACCAGTCGCCCAGCTTCAGTAAGCCTTCCTCTCTACAGCACCTCAGCCTACAGCCTTCGCCACACACAAACAAAACAAGGCAACCTTCTTTGGTCTGCGCCCCAGCCACTGTTCTCAACTGACCACCAGCAACTCATCCAAGGCCTGAACGGTGGCCTCTGCGCACACCAAAGGAAAAAAACCCGGCCACTGTTCTTTACCTGCTGTCTGACCTTCTAGTCGGCCACCTTTGCATCTCACCAGGCTCTACAGCTTGACTTTTTCGAAGCGGCCACTCCTTTATTCTCTGGTTCTGCCGTATCACCAGCCAGGCGTTCCACAACTACATGGCGGGCTCACCCATACACGTCTCTGCCTCAGCACCCGCCGGTGCTTCACACACGCGAGAACCCACAGCCCCTTTGCCTCTGTTCCATCACTGTCGAGGCAACCACTTCTCTTCACCAGGCTCTGCAACTCTTCGCCTGCACCTATGGCTACGCTCCACGCTCCCCAGAGCACCCTCGCTTTCACCGTCGCTGACGACTAGCCCTTATACCCAGACAGCCCTTCACTCTCCTCTATGCCCGTCTGCTATACAGCACCTCTGCAAGGCAACTCTCCTCTTACACCCCCGCGTCTGTCTGCACAAGTCTCCAGCTAGCTCTACCACGCTTACCAGCCAAGCGTCTTTTTTCAGAGAGGCTCGCTTTCCCTCCTTTGTGTTTGCTCCACCACCTTCTAGACGACGTGCTAGCAGCAACGTTGGCTTCCATGTGGCTATTAAAATTATTGGCCATGTGTATTATATTTTTTATTTATTTTAAAGCTTCCATTAGATGGCCACACAATGCCCTTTCATTACCTTCTGCCTCAAATTCACGTGCAGCATCCCCATGACCTTCTAAAACGGACAAGAGCTGCCCATGGCCCATAATCATCAGCATCAACTTACCAAACATGACCATCACCCCATGCCATACTTCAATGCCTATCAAGGCCTTCATCAAGATCTTTTTAACACCCCAGAATCCACACAAATACCATGTCTCATCACCATGGCTATCATGCCTAGACCCCCAGCGATGTGGAGACATATGGCCATTCCAAACCTGAAAGACCCTCCAAACTCAAGCATAAGAGCAATTTATATTTTGCTAGCGTCCCTTGTAGATTTCAATATTTACAGTCTAAATTGGGCTCTCTCCACATAACCAGCATATGTACATCCATTTCTATCATGAGCTCATCAAAGCCCCAATCATTGACATCCTCATACTCTTCCACCTCTTGTTTGCACACATCCAAGACACCCTCTTGACAAATAGAAAGCTCATACAATAAAAACTTCAAGTCTCAAATAGCTGCTCCAAAGAAAAATGCATGCACTAACTCACTACACGGCCATTCAGTCTGTACATTTGCCAGGGCATTCAGGGCAAAGTTTTATTGCACACCATGCATCCCATATGTACACGTACTCAAAACACCATGCATCCCATATGTACACGTACTCAAAACACCATGAATCCAATATGTACACGTACTCAAAACACCTTTACAGAATTTTGCCTGACATATGGCACCATAAAATATGGCTCCGGAGGAAAGGTATCTTGGATCACTTGTTTAATGGTTACACACCCAAGCAGTTAAGCAGGTACAACTTCTCCACAAGAAACATGTTGATTAGGCAAAAACAGAGATTCAGACACAGCAGAAACGTAATGCACAGACAGAACTTTGATAGAGAAAGGTCACACAAAAGATAAAACACCCAGAAATCTGCTTCATTCTTCTCCTCTTCTTCTTCTCCCTTTTCTCTCCTTTCCATTACATTGCTTCCCCTTCTTTTCTACGTTGCTCAAAAAACGTTACTCTTTCCCCAAAACGTTATTCTTGAATAACCGTTACATATTGTAACTTCCAAGATCCCAAGAAAGTCATCATACATTCCTACCACCTTATAATTCAGACTTACTAAATATCTGACTCAGCAAATATCCGACTTAGCACATATCCGACTTACTACATATCTGACTCAGCGAATATCCGACTTACTACATATCCGACTTAGCAAGAGAACTATGCCTTCAACACATGGCACGTCCCGGTGGTAGATTTCAAAGAAATCTGACTTGGATCCACATATCCCCCTTGATCAGATCAAAATGTCAGACAAAAGTAAAATCATGCTGCTTCATCAAATAGTCTGGTCCACCTCCTTCATAAAATCAGGTTCAGCAACCTAAACATCCTTGTCTGTTGGCTGCTACATCCACACTTTGTAATGAAACAGGTTCCTTGAACTGCCAACAAACCTGCAACTTGTGTCTTGAAACTCTGGTGCTTCTCCAAGTCCTGCACTTTCTGCACTAAAGGTGCTCTCCATAAAGTAATCATCACTCTTAGTGGGCATGCAGTCCCCAACTTAAAAACTCTGAGCCAGTAAAGTCTGATTAAGCAACTTCCAACACAGCAGAATTTAGTCAAACAAACCCTGACAAAAGCTTCAACAAATTTCAAGCTCTGTAACAATTGATCAAAACACTGTGTGCCATCAATCAAAACTTCTTGGCATCATCTCAACATCTATGTTCTGCTTTACGAACATCCATCTCTATGCTGTGTTCACTTCTGGTGAGTCGGATCTGACTTCCTCTCTTCAGCAAATTTGATTTCAAGGAATTCCTCCTGAGTTGATTCTTTATCTGTAATTCCACACACATCATCCATGGAACCTAAAAACAACTGAATCACATCCTCCTCTTCATTCATCTTGGTATCCGCATCTTCAATTGCGCTTTGAATGACATGAACAACATCATTGCTATGTATGATCTGCTTCTCCTCACAACATTCCTCAGATGCAAGTGACATATGTAACCTAATGTTGAGCCATGAATCTTCCTCTTCCACTCCATGAGCATACTCTAGTGGTAGGTTAGGGTATCTAGGGGCTCTTCAACATCAAAGAGATCATCACATCCCTCATCAATTGAAAGTAAAATCTTCTCAATGTCATCATGCTCATCACAATCATGCATTTGATGCATATGATTATTATCATGAACAAGTTACCCACTTTTGGAATTAACATCATCACAAAAATGAAGAAAACTATGTATGACATCATCTTAAGACATCATGAACATCAACCTCAACATCAAGAATAACATCAAACACTTCATCAACATGCACATCCACCTTGTCATGATCTGCTGATTTGCATAAAATTTGAATTTTGGGACATTTAGAGTTACTTCTTTGATTTGAAATTTGATGCATTTCAGCCCCATCTTCATGATCTTGGGCATCATTTGAGACCTGCCCTTCACCTTGCAGCACTAGGTGAAGGAAACTTGCAAAAAACATGGACTTCTCAAATTCAAAGTACTCTCTTTGAGAGATTTGAACTGAAATCTGATTTGATTCCATTTTTGAAAATTCAGAGTTAGAGTTTTGTGATGCAAAAACATTGCTCATGCACATGATTTCATGATCATCTTGGTTGTTGGGATGCGTGTGGTGAAGAATTTTCCCATTTGGTTGAATGCCTGATGTTGGCTTGGGGGTATCTATGGGTTCTTGGTGGCATCTTTGGCTCACTCCCACTTGTACTCCCTTTCCCTCAATCATCGACACTCCCATTGGGTATCCCCACTCATCATCGTCATCACTTGATTCACTCATGTTTCAGAAATACTTCACCGTCGCACCATACTTCAACAATTGACTCACACACATCGCCTTTTGTTGAGGGTGTTAGGTACCCTCCTAGCTTCATGAAAATCACACCTTTAATATTAAAAAATATCTTTTATGCATATGTTTATGCATAAAAATCATTTATGATGAAAATCACACTTATAATATAAAAAAATATCTTTTATGCATATGTTTATGCATAGAAATCAATAATGATAAAAGTAACACTTTTATTAAAAAAAATTCTTTTATGCATACTTTTATGCATAGAAATCAATAATGGTAAAAGTAACACTTTTATAATAAAAAATATTCTTTTATGTATACTTTTATGCATAGAAATCAATAATGGTAAAAGTAACACTTTTATAATAAAAAATATTCTTTTATGTATACTTTTATGCATAGAAATCAATAATGATAAAAGTAATACTTTTATAATAGAAAATATTCTTTTATGCATACTTTTATGCATAGAATTCAATAATGATAAAAGTAACACTTTTATAATAAAAAAATATTCTTTTATGCATAGAAATCAATAATGATAAAAGTAACACTTTTATAATAAAAAAAATATTCTTTTATGCATAAAAATCAATATGATGAAAGTAACTCTTTTGTAATAAAAAAATATACTTTTATGCATTATTTTATGCATAAAAATCCATAATGAAGAAAGTAACACTTTCAGAATAAAAAAATTATCAATAAGTATCTGTCATAGAATTTAATTCTATTGAAAACATTGTTTTTTATAAAAATTAATCAGTATGCATCTTTCTATGCATGAATGAAAATGACACTTTTAGAATACTCTAACGATGGGGATTACTCTTTTTGATTAATAAAAGATGAAATTTATTTCATAAATTTTCAAAAAATTTTGCCATAACCTCCTTTGTATGGCTGACCATTTTTCAATTTTTAACTCACTAAAATTAATTAGAAGTTCACCAAGAGTATTTAAATCATTCTAGTGTAAACATTTTTTACTTATTAAGAGAATATTATGAAAAACTTGATTTTATTCAATAATAAATCATCTAGGATAAATAATGGTTGGATTTACTAAAGAAGAGAGGAGAATACCTTTTTTTAATGAGGCATAACATCCATTCAATTTAGAGAAGACAAAAATCATTAAAAAAAACCATAAAAGAAATAGAAAAGAGAAGAATCTCCAACTTACAAAGGAATTTGAGAGCTTTCCTTTGGCTTGATGGTTTGAGGGTTCTACTCTTGTTTGGAAACAAGAGTGGCCACCAATCTTTTAGAAGAGGGAAGGTTAAAAACTAATGAATTTTGAGTAAAATTCATAGTTTTTGGCACTTGGGAGAGGTAGGGTAACAGTGCAAAACACTATTGAGTTTCAACAAAGGGGAAGGCTTCTATTTATAGGAAAAAGTGAGCTTCTAACCAAGCCAATTGATTTTTATAATTTTTCAGATCAGTTTAGTCAATTTTTGACCATTTTTGGGTTAGTTTAGTCCACTTTTTCGATCTAGTTGAAAAAAGAGAGAGGAGAGATAAAAATATCTCATTATTTGGGAGTTTAAAACTCATTCAAGCATGTGAAATAGGCGCCTCCTTCATGAGGGGAATTCCCCCATACTAAGGTGTCAAAAATGCATCATTTCACTTAAATATCTCTCTTTTTTAACTATTAACCTTGTCCTTAGTCAACTCTTCATCTTAGTCAACTATTAACCTTGTCCTTAGTCAACTCTTCATCTTATGATGTGAGTATTTACTCATTTTTGGGGGATTTTTCTTTTATTCTTCTATTTATCTCCTCCCTACATTTGGATGAATCTTATTGGTCCATAGGAACCTTAATTTAAAATTTTGAAAAAATCTTGACCCTCAGAATAATGCCTCTTGAACAGATTATACTTAATTTCTAATGCACCTTTGGAAAATCTTTTTGAACTTCTGTTTCAGGGGAACTTATTTTAATAAGATGAGATATTTTTCTATCTAAAAATATTTAAAAACTGAATTACCACTCTCTAGAATATTTTCTCTCTCTAAGTCAAAACTGGTAGAAACAAGATCTTTTATATTTCTGAAGAGGGAATTGATTACAGGGGAAGATGATGGACATCTTGAGAGGATGGGGAGGAATCTTACAAAGAAATATATACCCATATCAACACATTAAAGAATATAAACACATAGAACCATAAACATATAATATCCCCATGCCAATAGTATATAAAAATCCATGCTCTCCCACCACAACATATAATCAATAAGCACATGCCTTAGTATCCAACACGTGACAGAGCATAGGAAAATCTACATACACGAGGAACCACCAAAAGAGAATCTAGATCTGGGTCATCCTCCTCACGTACATCATGTACATGATCACCAAGAATAAGAATCATATTATCACAAGGATGAAAAAGAGAACTACATAACGGCATCACCATCATGATGATGAAGAGAATCATCATAAGTAAGCACAACATCCATGCATAATGAACTTGGAGACCATCAACAAATGAGATCACATTAATGTGATCATCACCACCATGCATAATAGTAGGCTCATGAGATGACTGTCAAATTTGGGCTTTATTTTAGTAGTGTTTGGTAGTCTTTCCTTATTTTTAGCAGTTTTTTAATGCCAAATTTGAAAAGTGGGACTTCTAGTTGTTTTTAACCCAATTTAGGAATTTTCCAAATCTAGATGTATTTTATGTTCTACACCTATTTTTAAAGTGTATGATAAGCCTTATATTTGAAGCCCATGATGGGCCCCATGGTCCTTAACTTGCCAACCTATATATAAGCACACCATGCTTGCCATATATATCCATGTAGAAGCTCCTAAATCACTTACATTTCTTTGAATAAAGCATCAAACTTTACGTAGTTGGAATCTTGTTTTCTGAAATGCAGCTTCTTGGGGAGACACATATACCACTCCTCATCGCTCTCCATAATTCCTCTGGCTTCGTGTGTGGCCTTAAAACCTGGATTCAAATGTCCATTCATTGTTCATAAATCCTCAAAAGTTTATAGCCTTTGCACACTGTAAGTAACATGCATAAGTAATATTACTCACCTGCACTCGGACTAACATTATACATACGTCCAGCTATAAGAGTTTAATTCCACACCCACTTGCAAGGGAAATCAACATATAGCAAGCTACTTGCATCCGCATGCAGTTGATTAGCTCTGAACCATTATGTCAAAGATGTTCTTTGGTTTTTGTCACAACTAATCACATCACACAAATCATCTTGATTATTGAATATCACATTATTGTGCACCGGGAGATGGACATACAACCTTTGTATATCAAGATTTTCATCATGCAAATCATATTGGTATAAGCGTCAGTATGCCTTTGATGTAGACACGTATCATGCATCCAAATATTGACTAACCTCATCAATAACCTCGTGTGTGTCTTGCAACTCTATAGCAGCTCTATCATGTCCTCTGTGAACATACTTATACAAATACTTTACCGCTGTAATGGTAAAGCATACTTCTATGTTAATATGGGCTTTGTACCTCATAGAGAGAAAAGGGTTATATGGAACAACCCATCGACTATCCACCCTATGATCTTTTACCTATATGAAACTACCATCATCTCTCTGTATGTAAGTTAGATATCCATTGTCATTAAACATTAGTAGTCTCGAAAAACTTCCGAGGGTATCGATGTTTGCAACTCCTGTTAACCATGTAAGGAGAGCGCATATTTAGTTTCCCACATGGTCCATGGACATTACAATTACTAATTATGTTGTGCAACTCAAAAACATCACCTTATCTCAAGAAGTTCAGCACATACCAACATATCATAGTAGTGAAGCAATCTCAACTGGTTTACATCCACTTTCCAATATCAATAATATATGTGAGTGTGGCAAGACTCTTTTTTGAAATTCAATAACAGAAAAAAACAAATCCTAATATCCTTCCAAATATTGATTTTTTCACCAATAAGTGCACTATGTCCTTATGCTTCTCATAAAAGCCCCATGCTATCAAGTTAAGTTAATCTTGGCAACTTGACCCAGTAGTAAAGCATTGGTTATTTCATCCCACTTAGGATTGCAAGTAAAGGTAATAAACAGTTCAAGTTTACCTATCTTCCTAACAATTGCCATTGAATCCTAGTACAATTGATGCATATATCTAGGCCCCCCAGTATATGAAGATAGTAGAACTACCCTGCGTCCAGTAATGCCCTCGAAGACTCTATTGACCCCATCTCTAAATTACCCATATCTGCGAGACCTTGGTATACTTTAGCACGCAATTCTTTATGATTATTGTGTATACATACTAATCTAGATTCTTCCATGCTACTATATGCATCAACAATGTAATGTTGCAAAAGTCGACCGCCGCTGCGCAAAAGGTAGGCATTTGTATCTTCCCTTATCTGTAGTCTATATGCATAATATTGCCGCTGGGTTACGCTCTTTGTCTCCTCATTTGAACCTTGTCTATCCCTACCATTGAGTGGAATTCCAACATGCCAACCATCCTCTCCTCCTCAAGGAAATAGAAGAACATATAATAGAGGCATATATGAACGGTGTAGGTTAGATATGTTTTTTATAGCACCTATGTATGACACTATTTGAATATCTCTATGCCCCACATGAAAATCATCTCCTTGACCCGGCATGATAACTGCTACCTCACTTCCTATAGGAACCAAGTATTGCCTTGAAGTTGATCGCACTTCAATGATGACCATTCTCAAATCTGCATGTAAACTTGACTGCAACATTTCTCTCATTGTACAAAGTGCACATGTATATAGATTATATCCATACATCATTGTTTGTAACCTCTAAAGTACATTATGACTTAGCGAAGGCATCCCATGAAGTCTATTCTCTAATTCATGCTCTGTATCATGCACATATATTTGGGCAAATTGAAGAGCCGCATCTCATGTTTTATCAAGTATTATAGAATCAACACGATGATTGGTAGTACCATGGATTCAAAAATTGAATACTCCTCCCCCCTAGTGAACTGATTATCCAAGTGAGCACCTAGTGAAATGAATTCCAAGGAATTATTTTAAGAGCTGATCTTCTTTATGTATTCCTTACTTGCATTATCATTACCAAGTAACAACTCAGCCAATGTAGAAGGTGGATTTTGCCAAAGGTAGTAAAGAGACATTCCCACTTCCACAGCAGTGTTTGTCTACATATTATCTTAGCTTTCTTGATGCCTCACATTTCCAAATAAGTGCACCACAAAAATGACACTTATAAGTAAGGGCTCCTAATGAGTGAAGAGTATAATCTCTCGAATACACTAGCATAGTTGTTGGGTGCTTAACATTCCGAGAAAATGAAAACACATGCCTTATAGAGTGACATTCGGATTTAATATCTTTCACATCGCCAATGACACAACAAATAGAATGAAAATTATCATCCATAGGTAGCTCATTTAAATCAAATGAAAAAGGGTCTCGTTCCATATCTTTCTGTACTTGTGCATTTTGATGTTCATTGATAGGTTCTTGAAGTACCATAGCATTGGCAATTGCTATGTTTCTTGAATCTACGTGGATTTCACCATGGATTCCTCTATGCTCATCATTTTCAACCCTTTCAATTTCATTTTTATTAAAGTAATCCATTAAATTAACAACATTTTGTTTTCGAATGCAAGCCCTTGTTCTTGAACGATTACAGCGAGACGCATGTTGCATCCAAAATTTAAAGCCAACGAACTTGGTTCAAACTCAAGTATATACAGCTCCTAACCATCTTCAATCTCCTTTGAAACACAAAATAACGAATACTAACTTCCTTTTTTAACATTCTTAACTTCAAACAGTAACATAATATTACCTTCTTACATTTATTTTACTTCAACAACCATTATCACACGTGACCCTACTCGAGATAGACCGAGCTCAATAACACTGTAATTCTTAGAGAAATTTTTAGTACATAAGTGAGTATAACATATACAAACGATCTCCTACATAGATAAGTGAGTATAACATATACAAACCATCGCTAAACAACACAACAAATAGAATGAAAATTATTATCCATAGGTAGCTCATTTAAATCAAATGAAAAAGGGTCTCGTTCCATATCTCTTTGTACCTGTGCATTTCGATGTTCATTGACAGATACCAAAGTAGTGGAAATTGCTATGTTTCTTGAATCTAAGTGGATTCCACCCATGGATTCCTCTATGCTCCTCCTCATTTTCAACCCTTCCAAATGTTTCAATTTCATTTTTATTAAAGTAATCCATTAAATTAACAACATTTGTTTTTGAATGCAAGCCCTTGTTCTTGAACGATTACGGCGAGACGCATGTTGCATCCAAAATTTGAAGCCAACAAACTTGGTTTAAACGCAAGTATATACAACTCCTAACCATCTTCAATCTCCTTCGAAACACAAAACAACAAATACTAACTTCTTTTTTTAACATTCTTAACTTCAAATAGCAACATAATATTACCTTATTACATTTATTCTACTTCAACAACCATTATCACACATGTGACCCTACTCCTCCAGATAGACTCAGCTCTCAATAACAATGTAATTCTTAGAGAAAGTTTTAATACATAAGTGAGTATAACATATACAAACCATCTTCTTAATACATAAGTGAGTATAACATATACAAACCATCTTCTACATAGATAAGTGAGTATAACATATACAAACCATCTTCTACATAGATAAGTGAGTATAACATATACAATCCATCTCCTACAGAGATAAAGGGTAATAACATATACAATGAGAGAGATAGATATATAGTGAGAGAGAGAGAGAGGAAATAGAAGTTGAGACACAAAAAAGTGCAAGAGAAAAAAATAGAAGACAGAAGTATTGAATTTGAGAAAATAGAAAATTCATAAATATCATCAAAATGGAGATCCAAATCTGAAAGTTGCAATATAATTTGTTCCTTGAGTAAAAACATCATTACTCTGACAAAATCTCTAGGAAACTACCCGGGCTTCTAACATATGACTCATCTTTTTCATAATAGCATTGAGTCGATTAACAGATATCTTAAGACTTAAGTACTTGCTCTTTTAGAGAATCCACTTGTTCTTTACATTGCCCATTATATCCACCTAGACGTTCCCCAATTTCAACATGCATATTCTCCATGAAAGAAATCATGTCTAGTCGGTTAGCATCCACGCGACCATTACTATCAAGGACGCGATGGAGATGATGAGACAACTCATCTCTTAGCGTATCTCCCCTTTGGCTGCCACTTCCACGGATCTCATCTCCCAAAGAGCATCTAAGTACCCCTTGTAAGCAACCTGATTTTTCTGAGTGCGCTCACATATGTCCACAATATTTTATAGACATTTAGAGTTTGGTTGTCCTGATGGAGACCTTGACTGAGCAAGGTGTTTTGCAACTCAAACATTCATCAACTCAGGTGGGGTAGACAAAGCTACTTCTTCATTGGAAGAGTCATTTGCAGCCAGTCCAGCTTTTGACTGGTTGTTATCATTCTGAATCTCCATTTGCTAAAATCCAAAATCAATATCTTAAGGGTCTACAAATATCTCTTTGTATCTTTGTCAACATATAACTAACCCTAGTAACCTACCTATATACATGTAAATTCCTCCTAGCTAACTATTATAGATACATATAACTATCTCTCTAAATTTAATGTATTGGTAAAACCATAACTTTTTTTAACTTTTTTAGAAACGTTTCTCAGCTAATATAATAACTATTCTCCAAGGCTACTATAGTTTGTAAATTCTCTGAGACCCATTATACTCTCTCTAGAACTCTCTCTATAATCTCAAAGCGATGAGATTGAAAGAAAAATAGAGAATGTTTTGATGCTCTCTCTTTCTCTCTCTCTCTCTCTCTCTCTAGCCAACCAAACATATGAACACAATATTTTTCTTTATCTATGCATCATATATTGACAACAAACACACAAATAGATAAAGACAAAAAGGGTAACAAAAAAACTAACCTCAAGTGAAAGAGAGAATTGGATTCGAAAGCACCAACTTTGATGCTATTGTCCTTATGCTTGCTTCTACACAATCACAAAGAGACCAAAATAATAATAAACTTATGATCTCTCTATTTTTCTCACCCAATCCTAGCTAGATTTCACACCAAATACACAATAAAAGGTAAGAGTAACTATTTGCGTATTACATGATTGTGTGTTATGTGTGTGTGTGTGTGTGTGTATGAGAGAAAGAGAGAGAGAAAGACAGACAAATAGAGGTAGGGAGAGATAGAGCAAGAGAAGAGACATCCATCAATAATCACAAAGATTATTACATTCTTTACCAATTTCCTTAATGGAATGCACTTCAGTATTTCCCTAAAAATGAAATGCTTTTCCTCGGAGCTCCTACATCTACTACCCACCATAATGTAAAAGCCATCTAGTAATCCCAATGCCTCTTTGATTAAGAGGAGCTTGAGATTGTCATCTAGCCTATAAGGATCCAAGACTATATAAATATACTGAGGATTAATATCATCCCACCCATTAAATCCAAGAACTTCCCATTTTGGGCTAGGCGGGCATCCAAAAAAGCCCAATTGTGGCATCTCCTCAAAGAAGATAGTATCTAAGAATTTATTATTTTCATAAGTCAACTTTAAGATATTTAATGACATGTCTCTGCATAAAACATAATCAAACTATACAAATGTTAATAACAACCATGATCTTTCTTATATTTAGCAAAAGGAAGAGTATAAGAAAAGAAAAAACTATTCAAATACCAAAAGCAATCTAGAATCAATGGTCACTGAAGAAGAACACAACCATATTTATTTTCAAAGGAGCTTATACTTTGGGATACATTTAATAACTTATCAAATACTTGTTGTACTTGATCTCTATCAACATGGACATTATAGTCTATTTCGATATCAATCAAGCCTAGGGTTTCTTTAATATTCATAAGAGAAATATTTTCATCTAATTTGTCTAAATCTAAAAGTATAATAATTTGACAAACATTTTTCCATGTCCAGCTTCAACCGGCCATGGCCTAGACCAAGTTGGACTATCAAAAAAGCAACGCTCAAATTCTGCAGCTAAATTCACCCTTTCTTCAAAGGAAAGAGGATTCCTCATTTGTTAAAAAAAAATGTAAGTAACGTCTTCCAACTCTTTGAATCATACATACATACATATAAGTAAGTACACGCATGACTACTATGTGTGTGAGAGTGTAAATTTAAAACACTTTCAACTTCAATAAAAGAACTCTCTTAAATACACACACACACACACACACGCACAAAGTTTCAACTACCACTCTCTCTTTCTCTCTCTCTCCCTCTCTCACACACACACAAACTAAAGACATGCCAAAATAACTCTCCGTCTCTCTCTCTCTCTCTCTCTCTCTCTCTCACACACACACACACACACACATGCACCCACCCCCACACAGACTTTTCCCATTTGGATGACTAAAATATTTTGGCTTCAGCAAGTCAAAAGATGATGTGGCATCGGCAGGTTGAATGATAATGTGGCTTCAACACATTAAAAGATGACATGTCTTCAACACGTTAGAAGATGACGTGACATTAGCAGGCTAGATGATGATGTGGCTTCAGCAGGTTGATGTGTCCGAGAGACCTGCCTCTATATCCCATCCAAATCAAACCATCGTGTGAGGAGGGGATAACCACCAAGCACCACAACCCAGCACAAATACCAATAGAAGGTACTAGTCTACTCAATTGATGTCCCTTGATCCTCGGCTGACATAGGCAGACACTTGAACAAACTTGAACTGATGTTATTTTATCCTCAATGCTGACACATGTCGACACACTTGAACACACTCCAGAATAAGAAGAAATTAGTATTCAATCCAAACATGCTAATACAAATGAGTAGATGCATACAAGTAGTAGTAGGATGCTTACCACATTCTTTGCCACTCTCTAATTGATAGGTGTACCCTCAGACTCCAATTTCTCAAGTAGCACCTGTGTGCCAAACTTGTAGCCATATCTCTCCTCTTGTGCGGAAATGGAGGACGGTCTAACATTCTCTCCTACATCAACCAACCAACACAAGGCTTAGGGCATGCAACCAATGCACATCATAGACAACAAATAAAAGAGATTTTAAAAAAAACTTACAAAGTGCTCGCAGAGCAGAAGGACTTGTAGCCTCCACTACCAAGGTGTGAAGAGCCAAAACTCTCCAGCTGAGCCCGTGCGGCTGCCCTCTATTGGTTGTACCTATTAGGCATGTCTCCATACTTGGCTTGGATCATTCGCCACTCCTCATCAAACCGAGTAGGTTTTGGCTTCCCCCCATCATAGAATCCCGCACCTTGGATCTATGCGATGCCACGATTTTAGCCATGACACTATTAATCCATTGATTTGGCACTACATCACCTCTATGGGAGTGTACTCGCTCTTGATTTATGATGAAGTTTTTCTTATCTTTATCCAAGGAATCCCACTTCTTCATCACTTCATGTGCAAACTGAATCTTTAAGCTGGCGGATGTGCCCTTTCATCTCCTTCCCTACATCATCCATGAGCATGGCTTCATTGCACACATGATACACTTTCTCTATGGATGTCGTGCGAGTAGCGTAAGGACTCCTAGGCGTGCATGGTGTACTAGCTGAGGAGATGGGTGGGCACTGATGTGTAGCACTACAAGACACTGCTGTCCATACATGCGTTCAATACACGCGATAAGTTACGTGCACGTGTATGGTCACGCATGTATATGAGTAGTATCGGGCACGTGTATATTGGCATCTAAATTCGCGTGTATACTGGTTTGAGAAACGCGTCTACCAGTGCGTGTATATTGGCATCTAAATTTGCGTGTATACTGCTTTCAGAAACGCATGTATACTGTTTTTAGAAACGCGTGTCAGCGCGTGTATATACACGCAATTATACATGCATTATTACACGCGAGAACTTTATTAAGAAAAACTCCATTCCTTTACAAAATTTAAAACCATTTTCTTTAAACCATCTCATAGTACATTACAGTATATATCATTACACAATCCCACTACATGCATTTACAACAATGAAATATATTCAAAAATAAATCATGAGATGATAATTAAAAGACAACATATACAATAGAAATGTCATCAATTTAGAACAATACAGTGATGGATTGGTTAGGGGTCGATCTCATCTTCAATAAGATCCATCCTTGCCAAACGATCAACATCAATATCCATTTGATCAATTTGTAAGGCTACGATTAAATTTATTCCACTATCAATATTCTGTCCATTGATAATGGTATCGATGCCCTGATCATCCTCATCAACATCACCATCATCCTCAATGGTAGGGTCATCCTCATGATCATGAGAAATGGCACGCTGATCCTCATTATCATGATCATCTCTTATTTCTTGCAGATCATCAATCACAACATCTTCATTGGCATGTTTGACATCATCTTCATTGCGGCTTGTTACATCCTCCATATGCTCCATATCAATGAATGTATTATATACCACTTTGGAACGTGGTGCAATAGGGATGATGTACCACCATTTAATGTCATGCACCATCGGCAGATAGATAATCTACTCAAATACACATACTATAGTAATTAATTAGCATATCAAAAGTCAAGGGGTATGCGAGCTTAGATATATATGTACATGAAACACATTAGTAAAAAAATGCATACCTGCTCTCACATTGTTGTGGCAATACGAGCCTATCTTTCTTTGTTTGCCAAAACTTTGTAGAGTCAATTGTTACATAGCCACTTGCATGGCATTTTATTGTTGCATTCGGCCCTTTTTTCACCACGTTCATTTGCCATTTGACATCCAAAATATACACAAAGAAGCGACGAAAGTCAAAGCCTAAATATGTCTTGGATTGTGCCACAATAATCATCCATTTTTCCATTAGCTCCCTCAAAGCTACTAATGACACCGCAATCTTGTGTATTCCTCTTTTCATCAATTCTTTGTGTTCAAAAATGCTTGCCTTCACACCATATAGCATTGAACATAGTGCACTGGACCAAAATAGAAGCAATATTTGTGTAAGCAATGTGAATAAATATTAAAAGCAAATCACTTACAACTAATGCAAAACATTAGTTCTATGTACCTTTAACATGCATCCTCGTGCATACTCCCATTCTTCCGCCGTGATATGTAGCCCCTCGCCGCTCTCTGCTCTCTCCATTTCCTCATGCAACCAATCAACATAGATATCATTTGGAAGTGTTGCTAGTAGATGCTTAGGGTATGCCTTACGAGAGCCATGTTGCCTCCGAAAGAGAGCCATGTTGCCTCCGAAAGAGAGCTCTTTCTGCTTGCCTTTTTGTCTTTGCATCCTCATATCTTGTAGCCCATCTGCTCACCACATCACTATTAAGGATGCAAGTGAAATTGAGATCATCAATCAATGTTCTGTCAATTACTTTACTCTGTCCTTTTCCTTGAGGCACAATAGAGGTCATCCTCAAGTCCTCTTCATTGCTCCATAGTCGCGGCAAAGAGCTGTCCATCTGACCAAGAAATTTTAAAATATATACAAGAGACTCTTGTATCAACCAACCCTCGGCCATGCTTCCTTCGGGCCTTGCACTTTGCCTCACAAAGTCTTTTAAGGTCTTCATGAAGCGCTCTAGGAAGAACATCCAACGTGCATGCATAGTGCCACATAAAGCAATTTCGTCCACTAAATGCACAATGAGATGTAGTTGACTTGTGAGAATGGTTCGCGAAAAAGTCTCCTCTACAAAACAAACCACCTCCACTGCCATAACACGCGCATCCTCCAACGTGGCTGGATCAATTGCTTTGGAACTAACATATCTGAAAAATAAATGAATAGTACGTTATACCTCATGCACGTTCATTTTGCAAGGTATAATGAAGGGTGATCTGACATGGGTTTTACATACCTCACAAGCTCGCCCATCTTATAAATATATTTTTTCAAACTCTTGTTTGCACAATGGTCGATGCTAGTAGGTAGTATGAACTGCGCACATAAGAGCACATGTATGTATGGTTTATGGCATTACAAAATTTAATTTCAACGTACAAGACTTGGAAAACACTTACTTGGAGCATCTTGTGCCAATCGTGGGACTTCAACCCATATAGTTGGTCAACGCCTCTTTTCTTAGTGGTTGTAAAGGCTCCCTTCAATGATCTCATGCATCCAGTGGGAGTACGCAAAGTGGTGATGTCCTACTTTACTTGCTTCTCCTCTTTCTTTGATATAATCCATGGTGCAGGCGAAAGATGAACGTGCCCACCCTCCTCTCGTGGCCAAGCTTGACGCATACGTCCTGCGACCTGCACGTCCTCCCGTACGCTAACATTGTCATGTTTACCATTAACATGTTTCTAAATACCAAATCCCACATTCTTGAAGATGTGCATGGGATCAAGAAGATGGTTGATCTTAAGATGGGTCCAATATGGTAGCCGAAAAAAATGGAGTGCCTACACAAGGGATTGCTCTATGTGATCTTTAATCCAATTAGAGACTACACAAAACAAGATTGAAAAACATTACTGTACCTGTTCATGCCATCTAGAGGAAGAACATTTGTAGACTCCAAAATACGCTTCCGATGATGATTATCGAATATGGTCTTACACAATCCGTCAGCATACTCATGTACTCATGAAGGGCCACAAACAGGACATGCATGTTTACCCGATGTTTTCAAACCTGTTAAAATATAAATAAAAGTTAGAATAAGAAAGTCAATAGTTATAATTAATATAGCCAATAGTATTAGAGTAGAGAGGTAATTAGAATTCTTACCATAACAATCGCTGTATCCTGGAAAGTCATGCATTGTCCACATCAACACTGCTTTTAAGTCGAAGTGTCGAGAGGAGGGAGGCCTACTAATGTCCACCACCGCAACACCTCTCCATAGTTCCTCCAATTCATCAATCAACAGTTCGAGATAAACATCCATATGCTTGACTTTATGTTTCCCTAGAATTAGAAGAGATAACATAAGATGTCCCTTCTTGATCGCCATTGATGGTGGAAGGTTGTAATTCACCAACACAACTGGCCACACGTTGCCATGTGGTGTTTTTGAAACCAAATGGATTCACTCCATCCATACCTAGGCCAAGTCTCAAGTTTCTGGGCTCTGTTTTAAAGCTGGGCCACTCATCTTCAATATGCTTCCAAGTAGGAGTGTCTACGGGAATTCTCCATATGCCATCATCCGATCGATGTGAGGAATGCCATGACATGAGCTCTACTATGGATTTTCACTTGAACATGTTTTTGATGTGAGGAATTAAAGGAAAGTGTTGCAAGACTTTACGACGAGGTACATCAAAACTCTTCACATCTGTTCTATACCTTGCTTCACCACCACAAGTGGGACAATGTCGAACCTCCTTATGCATCCCACGAAAGAGAATGCAATCATTGACGCAGACTGTGGGTGTACCTACACACGCTCCCAATGAAAATTGGAGTAAACGTGGATGCGCTTATCTATGAGCCATGCATCAATAGCAGGCCGCTCGAGGTGCACGATCGGTGTTACCAAGAACTGCACAAGAGAGGCAGTCATCATGGCTGCTGTGCAGAAAAAAGAGTGCAAGAAAGAAAAACAGAAGGCAGGCAGAAAAATAAGAGAGAAAATAGAATGCCTTTCCACAAAAGGAGGGAGTTGTTGCATGCAAAACAACGATCGCTTTTTGATGCATGACTGTATGACACCTAGAAAAAGCCAAGAAAAATGAATTAACAAAAGCCGCCCTTGATTTGGAATGATTGAAACCATCATGAAAGAAAGTGTATTCTTCTCAGAAACCGAAAAAGGGCATTGAAGTGGAGCTGCCGAAAAATAATGATGCATTTGAAACCCATTAACCGGAGAAGAAAGGACTTCCCCATGAATATTTGTGAGGAAATAAGAGGTAGGACCGCAAGAAGCATACACCCAAAACGGCCCGGTCCACTGCACCTTCAGTTTTGCGGGTTTCTTAATGAACATGCGCAAAGAAGAAAACACTAGCACCAATTGCCCTCTTTGGAAAAATTTCTTCTTCGAATGCCGATCCACTTGCCACTTTCTGTGACTTTGAATTTTGTGCGCCCAATAAAAGCTTTTCATCCTCTCTTTATCTAGTTCTTAGATGACCTCTAGTTTGTATGCCAATGAATCCATTGGCCTCCATGCCAAAAGCAAGTTTGAATGGTGTCAACCCAGTTGTTGCGACTTTAAACGTTGTGCGATAACCCCAGAGTGCGGTTGGAAGCTTCACATCCCAATCTGTTCGATGAAGATTGACCACTTTAGTCAGAATGTAGATTATTGTCTTATTGGAAGATTCTGCCTACCCATTGGCCTGAGGGTAATACAGGGATGATTTGCAATGCAGCACAAAGTAAAACCCTGTCATTTGTTTGATGACTTTATTAATAAAATGATCGCCTTGATCACTGACCAACTCCATTGGATAGCCAAACCTGGTAAAAACATCCTTAAAGAGACACTTTGCCACAGAGAAAGTAGTATTATCCCGCAAAGACCATGCTTCTACCCACTTCGTACAGTAATCCGTGGGCGGTGAGAATATACTTGTTCCTGGTTAAAGCCGATGTGGGTTTGATTGGGCCTATAAAATCCAGACCCCATTTCTAAAATGGTTCCAAAAAGGAAGAATCGGATGGAGAGGCATTTGATCCCGTTGGGATGGTTGTCCCATGCACTGACAAACATCGCACTGCCTCACAAACTGCTGTGTATTTGCATGAACAGACGGCCATCATAATCCACTTTGTATAACCTTCTTCGTGGTGATTTTTCCTAAGAAATTCCCATCAGTAACTCCGCAATGGGCTTCCCACACAATACTGTGTCCTGCTCCTGGGGCAGGATGCACTGCAACAGTGTGTCTGCAAAATTACAATAATAAAGTTCCCCCACACAGACTTCAAATGAGCGGCTCCACAAAGCAAGGCACCGTGGCTGGTCCCTGGTTAAATGAGCAGGCATCTCACCACTTGTGATAAAAGAAAACATTTCTTCATACCAAGTCCATGGGATGCTCGAGAGAGTTGCTCCTTCCTCTTCAGAGTGTACCCCCCCCCCCCCCCCCCGCATTTGGCTGAACCGTAAACAGTGAAGCATCTGAAAATTCATCATCCACACTGACTGCTGGCTCCCTCGAATCCTATCGAGAAAGGTAATATGCCACCACATGCTGAGCACCAGGGCAATGGATGACTTCAAAATCAAATTCCTATAATAATAGAACCTATCGAGCCAATCTGCCGGTTAAATTTTGTTGCTGCACCAAGTAAAGAAGAGCATAATGATCCACATCAAAGAAAAATCATCGGCCCAGAAGATAGTGCCAAAACTTCGCACAGAGTACACCATTCCAAGGCCTTCCTGCTCTGTAATGGAATAATTCTTTTCAGCAGAGAGAAGACAACCGGTGACTGGCATAATAAATTGGGTGAAACCATTCCGCAGTCTGCTCCTGCATCAAAACACTGCCAATTGCCACATCCGAAGCATCCCCAAAAACATGAAAATCAACCCCCCAATTGGGAGGAATCATCACTGCTGCTTGAGAAAGTTGAATCTTGAGCAGGCGGTAAGCCAAATCACAGTCTTCAGACCATCAAAAATCCTTGCGGTCAGAATGAGCGGCTGTAGTTAAAGGAATTGCCAAATGCGCTAAAAACCGCAAATGACGACCATGCCACCGAATTTGGCCCAAAATCCACATACAGCCTTTAGGATCCACAGGTGCAGGTGCTTGCATAATAGCCACCACTTTGTCTAGATCTACCGCAATGTGACCCAGCAATTTGCCACTTCGCACCGCAAAAACACACTTGAGCAGATTAAGATTGAAGGACACCTCTCTCGGCAGCGCTAAAAGTAGAGCCGCAAGTGCCCCAAATGCAACACCCTAGTGCCAAAGACACTCAGATCATCCAAAAAAATGCGCATGAAATCGGTGAGAAAGGGCCCAAAGATTTCATACATGTCACGTTGGAAGGTGGAAGGTGCATTGCGTAGTCTAAACCACATGACTGTGCACACAAACACCACCCATGTGATGATGAATGTGGTTTTGGCTTGATCCTCTACTGGTGCCATCCGGATTTGATTGTAGCCGCTGAATCCATCAAGAAACGAGTACATTTCATGCCCTACTACATCATTCAGAATGGAATCCATGTAGGGTAAGGGAAAAGGGTCCGGGACTGTGGCCGCATTAAGCTTTCTGTAATCCACACAAATGCAATTTTTTGTTCTTCTTCGGGACAATGACTATAGGAGAAATCCAATCTGGGTTTTCAACAATAGGTGCTATGAATCCCACCCTCAGCAAGTGGTCCCAGCTCTTCCTTGACCTGCTTGGCTACATGCGGGTTTATGCACGCGATAATGCTGCTGCCTGGAGGGTATCGCATCCGGCTTTGAGTAAATGCGGTGTTGGTAAAACTTTGGGTCAAGACCTTTCATATCGGCATAATCCCAGGCAAACACATCCCGGAATTCCCGTAGAACCAGATCAGTTTTAAATGTGGGTTCCAAGCAAGGTACTAATTTTCATTGGCTTAGTCTCCTTGTCATCACCTAAGAAAATGGTCTCCAAGACATCTTCTTTGACATGGGTAATGCAGCTCATTTGCACCATAAAAGCGCACTCCTTTTCCAGAATGTCTTTCATGTTATTTTCAAGTGCATACTCCTCAGTACTCAGCAAATTTTCCCCAAAGAGTTTCCCTTTGTCCATGGTGGCTGAACACACCGCAGGCATAGGCATTAGTATTCTGCAACAATACATGCCACATCCACTGAGCAGAATGAAATCAAATCCTCATTTCCCGCAAGAATTTTTCCTCTTCATCTTCATCCAAGCCATCTGCCATATTCACTGTTTCTGCAATGAGACAGGCCAAACTGAATTGCTCAGTTGACGGTGTTCTCGTAGAGCGAATTCAACCTTCCTGCGACCCTTGTGGGGGATGGTCATCAGATTATGCTCCCAATTATGTTGGACCTTTGCCTGGCGCAAGCAAGGATGACCCAGCAGAGCAGATTATACTCCATGTTCAGCAGAATCCTCCATGCTGAGCACTACAAAGAACATGATGAAGGGTATGCCAGCCACCTCAATCACTATGCCTGCCCAAGGACTCTCCTCTGATCAGCCATGCATACCAGAAATGGTGCAGGATCCCATGCTTGCAACCCGCACTTACAGGTGGACTCCGTTGCAATATTGACACCAGCTCCACCATCGATCAGTGCTTGATCAATTGTGAGGCCTTGGAAGCCTACAGAAATTTCAAAAATTCTTATATCAACCACACGGATACTCTGTGAAATGCGCGTGTATATACGTGGATACTCTGTGAAATGCGCGTGTATAAGTGCAGCTAAACTGACAAAACGCGTGTATACGCCCTCGTATCAGCGCATCTAAGCACACCTAAGCTGACAAAACGCGTGTATACGCCCTTGTATAAGCGCCTCTGACTGCTTCTATACACGCGCTTTTACACGCATGTCTCTGGCTGCGATGATACACGCGCTGATACTACACGGGCCCGTTACTTTTTTTCCACAAGTCATTTTCGGCGGCTAGGAGCGCGGGTATAAGCCCGATCCCTTGTAGTGTAGGAGACACAGCATCTGTGCCACCACTCCCAGAATAACCACCACAACAACCCCCACCACTACTACGTCTATGTGTAGTCAAGCGACAGCTAGGCGTGCATGCCGGTGTAATTGAGGGAGTGGGGATTGGTGTGGTTGTAGTGGTGGACGGATTGGAGGGCCCAGCCCCCCCCCCAAATTACTGCTATTCCATGGATCTCTGCTCAGGGGTAGCCTATGAGATAAACTCAAAGAATTGCTTTGGGCTAAGAGCCTATGGTGTAGGCATGATAGAGGTGTGTTGCGGCATGTCTAGGGGGTTGTAACCTGTTGGGGTATCGGCCATGATCCTACACACATACGTAAAGTTAGAGTTTGTCAAAAGCATGCATAATGCATGCATAGAGCTAGACGCATTAAGCATGTATGTAAGAAGCATGCATAAATCTTAATGCAAGAAGATTACTGCATCTAGCTCTTGCATCTATGCATGCATTAAGCTCTATGCATAGAGCTTAATCTATGCATTAAGATTTATGCATAGATTAAGCTTAATGAATAAGCCCTATACATAAAGCTTTATGCATAATCCCTACGCATAATCCTATGCATAGAGGTAAACCTAAGCTAAACCTAAACCCAACACCCAAGTGTGCAATAAAGGAAAAACATGCTATAAGCAATTAAAAGAAGAAGAGAGCTTATCGTTCTTATGTGAAACCAAAAACGAGGATTCGTGCACGAGATGCAAAACAAAAGAGGTAGCAACACAAGAATGTTCTAATAGAAGAATGCTTAAAGCTTAAATAAAAGAGGCATGTTGTGATATAAAAACACTGTTGAGACCTTCTACAATACTTCTTAGACAAACAGGGTGTGGACACTATCCCTTTTGGATGATATCTTCTGAGGGCTTTCCACATGCTTCCCACTATTAAAGCCAAAAAGTAACTTCTCTTTTACAAGAGAGAAGGATAGTGAAAAGATTGAGGACTCCCCCTCCACTGTAACTACCTACTTTGGATGGCCTACAATAATTTCCCATATCTTTATGCATAAGCCCTACGCATAGAGCTTTATGCATAAGCCCTATGCATAGAGCTTTATGCATAAGTCTTATGTATAAGCTTCCTTAAGGCTTAAGATGAATGCAATATGGTTAACCCTAAAGGATTACATGAATAAGAGAGATTACCTCAACAATGCCAAGCCCAAGGAGAGGACAACACTGCAAGACCTACAAAGCATAACATGAGAAAAACTGATTAAAGTAACACATTTATGAGAAAATCTCTATGCATGATCTATATGCATGCATGCATGGGGCCTATGTATGCTCTATTTGAGAGGATCCCACTTCACAATACTTATGATGACTATGTCTATACACATGTAAACTCTATGAATAGAGAGAATACCTTATGCATAGAAAAGAGAGCATAAAAAATATATACTATATGTATAAGAGTTTATAAACATTCAAAAAATTTATACTCTCCATCCATGCATAGCATAGAAAATTAACACATTTAAACTCCATTCAGGCATAGCACTCCACATAAACAATAATGAACTCTTTGCATAAGCTTAAGCCTTATGCATAATCTTGAAGCTTTAATCTCTTTGCATAAGCTTGAAGTTCTATGCATAAGCTTTAATATCTTTGCTTAAGCTTAAGCCTTATGCGCATAAAGCTTGAGCATAATGCTTAATCTTATGCATAAGTCTTAAGCATAGGCTTATCCATAAGCCGTAAGCATAGGCTTACACATACGACTTAAGCATAGGCTTATGCATAAAGCTTAATGCAAGAATCTCTGTAAGATCCCTGTCACCATGCAGCAATTTCAAGGGTGCTAGTAGCGGAAGTAGCACTTCTTGCGCGGGGCAAGGTCCCACACTTGGGGCCTCGTCCCACGGATTTTCAGACAAGAGACTAATCCATCGGTTTTTCCAACCCGTGGAAAGCACGGGCGATTCACACCAAGATAACTTTTCCCTAACGTAGTCAAAAGCCTTAACTAACTAAGCTCATTTGACCGAACCCGTAAGTCCCATAGTTAGATCAGAGAAAAAGACTGTACTTGGATCATAGAGACCAACACTTTTTTCCTCATTGAGAGGCACAGCCGTTGATTCTTTTCCATAGAACAATTTTTGTCCAGGATTTACTTCATCTATCGAACTAAACAGAAATTGAGTCTTGATTTACGAATCCATCAGTCCAGCCAAACCCCATCCAGTCCCATGGGTTGGCCAACCATACAACCACTGTAGTGATGATAAGATCCAATTAGAAATTTGGTTAGGTTTTGTCCCGCGTACCAGGGAAAAGAGTTCCCAGGCCCCCTAGCCGGATATTCATGCAAACATAAAACTAGTCACACCACTTACACACCCAATATGAAATTGCCTTTTTCTCCACATTAGCTATCTTTAAAACAATCCTTTAATGAAACCATTGTGTCACTGATCACAATCCTCAAAATCTTTGGTTGCATCCTTATTTTCAATCATTCCTTCATCGGTGTACTTATGGCATTATTGGCAACCAGAATGCTCACCACCTGTTCACACAGGGGCCTTTTTGATAGTTCCTAGCTCATAGTAACCGGCAATATATTCACATAACAAAATGGAATCTCCATGGAAGATCAGCAAGATCAACCAACAGATCCATATAAAAGAGCCATGGACTCATCCGTTGAGGACCAACAAGGTTAATCAACCAGATCCATGCCCGATTTCAGAAAACAACTCTTACTCCCTGATTCAATATCTTCCACGACACACGTGTGGGTATCTTTGGCGACCCTAAGCCCGAGCACCATATGTTCAGCACCCTCTAGGATTCTTCGCAGGTCACCTAGAGCTTCACTCATAGGCCGCTTCCTTGGTCCCTCATCCACCGTACCGGAAGCTCACCATTTAAATCGAGGTCAAGACCTCGGCCGACCATGCTACGTGAGACGTCCTCCGTTGACTCTCCATCAGCTGTTGCAACTTTATCAGTTAGCTCTCCACGACCTTGATCACAAGATGATCAAAATGCTTCCCCAGCATTCTTGACATAAAACAGTCATTTACAAACAGGTCACAAATACAGTTTCTATAATGAACTCTCGTCTTTCCACATTATCCCTCATCTCACAGTCCACATTACTTATTCCACATTCAATTCATATGTGTGCCCATTCTCATCCAATCACATCAATTTCATCTCATCACATCAGATTCATTCATATCATCGTCACATCATTTCACATACACATTCGTATTCATTATTCCACATACACATCCACATTCGTACATCCACATCCATATCCACATTCATACATACACATCCACATTCCATATCTACATCCATACATCCACATCCACATCCACATCCACATCCACATCCACATTTACATCCACATCCACATCCACATCCATACATCGACATCCACATCCACATTCATACATACACATCCACATCCACATCCATACATCCATTTCCACATCCACATTCATACATACACATCCATATCCACATCCACATCCCCATTCACACTCATATACATCCACATCCACATTCACATTCATACATCCACATCCACATCTACATTCATACATCCACATCCACATCATCCATTCATCCATCTACATCAACCCACATCATTCACACATCAAACCACATCATTCATACATCAATCTACATTAATCTATATCATTCAGACATCAAACCACATCATCCATCTACATCAATCCACATCATTCACACATCAAACCACATCATCCATTCACATCCGATTCACATGCCGTCATTTATTCACATCCCTTATCATTCATATCACGATTCACATGCCATCACATTCCTTCACATCCTATACCATTCATTCACATCCTAATTCACAGGACATCACATCCATTCATCCAATTTCATTTATCTGATTCATATCAATTTCATCCATCCATTTATATCTATCTGATTCCAATCACATCTCATCACATCTATTTATAGGATGTAAGAGAATTCTAATTTTTTGGATATAAAGATTCTTTACGCATCTAATTAGGCATAAAGACAACTTTAGTAGGAATAACACTTTTACAAAAATCCTTTTATGCATCTATTTAGGCATAAATTCGATTTTAAGGAAAATAACACTTTCAAAATAAAAATAAATTTTTATGCATTTTACTATGCATAAATTCATTTTAAATGAGAATGACACTTTTGAATTAAAAATCAATCTTTTATGCATCTTCCTATGCATAAAATCAAAATTGATGAAAATAACTCTTTTGAACTAAAAGTAGATTTCTTTATTCCTCATTCTATGCATAAAATCAAAATTGATGAAAATAACTCTTTTGAACTAAAAATAGATTTCTTTATCCATCTTTCTATGCATAAAATCAAAATTGATGAGAATAACACTTTTGGATTAAAATAAATTCTTTATGCATCTTTCCATGCATAAATCCAATTTAGTAGGAATTACACTTTTAGAAAAAAAGAATTTCTCTTATGCATCTAATTTATGCATAAAATCCATTTATGATGAAAATCACACTTTTAATATATAAAAAATCTTTTATGCATAGGTTTATGCATACAAATCATTTATGATGAAAATCACTCTTTTAATATAAAAGAATTTCTTTTATGCATCCATTTATGCAAAAAAATAATTTATGATGAAAATCACACTTTTAATATAAAAAATATCTTTTATGCATATGTTTATGCATACAAATCATTTATGATGAAAATCACTCTTTTAATATAAAAGAATTTATTTTATGCATAAAAACCATATATGATGAAAATCACACTTTTAATCTAAAAAATATCTTTCATGCATACAAATCATTTATGATGAAAATCACTCTTTTAATATAAAAGAATTTCTTTTATGCATAAAAATCATTTATGATGAAAATCACACTTTTAATATAAAAAATATCTTTTATGCATATGTTTATGCATACAAATCATTTATGATGAAAATCACTCTTTTAATATAAAAGAATTTCTTTTATGCATCCATTTATGCATAAAAATCATTTATGATAAAAATCACACTTTTAATATAGTAAATTTCTTTTATGCATATGTTTATGCATACAAATCATTTATGATGAAAATCACTCTTTTAATATAAAAGAATTTCTTTTATGCATCTAATTTATGCATAAAAATCACACTTTTATAATAATCAAAATAACAATTTCAATATGCTTCCTTCTATGCATAGAATTTAATTCTAAAGAAAGTAACACTTTTTTAATAAAATATTTTTAGTATGCATTTTCTTATACCTAGGATGAAAATTAACACTTTAAGAATATATATACGATGGGAATTACTCTTTTTGAATTAAAAAAAAGTAAAACTTATTTTACACAATTTTAGAAAATTTTACCATAACCTCCTTTGTATGGTTGACCATTTCTCAATTTTTAATTCTCTAAAATTAATTACAAGTTCACCAAGAGTATTTAAATCATTGTAATGTAAACATTTTCTACTTATCAAAGAGAAACATTATGAAAAAATTGATTTTATCCATTAATCATTCATCTAGGATAAAGAATGGTTGGATTTACTAAAGAAGAGAGGGGAATGTCTTTTTTTCAATGAGACATAACATCATAATCATTTTAGAGAAGACAAAAATCATAAAAACCATTAAAATTAAGCATAAATGGAAATTTTTGTATTTCCTTACTACCATTCATCAATTAACTTCAATAGCATTAAAAAGCCATTCCAATTAAGCTTCTACAGCTTGAGAGGGGTTGAGAAGAGAGAAACATTGAGAAATTATAGAAAAAGAACAAAATTCACCCTTTACTTTACAAATTACTTGATTCTTTGATCACGGTAGACGCCCCCAACCAATCAATTGGTTTGGTATGTTGATGGAGACAACAATGGAGATTGAAGAAGGAGGGAAGCTCCAATTTCTTCAATTTGGAGAGAATTTTAGAGAATAGTAAAAATTATTATTATTTCAGCATAATTCTCCTATTTTTTTACAAAGGGCTTAGGTTCTATGTTGGCTATATATAGAATGTCTCTATATATAGCCAACACTATTTAGCATAATTATGGCATAGTATAATTCTCCTATATATATAGAATGTCTCTATATATAGCCAATACTATTTAGCATAATTATGGCATAGTATAATTCTCCTAATTTTTTTAACAAAGGGCTCAGGTTCTATTTATAGGAGAGGGAGGCTCTAACCAAGACCAACTAATTTCTAGAATTTTTCAAATTCAGCTTGGTTGAATTTGGACCAGATTTAGACCTAGTTTGGTTCCTTTTTGATTCGGTTTGATCCAAGAGAGAGGAGAGATAAAAATATCACATTATTTTTGAGTTTAAAGCTCATTCAAGCATGTGAGGCTGGGGAGGAATCTTACATTCTATCCCACTTGAAAAACGCGAGATGTCCTCATTGCACAGGTGGAGTATGATCTCTTTCATCTTCTTCTTCTTCTTCAATCACTTCCAGCGTTACATTCTACCCCACTTGAAAAACGCAAGATGTCCTCATCGCACAGGTGGAGTATGATCTCTTTCATCTTCTTCTTCTTCTTCAATCACTTCCAGCGTTACATTCTACCCCACTTGAAAAACGCGAGATGTCCTCATCGCACAGGTGGAGTATGATCTCTTTCATCTTCTTCTTCTTCTTCAATCACTTCCAGCGTTACTGCCTTGGAAGTGGATGGCCGATTTGGGAAAAACTCTCTTTGACTTCCCCTATTCTGAGGTGGAGAGCTTGCATTACTTTGGATTGAAACTGTAGGTTGGACAGAGGGTCTACCTCTGGGATTTCCCTGATTTTGGCAGATAGAACCCTCATTACTCTGGACGGAAGGGGTGGGAGTCTGGAATCTTGATCCCTGTTTTTCCTACCCTAAAAACCTTGAACAAAAGGAGTTGGGCAATCCATGCTGTGATGTCCAAACCCTTAATAGTTATAGCATTTCACTCTCTTGTTCAAGGGTGGAACTTCTGAAGTTGAAATCCAAGGGATTGAGTTTTGGGAAAAGGACATTTCTTCCATTCTGGAACTTCCCATATCTTGGGTATCTCTTAGGCAGAGGAAGGTTGGAATCACCTTTTGGGAATAAAAACCTTTTGAAAGGTGATAGTGCTAGCTTTGGCGGGACTTTGACATCAAAGGCTTTGGCAAAATCCTTCGCCATCCGAACTTATTTGGCCAGGGAAACTGGCTTTGCATTCTTCACCAAGATATTCAAAGGTTCATTTAGTCCCCGAATGAACCTGGCCATCAGTTGTTCTTCATCTAGCGGAGGCGAGTATCTAAGGAGGAGGGCGAATGCTTGGTGATATGCTTCAATAGATCTACTCCCCTGGGTTAACTCTAAGAATTCGTTCATCTTTGTTTCTAAAAAGCCGAGAGGACAGAACCTCGTCCTTAGGTAAATTTTGAGATCAGTCCAGGTTTGGGTATTTCAATCGAGATAGTTTGTCTCTCGTAGTGGTTTCTCCATGCCACTCTAGCTGTCTCCACTATCTTCAGCCTTGCAAGAGCCATTTTGCTCTTCTCATTGTACCCGGTGACATCGCCCCCTAGCCGGATGTTCATGCAAACATAAAACTAGTCACACCACTTACACACCCAATATGAAATTGCCTTTTTCTCAGCATCAGCTATCTTTAAAACAATCCTTTAATGAAACCATTGTGTCACTGATCACAATCCTCAAAATCTCTGGTTGAATCCTTATTTCCAATCATTCCTTCATCGGTGTACTTATGCGTCATTGGCAACCAGAACGCTCACCACCTGTTCACACAGGGGCCTTTTCGATAGTTCTGTAAGATCCCTGTCACCATGCAGCAATTTCAAGGGTGCTAGTAGCGGAAGTAGCACTTCTTGCGCGGGGCAAGGTCCCACACTTGGGGCCTCGTCCCACGGATTTTCAGACAAGAGACTAATCCATCGGTTTTTCCAACCCGAAAAAACTTCCTTTGCCTGGAAAGCACGGGCAATTCACACCAAGATAACTTTTCCCTAACGTAGTCAAAAGCCTTAACTAACTAAGCTCATTTGACCGAACCCGTAAGTCCCATAGTTAGATCAGAGAAAAAGACTGTACTTGGATCATAGAGACCAACACTTTTTTCCTCATTGAGAGGCACAGCCGTTGATTCTTTTCCATAGAACAATTTTTGTCCAGGATTTACTTCATCTATCGAACTAAACAGAAATTGAGTCTTGATTTACGAATCCATCAGTCCAGCCAAACCCCATCCAGTCCCATGGGTTGGCCAACCATACAACCACTGTAGTGATGATGAGATCCAATTAGGAATTTGGTTAGGTTTTGTCCCGCGTACCAGGGAAAAGAGTTCCTAGGCCCCCTAGCCGGATATTCATGCAAACATAAAACTAGTCACACCACTTACACACCCAATATGAAATTGCCTTTTTCTCCACATTAGCTATCTTTAAAACAATCCTTTAATGAAACCATTGTGTCACTGATCACAATCCTCAAAATCTCTGGTTGCATCCTTATTTTCAATCATTCCTTCATCGGTGTACTTATGGCATTATTGGCAACCAGAACGCTCACCACCTGTTCACACAGGGGCCTTTTTGATAGTTCCTAGCTCATAGTAACCGGCAATATATTCACATAACAAAATGGAATCTCCATGGAAGATCAGCAAGATCAACCAACAGATCCATATAAAAGAGCCATGGACTCATCCGTTGAGGACCAACAAGGTTAATCAACCAGATCCATGCCCGATTTCAGAAAACAACTCTTACTCCCTGATTCAATATCTTCCACGACACACGTGTGGGTATATTTGGCAACCCTAAGCCCGAGCACCATATGTTCAGCACCCTCTAGGATTCTTCGCAGGTCACCTAGAGCTTCACTCATAGGCCGCTTCCTTGGTCCCTCATCCACCGTACCGGAAGCTCACCATTTAAATCGAGGTCAAGACCTCGGCCGACCATTCTACGTGAGACGTCCTCCGTTGACTCTCCATCAGCTATTGCAACTTTATCAGTTAGCTCTCCACGACCTTGATCACAAGATGATCAAAATGCTTCCCCAGCATTCTTGACATAAAACAGTCATTTACAAACAGGTCACAAATACAATTTCTATAATGAACTCTCGTCTTTCCACATTATCCCTCATCTCACAGTCCACATTACTTATTTCACATTCAATTCATATGTGTGCCCATTCTCATCCAATCACATCAATTTCATCTCATCACATCAGATTCATTCATATCATCGTCACATCATTTCACATACACATTCGTATTCATTATTCCACATACACATCCACATTCGTACATCCACATCCATATCCACATTCATACATACACATCATTAGGAAGTGAATGGGGTCTTCTTGGGCCCTTTAATTTGCCCAAGCCTAATCAAGGTGATTAAGGAATAGCCAAATGGGGGGTTGCCATGTGGACTGAAATGTTGGGTTTTTAAGAGAGGTGTAAGAGTGGTCAAAGGGTGCACTTTTTTTCCCAAAAAGGGGGGGGGGGGCAATTTTACAATTTTCGGGCCTCCATAACTTCTACATACAAGCTCCGATTTGAGCGGAGATTACAGATCCGTGATCTACGCATCAAGAGCTTTCCATAGATATGTTACATGATATGGTTTTATCCGCTAGATTTTAAATTCCATTTTTTTTCCAAAATTCAAATTCGAATAAAGTAGCCGTTTTGAAGCTTCTAATTAGAAAACGTTTCTTCTTAAGAGAAAAGGTTTGACTCCCTTAAACTGCCAAATAAAAGGGCCCAAGAAGCCTTCCATTGAGGTCCTAATGCCACATTTGTAAGATTCCTCTCCCAACCCCTTTTTGATGTCTAGTATCTTCCCCTGTAATCAACCCTTCTTCAGAAATATAAAGACCTTGTTTCTAACTATTTTAGCCTAGAGAGAGAAAATATTCTAGAGAGAGAATATTCAGATTTTGAATATTTTTGGATAGAAAAATATCTCTTATAATTCAGATGAGTTCCCCTGAAACAGGAATTCAAAAAGAATTTTCCAATGTGCAATTGGAATTAATTGGAAATAGGTATAAAGAACCTTAGTCTAAGGGTCTAGATTTTTAGAAATCTTTAGACTATGGTCCAATTAAGGTTCCTATGGGCCAATAGCATCAATCCATGTGTTGGGAGTAGATAAATCCAATTTGTAAAAAAGAAGATACCCAAAAATGAGTAAATGCTCACATAAGGTGAAGAGTTGAAAATGTACAAGGTTTATTAGTAAAAAACTATGAGCAATATTAAAAATATGAGATATTTTGGGAATAATGATTTTATTATGACACATATGTAAGGAAGGGGAGTCCCTTAAATGCTCACATAAGATGAAGAGTTGAAAATGTACAAGGTTTATTAGTAAAAAACTATGAGCAATATTAAAATGATTCCATTATGACACATATGTAAGGAAGGGGAGGTCTTTAAAGGATGTGCATATTTCACATAAGATGAAGAGTTGAAAATGTACAAGGTTTATTAGTAAAAAACTATGAGCAATATTAAAATGATTCCATTATGACACATATGTAAGGAAAGAGAGTTCTTTAAAGGAGGTGCATATTTCACATGCTTGAATGAGTTTTAAACTCATAAAAATTGAGATATTTCATCTCTCCTCTCTCCTCATTTAAGTCTAGTTCTAAAAAGTTAGCTTAACTGACCTAAAAATGGTCAAATATTGACCAAACTGATTTAGAAAATTCTAGAATCAGTTTGTTTGGTTAGGAGCTCAATTTTTCCTATAAATAGAAGCCTCCCCCTTGTTGAAAAATATATAGTGTTTATGCATCGTTACTCTACTCCACCTAAGCCAAGAACTGTGAATTCATTTAATAATTCACTAGTTTTTGGAGCTTCCCTCTTTCTTCAATCCCCATTAGTGGCTCCATCAACATACTTAACCAATTGATTGGTTGGGGGCCTCTACCGTGAACAAAGAATCAAGCAATTTGTAAGGTAATTAGTGAATATTGATCTTTCTATAATTTCTCAATGTTTCTCTCTTCTCAACCCCTCTCAAGCTTGAGAAGTTTAATTGGTATGGTTTTTTTTAAAATGCTAATGAAGTTTGAATAGTAGTGAAGAGTTACATAATGCTATTGAAGTTAATTTTCATTTATGTTTAAATTCTAATGATTTTTATGTAAATTCCCTCTCTCACTCAAGAAATGGTCATACTCATGACCCATTCTCAATCCAAATCAAGCTTTTCATAAAGCTTTTCCTTAACCCAAGATTAAGCTATGCTTGAGGCCAAATTATTGGCTTTTTTCTATGCTTTTAGTTTATGTATATTAATGATTCAATCTATTATGGATTAATAATCTAATTAGAGATTATTTTAATTATTCCTTAATGATAAGCATTATCCCTTAGAAAAATTAAGATTTATCAGTCATAGCAGCGGAGCTATGGCAAAATTTTTATAAAAATTATGCATAAAATAATCTCATTCAAAGCATAAAAAGAGGACTTCTTACCATATTCTAGGAATTATCATCCTAGATTAATTGAAAGAATTTCATTACAATCATGGAGAAATTGAATTTTAATATCATGCATAAAGGATAAGTTTTTATATCAAAAGTGTTATTTTTACCATTTTTATTTCATGCATAGAAGTATGCATAATGGATAAATTTTTATATCAAAAGTGTTATTTTTATTATTTTTAATTTTCATGCAGAGAAGTATGCATAAAAGAAATTTTTTTTTTATATCAAAAGTGTTACTTTTATCATTTTTAATTTTCATGCATAGAAGTATGCATAAAAGAAATTTTTTGTTATATCAAAAGTGTTACTTTTATCATTTTTAATTTTCATGCATAGAAGTATGCATAAAGGAAAATTTTTTATATAAAAAGTGTTACTTTTGTCATTTTTAATTTTCATGCATAGAAGTATGCATAAAGGAAAAAATTTTATATCAAAAGTGTTACTTTTATCATATTGGATTTCATGCATATAGGTATGCATAAAAGATATTCTTTTTATACTAAAAGTGTGATTTTCCTCATAAATGGATTTTATGCTTAACTTAGATGCATAAGAGAAATTCTTTTATTCTAAAAGTGTAATTTCCTACCAAACTGAATTTATGCATAAGAAGATGCATAAAAGATTGATTTTAATTTCGAAAGTGTTAGTCTCCTTAAATGGAATTTATGTATAAATAAATGTGTAGAGAAATCTTATATTAAATATAAGAATTCTCTTTTTTTTTAAAAAGATATGAAATGTGATAAGATGTGATAAGAGGTGTATGAGATGTGATAAGAATTGATAAGATGCGTATGGAAAGTGATAGGATGTGATAAGATGTGTATGGGATGAGGTAAGAAGTGTATGTGATAGAATAGGATGTATATGGGTTGTGATAGGGCGAGAATGGATGTGATGTAAAAGATTAGATGTGAAGACATATGGGGTTACATGAATGGGAATGTGGAAATGGATGTATGTATGTGGATGTGTGGATGTTGAGATGGGAGTATGGATGTATGAATGTGAAAGTGGATGTATGAATGTGAAAATAGATGTATGCATGAAGATGTATATGCATAGATGTGAATGTGGATGTAGATGTGGATGTATAGATGTGAATGGGAATGTGGATGTGGATGTATGTATGTATGTGGATGTAGATGTGAATGTATAGATGTGAATGGGAATGTGGATGTGGATGTATATGAATGTGGATGTAGATGTGGATGTATAGATGTGAATGGGAATGTGGATGTGGATGTATGTATGTATGTGGATGTAGATATGGATGTATAGATGTGAATGGGAATGTGGATGTGGATGTATGTATGTATGTAGATGTGGATGTATGTATGTATGTGGATGTGGATGTATGAATGAGGACGTGATAATGGATGTATACATATAGATGTGGATATATGGATGTATGCATATAGATGTGGATATATGGATGTGAATATGAATGTGGATGTGGATGTATGGATGTGGATATGGATGTGTATGTATGAATGTAGATAAGGGATGTGGATGTATAAATGAGGATGTGAAAATGGAGGTATGCATGTAGATGTGGATGTATGGATGTGAATATGGATGTAGATGTGGATGTATAAATCAGGATGTGAATGTGAATGTGGATGTATGGATGTGGATATGGATGTGTATGTATGAATGTGGATATGGGATGTGGATGTATAAATGAGGATATGAGAATGGATGTATCCATGTAAATGTGGATGTATGAATGTGAATGTGAATTAATGTGTCGTCGAGATGGGGAAATGGATGAGAATGAATGGAATGTGGAATAAGTAATGTGGACTAAGGAGGGATAATGTGGAAAGACGAGAGTTTGATTTAGAAACTGTATTTTGTGACTGTTTGTAAATGACTGTTTTATGTCAAGAATGCTGGGGAAGCATTTTGACCATCTTGTGGATTAAGGTCATGAAGACCTAACTGTTAAAGTTGCAACTGCTGACAGAGAGTCAATGGAGGACGTCTCGCGTAGCAAGGTCGATCGAGGTCTTGACCAGCCTCGGTTCGATTTAAATGGTGAGCTTCCGGTACGGTGGATGAGGGACCAAGGAAGCGGCCTATGAGTGAAGCGCTAGGTCACCTGCGAAGGATCCTAGAGGGTGCTGACCATACGGTGCTCGGGCTCTGGGTCGCCCAGGATACCCACGCGTGCGTCGAGGAAGATATTGGAACAAGGAGTAAGAGTTGTTTTGTGAAACCGGGCATGGATCTGGTTGATTGACCTTGCTGGTCTTCAATGGATGAGTCCATGGCTCTTTATATGGATCTGTTGGTTGATCTTGCTGATCTTCAACGAGAGTCCATCTTGATTTTTATAAGTGATTATATTGCCGAGTATTATGGGCTAGGAACTATTGAAAAGGCCCCTGTGTGGACAGGTGGTGAGCGTTCTAGTTGCCAATGATGCCATAGATACTCTGATGAAGGAATGATGGGAAATTATGAATCAACCGGATAAATTGGAAGATTGTGATCAGTGGTACTATGGTTTCATTAAAGGATTGTTTTAAAGTTAGCTGATGCTAAGAAAAAGGCAATTTCATATTGGGTGTGTAAGTGGTGTGGCTAGTTTTATGTTTGCATGAACTTCCGGCTAGGGGGCCTTGGAACTCTTTTCCTTGGTACCCGGGACAAAACCTAACCAAATTCCAAATTGGATCCCATCACTACAGTGGTTGGGCGGTTGGCTAACCCATGGGATCGGATGGGGTTAGGCTGTGGACTGATGGATCCGTAAATCGAGATTTAATTTCTATTATTACGATAGAAGAAGTAAATCCCGGATAGAAATTGTTCTATGGATAGGAATCAACGGCTGTGCCTCTTGATGGGGAAAAAAGCGTTGATCCCAATGATCCAAGTGCAAGTTTCTTCCTTGATTTGACCAAGTACCGTTAAAGGTGCAGTCAGATCAGTTGATCTGTAATGATCTTGACTACGTTAGAGTAAAGAGTTATCCTGGTGGAATCGCCCATGCTTTCCGGGTAAAGGAAGTTTTTTCGGTTTCGGTTTTGGACAAACCGACGGATTAGTCTCTTGTCCGGATATCCGTGGGCGAGGCCCCGAGTGTGAGACCCTACCCACGCATGATGTGCTACTTCCGCTGCTAGTACCCTGAATCCGTTGCGTGGTGGAGATTGGGATCTTACAACATTCCATATCTACATCCATACATCCACATCCACATCCACATCCACATCCACATCCACATCCACATCCACATTTACATCCACATCCACATCCACATCCATACATCGACATCCACATCCACATTCATACATACACATCCACATCCACATCCATACATCCATTTCCACATCCACATTCATACATACACATCCATATCCACATCCACATCCCCATTCACACTCATATACATCCACATCCACATTCACATTCATACATCCACATCCACATCTACATTCATACATCCACATCCACATCATCCATTCATCCATCTACATCAACCCACATCATTCACACATCAAACCACATCATTCATACATCAATCTACATTAATCTATATCATTCAGACATCAAACCACATCATCCATCTACATCAATCCACATCATTCACACATCAAACCACATCATCCATTCACATCCGATTCACATGCCGTCATTCATTCACATCCCTTATCATTCATATCACGATTCACATGCCATCACATTCCTTCACATCCTATACCATTCATTCACATCCTAATTCACAGGACCACATCCATTCATCCAATTTCATTTATCTGATTCATATCAATTCCATCCATCCATTTATATCTATCTGATTCCAATCACATCTCATCACATCTATTTATAGGATGTAAGAGAATTCTAATTTTTTGGATATAAAGATTCTTTACGCATCTAATTAGGCATAAAGACAACTTTAGTAGAAATAACACTTTTACAAAAATCCTTTTATGCATCTATTTAGGCATAAATTCGATTTTAAGGAAAATAACACTTTCAAAATAAAAATAAACTTTTATGCATTTTACTATGCATAAATTCATTTTAAATGAGAATGACACTTTTGAATTAAAAATCAATCTTTAATGCATCTTCCTATGCATAAAATCAAAATTGATGAAAATAACTCTTTTGAACTAAAAATAGATTTCTTTATGCATCATTCTATGCATAAAATCAAAATTGATGAAAATAACTCTTTTGAACTAAAAATAGATTTCTTTATCCATCTTTCTATGCATAAAATCAAAATTGATGAGAATAACACTTTTGGATTAAAATAAATTCTTTATGCATCTTTCCATGCATAAATCCAATTTAGTAGGAATTACACTTTTAGAAAAAAAGAATTTCTCTTATGCATCTAATTTATGCATAAAATCCATTTATGATGAAAATCACACTTTTAATATAAAAAAAATCTTTTATGCATAGGTTTATGCATACAAATCATTTATGATGAAAATCACTCTTTTAATATAAAAGAATTTCTTTTATGCATCCATTTATGCAAAAAAATAATTTATGATGAAAATCACACTTTTAATATAAAAAATATCTTTTATGCATATGTTTATGCATACAAATCATTTATGATGAAAATCACTCTTTTAATATAAAAGAATTTATTTTATGCATAAAAACCATATATGATGAAAATCACACTTTTAATCTAAAAAATATCTTTCATGCATACAAATCATTTATGATGAAAATCACTCTTTTAATATAAAAGAATTTCTTTTATGCATAAAAATCATTTATGATGAAAATCACACTTTTAATATAAAAAATATCTTTTATGCATATGTTTATGCATACAAATCATTTATGATGAAAATCACTCTTTTAATATAAAAGAATTTCTTTTATGCATCCATTTATGCATAAAAATCATTTATGATAAAAATCACACTTTTAATATAGTAAATTTCTTTTATGCATATGTTTATGCATACAAATCATTTATGATGAAAATCACTCTTTTAATATAAAAGAATTTCTTTTATGCATCTAATTTATGCATAAAAATCACACTTTTATAATAATCAAAATAACAATTTCAATATGCTTCCTTCTATGCATAGAATTTAATTCTAAAGAAAGTAACACTTTTTTAATAAAATATTTTTAGTATGCATTTTCTTATACCTAGGATGAAAATTAACACTTTAAGAATATATATACGATGGGAATTGCTCTTTTTGAATTAAAAAAAAGTAAAACTTATTTTACACAATTTTAGAAAATTTTACCATAACCTCCTTTGTATGGTTGACCATTTCTCAATTTTTAATTCTCTAAAATTAATTACAAGTTCACCAAGAGTATTTAAATCATTGTAATGTAAACATTTTCTACTTATCAAAGAGAAACATTATGAAAAAATTAATTTTATCCATTAATCATTCATCTAGGATAAAGAATGGTTGGATTTACTAAAGAAGAGAGGGGAATGTCTTTTTTTCAATGAGACATAACATCATAATCATTTTAGAGAAGACAAAAATCATAAAAACCATTAAAATTAAGCATAAATAAAAAGTTTTGTATTTCCTTACTACCATTCATCAATTAACTTCAATAGCATTAAAAAGCCATTCCAATTAAGCTTCTCAAGCTTGAGAGGGGTTGAGAAGAGAGAAACATTGAGAAATTATAGAAAAAGAACAAAATTCACCCTTTACCTTACAAATTACTTGATTCTTTGATCACAGTAGACGTCCCCAACCAATCAATTGGTTTGGTATGTTGATGGAGACAACAATGGAGATTGAAGAAGGAGGGAAGCTCCAATTTCTTCAATTTCGAGAGAATTTTAGAGAATAGTAAAAATTATCATTATTTAAGCATAATTCTCCTATTTTTTTACAAAGGGCTCAGGTTCTATGTTGGCTATATATAGAATGTCTCTATATATAGCCAACACTATTTAGCATAATTATGGCATAGTATAATTCTCCTATATATATAGAATGTCTCTATATATAGCCAATACTATTTAGCATAATTATGGCATAGTATAATTCTCCTATTTTTTTAACAAAGTGCTCAGGTTCTATTTATAGGAGAGGGAGGCTCTAACCAAGACCAACTAATTTCTAGAATTTTTCAAATTCAGCTTGCTTGAATTTGGACCAGATTTGGACCTAGTTTGGTTCCTTTTTTATTCGGTTTGATCCAAGAGAGAGGAGGGATAAAAATATCACATTATTTTTGAGTTTAAAGCTCATTCAAGCATGTGAGGCTGGGGAGGAATCTTACATTCTATCCCACTTGAAAAACGCGAGATGTCCTCATTGCACAGGTGGAGTATGATCTCTTTCATCTTCTTCTTCTTCTTCAATCACTTCCAGCGTTACATTCTACCCCACTTGAAAAACGCGAGATGTCCTCATCGCACAGGTGGAGTATGATCTCTTTCATCTTCTTCTTCTTCTTCAATCACTTCCAGCGTTACTGCCTTGGAAGTGGATGGCCGATTTGGGAACAACTCTCGTTGACTTCCCCTATTCTGAGGTGGAGAGCTTGCATTACTTTGGATTGAAACTGTAGGTTGGACAGAGGGTCTACCTCTGGGATTTCCCTGATTTTGGCAGATAGAACCCTCATTACTCTGGACGGAAGGGGTGGGAGTCTGGAATCTTGATCCCTATTTTTCCTACCCTAAAAACCTTGAACAAAAGGAGTTGGGCAATCCATGCTGTGATGTCCAAACCCTTGATAGTTATAGCATTTCACTCTCTTGTTCAAGGGTGGAACTTCTGAAGTTGAAATCCAAGGGATTGAGTTTTGGGAAAAGGACATTTCTTCCATTCTGGAACTTCCCATATCTTGGGTATCTCTTAGGCGGAGGAAGGTTGGAATCACCTTTTGGGAATAAAAACCTTTTGAAAGGTGATAGTGCTGGCTTTGGCGGGACTTTGACATCAAAGGCTTTGGCAAAATCCTTCGCCATCCGAACTTATTCGGCCAGGGAAACTGGCTTTGCATTCTTCACCAAGATATTCAAAGGTTCGTTTAGTCCCCGAATGAACCTGGCCATCAGTTGTTCTTCATCTAGCGGAGGCGAGTATCTAAGGAGGAGGGCGAATGCTTGGTGATATGCTTCAATAGATCTACTCCCCTGGGTTAACTCTAAGAATTCGTTCATCTTTGTTTCTAAAAAGTCGAGAGAACAGAACCTCGTCCTTAGGTAAATTTTGAGATCAGTCCAGGTTTGGGTATTTCAATCGAGATAGTTTGTCTCTCGTAGTGGTTTCTCCATGCAACTCTAGCTGTCTCCACTATCTTCAGCCTTGCAAGAGCCATTTTGCTCTTCTCATTGTACCCGGTGACATCGCCCCCTAGCCGGATGTTCATGCAAACATAAAACTAGTCACACCACTTACACACCCAATATGAAATTGCCTTTTTCTCAGCATCAGCTATCTTTAAAACAATCCTTTAATGAAACCATTGTGTCACTGATCACAATCCTCAAAATCTCTGGTTGAATCCTTATTTCCAATCATTCCTTCATCGGTGTACTTATGCGTCATTGGCAACCAGAACGCTCACCACCTGTTCACACAGGGGCCTTTTCGATAGTTCTGTAAGATCCCTGTCACCATGCAGCAATTTCAAGGGTGCTAGTAGCGGAAGTAGCACTTCTTGCGCGGGGCAAGGTCCCACACTTGGGGCCTCGTCCCACGGATTTTCGGACAAGAGACTAATCCATCGGTTTTTCCAATCCGAAAAAACTTCCTTTGCCTGGAAAGCACGGGCGATTCACACCAGGATAACTTTTCCCTAACGTAGTCAAAAGCCTTAACTAATTAAGCTCATTTGACCGAACCCGTAAGTCCCATATTTAGATCAGAGAAAAAGACTGTACTTGGATCATAGAGACCAACACTTTTTTCCTCATTGAGAGGCACAGCCGTTGATTCTTTTCCATAGAACAATTTTTGTCCAGGATTTACTTCATCTATCGAACTAAACAGAAATTGAGTCTTGATTTACGAATCCATCAGTCTAGCCAAACCCCATCCAGTCCCATGGGTTGGCCAACCATACAACCACTGTAGTGATGATGAGATCCAATTAGGAATTTGGTTAGGTTTTGTCCCGCGTACCAGGGAAAAGAGTTCCCAGGCCCCCTAGCCGGATATTCATGCAAACATAAAACTAGTCACACCACTTACACACCCAATATGAAATTGCCTTTTTCTCCACATTAGCTATCTTTAAAACAATCCTTTAATGAAACCATTGTGTCACTGATCACAATCCTCAAAATCTCTGGTTGCATCCTTATTTTCAATCATTCCTTCATCGGTGTACTTATGGCATTATTGGCAACCAGAACGCTCACCACCTGTTCACACAGGGGCCTTTTTGATAGTTCCTAGCTCATAGTAACCGGCAATATATTCACATAACAAAATGGAATCTCCATGGAAGATCAGCAAGATCAACCAACAGATCCATATAAAAGAGCCATGGACTCATCCATTGAGGACCAACAAGGTTAATCAACCAGATCCATGCCCGATTTCAGAAAACAACTCTTATTCCCTGATTCAATATCTTCCACGACACACGTGTGGGTATCTTTGGCGACCCTAAGCCCGAGCACCATATGTTCAGCACCCTCTAGGATTCTTCGCAGGTCACCTAGAGCTTCACTCATAGGCCGCTTCCTTGGTCCCTCATCCACCGTACCGGAAGCTCACCATTTAAATCGAGGTCAAGACCTCGGCCGACCATGCTACGTGAGATGTCCTCCGTTGACTCTCCATCAGCTGTTGCAACTTTATCAGTTAGCTCTCCACGACCTTGATCACAAGATAATCAAAATGCTTCCCCAGCATTCTTGACATAAAACAGTCATTTACAAACAGGTCACAAATACAGTTTCTATAATGAACTCTCGTCTTTCCACATTATCCCTCATCTCACAGTCCACATTACTTATTCCACATTCAATTCATATGTGTGCCCATTCTCATCCAATCACATCAATTTCATCTCATCACATCAGATTCATTCATATCATCGTCACATCATTTCACATACACATTCGTATTCATTATTCCACATACACATCCACATTCGTACATCCACATCCATATCCACATTCATACATACACATCCACATTCCATATCTACATCCATACATCCACATCCACATCCACATCTACATCCACATCCACATCCACATCCACATCCACATCCATACATCCACATCCACATCCACATTCATACATACACATCCACATCCACATCCATACATCCATTTCCACATCCACATTCATACATACACATCCATATCCACATCCACATCCCCATTCACACTCATATACATCCATATCCACATTCACATTCATACATCCACATCCACATCTACATTCATACATCCACATCCACAGCATCCATTCATCCATCTACATCAACCCACATCATTCACACATCAAACCACATCATTCATACATCAATCTACATTAATCTATATCATTCAGACATCAAACCACATCATCCATCTACATCAATCCACATCATTCACACATCAAACCACATCATCCATTCACATCCGATTCACATGCCGTCATTCATTCACATCCCTTATCATTCATATCACGATTCACATGCCATCACATTCCTTCACATCCTATACCATTCATTCACATCCTAATTCACAGGACATCACATTCATTCATCTAATTTCATTTATCTGATTCATATCAATTCCATCCATCCATTTATATCTATCTGATTCCAATCACATCTCATCACATCTATTTATAGGATGTAAGAGAATTCTAATTTTTTGGATATAAAGATTCTTTACGCATCTAATTAGGCATAAAGACAACTTTAGTAGAAATAACACTTTTACAAAAATCCTTTTATGCATCTATTTAGGCATAAATTCGATTTTAAGGAAAATAACACTTTCAAAATAAAAATAAATTTTTATGCATTTTACTATGCATAAATTCATTTTAAATGAGAATGACACTTTTGAATTAAAAATCTTTTATGCATCTTCCTATGCATAAAATCAAAATTGATGAAAATAACTCTTTTGAACTAAAAATAGATTTCTTTATGCATCATTCTATGCATAAAATCAAAATTGATGAAAATAACTCTTTTGAACTAAAAATAGATTTCTTTATCCATCTTTCTATGCATAAAATCAAAATTGATGAGAATAACACTTTTGGATTAAAATAAATTCTTTATGCATCTTTCCATGCATAAATCCAATTTAGCAGGAATTACACTTCTAGAAAAAAAGAATTTCTCTTATGCATCTAATTTATGCATAAAATCCATTTATGATGAAAATCACACTTTTAATATAAAAAAAATCTTTTATGCATAGTTTTATGCATACAAATCATTTATGATGAAAATCACTCTTTTAATATAAAAGAATTTCTTTTATGCATCCATTTATGCAAAAAAATAATTTATGATGAAAATCACACTTTTAATATAAAAAATATCTTTTATGCATATGTTTATGCATACAAATCATTTATGATGAAAATCACTCTTTTAATATAAAAGAATTTATTTTATGCATAAAAACCATATATGATGAAAATCACACTTTTAATCTAAAAAATATCTTTCATGCATACAAATCATTTATGATGAAAATCACTCTTTTAATATAAAAGAATTTCTTTTATACATAAAAATCATTTATGATGAAAATCACACTTTTAATATAAAAAATATCTTTTATGCATATGTTTATGCATACAAATCATTTATGATGAAAATCACTCTTTTAATATAAAAGAATTTCTTTTATGCATCCATTTATGCATAAAAATTATTTATGATAAAAATCACACTTTTAATATAGTAAATTTCTTTTATGCATATGTTTATGCATACAAATCATTTATGATGAAAATCACTCTTTTAATATAAAAGAATTTCTTTTATGCATCTAATTTATGCATAAAAATCACACTTTTATAATAATCAAAATAACAATTTCAATATGCTTCCTTCTATGCATAGAATTTAATTCTAAAGAAAGTAACACTTTTTTAATAAAATATTTTTAGTATGCATTTTCTTATACCTAGGATGAAAATTAACACTTTAAGAATATATATACGATGGGAATTACTCTTTTTGAATTAAGCATAAATGGAAATTTTTGTATTTCCTTACTACCATTCATCAATTAACTTCAATAGCATTAAAAAGCCATTCCAATTAAGCTTCTACAGCTTGAGAGGGGTTGAGAAGAGAGAAACATTGAGACATTATAGAAAAAGAACAAAATTCACCCTTTACCTTACAAATTACTTGATTCTTTGATCACGGTAGACGCCCCCAACCAATCAATTGGTTTGGTATGTTGATGGAGACAACAATGGAGATTGAAGAAGGAGGGAAGCTCCAATTTCTTCAATTTGGAGAGAATTTTAGAGAATAGTAAAAATTATTATTATTTCAGCATAATTCTCCTATTTTTTTACAAAGGGCTTAGGTTCTATGTTGGCTATATATAGAATGTCTCTATATATAGCCAACACTATTTAGCATAATTATGGCATTGTATAATTCTCCTATATATATAGAATGTCTCTATATATAGCCAATACTATTTAGTATAATTATGGCATAGTATAATTCTCCTAATTTTTTTAACAAAGGGCTCAGGTTCTATTTATAGGAGAGGGAGGCTCTAACCAAGACCAACTAATTTCTAGAATTTTTCAAATTCAGCTTGGTTGAATTTGGACTAGATTTAGACCTAGTTTGGTTCCTTTTTGATTCGGTTTGATCCAAGAGAGAGGAGAGATAAAAATATCACATTATTTTTGAGTTTAAAGCTCATTCAAGCATGTGAGGCTGGGGAGGAATCTTACATTCTATCCCACTTGAAAAACGCGAGATGTCCTCATTGCACAGGTGGAATATGATCTCTTTCATCTTCTTCTTCTTCTTCAATCACTTCCAGCGTTACATTCTACCCCACTTGAAAAACGCAAGATGTCCTCATCGCACAGGTGGAGTATGATCTCTTTCATCTTCTTCTTCTTCTTCAATCACTTCCAGTGTTACATTCTACCCCACTTGAAAAACGCAAGATGTCCTCATCGCACAGGTGGAGTATGATCTCTTTCATCTTCTTCTTCTTCTTCAATCACTTCCAGCGTTACTGCCTTGGAAGTGGATGGCCGATTTGGGAACAACTCTCTTTGACTTCCCCTATTCTGAGGTGGAGAGCTTGCATTACTTTGGATTGAAACTGTAGGTTGGACAGAGGGTCTACCTCTGGGATTTCCCTGATTTTGGCAGATAGAACCCTCATTACTCTGGACGGAAGGGGTGGGAGTCTGGAATCTTGATCCCTGTTTTTCCTACCCTAAAAACCTTGAACAAAAGGAGTTGGGCAATCCATGCTGTGATGTCCAAACCCTTGATAGTTATAGCATTTCACTCTCTTGTTCAAGGGTGGAACTTCTGAAGTTGAAATCCAAGGGATTGAGTTTTGGGAAAAGGACATTTCTTCCATTCTGGAACTTCCCATATCTTGGGTATCTCTTAGGCGGAGGAAGGTTGGAATCACCTTTTGGGAATAAAAACCTTTTGAAAGGTGATGGTGCTGGCTTTGGCGGGACTTTGACATCAAAGGCTTTGGCAAAATCCTTCGCCATCCGAACTTATTCGGCCAGGGAAACTGGCTTTGCATTCTTCACCAAGATATTCAAACGTTGGTTTAGTCCCCGAATGAACCTGGCCATCAGTTGTTCTTCATCTAGTGGAGGCGAGTATCTAAGGAGGAGGGCGAATGCTTGGTGATATGCTTCAATAGATCTACTCCCCTGGGTTAACTCTAAGAATTCGTTCATCTTTGTTTCTAAAAAGCCGAGAGGACAGAACCTCGTCCTTAGGTAAATTTTGAGATCAGTCCAGGTTTGGGTATTTCAATCGAGATAGTTTGTCTCTCGTAGTGGTTTCTCCATGCCACTCTAGCTGTCTCCACTATCTTCAGCCTTGCAAGAGCCATTTTGCTCTTCTCATTGTACCCGGTGACATCGCCCCCTAGCCGGATGTTCATGCAAACATAAAACTAGTCACACCACTTACACACCCAATATGAAATTGCCTTTTTCTCAGCATCAGCTATCTTTAAAACAATCCTTTAATGAAACCATTGTGTCACTGATCACAATCCTCAAAATCTCTGGTTGAATCCTTATTTCCAATCATTCCTTCATCGATGTACTTATGCGTCATTGGCAACCAGAACGCTCACCACCTGTTCACACAGGGGCCTTTTCGATAGTTCTGTAAGATCCCTGTCACCATGCAGCAATTTCAAGGGTGCTAGTAGCGGAAGTAGCACTTCTTGCGCGAGGCAAGGTCCCACACTTGGGGCCTCGTCCCACGGATTTTCGGACAAGAGACTAATCCATCGGTTTTTCCAACCCGAAAAAACTTCCTTTGCCTGGAAAGCACGGGCGATTCACACCAAGATAACTTTTCCCTAACGTAGTCAAAAGCCTTAACTAAGTAAGCTCATTTGACCGAACCCGTAAGTCCCATAGTTAGATCAGAGAAAAAGACTGTACTTGGATCATAGAGACCAACACTTTTTTCCTCATTGAGAGGCACAGCCGTTGATTCTTTTCCATAGAACAATTTTTGTCCAGGATTTACTTCATCTATCGAACTAAACAGAAATTGAGTCTTGATTTACGAATCCATCAGTCCAGCCAAACCCCATCCAGTCCCATGGGTTGGCCAACCATACAACCACTGTAGTGATGATGAGATCCAATTAGGAATTTGGTTAGGTTTTGTCCCGTGTACCAGGGAAAAGAGTTCCCAGGCCCCCTAGCCGGATATTCATGCAAACATAAAACTAGTCACACCACTTACACACCCAATATGAAATTACCTTTTTCTCCACATTAGCTATCTTTAAAACAATCCTTTAATGAAACCATTGTGTCACTGATCACAATCCTCAAAATCTCTGGTTGCATCCTTATTTTCAATCATTCCTTCATCGGTGTACTTATGGCATTATTGGCAACCAGAACGCTCACCACCTGTTCACACAGGGGCCTTTTTGATAGTTCCTAGCTCATAGTAACCGGCAATATATTCACATAACAAAATGGAATCTCCATGGAAGATCAGCAAGATCAACCAACAGATCCATATAAAAGAGCCATGGACTCATCCGTTGAGGACCAACAAGGTTAATCAACCAGATCCATGCCCGATTTCAGAAAACAACTCTTACTCCCTGATTCAATATCTTCCACGACACACGTGTGGGTATATTTGGCGACCCTAAGCCCGAGCACCATATGTTCAGCACCCTCTAGGATTCTTCACAGGTCACCTAGAGCTTCACTCATAGGCCGCTTCCTTGGTCCCTCATCCACCGTACCGGAAGCTCACCATTTAAATCGAGGTCAAGACCTCGGCCGACCATGCTACGTGAGACGTCCTCCGTTGACTCTCCATCAGCTATTGCAACTTTATCAGTTAGCTCTCCACGACCTTGATCACAAGATGATCAAAATGCTTCCCCAGCATTCTTGACATAAAACAGTCATTTACAAACAGGTCACAAATACAGTTTCTATAATGAACTCTCATCTTTCCACATTATTCCTCATCTCACAGTCCACATTACTTATTCCACATTCAATTTATATGTGTGCCCATTCTCATCCAATCACATCAATTTCATCTCATCACATCAGATTCATTCATATCATCGTCACATCATTTCACATACACATTCGTATTCATTATTCCACATACACATCCACATTCGTACATCCACATCCATATCCACATTCATACATACACATCCACATTCCATATCTACATCCATACATCCACATCCACATCCACATCCACATCCACATCCACATCTACATCCACATCCACATCCACATCCATACATCCACATCCACATCCACATTCATACATACACATCCACATCCACATCCATACATCCATTTCCACATCCACATTCATACATACACATCCATATCCACATCCACATCCCCATTCACACTCATATACATCCACATCCACATTCACATTCATACATCCACATCCACATCTACATTCATACACATCATCCATTCATCCATCTACATCAACCCACATCATTCACACATCAAACCACATCATTCATACATCAATCTACATTAATCTATATCATTCAGACATCAAACCACATCATCCATCTACATCAATCCACATCATTCACACATCAAACCACATCATCCATTCACATCCGATTCACATGCCGTCATTCATTCACATCCCTTATCATTCATATCACGATTCACATGCCATCACATTCCTTCACATCCTATACCATTCATTCACATCCTAATTCACAGGACCACATCCATTCATCCAATTTCATTTATCTGATTCATATCAATTCCATCCATCCATTTATATCTATCTGATTCCAATCACATCTCATCACATCTATTTATAGGATGTAAGAGAATTCTAATTTTTTGGATATAAAGATTCTTTACGCATCTAATTAGGCATAAAGACAACTTTAGTAGGAATAACACTTTTACAAAAATCCTTTTATGCATCTATTTAGGCATAAATTCGATTTTACGGAAAATAACACTTTCAAAATAAAAATAAATTTTTATGCATTTTACTATGCATAAATTCATTTTAAATGAGAATGACACTTTTGAATTAAAAATCAATCTTTAATGCACCTTCCTATGCATAAAATCAAAATTGATGAAAATAACTCTTTTGAACTAAAAATAGATTTCTTTATGCATCATTCTATGCATAAAATCAAAATTGATGAAAATAACTCTTTTGAACTAAAAATAGATTTCTTTATCCATCTTTCTATGCATAAAATCAAAATTGATGAGAATAACACTTTTGGATTAAAATAAATTCTTTATGCATCTTTCCATGCATAAATCCAATTTAGTAGGAATTACACTTTTAGAAAAAAAGAATTTCTCTTATGCATCTAATTTATGCATAAAATCCATTTATGATGAAAATCACACTTTTAATATAAAAAAATCTTTTATGCATAGGTTTATGCATACAAATCATTTATGATGAAAAGCACTCTTTTAATATAAAAGAATTTCTTTTATGCATCCATTTATGCAAAAAAATAATTTATGATGAAAATCACACTTTTAATATAAAAAATATCTTTTATGCATATGTTTATGCATACAAATCATTTATGATGAAAATCACTCTTTTAATATAAAAGAATTTATTTTATGCATAAGAACCATATATGATGAAAATCACACTTTTAATCTAAAAAATATCTTTCATGCATACAAAGCATTTATGATGAAAATCACTCTTTTAATATAAAAGAATTTCTTTTATGCATAAAAATCATTTATGATGAAAATCACACTTTTAATATAAAAAATATCTTTTATGCATATGTTTATGCATACAAATCATTTATGATGAAAATCACTCTTTTAATATAAAAGAATTTCTTTTATGCATCCATTTATGCATAAAAATCATTTATGATAAAAATCACACTTTTAATATAGTAAATTTCTTTTATGCATATGTTTATGCATACAAATCATTTATGATGAAAATCACTCTTTTAATATAAAAGAATTTCTTTTATGCATCTAATTTATGCATAAAAATCACACTTTTATAATAATCAAAATAACAATTTCAATATGCTTCCTTCTATGCATAGAATTTAATTCTAAAGAAAGTAACACTTTTTTAATAAAATATTTTTAGTATGCATTTTCTTATACCTAGGATGAAAATTAACACTTTAAGAATATATATACGATGGGAATTACTCTTTTTGAATTAAAAAAAAGTAAAACTTATTTTACACAATTTTAGAAAATTTTACCATAACCTCCTTTGTATGGTTGACCATTTCTCAATTTTTAATTCTCTAAATTAATTACAAGTTCACCAAGAGTATTTAAATCATTGTAATGTAAACATTTTCTACTTATCAAAGAGAAACATTATGAAAAAATTAATTTTATCCATTAATCATTCATCTAGGATAAAGAATGGTTGGATTTACTAAAGAAGAGAGGGGAATGTCTTTTTTTCAATGAGACATAACATCATAATCATTTTAGAGAAGACAAAAATCATAAAAACCATTAAAATTAAGCATCAATGGAAATTTTTGTATTTCCTTACTACCATTCATCAATTAACTTCAATAGCATTAAAAAGCCATTCCAATTAAGCTTCTCAAGCTTGAGAGGGGTTGAGAAGAGAGAAACATTGAGAAATTATAGAAAAAGAACAAAATTCACCCTTTACCTTACAAATTACTTGATTCTTTGATCACAGTAGACGCCCCCAACCAATCAATTGGTTTGGTATGTTGATGGAGACAACAATGGAGATTGAAGAAGGAGGGAAGCTCCAATTTCTTCAATTTCGAGAGAATTTTAGAGAATAGTAAAAATTATCATTATTTCAGCATAATTCTTCTATTTTTTTACAAAGGGCTCAGGTTCTATGTTGGCTATATATAGAATGTCTCTATATATAGCCAACACTATTTAGCATAATTATGGCATAGTATAATTCTCCTATATATATAGAATGTCTCTATATATAGCCAATACTATTTAGCATAATTATGGCATAGTATAATTCTCCTATTTTTTTAACAAAGGGCTCAGGTTCTATTTATAGGAGAGGGAGGCTCTAACCAAGACCAACTAATTTCTAGAATTTTTCAAATTCAGCTTGGTTGAATTTGGACCAGATTTGGACCTAGTTTGGTTCCTTTTTTATTCGGTTTGATCCAAGAGAGAGGAGAGATAAAAATATCACATTATTTTTGAGTTTAAAGCTCATTCAAGCATGTGAGGCTGGGGAGGAATCTTACATTCTATCCCACTTGAAAAACGCGAGATGTCCTCATTGCACAGGTGGAGTATGATCTCTTTCATCTTCTTCTTCTTCTTCAATCACTTCCAGCGTTACATTCTACCCCACTTGAAAAATGCGAGATGTCCTCATCGCACAAGTGGAGTATGATCTCTTTCATCTTCTTCTTCTTCTTCAATCACTTCCAGCGTTACTGCCTTGGAAGTGGATGGCCGATTTGGGAACAACTCTCTTTGACTTCCCCTATTCTGAGGTGGAGAGCTTGCATTACTTTGGATTGAAACTGTAGGTTGGACAGAGGGTCTACCTCTGGGATTTCCCTGATTTTGGCAGATAGAACCCTCATTACTCTGGACGGAAGGGGTGGGAGTCTGGAATCTTGATCCCTGTTTTTCCTACCCTAAAAACCTTGAACAAAAGGAGTTGGGCAATCCATGCTGTGATGTCCAAACCCTTGATAGTTATAGCATTTCACTCTCTTGTTCAAGGGTGGAACTTCTGAAGTTGAAATCCAAGGGATTGAGTTTTGGGAAAAGGACATTTCTTCCATTCTGGAACTTCCCATATCTTGGGTATCTCTTAGGCGGAGGAAGGTTGGAATCACCTTTTGGGAATAAAAACCTTTTGAAAGGTGATAGTGCTGGCTTTGGCGGGACTTTGACATCAAAGGCTTTGGCAAAATCCTTCGCCATCCGAACTTATTCGGCCAGGGAAACTGGCTTTGCATTCTTCACCAAGATATTCAAAGGTTTGTTTAGTCCCCGAATGAACCTGGCCATCAGTTGTTCTTCATCTAGCGGAGGCGAGTATCTAAGGAGGAGGGCGAATGCTTGGTGATATGCTTCAATAGATCTACTCCCCTGGGTTAACTCTAAGAATTCGTTCATCTTTGTTTCTAAAAAGCCGAGAGGACAGAACCTCGTCCTTAGGTAAATTTTGAGATCAGTCCAGGTTTGGGTATTTCAATCGAGATAGTTTGTCTCTCATAGTGGTTTCTCCATGCAACTCTAGCTGTCTCCACTATCTTCAGCCTTGCAAGAGCCATTTTGCTCTTCTCATTGTACCCGGTGACATCGCCCTAGCCGGATGTTCATGCAAACATAAAACTAGTCACACCACTTACACACCCAATATGAAATTGCCTTTTTCTCAGCATCAGCTATCTTTAAAACAATCCTTTAATGAAACCATTGTGTCACTGATCACAATCCTCAAAATCTCTGGTTGAATCCTTATTTCCAATCATTCCTTCATCGGTGTACTTATGCGTCATTGGCAACCAGAACGCTCACCACCTGTTCACACAGGGGCCTTTTCGATAGTTCTGTAAGATCCCTGTCACCATGCAGCAATTTCAAGGGTGCTAGTAGCGAAAGTAGCACTTCTTGCGCGGGGCAAGGTCCCACACTTGGGGCCTCGTCCCACGGATTTTCGGACAAGAGACTAATCCATCGGTTTTTCCAACCCGAAAAAACTTCCTTTGCCTGGAAAGCACGGGCGATTCACACCAGGATAACTTTTCCCTAACGTAGTCAAAAGCCTTAACTAACTAAGCTCATTTGACCGAACCCGTAAGTCCCATATTTAGATCAGAGAAAAAGACTGTACTTGGATCATAGAGACCAACACTTTTTTCCTCATTGAGAGGCACAGCCGTTGATTCTTTTCCATAGAACAATTTTTGTCCAGGATTTACTTCATCTATCGAACTAAACAGAAATTGAGTCTTGATTTACGAATCCATCAGTCTAGCCAAACCCCATCCAGTCCCATGGGTTGGCCAACCATACAACCACTGTAGTGATGATGAGATCCAATTAGGAATTTGGTTAGGTTTTGTCCCGCGTACCAGGGAAAAGAGTTCCCAGGCCCCCTAGCCGGATATTCATGCAAACATAAAACTAGTCACACCACTTACACACCCAATATGAAATTGCCTTTTTCTCCACATTAGCTATCTTTAAAACAATCCTTTAATGAAACCATTGTGTCACTGATCACAATCCTCAAAATCTCTGGTTGCATCCGTATTTTCAATCATTCCTTCATCGGTGTACTTATGGCATTATTGGCAACCAGAACGCTCACCACCTGTTCACACAGGGGCCTTTTTGATAGTTCCTAGCTCATAGTAACCGGCAATATATTCACATAACAAAATGGAATCTCCATGGAAGATCAGCAAGATCAACCAACAGATCCACATAAAAGAGCCATGGACTCATCCGTTGAGGACCAACAAGGTTAATCAACCAGATCCATGCCCGATTTCAGAAAACAACTCTTACTCCCTGATTCAATATCTTCCACGACACACGTGTGGGTATCTTTGGCGACCCTAAGCCCGAGCACCATATGTTCAGCACCCTCTAGGATTCTTCGCAGGTCACCTAGAGCTTCACTCATAGGCCGCTTCCTTGGTCCCTCATCCACCGTACCGGAAGCTCACCATTTAAATCGAGGTCAAGACCTCGGCCGACCATGCTACGTGAGATGTCCTCCGTTGACTCTCCATCAGCTGTTGCAACTTTATCAGTTAGCTCTCCACGACCTTGATCACAAGATAATCAAAATGCTTCCCCAGCATTCTTGACATAAAACAGTCATTTACAAACAGGTCACAAATACAGTTTCTATAATGAACTCTCGTCTTTCCACATTATCCCTCATCTCACAGTCCACATTACTTATTCCACATTCAATTCATATGTGTGCCCATTCTCATCCAATCACATCAATTTCATCTCATCACATCAGATTCATTCATATCATCGTCACATCATTTCACATACACATTCGTATTCATTATTCCACATACACATCCACATTCGTACATCCACATCCATATCCACATTCGTACATCCACATCCATATCCACATTCATGCATACACATCCACATTCCATATCTACATCCATACATCCACATCCACATCCACATCCACATCCACATCCACATCCACATCCATACATCCACATCCACATCCACATTCATACATACACATCCACATCCACATCCATACATCCATTTCCACATCCACATTCATACATACACATCCATATCCACATCCACATCCCCATTCACACTCATATACATCCACATCCACATTCACATTCATACATCCACATCCACATCTACATTCATACATCCACATCCACATCATCCATTCATCCATCTACATCAACCCACATCATTCACACATCAAACCACATCATTCATACATCAATCTACATTAATCTATATCATTCAGACATCAAACCACATCATCCATCTACATCAATCCACATCATTCACACATCAAACCACATCATCCATTCACATCCGATTCACATGCCGTCATTCATTCACATCCCTTATCATTCATATCACGATTCACATGCCATCACATTCCTTCACATCCTATACCATTCATTCACATCCTAATTCACAGGACATCACATCCATTCATCTAATTTCATTTATCTGATTCATATCAATTCCATCCATCCATTTATATCTATCTGATTCCAATCACATCTCATCACATCTATTTATAGGATGTAAGAGAATTCTAATTTTTTGGATATAAAGATTCTTTACGCATCTAATTAGGCATAAAGACAACTTTAGTAGGAATAACACTTTTACAAAAATCCTTTTATGCATCTATTTAGGCATAAATTCGATTTTAAGGAAAATAACACTTTCAAAATAAAAATAAATTTTTATGCATTTTACTATGCATAAATTCATTTTAAATGAGAATGACACTTTTGAATTAAAAATCAATCTTTTATGCATCTTCCTATGCATAAAATCAAAATTGATGAAAATAACTCTTTTGAACTAAAAATAGATTTCTTTATGCATCATTCTATGCATAAAATCAAAATTGATGAAAATAACTCTTTTGAACTAAAAATAGATTTCTTTATCCATCTTTCTATGCATAAAATCAAAATTGATGAGAATAACACTTTTGGATTAAAATAAATTCTTTATGCATCTTTCCATGCATAAATCCAATTTAGTAGGAATTACACTTTTAGAAAAAAAGAATTTCTCTTATGCATCTAATTTATGCATAAAATCCATTTATGATGAAAATCACACTTTTAATATAAAAAAAATCTTTTATGCATAGGTTTATGCATACAAATCATTTATGATGAAAATCACTCTTTTAATATAAAAGAATTTCTTTTATGCATCCATTTATGCAAAAAAATAATTTATGATGAAAATCACACTTTTAATATAAAAAATATCTTTTATGCATATGTTTATGCATACAAATCATTTATGATGAAAATCACTCTTTTAATATAAAAGAATTTATTTTATGCATAAAAACCATATATGATGAAAATCACACTTTTAATCTAAAAAATATCTTTCATGCATACAAATCATTTATGATGAAAATCACTCTTTTAATATAAAAGAATTTCTTTTATACATAAAAATCATTTATGATGAAAATCACACTTTTAATATAAAAAATATCTTTTATGCATACAAATCATTTATGATGAAAATCACTCTTTCAATATAAAAGAATTTCTTTTATGCATCCATTTATGCATAAAAATCATTTATGATAAAAATCACACTTTTAATATAGTAAATTTCTTTTATGCATACAAATCATTTATGATGAAAATCACTCTTTTAATATAAAAGAATTTCTTTTATGCATCTAATTTATGCATAAAAATCACACTTTTATAATAATCAAAATAACAATTTCAATATGCTTCCTTCTATGCATAGAATTTAATTCTAAAGAAAGTAACACTTTTTTAATAAAATATTTTTAGTATGCATTTTCTTATACCTAGGATGAAAATTAACACTTTAAGAATATATATACGATGGGAATTACTCTTTTTGAATTAAAAAAAAGTAAAACTTATTTTACACAATTTTAGAAAATTTTACCATAACCTCCTTTGTATGGTTGACCATTTCTCAATTTTTAATTCTCTAAAATTAATTACAAGTTCACCAAGAGTATTTAAATCATTGTAATGTAAACATTTTCTACTTATCAAAGAGAAACATTATGAAAAAATTGATTTTATCCATTAATCATTCATCTAGGATAAAGAATGGTTGGATTTACTAAAGAAGAGAGGGGAATGTCTTTTTTTCAATGAGACATAACATCATAATCATTTTAGAGAAGACAAAAATCATAAAAACCATTAAAATTAAGCATAAATGGAAATTTTTGTATTTCCTTACTACCATTCATCAATTAACTTCAATAGCATTAAAAAGCCATTCCAATTAAGCTTCTCAAGCTTGAGAGGAGTTGAGAAGAGAGAAACATTGAGAAATTATAGAAAAAGAACAAAATTCATCCCTTACCTTACAAATTACTTGATTCTTTGATCACGGTAGGCGCCCCCAACCAATCAATTGGTTTGGTATGTTGATGGAGACAACAATGGAGATTGAAGAAGGAGGGAAGCTCCAATTTCTTCAATTTCGAGAGAATTTTAGAGAATAGTAAAAATTATCATTATTTCAGCATAATTCTCCTATTTTTTTACAAAGGGCTCAGGTTCTATGTTGGCTATATATAGAATGTCTCTATATATAGCCAACACTATTTAGCATAATTATGGCATAGTATAATTCTCCTATATATATAGAATGTCTCTATATATAGCCAATACTATTTAGCATAATTATGGCATAGTATAATTCTCCTATTTTTTTAACAAAGGGCTCAGGTTCTATTTATAGGAGAGGGAGGCTCTAACCAAGACCAACTAATTTCTAGAATTTTTCAAATTCAGCTTGGTTGAATTTGGACCAGATTTGGACCTAGTTTGGTTCTTTTTTGATTCGGTTTGATCCAAGAGAGAGGAGAGATAAAAATATCACATTATTTTTGAGTTTAAAGCTCATTCAAGCATGTGAGGCTGGGGAGGAATCTTACATTCTATCCCACTTGAAAAACGCGAGATGTCCTCATTGCACAGGTGGAGTATGATCTCTTTCATCTTCTTCTTCTTTTTCAATCACTTCCAGCGTTACATTCTACCCCACTTGAAAAACGCGAGATGTCCTCATCGCACAGGTGGAGTATGATCTCTTTCATCTTCTTCTTCTTCTTCAATCACTTCCAGCGTTACTGCCTTGGAAGTGGATGGCCGATTTGGGAACAACTCTCTTTGACTTCCCCTATTCTGAGGTGGAGAGCTTGCATTACTTTGGATTGAAACTGTAGGTTGGACAGAGGGTCTACCTCTGGGATTTCCCTGATTTTGGCAGATAGAACCCTCATTACTCTGGACGGAAGGGGTGGGAGTCTGGAATCTTGATCCCTGTTTTTCCTACCCTAAAAACCTTGAACAAAAGGAGTTGGGCAATCCATGCTGTGATGTCCAAACCCTTGATAGTTATAGCATTTCACTCTCTTGTTCAAGGGTAGAACTTCTGAAGTTGAAATCCAAGGGATTGAGTTTTGGGAAAAGGACATTTCTTCCATTCTGGAACTTCCCATATCTTGGGTATCTCTTAGGCGGAGGAAGGTTGGAATCACCTTTTGGGAATAAAAACCTTTTGAAAGGTGATAGTGCTGGCTTTGGCGGGACTTTGACATCAAAGGCTTTGGCAAAATCCTTCGCCATCCGAACTTATTTGGCCAGGGAAACTGGCTTTGCATTCTTCACCAAGATACTCAAAGGTTGGTTTAGTCCCCGAATGAACCTGGCCATCAGTTGTTCTTCATCTAGCGGAGGCGAGTATCTAAGGAGGAGGGCGAATGCTTGGTGATATGCTTCAATAGATCTACTCCCCTGGGTTAACTCTAAGAATTCGTTCATCTTTGTTTCTAAAAAGCCGAGAGGACAGAACCTCGTCCTTAGGTAAATTTTGAGATCAGTCCAGGTTTGGGTATTTCAATCGAGATAGTTTGTCTCTCGTAGTGGTTTCTCCATGCAACTCTAGCTGTCTCCACTATCTTCAGCCTTGCAAGAGCCATTTTGCTCTTCTCATTGTACCCGGTGACATCGCCCCCTAGCCGGATGTTCATGCAAACATAAAACTAGTCACACCACTTACACACCCAATATGAAATTGCCTTTTTCTCAGCATCAGCTATCTTTAAAACAATCCTTTAATGAAACCATTGTGTCACTGATCACAATCCTCAAAATCTCTGGTTGAATCCTTATTTCCAATCATTCCTTCATCGGTGTACTTATGCGTCATTGGCAACCAGAACGCTCACCACCTGTTCACACAGGGGCCTTTTCGATAGTTCTGTAAGATCCCTGTCACCATGCAGCAATTTCAAGGGTGCTAGTAGCGGAAGTAGCACTTCTTGCGCGGGGCAAGGTCCCACACTTGGGGCCTCGTCCTACGGATTTTCAGACAAGAGACTAATCCATCGGTTTTTCCAACCCAAAAAAACTTCCTTTGCCTGGAAAGCACGGGCGATTCACACCAGGATAACTTTTCCCTAACGTAGTCAAAAGCCTCAACTAACTAAGCTCATTTGACCGAACCCGTAAGTCCCATATTTAGATCAGAGAAAAAGACTGTACTTGGATCATAGAGACCAACACTTTTTTCCTCATTGAGAGGCACAGCCGTTGATTCTTTTCCATAGAACAATTTTTGTCCAGGATTTACTTCATCTATCGAACTAAACAGAAATTGAGTCTTGATTTACGAATCCATCAGTCTAGCCAAACCCCATCTAGTCCCATGGGTTGGCCAACCATACAACCACTGTAGTGATGATGAGATCCAATTAGGAATTTGGTTAGGTTTTGTCCCGCGTACCAGGGAAAAGAGTTCCCAGGCCCCCTAGCCAGATATTCATGCAAACATAAAACTAGTCACACCACTTACACACCCAATATGAAATTGCCTTTTTCTCCACATTAGCTATCTTTAAAACAATCCTTTAATGAAACCATTGTGTCACTGATCACAATCCTCAAAATCTCTGGTTGCATCCTTATTTTCAATCATTCCTTCATCGGTGTACTTATGGCATTATTGGCAACCAGAACGCTCACCACCTGTTCACACAGGGGCCTTTTTGATAGTTCCTAGCTCATAGTAACCGGCAATATATTCACATAACAAAATGGAATCTCCATGGAAGATCAGCAAGATCAACCAACAGATCCATATAAAAGAGCCATGGACTCATCCGTTGAGGACCAACAAGGTTAATCAACCAGATCCATGCCCGATTTCAGAAAACAACTCTTACTCCCTGATTCAATATCTTCCACGACACACGTGTGGGTATCTTTGGCGACCCTAAGCCCGAGCACCATATGTTCAGCACCCTCTAGGATTCTTCGCAGGTCACCTAGAGCTTCACTCATAGGCCGCTTCCTTGGTCCCTCATCCACCGTACCGGAAGCTCACCATTTAAATCGAGGTCAAGACCTCGGCCGACCATGCTACGTGAGATGTCCTCCGTTGACTCTCCATCAGCTGTTGCAACTTTATCAGTTAGCTCTCCACGACCTTGATCACAAGATAATCAAAATGCTTCCCCAGCATTCTTGACATAAAACAGTCATTTACAAACAGGTCACAAATACAGTTTCTATAATGAACTCTCGTCTTTCCACATTATCCCTCATCTCACAGTCCACATTACTTATTCCACATTCAATTCATATGTGTGCCCATTCTCATCCAATCACATCAATTTCATCTCATCACATCAGATTCATTTATATCATCGTCACATCATTTCACATACACATTCGTATTCATTATTCCACATACACATCCACATTCGTACATCCACATCCATATCCACATTCGTACATCCACATCCATATCCACATTCATACATACACATCCACATTCCATATCTACATCCATACATCCACATCCACATCCACATCCACATCTACATCCACATCCACATCCACATCCATACATCCACATCCACATCCACATTCATACATACACATCCACATCCACATCCATACATCCATTTCCACATCCACATTCATACATACACATCCATATCCACATCCACATCCCCATTCACACTCATATACATCCACATCCACATTCACATTCATACATCCACATCCACATCTACATTCATATATCCACATCCACATCATCCATTCATCCATCTACATCAACCCACATCATTCACACATCAAACCACATCATTCATACATCAATCTACATAAGAGCTAGATGCATTAAGCATATATGTAAGAGCCTACATGTAAGAGCTAGATGCATTAAGCATATATGTAAGAGCCTACATGTAAGAGCTAGATGCATTAAGCATGAATGCAAGAGTTTGCATAGAGATAGATGCAAGATCTTGATGCATAGAGCCTGTATAAAACTATATGCAAGAGTTGGCATAGAGCTAGATGCATAGAGCTTAATGCATGCATAGACCTTTATGCAAGAAGCATGCATGCATTAAGCTCTATGCAAGTATTAATCCTGTTTTGGATTCATAAACACGATCCTCCAATTGAAGACATTAATAAGTGTCATGAAACGACACTATAAAACTTATACATTATGAGATATTGGCCACCCAAGGCCTAGTAAGTAAGTTTTGGGTGTCCAAGTGTGAATAAGGGCCAAATGTATATAAGGCATTTTCTCATAATGAAAAGACACAATCCCCTTTATGCTATAGAGAGATCTTCCTTGTGGCTTGAGAGATATTGTGAGAGAGAGAGCACTCTAGCATTGTTCCTCTTCTATGCTTGTGTGATTCATGCTTGTGTGGAAGAGTGAGAGAGGGATTGCCTTATGTGACGATACAAGTGACTCTACAGTGACAGTGTGGAGGTGGAGCTGTGGAGGTGGAGGTTGGAGGTTGGAGCTTAACAAACAAGCTTGGAGGCCTCAAGGGACTCAAGCTCGAAGAATTGGTAAGTTCCCTACGACAGTTGTGATCTATTTCTCATCCATTAGGTGAATGTGTTGAGTCCCCTCTCGTTGGAGGTGTGGTAGCCCATAACATTTTTAGTGCCGCTGCCAGGGAAACACCTTTGTTTCTTCCATCCTCTTGGAGTTTCAGCTCCCGTTGCATAAGATTCATGATTTCCCTTGCATTTTGGTAGTGCATTGTGTAGAAAATGAATGGATAAGATTTGTGTGGTATTAGAAATCTTGAGAAATTGGTTGTGATGTGTATGTGTGTGTGGTGGAGTGGTATTAGGATAGAGCTTCAATGTTTTTTCTTGTTAATTTGATATTTGCATCATTGGAAGCACCAACGTGTGCAAATAGGTTAGTGTTTTGATTTTCTTTTTAAAAAATTCACAAAAATAAAAAACATAAAGAGCCATTGACTGTGCCAAGAACTTGCATTCCATTCCTTAGGTGTGGCACAATCAATTTGGGATCAATTGGATATAAGTATTTCGCACCCAAAAACATAACTTTCCAATGCGGGAAGTTCCACGTGAAACTTCAGAAAAACGTTCACACCGCAAACTTTTTTTGCAACTTCATGCCTTGAATTACTCCCGAAATCAGCACCGCAATCAACATCGCAATCATGGGATTGCCTTGCCAAAAGAGGTAACCTTATCCTGACACCTCTGTGTTGAAATATACAAGTGAATAGGGTGTGTGTAGGAACAAGTCCTTAGCAAGAGGCTGTAAAAGAGAATCTGTAAATGAGTGAGAAGCTGTGAAAGGTGAGAGGTATCTACTAGGAGAGAATAAAGGATAGCATGAGAATATTTAGGATGTGTGGAGATATTCTAGGAAGAGGTGGAGAGAATCAAGCAAAAGAGGTGAAGTGAATCAAGGAGAGATCAGTGGGATTAGATGCTTGGATGTAAACTCTATAAATTGGGGCATTGGCCTAATGCAAATTTTGCTGGTTTTTGATTATCCATGCCTACATTAAGCTATCAATTAATTACTCACTAATCATATCTTAATCATCATCTAATCTCTTTGTTAATGATGTTGATTCTTGCATTTGATCCACCATAGCTCATCGCATTACTGCAAATTTAACATGGTATCAAAGCCTAGCTTAGAATCCATCAAATTTATGAGCCCATTATCTTGCTAATCACTTAGTTAATTAGGATTAGTAGATAATCAAATTTTTTTGTCATTTTTCAAACAAGCCTTCTGTACCCACAGCTGGTGGAGGGGGTTGATCTCCCTCCAGGCTCAACATTAAGCAATAACCTCTTAGCCACACATAGTTACACTCCCTATGCTTCAGCCCATCAAGACGAATCACGAAATTGCCAAGAGAAGCTGCAGATTTTTGCATTTTTTCAAGAGCCGTTTTTCTTAAGCAAAACTGAGATCCCCTCTCCACCAAAAGCAATTGGTCTAATTCCTCTTGGCCCAAGGGGTTTTCAAGGGTGCTCTATAAGCTGGTGAAGACAGTTTTTGATTTCATCAAGTCTATAGTGAGATCCAAGCTCTGCATCAAATCTACAGAGGTGACTTTGGTAAAATAGAGATTAAGCATTCAATGTTTGGTTAAATCTTGGGTTTCTTGGCTTAATCCTCTACTAGAGTGATTGCTATTGATGGTTTTGAAAGGAGTTGAGCTCATTTGAACTCTAAGGCCCCAGATCTGGACTCCCTGCATACTCTATTTTTTGCACACAAAATAGAGGATTATTTTACTAATCAGTGATTAATCAATACTAATCACTATATTTTGGTGCAATTGAGGGTTTAAATTAACCATTGGGTATCTGATACAGATCCCTATAACTTCAGATTGCAATTCAGAGATGGTTTGATAGTCCAATCATTCAGTACAAATTTGTTACCCTTTGTTTTATGTAATTTTTGGTGAATTTATGCTGATAAATATGTTGTAATCATCACCTAAACATCATATTGAGTTGTAAAAGGATAGTCACTACCCCTTAATCTTGAAATTAGATCAAGAGGTAAGACCCCCTTCACATCATTCATGAGCACGTCACAAGAGATAGCCAAATTTAATGGGAGTAGTTTTATACATGCAAACAAAAACCATGTATTTACTCATGAGGAAAAATCTGTGGGGGCTAGTTGAGGGAAGAGATAAATGCCCAGAGGTAAGTGGGGAAAATGAGCACGTCACAAGAGATAGCCAAATTTAATGGGAGTAGTTTTATACATGGCAAACAAAAACCATGTATTTACTCATGAGGAAAAATCTGTGGGGGCTAGTTGAGGGAAGAGATAAATGCCCAGAGGTAAGTGGGAAAATGAGTGGAAGACCAGGAATGAGAAAGCATTAGGACTCATCGCACTCAGTTTAAATGATGAAATCATTCATCACATCACAGGGATACAATGGGCAAAAGATGCATGGGATGAACTCAATAAATTATTTGGCACTCAAGCGAAAAATTCAAAGATAAATCTGTTAATTCAATTCTACAAAATGGATATGAAGGAAAGTGAACCTTTAATCACACACTTGAACAAAGAGACCAAGGTCAAAGAGAAGAAATGGCTGGACTCAACAGCTGGAGAGGAAAAAGCATTCTTCACCCGAGGAGGATTCTCACGAAGAGGACGAGGAAGAGGCAGAGGCAGAGTAGGAGGAAGGACCTTCACTTGTCACAACTGTGGGAAGCTAGGACACGTGGCAAGAGACTACTACAGCAAACCCAGTGGAGAAGGAACGACATCGACAAACTTCATGGAGGCTCCTAAGGAGGTGGAGTCAGATCATCTTTTGAGAGAGAGAGAGAGAGAGAGAGAGAGAGAGAGAGAGAGAGAGAAACCCCACAACCCAATGTAACCTGTCCCAACAGAGTAAAACCACCTCTGAGCCATCGATGATGTAGGCCATGTGGTAGATGTATGTGTGAGCACTTTAGTCAAGGTCACGTGCACTTGTAGTACCCTTGGAAACATAGAGAGAGAGTGTGTCAAGGACTATGAGTTTAGAGACTTGAGGCACTGGTCGCAGGCTACCAAGTAAGAGGGAAACTTGGTATAGGGTCCAGGTGTGCTAGGATTATTCACTTGAGGAGAGGTGCTGAAATATACAAGTGAATAGGGTGTGTGCGGGAACAAGCCCTTAGCAAGAGGCTGTAAAAGAGAATCTATAAATGAGTGAGAAGCTGTGAAAAGATGAGAGGTATCTACTGGGAGAGAAAAAAGGGTAGCATGAGAAGATTTAGGATATGTGGAGATATTCTAGGAAGAGGTGGAGAGAATCAAGCAAAAGAGGTGGAGTGAATCAAAGAGAGATCAGTGGGATTAGATGCTTGGATGTAAACTCTACAAATTGAGGCATTGGCCTAATGAGAATTGGCTGGTTTTTGATCATCCATGCCTACATTAAGCTATCAATTAATTACTCATCAAGTCTTAATCATTGTCTAATCCCTTTGCTAATGATGTTGATTCTTGCATTTGATCCACCATAGCTCATCACATTGTTGCAAATTTAACATTCTGACGCCACGAAGTCTGCCAAAATTTGTGATCACGTGAAAGTTCAAAAAAATGTTCACACTGTTAACGTTTCCAAAAAATCTTCACGACGGGAACCCCTTTGAAAATCTTCACAGCGTGAACCCCTTTGGTGTTCACGACATGAGCTTTTTTTGTAGACTCATAGTTTAGTCCAATCCAGCAAATAGTCAGCAGGCCAAGGCCACGAAGGTCAGTAAGGGAGGCAACGAATAGCAAAGAGAGGGGGTCTGACCCTAAAAGGAAAAAATCTTTGAGCACGTGAAAGTGAAGAATAACGTTCACGCTGTGAACCTTTTTTTGACACTTCACACCGTGAACCATTCTCTGTAATTTCACGACTTCAGAAATAGAGCGATAGAATCGGAAGCAAAATCAAATTGGGTTTACAAAGTGGCTTATCAAATCGTATATACATGCACCTAAGATCTTGAAAACTTATCGGAGATGATCTTACACAGTCCATCCATTCCTTCCCAATGGAGGAATATGACGCACATACATGGGAGAACCCTCTATCTCCAAAGAACCCAAAGACATAGGAAGCCTGTACAAATGCCATTAGGGTAACTGTTAACCCTATGGACATACATAAAAGAATGGGTAGAAGGCGGCAACCAATCCTATAAATGAGACTTTGAGGCACTACCTCTGGCAGCAGAAAGAACCTTGAGACACACAAGGAAAACCCGAGTCGTTATTAAGATACTAGTTAATCAATTGGGACGTTACTACAACAGCGACGACACAAATGCTGCAATCCCGATTCATCATAATGGGTACCAGGCACTGGCTATCCTGGATTGTGTGGCAGGGGTCACAAAACATTTCTAGGAAAACTGGGGGAAACCTGATCTAAAAAAAGAAGATCTAATCGTTAAAATGGTTGACGGAACATCTTCGAGGCCCAGTGGACTTCTGGAGAATGTAAAATTCAAACTCTTTACATTCCGCTACCATCATACATTTATGGTCATGGACTTCTTGCGCCAATCTGATTCATATGACATAATATTAGGGAGACCCTTCATGAGGGAATCCAAATTGGTGCATGATTGGGCCTTAGATCATGTGTATGTACGTAGGGATTTGCAAATTTTAAAGATTGATCTGAGAACATGGAAAGCACACTCCATGAAAGGGCAATTGTTCGGTAACGATTCGGTCACAACGGAACGTACCACCTCTGTACAAATATGCCAACCCTCGGTGGGAGATTCCAAGGAAGAAGAGGAAATGGAAATGTATGCGTCATTTCCTCCTCCAGACTTCAGTGAAAATTGGATGCATGTGTTGGCCACCATAGATGTGATGCAACCCAGGGGGGACCTAATATGTCAAATGTGGAACTGTCCCCAACGACCTCTATCTATATGGTTAATTGGCCGACCATTGATGAAGCATCAGAAGAGGAGACATCGAGTATAGAAGGGACCATAGCACAAGGCCGTACCAGTGCTCAATGCTTCAAACGGTGGCGACAATAGAAACGGTATATAGCTTGATGAAATGCCCTATTACAAAGAAAACCCACGGATACCCAGTGTTGGCTGAGATACCTTGAGGCCACTAAGGTACACGATAAGTTCTCCAAGGATTGGGGTGAGGACTTGAGTAAGATAGCCTTGGTAGAAGCAGAACGTGAGGCTAGAAAGATCATGGCTAAAGCCAAAAGTGAAAATGAGGACAAACCAGACTTGCTCTAAGTCCTCGACCACTTCAAAACCTATACTCTTGGTGGTGAATGGAAAGTGGTTCAATTGACGGCAACAAGGGTCAAGGAGGATGGGCTGTCCACATCATACGATGGCCCGTCAAAAGTTAAGGAAGTGGATATTATGGGACCAGGGGAGGAAGCCCGGCCCGTATACATTGCTAAGGACTTGACTTCGGCTGAAGAAGATGAGCTTGTCGCTCTCCTTAAGGAATTTAAGGACTATTTTGCTTGGAATTACAAAGAGATGAAGGGGGTACCACCTGAGGTAGTACAACATACGATTCCAATCATGGAAGGGTCGAGACCAACCAGGCAGAAACCATACCAGATGAATCCTAAGTATGCAACAATTGTAAAGAAGAAAAGACAAGCTTATTACTGCTGATTTCATCTATGAAATTGAACATACGGATTGATTGTCACCAATCATGATAGTGCCAAAAAAGAATGAAAAACTTAGGGTATGTGTTGATCTTAAAAAGGTCATCTCAGCCACTAGGAAAGACCATTATCCACTGCCCTATACGGAACATGTTTTGGAAAGAGTGGCTAGAGAAGAAGCTTACAGCTTCTTGGATGGATTCTCCGACTCCAATTAGGTGTCTATAGCACCAGAAGACCAGCACAAGACACCTTTCAATAAAATGTGGGGGACATTTGCATACAAGGTTATGCCCTTCAGCCTCACCAATGCCCTAGCAACATTTCAACGGTTGATGTGCAAAAGCCTTCAAGGATTACTTACAAAAGTGGTTGGACGTATTTATTAACGATCTATGTGCACACTCTTAATGGGCATACCATCTGACCTACTTGAGGAAAGTGTTCGAGCGATGTCGATTGTATCGCATATCCCTGAACCCTTTAAAGTGTTAGTTTTGGGTCAAGCATGGTGTGATATTGGGACATATTGTCTCAAAGAATGGTATATCCATGGATGTTAGCAACTACCCTTATGTTCCTGCATACTCTACTTGTTGTAGTACCTGCAGCCATCCCTTCAGCCTTCCTCTCAGCACCCCCTAATCAGCCAACTCTCATATAAGCCCATTCTCAAAATGACCCCACCCTTGTGAGGAGAGAGTGTCCTTAACTCTTCTCCCCTCACCCCCCCCCGCCGTGTGAAGAGACTTACAGCAGCCCTCACCCCTTAAGCAAAACAATTTTACCTTTAGGATATCTCACAATCCCCCCATTTGCGCAGACTTTAGCAAGAGGTTTTTGAGTCTAGAGGAGGTTCACACGCTATATTTTTTTACTCATAGAGAATGAGAAAACGATCTCGGAATTGAGATCTGACTGAAGCATTGGCAATTGCAACGTCGAGCACTACAAGGCTGTGATCAAGATGACCCCATCCTGAAAATGCCAAAATATCACCTCAGAGAAGCACGCAACAATGAGATTAGAGAAGATGCTTTGAATGCAACTTCAATCCTCCTGTTTGCAAGCTCCACAAGGGAACGGTGGCCAGGTTAGCTTGGTTATTATTTAAAAAGAGTTTTAAATTATTCTTCAATATTAATATCAATAAATCAAGAAAGAAGATGCGAATTTTTCCATTGAAAAATGTTAGAAATTATACGAAGCTATTATTTGAAGTGATGTTATATTTTGTAATCAATGGTTTATATTGAAATTGTTATCTTTAAGAGAAAGAGTACATGTAATTTTTTCTCCTGGCTTTGATGCTAACCTCGTTTCTGTGCTTGTGTAGCCGGTGGCATCGTTATAGCAAAGCCCGAGATCGGCCCATGGTATCCCTCATACCATTGGGAGAATGAGGTTAGCCGATTGAGGCGAGTGATTGTGATGCTGTTTAGTTCTGAGGACCCAAGCTAGTGTGGTGAATAAGCCCACCCTAGCGCATAGACATCCCTCTGAGGGGGGGTAGGAGGATCGAGCGACGCAGCCTGAGAGGGGGCAATAGGTCGGCTTTAGTCCTCGCCCAATGATCGATGAGACGAGGTGTATGGTCCTGTAGGGTTTTGCCTAGCATGTAGAGACTGGAAGACCAAATTCTAGATCATCGGCAGTATAAAGAAAAAGAATAAGAAAGCCGATTTGGTTTGTATGGAATTGATTCTTGTATAAATTTTTTTTCTATAAATCTTATCTTTGGCATTATTATATTATGGAAAGAGGCTGTTTTAACAAACCTTGTGAAAGGGTCTTAATTAAGGAACATGTTTATTTATGTCAAACAGTGTGGATTAATTGGAAAACAACTTGACGCGTGAGTAGAATGGAAAGTGGGAGGATAGAATGCCCTGGCACCATCATACGGACAGGTGGACCCGATTAGTCGGGTAGCTTTCCAACAGATTAAGTGAAAGCCCTACACGCTAGATAAATAGGTTCTCGGGCAACTCTATTCTAGAAGACTAGGCCAGTGGTTGTGCCTTGCATCATGGACGAGAAAAAATGCATTATCTCTAGGAATCAAGATTAGTAGTTACCCAAATTATGATCAATTACCTTATGGGTGATTTGATTTTTACAAAACCACACTCCCCCTACGAGATAGGACTAGGTTTTACCTACAAATCATATCCTTGAATCTCTACATGGTCAAGGTGTCGAGCGACGAGTAGGAAATTTTCTCCAAGTTAAGACTTAGTAGACTATCTTAAGTGTTTTCCCTATTTTGGAAGGGGGGAACCTTACAAATAAACTCCATTTTGTTGTGAGTTTTGTAGTCATGGAATCTAGTTCTTCCATCAGTGAATGGGTTACATCCCTGTATGACTAATCTTTGAGGTTGATTCTTGTAAATAATGACATGCTCATGATGCAAGTACAGATAGTTATACCCCCCGATCTTATATCATTTGTAATTGTCTCACTAATGGTCTTCCTAGAATCACCTTGTAGTTGGGTTTACACTCTGCAATTAATTGTGGGGCAGATAATGCTTCTATGATTCCCTAGGACTTGTTGAAAATCACGGATCAAGCTCTCCTAATGAAAAGACATCTTCCTAATTATAAACTAATTCTATAATAGTAGTAACACTAATCTAAGGTGGATAGTTACTTAGGTTGCAAGATAGATTAACTTGCACTCATAAAGAAACTTGAGGAATGTGCTCCATGTTGTATTGCTTTTGAAATGTCTCCCTTTTACATGAGGGGGGTACAATTGCTTTGCTAGCTCATGGGTATAAAGTGGCCTAAATAATGTGGCTCACTCCTCATAATTTCTTCCTCTTCTCATACCTTGCCTCTATCTTATGCTCAAGGCACGACAAATCTCAACACTCTCCCTTGGTGCCTTGATAAATGGACTACTACAAGGTGGTTGGATGTGAGTTACAAAAGATCCATCACTCCCCTTTAGTATAAAATGCTACTTAAGGTAGTCAATTATGGTACTACACTATGATATCACCAATTGGGTGCATAAATTGCTTCCCTCAGTTGGTCAGGTGTGATAAAAACAAAATACTAGGTCTACTTATTTGGTGACCTTTTATAATCATGGGCTAAGGTGGTGAGAGTTCTTGTGCTTTCCTTAGTGAAGTGCTCCTCACTTGATGAAGACTCCTTGGCATTGACTTCATTCTTCTTACCACTTTACCCTTATTTTTGCATGCTCATTTGGCCACTTTTACATCCTATTTTCACCTCATAGTCAGGGTAGGATACCCATTCATTTAGAGAAATGCACTCTTCTTTCATCACACACATAAAAAACTCATGCGACCCCATTGACCCCGGTAGCCGGTCATCTGGCATTGGGACTTAGAAATTTTTCTAAGTCCCAGTGCCATGTCCAAACATTGGTCCGTGCAAAATGTTATGAACATATGTACAGACACATGTCTAGACATCACGTGTATAGATATGTGGGAGGTGGGATTCGAACCCAGTACCTCCCTCATCCCAAGCATGTGCCTTACCAACTCCACTATGGCACAACCGTGACCAGCCCACGTCTGCACATGTATATAGCCAGGTGTTTATACTTGCGGGCGGGGGTGCCGACTACCGGCTGTGGGCTCGGTCAAATGGGGTGCCACGTATACTGGCACCCTGAAATCTACCTAGCGCCGATCTCTTGTGCTGTCAGCTCCTATTACTTATAAACTGATGCTGCGAGAGTAGAAAACGAGCAAGCCGATATGTTTTAAAGGCTTGAGGATGGCATGAGGTGTACAAGGGATAGCTACATTGATGTTTTTTGCAAGCTTGCAACACCCACCATAGTTTGTCAGCTTGTTCGCTATGGCTCTCATCATCATACTGTGCCACATTTACATCACCATGGATGGCACCATGCATCCCCCATGCAAGTGTGGGTGAGATTTGAAAACATGAGTAGGCTATGGCTGCCATTAATTGTTTGTTGTTGGCTTGTTGTCCTCGTGTGGCCATTGGCCTAAATATAACCTTTTGATAGCTATGATCTTGATATTTAGGAGCATCTTCTTGAACTGATGGAGCTATGACTTTGCCTACTTTTGTGTGAGTACACTCACCCCCTATCTCTCTTAAAGACATAGAAGCTCTCCAAGATACACAAACTTTTGAACCCTAATGAGAATAGACAATGGCAAGCTTACAAAATCTTTACCTCTTGAGAGTGTGGATAAGATAGGATTAGAGGAGCCAATGAAATATGCTTAAGAATAATGATGCTAAAAATTAACTAAATGAACTAAGAAAATGAATGTAGGGATGTGATGGACAACTAGACCTAGGCTCTGATACGACGTTGAGAATCATGGATCAAGCACTCCTAATGAAAAGATGTTTACCTAATCATGAACTAATCCTATACTACTGACAACACTAGTATAGGATTAGTTTATGATTAGGTATGTGTGAGTAGTAGTCATCACATGAAGATAGTGGTGATTAGCTAGACTTAAGTTAATTAGGCACTGCAAGATATATTAACTTGCACTCAAATGTGCTCCGTGTTACATTGCTTGAAATGTCCCCCTTTTATATGAGGGAGGTACAACCCACTTTGTTAGCTCATTTGGGATAAAGTGGCCTAAATGATGTGGCTCACTCCTCATGATTTCTTCTTGTACTCATACCTTGCCCTCTATCTTGTGCTCAAGGAAACTAAAATCTTAATAGGACTCCACCACTATTCCTTCTAATAAGCCAATGGGCCATTATGTATTTCCATAAGCTAGCTGAACGATGGTCCTTGTCTTTCTCAAGGCTCTCTTCCTCCATTTTATCCACATCTTCTTATACTGGAATTGCTATCTAAGATGGCAATCGTTTATCCTCCACCCATGGTTATAGGTAATGTAGTATTCATATTATCTCCTTCACAATATTTGCCAACTTTTGTTTTATGGGCATTGGTTTAAATGTTGTTCACATCGATTGGAATCAAGAACTAGAGACTTTAGGCTTATAACCTCAGCCATTTCTTCTGTTTCCTTCTATCATGATTGACACCATTCAACTTCTTTCCACAATCTAGGTTTTGTCTTTAGATATTCCAATAAAGGCATTGTGACTGATACTAGTGTTGGGGACAAAAGTACTTGTAGACTATTTGTGCCTTGTGGGGTTAAAAACCAATATCTTTCCTAGGGAGGGTATCGTATGATGTTGTGTTTTATCTTTGTCTTCTCCCAATAATGACAGTAATGGTCTTAGAGACTCGTGAAGAGAACAGTGAAAGAGGCTCGTTCACACAACCATCAATGAGTTGTGAATTTCCAACCATCACAAAACTCATCATTGGCTCACAATCAACATATATGGATTTTTTTGGCATCATAGGAAAAAGATCTATGCATGCCGAAACACAATCAATACATGAGATAATGTCCAAAACTTCTTGTATTTGAGTGTATGGTTTCACAATCACTTTCTTTTTAGAATTTTTAGCAAGTGTATTGACCCTAAGGATACCCTCAATGAACTCACAAATACCCACATAATCATAGTCCATGATGCAATGAACAAAAGATTGAGTGAGAAGGTAACCTCTTTTATCATTCTTGATATCCAAATATTTCAACATGAGCTGAAGCATTCCATCCCCATTCAAGCATGGTGTAGCCAAGAATGGGTACTACTAATTAATTCATTTCTATCTTGCTCAACTCAACAAACATGCCCTTGTGATTGACCCTTTACATGTGGACAAGTCCCATCAACACTATGATCTCATCTAGACCAATGTTCTCATCAATTTGCAAGAGATACTTACATTAAAGCTTTGTCTACTATTTGCACAAAACCCTCTATACTTTCCTTCTCTTTGATGTTAGGAACAAAGAAGGAAAGGTACCAATATCTCTCCATATAGTTAGATAGAGAGTCCTCATGTGAGAATACCATGCATTGATCTCTAAAGCACTTTTGCTCTTGGGTGGTCACAAAGTATTGCACAACATCATATGCGAAATTTTGCCAATCCCAATTATAGTTGTGCATTTCCTTCAACCACCAAGATCTAGCTCTTCCTTTGAAATAAGAAGTCACTTTCTTCACATTGGCAAGCTCGTCACAAGGAAAGGCACAAAAATTGGCATCCCAATTATGAATCCAACCCTTGAGTTCCATGCAAGTGACTCCTTCACAATCGAATGCAAACAATATTTGTATAAATAGCTCTCCTCTTTTGAACCATAAACTACTCATTTGAGTAGATACCATATACTTAAGAAAAGCTTGCACTTTCATTGATTCCAACAACCTTGTATGCAAAAGTCCATACATTATAGAAAATCTAAACCTTGCTTTTGAAGCATAATGTTCCATAATCATTATGTCTTCAAAATTATATTGTCCTTTGTCTTGACTCTCAATTGATAAAGGCCTTTAATAGCGTGCTCTCTTTAAGGGTTTTGTGAGTGTGTGTGTGTGCTGGCAAGAGCTCAAGCTCTCTTCTCCCCTGCATCTTTTCATGGTATCAAAGCCTGGTTCATGCTAAGGGCTGAGCTGCAAGCAAGAGAAGCACAGGAAGCGGTACAAGGGTAAGAGCTTCAACTACTCTTCCCTATTTGTATTGGTGACTACACCCTTGTCGGGAGCACGGGAGGCACCGGCAACGATCTCTGATTGAGGAGCTTTCTTCACGGGAGTAAAGCTATAGGGCAACTATACTATCCTATCGGACGACTTTTTTGGGCCGAAAACACGTTTCGGGCGCGTTACGACCTCCAATTTTTAGAAAGCAAGCGATTTCGAGCATTACAGGTAAGTCATCGATTCTCTGCAGAACTCTGTTTTAAGAACTGCAGGAAGACAGATTGACTGTGCAGACACTGTGTGTGCTGCAAAGAGGTCAAGAGTTGCCATTGGGTGTATGTATGCACATTGAGGTCACTGGTTGTGACATTTGAGTGTACTACAGTACCGCTGCAGAAAATACAACAGTTTGTGCAGGACAAACCAGATTGCTATTTCTAGTAAATTTGTGTATCTGGCAAGTTGTCAAATGATGGCATAAACGAGATTGTTGCTAAGAAGCTTGATAAGAACAACTTCCATGCTTGGAGGTTCAAGCTGGCAAATTTCCTGATGGGAAAGGGCTACTGGGACTATATAGAAGGTGAGCATGAAGAGGCACCGGAGATATCGGACATCAATCTAACTGCTGCAGATGTGAAAGAGTTCAAGGATTGGAACCAAGGAGCCAGAAAAGTTATGTATTGGCTCTCTATCAGTATATAGAACACCAGGGAACATTAAGGATGCAAGTCTCCCAAGGAGGCGTGGGACACCTTGGTAAAACTCTATGAAACAAATATCAAGGCACGAAAGATACAGTTGAAGAATGAACTTCATACTGTGGAGAAAAAGAGTATATCTCTGAATGACTATGCATTGAAGATAAAGGGTATTGTGGAATCCTTTGCATCTATTGGTGTTTCAGTAGATGATGATGATAAGGTGGAAGTCTGTCTATGTGGTCTCGGGCCACAATACAAGGCGTTCAAGACGTCTATTCAGACTCGAAAAAACATTTCCAATTTCACAGATTTGGTGTCTATGTTGATTATAGAAGAGAAGAGCTTGGGTGAAGACCAACAGGTCTTCACAAAACAAAAATAGTTCAGAACAACAGGCCTTCTACACAAGTTCAGGAAGAGGACGAGGTAGAGAAGGCCGTGGACGCGGTCAAGGAGGTGGCCGAACAGGTGATCAGAATTATGGCCAGTAGTAGCAACAACTGTCCCAGAATTTACAACAACAACAACACGCAGGTGGAAGAGGCCAATTCAGAGGCAGGGAGAGTCAAAGAGGTTGTGAAAATTGACAAAGGCAGTATAATGATACACGTGGATGCTTTTATTGTGGTAAGCTTGGACATGTGCGGGCAGATTGTTATAAGAAGCAGGCTGACATGCAAAATGAAAAATTGCAGCAAAACAACTATGCATCCGCAAGCAAAAACAATGAGGATAATGAAAGGTTGTTTGTTATGCAGCAGGTCATGAATGCCATGTCTGAAAATGTTGAAGCAGTACATAAAGATGATATATGGTACGTTGATTCAGGTGCTTCGAACCACATGACAAGTCATGGGGAGTGGTTCAAGGAGATGAAAAACCTTGAAAGACCAGGTTTTGTGGAAACAGGGGATGACACTCCTCATCCAATTGCCCATGTTGGAGATGTGCCATTATCTATGCAGGATGGCAAAGTGAAGTACCTTGTAGATGTACTTTATGTTCCGAACATAACAAAGAATCTGGTTTCAGTTGGCCAGATGATTGAGCAGGGGTTGCAGGTTCGATTTAACCCTGATGGTTGTTATGTTGAAGACTTTAAAGAGTGCAGGTTGGTTGCAAAAGGCAACAGAGTGGGTAGAATGTTTACATTGAATGTAAACTGCCTGAAGTGAGTGCTGGGATGTTTGCAAATGGTTCAAGAATTGTTACAGATACAGACATTTGGCATAAAAGAATCGGACATGTGAATGTGCAGAGAATGAAGTCTATGCAGACTAAAGGAATTATGACAGGGCTGCCAAAGTTTAAAGTTGAAGGTATGCAAAGAATATGTGAAGCATGCTAATTTGGAAAGCAAACAAAGCATGCATTTCCACGTAACAGAAATGTGACCAGAAATGCACTAGATATTGTGCATTCAGATGTATGGGGTCCTACGAAGATCATGTCTATGGGAGGCTGCAGGTATTATGTGACATTTATTGATGACCACATAAGGAAAGTGTGGGTATACTTCATGAAGGAGAAGAGTGAGGTGTTCACTCATTTTCAGAATTTCAGAGTTATTGTTGAAAGGCAATCAGGGAAATATGTAAAGTGCCTAAGGTCAGATGGAGGGGAAGAGTACTTCTCCAATGAGTTCTCTGAATTTTTGAAGAATGGTATTCGGAGATAGTTTACATGCAGATACATTCCGCAGCAAAATGGAGTTGTCGAGCGAAAAAACAGGCACATTGCTGAGATTGCGCGAGCATTGATGGAAGAGAAGAATATGCCACATAGCTATTGGACTGAGGCTGTTTCTACAGCAGTTTACATCATGAACAGGTCTCCAACTGCAGCCATACATGATGTAACTCCAGAGGAGAGGTTTATTGGCAGAAAACCTGATTTGTCTCATTTGAAAGTCTTTGGATGCACTGCATATGTGCATGTGCCAGATGAGCTAAGAACTAAGCTGGATCCAAAAGCAAAAAAATGTGTTTATTGGATACTCCCTTGAGTAAAAGGGATACAGGTGTTATAACCCTGCTACACGTGAGTTGAGGGTAAGTAGGGATGTTATCTTTAATGAGATGAGCAACTGGTATGCTGCTGAAAAAGAAGCTGTTTTTGGAGCTGATGTGAGTGGAAATGTGGTTGCACAGAATACAAGTCAGCAATCACAGTCTTTGAGTGGACCAGGAGAGTCCTCATCTAGTGGTTCAGTTGATAGACCATGGAGTGGGAGGCTGCGTCGTAATACCAGTCCTGCAAATGTGATTAGTACATCACATAAAGGAAAAGAGAAAGTGGTTGAGCCCCTTAGTATGCCTGACAATTCTGTAGGGCATTCTCATGTTGATGGAGAGTCTAGTGGCTCAGAGATGAGCCTTGATGAGAAGCTTGGGATACCAGCTATGAGAACACTTGGTGTAAAGAAGGCTATGGAAGCCATGAATGCAAAGCTGCGAAGATCTGGGAGAGTGAAGAATCCTATGCGCAGGTTTACCTATGATGGTTATGTGGCACATCACTATGCATACATGATGGCAAAGGTTGTGCAGGTTGTAGAGGCCACATGCATTGATGAGGCTGTTGGAAATGTGTGTTGGGAGAAAGCTATGGATGAGGAGATGGATGCACTATATGGAAATGAGACTTGGGATTTAGTGCAATTGCCTGAAGGCAAGAAAGCCATTGGATGCAAGTAAAACATAACAGTGATGGAAGCATAAGCAGGTACAAGGCTAGATTGGTAGCCAAAGGATATGCGCAGACATATAGCATTGATTATGAGGAAACTTTCAGCCCAATTACCAAGATGGCAACAGTGAGAGTTGTGATAGCAGTTGCTGCGTCAAAGAAATGGTCTTTACATCAGATGGATGTACAAAATGCATTCTTGCATGGGGATTTGCAGGAAGAGGTGTATATGTGACAGCCACCTAGTTATGAGGATGTGAGTCACCCCGAGCATGTTTGCAAGTTGAATAAAGCCTTGTATGGCTTAAAAGAAGCACCAAGAGCATGGTCTGGCAAGATTTCTGAATATCTTGTCACTATTGGCTTTCATGTAGCCAATGCAGATTTCTCGATGTATGTGAGACAGAGTCATAGAGGGGTTGTGCTTGTTGTCATCTATGTAGATGACTTGATCATTACAGGAGACCATGATGCAGAGATCTTTGATGTAAAGATCTTACTTCGATAGAAGTTTGAGATGAAGAATCTGGGGAAGCTCAAATATTTCTTGGGCATTGAGGTGATTAGGTCACCACATGGTATTGGATTATTGCATAGACAGTATGGCTTTGACATGTTGTCCAAGTATGATATGACAAGCTGTAAGCCTATCTCAGTGCCATTGGATCAGAATGGCAAGTTGAGTGCAGATTCACGAGAGATTTGGAGGATCCTACTATGTATAGGCGCATAGTAGGAAGCTTGATCTACATGACGATCACCAGGCCGGATTTGAGCTATGTTGTTGGGTTGGTGAGTTAGTTTATGCAGGTTCCTCGGAAGCTGCATTTGGATGCATTGAGACGCATACTGAGGTATGTGAGGTCTACTTTACATTGTGGACTATTTTATGAAACTAGGACAGAGATATGTGTACATGGGTACACAGATGCTGATTGGGCTAGTAGTATCTTAGATAGAAGATCTACTAGTGGCTTCATGTTTTCTTTGGGGCGTGCTGCTGTGACTTGGAGCAGCAAGAAGCAACCTACGGTTGCTCTATCTAGTACAGAGGCCGAGTATAGAGGAGCTGCTATGGCAGCATGTGAGGTAGCTTGGTTGAGAAAGGTACTTGCAGATTTGGATCTATCAATAAATAGACAAGTTGTCATTTTCTGTGACAGCATTAGCTGTATACAGTTGGTCATCAAGAACCCAGTTTTTCATGCTCGTACAAAGCATATAGAGGTCCACTACCATTTTGTCAGAGAGAAGGTCTTGGCAGGAGACGTTGACCTTGTTTATGTCAGCACACAGGATTAGGTCGCTAAAATCTTCACCAAAGCATTGGATACAGAGAAGCTCCGCAGATTCAGGGCTTCACTTGGTGTACATGAGATGGAGTTGAGCTCGAGGAGGAGTGTTGAGATATCAAGCTCATCTAGTGAGGCGATGGACACTGATGACCCGCCTGGGGGATAGGCCCCACACTTACACCCACTGGCATGGTTGGTGCGATCATGGGTGATATGCGACCAGTGGGTTGACAGGCTATGTGATAGCCATTCTAGAGACTGGCATAGTTATAGCGCCAGCTCATTTAGTTGGGTTCACACTATAGAGAACCCTAGTATGTATTTGGTTGAGTACCTTTCATATTATGTGTACTCTTATCTTTGTATATGGTGTGTTGAGTGTTGAGTAAAGAAGAAGATTTTCAGCCTCTCACCTTGTGTGCTCTCTTTTAGGGTTTTGTGTGCTCTCAGCTTGTGTGCTCTCTTTTAGGGTTTTGTGAGTGTGTGTGTGTGCTTGCAAGAGCTCAAGCTCTCTTCTCCCCTGCATCTTTTCATCGAGGACTCCCCAAGTCCACTCACCACCTGTGATTGCTGCTCTGCATGTGGTGCAACATCAGCACTCCTTACATTTGCTTCTTCTGTTGCCTTCACTACTGGTGCATACCAGCTACTCATCTCATCGAAGACAACATCTCTGCTTACTCGCATCTCACGAACGACTGGTAGGGTTATAGCTTCTATAACCTTTTTGCTCCATAGCATAACCAATGAAGATGCATTTATCTACCTTTGGATACAACTTTGTTCTCACTTCATCAGTAACATGTACATATGCAATACACCCAAACACCTTCAAGTGAGACACATCCGGTCTTATGCCTGTAAACTTCTGTTAAGGAATCATACCATGAATAACTGTAGTGGGTGTCTTGTTCATAATGTACACAGCAGTTGCTACTGCTTCTGCCCAAAAGTAATGTGGCATATTCTTTTCAGCCATCAAGGCATGTGCCACTTCTGTAATGTGCCTGTTTTTTCTTTCTGCAACACCATTCTGTTGTGGAGTGTACCTGCACGTAAACTGCCTCTTGATTCCGTGCTTTCTCAGGAAATCGCTAAACTCATTGGAGAAATATTCTCCCCCGCACCATCTGATCTTAGGCATTTTATTTGCATGCCTTTTTCCTTCTTGACCAAGGCTTTAAATCTCTGAAATAAACCTACACTTTCCTAGTGTGGTCACATCAATGAATGTAACATAGTACCTGCAACCTACAGTTGTTGCAGTCTTGGTCGGTCCCCATACATCTGAATGTATGACATCCAATGGCCTTGCACTGACATGCTTTTCATGTGGGAAAGCATGTTTGGCCTATTTACCAAGTTAGTATGCTTCACATACCTTATGCATATCGTCAACCTTAAACTTTGTGGCAAACCTGCAACAATATTATGGGCCTTCATAGACTTGAGTCATTGTACATTCACATGACTAATGTGCTTGTGCCATATGTCAATATTTATAGTGACACGTATTCCATGCACAAACATGGCTGCCTTTATCTTAGGCCTGTTCCCATCCAAAGTAGACATCTTGCCATTTCTGTTACCCTTTGCAACCAAGCGATACTTATTTCTGAAGTCTTCCACAAAACATCCTTGAGGATTAAACCTTGCTTGTAGACCTTGCTCAACCATTTATCCAACTGAAACTAGGTTCTTTGTAATAGTCGAAACATGAAGTACATCAGCCAAGTACTTCATTTTGCCATCCTGCATAGATAATGGCACTTTACCAACATGCGCAGTATCATCACTTGATTCTACATAACCTGTTTTTTTCATTTTTTGCATATCTCTAAACCACTCAGCATGATTGGTCATGTGGTTAGAGCTGCCAGAATCCACATACCATATATCTTGAGATCCTGACACATCTCCTGTTATGGAACTAAGCATGTGCTACATCACAAATGGCTGCTCACTTCTGTCATCATCTCCATGTTTGCTAGATGATGCATAGTTGCCTTACTGTAACTTTCCACTTTTAATGTCATTCTGCTTTTTGTTAGCAGTCCTTTGCCATGTGTCCTAGTTTGCCATAGTAATAGCACTCTATGCTATTTGCATTTTGATTTCTTTGCTAACCACCTCGGTCTCTTTGGCTCCCTTTGCCTCTAGACTGCTGGCCTCTTCCACATGTGTATGATTGCCGTTGTGAATCATTGGAGTGTTGTTGTCTAGAATTTTGATTTCCTAGTCGGCCATCACCTTGGCCTCGACCACGGCCTCTACCTCTGCCTCTATCTGAATTAGAGAAAAAGGCCTATTCTAATGTGTTCTTGCTTTGTGAAGAAGAATCCTCACCTAAAGCCCTTTCTTCTTTGATCAGCATAGATATCAAGTCCCAAAAGTTGAAAATATTCTCCCTAACTGCAATGGAGGTCTTGAATGGCTTGTACTCTTTGCCAAGCCCATTGAGACAAACACTTACCAAATCATCATCCTCCACATTGATACATTGATAAACCCAAGGGATTCAACAACGCCCTTGATCTTTAAGGCATATTCATTGATGGATATGCTTCTCTTTTCCACAGTATGCAACTCTTGCTTTAACTGCAACTTCCTTGCCTTTGTGTTAACCTGGAACATTTGAACCAGATTCTACCATGCAATTGCTAGAGTGTTTACATCATGTATGCATCCTATCATAGTGTCTGTGACACTTATTGAAAGCTAGTACATGACTTTTCTTGCATCCTGATTCCAATCCTTGAATGCCTTTATATTTGCAGGAGTGGCATTCTCCTCAGATAACTCTGGAGGCTCCTCTTGTCTCCTTCTACATAATCCCAAAATCCTTTACCCGTTAGGAAATTGGTCACTTTGAACTTCCAGGCATGGAAGTTATTCTTATCTAGCTTCTCACTAACAGTCAGACATGTTTTCTTGCAGCAATCAAAAATAACCTGCAAGCAAACAACTTATGTATACAACCTGTAATACAACAGTGTCTCTTGTAACTGCTGCACAGCAGTGGTACTTCAACAGAGCCTTGTGTGTCACCAAATGTGACCACAGTACATGTACATACACCCAGTATCAACAATACATGTGCAAATCCTGTCTGCACTTCCAAAATGTAGTGCTGCACTGTAATACCAAATTTCGAGCAAAAACAGTTCTCTACCAGAACTTCTAGAAAACTGCTGAAAATACCTTGCAGTGACGAGACAGGGTCCGTAACGCGTCCGAAACGCGAGTCTGGTCAAAAAACTTTGTCCAATAGAACAATATACCTGCAGCTCCTCAATCGAAGATATGTAGCTCCTAGAACTACTGAGGGGGTGTTGTACCTAAACCAAGAAGGGGAAAGAGATGATGATGCTCTTACCCATGTAGTACCACTTCCTTCCTTGCTTGTTCTTGCCTCTTGCTTGCCTCCTTAGCTTTCACACGAACCAAGCTCTGATACCACAAAAAGAATGTGGGGGAGAGAGAGAGAGCTTCAACCCTAGCAAGCAAACACACACACACAAGAGAGAGCAAGACACAGAGAGAGATAGATGGCTGAATTTTCTTCTATCTTCTTCTTCTCTACTCAACCAACATAACATAAAGATAAGAGTACACACTATATGGGTTAGTACTCAACTAATACAACATACAAGGATCGGTCCATATTGTGAACCCGACTAAATGAGCTGGTGCTATAACTATGCTAGTCTCTAGTAATCCAAAATGGCTGTCACACAGCCTGTCATCCCACTGGTCGCATATCACCCATAATCTCACCAACCATGCCAGTGGTGTAGATACGAAAGCTATCACCCAGGTGGGTCATCAATGTCTGTCGTAGCACTAGTTGAGCTTGATATCTCAACAGTGGGGTCACTAAAAGGATGTGAGATGACGAGCAACAACTAGGTTTTGCCTCTACAACTCTTCTCTGCCAACCCTAACTCTTAGAACATATGAGAAACACCCTAAGACTCTTTATTGAACCCCAAACCTATCGTGACCAACCCCAATTGAATAAACATGAACCTACCAAGAAGATGTCACACTGAATTCATTCCAAATAAGTACTGTGGACGGAAGTCAGGTCCTCCACACTCCACCAAGAGCTTCTTACTATCACCTCTGACATCTCCGACCACTCCGACCGCCGGTGCCCTCCGATCGCTCTAATCACTGGTGCAATTCAACATCTCTGACCACCATCATCGCTCAACCGTCGGTGCGTTCTGACTATCATCACCGCCAGTGCCCTTTGACATCTTTGACCGCCATCACTGCCAGTGCCCTCCGACCCCTCCAACCGTCGATGCCCTCTGATCGCTTCGACCACCATCACCGTCGGTGTCCTCCGACATCTCTAATTTGCATGGCCAACTCCAATGCCACTCATGGAGGAAACACCCTTCTCCCTTTCTCGAGGGATGGCGAGATCCTCTTGAGCACCATCTTCCTATTCCCGACGGAAGATCTTCCGTCTACACTACATGATGAGGGTTGGGACTTCGAGGAGGAGGAAACCCAAGGAGGAGATAAGGGGAGAACTCTCTTGGTAGTGGAGGACAGACTCTCTCTCGTAGGACATTCATGGTAGCACATTTTGGTAGGAGACTCTCTCTTGTATCACATTGACTCGAAGAGCACATTCTCTGGTGCATGACATTCTCTGTGTTGGAGCATAGTCTCTCTTGTATCATTCTTGTCTACATTTTGGTATATACAGTGTTGCGCTCTTGTGGTGTTTTATCTCTCTCTGTGTGAGTGAGGTGAGTGAGTGGTCAATGATGGTGGGTGTGGTGTGAGTGAGGCCTATAGGGATGTTGCAGTGCTAGGTGGTGGTCGGAGAGCACGGTAGAGTGTAGAGCATAGGTCTTGCATGTCTAGCTAGTGAGGTCGACTCATGCTTGGCGGATATACTTCGTTGAGAGGATCCATGCTCCATTTTTCCCAACCCTAGTATTTGTGTTGGTAGTATAAATGAAGCCCACGACTGCATACATCCAGTCCGCGAGCAGTACAGAGGTCCACGATTGCTGTTGGGTAGTCGGCCAGTCACATGTCTGCTGATGGGCCAGTCGGCCAGCCACTCAGTGCTCCTGCCAACCTCTGGCATCCCTCCACACCACTGGAAAATGGAAAAAAATAGGAAAAAAATATGGGGAGTGAGGAAAAATGATAAAACACCTCATAAGGGCGGGCACACCCACAACAAAGGCCCTGGTGTATAGAAGTAGACAGGAGATGACTTCTAACACCCCCTCTCAGCTCCTGGTTGTGAAACCAACCACTGGGAGCTGGGGTGCCGCCTGAGCAATTCCTGAGATAGCGACTTCGTGAAGAGGTCCATGGTACTGTCCTCCATCGAACAGAACTCTAGCAAGATGTCATCAGCAAACGATCTGTTCATGAACAAAGTGCCCCTCGATGACTATGGGTTCCTCCAGTGGAAGCCCAAACCTGCAATGCAACCTCTGCATCCTCACCACCTCACAAGCAGCATCACAAACAGCCCGGTACTCTGCCTTTGTCAGCGACAAGGCAAAAGATGACTGCCTCTTACTGCTCCGTAAAACTGCTCCTGGGCCTGAAGTAGATCTCCTCGTGTCCGGATCTCCTCCCCAAACTGAGTCACTAAACCGTGGAGTCGGACTCCATCCAACAATCCCCCTCCTGTGTACAAGAGTCCATGATCCTTCGCATGCCGCAGAAACCACAGGAAACGCAATCCTGCCTCCCAAAGAGTCATCCGCAACCATGAGCTCAACTGCCTCATCAGGAAGCTCCCGTCTAATCTCGTGTCCATCAACCAGATCAATAAGCCATTCTGCTTCTGAGTCAAAGAGGCATCACACAACCCACAAGGATCAACACCTGTTACGGCACATAAACAAGTCCTGGAAACCTGCTGAAGACCACGCAAGGCCTTCTGAAACCTGTCAACCACCCCCTCTGAATCCGGAACCACAAAGCCTGGAGTATGCACCTCCTTCTGCAAGTAATTAACTGCCACCCGCCTGGCTTTCCGAAAGGTCCCCGTGGAAAGAACATCCTCATCTACTGGAGGTTCCTTGTCCCGAATACTACGAGACATCAGAGCATAAGTTACCTGTTCAGTTTCCTCTGACTGACGAACACAAGAACTACCAACATCAGTACTGGAGAGTTCCTGCCAACTGCTGCCATCTACTGGCAAGCTATCCACCATCTGGTCCCGGAAAGCCTGCACCTGCAGCGTATCCACACACAAGTGGCCATTACTAGACTGCCACTCATCACAATCCTGAGGACCTGGGAGAGAGAGTGCTGAAAGCTTGTAAACTCCATTCTCCACTCCGCCTTCCCAAACCACCTGGCCTGTTGCTTTGTCTCGGAGAGCAACAAAATGCTCATCAAACTCCACCTGTACGCCAGTCTTGCAAACCTGATGCACTGACAACATATGAAAACCAAGTGCCGGAACATACAACACTTGGGAGGAATGCTTTCCCCCTCTGCCATCGGGAACTATCTCCATCCTGTCCTCACTGTGAACTGGGATAGTGGATGTATCACCAGTAAGAATGTGACTAGAAAACCTGCAGAGATCCTGTAAACCACAGTGGGAAGAAGTCATGTGCCTGGAAGCACCACTGTCTAGAATCCACTCCCGAGTATCCGTGGCGGAGAATCCTCCAATCTCCTCCCTGCCTGAAGAAAATGAAACATCGGTGTCCACCACCTCCAAGTGCACAAAAGCCGGAGTCTTCATGATTGCTGCTGAGGAATCTTCACCCTTCTCGGTCTTCCGCTTGGGACACTGCCTCCAGTAGTGGCCTTTCTCGCAACAATCATTACAGGTCCTCTCTGCCTTTAGTTTCTCGCGGTTAGTAACGGACTTCTTCTCAAAAGACTTCTCCGACGAAGCCTTCCCTTTGCCCGTGTTACGGTCTTTCGACCGTTGGCCAGTTAAGGCCTCCGAATCTCCACCCTGAGGAGGGTTCGTAAATCGTTCCTCTTGGTCCAGGACCATGGGCACAAGCTCTTCCCACGTGATGATGCTGAGCCTGCCAACCACTGGTAATCAAAGACGAGTAAAATGCTGAGTACCAAAAGGGCAAATGTGACAGCAACGTTATGGCCATGTCCTCTGACGATATCTCCTTCCCAGCCTAAAGAACTTCCTGCTGAAGAGCCTGTAGCTTGTTAATATTCTCTCTCATCGTCGACGACTTTGCAGGGTTCATAACCCGCATCTGTACTTCTAAGGAAATCCTCTTCATGGGCAATACCCTGTTGTAAAGAGAGGCCAAATGCTGCCATATACCTCTGGCCAGCATCATATGTTTTACATGATTGATTACCTGTGGTGTGCAGTTGAGAAAGATAAATGAACGGACCCTCGCGTTGACACGATCCCACATCTTTGTCTGAGCCTCCCGGTCCTTTTGGATCGACGGTAACTCCCCTTCCTCTACTTCCGGCCGTGGAACCCCAACGACGACGAAATCAGCGAGGCCGTAAGACTCTAGAACAAATTCCATCATAACCTTCCATATGCCGTAGTTGCTCTCGTCCAACTAACGGTCCACCGGGAACGTGGGGAGTGTCGGGATCTTCACATGCCTCTTGGCCATCTCAAACAGATCTGCCATTGCGGGTATGTACTCTGAAAAGGGTGGGTGGGTGGGAACAAAGAAGAACTAATACCTGCAAGTGGCTGTCCAGCAAATCAGCCCGCCGTCTTCTTGCTTCTCCTGTTCCTGAACAGTCCAAAACAGTCCACCAATCAGCCACAGAACAGTCCCCCTCTTGCTCACACAAATCCCAAGAACTATCTAGAGCCTAGGGCTCTCATACCATGTCAGAATACATAGCGGAGATGATGACCAGATCTGGGAACACGAGCAAAAATGCATGTAGAAAAATACAGCACGAGAGAGAGAGATATAGGCGTGTAACTCTGCTCTATATACACGAAGATCCCGGGGTATGATACACAAATGGTATGGGGACTGGGGGTACACAAATGGTATGGAGGCTGGGGGCCTATTTATATGCCCCCATATGAGCAGTCGGCCTGCTGAAACAGGCACTCCACGACTGCATCATCAGTCGGCCAGCAATAAATGAGGCCCACAACTGCATACATCCAGTTGGCCAGCAGTACAGAGGTCCACGACTGCTGTTGGGCAGTTGGCCAGTCAAATGTCTGCTGATGGGCCAGTCGGCCAGCCACTCAGTGCTCCTACCAACCTCTGACATCCCTCCACACCACTGGAAAATGGAAAAAAATACGGGAAGTGAGGAAAAATGATAAAACACCTCATAAGGGCGGACACACCCACAACAAAGGCCCTGGTGTATAAAAGTAGATAGGAGATGACTTCTAACACTATGGACTCAGATAGAACGGATCCCCAGTGCTTAAGTTTTCCAGTAAGGTTATTACTTTAGCACAACAGTTAGGGTTATCTGTGGTAAGAAGGATTGCCACAAATGGCAAGCGGCACAAGCCGCTAAAGCTCCTTCTGCCACAGTTGCCACAGCCTCCCCAGCTCCTCCAGCCCCGCCTCCTACCTCAAATGCAGTTCAACGTTTACCTTCCATGCATCCTATGCCATGTGTGGTATTTGATGCTAAGCAAGAGGGTGAGAGCGATGCTGCTCAGAAGAGCCTCATCCGAGCTTATGGCTCTGCCCAGGGCCGACAGTTTGTAGTCCTTTTCGATATGGGTAGTTCTGAAGACGCCATCTCTCCCCAGTTGGCTAAATTGAACTGCACATTAGTTCCATATCATCTGGATGTGGACGGGTTTACACCTGGTCTTCGCACCCACATTTCCCAGAAGGCACAGCAATTTTCCTTTGAAGTTCAGAAGGCCTCATTTCAACGAGATTTCATCGTCTCACCTCTGTTGGGGTGTGACATGATCTTAGAAATTCAGTGGTTCCGTCAGTATGAGCCTATTCCCAATTGGGGACAGGACACTTTTACTATTTGTAAAGGTTTTCCTGAGCCTGTCATGATTCGTGGGGATAGAAGCATTCTTGGCATCCCATTGATTTCACATCTCTAGGCCAGACGAGCTATCCGCAAGGGAGCAGAAGGAGCACTCCTTTATGTTCGTGCTCAAACAGCCCCTCCCTCATTAGTAGCACTCATTACATCTTCAGTCCCACAGTTAGCAGACCTCCTATCCAGACACTAGGACATTATGCTTAGGGACGATCTCCCGCCCAGTCTCCCACCCTCTCTGTTATATGTACATTATGTGTGCTATGTTGTATACACATTATGTGTGCATATACTAGGAGGCTAACCCACATTAGGCTTGTGAGCATGGGAGCATGGGAACAAGCTCTAGTGGAGCATGGGTTAGGACTAACCTTAAGGTTTAAGGTTAGGGTCAGGCATCCAAGGGTCACACATGAGGAATGGAAAGTCAAGAGTCACTTGAGGGCCCTCCTATATAATAGGGGCATGGGGCACACTCAAGGGGGCTTGGAAGCTTTGGGGCTTGGGAGCTTTGGGAGCTTGGGCTATGCTATGGTCTCTTGTGTAGAGATCCATATCTACTCATCTACCATTTCACACTATAGCTACATGCTATTGGATTGGAGTTATACCTCTTGATGGTATGGGACATCAAGGTAGAGGTATGATGTATTTCATTCTTTATTCATGTGTGCATCCCTTGGGCTCGGGGGTTGTTGGGTGGTTGAGTTTATGCCTGATTTATGCATGTTTATGCATAACAATTATCTAGAGAGATCTTAGGGTTTTAACAGTGGTATCAGAGCAATCTCTATTTAATTGTTGATTTTTTTTTAGTAAATTTTAATATTTACTAATAAAATGTTATCTTTTGTTGATTTGTGTTGATGAAATGCACATGGATCATCGTTATGGTGATTGGAACGTGTGGTACTTCAATTCAATGGACGAATCGACGTTGCGGGGGAATACCGTGAGTTAATGCTATTTTTCCCTATTTTTTATGGTTAAAATCGAGCATTAATGGATTTTTTTTTAAAAATACCATAAAGTTTATGGTGGATATTTTTGAGAGGATGGATTCCCTGAATTTCTAGAATTTTTAGAAATTTTTTCCTAATTTTTTAGGAATTTTTTGAGCATTTTTTTGATTAAAAATATATTTTTATACATTTTTTGTGGGTTTTTTCCGCGGGAATGCGATCAATTTCTGTCAATTTCTACTGAAATTCAGTAAGGGACAGCGTGTTGATGCATAAATTGCTCTCCCGTGTGCGTGGGGTCCTCTCCGCCTCTCAAATCTGATTTTTCTTTCTCTTTTCCGGGTGAAAATTCTCTTAAAAATGAATTTTTTTACATTAATCATAATTAATGCTAATTATGATTAAGGAGTTAATTGAAAAAGCTTAATTGAGGATTAAGCTAATTTCTGATTAACAGAGAGAAGGGTGGAGAAAGAGAATGGAAAGGAGGTGAAGGAGAGGAAAGAGGGGAGAAGAAGATTATGACTCTCTCCATCTCTCTCTCTCAGGCGCAGTCGACGACGGGAGGGGGGGGGGCTGCGCAGCAGCCGCCGGCGAAAAATCGCCCCCCCCCCCCCCTAAAAAAATCAAAAGTGATTATAAGCTAATTAAAGCTTATATTTATTTTTTTCATTTTTTAAAAAAAAATGAGTTTTTTATTTAAAAAAAAGGGCTTTTTGATATTTTTCAAGAAAAAAGCTTGGGAAAAAAGCCTAGAAATTTCTGAAAATTACAGGATTTGAGTAAAAAAACTCTGAAAAATTCCTGAAAATTTCTTATTGAAAATTTTTGGCTTTTCAACTTCCGGAAAACCTTTGGCTTTCCGTTTTCCCAAAACCTTTTGGCTTTCCGAATTCCGGAAAAACTTTTGACCTTCCGTATTCCGGAAACTTTTGACCTTTCACATTCCGATTTTTTTTGTCTTTTCATTTTCCCAAAACTTTTGGCTTTCCGTATTCTGGGAAAATCGTTGGAATTCCGAAATTTTTTGACCGTTCGTATTCTAAATGCGTTCGGGGTTGATTAAAAATTTCAAAAAATTTCTGAAAATTAGTGGAAAACTAGACAAAGGTTATTTTAAATTTTGGAAAAATGTGGGGTTGGTGTTTGGCACGTGGTGTGTCCATTCGGGCGCCCGTGACCATTCAAATTCCTTTAAAAATATATTTTTTGAACCAGAAAATTAGAAAAATCCATTAAAATTAAAAATTTTCATTGGATTTGAGAATTGTCGGGCGGAATTGGAAATTTCGTGAACGATGGGATTCTCAGGAAAAATTAGGAAATTTCTAGATATTATTTTTAGAAATCCTAAAAATTGATATTTTTAAAATATCAATGGTATTTTGGCAAATTAAATTGCTAAAAATTTTCTGGAAAAATATAGGTTTGGAATGCCATGAGATAGGTTTGGTGGAATTCAAAATTATTATATTTTGAGACCCTATAAATTTGGGAAAATTAGAAAAAAAATCATGATAATTCTTTTTCTCGAGAATTTAATATTTTCGAGGGTTATTTAATGTTGAAGTACGTTTTCTCGTACTGACATTAGATAGATGCGTGTTATTCGCATATTATTAATACGATTATATCTCGTATTAATGGATATTTATGTTTGGATTAATTCTAAACGATGTATTCATGATTTTTGACCATTGTTTAGCCATTCTTTTTGGACATGTTCCTTAATTTCTTTTGATGGCTATAATTTTCGTTCAAAGTGTGTTTCACCTTTGACACTTTTCCATGATAATTTATTTTGCACTTATTAAAGTGTGGATTGTGCTTAATTTCTTAAGCCTAAGACAAAGTCTATCATGGATTAGTTGATCGGTTTGTTTTGGTGGATTTCTATTGGATGTTTTCCAAGTTTTACAAGGACTCATCAGGTTTTGCCTAGATCACTTGTGTCTAGGGGTTTTTCTTATTGAGTGCTACACACACGTGTTTCACTTTCTTACTTTGGAGTTTTATTTGAACAATATAACGTTCATATACTCCGGATTGATGAGTTGGCCACCAATTTAAATGCTTCTTTTGGCATGATTTATGTCCATTAGATGGTATGCATTGATTTTTATGATCAACTATGGTTTTTATGGATTTAAGGAGCTTCTATGCTTTTATCCATGCTTTTATAAGGATCTTTTGATCTTTTGAATAATTACATGTGCTTTGAAGGTAGCATTTGCCTTCGTTTTTTGCACGTAATTTTGGAGTATATTTCTTGTACTCTTGTATATATTCCAACTCGGATACCTAGTTACTTATATATCTAGGTGAGTTATTTTTCTACCCTAACTTTATTGTGTTTTGGGTAGTTATCATTAGAAAGGCGCCAATAATTCAATTTCTTTTCTAATGATGTACTCAGAAGGATTTATTCCTTGATGTAGTCTCAAGTATATAGAGACAGGTTTAGTATGTGAAAGTCTGGATAAGGCCATCTTATTCCTTTTATACAGGATTTTATTCATATTTCCTAGACGGCATACTAAGGAGTTTCAAATTGTTAAGATATGTATGAGTGGTATCATGGTGGTATGGGACGCTAGGGATCCCTCACATATATTATCTTATGGGATAATTTGGGCTCAAGATTGTTGCTTTGCTTACATCACTTAGCATGTTGAACTCAACATTCAAAGACAATCTTATTTTCTAAATTCACTAGAAGTTATAGTGTGGGCATTCTTTATATAAACTTCTTTTATCTATAACCTGCATGTTTTGATGAGGGTAATCTCGTCGGCATTTTCACTTGTTGAAATCTCTTTCTTTAGAGTTCAAACAAGTTTATCTTGTTGTGTTCGGATAAGGAAATTTGGATTCTTCCTTTGTTGGCATTTCTTTCTTTAGTTCCGTACTTTAGGTGATTTACACAATCAACCTGATAGGTTTACGGATGGACATATGTGTCTCATCGAGACGTTGATGATTCTTTATGTTGATATGGATAACTCGAGACGTTGAGTATTCCATATGCAGATGTGGGTATGTCGGGGCACCGATGAATCCCTGGTTTCTGCTGTTATAATGCCATGTTTTCCTACTTTATTCCGAATGGTTTACAACGAGGAAGTTACTTTGAATGTGAATTGTTCTGATCATCCGCAGTAGTCTGATGGGCAAACAGAGTGTATGAATCAGATTGTAGAGTATATGCTTCGTGCATGTCTCTAGAAAATCATCATATTGGGAAAAATATCTTCCAATGATGGAATTTGCCTATAACAGTTTTAAATATACGACTATTGGTTTTAGTCCGTGCATACTTATGTATGGGTATTAACCCAGGGCACCTATTGATGTCGGTCTTAAGGACATCGAGCTTGATGCATCGAGGGATTTCTTGCGTGATATGTAGGAAATCCTGACCGAAGCTCGGGATTCTATCAGGAGTGCTCATGATAGGGCACGGTTTTATGCTGATAGGGGACGCTCATCTCGGTCTTTTGAACCAGGAGCGTTGGTTTATTTTAATGTTCTTAAAGATTCTCAGACTTTATCAATGGAAAAATGCTCGAATTTATCTCCTAGATATTCTGGTCCATTTCGAGTTATATATCGGATTGGCACGGTTGCGTATGAACTAAAACTATCTCCAATTGTTAGAGTTCATCCAGTCTTTCATATCGATAGATTGAAAGGGAAACTGGGAGGTGAGGATGACACAGTTACTCCTCAAGAACTCGTTGAAGTCGATGAATTATCCTATGTTCCACATGAACCTGATAAGGTACTTGAATTCAGGGAAAGGAAACTTTGTAGTTGACTAATCCCTGAGGTTAAAATAAGGTGGAAATTGAGAATTCGACTTGGGAGTCGGTTGAGATGGTTCAGCGCAGTTCTTCTTCTTTTCATTGCAAGAGTGCAATGTTTTGAGAGAGGGGAAGTATGTTATATGTACATTATGTGTGCTATGTTGTATACACATTATGTGTGCATATACTAGGAGGCTAACCCACATTAGGCTTGTGAGCATGGGAGCATGGGAACAAGCTCTAGTGGAGCATGGGTTAGGACTAACCTTAAGGTTTAAGGTTAGGGTCAGGCATCCAAGGGTCACACATGAGGAATGGAAAGTCAAGAGTCACTTGAGGGCCCTCCTATATAATAGGGGCATGGGGCACACTCAAGGGGGCTTGGAAGCTTTGGGGCTTGGGAGCTTTGGGAGCTTGGGCTATGCTATGGTCTCTTGTGTAGAGATCCATATCTACTCATCTACCATTTCACACTATAGCTACATGCTATTGGATTGGAGTTATACCTCTTGATGGTATGGGACATCAAGGTAGAGGTATGATGTATTTCATTCTTTATTCATGTGTGCATCCCTTGGGCTCGGGGGTGGTTGGGTGGTTGAGTTTATGCCTGATTTATGCATGTTTATGCATAACAATTATCTAGAGAGATCTTAGGGTTTTAACACTCTCGCCTTGAGGACCATCACATTGATTTGGTCCCTGGATCAGATCCTCCTAGTAGGTTTCCCTATCGTCTTTCCAAGACTTTAGAGGGCGAGTTAGAAAAGCAGTTATCTGAGCTTCTCCGAGCCGGATTCATTCGACCTTCTTCCTCCCCAGTTGCTGCACCTATCCTATTTGTCCAAAAGAAGGACAAGTCTGCACGCCTTTGTGTAGACTACAGGGCATTAAACAAACTCACTATCAAGAATAAGTTTCCTATGCCTAGGATAGAGTACATTTTGGAGCGTTTAGACGGTGCTAAGTTTTTCACTAAGATCGACCTCAAGAGTGGTTACCATCAGGTCCGCATTTTGGAAGCTGACATTCCAAAAACAGCTTTTCGGACAGAGCGTCGTCACTACGAGTTCGTAGTCATGCCTTTTGGGCTTACAAATGCACCCGCAACGTTCAATAAGATGATGTCCAGGATTTTTGCAGTCCACATTGGGAAGTGTGTTTTCATATTCCTTGATGACATACTAGTCTTCTCAGCCACTGCGGAGCAGCATGAGAAAGATGTGGAGAAAGTCTTGCACCTTTTGCGAGATAATCAGCTCTACATAAACGCCAAAAAAGTCTGTCTTTGGTGTTAAGGAAGTTCAGTATCTGGGCTACATCATCGGTTCCGATGGGATTAGACTGGACCCATCAAAGGTTCAGGAGATCTTAGATTGGGACATTCCTAAGACACCGCCCAAGAAATCCGTTCATTCGTAGGTCTTTGTCAGGCCTATAGTACCCATGTCCATCAATTTTCCAACCTTGCAGCACCTCTTACCGACTTGCTCAAGGGGGTGAAGACTCGCAAGAAGAAAGTCTCAGTTACAGGTAAGGCACTTGATGCATTCCATGCACTCCAAAAAGCTGCCTCAGAAGCACCTGTATTAAAGTTAGCATCATGGGACGAACCTTTCGAGGTCATCACCGATGCCAGCAATGTAGCCATAGGTGCAGTCCTCCAGCAGGACAATAGACCCATGGCATATTATAGCAGAAAGTTGGATGTCGCCGAAAAGAATTATTCGGTATATGACCAAGAGCTTTTGGGTGTGATCACAGCGCTCAAACAATTTCTTTATGGACAGGCTTTCACAGTGAAAACAGACCACCAGGCTTCAAACTATGCCAAGTGCCCACTAGAGTGATCGACAGGCCAGGTGGAGTCAAATCTTCCAACAGTTTGGAGGTATGATTGAATACATCCCTGGTAAGCATAACCCAGTAGCAGATGCTCTCAGTCGAAAGTCCAGCATCCAGGCAGTCCAAGAAGCTACCATTCTCGAAATCACGGGAAAGGACTTGGATAGTATGAAAGATCAATATGTCGACTCCCCTGAGTTTGGTACTCAGTATAGTTTGGCCCTCACTTCTGAGCCTGGCTACGATTCAGTACAGAACGGTTGGTTGTTCTACAAGAACCGTCTCTGTTACTCGGGAAAAGCGTTCTGCTCTTCTCCACGATGCCCATGACTCCTTAGTTGGAGGACATAGGGGTATCAATAGTACCCTCGAGAAATTAGAACGGTCTTTTTATTGGCCAAAGATGAGGCGTGATGTCTATGCACATGTACAAGCCTGTAAGATTTGTCAAAAAGTCAAGGTTTCCCATACAAAGAAGGTAGGTTTTCTTCAACCTTTGCCTATTCCCAACGGACCTTTCATCAACATATCTATGGACTTTGTAGGGCCTCTACCAACATGACTCATCATCAGAAGTGCAACAGTTGTACAGTTTTAGAACCCAGTAGGATGATATTTGTCGTACGCCGTGACCCCATTGTACATCCTCAGTCCAGGATAAGTCAGGCACGAGCTACGTAGGTCATTCCTCAGCCTTAGCGGGTCAGTCAGTCAGTCAAGTCCCTTAACCCACTTGGAGAGAATCATTCATGCATGTAGAGTCAGTAGAAGCCTTAGGGTTTGCATCAGAAAGCACTCTGCATCCTACATAATATGCATTCATATGCCTGTGCATCATTTAGAACATCCCAGAAGCCTTAGGGAATTTACTAGGATTTATCTGGTATTTTTTCCATATTTTATAGTATTTATTTAGCATTATTTCCATTATTTGTCATTTATAAATATAAACTTTATTAAATGACCAGCCAACTTGACCAACCTCTAGTTAGTATAAATAGGCTTGCATAGGGCTTAGTTTCTCATTCAGTCTTCAGTGTGCTAAGAGCTTTCCTCCTCAGCCCTAGGAGTTTCCCTTGCCTTCAGCACTAGACTAGTCTCATCCAGCCCTTGGAGTGTTTGAGGTTGCTTCAGCCAGCCCTATTTCTCCAACACCTGCAGTTCAGCAGCCCCTACAACCCTAGGCGCCTGCTTTCAGCATCAAATCAGCCCTGAATCAGCCTATAGCCTGCATTCAGCTTCAGTACAGTCCCTGATTCAGCAAATAGCCTGCGTTTTCTGCATGTGAACCAGCCGTACAATCACCTGTGTTTTCTGTCCAGCAGCAGCAGTACACTTGTGCGTTTCTGTCCAGCAGCAGATCAGCCTGCGTTTCTGCGAGCAGCAACAGTACTACCTGCGTTTCAGTCCAACAACAGATCAGCCTGCATTTCTGCGAGCAGCATCAGTACTACCTGCGTTTCAGTCCAGCAGCATCCCTACAGGTCTGCATTTCAGTCCACAGCAGTTATCAGCCCTGAATCATCAGTTTACATCAGTATCCAGCCTTCTATGCATCATCCATACATGCAGCAGCCCTCTGGTGAAGGTAACAAAGCATTCATAAGCATTTACAGCATTCTAACATAGCTTAGAACAGTCCACCATCTCCTTTTCTCAGCCTCAGGTGTGCAGCCCTTCCTCATGCCCTTGGGAAGAGTGCATAGGCTCGAGATCAGGTCATTGAGGTGTTTCTACAGCCATGTACAGTTCAACCAATCTCCGATCCTCCGAGATCTTGCGTTTGGCTTATCTACAGTCCACAGTCATTCTCTCTAAAGAAATAAAGCAAATACTATCTCGTTATCGGGATAGGGGGCCCTTCAGTGGGTAATTCGGGACCCAATCTGGTGTACAGTTCTCATCTCTCTCTCATATCTCTTTTAAGTTTGAAGTATTGAAATGGATTGCTAAACTCACGAAACTCAGGATACAGAAGACGGTGTGAGCATCTGTGTTACAAGATCTTCCAATACAAAGACTTCCGCTGCATATCACACATTGTGGATGGTGTTTCTAGTGTTAACATCATTCATGAAGCTACTAGGCAAGTCTTGGGTCTCCGAATTACTGAGCCAGCTCCCTTTGCCATCTGAGTGGCCAACCGGAGAGAAGTGATGCGGGCCTACAACTTGCTCATTGAAAGGCCTTGGTTGAGGGCAGCTCAGGTGATCCATGATTACCAGTCGATGAGGCTTGGGATCCATTTGGCTCAGAAGGAGAGGCGGCAAAACCTCTATGGAATTGGTTAAATTCCTATGAGGGGTTCCAATATGCAATATGGTGGACATAGTGAAGTTGGACCCATACCTCATTCAAAAGGCATCCCAAGAAGAAGAGATCTCAGAAGAAGCAGTAGTACAGGATTGGACAGAATTCTTGCTCACGCTGGCCTCCTCTTCCACACTAGTGCCTCAGATAGAGGTCATAGGTCTAGGAGGGGAACCTGAGTTTTCTTGACAACCTTGCAAGAAGTTCTCTCAAGAGGACTCATCAGAGGCACCTCTAACCCCTCCTAAATGCACTCACAAGGAGAGGTGGGCAGAGCACCTCAAGACTAGGGAGGAAGCCTTGCTAGTAGAAGAGGTACCCGTTGGCTGGATGGAGGAATGCATTGGTGATTTCCCTCTGGACATCACCCCAGCCCATGACCCCTTACATCTCCATCAAATAGCACTCGACACCGCTCCTCTTCCACCCACCATTTACCAAGAGGAGGTGAGAGAGCTCAGCTTGGGCATAGCAGAGGAGCCACACTACATCTTGGTGGCACCTTAGGTCTGGGAGGACCCTTTCACTCTTTAGAGAATCACCAAATTTTTCAAAGATCACCAAGATGTGTTTGCATGGACTTACAAGGACCTCCCAGGGATAGACCCAACCATTTGCACTCAAAGAATTCCACTAAAAGAAGGCAGTTGGCCATATGAAGGGCATTTACTACATGAACCCAAAATATTCAGAGGCAGTGAAGAAAGAGGTGGACAAGATGGAAGAGGCCAATATCATTGTTCCCATTGAGCACTCCGAGTAGTTGTCAACAATAATGGTGATTCCCAAAAAGAAGACCAACAAGATCAGGATATGTATCGACTTTAGGCCCCTCAATTAGTGCTGCACAATCAAAGATGAGTTTCCCTTGCCTTTCATACAACGGGTTTTTGAAGATCTGGCCGGCGAAGGGTGGTGGTTCGAGTGACAGAACACTTTGCCTCACCTCACTTTGGTGTTTGTGACGTGCTAGGTATCCGGTCTCTGTCTCTCTCTAAAAAAAAACCCTCTGAGTAAATTTTTCCATTTTAAAAAAAAAACGTTTCTTCCTCCTCACACCGACACTCCCCCCCCCCATCTTCCTCTCTCTCTCTCTCTCTCTCTCTCTCTCTCTCCCCCTTTTGCACAACTGGCTCTTACTCCCCACCCCCTCTCACTGACCAACTCCCCTTCTCACCAAAAAAAATCCCCCTCTTAGTATTTTTCCATTACAAAAAAAAAACAAATCAAAACAAAAAAAGACCCCCCTCATCATATTTTTTGTTTCTTTTTCCCCAAAAAAAAGAAAAAAAAAACCTCTCTTGCTCTCACTCAACCCCCTCTCTTCACTCCCCACCGACCACCCCCTCACTTCCTCAACCCACCGACCAAACCCCCCCTACCTCTCACGCCCCCTCTCTTTACTCCCCACCACCAACCACCCCCTCGCTCGCTCACCCCACCGACCAACCCCCCTCCCCCACCCCACACCCCCTCTCTTCCCTCCCCACCTGTGACGAGGACGCTCGTCATGCGAGGTCATGAATGACACGCGGGGGATACCGCATACTCGCAGCCGACGGAGGAGTTGCGGGAGTAGCTAGCGTAAGACTTGTAAATGGAGCTGCAAGGGTTTATGGAGTTACAGTTGAACCGGGCCTTAGGAGAGCTCACTAAGGGTCCAAGTATTATGGTTCGAGTCCGTTCAGATGGAGGTGGCCGGACAAGCGTAGTGTGTTGAGTGGTCATCACATTAGGCATGGCATGGAAGCCCATTAGGGAAAGGAGATGCAAATGGGTGCATAACCAGGCATGGGCGACCATACGATGGAGGCATGGGGGATCTAGCATGCCCATCCATGAGACGGTTGGAGCAACTGCAGGCCAACCGGTGGTATGCATAGGCAAAGGGGTGCTTGGGCATAACACAACACAACACATAGGCAAGCGAGAGGAGGCGCACAAAGGCGGCGGGCTGCACAGTGTGTAGGGGCGGGTTGCATCAAGGAAGTGGGCCGGTTGTGCAACAGAGCAGCCGGGTCTCATCTCAAGGCAGCCGTCGACGCATAAAGCAACCGGGTCTCATCCTTGGGACAGCCGGGCCTCATCTAGGGGAGCCGGGTCTCATCGTGGAGCAGCCGGGCACGCACAGGAGTAGCTGGGTCATGCATAAGGCAGCCGCCTACACCATGGAGCAAACAATGGAGATCGTGGTCAACCGTGGGCTGTAGCAAGGCTTGTGTGCGCATCAGCAGGTCGTGGCAAAGGAGGGGGTTGCAGAGGTGGCTGTTCAGCAGGACCACACCTGCGTGGAACCCTTCGAAGCAGAGGAAGCAAGCTGTGATGCAGAGGTAGCTAGTGCTATGATGTTTACATTATGCTGTGATGGATGTCTTGGATGTTGATAGCTTAGTGAGTTCTTATTACTAGGAGGACGGACTAGTAGATTGTTGGTTTATTTGGGATGGTAGTGGTTCAGCACAAGCAGCTTGAAGGGAAAAAGTGAGATTGTGCGAGACCCTCATTACAGTGGTATCAGAGCCTAAGGCAATCAAAGAATCTCTAAGTGATGGAGATTGTAGAAGAAAATGAGGCCGAAAGAGTGCAAGATCTTGAGGCCGGCCCACTGGGACACCATGCTACAGTAGGAGTGCAGCTACAAGGCCACTGGCTCTCTACTAGGCTGAAAGTAAGAGAGCTGGAGAGAAAGTTCAGTGCCCTAGAGCAGGGTGCAGATTACTTCAGAAATGAAGTAGGCCGCCTAGATACAGGCTATAACCAAGTGATGGTTGAATTAGCTACTCTAGGTAGGCAGCTGGCAGATGCAAAGATTCAGCAGATAGCACAACTAGATGTTGATCTGCGAGCCAAGGGTGGTGGAACAGCCAGCAGGATTAAGCCTAAGGAGCCGGAATCTTATGAAGGATTCCGCGATGCCAAGGTTTTGGAAAACTTCCTATATGATTGTGAGCAGTTCTTCATGAGTGCTAAACTCACCACGGAAGCTGAGAAGATCTTCCACGCATCTACCTTTCTCACCAAAGATGCTAAGCTTTGGTGGAGAAACTACTTGGACGATGTGTCCAATAACCGGAATGTCTTCACCGTCTCTACATGGGAAGAGATGAAGAAGGCCTTATAGAAACAGTTCTTACCCTTGAATTCGGAGTGGAAAGCCAGACAAGCTTTGGATAGCTTGAAACACACTGCAAGTATTAGACAATACATAAAGGCTTTCCAAACTTTAATGCTGCAGATTAGAACCATGTCAGATGAGGACAGGTTCTTCCATTTCACTCATAGACTCCGGGAGTGGGCTCAGAATGAGCTGCGTCGTCAGAATGTCACAAATATGACTCAAGCTTATGAGGCAGCCGACCGCTTGACGGATTGGCAGGAACCAGGTCGTCAAGGAGGATCTTCAACCCAAGGGAAGAAAGGATCAGGGCTGCATCTAAAGGAAACCCTACGGGGGGACAAAAAGCCAACGTGGGCTTTAAAAACAAGAAGAAGGACTTTAAGGGTGGCGGTACCATGTATGTTCCAAAGGGGACTGCAGGAGATGCAGCCACTTCTTCCAAGAAGGGAGCTTCTGGAGGCAAAGCTGAAAGTTCCAAATCAGGTACCAGCAGTTCAGCTAAGTCCACGGCCAAGAGCAAGGAGGTGGATTGTTTTATCTGCAGTGGCAATCACTTTGCTAGGGATTGTCCTCTTAAACAGTCCATGCAGGGAATGCAGCAGCAGCAAGTACATGGGACAAGCTCCAATGTCCAGAGCTTGGGTACAATTCAACGGCTGAATGCCATCGAAGAGGGATCTCAGGAGAAGCTCAACAGACTGCTGTATATTTCAGCCATAGTCAATGGAAGGCCCGTGCGGGCCATGGTGGATAGTGGGGCAACCCACAATTTCATCACTCCGCAGAAGGCCAAGGAGTGCGGGATGAAAGTAGAGGTAGATACAACCTCTGTGATGAAGGCAGTAAATTCAGCAGCCAAGGGGTGAGCAAACGGGCAAAAGGAGTGCCTGTCACCATGGGTGAGAAGACCCACAAGACCGAGTTCAGTGTGGTCGAGATGGACGACTTTGACATAGCATTGGGACAGACATGGCTACGGGCAGCCAAGGTTCTTATTTCCCCATACTCGGAACAGCTCTTGCTGTTAGGAGGAGAGCAGATACAAGTGATACACGCTTCTCGAGAGCCTCAGCCCGCATACCCAAAGTTGCTGTCGGCATTGCAGATGAAGAGGGCTGCACAGAAGGGATCACAGATGATCCTGGCAGCTCTAATAGAGAAGAAAGGGGATGAAGTCCAGCAAGAGGAGATTCAGCCCGAGATGAGGGCTCTGATGGACAGATTCCGACATGTCATGCCGGCTGAATTACCAAGAGAGCTTCCGCCCAAGCATTGGGTGGACCACAGGATCGAGATCATGCCAAGTAGTGAGCCGCCTTCAAAGGCTCCTTACAGGCTGAACAGGGAGGAACTAGTGGCACAATCCTTTTATTGGCCTTACATGGAAAGAGATGTGGATGCTTATGTACGCACGTGTAATGTGTGCTTGCAGGATATGGTTGAGAGGCGGAGGACAGCCGGATTGTTGAAGCCATTGCAGATCCCGGAGAGGCCATGGGAATCCGTTTCCATGGATTTCATAACATGCCTACCACCATCAGGAGAGTATACAGGGATCTATGTAGTAGTAGACAGGTTGACTAAGTATTCTCATTTTATACCCATTGGTTCCCCATGCGAAGCAAAAGATACAGCCAAACACTTCTTTAGTAAGGTGTTTAAGTACCATGGTCTACCGAGAGAGATCATTAGTGATAGAGACTCTAGGTTTACTGGGAACTTTTGGAGTACGGTGTTTGCACTAGCAGGTACAACACTAAGGTTCAGCTCCTCGTACCATCCGGAGACTGATGGGCAGACGGAGCGGGTGAACCAGATATTGGAAGATTACCTGAGGCACTATGTACAGTTGGATCAACAAGATTGGTCAAAGTTTCTGGATATTGCTGAATATTCCTACAACTCTCACCGGCATAGCTCTACGGGCTTTTCTCCATTCGAGCTTAGCTATGGCTACCAACCATGGTCACCCGGAGATCTCGTTGTGCAACCTTTGGCCAAAGTTGCACCCGCAGGCGGGGGATTTTTGGAGACTTGGCGGGAGTGGTTACAGGTGGCTAGGAGAACATTGGAGAAAGCACAAGCTAGTATGCAGATAGGAAGAGGAGACACGAAGTGTTCTCAGAAGGTGAGAAGGTCTACTTAAAGATGGATCCAGGACAATTCAGTTTGCCTTCAGGGATCACTGATCGTCTTGCCAGGAGGTACGACGGTCCATTCAGGATTGTTGAGAAGATTAATGATTTGGTGTACAGGTTGGCTCTTCCTCCAGAGCACGTGCAGATACACCCGGTGTTTCACATATCCATGCTCAAATCAGCACCAAAAGACTCTGACCCACAACGGGTTGTAGTGGACAGAGGACCAGCCTTGGTAGTTGACCGAGGAAGTGGGTTTGAGTTGGAACGCATAATCAGGCACAAGGACTGGTGGAATTAGTTTGGTCCAAACAGGACATACTTGTGTAAGTGGAAAGGCAAGGGTTCTGAGGAGAACTCGTGGCAAACGGCTCCAACTTTGTGAAAGTTTGAGGAGCAGGTGAACGAGTATAATGTTCACCACCCTTTGATCCGACCTCGAGGGAAGGGAGTCTGGAATCGAGGAGGGGAGTGTGACGAGGACGCTCGTCATGCGAGGTCATGAATGACACGCGGGGGATACCGCATGCTCGCAGCCGACGGAGGAGTTGCGGGAGTAGCTAGCATAAGACTTGTAAATGGAGCTGCAAGGATTTATGGAGCTACAGTTGAACCGGGCCTTAGGAGAGCTCACTAAGGGTCCAAGTATTATGGTTCAAGTCCGTTCAGATGGAGGTGGCCGGACAAGCTTAGTGTGTTGAGTGGTCATCACATTAGGCATGGCATGGAAGCCCATTAGGGAAAGGAGATGCAAATGGTTGCATAACCAGGCATGGGCGACCATACAATGGAGGCATGGGGGATCTAGCATGCCCATCCATGAGACGGTTGGAGCAACTGCAGGCCGACCGGTGGTATGCATAGGCAAAGGGGTGCTTGGGCATAACACAACACAACACATAGGCAAGCGAGAGGAGGCGCACAAAGGCGGCGGGCTGCACAGTGTGTAGGGGCGGGTTGCATCAAGGAAGTGGGCCGGTTGTGCAACAGAGCAGCCGGGTCTCATCTCAAGGCAGCCATCTACGCATAAAGCAACCGGGTCTCATCCTTGGGGCAGCCGTCTACGCATAAAGCAACCGGGTCTCATCCTTGGGACAGCCGGGCCTCATCGTGGAGCAGCCGGGCACGCACAGGAGTAGCTGGGTCATGCATAGGGCAGCCGCCTACACCATGAAGCAAACAATGGAGATCGTGGGCAGCTGTGGGCTGTAGCAAGGCTTGTGTGCGCATCAGCAGGTCGTGGCAAAGAAGGGGGTTGCAGAGGTGGCTGTTCAGCAGGACCACACCTGCGTGGAACCCTTCGAAGCAGAGGAAGCAAGCAGCAGGGTCACACCTGCGTGATTCCAGAGAGCAAGGCAATGGACAGCCTTCTCAGCAAAGCCACACCTGCGTGGTAAGCAGGATTACAGCCAGGGCACGCACGTGCCAACCCTGGTTCAGCGGGGGTATAATTGATTATCATTGTATATTCAGGGTTTTCTGGAATACAGTCTCCTTGGGCTTGATGTATGTGTGAAGGGGTTGTGGCCTCTCTCCCTGCTGTTTGAAGTATTACATGCTGTGACGGAGTTGTGGCTCCGTGGGTGTGTGAGTAAAGAGTTGTGGTGATTGATTATTAGAAGATGTGATGATGTGATGCAAAGGTAGCTAGTGCTACGATGTTTACATTATGCTGCGATGGATGTCTTGGATGTTGATAGCTTAGTGGGTTCTTATTAGTAGGAGGGACGGCGGACTAGTAGATTGTTGGTTTATTTGGGATGGTAGTGGTTCAGCACAGGCAGCTTGAAGGGAAAAAGTGAGATTGTGCGAGACCCTCATTACACCACCAACCACCCCCACTCCCTCACCCACCGAACAACCCCCCATTACCTCACACCCCACTCCCCCTCTCTTCTCCCCCCTTCGCGGGTCACTGCCACCCACTCCCCCTCTCTTCTCTCCCTCTTTTTCTCTCTCACCTCACGGGCCCCCCACTCCCTCGCAACCCCCCCTTCTCTCACTCACCGCCCCCTCCTTTTCCTTTTCCACACACCCTAGCACCCCACTGACCCCTCTTTCCTCACCCCCCATCGTGTCACCCTTACCCGCCAGCCCCCCCCCCCCCAACCCTCTCCTCACCATCACCCTACCCCCCTTCCGTCTTGCGCCCCGGCCCCACTCCCCCCTATCTCTCCTTGCGACCCCACATCCTCTGTGCCACCCCAAATTTTTTAAAAAAAAATAAACAAACAAATCTCTCTCCCCCTCACCTGCCTCCCCTCCCCTCGGCCTGCTTAGTGGGTTCTTATATCTAGGAGGGACGGACTAGTAGATTGTTGGTTTATTTGGAATGGTAGTGGTTCAGCACAGGCAGCTTGAAGGGAAAAAGTGAGATTGTGCGAGACCCTCATTACAGTCGGTGAGAGGGGTCGCGGGTGAGTGCCGCAAGGGGGGTGGGGGAGTGAAGGGTGGGGTCGGGATCCAAGACATCCATCACAGCATAATGTAAACATCATAGCACTAGCTACCTCTGCATCACATCATCACATCTTCTAATAATCAATAACCACAACTCTTTACTCACACACCCACGGAGCCACAACTCCGTCACACCATGTAATACTTCAAACAGCAGAGAGAGAGGCCACAACCCCTTCACACATACATCAAGCCAAAGGAGGCTCTATTCCAGAAAACCCTGAATATACAATGATAATCAATTATGCCCCCGCTGAACCTGGGTTGGCACGTGCGTGCCCTGGCTGTAATCCTGCTTACCACGCAGGTGTGGCTTTGCTGAGAAGGCTGTCCTTTGCCTTGCTCTCTGGAATCACGCAGGTGTGACCCTGCTGCTTGCTTCCTCTGCTTCGAAGGGTTCCACGCAGGTGTGGTCCTGCTGAACAGCTACCTCTGCAACCCCCTCCTTTGCCACAACCTGCTGATGCGCACACAAGCCTTGCTACAGCCCACGACTGCCCACGATCTCCATTGTTTGCTCCATGGTGTAGGCGGCTGCCCTATGCATGACCCAGCTACTCCTGTGCGTGCCCGGCTGCTCCACGATGAGACCCGGCTCCCCTAGATGAGGCCCGGCTGTCCCAAGGATGAGACCCGGTTGCTTTATGCGTAGACGGCTGCCTTGAGATGAGACCCGGCTGCCATGACGAGCGTGCTCGTCAGACTCCCCCCTCGATTCAGACTCCCTTCCCTTGAGGTCGGATCAAAGGGTGGTGAACATTATACTCGTTCACCTGCTCCTCAAACTTCCACAAAGTTGGAGCCTTTTGCCACGAGTTCTCCTCAGAACCCTTCCTTTCCACTTACACAAGTCTGTCCTGTTTGGACCAAACTGATTCCACCAGTCCTTGTGCCTTATTATGTGTTCCAACTCAAACCACTTCCTCGGTCAACTACCAAGGCTGGTCCTCTGTCCACTACAACCCGCTCTGGGTCAGAGTCTTTTGGTGCTGATCTGAGCATGGATATGTGAAACACCGGGTGTACCTGCATGTGCTCTGGAAGAGCCAACTTGTACACCAAATCATTAATCTTCTCAACAATCCTGAATGGACCGTCATACCTCCTGGCAAGACGATCAGTGATCCCTGAAGGCAAACTGAACTGTCCTGGATCCATCTTTGAGTAGACCTTCTCACCTTCTGAGAACACTTCGTGTCTCCTCTTCCTGTCTGCATACTTCTTGTACCTAGCTTGTGCTTTCTCCAATGTTCTCCTAGCCACCTGTAACCGCTCCGGCCAAGTCTCCAAGAATCCCCCACCTGCAGGTGCAACTTTGGCCAAAGGCTGCACAACGAGATCTCTGGGTGACCATGGTTGGTAGCCACAGCTAAGCTCGAACAAAGAAAAGCCCGTAGAGCTATGCCGGTGAGAGTTGTAGGAATATTCAGCAATATCCAGAAACTTTGACCAATCTTGTTGATCCAACTGTACATAGTGCCTCAAGTAATCTTCCAATATCTAGTTCACCCACTCCGTCTGCCCATCAGTCTCCGGATGGTACGAGGAGCTGAACCTTAGTGTTGTACCTGCTAGTGCAAACAGCGTACTCTAGAAGTTCCCAGTAAACCTAGAGTCTCTATCACTAATGATCTCTCTCGGTAGACCATGGTACTTAAACAGCTTACTGAAGAAGTGTTTGGCTGTATCTTCTACTTCGCATGGGGAACCAATGGGTATAAAATGAGAATACTTGGTCAACCTGTCTACTACTACATAGATCCCTGTATACTCTCCTGATGGTGGTAGGCATGTTATGAAATCCATGGAAATGGATTCCCATGGCCTCTCCGAGATCTGCAATGGCTTCAACAATCCGGCTGTCCTCCGCCTCTCAGCCTTATTCTGCAAGCACACATTACATGTGCGTACATAAGCATCCACATCTCTTTCCATGTAAGGCCAATAAAAGGATTGTGCCACCAGCTCTAATGTCTTCTGCTGTCCAGGATGACCAGCCCACGTGGTGTCATGGTGTTCCCTCAGAAGTTCCCTTCTCAGCCCTCCTGTGGCTGGGACATACAAGCGTCTTTGCTTATAGTAAATCAGCCCATCACGAACAGCAGTATACCTCACAGGTTTCTGTTCCGCTCCTGCAAGTAATGCTATAGCAAAATCATCCTCAGCATAGCCATTCTTAATGGCTTCCATCAGCTCATAAGAGGTCAATATTTGTGCAGATGCTAGGTGAGCCCTCCGACTCAATGCATCCGCCACCACATTGTCTTTGCCTGGCTTGTTCCTCAGCTCAAAATCAAACCCAGCAAGAAAGTCCTGCCACCTAGCCTGTTTAGGTGTCAACTTTGGCTGAGACACAAAGTATGTGGTTGTCACATTGTCTTTGTGAACCACGAAGTGTTTCCCCATCAAATAGTGCTTCCATACCCGTAGGCAATGCACCACAGCTGTCATCTCCTTCTCATGGGTAGGATACCGAGTCTCCCGATCCATGAGCTTTCTGCTCTCATATGCTACTGGCTGCCCATGCTGCATCAAGACCCCTCCAATGGCATGATCTGATGCATCTGTATGCACTTCGAAAGGTTGTTCAAAATCTGGCAGCACCAAGCATGGATGGGAGGCTAATATCTCCTTAATCTGGTCAAAAGCGGCCTGACATTTGGGAGTCCAATTCCACCTGTGTCCTCCCTTTGTCAAGTTAGTGAGTGGGGTTGCCAAACCTGCATATTCACCCACAAAGATCCTGTAAAACTGGGCCAACCCATGGAAAGATCTAACATCAAATACCGTCCTGGGGGTAGGCCATTCCACTATGGCCCTCACTTTGTTTTCATCCGGCATGAGCTTTCCATCACTCACCTTAAAGCCCAAGAAGTAGACAATTGTCACACCGAACTCACACTTGCTTTCCTTCAAGTATAATGCATTGTCCTGTAAGATAACCAGCACCTTCTCCACATCCTCCAGATGCTTCAGCCACGTTGGGCTGTAAATCAGAATATCATCCAGGTATACCACCACAAAGTCATCCAGATGCTTCTGAAAAATCTGATTCATGAGGGTAGAGAACGTTGCGGGTGCATTTGTCAACCCGAATGGCATCACTAACCATTCATAGGACCCATATCTTGTTCGGCAAGCTGTCTTCTCCACATCTTGGTCCGCTATCCAGATTTGGTAGTACGCAGACCTGAGGTCAATTTTGGTAAAGAACTTTGCTCTACCGAACTGATCAAAAAAGCCCCCTCAGATTTGGAAGCGGGTACTTATTCTTTATTGTGATCTTGTTTACGGCCCAGTAGTCTATGCACATCCTCATGCTGCCATCCTTCTTCTTCACAAAAAGAACCGGGGCCCCATATGGTGAACGGGAGGGCCTGATAAACCCCGCTTCCAGGAGCTCATCCAATTGCTTCTTCAACTCCAAAGTTTCCGCCCTGTTCAGCCTGTAAGGAGCCTTTGAAGGCGGCTCACTACCTGGCATGATCTCGATCCTGTGGTCCACCCAACGCTTGGGCGGAAGCTCTCTTGGTAATTCAGCCGGCATGACATGTCAGAATCTGTCCATCAGAGCCCTCATCTCGGGCTGAATCTCCTCTTGCTGGACTTCATCCCCTTTCTTCTCTATTAGAGCTGCCAGGATCATCTGTGATCCCTTCCGTGCAGCCCTCTTCATCTGCAATGCCGACAGCAACTTTGGATATGCGGGCTAAGGCTCTGGAGAAGCGTCTATCACTTGTATCTGCTCTTCTCCTAACAGCAAGAGCTGTTCCGAGCATGGGGAAATAAGAACCTTGGCTGCCCGTAGCCATGTCTGTCCCAGTGCTATGTCAAAGTCGTCCATCTCGACCACACTGAACTCGGTCTTGTGGGTCTTCTCACCCACGGTGAGACAGGCACTCCTTTTGCCCGTTTGATCACCCCCTTGGCTGCTGAATTTACTGCCTTCATCACAGAGGTTGTACCTACCTCTACTTTCATCCCGCACTCCTTGGCCTTCTGCGGCGTGATGAAATTGTGGGTTGCCCCACTATCCACCATAGCCCGCATGGGCCTTCCATTGACTATGGCTGAAATATACAGCAGTCTGTTGAGCTTCTCCCGAGATCCCTCTTCGATGGCATTCAGCCGTTGAATTGTACCCAAGCTCTGGACATTGGAGCTTGTCCCATGTACTTGCTGCTGCTGCATTCCCTGCATGGACTGTTTAAGAGGACAATCCCTAGCAAAGTGATTGCCACTGCAGATAAAACAATCCACCTCCTTGCTGACTTAGCTGAACTGCTGGTACCTCATTTGGAACTTTCAGCTTTGCCTCCAGAAGCTCCCTTCTTGGAAGAAGTGGCTGCATCTCCTGCAGTCCCCTCTGCAGTTGCTCCAACCGTCTCATGGATGGGCATGCCCCCCATGCCTCCATCGTATGGTCACCCATGCCTGGTTATGCACCCATTTGCATCTCCTTTCCCTAATGGGCTTCCATGCCATGCCTAATGTGATGACCACTCAACACACTAAGCTTGTCCGGCCACCTCCATCTGAACGGACTTGAACCATAATACTTGGACCCTTAGTGAGCTCTCCTAAGGCCCGGTTCAACTGTAACTCCATAAACCCTTGCAGCTCCATTTACAAGTCTTATGCTAGCTACTCCCGCAACTCCTCCGTCGGCTGCCAGCATGCGGTATCCCCCGCGTGTCATTCATGACCTCGCATGAGGAGCGTCCTCGTCACAGCGACCACCCCCAGCCCCCCTCTCTTCTCACCCCACCGACAAGTCACCCTCCCCCCCTCTCTCGCTCACTGTGTGCCTTGGCCCTACCTCCCCTCACTCTGTTGTGTCGACGGAGATTTGACCAAAAAAACGAGTTGTCTCCAGCACCGTGCGGATGAACTCGGGTGGATACTTGCCAGAACTGCACCTTGAAGAGCCTGCCGATGCCTCATCAAAGGTGCCATGGCGCGGCGGCCGCCACTGGAGGCAGTGAGGTGGTGTTGATGTAGAGCTCAAGGTGCTTGAGGAGGTGTTGTTGATGTAGAGCTCAAGGTGCTTGAGGAGGCCGGGCACGGGGTGCCAGATGCGGCCTCGGCAGAACCGTGGGTCGTCCACTACCTTGAGGATGCGGTTGGTGGTGTGCCACAAGCCGATGAGCAAGAAGAGGACACTGGTTCTCGTGAGCCCCCACACCCCCCTCAATCTCTCTGAGCTCACCCTCCCTTCCCCTCTCACCCAACTCCACTCTCTCATCTCTCCCCACCTACCACACACCCGCCCCACTCGCACACCCGTCCTCACTATTACCCACGCTCCCCCTCTCACCCCACTTTCTCTCAAGTTCTATGGAAGGAGGATTGGGCCATGATCAGAGGGCAATTTACACTGTGATAGGTTGCTGCAATGGCAGCAGCAAGAAAGCTAAAAAAGCAGCAAAACAGCTCAGCAGCTTTTGATGCAGCAAAAAGCTTAAAAGCCAGTGCAAAAAAAAAAAAAACTTAGTGCCCATCGTTTTGATGTGAATTTGGGCAGAGAAACACAGTGAGAGCCTTGATTGGGGGCCAAATTCTATAATGGGTATGAGCAATCTCTCAAAGAAGCTGCACCAAAGCATCACCCTAGAAGTGATTTGGGCAACAGAAAGACACAAAGGGCCATGATCCACAAGGCACCCCTTGCCAACACACTCTCACAAGACACATGCACACAAGGTACCCCTTGCCAGCATCAAGCCAAAGATACTCTTCATTGTTGCTTGAGTATTAAGTCGAGTGATGTAGGCAGTCTCTCCATCAAAGACAAAGATCAGGCCACAATGCCACCATATATCAAAGATGATGTCTTCTTGTAAACTTTGAGCGAATAGGATCAGGTGAATCAAACCATCAATGAAGAGAAGCCTTTCGTGTGAATAAAACCGGGAGCTAACTCTCGAGATGGAAGTGAGAAGAAGTACCAAAACTGCATTGAGTTTCTATTACAAAGGAAAACTCAGATATCAAGTAAGCCCCTCAACAGGTTACACAAGTGCATGAGCCTCAAGATAGATAGTTACAAAAGCCCTTCACACCATCCCCACACTACTTCTAAACTTCATCCTCACAATTAAGCAATATAGCGTTTGACAAGCTTGAAGTTAGCATCATTTCCTTAAACAAGCTTGGGCATTCGCTACTGCACATGGTTGCTTTGTTTGATCAGACGCGTCCCTCACCTCCTCCATGCTCCTTCCATCCACTTTCTATTTTGACTTTGGCTCCTTCTTCTCGGGGTTCTAGCCGGCGCCAGCTCTTTCTGTGCTCATGGTCACCTTCAATATGATGTTGATATTAAGGTATTTAATACCTTAATATAACATCCCTTCAACTACCGTAATATCTTGGTATATGGTCTAAAACTAATATATTTCCTTTAGTAATAATAAAACAAAGGTGATGCTTTAATGCCACCACACCTTGATTATACTCATCAACCCTTAATTCAAGGGAAACTCCTAAGAAAATTCATCATCATCACTTGAGTTGTGATGTTCCCCCACACACCATGCATAATGCTATATATACAAAATATAAAAATGCAGTTCAAAGCACAATCCCCTCTACTTAGTAAACAACCATGATGTGATACCTCCCCTAAATGCAAACTAGTTAACCATTAGTGTTTGACACACAAACACAAGAGTTTTTTTTTGGTTCATTTTTCTAGCTTCACAACATCTATGTGGTATGGTTGTACCTTCAAGAGTGCTGCTACATGCTTTTCAATTAGCACTCCTCCTTTGTATGACCTTGATTTTTACACCTTGTGCACCAAATGTCTAGTCTAAGTTCGGATCCTACTTGTCCTCTGGAAATCTTATCTAGGGCAGCCCTTAGTTCTTCTTGAACATCTACAGCCTACTTCCTACCTCTCTTTTTCCAGGGCTTTCGCTCTTCGACATCCAAGGACTCTGATTCTAAGGTGTCTTCTTTGGAATCTAATTTGGAAGTTTCCTCCTCCTTTTTATTTGTTTTATCCTTCTTTTTCTTCTTGGGGTCTTTTCTTGTTTGCTTCAAGATCCCCTTAGATCTCGTTGTTCCTGCCCCCACCACTTGTTTGAAGGTGAGGGTATCCAAATCATACAAGGGCTACCGCTATCTGGAGCTTTTTCCTCAGTCCTCTCACAAACCACTAACTAAGTGTGGCTAGAGAAAGTCTATTGGGTTGATCCAGACGTATTAGCAGTGCTCGAAATTCAACTATTGGCCTCTTCTTCTGAGTTAGCCTCTGCAACTTTTCCAATACTTCTATTATGGTCTTGTCTTTCATGAATCTTTTCAGGAAGGCTTTCTTCAATTCTTCAAATGTCTAGAAGTGCTCTAGACCATATTATGCATAACAGCTTGTTGGTGGCCTTGCCACAGAAGTTTTTGCATTTTGCGGGCAATGGAGCTCGGGTGGCCAAGAATGTGGTTTCCAAATAAAAGATGTAGGCATCTAGATCCTCCTCGCTCTTCTTCCCACAGTTGTAAGTTATTCTTCTCCTTGAGCTTCCTACCTCTTGTTTTGAAGCTTTTGGTGGTCTCCTTCTTGATTTATCAATGGTTCTTGAATCTTTCGTTCTTGCTGACACGGAATCCCTTCAGGAAGTCTTCTTGAACGATGCAATTGTCCTTCATTTTCTACAGCTTCACCCTGTCTGCTGTGGCGACGGTACCCCATTTATCTATTTGAGCTCCCTTCATACTCCCTATGAATTTCTTGTGAATCGTGACACCATTGTGTGTGCACTTCCTTTCTAGATCTATTCCAACTACCTTTTCTCTACCGACTTACTATGCAGGATTGAGCTCCTTCAAACTCACCTCTATCTTCATGATCCCCTACCTTGCATATCAATTCCCCACCAGGATCAACGAAAGTGTTGGTGTCTTGTCAAAACCCAGCACTTACGTGGTTCTGAACCACCTAGTCGACACCCTTGCTATAATCTTAGCCTAGTACACCAAGTCTTCTCTATCCTCTTATCCCATATTCGACTAATCTCCCTTTGCCGCTTTACAACCACAAGAAGTTTCGACTTGTTGCACAACGGTTAGTCTCGCACGACAATCTGGGCGGTGACCAAATGGGCTGATTGGCCACCAACAACCAAAGTGGACTCCATTAAGGATTCCCTTGAGTTGAATAGACATGATTTTGAAGGGAGGTTCATAAGCTTGTGTGTGAGTAGGGTAATACTTTTGATAGAGGGTGGTTTCTTTTTGTCCTTGGATTCAGCCTCTTATTCTTTACCTTTTGTAATGGCTAAAGGCGTCTTTCCTTGTACTTCTTACCATATTCCATTTTATCAGTATCTCCATATCCTCCAGTGTGAGTGGAAAGAAAGCAAGATTTTTTTAACCTACTCCCATTAAGAAAATCATCCATCTCACCACTCCTTTCAAATTCCTAAGGCATGTTGCTCCTTGGGGTGTAATGGCATGGTTGCAGTAGGGGCCCATGCCTGTATACAAAAACTTCCTCTTTTTTCTCCTTACATCAAATAGAAGGAACATGTCTCAGCCTTGAAGCGCCTTGCGTCTAATCTACTTGTCATACCAAGCCTTATGGAATTGCTATCCGTTTCAATGCCAAGATGGAAGTTAGACAAAATGCAGGTTTTCATCGACTTCTCTAGTTAGCCAAACCACTTGGCAAGGAGGCTCTTGCCATCAAGTTTCACATAAAATACTATCCACATGCTAGGCACCAAAAATTCATAAGGCATTATTGCCTCTACCCTATAGCTTAGCAAAAATGTTGTTAAGCCCAAATAGTTGCAACTAGCTTATGCTCCTAGTCATTGCATTTTTTTCATAATTGAGATGAGTACCTTATTTGCGCTTTTATCTTGCCCATTTGCTCAGGGGTAATAGAGGGCTAACTTAATATGAATAACCATGAAATAAGTAGCCAACTCTATGATGACTTAGTTGAGGAATTCCATCCCTTGGTCATCATTGACGAGCACTTTGGGACACCTAAAGTGTGTAATTACTCACTCAAATAGGAATCTAGCTATGGTGTGGGCGTCGTGTTTCCATGTAGCCCTTGCTTTAGTCTATCATTACAACACAACTCACCTGTACTGATGCTTGTTTGCGTGGCTATGGGTGTCGATTTGGACGTTGATATGGTGCATCGCCTTTAGCGATGCCAGTAGTGACGCATTGGGCACCGCATAAGCGACACCGTTTGCATCACATAAGCGACACTTAACAGCATCCACCACTTATTAGATACAAATATCCAGAGCATCACATATGCGAACGATGGGCATTGCATTTCAGGTAGCTCTCCATCGTTTGGGTGGTCTTCAACCCAAGCTGACATACCATGTTGTAAGTCTCCCTTTGGAATGATGTTAGGGGATATGTGTATCTAGTCTGCGATCGGGTGCCAGACATATGTAGGTGCATGTAGGATTGCATGTAGAGAAGGGGCGAGCCCATAAGGCTACCCTAGGGCAGAGCCTTGTTCTCTTTTTGTGGGAATGGGGGAGGCGTAGAACCACCCCCAAGGGGCCACGAGGGCCCCAGGCTATGCCCACTGGGCAGGAGGGGCTCTCGACTAGCGCTATGGCCCCCCATGGACAGCAAGTCGACTGGGCTCTAGGCCCTAGAGAAGCTGTCAGCCAGCTATGGGATAGCCCAGACAGCCTGCCTAGTGACCAACCGGTTTGCTAGGGGTGGCCAAACTATACATAGTCAAGGGAAAGCTCAAGTCTCGCGGGGATATTCGAGACCCAATATTGTGTCCTCTTGTCTCCCCCCCCCCCCTCTCTCTCTCTCTCTCTCTCTCTCTCTATTTTCTACACATCTACTTCAGTTTTGTGGTTTATTTTCATTGTGAAAGATTATTGAATTCTAAGCATTAAAGTTACCAATTCCAGCCCAAAGCTTCTGCATGTCATACCAGGTAGCTCTCCATCATTTTGGTGGTCTTCATCCCAAGACCCTAGGAAGGTGTGGAGTTCAACATTTAGCAGTACAATAGTTCAACATATTCAATCAAAGTGAGCATCACAGATCTTATTAGATCTCAGTTGTAACCATCTCATCTAATATAGCTGCATTGCATTTTCATTAAAACCATTCTCTATCTCTTAAGTAGATTTCTAAGTGTAGTTTAGTTAAGACTAAGGTTGTTTTACTACGATCAATCCCTCACATGTCATAGATAATATGTGTATCTAACTGGATGCCAGAATTCTATAGTGCATGTAGGTTACCTAAGGCTCTTGTAGTGGGCATGGGGCAACTTAGAGCCACCCCAAGGGGTTGGGAAGGCCCCAAGCTATGCCTACCATCCCTTGCATGGGCTGGGCACGGCCAGCCTTAGGGGCCTTGGCCAAGCAGCCGATAGGGCCAGGACCCTACCCATCCAATCGGCTGAGTGTGGGGCAATAGTGGACTAGTTTTGCATGGTTTCCCAATAGCCTAGACACCCTCTCTCTCTCTCTCTCTCTCTCTCTCTCTCTCTCTCTCTCTTTTTCTTTCTTTTTCGGGAAAAAGATCCTTCAATTAGTTAAAGAGAAAATAGCCACAAAGGGCTAAGTACAACCACGAAGGGCTAAATAAAAACTTGTCTATAAGGGTGAGTAACAAGTGATCATAAGGGGGAGAGATGCTTCTCCTTTGGCTGGCCACTCTATGAGGAGAAGGCTATCTCGTACAGGGGGAGGGGGGGAACAACCACACAGGTGGTTTGTAGTGCCAAATGGGGTCACCGTGTCTATCTATGAGGAAAGGGCCAGGCCTTCAAAGTCTCAAGAAGGCTTCCCGCCACTTTCGCATGCGGTCAGAACCTCCATGCAGCTTCCCCCACTGACCACAGAGGGTGTGAATGATGTCAAGCCATATGCTCCTGATGGTCTCAGCCGGTGGAGTGTGGGTACCCTTGATGGCCTCACTACATCTAGGGTGGTTGCAAGATGAGGGTACTCACTTTCGTTCACTCTCTCTAAAATTGGGACATCCATGCATCCCGGGCGGAGTACCTCGATCGTGATAGTGCCGCGAATTAAAAGACGACACGTGCCTCCCGAGCCTAAATCGACATATCTCGATCGAGATGCCAACTAATGCCACGCTAGCAGGTCCGGGTTTCCAGGCGTCATCCATGTCACCAATACATGTCACCGCCACCACAATATCTCGATCGAGATATCTATGCCACTCGGATCCACATCAAGGCCACGTTGTATCCCCGTAGGCATATTTGACTAGCACATCTCCATCGTCCACGTATCTCAAACGAGAAATTTACATCCAATCGCGACCATTCATTGTTCGAGGTAATGGGACACAATCTCCACCGTCCCCATATCTCGATCGAGATACTGAGTTCAAATCTCAGCCGTCCAAATATCTCGATCGAGATACAGAGATTCAATCTACACCGTCCAAATATCTCGATCGAGATACGTAGATGCAATATCCACCGTCCAATTATCTCGATCGAGATACGGAAACGCAATCTATACCGTCCATTCACGTACGTTGGAAGATGCGATCTCGGCCGTTTAAATATCTCGATCGAGGTATATAATGAATCTTGACCGTCGAGATACCTTGTCGTGGTAATGCCTTTAAATCGTGGCCGTCCATGTACCTCGATCGAGATAGTAATATCAAATCTCAGCCGTCGATTCTTCCCCAACCCTAAAATTAGGTGTGTATCTTGGCCGTATGTTGCACTAACCCTAATATCTAGAGCGTTAATCTTGCAAACCCTAAATTGCATGATGTTACCGAACCTCGATCGAGGTTATAAAATAGGAAAACTTTTTTTTTTGGCTCATTTTCACAAGTCGTTTTCACTCTCCTTGCTCTCTTGTTTTGGATTAGTATTAGTGAGCCCATTAGCTTTGTTTTTAGCTTCATTAGTGCTACTTAGCACTAAGCATTAGACCCTTCACATTAGACCCTTCACATTGGACCCTTCACATTTGGCTTAGGTTTTAGCATGGAGGGCCACGAGGAGGGCCGCTCATCTATTGCGGATCTCATCGCGGAGATAGACCGCGAGTTAGCGGCTATCCGTAGGAGTGCTAGAGACACTCCGTCTACATTACATATCGTGGCAGACTTGGAGGCGATGCTTGCGTCCCTTCGTAGCCTTCATGATATTGTTTATGTAGATGAGTGGATAGCCCACCATCGCGCTGCTCCTGTGTCACATGGCCTGACATATCGTCAGGTCTGTGATCTTGCTCCTATTAGGGATGGAGCTTACCTAGATCTTTTCCTCGATAGTCGTGGGATGAGGCCTGGGGCGGGCAAGCCCCTCACTATTTCGCGGTGTTCGCATCCTCGTATGGCGGCACATATCTATAGTCGATATGTTGTCGCATATGGGAGGATGCCGAACAACCGCCAGATTCCCATATACTTCGCAAAGCAGTTATATGCGGAGTTTGTCTTAGGGGAGGAGGTCGATTACACCAGCCATCGTCCGGGTGGTGGTGCTGGCCGAGGCCGTCTCCAGGACCAGGGTAGGCGGCCTCCACCAGCCCTTCGTGTAGCACCTACCACAGATCCTTTATTTGTGCCATTGTCGACAGTAGAGGCTCTTGGCACGCAGGTCGGCGTTGACGTACGGAGTACCACGGAGAGCATCCAGCACGTGGTGCGCCTATTCTCACGATCTATACCGACGACAGATGTGGAGGTATTTACATATATATTACGTCTTAAGTTTTTTTGGTCATTTATCTTCATGTTTATATGTACTTTTCTATATTTTTACATGAGCAGCATGGTTGATTGTGTCACGCAGGTTCCCACACCTACCACTGAGAGGCTCACTCAGGAGTTGGTAGAGGCGAGAGCGGAGATTGACCGCCTCCGAGCTGCATTACAGATGGCAGAGGCAGCTACTGCAGAGGCACAGCATCTGAGAGAGTCCGACATCCAGCAGGTAGGTTTCTCTTGCACGTAAAAGAGTTATAATTAAGGTCCTAAGTTATAAATTTCTTTAAGTAATACCTAATGAGAGACTAATCAATTATTTTTATGCTTTACTTTTTTGCGTAGGCTCGGACCGAGGTAGAGAGCTCCAGAGCTGAGGCACAGCATCATCAGATTATGGAGCAGATTGCCTAGCACAGGGCAGAGCAGCTGATGCTGCATGTTCAAGAGTATCGTAGATCCTCGAACGTGACAGTGCCTTACCTACCGTTATATCCACGGCCTGTCACACAGAGGTTTTTCGACGACCTCTCCCGCAGGATGCACCACCCTTCCTACGTGATGCGTGCTGCTGTTTATGTATCGAGGACATTGATAGTACAGGAGGATATGCCCTGGGATGTGGACATATTTTCCACTTGTCTTGCATCACCCAGGAGTTAGTCCGGTTCTCAGCATGCCCATCCTGCCGTGCACGCGTCGACCTAGCGACGTACAGGGTATTGGGCATCGATGATCGTCACCCAGGCCTTGTTCGAGTAGATGCCAGGACTGGCAGGCCTGTCGACTTTACATCAGCTATGGACTTGGGACTCGACGCCTTCGACGATAGAGCCCAGGAGCCTGAGGTGCCTCCTGAGATAGAGTGGAGCTCACATGAGTTCGACGCTTACCAGAGAGTCCTACATGAGAGCCAGGTCACAGCATATGAGCGCGTGGGTGGTGCTGGCCCTAGTGGCACATCGGGTGATGGTGCTAGCAGCAGTGCTGCTTCTCATGAGCAGCGTGTCCTTACAGCAGAGGAGCTTACACGAGCAGAGTGGCAGACACGCACCATTGCAGATTATAGATTTTGGGTTTACAGACAGAGGCGTCTTGCATTAGCACGACGTAGAGAGAGAGAGAGGGCCATAGCAGCTTTTGGGACTCGTGAGCTCCCGAGTACACCGGCACCAGCTCACGATCCTGCCTTTGAGGCAGACCTCCCCGCAGACATTCGACGACCCCCGCAGCCGGCACAGCCTCCTCGACGTGCACAGCAGCCTCGACGCGCACGTCGACCGGCAGTTAGAGATGACGATTTTGATTGGGTTGCTGTTGATAGTGACTAAACTCAGACTAGTTGGGTTAGCTCACTTACATTGTACTTAGATTTTTGGGCAGTGACTAACCTCAGACTAGCTGGGGTAGCTCATTTTCATTCTGATGTACTTATTTGATGTTTATATCATTATGAGTTTTCTCATTATTGAGTATCATTACATTTTAGTTGATGTTCTTGATTTCATTATATTTTTTAACACTTTGGCTATCATATTGTTTGTTGAAAATCTCCATGCCATTGTACCCAAACATGCTCTGATGGGGACCAAACTTTGCAAGCATGGGGAGGGGACCCACCCCCACATGCTTGCAAAGTTTGGTCACAATCAGAACATGTTTGGATTGGTAATTGGCGCCCAGTGCGGGTTTTTGAAGTCTCTTGGTACTTAAGAGGCCATGGAAAATCCGGGCCTTCCCCATACCATCGTACCCAAACATGCTCCGATGGGGACCAAACTTTGCAAGCATGTGGGGGTGGGTCCCCCCCATATGCTTGCAAAGTTTGGTCATAATCAGAGCATGTTTGGATTGGTAATTGGCGCCCAGTGCGGGTTTTTCAAGTCTCTTGGTGCTTAAGAGGCCATGGAAAATCCGGGCCTTCCCCATACCATCGTACCCAAACATGCTCCGATGGGGACCAAACTTTGCAAGCATGTGGGGGTGGGTCCCCCCCACATGCTTGCAAAGTTTGGTCACAATCAGAGCATGTTTGGATTGGCAATTAGCGCCCAGTGCGGGTTTTTGAAGTCTCTTGGTGCTTAAGAGGCCATGGAAAATCCGGGCCTTCCCCATACCATCGTACCCAAACATGCTCTGATGGGGACCAAACTTTGCAAGCATGGGGAGGGGACCCACCCCCACATGCTTGCAAAGTTTGGTCACAATCAGAACATGTTTGGATTGGTAATTAGCGCCCAGTGCGGGTTTTTGAAGTCTCTTGGTGCTTAAGAGGCCATGGAAAATCCGGGCCTTCCCCATACCATCGTACCCAAACATGCTCCGATGGGGACCAAACTTTGCAAGCATGTGGGGGTGGATCCCCCCCACATGCTTGCAAAGTTTGGTCACAATCAGAGCATGTTTGGATTGGCAATTAGCGCCCAGTGCGGGTTTTTCAAGTCTCTTGGTGCTTAAGAGGCCATGGAAACCATCATACCCAAACATGCTCCGATGGGGACCAAACTTTGCAAGCATGTGGGGGTGGGTCCCCCCCACATGCTTGCAAAGTTTGGTCACAATCAGAGCATGTTTGGGTACGATGGTATGGGGAAGGCCCGGATTTTCCATGGCCTCTTAAGCACCAAGAGACTTGAAAAACCCGCATTGGGTGCTAATTGCCAATCCAAACATGCTCTGATTGTGACCAAACTTTGCAAGCATGTGGGGGTGGGTCCCCTCCCCATGCTTGCAAAGTTTGGTCCCCATCGGAGCATGTTTGGGTACGATGGTATGGGGAAGGCCCGGATTTTCCATGGCCTCTTAAGCACCAAGAGACTTGAAAAACCCGCACTGGGCGCTAATTGCCAATCCAAACATGCTCTGATTGTGACCAAACTTTGCAAGCATGTGGGGGTGGGTCCCCTCCCCATGCTTGCAAAGTTTGGTCCCCATCAGAGCATGTTTGGGTACGATGGTATGGGGAAGGCCCGGATTTTCCATGGCCTCTTAAGCACCAAGAGACTTCAAAAACCCGCACACTGGGCGCTAATTGCCAATCCAAACATGCTCTGATTGTGACCAAACTTTGCAAGCATGTGGGGGGACCCACCCCCACATGCTTGCAAAGTTTGGTCCCCATCGGAGCATGTTTGGGTACGATGGTATGGGGAAGGCCCGGATTTTCCATGGCCTCTTAAGCACCAAGAGACTTCAAAAACCCGCACTGGGCGCTAATTGACAATCCAAACATGCTCTGATTATGACCAAACTTTGCAAGCATGTGGGGGGGACCCACCCCCACATGCTTGCAAAGTTTGGTCCCCATCTGAGCATGTTTGGGTACGATGGTATGGGGAAGGCCCGGATTTTCCATGGCCTCTTAAGCACCAAGAGACTTGAAAAACCCGCACTGGGCGCTAATTGCCAATCCAAACATGCTTTGATTGTGACCAAACTTTGCAAGCATGTGGGGGTGGGTTCCCTCCCCATGCTTGCAAAGTTTGGTCCCCATCGGAGCATGTTTGGGTACGATGGTATGGGGAAGGCCCGGATTTTCCATGGCCTCTTAAGCACCAAGAGACTTCAAAAACCCGCACTGGGCGCTAATTGCCAATCCAAACATGCTCTGATTGTGACCAAACTTTGCAAGCATGTGGGGGGGACCCACCCCCACATGCTTGCAAAGTTTGGTCCCCATCGGAGCATGTTTGGGTACGATGGTATGGGGAAGGCCCGGATTTTCCATGGCCTCTTAAGCACCAAGAGACTTCAAAAACCCGCACTGGGCGCTAATTGCCAATCCAAACATGCTCTGATTGTGACCAAACTTTGCAAGCATGTGGGGGGGACCCACCCCCACATGCTTGCAAAGTTTGGTCCCCATCGGAGCATGTTTGGGTACGATGGTATGGGGAAGGCCCGGATTTTCCATGGCCTCTTAAGCACGAAGAGACTTCAAAAACCCGCACTGGGCGCTAATTGCCAATCCAAACATGCTCTGATTGTGACCAAACTTTGCAAGCATGTGGGGGGGACCCACCCCCACATGCTTGCAAAGTTTGGTCCCCATCGGAGCATGTTTGGGTACGATGGTATGGGGAAGGCCTGGATTTTCCATGGCCTCTTAAGCACCAAGAGACTTCAAAAACCCGCACTGGGCGCTAATTACCAATCCAAACATGCTCTGATTGTGACCAAACTTTGCAAGCATGTGGGGGTGGGTCCCCTCCCCATGCTTGCAAAGTTTGGTCCCCATCAGAGCATGTTTGGGTACGATGGCATGGAGATTTTCAACAAACAATATGATAGCCAAAGTGTAAAAAAATATAATAAAATCAAGAACATCAACTAAAATGTAATGATACTCAATAATGAGAAAACTCATAATGATATAAACATCAAATAAGTACATCAGAATGAAAATGAGCTACCCCAGCTAGTCTGAGGTTAGTCACTGCCCAAAAATCTAAGTACAATGTAAGTGAGCTAACCCAGCTAGTCTGAGTTTAGTCACTATCAAGATAGAGATCCAGTCAGCAGCACCCTCTCTAGCTCTCAACTGCTCTAGAATGCTCTCATGGTCATCCACTCGAAGCCGAAAACGAGGGTGAGAACTGTGTTTTCGGCTCTGTACTCGAACAAGAGTGAGCCTGGTAGCAACCACTAGATGAGAGAACTGAAATGCCTCTAACTCCCACTTCCACTGCTGGAACTCAAGACTCCCCCGATGAAGTCGAATCTGCTGGTAGAACCGGCCTGCCACAATCATGCTATGGGTGTCATAAGAAAACCCATGATCATCCACTGTATCCTGGTCAAGCATGCACTTTGGCCTAGTGCAACTCATCAGATAGTAGTCTACTCCCTCGCTATTTCCCTCACTGGCAATAACAGCAAATACATCACCCTCCTGTAGCAAATCTGTCAGGTCATCATAACTGACCATGAACGCAGGACCTGTGTGCTCATCAGACACCACTGGATGTGAAGGATGCTCGGGGGAGAGGAATGTCTGTATCCATGCATCTGCCCATCCTCTCGAGGCACAATGTGACCAATCGCCATCCATACATGCTCCACAGAAGCATGCAAACCGTCGTGTGTAAATCGTGGGGGCCGCCATGCACGTGCTCCTGATGGAATGTAAGCCCAAGGTGCCAGGTACTGTGTCACAATCATGGGAGGCTCTACGGTCAATCGTGCCACCATCCACATGCCAAAAAAATCTCCTGACAATCCGAGCATCACGTTTGGGGTACGATGATGCTGCACTCCCACACAAATGTTGGGAGCACCACTCGACTACGTGGCCCGCATCTCTGAACCGCTGAGCATCCTGTCGCAGCTGATGACGCCTCAAGGCACGTTTCACACACGCGCCTGCACCATCATGCTCACCCTTCCCGTGACCAGTCTCAAAGAATGACCAAATCACTGGGATACTAGACTGCACATGCCACCTATAAATCCATAAAAGATAGTCTTAGTTATTGTTTTCTTTAAGATGGTCTAGTGAATTTAGTTTAATTGTAAATGTAAGAAAGCCATAAGTACAACCTGTAGAGCCAATAGAATTGACGTGATGACTTGAACTGTGCGCCACAACCATTCGACCAAACCCATCGCTGGGCATGTCTGATCCCACAATCTCCTAAAAAATCGTCATGGAGACGAAAACAGTGTTGCACAAAATGTGCATCATGTGAACGATCATCACTGATATAGAAATGATACTCTCGAATAATGACACGGGTCTCGGGGGTACTCGCTATCCCATCTACATGAGCCTCTGCATGTCGATAGCTAATGTGGACCAAAATAGCAACCTAGTGAGGTAAGCAATACATACGTTTAGGACACAAAAAATCAATTAAGTAATGTAGCTCAAACATAAAACAAATATTACAAAATATAACCATTACCTGCTCTGAGAAGTAATACTCAGATTGTATCTCCTGAAAAGGTGTGAAAGTGTAGTTCTCTGCAAAATCAATCACAGAGATGACCACACCAATAGGAAACTCTGCTAGGCATGCTCGGAACTGACGATCCTGCCACTTGGCACAATGACTGTGCCGTATGTAGGGGTAGATCTGCTCCCTAAATGTGGCTGTGAAGTGACAACGTGGTGTATGTTTGTCCACGAGCTGCAACTTCCTGGACTGTCCACCACTCTGGAGCTGGTGTGTCACATACTCATAACGTTGCCATGCCACTATCTCTTGGTCACTTGCATCAAGATCTACCATCTGTAGATGTGCAAGTGAACCACATGATGTGCAATTGCTCTCCACACAAGGAATCCTATGGAACTGGGCATCCTCCGTGCGTGCACACAAAAGAGAGTGGATGAAATCACGTGGACTACGAGGCAACTCTCTATGCCCACTAAGAGAACGGAACACATCATAAAAAAGTTTGAACTCAACATGGTAGCGACAACAACATGTGTCACGCTGATGTGAGTACCTCACAAACCAAGGCTTACACCCCTCAAATGACCTTTGCCCAATTTTAAGCTCTGGATACGAAGCCACAAACTGAGAATACAACTCAGTTTGGGACATTTCAAGAAAGCAAGCACCGTGCTCAATGAACACTCCTCTTGTCACTCTCTTATGCAAAGCTTTCTTGAAAACTGGCGATGCACGACAATTCTCCTCCCAAAAACTTTCTATCAAGGTTCTAGTGGTTTCATCTAGTAGGCGATCATGCCTAGCTACACGACCACTACTCGCCCACATAGCACCAACCTCATTGGCATCTAAACTTTGTCGCCTAATAGACCCAACTCTAAGTGCGTGTGGTGCTATGGAAAGGATGCGAGATGTGGCACTAACCTTACCCTTCATTTGGGAGCTACTTATGGCTGCCACAATAGCCCGTCGAGCAGCCAAAGCGTCCGCAGAGTTCCTCTTCTTGTTAACTATATAGGAATGACGAACACTTTGTAGCACCGCCATGCCAGCTCTCCTCTCTCTTCGACCTCCAATGTCGGAAAGCGCCCTGCAGGTTGGCCATGTTGGGCAGATCAATCAAAGCATCAAGCACACATGCCTGTGATGAAGACGTGAGGTCTTTGAAATAGGAATGGAAGATTGCATGGGCACGACGATGTGCCCCTGACTTTGATAGTTCTTTCCTATCCACACGAAGGGCGCCCAAAGGAGGGGGGGTGGGTTCTTGTAGAAGAGAGGACTCAAGAAGGGCGGGTTCATGTGGATTATCTAAACTAAGGGGTAGTGGGGGGGAAGAGGGCGAAGGGAGAGGAAGTGGAAGAGGAGGAGCAAGGCTTGGATCATCGCCAACGGAAGGTGTTGCTCGTTGACGTGCTCTCCACTCTCTCTTTCTCTCACGAGCTACCCTTCTCCTCTCGTCCTCTTGAACTTGGTGGATGGGGGGGAGTCTAGTCCTATCACGTTTCTGACTCCTACGACTTTGAGAACCCATTCTCAAGGAAGCTAAGAGAGAAAATATTATAAAGGCTCAATGATGGGATAGTACTAGAGATAAGTGTGGGATAGTACTAGAGATGTGTGATTATATAGGAAAAATAGGTTATCCACTTCAAATCTCACTGGATTTCCTATCTAAGATTGATTGGATAACTAAGATAAACATAAAGATAATTAAAGATAAACTATTATCCACTTAAAAATTAATATTATTTATAATATTTATTAACAAGTCTAAATATTTATCATTACTAGATATATAAATATATCTTTAAAGAAATCTTTTATTTTATAATTATATAACTGTTTTTTTAAATAAAGTATTTTTTTCAAATTTTATTCAAAGGTTTATTCTACATAAAAAATTTTCAAGAAATATAAAAATAAAAAATTTATTTTTTTTAAAATTAATAATATGATCTTTAATAATATTTTTATTGATCTAATCCCAAAATATAATCCTTTAAAATTAGTGATTTTAAATTCTTTTATTTAATAAGTTACATATATTTTATTATTTAAATTTCTATATTCTATTTCTCTAAATTACTAAATTAACTTTTCCAAAAATATGTTTTTGAAAAAAGAGGGGAGGTGGGAAGGAGATGCCACGTGTCACAAGCGTGCATGACACGTGACATTCTCTTGACATGTGGCACTATTATGGTTGATGTGGCAATTCCATGATGTGGCATGCCATGTCACCATGTGCGAGGTGGCATGCAAAGGTGGCAAGATGATGTGGCATTAATGATGACTAGGATGATGAGGTGGGGAGTCAACTAGGTTGACCATGTTGACATGGAGGGTGGAGGTGGCAAGCTGAGGTGGCAAGCTGCTTATGTGGATCCTCTCGATGCTTACGTGGACATAAAGTGGCATGCATATATAAGGTTTGGGCCTACCCAAGCCTCACACATGGAATGAAACCTAAGCTGTGAAGTTTACCAAGTCTAGATTTCCAAACCTAACTAGGATTGGTTTTAGACTTGAAAAGGGGAGAGTGGACACAATATGGGAATTTTCACTTGGGAGGATTGAAAATGGACCTTCCCATACTCAAATCAAGCCAATTTTTTTTAAATAAATTCATGGCAACAAGAGTATTGATCCCTTGAGTTTTTAGATTGAAAGATTCAATATTTAATTTTCTAGAATTAAATTACTATTGATTTAATGGGCCTCTTACAGTCATAATAAATTTTCCAAAGTAAATCTACAAAAATCAAACCGTTAGATTTGTAATTTTACCTTATACCCACATTATACTAATCTTTTCCAATCTAATCATCACTAAATCCATACAATTTGAGCATTTTAAATGGTAGATGTGGTGGGAGGATAAAATAGTATGTTTTTTAACAATTCTAATATCTTTTAAATAATATAGAAAATAGTAGAACACATAAAAAATTACTCGATAAATCAAGTTAAGCTCTATGTTATTTGTATTTGTGATATGCAAAGTGGGAACATCATATGAGTAATAATGTAAAAGTTATAGGCAATTTACTCACATTCACTATACCTGTCTAAACCTAGGACAGGGCCTGTATACAAACTTGGTTCCCAAAGAAAAGGAGATTTGCAATTATTGGATATTCGATCAGATTATAGTTTTAGGTGCCCAACTTTGCATATGATGTTTCATTAGAAGACCTTGAAGTGAAACTCCTTGGCTAACTATGAGAGATTGGCTATTCTTCTTGAAAAAATGCCTATTTTTCAGCTAAAGCCAAGGGCGCCCACGACATGAAACTAGATAACCTCATCTTGCAACCACCCTCTAGCACTCCCAATGTGCCAGGCTGCTATGCTATTGCAAATCTCCCAGGCGCTGGCATGAGCCTGGATGCCAAACACTTGCAGGTGGAGCTATGACTGGTACTACTGCAATATGATGGTAGGAGACCTGAAGGGCATGGCCTCCCCCATCCTCCTCCTGACCACTCTAGCCTCGGTGGCCTAAGCAACAGTATCCCAAGTGGTGATAATTCGGGTCGATGCCCATAGCAAAGATGCAAAGAATCCGCTCTGCCAAATCTGTTGAGCCTTCGGACAATCCCAAAGGCAATGTCGTTGAGACTCTTGGGGGTGGCCGCACGTCGGGCAACCGCACCTCGGGCAAGTTGCTGTGACCACCCTCCGATTGCTAGCCAAGTACCCACTGCTAGACTCATCTGTGCCGTTAACCAGAGGAAGAGAGTGATCTTCCTTGGCCGAAAGCTTTCCCAAAGGCTCTTCCAGAAATCTGAAAGGAGGCATTGTGATAGGCCCTGAGACTGCTAGTGTGCTGCTGTGCTATCGGGTGTGCCATCTATCTCTGACATCTAGATCCTGGTGACAAGCCTCACTATATATGCAAAAAAAGGGGCATCCAGAGTCTCCACCCGATCTGTGGGATCATGCCATGTCCACTCTCCAGGGTCCCACTACAACCACGTGAGTGGTTGGCACTCCCAAATCCATAACCCCAAAATCTCTCCCTGGCCACCTTGGCCACCAGTGCTGGATCTATGTGCCATTCACGTGCCCAAAAACCAATCACCCCACCCTTTGCAAGGTACAACCTCTGAAATCCTCCAAGGGGTGCTCTGATGTCTCTAATCTGCCATGTAATCCAATAGAAAAAGTGAGCAGACAAGTGTCCTCATCTGCTCCATCTCTCTTTATTTTTCTACACATCTAGTTTAGTATTTTAAAAAACAAGATTGCGTATTATTACCGTGAATTATCTCTCTAGTGCCTTAGTAGAATCGTACACTCCTGTGCAGAACAACTTTGTGGCTCCAGCCAGCTCCAAACTCTCGCTCGAGCTGTGCGAGGATAAACTTCTTTTTCTACCCTCGTCCTGGTCCCTACATTTAAATGAAAACTCTATGTTTATTAAGCAGTTCAATTACAATTTACAACCATCTCATACTATAATAAAAGATCGCTTACCCCCATAGCTTGTGGACCTCAGGCATATAGAGGTCCACAAGGTCTTGAAGCCGATGACGAAAAATCTTGCCTCCATCTCGGTCCACTATATGTTTCCCTGCTAGTCAATGGAGCACTCTACGCCCATGTCCCCTATACAGGATCATGGAACCAATGGCAGTGGGACTCGCTGCCCGGGTGGATCTGTGACACTTCGCTCGTCACTCCTATAAGGAAATTGAAACAAATAGTTATTAGACATTCAAATTAAAACAAATAGTTATTAAACATTGAAATAACTAGTATAACATACAAAACATACTTCATACCTGTGTCGACAATGCCTCTGTGGAGGCTCTTGGGTGACAACACTAGGCCCCTGTGTACTTGTCCTCTATGTCCTAAACAATTGACTGAATATAAGTATTATAGCCATTAAAAGAACTTTATAGCTCAAAAGAAACAAATTTTAGAAATTATACATACTCATCTAGCTGTGTGGCGCCACGTCCTGCTCTTGATCCTGATCCTCTGGCACCACGTCCATCTCTGAACCGTAATCCTCCACAGCTAGCTCTAGCTCCTGACCCTGACCCTCCTTCTTTGGATCCTCCTCCTCCTTTGATGGATCTAGAGGTGCCCTCACTAGGGACTATAGGCCACAAGGAGCAAGAGAGTCGAGTGAGGGTAGCCTCCAACTCGTCAACGCTTAACATAGTATACTCTCCCATGGCCTCCTCTATCTCCTCTCTACTCAAACCTAGTCTCCGCAATACTCTCTTGATGGCTATCAAGAGACCTGACTTCTTGGAGTCGGCCATGGATATCTGTACACATGCAAAAGGAGATTGTATCTAAACCTATAAGCATACACTCACAATCCACTAGTACATATACACAAGATAAAAGATGCACACAATCATCATCATCACATTCTAAGTAAAATATAACATACTCAAATACAACTCCAAATGCCACCAATGAAAATAACAATAACATAATGTATCTCATAACATCAAGAACGACAACAACAACATAATATCGGACTATCAGGCATATAAAGCCAATAGTTCCATTAAACTATAGAAATAATTTATTATAAAAGAGTACTAAGGATTACATGTTCCTAAATATTCTATTGAGCTCGCTACACTATATCAGCGAGCTCAACACAAGCTCTTGTTTCTTGAGTGGAATCGATTAGCTAATTTTTTTTCCACTCAGTGATGGCCTCTGAAAGATTCGTCTATGCTTTATTTGCATTAGCAAGAGATGTCTCGCCATGCACTATTATGCCCCGATAAAGATTCGCAACATACTGTTTCCTTTAAAGAGCTATGTGGCGGTAAGCATCGATGTTGTCTTGATGGCCTTTGAAAGATTAGTCTATGCTTTATTTGCATTAGCAAGAGATGTCTCGCCATGCACTATTATGCCCCGATAAAGATTCGCAACATACTGTTTCCTTTAAAGAGCTATGCGGTAAGCATCGATGTTGTCTTGATATGTGCAGGCCAACAGGATATCATTGACAATCTTTGTGAGTGTCTCGAGTCTGGCCATTGAATATAAACGTGTGCAAATTAATTACTTTGATTAAGCATGATGGATTTTCCCATATAATATACTATGACCAATAAGGTGCACTACTCTTACACCTTATTGCTCACACTCTGATCTCTCTGTCTGACTCTCTCTCTCTCTCTCTCTCTCCTTCACACACACACATACACAAACACACACACACACACACACACACACACACATTCAAATAAGTGTCCATGTGTCCATGGTGCTATGATGATCTACTCCAATGTTAATGTAAGAAGTCAATATTAGATAAAATGGGAAAAATCCCTCAAAATGGGAATGTATTTAAAAAATTTATTTTGGCCATAACTTGAACATGCAAACTCCAAATTTGTCGGACAAAGTAGATCTAGATTCTACTTTTCAAGCTCTTTCCAATGATATGTCACATGAATATGTTTTGACAAACTTTTGGATGAGTTTACCATACCCCCACTTTTTTCATGGGAATGGGATTTTTCCCACTTTATCTAATATTGACTTTAAGCCATGATTCTCATGCAAGCTACGCGCTACGGAGAAGTGATGCTCTAAATGAAATGATGGGTTTTGCTTATATTCAAGCAGGAGTATTTGCTGTGCCAACAACCCATGGGGAGGCCGTAATGCTGGCTGATAGCCAATGGGAATGTGTAGGGCAACCCATTGGCTTCCCAAGCCCTCCTATATGGCCTTAGAAGCTATCCTTTACGGGGGTTGTGGCCATGCCATGGTCTGGCCCAAGGCTTACCTAAATTCTCCTAATGCAAACAACTCCCTAACACTGAGCTGACACTAACTAGCTATTGTTGACCCTTAGCTGACCTTGTCCCTAGTCAAGGTCATTCACTAGGAACATTATAACCACCATAACCAAAACACCATATCTCCTACACGGCATTGACATCGAGGTTTAGACCATATCACCTAGAGCACTATATGGTTTATGAGGTCGTGGAGGACCCAGACAAACAGACCGACAACATTATCCTGGCTGCTGACCATCTAGCAGAAGCCCACTCCCTTGGGCCATGCGGTGACACAACCCCGGAGTCGTGCCCTCACCGTGCAGTGAGTCCCCCCCTCCTGGGCCATGCCATGATGCGAACTGCCCCCCAGGAGCGGTGCAATGACACCCCCCGCGCGAGCCGTGCGATGCTGCAACCCTGCTTCACCAAGAGCCATGCAGTGGGTCCACCCCCTCCTAGATTGTGCTGTGCTCCGACCCAACCCCTATGAATTTACCTCAGGATAACAGCCCTCTCTGCTCACCATCTCACATCATCAGGATGGCAACCCTCTGTGCTTATCTTCACCATTGACACCACTTGGGACAACAACCCTCTGTGCTCCTGAACACCCCTCAAGTATTGCAACACCCTTGTCACCACATCTTGAACCACTTGGGACAACAACCCTCTCTGCTCTTCGTTACCATTTAGGTATTACAACACCCTTGTCACCATAGTTTGCATCATCAGCATTTCCAACCATCTGACAACAACCCGCTCTATACAACACATCATTGTTTTTGTTAGGATATTTATCCCAAGTTTCTACCCATGTTTGGAGTCCCCTTTTGATCCCTTTTATGGCCCTTGTTTGTGGGCTCCTATTTTCTAGGCATTTTCTTTTTTTTCTTAGTATTTTTCCTCCCAAGTCGGGTGGTGTCTCTTCTATTGGCCAACTCCATTTCTCTAGTCACAGAGCAGCAAGGTCTCTTTGTCCAATCAGATAGGCCCTTCATGACCTATTTATAGGCAAGTTTGCCTCCCTCATTTTTCATAGTGTAGTCCTATTTTGTTTCCCTCACTTATGAGACCTTTTATGTCTCTTGCTTGTTGGGATTGCTTCATTGCAGTATATTCACCATAGTTGCTTCATATCTCTCTCTCTCTCTCTCTCTCTCTCTCTCTCTCTCTCTCTTGCCCTTCTCAGATCAGCAATCTCTAGTGGTTATCTTGCTTCCACTATGTGCACTCTTTCATGGTATCATCGCTCTAGGTTCAGAGTTTCTCTGCTGCCCCTAGTTTTTTTTTCCTATTTTCAGCACCTTCATTTTTGTGTTTTCTTCCCCAGATTTGCTGTTGTTGCTGGTCAATCTACCTCTTCTAGGCACTTCACCATTTCAGATTGTGGCTATTCATTATTGTTTTTAACCCTTGGGGCTCGTGTACATTTGTCAGCCTGCTCTGTTTTTAGAGTAGTAGCACTGTTTGTGTTGCGTTTCCTTCTCTACAGGTGTTTTGTAGATTTTAGGTTGCTGATTTGAGGCTTTGTGGCATCCGGTACCTGTGGAGGACACTACTTATTTTGAGATTGTGCGTTTTTCTTCTCAGATTGAGCCTGAGCTTTTGTGATGGCTGTTCCGACTACTCTTCATATGTTCTCTGAGTCTGCAAAGTTGGATGGCTCCAACTATACTTTATGGAAGGTGAAGGTGAAATCAGCCTTGCGTGGAGTGGATCTCTGGGATTGGCTTGTTACAGCTGCCAATGCCAACCCTCCCACCATTTTTACCATTGATGTGACTCAAGCATAGATTGATGTTTGGTGGGCAAGTGATTGTCATGTTTTCTCCTTTCTGATGTTGAATTGTCATGATTTTGTTCTCTCTCATGTGCATACAGCAGATGTTGCACATGCGTACAGTAGATCTTTATGAGATTAAGTCTCCGGGTTGGATTTTGGCTTTAGAAAAGCAGCTTATGAATTTCTCAGTTTTTTCCTTTTTATCTTTATCTGCTTTCATCTCGAAGATGAAAGATCTCCGAGATGAGCTTGTTGTTGTGGCAAGGATATCTCTACACAAGATATGGCTATTCGGCTCCTCTCCAAGCTTCCAGAGAGGTTTGATGCTTTCTTTTAGTCTCTTGTTTCTTCTCCTCGTCCTAATCCAGTCACTTGGGAGAGGAAGTTCTCCCCTCCATTATGCAGATTGAGTCTCGCTTTGAGGAGCGGACTGGCACCTCTGGTGGTTCTGATGGAGCTTTGGTTGCTCGAGATAAAAGGAAGAATTGACAAAAGAAAGGGAAAGGGGGTTTTGACAAGAACGCCAAGGAGAACCACAAAGATAAAGACAAAGACAAAAATAAATATTCTAAAAACAAAGACATTGAGTGTCACTATTGTGGGGTTATAAATAGCCACCGCAATGTCACAAGAAGAAGCGGGATGAAGAAGCAAAGGACTCTACCTCTACAGCAGTGTCTCAGACTAAGAAGGATGATGGTATTCTTCTATTAGCCTCGGTGCTCATCGTGTACTGGCTCTTGTGACTTCTTAGTTTGTGGTCTTGGATTGTGGATAGCGGTGCTACTGCTCACATGACACCTCATCAGGACTGGCTCGAGGACTTTACTGCCACGACATGCAATATCACTTTAGGCATTTCTTCTTCCATTCCAGTTCATGGACGTGGCATCATCCCCATCTTTCACTCCTTCGAGAACAAGAGGTACTTCTCTGACGTTCTGTACATTCCAGATTTGGCATTTAACCTTTTGTCAGTGCATGCTCTTATAGTTAAGGGTATGGAGGTGATTTTAGGGTAGGTACGGTCCCACCATTTTCGTGGCTCAAAAAATCCTTAAAATTTTGAAAGTTTTGAGATCCCCCCAAAACTCACTTTTGCCCCCCAAAAACCCATCTCAAATTTCATTGTAATCAAAAATTTCATTTTCAAGTCTGCTTTCCCTCTTGAATGTCCAAATCAAACTCTTCCTCCCTTTCTCTTCCATCTCTATCTCATTTTCAAGTCTGCTTTCCCTCTTGAATGTCCAAATCAAACTCTTCCTCCCTTTCTCTTCCATCTCTATCTCATTTTCCCAACCCTAATGAAACCATCAAAGCTCGAAACCCTAAACTTTCTCCTCCATCTTAATCTCCCTCCCTTCTCTCGGAGCTCCATCTCTTTCATCTTCAAGGCTCCCGTAAAACCCTAGTTTGCACATGTCTTTCCTTTTTACTCTAAACATAACCTTTCTACTCTAGCTTCCAAGAAGATATGGCCGCACCAAGTAGACCAAAAGACGAGATATCCTTGCACAACAAGAAGGACAATGATGGTGCTTGGGTGGGAGAGGTATTTCGTAAGAGAGCTTGGGTTTATCTACAACCTATTGTAATCGGGCCTCACCGAGTTTGACGGTGAAATGTACTAGAGCACCATTGGAAAGGTCGTTTACAAGGCTCCAAGAAGGCAAGCAATGGAGAACTAGTGGCCACGCTACATGTTTACATAGAACGAGATATCCATCTTCGTGCCAATAAACTCGATTTCCATACAATTGTAAGTATCACAGGTAGAAAGGGGCATGTGAGATTTTCTGACAGAGATGTTTTAATCTAAGTCAACTTATTTCTTGTTTGCAGATATTTTTCCTTCAAACATGGTAGAGGAGCAGCCATTGGAAAGCCTTATCGAAACATTTCAAGCATTGCATCCAGACATTGGTCAGGCAATGCTTTCTTGTAAAACAAGTGCTGAACTTCTTAAGGAAAAGGTCTTCTTTTACCGGCACTCCTATTTGGTGCCAAAGCAGGACGGTGGGTTTGGTAAGATAGAGATAATCACATCTCCACCCCTATCTTCTATAGAATGGCCAATTCTAGATGCTTGGACTATAATGGTCATCATGAAATCAGAGATGCTTTGTGATATACAAGGGTCTCTAAAGTTTGCAAAGCCCTCTCGATTTGTGAGTCTTAGTTGGGTATGCCCAATACATCTTTTTGCCTAGATGTTCAATCAATTTTGTTGCCCACAAATACCTACCATGTTTTTGTGCAAGAAGGTATTAGGTGATGACATGGTAGCCTTGCTTGGAGACCAGTGGAGGACTGTAGAAGGGATACATAAGGATGACACATTCAAGTGCAATATAGTAGAATCTAGTGTCTCATTTCGATATCTCAAAGCTCGTGCCACACTACACATACGCTTCTATTATGAGCGGTGGATGAAAAAGAATAGTTGTTGGGTCCCAATGCAGGCAGCAGATGAAAAAGTTGTTTTGCCTCTCGACATAATATGCGTTCGGTTGCCCAGTGGTGCAGTGGAAGTTGTAGGTACAAGTAGACATTGGAGCCTCCTAAATATTAGAGAGCACCTCAATATCGTGGGAGGTGAGGATATTAGCAGAGCACAATTCAAGTTGAACAATAGGAAGATTTTAAAACAACTACAGCCAAGACCTTGGTAGATCCCGATTGGGATGTTGATGGTATATCGCTCAATTAATGGGGATTTTGAATTTTGTGAATTTTGAAGCTACTTCAAGTATGTTAATTTTGTAAAGTCCTTGCCCTCAAAAAAGTGTATTGAGCAATAATTTTTTATCTTGTAACAGCTATGAATTTAGATTTTTATATTAAAGTTATAACTCAACAAATTTACTCTAAAGCTATCTTGTATGTACACAATAATGGTCAGCTTAGTGTAGGTACTAGGGTTCCTATTCCAAAATGGTTTAGTGGCACACAGACTTATAGCACATGGTTTTTTTTATGTCGATGGTTTCAGAATCCATCCAAAACAGTATATATAGACCAGTCCATAAGGAAATTGAGGACATAATATCTTACAACTTATAAGCTCTATACAAAAGCCGCCCATGGATGCAAATTCTTCTAATGAGAGGACTGTTCCTAGCAAGGTTGCTAGGCCAGCTATTTTAGCTATTTCTTCTGATGCTGACTCCTATTCCTCTGTTGGGGATATAGATGATCAACCTATCCAAATATCTAAAAGCTTCAAGAAAGACCTTGAAGATGTAGACAAACTGATAGATGAAGCCAAAGAGGTGCATCAAAGAATTCTTCAGATGAACAATCCAGAGAAGAAGACAGAGGAAAAATCTATCCTGCAGAATTAGAAAGGTCTTGTATCGAGGGACTTAGGCCCAATAGAAGTCATTGTAAGACTTGTACTGAACTGTTGTATCTTAACAAAATGACTAATGTGATGAAAAATTTCTACATGGACATGTGTCTACTCTAGTACTCATAATAACGATTTTGAAGCAAACGTCTTTAAAATTCAGTTTTAACCAAAGATAAGTTATGAGAATAAAAATTCTCAATAATCTATTTTATTTTCGCAAAGCACAATACTCACAAAATACAATAATGAGTAGGGCTCAATAAAAATATAGAATGTTTATACAAATATGAGCCGAGCTCAATAAAAATATTGAATCTTTACAACGTTGTCTCTGGACATACAAAATGCCTCTAAGCAGTTTCGGGCTCTGTAGCCTCAGCCTTGGCCTCCTCCTTTGACTCAGCCTTGGCCTCCTCCTTTTGTTGAAATATATAACTGAATAGGGTGTGTGCAAGAACAAGCCCTTGGCAAGAGGCTGTAAAAGAGAATCTGTAAATGTGAGAGAACCTGTGAAAAGGTGAGAAGTATCTATTGGGAGAGAATAAAGGGTAGCATGAGGAGATTTAGGAGGCGTGGAGATATTCTGGGAGAGGTGGAGAGAATCAAGCAAAAGAGGTGGAGTGAATCAAGGAGAAACCAGTGGGATTGGATGCTTGGATATGTAAACTCTATTAAATTGAGGCATTGGCCTAATGAGAATTTGCTAGTTTTTGATTATCCATGCCTACATTAAGTTATCAATTAATTTCTCTCACTAATCACGTGTTAATTATCATCTAATCTCTGTTAATGATATTGATTCTAGCATTTGATCCACCATAGCTCGTCACATTGTTGTAATTTTAACATGGTATCAGAGCCTAGCCTAGAATCCATCAAATTTATGAGCCCATTATCTAACTAATTAAGATTAGTAGATGATTAAGAAATAATCACTTTTTTAGTTGTTTTCAAGTAGCCCACTATACCCCTAGCCAGTGGAGGGGCTTGATCTCCCTCCAAGGAGCAACATTAGGGCAAGCCCTTCTAGGCATGCATAGCCACCTCCCCACCAAGCAAAGCAAACCGCCCTCTACAGCTCAACAAAATTGCGATTCTACAGGCGCATGCTGCTCCAAATCAAATTGCTCTAATTCCTCTTGGCCCTAGGGGTTTTCAAGGGTACTCTACAAGCTGGTGAAGATAGAATTTGATTTGATCAAGTCTACAGTGAGATCCAAGCTCTTCATCAAATCTACAGGTGACTTTGGTAAAACAGAGATTAAGCATTCAATGTTTGGTCAAATCTTATGTTTCTTGGCTTAATCCTCTACCAGACTAATTGCTATTGATGGCCTTGAAAGGATTTGAGCTCATTTGAACTCTAAGGCCGCAAATCTGGTGTCCCCGCATACTCTGTTTTTTACACACAAAACAAAGGATTCATTTGCTAATCAATGATTAATCAATGCTAATCACTATTTTTTGGTGCAATTGAGGGTTTAAATTAACCATTAGGTATTTGATATAGATCCCTATCTTTTCAGATTGCAATTCGGAGATGGTTTGATACTCTAACCATTCCGTACAAATCGGTTACCCTTGGTTTAATGTAATTTTTGGTGATTTTATGCCAATAAATCTGTTGTAATCATCTCCTAAACACTAGATTGAGTTGTAAAAGGGTAGACACTGCCCTTGAATCTTGAAATTAGATCAAGAGGTAAGACCCCCTTCACATTATCATGAGTACAGCACAAGAGATAGCCAAATTTAATGGGGAGCAGTTTTACACATGCCAGACAAAAACCATGTATCTGCTCATGAGAGGAAAAATCTATGGGGGCTAGTTGAGGGAAGAGATGAATGCCCAGAGGTGAGAGGGAAAAATGAGTGGAAGAGCAGGAATGAAAAAGCATAGGGACTTATTGCACTCAGTTTAAATGATGAAATCATTCATCACATCACAGGGATACAATGGGCAAAAGATGCATGGGATGAACTCAATAAATTATTTGGCACACAAGCTAAAAATTCAAAGATACGTCTGTTAATGCAATTCTACAAATTGGATATGAAGGAAAGTGAACCTTTAATCACACACTTGAACAGATATAAAAGCATTAAGCAACAACTGGCAGCTATTGGCAAAAAGGTAGAAGATGATGAGGCACTAGCAGTGCTTCTGAAGAGTGTGTGGACAAAGGTGAATATGAAAACATTGTAGCAACACTAAAGAATGTACCTGAATTGAAGCTACATGAGATAGAAGGAGCTCTATCTAGTAGAGCAAGAGACCAGAGGCAAAGAGAAGAAATGGCTCGACTCAACAGTAGGAGAAGAAAAAGCATTCTTCACCCGAGGAGGATTCTCTCGAGGATGAGGACGAGGAAGAGGCAGAGTATTAGGAAGGACCTTCACTTGCCACAACTGTGGAAAGTGAGGACACATGGCAAGAGACTGCTACAGCAAACCCAGTGGAGAAGGAATGACATCGGCAAACTTCATGGTGGAGGCTCCTAAGGAAGTGGAGTCGGATCATCAGAGAAAGAGAGAGAGAGAGAGAGAGAGAGAGAGAGAGAGAGAGAGAGAGAAACCCCACAACCCAATGTAACCTACCCCAACAGAGTAAAACCACCTCTGAGCCACCGATGATGTAGGCCATGTGGTAGATGTATGTGTGAGCACTTTAGCCAAGGTCACTGTAGTAGCCTTGGACACATAGAGAGAGAGAGTGCCAAGGACTATGAGTTTAGGGACTTGAGGCACTGGTCGCGGACTATCAAGGAAAAGGGAAACTTGGTATAGGGTCCAGGTGTGCTAGGAGTATTCACTTGAGGGGAGGTGTTGAAATATACAAGTGAATAGGGTGTGTGCGAGAACAAGCCCTTGGTGGCAAGAGGCTGTAAAAGAGAATCTGTAAATGTGAGAGAACGTGTGAAAAGGTGAGAAGTATCTACTGGGAGAGAATAAAGGGTAGCATGAGGAGATTTAGGAGGTGTGGAGATATTCTGGGAGAGGTGAAGAGAATCAAGCAAAAGAGGTGGAGTGAATCAAGGAGAAATCAGTAGGATTGGATGCTTGGATGTAAACTCTATAAATTGAGGCATTGGCCTAATGAGAATTTGTTGGCTTTTGATTATCCATGCCTACATTAAGCTATCAATCTCACTAATCACATGTTAATTATCATCTAATCTCTTTGTTAATGTTGTTGATTCTAGCATTTGATCCACCATAGCTCATCACATTGCTGTAATTTTAACACCTTTGACTCAGCCTTCGGCACCTTGGCCTCCTCCTTTGTCTCCTTTGTTGGCACCTTGCCTGCCTTGTCCTTGCCCTTGCCTGCCAAATGGAAGCTTCCTCTTTGCCTTGCCTTTGCTTCCCTTCTTAGGGACTCCTTGTTTAAAGCTGAAATGCTGAATAGGGGAATAAAAATGGTCTCTTTTTTCTCTTCTTTGATTCAAAAAAAGGCGAAGAGTACACACCTTAAACAAGTAAGCACAATACTCTCATTGATCCCTCTATTCTTTTCAACGAGCATATAAACATCCGTTGGAGCAATATGGAGGTACTCCTCCTGCTCAAGGGTGTAGGAGACATTGCATATAATCTGACTAGGCACTGCCTTAAGTCCGTCGTCGTTATTCTCTCCCTCCAACTTTAGAAGGTTTTCTACCAAATCATCCCTATCAACATTCTCTTCTAATAATGTCTCCTTTCCCTTCAGATCTGCCCCCTTTACAAGCCTCTTAAGCCCTTGTGGACCTGGTGTTGTCACCTCTTCAATAACCACCTTGTCAGAAGCCCTGTTCCTCTTAAAAGCTAGAGGAATGGAGAGGATTTTTGCTGCCTTCCTATCCCTGAATGGTAGAGGTCACATGAAATTATCATACCTATACCTAACTCTTCTTACTAATGTCATGTCCTTGTCCATTAGTGTGACCCTCCTAGCATGGGCAGCACAAATGTTACTATCATTTAAATCTATAAGGAAGTCCTCGCATGACTCTTGAAGACATGCGATGGCGCTACTCTGCCATTTAAAGTAACCTTTCCACTTTATTCTATCGCTTATGGATCTGACAATCAGATTGACAGCCGCTTGTGCCTTCCTTATCTCCACAAACATTTTTCTTTGCCTTTGCAAAGTGACCTTGGCCTTTTAAATGTTCCTGCTGGTGCTGGATTTGACATCAGGAAGCATAGGTTCACTTAAGACGTCCTTTGGAATTTTCTCAGGAATATCTGGAATCGAAACTGGATTCGGCGCTGGATCTAGCTCTGGCACTGAAACTCTCCGGACGGTCTGTTTTATATGCGCCGTTACAGCACTAGAAAAGAGAAGGTAGAGTAATTAGCCAAGTCACACGACCACCATCCACTGCATGATAAAGGGAATCCAAATCTGGACCAATGTTCTTTTCGCACGGTGAACGAAACAAGAACTTATCAATAAAATTTTCAGACCCATCCTGCACAGAGTGATATTTCAATTCGAAAACATGGAGAATAGATATATTGCACCATGAACAAAATCTCTTATCAATAAAATTCACCCAACCATCCACGGAGCGATATGTCAATTCGATTTCACATGGAGAATAGCCATATCGTATCATGAACAAAAAAATCAGCGAAAGAAAAGGGGAAGAGAGAGAAAAACCTATAGGCACTTGAAACAAGGGCTAGGATGGATGGATTCAGCAAGCTGCACGAGCAAAGTGTAGAGAAACATAATTGGAAAAAATCGTGGAAGAAAAAAGGGTGGAAAAGAAAATATTCCTCCTTTTTATAGAGAAAAACACATGATGTGTTGACTGCGTCAGCGCTACATGTTGCAATTCATGAATCGACGATGACGTAAGGCCTTCGTGGTGTTCGATCCTCAATCATGTGACGTCAGCACCCTATTATTTGACCTATATAAAGATGGTTTGAGTTCTTTTTCTACTTTTCTCTGCGCTCAAAATTTTCTCGCTTTCCATACCATCCACGGTGCGAGTTAGCTTTTTCCATGGCCATACCATCCACGGTGCGATAGGTGCATTCTTGCATCATTGATTTTCCCTTATCGCATAATGAACGGATTCACCCAGACATTTCATTCAAGGTTGGTCACTAAATCGAGGTTACATCGATTATTACTACAATGTCTACTACATAAAAACTACGGTCTTTCTGAGTAACCTAGTTGTATTTTTTGATCAATGGATAATCGATGGAATTATCAATGGAACTGGTGTTTCGAGCCTTTTTGGTGGGGAGGGTGCAAAATAAGGGGGAAGTGGAAGAATATCTTATTATTCATGGATTAATTACTCCCACTACTATTACTAACAGTTGTCGCTTCTCCAGTTACTTAAGAAAGGCTCCAATTCGTGTTCATTTCTTTCGACTACTCCTCATCTTCCCCGAATCAGAGAAGCGATGGAGGTTAAGGGTCTCACTTGTATAATGCTGCAGATGATGTGGATGATTTATTGCTGCTGGGAGGAGATTAAGGATGCGCCCAGTGCCACAGAGCATCTCTTTGATCTGCTCTGAGGAGGGCTGGGCAGGAGAAATCCCTTTTCCATGTAGAGCCTATATTCAACGTTCCTTTCAGTCTAGAGGAGATTATCAAGGACATGGCAAGGACATCCCCATAGGGAGAGTGGACAAACTATTGTAGGTTGGGATCGGTGGAGGGACCGTCCATTACGTATGTCCACATGTCAAGCCTCACAGTCACCTCGTCTCAGAATTCAAGCTTGTCAAAGAGGTGGGACACTTACTTAGATGATCAACATATCAAGATTTGTGTTATGTGCCCAGTGCATGGTAAGAAATGCAGGTTGCTAGAATATCATTTTGGGTTTGTTGCCTACCTCTTTGTTCATGTTGATAAGGAGGATTACACAAAAGAGGAGCTCAAAGGAAGGACTCATAAATCAGAACAGTCCTTTATTTCAAGTGCTCAGTCTGCAGAAGAAGAGGTCCTGGACCTTGTGTCCGAGAAGGAGGAGGAACTTCTCAGCACAAATTTTGATGTGGCAGAGTTTAAGGCCTCCACCATCATTGATGAAGGAACGTCATCCATCCATGGGGAGCGATTAACATCCAATTTTGTCATGCCTGGGCTACCATCCCTCCTAATTAATGGGAAGTATTACCTCCTCCTCTCCCACATTCAAAAACTCTACAATTTTAGGGAGGATTACTATCTTGCTATAATAGCAGAGGGTTGTGAAGCTGCGTCTGGTGTTCTCGATGTAGAGAATGAGCATAAGGATGAATTTCTCGCATTGGACACAAAAGTGACAGAAAGCTTCTTAGAGGCCCCAGAAGCAATGTCCTTGTGCTTTAAAAAAGCCAAGGAGAATGAAGCTTCTCTTCCTTTAGAGGAAGAATTTCAAGCCCTTCAGCAGGATATGGGCATTTCTGAGTTTGGTAAGGAACCTGTTCCCGAACTTGACCAAGAAAATGAAGAGGTCTCTATCAGCTTTTGGTATGATGCAGCGAAGTTGGAGGAGGATGAGAACCAGAAGGTAAATTATTGCTTCTGTTACCTGAATTAATTATTTCTTCAGTCTATTTGAATTATTTATTACTTTAGTTTGTTCCCTCCTGGTTCTTTGTCAATGCAGATAGAGCTTGATGACATTGATGGATTTCTTGGACGAGGTGGTGCTGGTCATGCAAGAGTTGGGCAAGATGTTGCTCTTGCACACTACGTCTCTTCTATCGACAAAAATATATTTATTATATATCATAGCAAGTACTGCAAGGATGTATAGATTCCACTCCTTACACTGAAAGCCCTATCTAGGTATACAAGGTATGCATTTATACCTTATAATATACATAAAGTCATGCTTATAGAGAAGTGTGCTGCCATCCGTATCTTTGGATACGGCCTTGGTTTTTGGCCTTCTCAAGTAGGTTATTTTCTATGTTATTCAAGCTATGTCCTAAGTGCAGGAGTGGAGGATGTAAAGTCACTCAAGGGCTATAGTCATAAGAGGTTTTTGCGTTATAAAGGAAAAATGCCTATCGAAGAGGGGGAGCAAGAAGAGAAGAGACTCAAGAGCAATTAGCTCTTTTGGTTGTAAATATTTTCACTGTAAATCTTCAATATAATGGAATGGTGCAATTATTTTTTATTTTCAAGTCAAAAAGCTTTACAACTTTCTTCTAAATGTTTACTTTCTAAGTAAAAAATGTTTACTTTATTCTAAATACTTTCAATTTCAAAGTGCTTTTTCTACGTCCAAATTCTTCCTATGCGTCTTCGTGAAGATCTCCATGCTACATGACGTGCTGGTCCTGTGCTAGCTTTCCACTTTAGGGATCTTCTCTGTTTGGCAATATTTCGTGTTGCCCCTTCTAGATTACTCATATGTGCCCTTTCCATGGATAATTTTGCCCAAAAGTGTATCTGTAAAACTAGTTAAACATCTCCTTGAGGTAATTTGTACGAGTCTTCTCTCCTCCATGTCGGGTGTTTTTAAAATATACTCCTCTAGCTTGATAGTGAGATTTCTCCATTCCTTGTGTGCTCCACATATCCAGAGAACCATACTCATTCATGAAGTATGCACCATGAGCATAAAGAATGTGTTGCAAAAAAATTAAGAGAGTTAGTAGTTATTCACACTCGTTTCTTAATATCCAGTAGGAAGGAACAAATATGTTTACCATGTAGTGCGTAATGTTGGTTTCACCCCATGTATCCGCCATGGACTTCGTAAAATTAGAAAGCTCGTCTTGAATTTTTTGTTGCTCCTTTGTGGTTGTCCTGCTTTTGCTCAAAAGTTTCACCACCTTATTGAAGTCTAACCAAACCTCCTCACGTAGAATTACAAGGCTTGAATTGGTGCAGGCAAATGTACATTTGCATAAATCCTTCCACAAGTTCCAAGTCTTGGTTGAGTTCTTGGCATTTTCTGGCTTCTCCAAAAAACGTCCTACTTTATTTCCACTCATGGACACTTGTTGTGCAACCTCATGATTCATGCCAGAGGTCTTTTTGTTAACAGTAATGTGCACATTGCCACCATGGCACCCGATTGAGTTGAGTAGTTGCTCTACTTTATGATGAGCTTCTTCTTGTCATTCTTTTCCTTCTTGCATGGTAAATGCACAGTCTATGTGACACTTGAGGAAACGGTCAAACACACGTAGCATGAATGCATGCAGTGTACAGAAGTGGAGATTCTTTAGGTTAAATGGAATTATAGGATTCCATTGTGGGTCTTTCAAATGCCTGTTTGGCTCAGCTAGCATGTTGGCAGACAAGACACCTCCAACCTAGTTACTAGCAACATAGTCCATGGGGCCGTGCTCAATATCTTGATTCTCAAGCATCCTCTTCTTTCCCAACTTTTGTGATACTCATTCGCTCTATCCTCTTTCCTTTCACAATCTGACACTCATCCATTTTCAACACAAAGCTAACTTTGTCTCATTCATTTGTGATACTCATTTGCTTTATCCTCTTTCCTTTCACAATCTGACACTCATCCATTTTCAACACAAAGCTAACTTTGTCACCTTGCATGACAAATAAAATTAAATAAGCTTTGATTTTTCATAGACTTTTTCAACTACTTTGCAAGAGATAAAAGTTACTTACAATTATTAGGTAATCCATAGAATAAGATCATAACTTTCTGAAGACGTTGTAGATCAACAAATATATTGTTGAACTTGTTGTAAGGAACCACAATATTACCATTATTGCCTCGCTTTTTTTCCCAAGCTCTAATGGTTAGCACATCATTGACGTAGTGGTACTCTCCAATCTTACGTTGCACATCTTCATTGCATGTCCTCTTTGCTAATCTTAATCTTCTTGGGGCAGGAAAAATATTTCATGTGATGCCTTGTTTGCGAAGTGTATCTTGCAGTAATTGATGGAGAGCCTAGTATCCTTTTGTGCTTATGCCCACTTCATCGCATGCATTCTGAATAAAATGTTAGTTATATCTTTCATTATCTCATTTGCAAGTATCTATTGTACCTTCTTGTAGCGTGGATCTCGAACTATGGAAAGAATGTCATGTTTTCTCACGCAGCTACGTAACATATCTCCAATATCTTGAGGACCATTATCACCACACGCATCTTTAAGAAAGGTCCTGTAATGAACTAACAAAGATTACTTATAGCAGCAATATTATATAATGAATTAACAGTTAATGAAAAAAATCAAACAATAGATATACTGTAATAAGAATAACTTATAACCAAAAATCAAACAAACCTTTCTACATGAATTCTTTGCTTGAGAGCACCACCACCAATTGCAAGTGTCTGAATGTTGTTCATTGTCCTCTTTCACTCTCTGGCTCCCATGGGTGTGCTCTTCATACACGAGATTATATCTAGTAACTTGAGGATGTGGTCCTCTTTCTCTTTGCCCTCTCTCTGTAGCTGTAAAATATTATTCTGTGCAATTTCGAGAGCTTGTTGCATGCTACTCAAAGTGACTTGCAAGCTATGAATTTGTGAGGTTAGAAATCGAACCTTCCATGCATCACATATACTTAAGCGTTTGCAATATCCAAGGAGCCCATTCTCACCCTCTCCAATAAAATGAATGAATGAGGATAGGTCTACGAAAGGTGGAGAGAAATTTGAAGAAGGATCATTAGGATATAAATACCCATCAACCCAAAGATCCACATTACAATGATCTTATTGTCCTCTTTCTTGCTTCTCCTGTGCGTTTAGACGTTCTTTTTTCTGATAGGTGCATATTCATTCAAGATGCGAATATGCAAGTCTACCTTCCTCACTCGTGATGAATTTGAGGTGTTTGTTATTTCTGTGAGTGCCATAGTAGACATAATGGAAGATGGTAGATAGCTTATGAGAGAAGGGCGAGAGAGAGAGAGAGAGAGAGAGAGAGAGAGAGAGAGAGAGAGAGAGAGAGAGAGAGAGAGAGAGAATCTTTTAGTTGTTGAGTCGGACAGAGAGGAGATGTGATAGTAATCAATGAAGAAAACGGTTTTTAGGTGGGTTTGCTATAAAATATAAATTAGCCTATCCGAAAATTTAAATTTAAATTAAACTTTTAAATAAAAAATGTAAGTTTTCCTTGTCTTTTAATGACTTAATTTAGAATTTGTGGGAACTTCAAAAACACAATGAAAGTGTATTAAATGAGATTGTCTTTTAATGATTTTTGATATGAAGGGGAGCTTCAGAAACGTAATGAAAGTGCATTAAATGTGATTGAAAGTTATTTTGAGATAATTATTTTGAATTGTGATAAAAAATATTTTTGGGGTCCCTATATGAACAAGATTGATGATGTTTCGAGAGTTTTAGTGGCTAGAAAGAGAATCCTAGAGTGAAAATCCTAGAGAGGGAAAACTAGAGAGATCCCCTACATTTAGGGCCAAAATTAGGCATCATTCATGAGGTTTGTCTCCTAAGCCTAAATAAAATTAGTCTTAATGCCTTAAAATTAGGGATCCTTATAGGGCCCTTTTTATGTTCAAATGCCCCCTAATGCTATGCACTCTTTGAGTTTTATCATCAGTACATATCTTGGGACAACACTACTACCTACAAGGCATAGAGTGTAGTTACAAAGTTTGGAACATGGCAAAACTCTACACCATAACACCCATTTTTAGTATCACACAGCCATGACTAACCCGATGAGGAACATGTTCATAGCACACCCACATCACACTCATGCATCCAAGGTTGGAGGGAGGTTTCCAATGAGGAAAATGACAGCATCCCCTTGTTTCCTTGCTCGTCAATTCTTGGATAAAAAAAGCCTTTCATCCCTAGCCTCACACAAACAACTCCAAAAGCCACTATCAATTGCAATTACATAGAATATTAATAATGATTGCCTATGAAGAGTGTTTACTCAGAGTATGCACAGCTTCAACGTCGATTGTTGTTGACTTGCAGGAGCCTTAGAATTGATAAGAGTCTTCATGCAGAAGTATGGGGATCATCTTGGTTCGGTTCAGCTCAAAGATCGCCATCATGGCATGGAGACGGGCACACAAGACCTTCTCTCACTTACAAATAGAGGCACATGCCTAAAACTAAAGGTTCTTTTTAATCACTACATTCGGGGTACTCTATTCAGTGACTGAAGCAATCAGGTTGTAAAGAAGCTTTCGTGATTTAGTTTGATGATGGCTTGCAAAACAAGGCTCAAAGTCACTGGAGATAAAGCTGGTTCTCACTTAACACACCTTCACTACTCTCAAACACTGGCGGAGGCTATACAAACAAAAATCAACACACAGAAAAAACTTTGCAGGTGCGGCAGAGCAGATACAATCAAAGAAACTCGCCACTGTGCTACTAGTGAGCAGCTAAACAAACAAGCAACACCTCTATACTCAGAGGTGGCAACCCCAACAAGAACACATATACATATATACATGCCTCTGCTCTGCGGGGCAGCTATACAAACAAAAAAAATACGCCTTCTCTACTCTGCCAGCGCCTCTCCTTTTATACTGTTAGAGCCTTGAAGATTTCCTCTAGCGGAATCGGCAACTCCATGATTATTTGTGCCAAATTTGGTAAACGCGTGCCCACCTCCTCGCTGATCCTCGAGTTGAAATTTTCCTAGGTTGAAGCTTTCTACTCCGCCTGTATCGACTCCCTCTGCTCGTCACATGGTTTCCCATACTTGATATACGAATTCACGAGGGTGTTGCACACAAAAGTATGTGAGGCCAAGCCCTTCCTCCATGCATCAACGTGTAAAGCATAGCCAAATGCCCCTCTACAACTGCTTCTTCCTTCCTTGCAAACTTGCAGCATGCTTGAAGAGCCATCACAAAGGTCCGTTTGTCTAGACCAAGACCCTCTTCCTAATGCTACCACATTTTCTATACATGCCCACAAAGGTGTTTCCAACAAACATATCTGCATCAAACACATCATCACATGCTAAAAAGGCTTCATTACCTCTTTAGTGGGTGGAGTATTGGGCATCCCAGTGCTACATGAACATGCATCTATATGTACATATGCCAAAAAACCACACTCAAAAACTCCTAACATCGTTTGTTGAGTAGCGCTATTTCATAGCGACAAAATTCCTCAACATCGCGAAAGCCTGGACGTTGCTAGAACATTGCTATGCCCCCAACGTGTTGTAGTGAGAGGACACCCTTAAGACTAAAGCCTAGTCGTCATCAACTAAGAAATTTGATAAACCTTGGTCTTGTAAACATGGTCATCTTTTTTGGTAAAATCTTGGTCTTGTAAACATGGTCAGTTTTGTCGTTAATCAGCTAAGAAATTTGATAAACCTTGGTCTTGTAAACATGGTCAGATTTGTTTGGTAAAATCTTAACTTACAATTTTTGACTACCAAGCATATTTTGGAATATTTTGTATTGTGTCTCATGAAAGGCAAGTTTAGGACCAAGTTATTATCAAAGTTTGAAACAATATAAGAGAGTATAAGGAGAGTTTTGATATCTACATATTGAATCTAGAGAGAGTTATTGCAACCTTTGGAAACATGACATGACATCTCTGACATTAGTTAAAAGATATAAATGTAGAATAAAGTCTCCATAACAAGGTAAAACCATATGACCAATCTTATGGATCAAGGGCTAATTATTAACACACCCTTGAATGATAGGAAAATAAAACTTAGTCTTTATCTAAAATCTATAGCCCTTCTACATATGTAGAGAGTCCCTATACCTTGGTCCAATTATGACATGCCATTTATTATGTGGCAGAGGTTATCAAGAAAGAAGTAGGTTAAAATTTTCCCAACTTATATGTCTATGATGAAGGGAATACTAGCGAAAGAAATATTATTGAACCAAAAGGTCCATGGACTTTTATATGAAGATAAAATCTTGAAAAATCCAAGAAATTAAGGAGGAGGGTCCCTTGTGCTCATTGTTCTAGGAAAAAGATGGAATGGACCAACTTTTCTATGTCATAAGACTTCTTTATCACATGTAAATAAGAAATTAGTTCGAATAAAAGGTTGACATGTATATACCCTTAAAATAAATTTTATTTGGTTTTCTTTGTATATAACAAGGTTTTTTTAATACATATGTGAAGGTTGTATTTGTGATGTAAAAAGGTGTGTGAGTAAAGGTAAAGTTTGTCATTATTTGACTCTATGGAATTTCATGGTATGTGATTTTATGCACTCACCCCTACGATTTGAATAATGATTATTTTGTTAACTAATTCATGAAATTTTTGAAAGTCGTACACTACTTCTCCTATAGAAGCCTTACACCAGTGAGATGGATCCCCGCTACTACTATAGACTTCTATGGAAGTCCAAATGACATGAATAAATAAGATAAGTTACAACTGAGTGAAGGGGAATATCTTGACAGAGATTGGGGCTAGTCGACGAGTGGACTTGAGCTTCTAAGGAAGAAAGGTTTCCCATTCACGGATACTGATAATGGATATATCTTTGGTTATGATGTCTTATGTAAAAATTATATTAAGCTTATTTGAACATCTATTTGAAGATTAATCTTTTTTTACACATGAATTTTTTTCTTATGAAGTTGAGGCCTCAAATTTAAATTCTTTAATAGGATACCTTATGCTATCTTTGATTTGTGTGCAACACATTTTTCTAGTACATTGGGGGCTCACATTGAGCTAAAGCCACCCTACAAAAATTATCTCTATTCTTTTATATAAACCTCACTTTGACCAAGTTAGTGAAACCTAAGCCAAAAATAGCTAAGGTAAATCCAAACATGTCAAAGGCTAACGTGGTGAAAGTAAAGTCATAGAACTTATTAAATCCACACATGTTAATGAGTGATGGATACTTATTTGAGAGGGAGTGTTGGAAGAGGAAACCATCAATTAAAGAGTGAGAAAAGGTTTAAAATATCCAAGGTCATTCTTGGTAATAACCATGATCACATTCACCACAAGTAAATGCCAAGGGTAGCCACATTTTGTGACCCTACATTCAAGGAGATGATTGAGGAGATAATGGGGGAGATTTAAATATACTCTAAAAACTCATGTTTCTTGAGCTCATATGTATGCCTATACTTTATAATCATCATTAGTACCCATTATTGAGATTGAATTGTAATTAAACCAAAGACATAAATAAAGGTCTAAAAACTATCCACTTTCTTGGTACAAAATTACCTTCAGGAGATTCAAGGGAACCACCCTTAAGTGAGATATACATGTGTTTCTAGAAGACGATATATTGCCACCCCTAAGTGAGATATACATATGTTTGTAGAAGAACATGTATTGCCACCCTTAAGTGAGAAATACATGTGTTTGTAGAAGAACATATATTTTCCAACAACCATGTCTATACTTTTATAGATATCCTTCCAACTTTAGCATTCCACACCTTAACTCCTTCTTGCTATAGTGTTTTGACATCCAAGGCCATTTATTCTTTCTCCAAATTCACATTCACAAAAATTTGATGATAAAACATTATCATTAAAATTTTGAATAATCTTGGTCAAAGCATAAACAACATAGTAGAGTTATTAAGGTTAATAAAGGACACAACTTCTTATGATCTTGTGTCTATAAAGTTCTCGGCCTTGTGAATGTATTGGACATTTGTTCGACACATGTGTAAGCTTGAAGGTCCTTTCCTTTTCCAACATCTTACACTTATAATGAATAAGAATAAGAAGTAGTATATTGTTCTTCAAGATTAGAAGGTAAGGCACATTAGATTAAAATTGAGTTTAACTACAAATATTCTTACAAAAGCTCGTGTATAGTGTAAATGTTTAGTGTAGAGAAGATAGTAGAATAGGTGCCAAAGGTGAATGTACTATAGAATGTATGGATAAAAAGTGTGCTTGAAATTTAATTGGAAATAAGTGGCAAAATAGGTATACTTATATTACGCTGCTCTGACAAACCATTTGCATTGGCAAAGTTATTGATTATACCTAGGGTGAATATGATTATAACCCACTAGGGCCTCCTATGATTGATGTGGATTCTATAGTCGATAAGTGTGGAGATGAATGTCTCCTATTTTAGTAGAATAGAGAAGATTATAGAGAGGGATTATTAAGGAGGCCCATGTTAAGAGGGGACCTCCCAAAAAGGATCCTAATGAAGGAAAATGTCTACTAGCAGTGTAGAATAGAGAATATTCTAGAGAGGGATTATTAAGGAGGCCCCTGTTGGCATAGGGACCTAATGAAGGAAAACTTCTACTAGCGGTGTAGAATAGAGAATATTCTAGAGAAGGATTATTAAGGAGGCCCCTGTTGGCACAAAGACCTCCCAGCAAGGGTCCTAATGAAGGAAAGTGTCTACTAGTGGTGTGTTTAAGTCCCTAGATTTCAGTAAGGAGATATCCCAATCATCTTCTGAGTTCCGAGTTTTCAATGGGGCCATAGTTAGGATGGATTGGTTAAACAAGTCCTAAGGAAGAGAATAGTTTTCCAGGATGAGGTAGAAAAAATATTAAGCAAGAAAACACTACAAGAACACAACCCCAAGTGTCATTCGAGGCAGGGGGAGTGAATGTAGATATTCAAATGATGAATGTTGATAATTGTTACAAATAGTGTCTTTACACATGCCTAAAGTGCAATACAATTTAAATGGTAAAAAACAATCTATTAAAAGATATTATACTTGCTCTCAAAAGTAGTGCTCAGATTGTATCTCCTGGTAGAGCGAGAATGTACATAGTTATCAACAAAGTCCACCACCTGAGATAACCACACCAATGGGAAATTTCTCCAAGCACGCATCAAACTGATGGTCCTGCCACTTTGCAGAATGGGTGTGTCGTATATAAGGGTAAATGTGCTCTCTAAAAGTAGTAGTGAACAATGCACATGGAGTATGTTTCTCCACGAGCTCCAACCTCCTAGATTGCCCCCCACCATCGAGTGCACACTACATACTCAGATTATTTCCATGTTTTTGGTCAAGCTCTCCATTGAAGCTTGAATGCACACATGTGAATATAATCCGAATTCAACAGTTGTGTATACATGAGAATTTCTGTCAAACACTTTTGAGGTAATGTATGCATATGTACATGTGATTTGGAACAAATCTACTTGCATTATAGAGTGTAAAAGTTTGGAACTGTGCATTGGAGCTACTTGTAGGAGAAGCTTTGCTTGCATCTTAATTTTGTTCCTGATTTGGATGTTCTTTTTACAGATTGCAACTTTGGTTTACGAGGTCAAAGATAACTCTTACGTATTGTGACAATGGTTATAGCCCTACATTAATCAATGGATCATGAAACAATCACACGAGACTCATCGCATCATCGACTTCAGTATCGTAAAATGACAAAGATATTCCTACTTTTCTCTCTTTTATATTCAAACAAACTAATGGTGGCCACTTTTACCACTGAAGGTGTATCTTTGGTCCACTCTCGATACCAAAGGTGTTATTTGAGAAATAGGGAAAGGGCACATTCCCTTGTGTTTATAAAACATTGGGGAGGACTGTGCCAACTCCCCGCCATACTTTTTTTTTTCACTCACACAAGCAAGCACAAAATTCGCATGACTTGAACAACAATGTGTAACTTAGTTTCAGATGTGCCAATTATCCTTTTTGTGAGGTACTTTAAGATCTCCATCAACCATAAGCATAGGCATGTGGTTAATCGATAGCGGTTGTGCCTCTAGCACCCTTTCCAAGTATGTTTACAGATTCATGTTTGTTTGATAAATTCAAGATATTTATAAGTAAAACTATACAGTTTTGTTTGTTAATTTTAAAATTTTCCTTCAAGATATGTCAATCAAAACCACCAAACATTTGCTATAGGTAACATGGCAAGCTGAAACTTGGGAAATACATGCCTAGGAAGAAGACGTTCTGTAGAAATTAGGACTTCATGTTTGTTTAAGCACAGTTGTGCACTATAAGGCTACCCAAGCATTCTTGTTTTGGGTTTCAATATATTGTTTAAGCACTATAAGGCTACCCAAGCATTCTTGTTTTGGGTTTCAATATATTGATTAAATCAATGAAAATGTAATTAACAAAAGAACCTTGACTAATTAAGGTTTTAATTTAGCAACTATGTGGATGTGAACACCTGTTTGTCTCTCTCTCGAGACATGTCGAGAAGCATGCAAAAGGGTGAGAAAGGTGATATTATATCGCATCTATCCTGTCTCCAGATTTACGCTTCTCATATTTGAATGGGTTGCATAGGTTGGTGAGGAGGATGATGAATTGTCAGCATTGTGCTCTCTCTCTCTCTCTCTCTCTCTCTCTCTCTCTCTCTCTCTCATGCATATGTCCAATAATCCACCGATGCAATATGGTCTCACATTGTTCATTTGGGTCACACGTAAGGCTTGCGCCTGGTCTTTACTTTCCTAAATATAAAAAGTAGGTCCCAGGCATGCCAAGCTTAGGTTGGTGGCCCCAATGGGCCTGATATCAGTCCATATTGCATCGGTCCCTTTTGCATAGCTGAAATTTCAAAAGATATAAAAAAAAGCTATATGAAACAACTACCCTTCCAATGGTGGATGTGGCATGCTCCTTCAACACTTTTGTGATTACATTGTCCAGTTGTGATATTCGCAAATGTGTAGGATCTTTGCACTACTTAAATAGCCTTATAGTTTAAAAAGGAAAACTTTGCTTTCTTATATTTTTTTCTAATTTTCCAAGATGTTTCCTGGTATCCAAAAGTGTGAAGACATAAATGAGAAGTGTTCTCACTAAGACTACGAGAATAGTTTGGAAACTTGACAGCAAGAATTAGTCTTTAAAAATCCTTTAAGATATAACTACAATCTATAGGCACTAAAAGAAAGAAAGTAGAGACAATCCTTTAAGATATAACTACAATCTATAGGCACTAAAAGAAAGAAAGTAGAGACAATGGTGTTAAAATATGGCATCTCAATGTGTGGGAATGGGTCCCTTTTATGACCGTAACCTATTTATTAGGTCATGGGTTGTTTATTGGGCCATGTGTAAGTGAGTAGGGTAGTCCCTCTCTTGCCTATATAAAGGCCATCTCCTCTTATTGTATTGTATCCAATCTTAGTGTTTATTATTGGTGCCCATTTGCTGGCTTCTCTACCCCTTGTAACCACATGCTATAATAAGAACTTCATCATTTCCTGCACAATCTCGCTTCCTCCTCTTTATTTTGTTATCACTTTTTCATGTGCACACTCTAACAAATTTTAATACACAAAGTAACTTAACTAAACCAATTTATTTCAAACAAGGTAAAAATTATGGTTGGCAAAGCATCAAGAGGATTTGTCTCGGCTTCAGAAAAACCATGGTTTTTCCAAATAAGCAAAGTCCTTACCCCCGTCACCTCTACAACCCCTCTATAAACCATAGGGCTAGGTTAATGTTAAACTCCCCACATTCAAGGGATGAGCTATAGGAGGTGCAAAAGATCGTGTGAAGAGGTTCAAAAGTCTATGTCAAAAAAGGCATTGATAAGGATGACACCAACCTAGCCCTCTTCCCATCTACTTTTGAAGATGAGACTTACGAATTGCAAGAGGAGAGAGTGAAGGACATGACAAGAAAAAAACATTCTAAGGTTATTAAAATGACTAAGATCACAACTCATTTAGGTATGCATTGATACAAGCAAAAAATCAAAATCAGATGTGCATATATGCTATCATTATAACCTATCTTATTCATAATCTTAATATGAAAAAGCCGTAAAGATAGTACCCATTCATTTATTCAAATCAACTTCCTGATTAATTTTGTCATGAACATAATTTTTGTCAAATCATCTAACACCAATCTACTTCTCTTAGATAATCTACCAACAAGAGGACATTGTCACTAGGCTATGTATTTGTACAACATTATGATTGTTCCTCTCCCTACAAATGCCTTGTCTTACCTTCGCTACTACTACTGCATTGGCCAAGTTGAGTTAAATGGTACATGTTTATGCATGAATCATTATTTGCCAAGCTATAAGTACATATGTACACCTCTAACCCTAGCACTTGTGTGCTAGGGTTAGGGTTTCTAAACAATAGTGTTAAAAAAAGCATGAAGCTAGACCAATGCCAAAGTTTCAATTTAGTCATCTACAGTCTTCTACAGTCTTGCTTTATAAGTCAATGAGGAGTGTCCCTTCAAATATAGTACGATAGAAAAATGATATGCTTATTACACAAACACCCCTTTCTAACACATCTAATGCATTATGCTACAAGGTGAAAAAAAATCACATATGGTACAAGGGTGCAATCACAGGCTTCCCCACCCAGGTAAACAAACCAGGCGCCTCAAGACCGGGATGTTTGCATCAACCCAGAACAATAAGAAAACAGTTAGAGAAATTTGATGGTTGTAGATGAGGGTAGAAAATGTCATACTGTGACTCAGCTTGCTGGATCTTCTTCTCCACATCATTGATTTGGCTTTGGACCTTGCCAGTCTCTTTGAATCCATGGTGTTGACAACCTCACAAGAGAGAGAATTCCTGAAATTTGCAAAATTACCCAAAAAAAAATCAAGAGGAGGTTTAATGTAAATCTTGGGGGTATGTCCCCAAGATATGAAACCAAAAATTTGTTATGGTTGCAACCTTGGTTGATGCGCTTTTGTAAAGGGTGATTAAGACAAAGCTACGCTTGAGAAAATCATATTTCCATATGCCCAAGGTCCAAATAATCCACCTAACCAATATGGGCTTAGATTGTCTATTTGGGCCACCTAACCTAAGGCTTGCATTTGGCCCTACTTTTCTAATAAAAAGTAGGTCCCAAGGACACGAGGCTTAGGGCTTAGATTGTCTATTTGGGCCACCTAACCTAAGGCTTGCATCTGGCCCTACTTTCCTAATAAAAAGTAGGGCCCAAGAACACGAGGCTTAGGTTTGGTGGCCCCAATTGGCCCGATCTCATTCTATATTGCATCGATGCCTTTTGCACTACTAAAATATCACTAAAATTTCAAGACATCAAAAAATAAGCTATATGAAAAAACTTCCCTTCCAACGGTGGACTTATGTGGCATGCACCTTCAACACTTTTGTGATTACATCGTCCAGTTGTGATATTATCAAATGTGTAGGATCCTTGCACTACTTAAATATCCTTAAAGTTTAAAAGAGAAAACTTTACTTTCTTATATTTTTTTCCTAATTTTCCAAGATGTTGCCTGGTATCCAAAATTTACACAAGAAGGGTAACCACATAAGAAGTAATAAAGCTTTAATTTTTACTATTAATGAGCTCTTAAAATAGCACAAATGACAACTCATATTATAGCATATGCATCATCTGACCAATGCTAATTACCATTGGCCTTTGCCTACCACCACTATGAGCATCATAATAAGGTCTATTTGCATGCCAAGACTATATATGCCTTTGCAACTCCAAGTTATAGATTACCCCTTTGACTCATGGGCCGGACTAGATTACATGAATCCCATTAGCCCCATTGGCCAAGGCACCCAAGCCCGATGTATAATAGTAGCCACTGATTATGCTACTAAATGCATTAGAACAAACCCCTGCCCTTAGTGCGACGGGGCCAAAATGACAGGTTTTTCCAAACACAAACATCACTTACATGAGGCGAACATCGCTTAAGCGACGTGTTTGAAATCAGGTAATGTTCCGTCTTGTAAATGTCAATCGCACTGGACATCGCATAAGTGACAGTTCATTTAGCATCGTTTACATGACGACGATAGTGATAGCTACATACTACAAAGTGTTGCTTACACGACATCACTTATACAAACGTTGCATAAGCGACGAACTAGGAAATGTTTTTAAAAAAAGTCAGATGGCTCCCACAAATTCGCGCAGGAGCCATCTGCATTCTCAGCTCAGCTCAAGAAGATGATCGAGTAGCACCCGCCACACGCCACTTGGGTCGCCTCTCCTCCCATATGCACTTTCCCTCCATCTAGGTAATGCTCCTTGACATTTGCATTGTTCTAATTTTTCCACATTTACAAGACCCTTGCAACCTCCTCTGTGTGCATGGCCACCTGCAACCTCCTATGTGCTTGGCCGCCTAGCTGGGCAAGTCCCCAGCTGCTCATACACATGCATGCATGACCATGTAAATCATACTGGATCGGCACCAAACTTTGCACACACATGCCCTAGAATTTTGTATTTCTCTACTTGTCGCCAACCTTCTCTTCTCTTTTGTGCCTTGTGTCCCCTATGCCGTTTTCATGTGTGATGGGTCAATTTTCATGCCGCCACCACAGACCACATTATGCATGATCCTCGATGTGCTACCACTACCAGCTTAACTAGTGTGATAGATACTTCTTTGAACCTCCAAAATTGATTTTCAAGCCACGGCTAGCAAAAAAAATGTAATCTCTAGTGAATTTATTTTTCTTGATGTTGAATAGTGCATTCTGAACTAAGTGCTTGACATTGTAAGTCATGCTTGACACAAATCCTGACACTTTTCTATCAACCAAGATAGCTTCCGACTTAGCCCTCTGATCCACTTGTTCAAAAATGACATCCTTAGTACTACCACAATCCAAAAGAAGTGTGACCAAGTAATCATTTAGATGCCCCCTAGCCTTAAACAACTCAGAATTACTAGCCTCCTTGACTAAAGCCCAAGAACTACTAGCCACATAGTATTCTCCACTCATAGGACTAGCTATGGTGAACTTTGAAGCACACTAATATGGATAGTGGGTGAGACCCCCTCGTGCTTAGCTTTTTGACCTTGCCCAAGGTTGAGACCCTAGTCTATGGAGCTTCAAACCTAGTGACTATGAAAGCTAGAATTGGTGTGCTACTACTAGCTAGAGTGTGCCCTATGGTTCACTCACTACTACTGACATTCTTGGGACACTTCGACTTAGAATGGCCTACTACATGACAATAAAAGCATCAGTTCTCCTATGCCAAGTGGACGCCGATATCTCCCTAGAGCAACAGTTAGCCCCTCTTCTTCTGAGCAATCGGAAGAAGTTACTATACTAGATTTCAATGAGGATTTCCTTAGCCGGCCAAGTAGTGGTGGCAAACCAAGTTCTTCTTGCCACCATGTGTGGTATATCACTTCTTGTTGGGCCTGCATTGGTCAGGTTCAATGATTGATCCACAGCTTTATGTGGGCTGGTGAGGATCATAGATTTGCAGCCATTTTACTACGATCTTGGAATCATCTCAGACCAAGCAACACTCTGAGAGGTGGTTGGTTTTTGAAGACTCACATTGGTGGATGGTACTTTAAAGGGTGGCTATCTTTAACACTCTACTTCATGTTCAATCACTGATGCAAAACCTTTTGGAATTAATGTGTGTGAGCCCAAGGGGCCTTTGTGTTACAAGTTCTTTTGAAGCGTGAGTGAGGTGGGAATGTAGATTAAATGTTTAAAGGGAAATAATTACAAAAATCATGAATATATCCCATTCTGTAATAGATCCGTTTGTGTTATAATGGAAGCTCAATGAAAATATGGGGTTCCATATCAATATCATTATCTTCTTCGGATTTATGTTCTTGATGCTTTTGATCGGCCTCCTCGAAATTGTTTTCTTCATTTTCATCATCGTCTTTTTCCAATGAGTCGATTTGAGGTAGTACTTGCACCTCATCCATAGTTTTGGCCTCAACATCTTGATATTGAAGGATATGTTTTAACAAGGGAAAACTTGTATAATATAACACCACTTTGGATCAATTCAATCAATGTGAAACACAACCTAAAATCACAAACCGGTGATTGGTTGGGTTACTAACAGTACTGCGGTAGTACGAAAGTATCTTTCTCAATTCCCAAACTTGGTGGAATCAATTTGGAAAAACCCATTTGGATGTTTCTCCATGTGTTAAAACCCTAAAGATCTCTCTAGCTAATCACTATGCATAAACACACATAATCCAGGCATACACTCATCCAACCGACCACCCTCGAGCCCAAGGATGCACACATCAATCATAATGAAGAACTACATACCTAACCTTACCAGTGTCCCATACCACCAAGACGTACGTCTTCAATCCAATAGCACATAGCTCTAGCATGAAATGGCAAGAGATTAGATATAATGCTCTACACAAGAGAACATCCCTTGAGAGTGCCCAATGATTCTATTTATAGGAGAGCTTTGAAGTGACTCTTGACCTTTTATTTCCAAAGTGACTCTTGACTTTCCATTTCCAGAGTGAATCTTGACCTTCCATTTCCATGTGTGAGCCTTGGTTGCCTGACCCTAACCCCAACCCCAACCCAAGGTCAGGTCTAACTGTTGTCCCACTAGAGCATGTTCCCATGCTCTCATGCTCACATGCCTAGGGTGGGTTAGCCTCCTAGTATATGCACATAATATAATGTGCACATAAAATGCTTCCCCTCTCTCAAAACATTTCACTCTTGCAAAGAAAAGAAGGAAACCTACACTGAACATTCTCAACTGAATCCCAAGTTAAATCCTCGATTTTTCTATCTTTCCATTGAATTTTAATCTCAGGATTAAGCGATTACAAAGTTTCCTTTCCCTAAATTCAAGAACATTTTTAGGTTCATTTCATGTGGAACATAGGATAAATCCTCGACCTCAACGCGTTCTTAAGGAGTAACTGTGTTATCCTCACCTTCCAGCTTCTCTTTCAGTCTGTTGACATGAAAGATTGAATGAACTCTAACATGTGGAGGTAGTTTTAGCTCATACGCAATTATGTCAATCTGACATATAACTTAGAATGAACCACAATATCTAGGAGATAATTTTGAGCACTTTCCTGTTGACAAAGTTTAAGAATCTTTAGGAATTTTTAGATAAACCAACACTCCTGGATCAAAAGACCGAGGTGAGCGTCCCCTATCAGTAAAAAACCGTGCTCTATCTTGAGCACTCCTGATAGAATCCTGAACTTGGGTCAGCATTTCTTGCGTATCACACAAGGAATCCCTAATGCATCAAGATCAATTTCCTTAAGACCAACATCAATAGGTGCCCTGGATTAATACCCATACATAAGCATGAACGGACTATAACCAGTACTTGTATGCTTAGAACTGTTATAGGTAAATTCCATCATTAGAAGACACTTTTCCAAACTCAATGGTTTTCCAAAGATATACACACGAAGCATATCCTCTAAAATCTCATTCACCCGCTCTGTTTTTCCATTAGATTGCGGGTGATCAGAGGAACTCATACTCAAAGTAGTTTCTAATTTTTTAAAAACTTGTTGTGAACCATTTGGAATAAAGTGGGAAGATATGGCATTATAATAGTAGGAACCAGGGAACCATTAGTGGCCCGATGAATTTCTCGCATTGGACACAAAAGTGACAGAAAGCTTCTTAGAGGCCCCAGAAGCAATGTCCTTGTGCTTTAAAAAAGCCAAGGAGAATGAAGCTTCTCTTCCTTCAGAGGAAGAATTTCAAGCCCTTCAGCAGGATATGGGCATTTCTGAGTTTGGTAAGGAACCTGTTCCCGAACTTGACCAAGAAAATGAAGAGGTCTCTATCAGCTTTTGGTATGATGCAGCGAAGTTGGAGGAGGATGAGAACCAGAAGGTAAATTATTGCTTCTGTTACCTGAATTAATTATTTCTTCAGTCTATTTGAATTATTTATTACTTTAGTTTGTTCCCTCCTGGTTCTTTGTCAATGCAGATAGAGCTTGATGACATTGATGGATTTCTTGGACGAGGTGGTGCTGGTCATGCAAGAGTTGGGCAAGATGTTGCTCTTGCACACTACGTCTCTTCTATCGACAAAAATATATTTATTATATATCATAGCAAGTACTGCAAGGATGTATAGATTCCACTCCTTACACTGAAAGCCCTATCTAGGTATACAAGGTATGCATTTATACCTTATAATATACATAAAGTCATGCTTATAGAGAAGTGTGCTGCCATCCGTATCTTTGGATACGGCCTTGGTTTTTGGCCTTCTCAAGTAGGTTATTTTCTATGTTATTCAAGCTATGTCCTAAGTGCAGGAGTGGAGGATGTAAAGTCACTCAAGGGCTATAGTCATAAGAGGTTTTTGCGTTATAAAGGAAAAATGCCTATCGAAGAGGGGGAGCAAGAAGAGAAGAGACTCAAGAGCAATTAGCTCTTTTGGTTGTAAATATTTTCACTGTAAATCTTCAATATAATGGAATGGTGCAATTATTTTTTATTTTCAAGTCAAAAAGCTTTACAACTTTCTTCTAAATGTTTACTTTCTAAGTAAAAAATGTTTACTTTATTCTAAATACTTTCAATTTCAAAGTGCTATTTCTACGTCCAAATTCTTCCTATGCGTCTTCGTGAAGATCTCCATGCTACATGACGTGCTGGTCCTGTGCTAGCTTTCCACTTTAGGGATCTTCTCTGTTTGGCAATATTTCGTGTTGCCCCTTCTAGATTACTCATATGTGCCCTTTCCATGGATAATTTTGCCCAAAAGTGTATCTGTAAAACTAGTTAAACATCTCCTTGAGGTAATTTGTACGAGTCTTCTCTCCTCCATGTCGGGTGTTTTTAAAATATACTCCTCTAGCTTGATAGTGAGATTTCTCCATTCCTTGTGTGCTCCACATATCCAGAGAACCATACTCATTCATGAAGTATGCACCATGAGCATAAAGAATGTGTTGCAAAAAAATTAAGAGAGTTAGTAGTTATTCACACTCGTTTCTTAATATCCAGTAGGAAGGAACAAATATGTTTACCATGTAGTGCGTAATGTTGGTTTCACCCCATGTATCCGCCATGGACTTCGTAAAATTAGAAAGCTCGTCTTGAATTTTTTGTTGCTCCTTTGTGGTTGTCCTGCTTTTGCTCAAAAGTTTCACCACCTTATTGAAGTCTAACCAAACCTCCTCACGTAGAATTACAAGGCTTGAATTGGTGCAGGCAAATGTACATTTGCATAAATCCTTCCACAAGTTCCAAGTCTTGGTTGAGTTCTTGGCATTTTCTGGCTTCTCCAAAAAACGTCCTACTTTATTTCCACTCATGGACACTTGTTGTGCAACCTCATGATTCATGCCAGAGGTCTTTTTGTTAACAGTAATGTGCACATTGCCACCATGGCACCCGATTGAGTTGAGTAGTTGCTCTACTTTATGATGAGCTTCTTCTTGTCATTCTTTTCCTTCTTGCATGGTAAATGCACAGTCTATGTGACACTTGAGGAAACGGTCAAACACACGTAGCATGAATGCATGCAGTGTACAGAAGTGGAGATTCTTTAGGTTAAATGGAATTATAGGATTCCATTGTGGGTCTTTCAAATGCCTGTTTGGCTCAGCTAGCATGTTGGCAGACAAGACACCTCCAACCTAGTTACTAGCAACATAGTCCATGGGGCCGTGCTCAATATCTTGATTCTCAAGCATCCTCTTCTTTCCCAACTTTTGTGATACTCATTCGCTCTATCCTCTTTCCTTTCACAATCTGACACTCATCCATTTTCAACACAAAGCTAACTTTGTCTCATTCATTTGTGATACTCATTTGCTTTATCCTCTTTCCTTTCACAATCTGACACTCATCCATTTTCAACACAAAGCTAACTTTGTCACCTTGCATGACAAATAAAATTAAATAAGCTTTGATTTTTCATAGACTTTTTCAACTACTTTGCAAGAGATAAAAGTTACTTACAATTATTAGGTAATCCATAGAATAAGATCATAACTTTCTGAAGACGTTGTAGATCAACAAATATATTGTTGAACTTGTTGTAAGGAACCACAATATTACCATTATTGCCTCGCTTTTTTTCCCAAGCTCTAATGGTTAGCACATCATTGACGTAGTGGTACTCTCCAATCTTACGTTGCACATCTTCATTGCATGTCCTCTTTGCTAATCTTAATCTTCTTGGGGCAGGAAAAATATTTCATGTGATGCCTTGTTTGCGAAGTGTATCTTGCAGTAATTGATGGAGAGCCTAGTATCCTTTTGTGCTTATGCCCACTTCATCGCATGCATTCTGAATAAAATGTTAGTTATATCTTTCATTATCTCATTTGCAAGTATCTATTGTACCTTCTTGTAGCGTGGATCTCGAACTATGGAAAGAATGTCATGTTTTCTCACGCAGCTACGTAACATATCTCCAATATCTTGAGGACCATTATCACCACACGCATCTTTAAGAAAGGTCCTGTAATGAACTAACAAAGATTACTTATAGCAGCAATATTATATAATGAATTAACAGTTAATGAAAAAAATCAAACAATAGATATACTGTAATAAGAATAACTTATAACCAAAAATCAAACAAACCTTTCTACATGAATTCTTTGCTTGAGAGCACCACCACCAATTGCAAGTGTCTGAATGTTGTTCATTGTCCTCTTTCACTCTCTGGCTCCCATGGGTGTGCTCTTCATACACGAGATTATATCTAGTAACTTGAGGATGTGGTCCTCTTTCTCTTTGCCCTCTCTCTGTAGCTGTAAAATATTATTCTGTGCAATTTCGAGAGCTTGTTGCATGCTACTCAAAGTGACTTGCAAGCTATGAATTTGTGAGGTTAGAAATTGAACCTTCCATGCATCACATATACTTAAGCGTTTGCAATATCCAAGGAGCCCATTCTCACCCTCTCCAATAAAATGAATGAATGAGGATAGGTCTACGAAAGGTGGAGAGAAATTTGAAGAAGGATCATTAGGATATAAATACCCATCAACCCAAAGATCCACATTACAATGATCTTATTGTCCTCTTTCTTGCTTCTCCTGTGCGTTTAGACGTTCTTTTTTCTGATAGGTGCATATTCATTCAAGATGCGAATATGCAAGTCTACCTTCCTCACTCGTGATGAATTTGAGGTGTTTGTTATTTCTGTGAGTGCCATAGTAGACATAATGGAAGATGGTAGATAGCTTATGAGAGAAGGGCTTGAGAGAGAGAGAGAGAGAGAGAGAGAGAGAGAGAGAGAGAGAGAGAGAATCTTTTAGTTGTTGAGTCGGACAGAGAGGAGATGTGATAGTAATCAATGAAGAAAACGGTTTTTAGGTGGGTTTGCTATAAAATATAAATTAGCCTATCCGAAAATTTAAATTTAAATTAAACTTTTAAATAAAAAATGTAAGTTTTCCTTGTCTTTTAATGACTTAATTTAGAATTTGTGGGAACTTCAAAAACACAATGAAAGTGTATTAAATGAGATTGTCTTTTAATGATTTTTGATATGAAGGGGAGCTTCAGAAACGTAATGAAAGTGCATTAAATGTGATTGAAAGTTATTTTGAGATAATTATTTTGAATTGTGATAAAAAATATTTTTGGGGTCCCTATATGAACAAGATTGATGATGTTTCGAGAGTTTTAGTGGCTAGAAAGAGAATCCTAGAGTGAAAATCCTAGAGAGGGAAAACTAGAGAGATCCCCTACATTTAGGGCCAAAATTAGGCATCATTCATGAGGTTTGTCTCCTAAGCCTAAATAAAATTAGTCTTAATGCCTTAAAATTAGGGATCCTTATAGGGCCCTTTTTATGTTCAAATGCCCCCTAATGCTATGCACTCTTTGAGTTTTATCATCAGTACATATCTTGGGACAACACTACTACCTACAAGGCATAGAGTGTAGTTACAAAGTTTGGAACATGGCAAAACTCTACACCATAACACCCATTTTTAGTATCACACAGCCATGACTAACCCGATGAGGAACATGTTCATAGCACACCCACATCACACTCATGCATCCAAGGTTGGAGGGAGGTTTCCAATGAGGAAAATGACAGCATCCCCTTGTTTCCTTGCTCGTCAATTCTTGGATAAAAAAAGCCTTTCATCCCTAGCCTCACACAAACAACTCCAAAAGCCACTATCAATTGCAATTACATAGAATATTAATAATGATTGCCTATGAAGAGTGTTTACTCAGAGTATGCACAGCTTCAACGTCGATTGTTGTTGACTTGCAGGAGCCTTAGAATTGATAAGAGTCTTCATGCAGAAGTATGGGGATCATCTTGGTTCGGTTCAGCTCAAAGATCGCCATCATGGCATGGAGACGGGCACACAAGACCTTCTCTCACTTACAAATAGAGGCACATGCCTAAAACTAAAGGTTCTTTTTAATCACTACATTCGGGGTACTCTATTCAGTGACTGAAGCAATCAGGTTGTAAAGAAGCTTTCGTGATTTAGTTTGATGATGGCTTGCAAAACAAGGCTCAAAGTCACTGGAGATAAAGCTGGTTCTCACTTAACACACCTTCACTACTCTCAAACACTGGCGGAGGCTATACAAACAAAAATCAACACACAGAAAAAACTTTGCAGGTGCGGCAGAGCAGATACAATCAAAGAAACTCGCCACTGTGCTACTAGTGAGCAGCTAAACAAACAAGCAACACCTCTATACTCAGAGGTGGCAACCCCAACAAGAACACATATACATATATACATGCCTCTGCTCTGCGGGGCAGCTATACAAACAAAAAAAATACGCCTTCTCTACTCTGCCAGCGCCTCTCCTTTTATACTGTTAGAGCCTTGAAGATTTCCTCTAGCGGAATCGGCAACTCCATGATTATTTGTGCCAAATTTGGTAAACGCGTGCCCACCTCCTCGCTGATCCTCGAGTTGAAATTTTCCTAGGTTGAAGCTTTCTACTCCGCCTGTATCGACTCCCTCTGCTCGTCACATGGTTTCCCATACTTGATATACGAATTCACGAGGGTGTTGCACACAAAAGTATGTGAGGCCAAGCCCTTCCTCCATGCATCAACGTGTAAAGCATAGCCAAATGCCCCTCTACAACTGCTTCTTCCTTCCTTGCAAACTTGCAGCATGCTTGAAGAGCCATCACAAAGGTCCGTTTGTCTAGACCAAGACCCTCTTCCTAATGCTACCACATTTTCTATACATGCCCACAAAGGTGTTTCCAACAAACATATCTGCATCAAACACATCATCACATGCTAAAAAGGCTTCATTACCTCTTTAGTGGGTGGAGTATTGGGCATCCCAGTGCTACATGAACATGCATCTATATGTACATATGCCAAAAAACCACACTCAAAAACTCCTAACATCGTTTGTTGAGTAGCGCTATTTCATAGCGACAAAATTCCTCAACATCGCGAAAGCCTGGACGTTGCTAGAACATTGCTATGCCCCCAACGTGTTGTAGTGAGAGGACACCCTTAAGACTAAAGCCTAGTCGTCATCAACTAAGAAATTTGATAAACCTTGGTCTTGTAAACATGGTCATCTTTTTTGGTAAAATCTTGGTCTTGTAAACATGGTCAGTTTTGTCGTTAATCAGCTAAGAAATTTGATAAACCTTGGTCTTGTAAACATGGTCAGATTTGTTTGGTAAAATCTTAACTTACAATTTTTGACTACCAAGCATATTTTGGAATATTTTGTATTGTGTCTCATGAAAGGCAAGTTTAGGACCAAGTTATTATCAAAGTTTGAAACAATATAAGAGAGTATAAGGAGAGTTTTGATATCTACATACTGAATCTAGAGAGAGTTATTGCAACCTTTGGAAACATGACATGACATCTCTGACATTAGTTAAAAGATATAAATGTAGAATAAAGTCTCCGTAACAAGGTAAAACCATATGACCAATCTTATGGATCAAGGGCTAATTATTAACACACCCTTGAATGATAGGAAAATAAAACTTAGTCTTTATCTAAAATCTATAGCCCTTCTACATATGTAGAGAGTCCCTATACCTTGGTCCAATTATGACATGCCATTTATTATGTGGCAGAGGTTATCAAGAAAGAAGTAGGTTAAAATTTTCCCAACTTATATGTCTATGATGAAGGGAATACTAGCGAAAGAAATATTATTGAACCAAAAGGTCCATGGACTTTTATATGAAGATAAAATCTTGAAAAATCCAAGAAATTAAGGAGGAGGGTCCCTTGTGCTCATTGTTCTAGGAAAAAGATGGAATGGACCAACTTTTCTATGTCATAAGACTTCTTTATCACATGTAAATAAGAAATTAGTTCGAATAAAAGGTTGACATGTATATACCCTTAAAATAAATTTTATTTGGTTTTCTTTGTATATAACAAGGTTTTTTTAATACATATGTGAAGGTTGTATTTGTGATGTAAAAAGGTGTGTGAGTAAAGGTAAAGTTTGTCATTATTTGACTCTATGGAATTTCATGGTATGTGATTTTATGCACTCACCCCTACGATTTGAATAATGATTATTTTGTTAACTAATTCATGAAATTTTTGAAAGTCGTACACTACTTCTCCTATAGAAGCCTTACACCAGTGAGATGGATCCCCGCTACTACTATAGACTTCTATGGAAGTCCAAATGACATGAATAAATAAGATAAGTTACAACTGAGTGAAGGGGAATATCTTGACAGAGATTGGGGCTAGTCGACGAGTGGACTTGAGCTTCTAAGGAAGAAAGGTTTCCCATTCACGGATACTGATAATGGATATATCTTTGGTTATGATGTCTTATGTAAAAATTATATTAAGCTTATTTGAACATCTATTTGAAGATTAATCTTTTTTTACACATGAATTTTTTTCTTATGAAGTTGAGGCCTCAAATTTAAATTCTTTAATAGGATACCTTATGCTATCTTTGATTTGTGTGCAACACATTTTTCTAGTACATTGGGGGCTCACATTGAGCTAAAGCCACCCTACAAAAATTATCTCTATTCTTTTATATAAACCTCACTTTGACCAAGTTAGTGAAACCTAAGCCAAAAATAGCTAAGGTAAATCCAAACATGTCAAAGGCTAACGTGGTGAAAGTAAAGTCATAGAACTTATTAAATCCACACATGTTAATGAGTGATGGATACTTATTTGAGAGGGAGTGTTGGAAGAGGAAACCATCAATTAAAGAGTGAGAAAAGGTTTAAAATATCCAAGGTCATTCTTGGTAATAACCATGATCACATTCACCACAAGTAAATGCCAAGGGTAGCCACATTTTGTGACCCTACATTCAAGGAGATGATTGAGGAGATAATGGGGGAGATTTAAATATACTCTAAAAACTCATGTTTCTTGAGCTCATATGTATGCCTATACTTTATAATCATCATTAGTACCCATTATTGAGATTGAATTGTAATTAAACCAAAGACATAAATAAAGGTCTAAAAACTATCCACTTTCTTGGTACAAAATTACCTTCAGGAGATTCAAGGGAACCACCCTTAAGTGAGATATACATGTGTTTCTAGAAGACGATATATTGCCACCCCTAAGTGAGATATACATATGTTTGTAGAAGAACATGTATTGCCACCCTTAAGTGAGAAATACATGTGTTTGTAGAAGAACATATATTTTCCAACAACCATGTCTATACTTTTATAGATATCCTTCCAACTTTAGCATTCCACACCTTAACTCCTTCTTGCTATAGTGTTTTGACATCCAAGGCCATTTATTCTTTCTCCAAATTCACATTCACAAAAATTTGATGATAAAACATTATCATTAAAATTTTGAATAATCTTGGTCAAAGCATAAACAACATAGTAGAGTTATTAAGGTTAATAAAGGACACAACTTCTTATGATCTTGTGTCTATAAAGTTCTCGGCCTTGTGAATGTATTGGACATTTGTTCGACACATGTGTAAGCTTGAAGGTCCTTTCCTTTTCCAACATCTTACACTTATAATGAATAAGAATAAGAAGTAGTATATTGTTCTTCAAGATTAGAAGCTAAGGCACATTAGATTAAAATTGAGTTTAACTACAAATATTCTTACAAAAGCTCGTGTATAGTGTAAATGTTTAGTGTAGAGAAGATAGTAGAATAGGTGCCAAAGGTGAATGTACTATAGAATGTATGGATAAAAAGTGTGCTTGAAATTTAATTGGAAATAAGTGGCAAAATAGGTATACTTATATTACGCTGCTCTGACAAACCATTTGCATTGGCAAAGTTATTGATTATACCTAGGGTGAATATGATTATAACCCACTAGGGCCTCCTATGATTGATGTGGATTCTATAGTCGATAAGTGTGGAGATGAATGTCTCCTATTTTAGTAGAATAGAGAAGATTATAGAGAGGGATTATTAAGGAGGCCCATGTTAAGAGGGGACCTCCCAAAAAGGATCCTAATGAAGGAAAATGTCTACTAGCAGTGTAGAATAGAGAATATTCTAGAGAGGGATTATTAAGGAGGCCCCTGTTGGCATAGGGACCTAATGAAGGAAAACTTCTACTAGCGGTGTAGAATAGAGAATATTCTAGAGAAGGATTATTAAGGAGGCCCCTGTTGGCACAAAGACCTCCCAGCAAGGGTCCTAATGAAGGAAAGTGTCTACTAGTGGTGTGTTTAAGTCCCTAGATTTCAGTAAGGAGATATCCCAATCATCTTCTGAGTTCCGAGTTTTCAATGGGGCCATAGTTAGGATGGATTGGTTAAACAAGTCCTAAGGAAGAGAATAGTTTTCCAGGATGAGGTAGAAAAAATATTAAGCAAGAAAACACTACAAGAACACAACCCCAAGTGTCATTCGAGGCAGGGGGAGTGAATGTAGATATTCAAATGATGAATGTTGATAATTGTTACAAATAGTGTCTTTACACATGCCTAAAGTGCAATACAATTTAAATGGTAAAAAACAATCTATTAAAAGATATTATACTTGCTCTCAAAAGTAGTGCTCAGATTGTATCTCCTGGTAGAGCGAGAATGTACATAGTTATCAACAAAGTCCACCACCTGAGATAACCACACCAATGGGAAATTTCTCCAAGCACGCATCAAACTGATGGTCCTGCCACTTTGCAGAATGGGTGTGTCGTATATAAGGGTAAATGTGCTCTCTAAAAGTAGTAGTGAACAATGAACATGGAGTATGTTTCTCCACGAGCTCCAACCTCCTAGATTGCCCCCCACCATCGAGTGCACACTACATACTCAGATTATTTCCATGTTTTTGGTCAAGCTCTCCATTGAAGCTTGAATGCACACATGTGAATATAATCCGAATTCAACAGTTGTGTATACATGAGAATTTCTGTCAAACACTTTTGAGGTAATGTATGCATATGTACATGTGATTTGGAACAAATCTACTTGCATTATAGAGTGTAAAAGTTTGGAACTGTGCATTGGAGCTACTTGTAGGAGAAGCTTTGCTTGCATCTTAATTTTGTTCCTGATTTGGATGTTCTTTTTACAGATTGCAACTTTGGTTTACGAGGTCAAAGATAACTCTTACGTATTGTGACAATGGTTATAGCCCTACATTAATCAATGGATCATGAAACAATCACACGAGACTCATCGCATCATCGACTTCAGTATCGTAAAATGACAAAGATATTCCTACTTTTCTCTCTTTTATATTCAAACAAACTAATGGTGGCCACTTTTACCACTGAAGGTGTATCTTTGGTCCACTCTCGATACCAAAGGTGTTATTTGAGAAATAGGGAAAGGGCACATTCCCTTGTGTTTATAAAACATTGGGGAGGACTGTGCCAACTCCCCGCCATACTTTTTTTTTTCACTCACACAAGCAAGCACAAAATTCGCATGACTTGAACAACAATGTGTAACTTAGTTTCAGATGTGCCAATTATCCTTTTTGTGAGGTACTTTAAGATCTCCATCAACCATAAGCATAGGCATGTGGTTAATCGATAGCGGTTGTGCCTCTAGCACCCTTTCCAAGTATGTTTACAGATTCATGTTTGTTTGATAAATTCAAGATATTTATAAGTAAAACTATACAGTTTTGTTTGTTAATTTTAAAATTTTCCTTCAAGATATGTCAATCAAAACCACCAAACATTTGCTATAGGTAACATGGCAAGCTGAAACTTGGGAAATACATGCCTAGGAAGAAGACGTTCTGTAGAAATTAGGACTTCATGTTTGTTTAAGCACAGTTGTGCACTATAAGGCTACCCAAGCATTCTTGTTTTGGGTTTCAATATATTGTTTAAGCACTATAAGGCTACCCAAGCATTCTTGTTTTGGGTTTCAATATATTGATTAAATCAATGAAAATGTAATTAACAAAAGAACCTTGACTAATTAAGGTTTTAATTTAGCAACTATGTGGATGTGAACACCTGTTTGTCTCTCTCTCGAGACATGTCGAGAAGCATGCAAAAGGGTGAGAAAGGTGATATTATATCGCATCTATCCTGTCTCCAGATTTACGCTTCTCATATTTGAATGGGTTGCATAGGTTGGTGAGGAGGATGATGAATTGTCAGCATTGTGCTCTCTCTCTCTCTCTCTCTCTCTCTCTCTCTCTCTCTCTCTCTCATGCATATGTCCAATAATCCACCGATGCAATATGGTCTCACATTGTTCATTTGGGTCACACGTAAGGCTTGCGCCTGGTCTTTACTTTCCTAAATATAAAAAGTAGGTCCCAGGCATGCCAAGCTTAGGTTGGTGGCCCCAATGGGCCTGATATCAGTCCATATTGCATCGGTCCCTTTTGCATAGCTGAAATTTCAAAAGATATAAAAAAAAGCTATATGAAACAACTACCCTTCCAATGGTGGATGTGGCATGCTCCTTCAACACTTTTGTGATTACATTGTCCAGTTGTGATATTCGCAAATGTGTAGGATCTTTGCACTACTTAAATAGCCTTATAGTTTAAAAAGGAAAACTTTGCTTTCTTATATTTTTTTCTAATTTTCCAAGATGTTTCCTGGTATCCAAAAGTGTGAAGACATAAATGAGAAGTGTTCTCACTAAGACTACGAGAATAGTTTGGAAACTTGACAGCAAGAATTAGTCTTTAAAAATCCTTTAAGATATAACTACAATCTATAGGCACTAAAAGAAAGAAAGTAGAGACAATCCTTTAAGATATAACTACAATCTATAGGCACTAAAAGAAAGAAAGTAGAGACAATGGTGTTAAAATATGGCATCTCAATGTGTGGGAATGGGTCCCTTTTATGACCGTAACCTATTTATTAGGTCATGGGTTGTTTATTGGGCCATGTGTAAGTGAGTAGGGTAGTCCCTCTCTTGCCTATATAAAGGCCATCTCCTCTTATTGTATTGTATCCAATCTTAGTGTTTATTATTGGTGCCCATTTGCTGGCTTCTCTACCCCTTGTAACCACATGCTATAATAAGAACTTCATCATTTCCTGCACAATCTCGCTTCCTCCTCTTTATTTTGTTATCACTTTTTCATGTGCACACTCTAACAAATTTTAATACACAAAGTAACTTAACTAAACCAATTTATTTCAAACAAGGTAAAAATTATGGTTGGCAAAGCATCAAGAGGATTTGTCTCGGCTTCAGAAAAACCATGGTTTTTCCAAATAAGCAAAGTCCTTACCCCCGTCACCTCTACAACCCCTCTATAAACCATAGGGCTAGGTTAATGTTAAACTCCCCACATTCAAGGGATGAGCTATAGGAGGTGCAAAAGATCGTGTGAAGAGGTTCAAAAGTCTATGTCAAAAAAGGCATTGATAAGGATGACACCAACCTAGCCCTCTTCCCATCTACTTTTGAAGATGAGACTTACGAATTGCAAGAGGAGAGAGTGAAGGACATGACAAGAAAAAAACATTCTAAGGTTATTAAAATGACTAAGATCACAACTCATTTAGGTATGCATTGATACAAGCAAAAAATCAAAATCAGATGTGCATATATGCTATCATTATAACCTATCTTATTCATAATCTTAATATGAAAAAGCCGTAAAGATAGTACCCATTCATTTATTCAAATCAACTTCCTGATTAATTTTGTCATGAACATAATTTTTGTCAAATCATCTAACACCAATCTACTTCTCTTAGATAATCTACCAACAAGAGGACATTGTCACTAGGCTATGTATTTGTACAACATTATGATTGTTCCTCTCCCTACAAATGCCTTGTCTTACCTTCGCTACTACTACTGCATTGGCCAAGTTGAGTTAAATGGTACATGTTTATGCATGAATCATTATTTGCCAAGCTATAAGTACATATGTACACCTCTAACCCTAGCACTTGTGTGCTAGGGTTAGGGTTTCTAAACAATAGTGTTAAAAAAAGCATGAAGCTAGACCAATGCCAAAGTTTCAATTTAGTCATCTACAGTCTTCTACAGTCTTGCTTTATAAGTCAATGAGGAGTGTCCCTTCAAATATAGTACGATAGAAAAATGATATGCTTATTACACAAACACCCCTTTCTAACACATCTAATGCATTATGCTACAAGGTGAAAAAAAATCACATATGGTACAAGGGTGCAATCACAGGCTTCCCCACCCAGGTAAACAAACCAGGCGCCTCAAGACCGGGATGTTTGCATCAACCCAGAACAATAAGAAAACAGTTAGAGAAATTTGATGGTTGTAGATGAGGGTAGAAAATGTCATACTGTGACTCAGCTTGCTGGATCTTCTTCTCCACATCATTGATTTGGCTTTGGACCTTGCCAGTCTCTTTGAATCCATGGTGTTGACAACCTCACAAGAGAGAGAATTCCTGAAATTTGCAAAATTACCCAAAAAAAAATCAAGAGGAGGTTTAATGTAAATCTTGGGGGTATGTCCCCAAGATATGAAACCAAAAATTTGTTATGGTTGCAACCTTGGTTGATGCGCTTTTGTAAAGGGTGATTAAGACAAAGCTACGCTTGAGAAAATCATATTTCCATATGCCCAAGGTCCAAATAATCCACCTAACCAATATGGGCTTAGATTGTCTATTTGGGCCACCTAACCTAAGGCTTGCATTTGGCCCTACTTTTCTAATAAAAAGTAGGGCCCAAGGACACGAGGCTTAGGGCTTAGATTGTCTATTTGGGCCACCTAACCTAAGGCTTGCATCTGGCCCTACTTTCCTAATAAAAAGTAGGGCCCAAGAACACGAGGCTTAGGTTTGGTGGCCCCAATTGGCCCGATCTCATTCTATATTGCATCGATGCCTTTTGCACTACTAAAATATCACTAAAATTTCAAGACATCAAAAAATAAGCTATATGAAAAAACTTCCCTTCCAACGGTGGACTTATGTGGCATGCACCTTCAACACTTTTGTGATTACATCGTCCAGTTGTGATATTATCAAATGTGTAGGATCCTTGCACTACTTAAATATCCTTAAAGTTTAAAAGAGAAAACTTTACTTTCTTATATTTTTTTCCTAATTTTCCAAGATGTTGCCTGGTATCCAAAATTTACACAAGAAGGGTAACCACATAAGAAGTAATAAAGCTTTAATTTTTACTATTAATGAGCTCTTAAAATAGCACAAATGACAACTCATATTATAGCATATGCATCATCTGACCAATGCTAATTACCATTGGCCTTTGCCTACCACCACTATGAGCATCATAATAAGGTCTATTTGCATGCCAAGACTATATATGCCTTTGCAACTCCAAGTTATAGATTACCCCTTTGACTCATGGGCCGGACTAGATTACATGAATCCCATTAGCCCCATTGGCCAAGGCACCCAAGCCCGATGTATAATAGTAGCCACTGATTATGCTACTAAATGCATTAGAACAAACCCCTGCCCTTAGTGCGACGGGGCCAAAATGACAGGTTTTTCCAAACACAAACATCACTTACATGAGGCGAACATCGCTTAAGCGACGTGTTTGAAATCAGGTAATGTTCCGTCTTGTAAATGTCAATCGCACTGGACATCGCATAAGTGACAGTTCATTTAGCATCGTTTACATGACGACGATAGTGATAGCTACATACTACAAAGTGTTTCTTACACGACATCACTTATACAAACGTTGCATAAGCGACGAACTAGGAAATGTTTTTAAAAAAAGTCAGATGGCTCCCACAAATTCGCGCAGGAGCCATCTGCATTCTCAGCTCAGCTCAAGAAGATGATCGAGTAGCACCCGCCACACGCCACTTGGGTCGCCTCTCCTCCCATATGCACTTTCCCTCCATCTAGGTAATGCTCCTTGACATTTGCATTGTTCTAATTTTTCCACATTTACAAGACCCTTGCAACCTCCTCTGTGTGCATGGCCACCTGCAACCTCCTATGTGCTTGGCCGCCTAGCTGGGCAAGTCCCCAGCTGCTCATACACATGCATGCATGACCATGTAAATCATACTGGATCGGCACCAAACTTTGCACACACATGCCCTAGAATTTTGTATTTCTCTACTTGTCGCCAACCTTCTCTTCTCTTTTGTGCCTTGTGTCCCCTATGCCGTTTTCATGTGTGATGGGTCAATTTTCATGCCGCCACCACAGACCACATTATGCATGATCCTCGATGTGCTACCACTACCAGCTTAACTAGTGTGATAGATACTTCTTTGAACCTCCAAAATTGATTTTCAAGCCACGGCTAGCAAAAAAAATGTAATCTCTAGTGAATTTATTTTTCTTGATGTTGAATAGTGCATTCTGAACTAAGTGCTTGACATTGTAAGTCATGCTTGACACAAATCCTGACACTTTTCTATCAACCAAGATAGCTTCCGACTTAGCCCTCTGATCCACTTGTTCAAAAATGACATCCTTAGTACTACCACAATCCAAAAGAAGTGTGACCAAGTAATCATTTAGATGCCCCCTAGCCTTAAACAACTCAGAATTACTAGCCTCCTTGACTAAAGCCCAAGAACTACTAGCCACATAGTATTCTCCACTCATAGGACTAGCTATGGTGAACTTTGAAGCACACTAATATGGATAGTGGGTGAGACCCCCTCGTGCTTAGCTTTTTGACCTTGCCCAAGGTTGAGACCCTAGTCTATGGAGCTTCAAACCTAGTGACTATGAAAGCTAGAATTGGTGTGCTACTACTAGCTAGAGTGTGCCCTATGGTTCACTCACTACTACTGACATTCTTGGGACACTTCGACTTAGAATGGCCTACTACATGACAATAAAAGCATCAGTTCTCCTATGCCAAGTGGACGCCGATATCTCCCTAGAGCAACAGTTAGCCCCTCTTCTTCTGAGCAATCGGAAGAAGTTACTATACTAGATTTCAATGAGGATTTCCTTAGCCGGCCAAGTAGTGGTGGCAAACCAAGTTCTTCTTGCCACCATGTGTGGTATATCACTTCTTGTTGGGCCTGCATTGGTCAGGTTCAATGATTGATCCACAGCTTTATGTGGGCTGGTGAGGATCATAGATTTGCAGCCATTTTACTACGATCTTGGAATCATCTCAGACCAAGCAACACTCTGAGAGGTGGTTGGTTTTTGAAGACTCACATTGGTGGATGGTACTTTAAAGGGTGGCTATCTTTAACACTCTACTTCATGTTCAATCACTGATGCAAAACCTTTTGGAATTAATGTGTGTGAGCCCAAGGGGCCTTTGTGTTACAAGTTCTTTTGAAGCGTGAGTGAGGTGGGAATGTAGATTAAATGTTTAAAGGGAAATAATTACAAAAATCATGAATATATCCCATTCTGTAATAGATCCGTTTGTGTTATAATGGAAGCTCAATGAAAATATGGGGTTCCATATCAATATCATTATCTTCTTCGGATTTATGTTCTTGATGCTTTTGATCGGCCTCCTCGAAATTGTTTTCTTCATTTTCATCATCGTCTTTTTCCAATGAGTCGATTTGAGGTAGTACTTGCACCTCATCCATAGTTTTGCCCTCAACATCTTGATATTGAAGGATATGTTTTAACAAGGGAAAACTTGTATAATATAACACCACTTTGGATCAATTCAATCAATGTGAAACACAACCTAAAATCACAAACCGGTGATTGGTTGGGTTACTAACAGTACTGCGGTAGTACGAAAGTATCTTTCTCAATTCCCAAACTTGGTGGAATCAATTTGGAAAAACCCATTTGGATGTTTCTCCATGTGTTAAAACCCTAAAGATCTCTCTAGCTAATCACTATGCATAAACACACATAATCCAGGCATACACTCATCCAACCGACCACCCTCGAGCCCAAGGATGCACACATCAATCATAATGAAGAACTACATACCTAACCTTACCAGTGTCCCATACCACCAAGACGTACGTCTTCAATCCAATAGCACATAGCTCTAGCATGAAATGGCAAGAGATTAGATATAATGCTCTACACAAGAGAACATCCCTTGAGAGTGCCCAATGATTCTATTTATAGGAGAGCTTTGAAGTGACTCTTGACCTTTTATTTCCAAAGTGACTCTTGACTTTCCATTTCCAGAGTGAATCTTGACCTTCCATTTCCATGTGTGAGCCTTGGTTGCCTGACCCTAACCCCAACCCCAACCCAAGGTCAGGTCTAACTGTTGTCCCACTAGAGCATGTTCCCATGCTCTCATGCTCACATGCCTAGGGTGGGTTAGCCTCCTAGTATATGCACATAATATAATGTGCACATAAAATGCTTCCCCTCTCTCAAAACATTTCACTCTTGCAAAGAAAAGAAGGAAACCTACACTGAACATTCTCAACTGAATCCCAAGTTAAATCCTCGATTTTTCTATCTTTCCATTGAATTTTAATCTCAGGATTAAGCGATTACAAAGTTTCCTTTCCCTAAATTCAAGAACATTTTTAGGTTCATTTCATGTGGAACATAGGATAAATCCTCGACCTCAACGCGTTCTTAAGGAGTAACTGTGTTATCCTCACCTTCCAGCTTCTCTTTCAGTCTGTTGACATGAAAGATTGAATGAACTCTAACATGTGGAGGTAGTTTTAGCTCATACGTAATTATGTCAATCTGACATATAACTTAGAATGAACCACAATATCTAGGAGATAATTTTGAGCACTTTCCTGTTGACAAAGTTTAAGAATCTTTAGGAATTTTTAGATAAACCAACACTCCTGGATCAAAAGACCGAGGTGAGCGTCCCCTATCAGTAAAAAACCGTGCTCTATCTTGAGCACTTCTGATAGAATCCTGAACTTGGGTCAGCATTTCTTGCGTATCACACAAGGAATCCCTAATGCATCAAGATCAATTTCCTTAAGACCAACATCAATAGGTGCCCTGGATTAATACCCATACATAAGCATGAACGGACTATAACCAGTACCTGTATGCTTAGAACTGTTATAGGTAAATTCCATCATTAGAAGACACTTTTCCCAACTCAATGGTTTTCCAAAGATATACACATGAAGCATATCCTCTAAAATCTCATTCACCCGCTCTGTTTTTCCATTAGATTGCGGGTGATCAGAGGAACTCATACTCAAAGTAGTTTCTAATTTTTTAAAAACTTGTTGTGAACCATTTGGAATAAAGTGGGAAGATATGGCATTATAATAGTAGGAACCAGGGAACCATTAGTGGCCCGATGCGTATCCACATATGCACAGGGAATTATCAGTGTCTCCCATATCAACATAGGGAATCATCAATGTCTCGATGAGTCACATATGCACATTCGTAAAACATCAGGTGGACTATGTAAATCACCTAAAGGACAAAACTAGAGAAAGAAATGCCAACAAAGGAAGAATCCAAAATTTTTTAATTTGAACACAACAAGATAAACTCATTGAACTCTAAAGAAAGATATTTTAATAAGTGAAAATGACAACGAGTTTACACCCATAAAAATGTGCAGGCTATAGATAAAAGAAGTTTATCTAGAGAACGCCTACACTACAACTTTAAGTGAAGTCAGAAAATGAGATAGAGGATTGTCTTTGAATGTTGGGGTCAACATGCTAAGTGATGTAAGGAGGGCAACAATCCTAAGCCCAAATTATCTGATAAGATAATATATGCGAGGGATCGCTAGTATCCCATACCACCATGATACCACCTATACATACCTTACCAATTTGGAACTCCCTAGTATACCGTCTAGGAAATATGAATAAAATCTTGTATAAAAGGAATGCAATGGCCTTATCCTAGACTCACATACTAAAACCTGTTTCTATATAATTGAGACCATATCAAGGAATCTCTCTTTCCGAGTACATCATTAGAAACAAATTTGAAGTATTGGCGCCTTTGTAATGATAACTACCTAATAAACACAATAAAGCAGGGATAGAAAAATAACAATTCACCTAGATAGATAAGCAACTAGGTATCTAAGTTGAAATATGTACAAGAGTACAAAGAACATACGACAAAATTACGTGCAAAAATGAAGGCAAACACTACCTTTAAAGCACATGACATTATTCAAAAGATCAGAAGATCCTCATTAAACCATGGATAGAAGCATATAGGAGTGCCTCAAATCCATGAAAACCATAGTGAATCATAAAAATCATTGCATGTCATCTAATTGTCATTGATCATGCCAAAAGAAGCATTAAAATCGGTGGCCAACTCATTGATCCCAAGTATATGAACGTTGTGTGGTTCAAGCAGAACTCCAAAGTAAGCAAGTGAAACACATGTGTGTAGCACTCATTACAAATCCCTAGACGCAATTGATCTAGGCAAAAGCTGATGAGTCCATATAAAACTTGGAAACCATCTAATAAAATCCACCAAAACAACTAGATCAACTAACCCATGATAGAATTTGCCTTAAAGGCTTAGGAAATTAAGCATAGATCCACACTTAAACAAGTGCAAAATAAACTATCATGGACAAATGTCAAGGCCAGACACACTTGGAACGCAGATTCCAGCCATCATACATCGAAGAAAGCAAGGAACAGGTCTAATAAGAAAGAATTTCACACAAGATAAACTCTGAAAAAATCATGGAAAAAGAAACCCACATGACCAATGGAATCAAACAAATGTTCAACCATAACACCATCCCATTCACCAACTGTGAATATGATGTGCCAAAATAAAATTTGTGTGCAAAGACACACATACACATATATATGGCATAAAAATAATTTAGCTTTGCTATACCAAGGAGCCTTAAAACCACTTGCCAACACAATGCTCGAAAAAATCAAATAATAAATCCTTTCTGATAAAAAATAATACCACCATAAACAAAAACCTTCTTATGCATTGAAATGCATAATAAACTTAAAGATGGCACACATGGATAGACCATCAATAATGTGGCCAAAAGACCATCAATAATGTGGCCAAAAAATGGACACAGGGTGGAACACCCACCTCTGCCTAGCAAGGCCTTACCAAAGATGGTTAATAATGTAGATCTCTTCCATCAAAATATTTCAACATGCCCACCTTTCAAGAAGACAAGAATAATCTTGACTTCATGTGCAAATACATCTTTACACATAAGACATATAGTGGACACCTAATCACCATTGCCTGGTAGACATTGCGTGGTAGACTGATGAAGGTGAGAAACACCTCAAAGTATCCACGAAAGAAGGTTGTGGCTTTAAGAAAAATAAAGGTGGCCCCTTTTGGCAAAATATTAGCAAAGTAAAATGATTTTTTTAAAAAAAAACCTTAGGCCTTTTAGCAAAGTAAGAACCCCCGGTTTTGGAACTGTAGGAGGCGACAACCGACGACCAGCAACGGATGCATGCAGAGGCTATGCGCGGGACGGCGGGAGCATGCATTGACGACGTGGACGGCAGGCAAATGGGCAGTACCACGGGCCAGGCAGATAGAGATGCGAGTGCATGGGAACAGCGAGGCGACAAAACGAAGGCTGCACCGGTGGGAGGGCCGGTCCTAAGAGTTTTCCGTCGACCCCTCCTAAAGGCTGGAGGAGGCTTGGATGGCCTAGCCAACCGTGATGGTTGGCACAGGGTGCCCCCTCTCCCCCCCCATGGGCGCGTCACGGTTTACGTAAGGTTTTTAGCACACCTACCCAAAAACGGCCACCCTACACCATCCGCCCTACGTCATGCCGCTTGCAGAGAAGAAGAAAAAAAACACAGGCCGCTCAAAAACAAAAAGCCGCTCCAAAACAGCCGCTAAATTGCTTCTTGGTGCTGGTTCTAATGCCCGCCCCTACACACTCACTCCTAAGTAGGTGCCCATCTATCCTCTCCTATCCAAATTCATGGACATAACATAGGTTTTTTGAACTTTAAAAAAAGCTTTAAAAAATTGGTATAATGAGAGAATTAAGAGGAGAAAAAACATCAAAAATTAACTAATGAGAGAATTAAGAGGAGGAAAAACATCAAAAATTAACTAGAGACCACTCTGATACCACTGTTAAAATCTCATAGATCACTCTAGCTAATCACTTTGCATAAACACACATAATCCAGGCATATACTCATCCACCCGATCACCGCTGAGCCCAAGGGTGCACACATCAAAATAATGAAGAACCACATACCTAACCTTGATGTTCCATACCACCAAGAGGTATGTCTTCAATCCAGCATCACAGAGCTCTAGTATGAAATAGCAAGAGTAGACACAAGAGAACATCCCTTGAGAGTGCCCCATGCTCCTATTTATAGGAGAGCTCTCAAGTGACTCTTGACCTTCTATTTCTAAAGTGACTCTTGACCTTCTATTTCCATGTGTGACTCTTCGTTGCCTGACCCTAACCCCAACCCAAGGTTAGGTCTAACCGTTGTCCCACTAGAGCATGTTCCCATGCTCACATGCCTAGGGTGGGTTAGCCTTGTATTATATGCACATAATATAATGTGTACATAACATCACGGTTGCTTGAGCACCTCTATATTTCACCTTGAACCATTTGATATCAAAGATAAATAGACTAAATGCTCTAAATCCAACCTCAAGAATATCTTGAATAGTTCCATAATACTCAAGATTGTCCTTTATGACATTGATATCATGCCTACTATCTCGACTTTCTTGCACAAATGTTGTCATCACACGAATCACCTTCCTTGAAAACCACCTCTCGCCTGTGTTTGTTGGTTACCTTTTTCTGCTTAGCTTGAGATCTTTCTATGGCTGTCTGAACCTGTGCAAAAGCAGTATCCAAAAGCAGTATCCAAATCGTAAGATAGGTGGAAGCACCACCTTGCCATAGACTATCTCAAACGGAGCTTTATTTGTAAGATAGGTGGAAGCACCACCTTGCCACATAGACTATCTCAAACGGAGCCTTATTTGTTGAAGAATGTACCGTGTTATTTTATGCAAACTCAACCAATGGCAAATAATTTTTCCAATCTCACTTTTGCTCTGATACATAATACTTGAGCAAGTCAAGTAGAGTTTAATTTGCAATTTCACTCGGACCATGTGTTTGAGGATGATAGGTTGATGAAAAACTCAGCTTTGTGTCCATATTATCAAACAATGCCCGTCAAATTAAACTGGTATCAAATGTGTTTCTTTTAGAATCTATATGCTCTATGTGGAAGTGCCTTTCCTCTGAGAATATTGCATTATATAGTTTGTACTGACATTAAATAAAAACATGATATTAGTATAGTGCATTAAACAAGGTAAATAACAATTGAAGCATGGGATAGAGATGAAGAATATACTTACTTGAGGGTCACATCCTCGTGCATACTCATGCTCTTCTCTTATGATCATCTCTCTATTTTTTAGTGCCATCGATATTGTCATACAAAACTATTCTATATTGATCACATTTGGTAGAGGTTCTAAGATGGGGCGGGAATGGCAAGCATCTATTTTCTCGTCTGAAAGCTCTTCTCTCATCTAATCTTTGTATTATGATTTCAATGTTCATGGAAGAAGATGATACATGCGAAATTTTTGTATTGTTACCAAGTCACTTTACTGGATTGTAAAGGTCACTTTCACTAATTGTAGGATTTCAAAGATATGAAGATTCAATAAATCATACCCTTTGGGAGAAACAACTTGAATCATGTGCCATCATCAGGGAGTATGAGGCCAAAAAGAAGAGAGAACAACGGGAAAAACAAAGCAAGCTCAAGAGCGAGTCTAACTTGATGGAGATTAATGAATCAATAAAGCAGCGAATCGTCTTTGAGATGGTAAAGTTCTTCAATGACAGGACCCAAAGCATGGAAAAGAAAGTAAAGCATGAAATCTTCAATTGAATTCTATAACACCCCTGCAGTGCTAAGATTACGAGATCAATCATCGAGAGAGGAGCTGTAAGTGCAAGCAGCTCTAGTAGCCAATGTGCGCAACACATTGGTGATTGTTAAGCAGCCAACAAATAAAGAGGAGTTATTCTTTAAGAAAAGTACTTTGACCATGCTGATGAACTCAACTGAAGACATGCTGATGAACTCAACTGAAGACATGCCCATTGCTAAGGTGGCAAGGGATTTGCACGTTTCCAAGCCATCCTTGTATAAGGCAAGGTCTCGTGTCCAAGCCACTTTAGATGATGGTAATGGCTTATTCTCATTGGCGGCATGTTGTAAGCATCAACATGGTAGTACCATAAGAATTGAAAGAACTAGTTTACTCATTTTGGGAATCTGAGTCACGTGTTTCTCCCAATAGGAAGGATGTTTATAGAAAAAGATTAGAAAAGAAAAGTTACATCAAACACCAGTCCATTTACTCGATGAGCCATAGGTATATTATGCTTAATTGTTCTAGTTTCAAGTGTTAACCAACTTACTAATTCATTTTATGGGCACATTATTTGCCTAATTAGCATATGTATCATCTACTGATTAGCTTAAAATGATACTAACTAACTAGCATAAAATGATACTAACTAACTAGCATAAAAAGTTCATATATGCTAGGTAGCATATTTCTCATGCTAGTTAGCATATCTATCATGTTAAGTAGTATATCTATCATGCTAAGTAATATATCTATCATGTTAAATAGTATATCTTTCATGCAAAGTAACATATCTTTCATTTTAAGTAGCATATATTTTAATTTAGTTAGCATTTCTTTCATGCTAAGTAGCATATTGTACATGCTAGTTAGCATGATTATTACTATAAGTAACTAAGTAGCATGAAAATCATGATGTTAGCATATCTTACATCATGTGGCATAAAAGGATTGGACATGTGAACATACAAAAGTTAAAGAACATGTAGGCAAGAGGCATTGTTGGTGGGATGCCGAAAGGAAACATGAGTAGTAGGCCACTTGAGATTGTTCATAGTGATGTACGAGGTCCTGCACAAAAACCATCCACTAAAGGCAGCATGTATTATGTGACATTTGATGATTTCAGCAGAATGACTTGGATTTACTTTCTCAAAGAGAAGAGTGAAGTGTTGGGAAAGTTTCTGGACTTCAAAGCTTTTGCAGAGAAGCAGTATGGCTCTTGGATAAAATGTTTGAGGACAGATGGAGGTGGCGAATACACCTCACATGCTTTTGAGAACTTCTTGAGAAAAAATGGCATAAGAAGGCAGCTAACTTGCAGGTATACACCTCAACAAAATGGTGTTGCCTGAGAGCAAAAATAGAGTCATTGGTGATGTCGCTAGGGCAATGCTCAATGTCGCTAGGGCAATGCTCAATGAAAAGAGCATGCTAGACTATTATTGGGTAGAAGCGTGTGCCACAGTGGTGTATGTACGTAATAAGACACCCACAGTTGCCATACATAAAAGTACGCCAGAGATGCGTCTTACAAGTTTTAGGCCAGACATTGGATACCTCAAAGTGTTTGGTAGCATAGCTTATGTGCATGTGTCAGATGAGAGAAGGAAGAAGCTAGATCCTAAGGCAGAAAAGTGCATTTTTTGTTGGGTATGCACAAGATCGCAAGGCATATAAATGTACAATCCACATACTAGGCAAGTGCTTATTTCACGAGATGTGGTGTTTGATGGGGGATTTTTTTTGCGAGCTTTTTTTACCGAGCTTTTTTGAGTAATGAACAAGGAGTCCGAGCTTTGCAAAGGACCATGAACTTACTATGAGCTTTGTAAAGGACCAAGAACTTACTTACATATAAATAACAAGCTTTGAAAGATCAACAATATAAATTTCAGTCTTTTAAAGATCTAGTCCATAAAAATATTAATTACAAAGTCTCTTGATCCACATTATACTTATTGATATAATTACATATATTCATATACCTATCTAAATTCATACACCTCATACATATACACATATAAAATATACATATACATACATACATACATACATATACATACATACATACATACATGCAAGAGCAACCTACATACTAACATATATACATACATACATACATACATGCAAGAGCTACCTACATACTAACATACATACATACATACATACTTTCTTACTTACTTAAATATAAAAAACAATCCTTTAAAGATAAAAAATGTATATATCTATCTTTAAAGTTCCAAACCATGAAAATCTTGATTACAAAGTCTTTTGATCCACATCATACTTATTGATATAATTATATATATACATATATCTACCTAAATTCATACACCTCGTACATATACATATACATACATACATACAAGAGCTACCTACGTAGCACTAACATATATACATACAGTACATACATACTTTCTTACTTACTTAAATATATAACACAATCTTTTAAAGATAAAAAATGTATATATCGATCTTTAAATTTCCAAACCATGACAATCTCAATTACAAAGTCTTTTGATCCACAAATTATAGCATTCTTCTACGTGTCATCCCGACCTAATGAGAAATCTCCCAAGCATGCTTTGGCTACCTCCATGTCATTCTCTATCCCCATATAGTGCCTTTTTAACTCTTGGCATGCACGTCCCAAGACTCCACACCCCGCAAAAACGTCCAAGACACCATCTCCTTTACTTGAGAAGGTCTCCACTAGCCACCTACAATGAAATGCAATCATAAACGTGCATCTAAGTATTTTGAAAAAGTAGCTATGAAAATGAACAGAATGAAAATTGTCTCACCTAAAGAACATAGGAGATCTTTCTGCACCACCTCGAATGTAGTGCTCTAAGACCATCATGCGTTGGAATGGATTCTTCTTATTCTTCTCAAAAATGAAATTTCGTTGAGCATTGAATAACTTCTTTGAAACATTTTGCCCAGCCTCACGATCAATATGAGGGACATGGCAATTTACTCGATAGAACATACTAAGCGCCAATGTATCCACCTACCATAACGAGAAAACATTATGTTTGGATATCCATACCACATAACATGTATACATAAAGGGAAATATTTGAGAGATTATGACTTACCCGTTCTCCATTCTCATACAAATAACTTGATTCCACATGAACAGACATTGTTTGATGCATGACCAATCCAACTTTCTTTCCCATGGAATTTATTTTAGGAAGTTGATCTATTAGACTCAAACACACAAACCGACCCTCATCAGCCACCACAAAAAAACCAATAAAACTGCGTGTGGCACGTATCAATGACGAAGAAACTTGATTCCATGAGGGACACCCATCTATATCTACATCAACAACCTATAAACCTATAGGGAAAGTCAGCCCATACGAGGCAAGCCACTGTATCTGAGGGAGCACCTCTATGAGATAGAGCCTTGGGAATCTTCATCAAGAATTCTTCCACACTACATAAAAGATTTATGATGTTTGGTTTGGGTAAGTATAACTTGGAAAACTAATTATATGGTGAAATTATTCTTTTTACCTATCTGAGCCCTCCAAAAGAGTGTGGATGTCTACCAGCAATATGTGTGAAGAACATCTCTCACGTGCAAGTAAACAAGATAAAAAATGAGATGCATTTCGAGAGCACACACTTCTCAAAATAAATTTGCGATGAAAAGTACTCTTACTAGTCATGTCCATGATGTCACGTTTTCTTGACACCTCCCCCTCTTGAAGATGCTTTGGAGGGTCTCTCTCTTGATCTTCATTTGTGGGGTCTCCCTCTTTTGTTTGCCTCTCACGTTGCACTTGAGACGATGTAGATGTATGCTCTTGGTGTGATTGTGGCACTCGTAATAGTGGTGTGGATGGTTTTGGGGCCACGCGTGAGGATCCAACTACTGGAGATTGGGTCAAGTTTGTTGGCTGTGGGGAAGGTATTATAGAGTCTTCTTGAATTGGGGGCTCTCTTTCAAGCTCAGATTGGCAATTCTTAAATTCTTTAAGAAATAGATCAAGATAATTTAGTAAAAAGGTAGAAATCCCCAGACCTTTTTGTATATGTATATGTATGTAGATGTATATGTATATGTACATGTATATGTATATGTACATGTATATATATGTGTATATGCATATGCATATGTATATGTATATGTATGTAGGTATGTATGTATGTATATGCATATGTATATGTATATGTATGTAGGTATGTATGTATGTATATGTATGTGTATGTATATGTATGTAGGTATATGTATCTATTTATATGTATATGTATGTAGGTATGTATATATCAAAACTTAACAACGTTTCTTTAAAATCTGATATGCTAAACCTTAAATGTAACATGAACTATGTATGTACGTATGTACAAATTTACAAAAAATTTGGACAGCATCTCCTTTGCATTTTCTAAAAAATCCCAAAATAAACTTCAAAACTTAACAATGTTTCTTTAAAATCTAACATGCCAAATCTTAAATGTAACATGAACTTTGTATGTATGTAGGAATTTAGTATATAATTTAGTGTATGTATGTAGGTATGTATTTATGTATGCATATGTATATGTACATATGTATGCATATGCATATGTATATGTACATATATGTTTACATATGTATTTGTATATGTATATATCTGTATGTATATGTATCTAATATGTATATGTATATGGATAGTTTATATATATTTATATGTATGTATAGGTATGTATTTATATAGGTAGGAAGGTTTACATATACATATACATATACATATACATTTACATGCATATAATTCAGTAGAAAGCAAAAAAGTACCTTTGTCTAGGAGCTCCTCACTTGGAGGCACATGATTTAGAGGATAGTCCAACCGCCAAGGACATCTCTTATATTCGCAATCAGAAACCCCTCTCTCACCCATTCCTTCGGGTACATTGTTTCCCAGGAATTTGGATCTACCCATTCTTTGATTGCTTCCATCTCTTCGTCCATTAGACCTTGGCCAATGAGTAGCTGCACCCACCTACATATCCAAAATAAAACAAACAGCACTAAAATATTTTAGATATATACATGTAGACAACCCTCTTTGCGGCATTCTCCACCTCAGGTTGTGTATATGCATATGCATATGTATATGTATATGTATGTAGGTATGTATGTATGTATATGCATATGTATATGTATATGTATGTAGGTATGTATGCATGTATATGTATGTGTATGTATATGTATGTAGGTATATGTATCTATTTATATGTATATGTATGTAGGTATGTATATATCAAAACTTAACAACGTTTCTTTAAAATCTGATATGCTAAACCTTAAATGTAACATGAACTATGTATGTACGTATGTATGTATGTATGTACAAATTTACAAAAAATTTGGACAGCATCTCCTTTGCATTTTCTAAAAAATCCCAAAATAAACTTCAAAACTTAACAATGTTTCTTTAAAATCTAACATTCCAAATCTTAAATGTAACATGAACTTTGTATGTATGTAGGAATTTAGTATATAATTTAGTGTATGTATGTAGGTATGTATTTATGTATGCATATGTATATGTACATATATGTTTACATATGTATTTGTATATGTATATATCTGTATGTATATGTATCTAATATGTATATGTATATGGATAGTTTACATATATATTTATATGTATGTATAGGTATGTATTTATATAGGTAGGAAGGTTTACATATACATATACATATACATATACATTTACATGCATATAATTCAGTAGAAAGCAAAAAAGTACCTTTGTCTAGGAGCTCCTCACTTTGAGGCACATGATTTAGAGGATAGTCCAACCACCAAGGACATCTCTTATATTCGCAATCAGAAACCCCTCTCTCACCCATTCCTTCGGGTACATTGTTTCCCAGGAATTTGGATCTACCCATTCTTTGATTGCTTCCATCTCTTCGTCCATTAGACCTTGGCCAATGAGTAGCTGCACCCACCTACATATCCAAAATAAAACAAACAGCACTAAAATATTTTAGATATATACATGTAGACAACCCTCTTTGCGGCATTCTCCACCTCAGGTTGTGTATATGCATTTGCATATGTATATGTATATGTATGTAGGTATGTATGTATGTATATGCATATGTATATGTATATGTATGTAGGTATGTATGTATGTATATGTATGTGTATGTATATGTATGTAGGTATATGTATCTATTTATATGTATATGTATGTAGGTATGTATATATCAAAACTTAACAAGGTTTCTTTAAAATCTGATATGCTAAACCTTAAATGTAACATGAACTATGTATGTACGTATGTATGTATGTATGTACAAATTTACAAAAAATTTGGACAGCATCTCCTTTGCATTTTCTAAAAAATCCCAAAATAAACTTCAAAACTTAACAATGTTTCTTTAAAATCTAACATGCCAAATCTTAAATGTAACATGAACTTTGTATGTATGTAGGAATTTAGTATATAATTTAGTGTATGTATGTAGGTATGTATTTATGTATGCATATGTATATGTACATATATGTTTACATATGTATTTGTATATGTATATATCTGTATGTATATGTATCTAATATGTATATGTATATGGATAGTTTATATATATTTATATGTATGTATAGGTATGTATTTATATAGGTAGGAAGGTTTACATATACATATACATATACATATACATTTACATGCATATAATTCAGTAGAAAGCAAAAAAGTACCTTTGTCTAGGAGCTCCTCACTTGGAGGCACATGATTTAGAGGATAGTCCAACCACCAAGGACATCTCTTATATTCGCAATCAGAAACCCCTCTCTCACCCATTCCTTCGGGTACATTGTTTCCCAGGAATTTGGATCTACCCATTCTTTGATTGCTTCCATCTCTTCGTCCATTAGACCTTGGCCAATGAGTAGCTGCACCCACCTACATATCCAAAATAAAACAAACAGCACTAAAATATTTTAGATATATACATGTAGACAACCCTCTTTGCGGCATTCTCCACCTCAGGTTGCTTTTGGCCTTCCTTCACTTTTCCAATCTTTTCCCATATCTCATGGAAGGCCCATGGTATGTGTTTCAATCGCTCCTCTTGCACCCATTGCATAAATGGTGGGACGTAGATAACATCATCATATACCAATAAACCCTCCAAAATAGAGTCGGCCTCCCCTATTAGCTCTTCCCAATACAACTCTTTCTTCATATGCAGCAACATCTTTTTGTTATCCCCAAACATCTCCGAAATTACCTTGTCCTTTGCCCTCCCGGTCTCATAAGCATTTGAAGCAATGATTTTATATTCACATGATCACATTTTTTTTTGTTAATAACATGTGCTAACATGTTATTAACATGTTCCCAAAAAAGCCGGTGGGAGGTTCCCTGGTAAACCGGCTAAAATCCCGTCGGGATTTTTGCAATACCCGACGGTCCCGCCGGGGTCGTCATTTAGCCCGGCAGGCTACATTTTTGTATATATACGAGCCCGGAGGGCCCTTTGGGAGTTCATTGCTGATAGTATACATAGGTAATGATAGTTGTGTGTGTGTGTGTGTGTGGGTGTGTGTATGTTCGTGCGGGCAGCCGCCCATGGTCGCAATGCACGACAGGATGTGGGTGGTCCGCCACACGAGGGGTGTGTGTGTGTAAGGCCATTCTTCGGAATGGTGCTTATCGTGGGGCACATAGTCGGTAACGCGGTTGGTTTGTGTCCTATGGTAAGTATGGCATGCCGTAGTGGTACTAGTCGTTCGGTAACGTGGTAAGCATAGTATCGTTATGGCGATGTCACCTTCCCTTCCCTTCCCTTTGTCAAATGCGAGCATATGGTCGGTAACGCGACCAGTGTGTATGTCCGTATCCTATTCGTATTCCCATAGATTCGGGCGACATTTTGTCGTTAACGCAGCAAGTTGGTGTCATTCGCTAGTGCATATATTGTTTTTTGCATATTGCGGCATTTGATCGTTTAACGCGGTCGAAAAAATGTCGTAAATTTGCTTGATGCGGCTTGTATTGTTTTTATTGTGTGTGATCCATGCGATACTTGGTTGGTAACGTGGCATGAGTATTTCATGGATCAAAGTTTACATCATATTGTCTTTAAGTTTAATTTCATGATGTCGTGACTCGTAAAAATGAATATCTCTCTCTCTCTCTCTCTCTTCCTCCCCCCCTCTCTCTCTCTCATGATACACTTCACAACTCTCTCTCTCTCTCTCGCTCTCTCTGACACTTCACAAAACTCTCTCTCTCTCTCTCTCTCTGTAAATGAGGAGTTCTTTTTTTTCTCTTAAAATATACATAATCCCTAATAAATTACCTTTTCTCTCTCTATTTTCTTAAAATATAAAACAATACTAAACATTATTTTCCTCTCTTTAGGAACTCACAAAACTATTAAAAATGTCATCTAATGTTCCCTCTCCCTCTATCTGTCTCACGACTCTCTCTCTCTTCCTCCCCCCCCTCTCTCTCTCATGATGCTCTCTAGTGATTATGTAGATTATGTATAGAAGCTTATGTCTGATGCACTTGTTCGATCATTGATAAGTAATGATACACTTGTTGCGATTGTCTCACGTTCGATGAACATTAATAAGTAATGATGCACTTGTTGCGGTTGTCTCACGTTCGATAATGTATTGCATGATGTTGAGTTCAGTAATATTGTTTGATATTCCATTTTTGTTTGATCATTGATAAGTAATGATACACTTGTTGCGGTTGTCTCACATTTGATGATGTATTGCATGATGTTTGATTTCAGTAATATTATTTGATATTCCATTTTTGTTTGATCATTGATAAGTAATGATACACTTGTTGCGGTTCTCTCACGTTCGATGATGTATTGCTTGATGTTGATTTCAGTAATGTTGTTTGATATTTTGTTTTTGTTGTGTTTAGTAATATTTGCTAGATTTGCAAAGACGACCACCATGCTTTTCCCTGAAGAGCATAAAATCGTTCTACGAGCAATTCGCATTGAAGCAGTCATCGCAGTGTCACAATGTTCAGAAGACATCGTCAAAAAGATCAATGAGTCTGAGATACTCATGTAAGATCTATTAGAGCAGATATGGGAAAATGCACAGCGTCGACTTCGAAGCGAAGGCAACGCTGAGTTGCTTTGATAGACAAAAGATAGCAGACTTCAACCATAAACATATAACACGAACTATTTTGGGGAGCATGTGTGTAGCATGCAATGATCTTAGAGATGCTGCCCTGCCTGAAGCTAATATGCATTGTCTACAGTTATGGGACACTGTATAGAGCAAGCAAAGAGCGAAGAGCAAGCGCATGAAGGCGCTGGATGCAGAGTCACTCCCCAAAAGAGTGCGCATTGCCCAGGACATCGCTGGAACGTCCAGCCAGCCAGATGCGAGTGGGACGGGTGCCATTAATCGCACAATCTACAATTCTATGTGCACACACCTCATTGGCGTCCCAAACGAGGCTCTGGTCAAAGGGCGAACAATAGGCTCTGGTGTTTTTGGCACAGTAAAAGAGTATATAGTTAGAGGTATATCATTTTTGCCAGAGCACATTACTTTTTGTGGAAAGCGAAGGCAACGCCAAGTTTGAGAGCTTCCAGGCAGAGCAGGGCATGCAGGTTCTACACCCATCAATTGTCAGGTGTATTGCCTTCACAAAAGAATCTCCTTGGATCACTATTTTCCCATACTATAATGGCGGCTCGCTTGGTGATACTCTTCTGAAGGTCCCCTTCAGATTCAGTGAGTTCACCAGAGCAATTTTCCGTTTGGATCGAGGATGGAGAAAACCCCCGCCTGATAATACTCCTTTAAGTCATCTAGAACTTTCTAAAATACAACAAATAGTAATAACCATGCCACATATTATGCATGCCCTGGTGGAAGGCCTAGCGGCAACACATTTGGCAGGAATTGTACATACTGACCTACATCCATTCAATGTAGTGTTGGATTTTACAAAAGAGTTGAAGCCACGCGTAGGTATTATCGATTGGGGGTTACTGTTGAGAGTGCCCAAAAAATGGATGTCTCTCAATTTTGTTTTTGAAGCAGACAAGAACCCTGAGAAGGTGGCAGAGGCAGTCTCCTACGCAGACAAAGAGTGAAATAAATGGCCGTGGATAGCCTCAGAAATTTTTGATCCGTTTTTGGTAGATGCATACACTCCTGCATCTGATGTTTTTGCTTTAGGGTATTTATTATAAATTTTATATGACTTTTGGCAGAAAGTACAAGAGTTGTGGATGGACAATAGTTTCCTACGACAAAGTTACCATGGATACTATTATTTATAGAGTCAAAAATTGGATGTGTCTACCTAATCGTGACGACGAGCGAAAATCTGTTTTGCAAGTAGCAGAATTTTTTAGATCACTAAATACTGACCTGACGAGGGCACAACGTCCTCTTGTAGAGCTATCGGTGTCATTCACCCCAATTTTGTAATTTAACAGTATCAGGAGATTTAGTTTCAAGAATGGCTCTTTGTTTGTCTCTCCTCAAAATTTGATATGTGTGCACTGTTTGAAATATTTTCTCATTGAGTCTTTGCAATCTCTCTCTCCTCTTGTGGTGTTTAAGTTTATGTTTTCTCTTCAAAATTTGATGTGCGCACATTGTTTGAAATATTCTTTGAGTCAAGTGGATATTTCTCATTGAGTCTTTGCAATTCATATCTCATCTCGTGGTGTTAAACTTTAAGTTTTTGAGAGTAATGGTCAATTTATCTTACGTTGATCTTTATAGTTCATTAAAATCCTAAAGTCATTTACGTTCATGCAGATATGGCAGAAGCACAAGCAAACGAGCATCAAGCCAAGAAGGCATATGAGCGAATGAAGGCCCTTGCACATGGACTGACAGCCTGCGAAGCTACGAGAACAGCATGCAAGTTGTTGAAATGGATAAATACTACTTATGCCCAATGGAAAGACATAAATAAACGCGTAACCACAGAGATGATCAAGGAAATATGGCCATGTCTAGATGGTGAGATTAAGAAGGGAAGATGGAAGGTTTCGCGTTGCACTCATAATGATATCAAAATTAATGTTGAGCGCATTTTCTTGGAGGTGTACGGTCGTTCTCTCCTCCATAACGCCGACACTCCACTCTATTTTGCTAAGATGCTATATGCACAATTTATCCTAGAAACTCAAGTGGACTTCGCCTCCAGAGAGGCAAGCACCCACAACATACGTGAAGAGACAGTGACATTCACAAGGGAGGAACTTGCTCTCATGGTGGAGGGCGCTGGATTGGAGTTAAATAAGGTCAAAGAAAGCTTAGGGGCACAGCTAGCACAGAAGGAGAAAGAAGCTGTACGATTAGCTCAAGCATCAACTCCTCCCCCGGCCAATAGAGGGATTCAAGAGCAGCTCACAAAGATCAGCCAAGATGTACAGACCCTCTCTTTGCGTATAGCTCCTGTGTGCCAAGGGAACCACATCTCTCATTTTTTGGTACATCCTGATCTTGTGGGAGTTTCTGTTGAGGCTACTAGTTCCTCCACCCCCCAATGTCCTATATGTTACAAAGTATTAGATGGGTGGAGCGGCCAGTATATATTGCCCTGTGGACACTACTACCACTTAATATGTTTAGTGAGGCACATGCAAAGTATTTCCACATGTGCATTGTGCAGTGTCTGAATAAATCAAGGTATTTATACAGTGTTCGGCATGGCTAGCGAATATAAACCACCAGGACCTTTAGATGCAACTCCTAGTGCAATTCGCAATTTATTTCAAGATGAAAGCTAAGAAAGACATAAATCCTGCTTTTGTATTGATAATTTCTCCAAATACAATCATTTGTACAAGTATTTTTTATGAAATTAATGAAATGGCTTCTTCCTCTATGTCAGTAACTTGCTCCAAAATTCTTTCACCGTTTACCCTCTCGTTTGCTAAATTAAGCTCATCTAAGTCAATGTCCAAATTGTCTTCTATCTCAAGGCTAGTGCACGATGTACGTCCAACATCAAAGTTCTTGTCTACTACATCATCACAATCGTACATCCATTTGGGCATATCTTCTTCATACTCTTCACTTTCAATGTCTTGCAAGATCTTTTCATTGCAATACATGTAAACAAGTTTATCTACTCGATCTGCAAGAAGTCGATTGCGAATAGTACTGTGAATATATTTGTACATGCTCCAGTTTCTTTTTGAGCCTGAGTTTGAAGAGCACTAACTTAGAACCTTCATCGCAAGGTTGCGCAATAAAGCATAGTGCTCACCACCATTCATCATCCACACCACTTCCATGCAGGCTGCTGACTTAGAACCTTCATCCCAAGGTTGCGCAATAAAGCATAGTGCACTGACTTAGAACCTTCATCGCAAGGTTGCGCAATAAAGCATAGTGCTCACCACCATTCATCATCCACCACTTCCATGCAGACTGCTGCTCTTTAGCCATTTGTTGAACAAGGGAGTTGGAAAATAAACCCTCTTTCAATCGGAATGAGGTCATCTCCTTTATGCACTTTACACGATCATCAACATTATTATAAAAAGTGTTTACCACTTTACACGATCATCAACATTATTATAAAAAGTGTTTACCACTTTATAAAAATCTTGAACCACCTCAACGTTGGACATCAAATCCATATTCTAGTATTTAGGATCTAGCATGTAAGCAGCACTGTGTAGTGGTGAATGCGCTCCAATCCATCTAGCATGGAAGTACTTCAATAGGACTTTTCTTTGTCTGGAGAATGGTACACGCCATTGCTTTTCCACCACTGAATGCTCTAATTTCTCAGGACACTCCAAACTCACTGGACAGTCCACTATTGCTTCCATGCTTTCCCAAGATTAGGCGCTCTTTGATCAAGATTTCGTATGGCATACATAACAGGCATCATTACATGGTATGCATCCATCACACTGTTCCACCAACTTCGTCTCGTAAGCGCTACCTTCAAGACTTTGATTTTCTCTTTCACTTTTTCAGGTTGAGTGCTCTCCCAGTCATGAAATGTCATGCATGTAAATGTTTCGCAAACTACATCTTTATTTCAAAGAAGAGACTCAAAAGTGTAAAAGTGAGTGCAAAACCTAGTCTCCGCTGGAAGCTTTAACATAACTGACATGCGAGGTTGAAAAATATCTAACACTCTCTCTCTTGAGCATGAATCTCACAAGCTACCACGAGCAGTGTCGACGATTGAGGCAAACCATTTGGTATCATCACTTTTATACCAATCTTTTAATATAAGATTCAAACTATGAGTATTACAGCCTACCGGAAAAACATGTGGATAGTGCGGCTTTAGGATTTTGGATGCATTCTTGCAATTCTTTGCATTGTCCATGACAATTTGGACTACACTTTTGGCACCCACTTCCTCTATGTCACAGAGCCAATGACTTGAGCAATGTAAGCCCTAGTTTTGATTGAACCAGCAGAATCCACGGCACGGATGAAAGTTTCACCTCTAGGTGAAATAACCATTATATTAATTAATGGTTTTCTTTGTACATTGGACCATCCATCACTTACTATACTACATCCAGAAAGCTCTATATTGCTAAGAATTATTCTTTGTACACGTTCTTTTACTTGCGCATAACATTTCTCTAATAGATCATTTCGCATAGCATGGTACGTCATTTCGCATAGCATGGTACGTAGGCAGTGAAAACCCTGGTCCAAACTCACCAATTTTCTTCCATGCTCTCTTCCAATGCTCACTATCCACCATCATCATAGCACTCCCAAAAAAGTAAATCGCTTCAGCAAGGGTGAGTTGTGCATCATCGAGCCGACCTTGACATAGGCTTTCTTGAAATGAAGTTTGACGCGCTGGGTAGATTACTTTCTGGTTGCACATTGACGTTCGGAGTACAAGCAGGTGATGTAGCCAAAGTTTGATGATTAGAACAACAGTTTTCTTGCTGCCTTGATACATTAACAATAGGAGTGTAATGTTTTCTTGCATCTTTCTTTTGAATTTCTTCTCTTATGCGTTTGGCCACTACTACAGGTGCAGAGAGGTGGGTACATGAGTTTTTCTTCGCTCCGCCTAAAAGGTGTTCTCTTAGTTGAGGCGCCCCACTTGATCTTACTGCGTGGCATAGCTTACACTCCCAATCTATGAATCGATCACTGACGTTAATTGCATATTGCCACTCTATCCCAGGTGCCTTTTTTTTCCTACTATTTGGAATTTGAACTCTATTGGAGGTATCACTGGATCCAACATTGTCCTCCATCTCAAATAACCTATTCAAGCAAGCATATAACAATGAATACACAAATGAAAAAATAACAAAGTCACTCACGTATTACAAAACATACATCAGTAGACAAACTACTTCGAAACTATCTTGATAAACATAAAAGATCATCACATAGCCATAAATATTAATCCTTGCTAAACCTTTAGCATCACGACAAGACGAATGCATGAATGTGTGTTCTAAGATTAAGATACATATAATTGATAGCATGCATACAATGCACATTGAACCCCCAATGAAGGATGATCATCATATACGTAGTTTATTGTTTTAACTTTAGAAAATAAAGATATCCATGACGATTCATGCTAAATGCAAAGGATGACTAAAAGTTTTTAGACCATGAATTATTTTATTTGGATACTTACATAACCATAAATATTAATCCTTGCTAAACCTTTAGCATCACGACAAGACGAATGCATAAATGTGTGTTCTAAGATTAAGTTACATATAATTGATAGCATGCATACAATGCACATTGCACTCCCAATGAAGGATGCCTTTTGTACCCAATTAAGGATACTTTACACAATCAAAGATCTATGCTTGCCCAATACTCTAGTATAGGACAATAGACCTTCTCTAACATTCACAAAGAAAATCAAAGATCTATGCTTGCCCAATACTCTAGTATAGTACAATAGACCCTTGTCTACTCTAAACTATATCAAGTATCAAGAACCAATACAAGCCCCTAAGCAGGACTCTTGGCTCCATCAAACCATTCATAAAGCAGAATGAGGTAGATTACCTACGTAGCTCAAATGCAAAGCTGAATGACTCCAACTTTGTCCCTAAATCTCCACAAGTATTAGCTACGAACCACACCCTGCCCCCAATTCAAATAACTAAGGATGAGTGGCTCAATAGCCTTAGGAGTGTCTACAAGGAAAGACGACAGCCCCTAAGATAAGGACGTCCTTCCGAAGAGGACACTTCTAGCAACTCGAGAGCTCTACAAGTACTTTGAGGAGAGATATCACACCCCCAAAACAAGGACTATCTCCTCAAAAGTTGCATGATGGCTGTCGGGCAATGTTTATAAACATGATAGAACCCCGCCGGGATATCTCATCCCGGCAGGCCCACCGGGAAACAAAAAACCCGGTGGGGTTACGGGACTAGTAGGTTTTGGCAGATCATTGCTCAGGTCATATGAATATACAATGTAATCACAAGTTTTAATATGTTAATAACAGGTTTTGTTAACGTGATCATGAAATTGTGAAGACGTTAATGAAATCCCAGATTTGAAAAAATTCCATCTTCCTATTTCAGCATCATAGTTTATGGTAAGGGAGGTTTATTGACATGTGACATACCTTTGAGTTGACGAGAAGATCTCGTGACAATGTGGGTGTAGCACTAGTGCGCACCAATCTGTTGTGTAAAGAGTCACAATGAGCCAAGAACTTAACAATGACTTCAGAATGTCTATAATTAAGTAGAGAGAGATCACTTACTCATTTTGAGATCGCAAAGCCAATAGCAATTCTCCTTCTTGCTTCTTGTCCACAACCAAAAATTTACATTTGACCCGGACATGGCATGAGGGGCTATGAGACCAAGCTAGAGAAAACAAAATAAAGATATTACAATGTATTACTTTTAATGTTGCATAAAATCACTCTTTGGCATTCAAAAGAACATACCTTTGCGCACTCGAGACATCCATGCCTTCATAGGATGATTGCCATCCCAAACAAGAAACTTCTTACCACTGAGATCCTCCCACTCAGTTCCTCTGATTTCATCCTCGAATCTGTCATGTACCACCCAGTTTGGTCCCCATTCTTGCAAGTCTATTTGTGTGACTGTGAAATACATAGAGCTTCCGGGACGTGTAAGTGAAACTAAAAAAGAAGGAGATGCTTCGACATAGCCATGGCAGTCAAAGGAATCACGAAACACCTCGAGTTGGTTAGAAACTGTACGGATGGCTTCATTTGGAATTAGCCTGCATAAAGGGACCAATGGGGTAGAGGAATTGCATTGCACAAAAAACTTAGTGAATACATCACCAAGCAATCCCAATTCAATAGATTTTCCAAGAAGCCTTCTATGGGTCTCCCCTTGACGAGTACTAGATTCAGGCATCTCCGTGTGAGTTGGAGGAGGTGAGCTCATTTCGTTCTCCAACACAAGCGCTTCTTCCTCATGAACAAGAGAATTATGTGCTTCTGTTTCCTCTCTAACAGGAGATACATGTGAGGACACAGGTGTCCACGCCCAGATCTAAGTGAGTATCCCCTGTGTCTGTAAGACACACACACCAAGCCCAAGTAAGCATATCTAAAAACATTAAAACATAATCTCAGTAGAATCTTGGCTATTCACATCATATACCTTTCTTAGTCTTTGCCTGTTGTTTTCTTGCTTTTTTTGGAGCCATCTCTCTCTCTTTTGCCCTGAATATGAGTAGCAAAAAGTTTGAGCTGAAGGACAGATAGAGATGATCAACCTCACACATAAACCCTACTTCATGTGTATAGGAAAACATCAACCTCACACACAAACCTTACTACATGTCTAAGAAAACATTCAGGATGGTGAAAGCTCTAGAGGCTAGCATACAACTTCAAAGAGTAGATCAGTAAGCTCACAAGGCCGGATACCAACTTCAAAGAGTAACTATAGGCCCTATTCAAAGTAACCTTTAGAGGAAAGAAACATTCACCCATCATCAACTAATGGGCCCCACTGTGCTGAATCCACCATGCCCAAATCAGCCCCAATAGTGCCAAGCACATCTAGTTTTTTGGAAACCATAGAATTGGACTAGACGTAGGGAGTATTAGATTACTTGAAAAAATGCATGACAAATGTCCCCAAATAAATGTCCAAACTACAAACAATCATAAGGAAAAAATATGTGGCATGTTCTTAGAGCACAAAGTCACAGAAGAATTGAGGAGCTAACAATACCTATCTCTGTACATGTGCCACAGCAACAAACTTAAAATCATAACAAAACTGAGCATTGTGCAATATACCCCTTTCAATATTTTGTCAGCAGTGCAAGACACTGCCTGAATAAGGTTGAAACATGTTTCAATGTTAAGCTTCAATGTTAAAATAAAAGCCACACAAATAAACAAAACATTGCAAGTATGTTCAGCTTATAGTAAGAGTGCACATAATATCAACGTTGGCTTGCAGCATCTCTGATCAAACTATCAACCACAGTAATGAACAGCAGATGTAAATAACCGTGAAGTGCTTGACCAGTTTTCCATGCAAATAACAAAGGCATATATCTTATATGTCCACCTCTTTAAATCTCAACCATCCTCTCCAAGAACCACTTCATTTCTTGAAATGGGAGAGCCTTCGGAAAAGTGAAAAGATCCTCCATTCAGTGCCACTTCATTCATAAAATTCTCCAGCGCCACTGCCTTCCACCGCCTCCAGCTTCGCCGCCGCGAGCGGGCTCTCAAAGTGCCACCTCCATCCATGCCTTGCCCCCGTTGCTCCGGCCTCTCTCTAGGCCCCCGACAGAGCCGGGGGATGGTCTAGCGTAGACCATCCCCCGGCTCTACCAGGGGCCAGCAACAATGGGGGCAAGGCATGGATGACCGGGGCCATCTTCTCCTGCCGCCACCTCCAACATAGCCGCCGGCTCCGCCTCCAGTGCCACCTCTTCCACCTCCACCTTCATAAGCACACTCCCTCACCATCTTCTCCACCGCCACCCTCCACCTTTGTGTCTGTCGACACCCGGTCCATATTCTCCACCGCCGCCACCTCCAACATAGCCACCGGCTCCACCTCCATCGCCACCGCCTCCGCCTCCACCAGCGCTGCCACCACGGGATCTCAAAGTGCCATCTCCAAGTCTCCCTTGCCCCCGTTGCATTGGCCTCTCCAGGCTCCCGGTAGAGCCGGGGGCCTGGAGATGCTGGCGCAACAACGGGGGCAAGGAGGCTTGGATGACTGGGGCCATCTTCTCCAACGCCGCCACACCTCCAACACCTCCTCCACCTTCATAAGCACACTCCACCTCCAACACCTCCTCTAGTGCCACCTCCAACACCTCCTCCAGTGACACTCGGGCAATCTTCTCCACCGCCGCCACCTCCAGCATAGCTGCCAGCTCTAAATTTAACAAAAAAGAACAGCAAAATGAAAAAGAACATACCTCTTTTCCTTCATTCCTGAGTTGAGAGTATCCACACCCTAACCTCTTTTCCTTCACAGCAAAATACAAAAATGAAATGAAGTACATGTACCCTAAAATATGTGTACCATATATGTGTGTGTGTGGCCTAAAATATATATATAGCCTAAAGATAGATAGATACATACACACACATATATATGGCTAAAAATGTATTAAGCTATATGTATTTTATTACACACACGCACACACACACACACACACACACACACACAATTTCAATAACATAAATAATAGAAAAGTTTTAAAAAAGTATGCCACACATATTGACCATTGAAAAACAATTTCAATAACATAAATAATAGAAAAGTTTTAAAAAAGTATGCCACACATATTGAACCATTGAAAAATGTGTGTGTGTGTGTGTGGCCTAATAGATATATAGTCTAATATATCTATATATCCTAAAATAGATAAAAGGCTAGTCTCTTTGTAAATACACACACGCACACACACACTAAAATACATATATCCTAATAGATTCTTAGCCTAAAATATATACAATATAATATATAAATATAGACCTGTGTGTGTGTGTATTTACAAAGAGACTAGCCTTTTATAAAAATAATACTTAGAACCAATAAATGTATATATTTGTATATTTTTTTATATATTTGTAGATACATATATATTTGTATATTTTTTATTAATTTTTTTTTTGTCGTGACCATTCTCAATCGTGATTGCTCCACCTTGTTTTATCATTTCAACCACCTTCATTCTCAATCGTGATTGCTCCACCTGTTCCTTCGTTTTTATATTTTTATTTCACATTTTTGTCTCTCCTGTCCTTTCTGCATCTTCGTATTGCCTTCCCTATGGAGCACACTGTCACCTTTGAGTGGGAGCTTGATGGCTTCAACAAAAAATCTCAAACTGTAATACTTCTCCACCAGACCACGCTTGTCAGTCATGGATAGCTCCTCCTCTGAGAGTGACTTGAATGGCTCAGCAACAACTAGGTGAAGGCACAAGCAATCCAAAAGGTTCGAAGCACAATATCTGTGAAGATGAATGTATTGCTTCAGAGAGTATACTTTCAATTCTTCGTAAGGAGCAACCTTCTCTTCTACGTTCATTGTTGGAGGAAAAAGTTACTCGAGTCATCCAAGTCCAGGAGGTGCCAAGTCATTATGATGGTGATTCCATCCTAGAGTTTCCACCAACATATGGAAAAATAGGAAATATGGATGGAATGGAGCAAAAATATGGTCACCTATGAACACATCCAGTAACATCAAACATGTCTGTAAGTTGTACCGTGCGTATTAGCTATTGTGTTGGTACTTTGGAGTGCCATAGGCTCAGCTGTCCTTTTTACTTGAATAATAAAAGGTATAACAACACCTTCTTTCATGGACATCTGACAAAAAGGATTGCAGTTGGACTTCTGACAGAGGATGAGAAAACTAAAATAGTTTGTCACTTTTGTCGCAAAACTGCACACTGTGTGCAAGTGTGTAGATGTGTTGTGTATTACATAATGCCTCGTGACACAACTATTACAAGAATGATGCTCCACACTAGGCTGCATGAACATCCAGTTCAGCTAGGAACTTCAAGGTCAATGTTGGAGCACGTGAAAATGTTTGTTTCTCAAGTGTTGAAAGCCTAGAGAAGTGCAGGTCCTCGAAAAATACAGATGGATATTGTGAAGGATATGCTGTTTTCCTCCATGATGAATCAAAATGATGAGCTACCTACAAGTATTGGGGATCATGAGCTCTGCAATTTTTTGGAGGAGTTGAGTCCTCTTGTGGAAAACCAAAGGTGAGTATTCATTTTGTAACTAATTAATTATATTTGGATGTATTTTTCTACATTCGGTCCTCTCTTTATTGTGAAATTATGTTTTTTAGGTTTAGACGCATTGTATCCCAGGAGAAAAGAAAATTGATGCCGGCAGGAGAGGGCTTTGATAGCATCCTTCTTATACAGAGAAGATCTCGCTATTCATTTATACAAGGTAGCCGTTTCCTAGGACAAGGTGGCCCTAATGACAAATGTTATGTCTTTAAGATGTCTTTGCGAGGACCAGCATCATGCATGGACTTGGTGAATCGCATGCGGTGTGATAATGGAGGTGACTTGTCAAAGTTATGGGTTTTGTTTGATCACACTCATCGAGTTTTTGGTTGGTCAACAATGGCTTGTCATGTTTACGATCCAAGGTGAGACTACGTACTTCAATTTTTTCCTTTCTTTCATTTACCTTAGCTGATTGAAAAAAATTCTCTCCAAAATCCTATAGTGTTCAAGAGCTGTTGACAATTGCCACATGCGAAATGAAGGAGGAGGATACAAAAAGCCAAGTACTATTTTGGGAAATGCTGAATAGCACAATGGAGCAATGCAGCTATGCACCCGCACACTTCTATGGGTTTATGTGGCTAATGAAGCAGGGTCAAATTGGTGTGCAGTTAGGATCATTTTCAATGGGAGTCCGCATAACATTATAGAGGACAGGGAGCGAACGTGCTTATTCCATTGGAAACAAAGTTTGATGAAGCATGCTAAACAATGCGTGAAGGCAGAAAGTCGACAACACCATATTGATTGTGTGAAGAATGGAGATTGGCAGCCAATAAGGAGTCAGCTTTCTTAAAAAGTAAAGAGATTCGTGATGAGTGGTGGAGAAATGGACATGTTCATGAGGAAAAACTATCAGTGATGGATACGTGGATGAGTTGCTGGGAAGTACGAATAGCACATTGGGGCAACCTCATGTCAAGGGTGAGAAATTTTTTGGAGAAATGATATGTTGTATGGATGTATTTGCATTGGATTCAATTTTGTGAATTCATGTATGAAACCTCGTGTGCGCAGGTGGTCTTAAGCTCGGTGGATTTAGCACAAACCCCTCGAACAAACTTATCTGAAAGTGTACATGGGAGTTGGCTTGCTGGTGAAGGATACAAGGAAAAGGTTAGCTTGTATGATGCATGCATTTCAGATATGGCAAATGCTTTACTACAAAGTGCAAAGCAATATGCATATCAGATGGGGAAGCACAAAGGTGAGGGACCAAACTTGAGCAAGTTGCTGGACAGGGTGGTAGCAAGGTCAAGACTGACACCACCACAAGTGGCTCGCATGGTCCATGAAACAGTTGCTAATACTCCTATGTTATGAGGAATCAAGGCCTCTACATGGAGATAAGGAGACTATTCAATGGAAGAGGGTGAGGACAATGGAAGTAGACCAATGCTCACATCGTCCAGGTTATGTCATGCAGAGCAGACATCGTCGAAATTGGGGAACAGCAAGAAGAGTAAGTTTTGGAGATAGATCTAGAACAAACAGTGCAGCAAGTCACGCTCCAAGGGGAGGACCAAAAAGTCCAATGACTGGAGGAAACAAAGATGTCGGACATGAAGAGCCTAAACAACATTATGGCATAATGAGCGGAGGACAAATGCATGTAAAGGAAGAGGCCATTGGACGCACAATGTGGGCCATTAGATGAACCCCATTGAAGTCAAAAGTCAAATGTTTGGGAGGTATTGATGGAAGACTTAAGTGCAACTCATACATACAGGGAAGCTCTATTGGAGCTGTTGCCCCTAGCTTCTACTCAGAGTGATGACATCCTGGTCCGAGAGGGCCAAAGGCTCAAATGATGTGGTTTTGTCCTTTAGATGTTTCACACACATGGCATGTAGATCCAAACATAATATACAAGCCATCATACCCAGATATGTGGAAAGTGGATGTTGGGACCAACATAACCAGCCAAGAGGTAGAGAAATTAGTGAAGGCAATGTTCAAGTTAGATGTTACTCATGAAGAACCTTTTGTGTCAGGGGTGGGAGAAATGTCCACACAAGCAGCGGGCAACAAAGAAAGTGACAAGAGGCCACATGATGCTACACAGAATACAAAGAGATCAACCAAGTGGAGGCATTGGATTTCCAAAGAAGCAGAAAAGAGGATTGGTAGTGCCGAGGCCATGACAGTGAGACAGTCCTTAATGAGAGTGCAATGCAGCCGTCCCCCTACTCTATTTTTCATTTGGCATGTGAGAGTGGAGAGGACTATTTTATACACATCAAAGTACAACCTTGGTGTACAACCTTGGTGTACGTCCTGATTTCATGCAAAGAGAATCTAGAGGAAAGCCTTACGTTGCATGTAAGCATATCTATTTTGTCTTCTTGCAAGTTTTGGGATTACATAAGAATGAGGATATGGTAATGCATCAACCGACACTATCACCAAAGGAAGTGGGCAATATACTATCACGTCCTCGAAGCAAGGATGTTTGTGCCTATACTGAAGCTTTAATCAAGCCTCTCATGTTTGTGCCTACTTAAGCTTTAATCAATCCTCTCATGTTTGTGCCTACTTAAGCTTGTAAGGAAATGTGAAGTCAATCTTTTTGTAAGAAAATTTGAACCAATATTTTTGTCTTGCTTTGGGATGGAGTATACTGTCACGTACTCTAAAGTCTTATTGTAGGTAGCTTGCGACGCTATGGTAAAGGAGTTGACCAACCATATATCTTCTTGTAAGGAAATGTGAACTCAATCTTTTTGTAAGAAAATATGAGCCGGGTATAATTGTTTTTACTTGTGTTGAAATAAATATTGGAAGAAAGGTACATAGATAGGTATGTTTGTGCCTATACTTAACACTAGTTTGGTACCAAAACAGGACACTTGAGTGTCCTTTTTTGGGGGTTGCGAAAAAAAATCAAACTCATAATGTAGGCTTTAAAAACCAAAATGCTTCATTGGGCATGTAGAACATAACCCTATGCTTATGTAAAAAATACTAAACATATAAAATGCCTTTTTATTTAGAAGTACATAAGCAACAAAGTAGCATATGTCTTGAAAATGAACATTTTTCAGGATTTTTCAGGATTTTTTCAAATATGCAAGCATCATTCTCTCAAAAAAAAAATCCAATGATATCAATAGCATTTTTCCCAAGATATTTTGATAGCATACATCAGTCCAAGGAGGTAGAAGTTCACCAAAAAAATCATTTTCCTTTCCTAGAATTTTTTCCAAAAAAGTTGTATAAAATCAGCAAAAGTAACGCATATTATCAAAACTCAATCACGCCACTAAAAAAAATTGTAGCCCTATCAATGAGAATGTTGATTATTGGTTTTCATGCTTGAGATGAGATAAATAAGCCATAATTTGATGTGTATGACACTAACTTAGCCTCCACTTAAGTAGGTTCTTATCGCCTAGTTCTAAAAAAACTGTAAAAAACAAAAATACAAAATTTGATCATCTTTTTTCAAAAACTAATCATAACTATGCTTGCACAAGTAGTCTACACCTATAGTTACAGCAAATAATGCACTTATACAGCTTTCCCCTTTGATGAAAATCAAAATTAGGCTCATAATTAGACATTTTACGTATTAAAAACAGGTTGCGCAAAAGGCCATGTATGAGAAGAGGCCCAAAAAGTGGCTCTAAAGTTTTGGAAAATTCAAAAAAAAGTAGTATTTACCCTATATAACATGGGCGCACCTCAAGTTTTACATTATTAGCTTGCATATGGAAGGAGAAAAATTCATGCTCCACCTGTATAAAAAACATCATTTCAATATTAACGAGTCAAAAATTTATCCAATAATTATCGTTTGATGATTCCAAGATTTAGTTTACATCATGGGCTTTCCATCAAGCCAAGTTTCATGATCAAACTATGTCCCTTCTAAAAGTTATGTACAAATTACTACTATTTTGAAAATAGCAAAAATCATGCGTTTTATCAGCATGTGTCTAAGAAAATTAAAATATTGCCTTGCAAAAGCTAAGAAAAGTGCAATTTAAAAAATCTAAATTTTTATTTTGGGTCTTGAGGAACATATGTGGATGTTAAGCATTTCAAAACTCTTAATAGATTGCCCACAAAAATTCAAGAAAAATGCTAACTTTCAGGACACTTTAGTGTCCAATTACAGGAACTAGTGTTAAGTTTCTTTGACATAAAATGTGTGTTTATATGTAGGAAGGTAGGTAGGTAGGTATGTAGGTATGTACGTATGCATGCATGTATATGTTTGGGAGTATGCATCCATGTATGTATTGTACAAATGTGTGTATATATGTATGTATATATGTAGGAAGGTAGGTAGGTAGGTAGGTAGGTAGGTGTGTTTGAGAATATACATGTATATATGTATGTATGTATGTGAATGTATTTATTTCTCTTTCATAAAATACTTACTATATAAAAACTCACCAAAATGTATCATTGTTCTTACAAGCTCACATAAAACTATCTTATCTCCAAAAAGCTCGTCAAATAAAGCTCGCAAAAAAATCAAACCCGTGTTTGATGAACTTGCTAGTTTTGGTACAAGGCAAAGGATGAGGGTGTCATTGATTCCATTGATGCTGATGTGCATGTGAACGTGCCACAAACAAGTTTTATTTCCATGTCTAGGCCAGCAGAGTCTGAGAGTAGCACTATACGTCCATGGTCAGGATGCATGAGAGTGTGAGCACTGGGAGTAGTGTTGTGGATAAAGGGAAAAAGAAGGTTGAAGGAATTGGCATTACAGGTTATGATTCATCAAGTTCAGAAAGTTTGGATGAGGAACTTGGCATACCAGTTTTACGCACACCAGGTGCAAGGTAGGATAGATATGTGCCTCCACATGCTAGAGTGTTAGGTGTTCAGAGTGATACGCCATGCACTGCGGAGATCCCAAAGGGTCAGGTACCCAGTTGAAAGGTTGACATATCATGACTTTGCTATGCATTACGTATATATGACCTCTTCGTTGAAGCATGTGGAACCTACATGCTATGCAAAAGCTATTGGGAAGCATGTATGGGAGAAGGCAATGGATGTTGAGATGGATGCATTGGTCCATAATGAAACTTGGGATTTGGTTGCCTTACCACCGCAAGGCAAGAATGTCATTGGTTGCAAATGGGTTTATAAGGTGAAATGCAAATCAGATGGTTCCATTGAGTGCCATAAAGCACGGCTGGTAGCTAAGGGTTATGCACAAACCCAAGGCTTGGACTATGATGAAACATTTAGTCCAGTTGCAAAGATGGGAACAGTGAGAGCAGTCATCGCTATGGCTATAGCAAATGGTTGGGAAATGCATCAAATGGATGTGAAAAATGCATTTCTAAATGGTGATTTACAAGAGGAAGTTTATATGGCACAACTAGAAGGATATGTACACCCGAGGTACCCCACTCATGTATGCAAGTTAAAGAAAGAATTATATGGTTTGAAGCAAGCACCTCGTTCTTGGAGTGATAAGATAAGGCGATATCTTATCTCCATTGGATTTCAGGTTTCTTCAGCAGATTCTTCACTCTATGTGAAGAAAACAGATCATGGTATTATCTTGCTTGTCATCTATGTGGATGACTTGATTGTCAACTCACAGGAGATCATGCTACAGATGTTATGCATGTTAATAAGGCATTGAGTGGGTAGTTTGATATGAAAGACTTGGGTGAATTGAGATATTTTCTTGGGATTGAAGTGATCAAAGACCAATGCAGGAACATGGTTAGTGCAACGCCAATATGCATTGGATATGTTGGCAAAATATGGGATGACAGGGTGTAAGCCAATGCTCGTACACCTTTGGAGCAGAATGTGAAGCTGTGGGCTGATTTTGGTGAAGAGTTGGATGATCCATCTATGTATAGAAAGATGGTTGGCAGTCTTATTTACATGACTATCACACAATCAGATCTAAGTTATGCTATGGGGCTAGTAAGCCAATTTATGCAAAGCCCCAGAAAACCTCATTTGGATGTAGTGAGATGCATTATGTGCTATGTAAAGACCACTGCACATTATGGTCTTCTTTATGAGCATGGTAAAGGCTTGGATGTACACGTCTACACAGACGCAGATTAGGCAGGTAGCTCGTATGACAGGAGGTCCACTAGTGGTTATGCCTATATATTTGGAAGTGCAGTGGTGAGTTGGAGCAGTAAGAAGCAACCTACTATTGCTTTATCTAGGTACAGAGGCTGAATACAGGGGTGCAGCCATAGCTGCATGTGAAGGAGTATGGTTAAAGAGTCTCTTGGCTGATTTGTTTGAGCCTATTGATGGCAAGGTTGTCATTCATTGTGACAACATGAGCACCATACAGCTGGCCAAGAATCCAGTCTTTCATGCGCGGACCAAACATATAGAGATCCACTATCATTTTGTCAGAGAGAAAGTGTTGGATGGTGTCGGGAGGCTGGGAGAAGGAGAAATGCCTCTATAGCTACCTACCCAGCAGCCTTGGAAGACACAACAAACACAAGGGGCACCACCAACACGATGCTGGAAACAGAAATCTCTCAAAACACCACACAGATTCAAGCTAGAATATACACCAGCACCTTCAATTCAAAACCCTTAGATTCCTTTTCTTTCTCAACTCACTTAGCTCACCACGACTGGCTATTCCTTATTTCGTTGCCCACATACCCATTGCTCACAACACTTACACTAAGAACCATTTCCCTGCTCTCTTAACACCATATGCACACACCAAAGCTTGTACAGTGGAAAGAAAAGTTCCTTAAGACTTATTGCATAACACTAGTTACAAGGCCCTCTTCAGAGACAAATCCCAACACACATGTCCTAAATCAGATGGCAGGCCAAGACTTTTATTTGCACAAGTCTCCAAAGAAAAATTTTCTTCTCCACAGCCGGCATCAACACCTTCGCTCCTGGCTCCCCTCATTGACGTCCCCTGGGGCGAGAGCTCCTTGCCAGCTTCACAGCAACGTGTCGTAGGGGACCACCTTCTTGGCGACTTCAGTCCCGCAGTTGCCGTCGCCACCAGCAACAGCCACACCTCTCTATAGCACCTCAGCTTACAGCCTTCGCCCACACACAAACAAACAAGGCCACCTTCTCTGGTCTGCGCTCCCTTCACTTCAGGTCCCCCACGCGCTCTCCACGAGCATGGTTTGCTCCTCGTTTGGGCCCTTCACGAGCTGTGTTTGCATGAGCTTGGTCCGCTCGCTCTGTAGGAGCTTGTGTCTCTTGGCACTAAAGTGTCTTGAAAGTTAGTATTTTTCTTGAATTTTTGTGGGCAATCTATTAAGAGTTTTGAAATGCTTAACATCCACAGATGTTCCTCAAGACCCAAAAAAATTGAGATTTTTTAAATTGCACTTTTCTTAGCTTTTGCAAGGCAATATTTTAATTTTCTTAGACACATGCTGATAAAACGCATGATTTTTGCTGTTTTCAAAATAGTAGTAATTTGTACAAAACTTTTAGAAGGGACATAGTTTGATCATGAAACTTGGCTTGATGGAAAGCCCATGATGTAAACTAAATCTTGGAATCATCAAACGATAATTATTGGATAAATTTTTGACTCGCTAATATTGAAATGACGTTTTTTATACAGGTGGAGCATGAATTTTTCTCCTTCCATATGCAAGCCAATAATGTAAAACTTGAGGTGCACCCATGTTATATAGGGTAAATACTACTTTGTTTTGAATTTTCCAAAACTTTATAGCCACTTTTTGGGCCTCTTCTCATACATGGCCTTTTGCGCAACCTGTTTTTAATACATAAAATGTCTAATTATGAGCCTAATTTTGATTTTCATCAAAGGAGAAAGCTGTGTAAGTGTATTATTTGTTGTAACTATAGGTGTAGACTACTTGTGCAAGCATAGTTATGATTAGTTTTTGAAAAAAGATGATCAAATTTTATATTTTTATTTTTTTACAGTTTTTTTAGAACTAGGCGATAAGAACCTACTTAAGTGGAGGCTAAGTTAGTGTCATACACATCAAATTATGGCTTATTTATCTCATCTCAAGCATGAAAACCAATAATCAACATTCTCATTGATAGGGCTATAATTTTTTTTAGTGGCGTGATTGATTTTTGATAATATGCGTTACTTTTGCTGATTTTATACAACTTTTTTGGAAAAAATTCTAGGAAAGGAAAATGATTTTTTTGGTGAACTTCTACCTCCTTGGACTGATGTATGCTATCAAAATATCTTGGGAAAAATGCTATTGATATCATTGGATTTTTTTTTGAGAGAATGATGCTTGCATATTTGGAAAAATCCTGAAAAATGTTCATTTTCAAGACATATGCTACTTTGTTGCTTATGTACTTCAAAATAAAAAGGCATTTTATATGTTTAGCATTTTTTACATAAGCATAGGGTTATGTTCTACATGCCCAATGAAGCATTTTGGTTTTTAAAGCCTACATTAGGAGTTTGATTTTTTTTTGCAACCCCCAAAAAAGGACACTCAAGTGTCCTGTTTTGGTACCAAACTAGTGTTAACAAACTTGAGATAATACCCAATTTTCCCCTTTCTGATAGTAGGCTGGCCCATTCGTCAATCCAAAAGGAAGGACTTTGTAGCAGAAACACTCCCAAGGTGTAATGAAAGTCGTCTTGTGCTGATCTTCTTCTGAAATCTTTAATTGAAATAACCTGAATATGGCATCACAAACACTGTACCTTTCATATCTAGCTACAGTATCCAAGATTTCATCCAAAAAAGGTAGGGGGTAAGGATCCTTTTTCGTAGCAGCATTCAAGGGTTTGAAATCCACACATATACGCCACCTGCCATCCTTCTTTGGACTCACCACTGTAGGACTTACCCACTCAGCTATGTCCACTTGTGTAATGAAACCTGCACTCCAACAGCTTATCAACTTCCTCTCTTAGAGCCTGCATTTATTCTCGTCCCATCCTGCGTAGCTTCTGCCTAACTGTTTTTACATCTTTTTTCAATTCAATCCTCAAATCTGGCCCTTTAAATCCTCGAATATCCTTATAAGAGCTGATGAACAATTCTGGAAAATGAGACAGCATATTAACATATCTAACCTTTTCTCCACTCAAGAGATCTAGACTCAGCATTCCTTCAATCACCTCCTGCTTCTTCTTCACTTCTATCTTTGGCTGTAGTAATTCCTCGATCACTTCATATGACCCCAAGGTATCTTCTCCCTCAGCACCCACTTCATGCACTTCTTTATCTTCATTACCTTGTTGCTCTGATACTAGGAAAGCCACATCTACCTCTTCTTCACTAGAAGCAGTAGTCGATGAATCCATCTCCGATTCAGAAGTACTGGTGGTAGTTTCCTCTTCACTCGAATCCTGTGGCCTCTCCCACACAACATTCAAAGATCTCCTACTATGCATCTCCAAAGATTTTTTATTACCCCGCTTATTATGCAAAGAAATGGTCCCATACCTCCAGTCTTGTACTGCACCCACCACTTGCAACCAGGGTCATCCAAGAATAATTGGAAAAGCACCAAGACCCGCAGGCATCACATGAAAATCTACAGTAGCTTTGACATTAAAAGCTTCAATTTCCAACTCCTTTACCATACCAAGACATTTTACCTTTTGATGATTAGCCATCCTGATTCGAAAACCAGAAACCCCAGACACCCTCAAGCCTGACTGCTCCACACATGATTGGGTAATCACACAGATTTGAGCTCCTCCATCTATATAGGCCTGACCAAGGTTCCTACCTTTACTCCACAGCTCCACAATAGGGCAAATATTTGGAAGCTCTTCTAAAGATAGTACTTTGACTGACCTCTTCTCTGACTCCTTTTTCTTTGGATTCACAAGTCCCTTCCATTGCGTTCTCAATTTTGGCACCATCTCCACCAACTGCCCAACGGTGATGTTGGCCTTTCTGTTCACCATATCAGATTTCAGGTTATAGCTGGTTTGCCCATCCCCTAGTGGGAAGTCTGACACCTGGAACCTTCTACGAGGCTTCCGTTTCCTTTTGGCTTTCACATCTTCTCCTTCCTGTTGCTTCCCCTTCTTACGTCTGGGTCCAGCCACCCCTTTTCCTTCTCTTTCATCCGTTGTGCACTTGCCAATAGGCATCACATCCCCTTCTTCTCTCACCTGAACATTCTCCAGAGTAACAACATTCACGACCTTTGCCTTCCCCTTCTCCTCAGCTGAGATTCCACTAGGACATGCTTGATCCCTGATATCAATACCATAGTCGTTTGTCTTGTCAGGTAACTGTGAAGGTAGTGGGTACATATCACCACCCATTCGCTGAGGCTTATCACAATCTGTACTTAGATGACCAAGCTCACCACAATTCTAGCATGTAGGGATGAAACGACGGCCCCTACTGCGACCACGTCCATACCCTGCTTGTCCATCTCCCCCTTCTTAATTATTGCGCCACATCTTCATAAGACCTGGGCTTCTTTAATTCCACCTTCCAGCGAATACTCCTGTTAAGCCCGGCTACAAACTTGTTTTTCTTCATCATGGCAGGAGGTACCTGGTCTTCCCCTAAAGCCTTGCATAAAGTCTCCCACAGCAAGGAGACTTTCTTCACATAATCATCAATTGATTCAAACTCACCCTGTATCAGAGCTTGCACCTCATGCCAAACCTTGTCGGGGACTTCTACCTTCTTGAACCTGTTGCTAAGTGCTATCTTTAATCCATTTTCCGTCATATCGATACGTGGAACAGCAACCCTCAATGACTCCTCATAAGCTCTGTACCAGGTCCTTGCGTCCCCTTTCAAGCAGATGCTCAGTAGCCGCAACACCTGTACCGACTCATTGATGTGGTTGCTTATGCATGCAACCTCCATTCTTTCAAGGAAATCTGCCACATCTTCATTAGGACTACCATAGAATTCTGGATAAGACATCATTTTAATCCCCAAAATTCACCTCAAATCCCAAGAAAAAACACCTTCCCTGAAACCCTCAACTCCTAGGGCATACACCCTTGTAAACTGAAGAAAATACCAGAGCTATTCCTCAGTGGGGGCACCAAAAAACTGTCGGGAGGCTGGGAAAAGGAGAAATGCCTCTATAGCTCTACCTACCCAGCAGTCTTGGAAGACACAACAAACACAAGGGGCACCACCAAGCACGATGCTGGAAACAGAAATATCTCAAAACACCACATGGATTCAAGCCAGAATATACATCAACACCTTCAATTCAAAACCCTTAGATTCCCTTTTTTTGTCAACTTACTCAGCTCACCACGATTGCCTATTCTTTATTTCGTTGCCCACATACCCATTGCTCACAACACTTACACTAAGAACCATTTCCCTGCTCTCTTAACACCATATGCACGCACCCAAAGCTTGTACAGTGGAAAGAAAAGTTGCTTAAGACTTATTGCATAACACTAGTTACAAGGCCCTCTTCTAGAGACAAATCCCAACACACATGTCCTTAATCAGATGGCAGGCCAAGACTTTTATTTACACAAGTCTCCAAAGAAAAATTTTCTTCTCCACAGCCGGCGTCAACACCTTCGCTCCTGGCTCCCCTCGTTGACGTCTCCTGGCGACAGCTCCTCGCCAGCTTCACAACAACGTGTCGTAGGGGACCACCTTCTTGGAGACTTCAGTCCCGCAGTTGCCGTCGCCTCCAGCAGCCAGTAGCCACACCTCTCTATAGCACCTCAGCTACACAGCCTTCGCCCACACAAAAACAAACAAGGCCACCTTCTCTGGTCTGTGCTCCCTTCACTTCAGGTCCCCCACGCACTCTCCACGAGCCTGGTTTGCTCCTCCTCTGGGCCCTTCACGAGCTGTGTTGAGCTTGGTCCGCTGGCTCTGTAGGAGCTTGTGTCTCTTGGACTCCCAACCCACACTCTCCGCAAGCTATGGTGGTGGCTCCTCACACAAAAGCTCTGGGCCCTTCACGAGCTGTGTTGAGCTTGGTCCGCTCGCTCTGTAGGAGCTTGTGTCTCTTGGACTCCCAACCCACACTCTTCGCGAGCTATGGTGGTGGCTCCTCACACGAAAGCTCTGCTCACGAGCTTCCCAATGCTTCTATGCTCTCCACGAGCTCTCTCTGCTGTTCCTCTGTCCCCAACGATGTCCACCCATGGCATTCTCCTTCAGCTTGGTGTGCAACTCTTCAGCGTTCTCTGCCAGGTTGCTTTCCACGAGCCCTCTCTAGCCACTGCAGTGCGATCACTTCATCTACTCGGCCCTCCAGAGGTGGCTCCCTGCTGCTATGATCACCCGCGAACCCTCACACCAGGCGTCTTCTCGCCTTTGGTTCTACATAGCACCTCCAGCAGCCTTTCAAGCCTCGTAGCACAAGGCGGGAACCCTCCAACGGCTCTGCAGAATCACCAGTAGCAGCTATCACATGAACGAGCGGCCACACCCTTCTCCACACTGGCTCTCCACGCCCACTGTAGCTAACACCTTCAGCCCTTGCACACGCTACCGCCAACTCTGCTGAACCTCTTTGTTAGCTCTCTCTCCCAAAGTCTCCTCCGTCTAAGCGGCAACCGCCCTTCTTCATTTCACCAACCTTCATGAAGGTTGCGTTGGCGGACAAGCTGGCAGCCAAAGGAAGCGCCAGGTGGATCCTTTGTTACTTGCCACTTGGTAGTGTTATATATATATATATATAATTTAAAAGGTGGTTCCATGCCACATTGTCGTGCCTTTCTAGGCCTTCATCAAGATCTTTTGAACACCGAAATCCATACACATACTATGTCTCATCACCATGCCTATCATGCCCAAACCCCCTGCGATGTGGAGACATACGGCCATTCCAAATCTGCACAGTACATCCATTTCTATCATGGGCTCATCACAACCCTATCATTGACATCCTCTTGACAAATAGAAAGCTCATACAATAAAAGCTTCAAGTATCAAACAGCTGCTTCAAAGAAAAATGCATGTACTAACTCACTCCAAAGCCATTCAGTCTGTACATTTGCCAGGGCATTCAGGGCAAAGTTTTATTGCATACCATGCATCCCATATATACACGGACTCAAAACACCTTTACAAAATTTTGCCTGATAAATGGTACATTAGATTTGCAGTATGCGAAGACTGAAGAGCAGGTGGCCGATGCGTGTTAGGTAGTAGCATGTGTGGGACATAAATGACTCCATCCAACTGGTCATAGTTGTGTGGAGAGTAGCTAGGGTTAGCTATGTGTGGACACAACACAAGTAGTGTGTTGTAGCTTTTGGGATTATGGCTTTATGCATTTTGTGAGATGGGACATGGCTTCCCTCTATGGCTAGGGTTTGACATTACATTAGGGTTTTCTCTTGTGTGAGTGCTCTCTCCCTCAGCCTGTTTTTCATCAAGTGTTAACTAGCATATTGGTGACAAATTATATACATGTAAAAATGAAACAAAGGTCAATCGAAGGGAAAATGCCATTGGAGCACATGCAATGGGTTAAATCTTATAAAAAACATGATTTAATATGAAATTTTTGAAAAATAAAGATCTAGATCTACAATTGGATAAGTTAAAATCTATTTCTTATGCTTTTTTCAGCGACATTACTTAAGTCTATCCTAATATGTGTCTAGGGATGACCTTCTTTAAAGACCCATGAACTCCTTGTCCTTCCTACTTGATTAAGTGCATGGAGAGGAGTCTCTTACATGGGTGTGATCTCCTTTACATATTCCTACATTCACATGTCTTAAATCCACTTGTCTCTCTCAATGCCACCCTCACATGTAACACCTAATATTTAGTTGTGCTTGTTTTCTAGCCATCATGTAATATCAATATTTCTTTCTTGGAATGTAAAAAATATATAATTTAATAGTATACCCATATTTCTTGGATAAACATGTTGGTGGGATCATGTGATTTTTCTCAAAAAGTTAGTAATTTCTCCTCTTTTGTGATACCTTAGCGCGGGAGGTCATGGGCTTTAGCTCAGAAAATGGTAGGTCCCCAATAGAGGAGGAACGATTGCAGGGTATCTGTGATCAATTATATATATAGGGTCATTGTGTTAATGGATGAGCTATTATTCCATTTGTATTTCCATTTATAGTATTTAATCAAAGGGATATTACTCCAATCGACAAGTGTCCCTTCAGATCCATCATTGTATGATGTTTCAATCTTTATCTATGTTTTTCTCTATATTTCTTTCAATTTGTAATGATATTTCCAATAGTTAAAGTAAAAACATTAAGTGTTGATTACCTACTAGTAACACTTTTGGTGATCTTGTTGTTCATGGCATCTATGGTGGTCTAGTGTTCTTTGCTTTGCTCTAACGATTTCTTGGCATCTCCCAATGATGGTGTTTGGTGTTTATGACATCCCAGTAGGAACGATTGTCTCGGTGTAATATGCCAATACTCACACCGCACGGGGAATCGTTAGAAATATAAGCCCAACTTGTCCCTTAGCCATCAGATAAATGTGCATAGGATGAAGTGTTACCCTAAGGTCAAATCACAGTATGTAGAATCACTCCACATGCCCATCCACATGTCAAGGGGCATCCCTACATCAAAGGGGTCATGGAGAATATTTAGGATTAGCATCTAGCTCATCTACATCATCACACTGATGTCATCCAGGATTGGATCCCCAGGCTATTTAAAGCCCATGTAGCACTCACACTATGAATAAAGCTCAAATCTCTTAAAATGGCTCAAATCTCTTCCCACCTTGATTTCTTTCATGGTATCAGAGCGAGGTTATGTTTGCAAGGCCCTCATTAGGTTAATTTACTAGTTACTTAGCATATTAATCAAGTTATTAATCACCCACCATTAGTAGAGCCAAAATAGGCTTTCCTAAAATAGTACCCACTTGGATTGGAGGATCTCCACCGCCTTCTATGGGGAATATCTCAGCATTTTTTCTTCACACCAAATATCTCCCTTTGCTCTGGGTGCAGGTCGCCATCGCCTCAATTGTGCAGATCCACTACTCCACAACCCGACATTACATTTTTCCCCAAATCAAAATCGCGTCTCAAAGGAGGCTGCTGTAGTGGCTTCTTATCTCTCCACAAAAGGAGTTGATTCAATTCCTCTGAGATGTACATGCACCCTAGTATGCTCTATCATCTCCTAAAAGGTCTTGCCAAGTGGTGCACCCAATCTCTAATGGCAAGCTGATTTGCAGAGCGGGTTCTGCTGAGAATTTTCTACATATAAAGCATTTTAATGCTTGGTGGTAATGATCTTGCTTAATCCTTTTTTTAAAGATCATAATAATGTTATCTCATGCACAAAAGGTCTTTGATTAAGCATTATCACATCTCTATCCACATAGATAATAGGTGTCAAGCTTGAAAGCCACCTCTTTGTAAAGGGATTGTAGACACTGCCTCGAGTATATTTCCTCAGTGGGGTAAGACCTCCCTATCAATGGCATCCACATCAGTCATGGCTTCTAATTCTAAGAGTCCTAATAAGTTCAATGGTATAGGGTTTCACACCTAGCAAACAAAGGTGAAGCCTGGGTATTTAATGAGAAAGAACTTATGGAGCTTAGTTAAACCACAAGTATAAGGAGAGGGAGAAGGAGTTGTCACTAGAGCTACCACTGTTGCTTTGCAAGCAAAGGATGAACAAGCTTTAGGGATAATAATCACAGCACTAGATGATAATTTTATACATTATATAGATGATGCTGACATCACAGCTCAAGCTTGGGAAACACTTGAGAAAAGTTTTGGTGCTAAAGCAAAGCATTCTAAGATTAGTCTTAAAATGCAACTCTATGGACTCACAATAGAAGCAAATGAAGGAGTGGCTTCACTCATCAATAGGTTAAAGAGTCTTATGACTCAACTTGTGTATGTCCAATCCCCTATACCCAATGAAGATGCTGTTGCCATCTTATTGAAGACTATGCCTTCAAAATTTGATCAACTTGTCACTGTGCTTGAAGAGAAGGATCATATTCCTTCTTTGGAAAAAAGTGTGATAAACTCTTTGCAGGAAGAAGAGAAAAAATAAATCAAAGACTTCCAAGAAGGTGCCTATCGATCTCCACCATCAACAACAAGAAGAAATATGCAACCTGTGGGGGGAGAACTAATCACCAAACAAAGGATTGCTTCACCAATAACCCTTGTGTGCATTGTGGAAAGACAAATCATCCATCTCAAAGATGCTACCTCAAGGACAAGAAGAAAGAGAAGGTCAACACTGTTGAAGAAAATCCCTTTGTACCTGCAGATGATGATGATTCCTAGGCTTTGTAAAAGTTTGTCATTGTCCACTCTTATTCTGGTAAAAAAAGCCTTAGTTGTTTTCTTCACTTGTAAAAAGCCTTAGTTGTTTTCTTCACTTGTTGTTTGTAAAGAGTACTCAAGCATTGTTATTGTATGGTTGAGACTCTAATCTATCAAGGGGGGGATGTTGTTAGGCTCAAAACTTTTACTAGAGTGTCAAGTTTGGCTTAAGGGGGGTGTTAGAAATATAAGCCCAACTTTTCCCTTAGCCATCAAATAAATGTGCATAGGATGAAGTGTTATCCTAAGGTCAATTAAGAGTATGTAGCATCACTCCACATTTCCATCCACATTTCAAGGGGCATCCCTACATCAAAGGGGTTGTGGAGCATATTTAGGAGAAGCATCTAGCTCATCTACATCATCACTGATGTCATCCAGGACGGGATCCAAAGGCTATATAAAGCCCATGTAGCACTCACACTATGAATTAAGTTATGAAGTTATTTCTCATATTATGAATGGCTCAAATCTCTTCCCACCTTGATTTCTTTCAGGAATGGGCAGCTCGACAAAGCGTGTTGGTGCCTCCTCCTCTTCAAGATTGATGGTGGTTCTCTTCCACCACGAAGGACCCGGAGGCTTTGGCTCTTTTTTCGGATCATGGAATTGAAGGATGCACGATTGGTGTCTCCAAGTAAGGCATTTGAAGGTGAGTAGTATGACACTTAGAAGGACATCCTTGACGGCGAGATGAGGTGGAGGATGAAGCTTTTCTGGCCCTCAAAGTAGATGCCCAAGTACTGACAATCTCTTGGCTACTAGGGTCTTATTAGCTCAACTTTCTACGTCACACTTTGCATAACGACCATGGAGATTTCCACCTTTTCTCGGTATGGCTCAACCCCTTTCTTATCTAGAGTAGATGAAGTACTCCATTTTTCGAGGGAAGAAGTCTGATGATCCAAATACTTATGCCATCATGTTTGAAATGGCAACCAGAATCAACCAGATGAATATAAACGTAATGTTTTCGCATCAATGTTGGAATCTAAGGCGGGTGCTTGGTGTGTGTAGTATGCGGATACACATTTTTGACATGTGGCCCTCTGTGACACCTTTCTCTTGTGCTACCACACTACTAAGACCATCTCCAAAGTTTTGGAGTACCTTCAAATGTTTCAGGGAAAAGAAGGACATGGTGGAGGATTATGCAGCCCGCTTTCACACATTGTGAAGTCGGGTGACACTTGACTAATTTGCCGACATTAGAGGTCACCGGGGAATGGTTTGTGAAAGGCCTTCAGTAAAAATTATGACAGGCCTTAGCGTCGATGGATTTGGACAACACGGTGTTTGATGATCTTGTAATGGCAATAGTTTGAGTAGAACACACATTTTCGATGAAGGCAAAACAAAAGACAGAAGTGGAAGAAGAAAAAATAGCAAAGTGATTTAGAATCTTCTAGTGAGGAAGACGATGCTACCACTTCAGTAGGACGATGATTCGAAGAGTGATTCCAATCTGGAGGAGAAGTGCAAGTACTAGAAGAGCGAGAAGACTACATAATCAATAGAAGATAAACTGATGCAACTTGGGCCAAAACCCAAGGGGAAGTGTTGGAAGCCCTAGGGACCAAAGGCGAAATCTTTTCTATGTGAAATGCGGGAAACAAGGATACCTCAATGAAAATTGCCGCACCGACTGGTACTGTGCTATCTACAATTTGATGGGCCACACCATAGATGCTTGCTATTACAATGGAAAATCTGGAAGGAAACCTCTCCCACACTTGGCGGTAGTGATCCAGCCAATAATACCAGTTCAGATGGTAGCACCAGCTCTATCGGTGCTATAGCCTCTACCACCAAGATGGTTTGCGGGCCGAGGATGGGGTATTCCTCCACCTGGTGGCTACTAGTGTTTTTATTGCCAATGCCCTGGGCACCGCAAGATGGATTGCCCTTTATGGTAGAGGCATTAGCAGGAAATTACTCAACAAAGGGAAATGACACCACAACCAATAGCTAATGTGGTGGTCATTGAATATGATCAACTGGTCAAGGATGATCCGGCCCTTATGGTCATAACGAGGTCCACACATAAGTCTTGTTTAACACCTATTGGCAAGGGTAATGCCCCGTCATGTTAAGATAAATAGAACAACTCTGAGAGAAGGTGATGACAATGCTACAAAAAGTGCAAGAAGGCGTTGTGACCATGGCACCTCGATCAAAGTACGTCTCTTAGAAGGAATGTGCAAGGTGGTCCATGATGATGCACAGTTGGAGAAACGAGACCTTGCGAGATATAGTACAAACAAGGAACCAATGCCTGGATAGATGGTCTCCCCAGATTCAAAACAGAAGTAGGAGACACTGACTTAAGTAAATGACCCCACCTATGATGTGTGGGAGGATTTAGCTCAGATGAAATTAAACATCACATTGGACTAGCTTCCTAGCCTAGTACCAAATTACTGGAAGCAACTAATGGAAAATATGGTTAAATTGCCCAACACACCGACGATATTCAATATGGATCAATTGGAAGTGGCTGGCACATAAAGGGATACCGGCAGTACCAGATTGGGATGCAACAGTCTCGGAAGTCACCATCATCACAACACTAGGACATAAAATTTCTAGAGTATTTCTAGATGGAGGATCGGGAGTGAATATTCTTTTCGATGATATGCGTGGGAATTCGGGGATTTCCAAAATGGAGCCAACCCCGTTCTTAGTTAAAATGGTAGACAAACGATAAGTGAAACCTTTAGGTTTGGTCTGTGGTATCAACGTGCAACTTGCGGGATGCCAGTTTCCTACGGTGTTCGTGGTAATCAAGAAGGATGAAATAGCAAGAGCTTATCCCATGATACTTGGCAAACCTTGGATATGGCAAGGAAAACTTAAGCACAATTGGGATACTGATTAGATTACCTTTCGGAAAGGTAAGGAGAAGATTCGGGTTGGCGTTATGACCAACAAAGTCTTGAAGTAGGCAGTATGCCCTTTATGGGCAGAAGGTCTTAATTATCTGGAAGGTGTCAAAGATGATGAAGAGGAAAGCATTCTAAGGGACAACCCTCATCTGGTCTCCCTATTTGATTTAGACATGGATGGCATTATTTCTTTCCGGTATGAGGCCGAGGTGTTAATGGTCCACCCTTCCCCAATCGATGAAGAGCTTGATCCGGATCCGGGAGCTACAAAAGAGGGCAAGGTGTCCGATGATCATTTACTCAAGAACTTTTCAACCGTAGAGGCAGCACGTGAACAGGAAATGCGGGGAAAAGGCCTTGCCCCCTTTCAAGAATTTATTCAGAAATAATCCATGGGCACACTGACCAAGATCAATACAACAATGAATACAAAGAAAATAGATATGTTAATGTAGAAATCCTAAATCAAAGTTAGTGTCGTGACACGAGATCTGTGATGTTGAGCACACCACGGGGATGACCCACAAGAATCTCTCATTGGGCTAGTACCACATCAAATATTCAAATCCAAACCCAAATCCAAATCAAATTCCAAATCCTTGAGCTTGTAAGCATACTAGAGATAAGTGTGGTTAAAGAAGCTTATGGGGGGGAAGGGGGTTAGCTAAGAGTTTGTTGCCTTAAACAGGAAAAAACATAGCCCACAAGAACACACAAGGTTGTTTGGGATTACTACTCCAACATAAAAAATAGGAGCAAAATATTGCTTGTTCTTAGTTGGCGATATTTTGCTGTTCAACAACAAAATTTTGCTGCGAGGTAGTGATAGAACTGCATGGAAAAAAAGCTAGGGTAGACTAAGGAGTCTCTACAGGACTCCCTAGTCTACCCCAACTCTTTTTTAAAATTAAAATAGAGTTATAATTTTTTGATATAAACATAAACTTGAAAAAGACATAAATTGAGAAGAATGCAAGTGAGCCAAATATGTATTATATTTCTCAAATTGTCGAGCCTTTGGCCATATATACAAAAAATAAATCAGCAAAGAGGAGGCTACTTAGAATCCTCGTTGGCTTCCTCGAGCTCATCATTGTCTTCGTCCTCATCTTCACTTCCTTCTCCCACTTCATGCTCGTATTATGGATCTTCCTCTTCCTCTTCCCTTCATCCTACATAGATGCAAACAAGAGTATGGTAAGTATACAACAATAAAATACAATTAGATATAAATAAGAGAAGGGTTGTTTCACTACTTACCTCGTCTCCTTGAGTCCCCAAAATGGACTCATTCAAACGTACACCTCGCGTATGTATCCATGACCACAATTGTGGATGAGGGGCTCTGTACCCATAATCATACTCCTCTTTTGTTGGGTCATGCCCAAAAACCTCCCTCAACAAAAAACAATTAAGAAAATATAAAATTAGTTAAAAAGGAGAACATAGTAGAAAACAAAATGAAAGAGGAGAAGGAAAATAGTAAAATAGATACTTACAAAGCGAGCAATGAAGGAGGACTTTCCTCCCGAGCCAAAGTGTGAAGCCTCTTGCCTCCATAGTCAGGAAGCACTCGCCGCCACTTGTGGTTGAAAAGAACATGGATGCTTTCTCACCACAAAGCTTCACGCGTGCCTCCACTGCTGCTGGGCTTTTCTGAATTGCTCCTCGCCGCTCTCTTGATGGTTTCTCTCCTATTAGAGAGAAAATTATTTATCGTTCTCTTCATCTAGTCCTCCAAGAAGCAATGGCCCACATGTGGGGAATGATAAACTCAATCTTGAGCACATTAATGACATATTTTTTTGAGAGCGCATCTTGGGCTTTTCACTTTTTAAAGGAGTTTGTGAACTCTAGGTTAGCAAGTACATGCTTGTGTTTCATGACTTGCTTCTCTTGTGCATCTATGATGAGGGCTCCATTGACATCCATATTGTATGGTAGGGTGGGTGGATAGTGGGATGGGTATCTGCCCGCGGATTTGGCTCAAAATAAGCTAATGAAGATCCCCCCATTGGGGTTATGACTCGGGAGACCTAGTGCTTCTTTTGCCAAAGTAAAAGCAGCATGTTCCCCCTCTCTAGCATGTCTACTACCCCTTAGACTTCCTACCATGTCATCGTGTGGTGAAGATGGACATGAGAGAGTGGGGGTGGGTCTAGTCAAAGTTGGTGGTGTAGTTTCATCACAGCCATAGCATGATGGGTATGCACCATATAAACCTATGGCACTTGGACCTTCACCAAAGGAGTGGATTGTCTCCATGGAGACGACTAGCCATATGTTGTAGATTGCGCATATGGAGTCGATTGGATCGATGGTGGTAAGTTGGCTTGAATATAAGATTTAAAAAATTCACTTACAAAATGCATAAAGGGTAAACTTTGTGTGTGTGAAAAGGTTTTTTTAAACCATACATGTGTTTGAGTGAACTGTGTCCAAGCCTGTTCCTCTTATCATTCATTAATGATATTGAGAAAATTTGCAACATCTAGGTCATGTGAATGGGTCGATCAACATTTTCTATGCATAGAACCCAACCCAAATACATGCACGAGAGTCAATCTCTTGAAGCATAAAACATCCATAAATAGTTATTCATAAAGGCCTTATGCATAAAGTTCTATGCATAGATCCCTATGTGTAGAGCCCTATGCATAGAGCCTTATCCATAGTGCTCTATGCATAGAGCCTATACTTAGAGCCTCCACATAGAACCCTATTCATAGAAGCTTACACATAAAGCTCTACGCATAGAGCCTTATGCATAAAGCCTACGCATAAAGCTCTATGCATAGAGCCTTATGCATACATCTCTACACATAGAAGCCTACACATAAATATCTATGCATAGAGCCTATGCATAAAGCTTGCAAGATTATGAAAGCTCTATGCATAGGCTTATTGCATAGAGCTTACAACAACAAGAGCCTATGCATAGAGGTAAACCTAAGCCAAACCTAAACCCGGTACCCAAGGGCGAAATAAAGAAAAAACTTGCATAAGCAATTAAAATAAAAAGAGAGCTTACCTCAAGAGATGGAATGATGCTCGAGATACTCGAGTCGCTCTATGTAGATAATGTAGATAAGACGTAGATCTTTTTTCACCGCTATATGTAGATAAGACGTAGATCTTTTTTCACCGCTCTAACACAAGAATGCTTAAAGCTTAAATAACATAAAAATGATCTAAGCTTAAATAACACAAGAACACATTAGAACTCTTATACTTCTCATGTGATATTAGAACTTTATTAAGTCCTTCTAGAATACTGCATGGACAAGCAGGGTGGATAGTGTCCCTTTTGGATCGTAGCTTCTCATAACTTTCCACACACTCTCAAACTATTAAAGCCAAAGGTAACTTCTCTTTTACAAGAGAAGGATAGTGAAAAGAGAAGGATAGTGAAAAGATCGAGGGCTACTCCTCTGCTATAGCCACCTAATTGCGGAATAATGACTCCTAACTTGACTTAACCAACATTCTAAATGGCCTAAATTAATTTTCCATATCTATTATCAACTCCCTAAAACTATGATTAGTAACACATTCATGCATAAGCTATATGCATAGACCTCATGCATAAATAGTTATTCATAAAAGCCTTATGCATAGCTGTATTTATAAACAGATATTTATAAAGGCCTTATGCATAAAGCTCTATGCATAAAGCTCTATGCATAGATTCTGCGAATAGAGCCTATGCATAGAGCTCTATGCATAGAAACCTATGCCTAAAGCTGAACGCATAGAGCCTTATGCATAAAGCCTATGCATAATGCTCTATATAGAAGCTTACGCGTGATGCTCTATACAGAAGACTTATGAAAGATTTGTGCATAAAGTTTATACAATCATATGCATAATAAGGCTTGCAAGCCTTAAGCTTGCATAATAATGCTGCAAGACTTATGCACATAAGCTCTATGTATAAGCCTTATGCATAAGTCTTATGCAAGATTTGTGCATAAGGTTTATGCAATCATATGCATAATACGGCTTGCAAGCCTTAAGTATAAGCTTGCATAATAATGCTGCAAGACTTATGCACATAAGCTCTATGCATAAGCCTTATGCATGTCTTATGCATAAGCTCTATGCTATAAGCCTTATGCACTATGCTAAACCCTAAACCAATCACCCAAGGGTGCAATAAACATAATCTTGCAATACATGAATAAGAGATCTTACCTTGACAATGTCAAGCTGAAGGAGGGGACAACAATCTAAGACCTACAAAACATAACATGAAAAAAAGTGATTAGTAACACACATTGTCTATACACATGTAAACTCTATGAATAGAGAGAATACCTTATGGATAGAAAAGAGAGCATAAGAAATATATGTTATATGCATAAGAGAGTATAAACATACAAAAAGCTTATGCTCTCCATCCATGCATAGCACTCTACATCAAAAAAGCTTTATGCATAAAAACATAATGCATGAAGCCTTACGCATAAAGCTCATCCACAAGATTTATACATAAAACATTATGTATTAAGCTTTATGCATAGATCTTAATTCATGCATTCAGCTAGATGCATATAGCTCTATGCATAAACTCTAGGTATAGAGTTTGCATAAGCTTACAAGCCCTATGTATAAAGATTTTATAATCTTACAACCTCCATGTATAAAGCCTATACAAGAGCTTATACATAAAGCTTACAAGAAGGCTATGCATAGAGCTTGCAAGAAGGCTATGCAAAGAGCTTGCAAGAAGGCTATGCAAGCTCTACGCATAAGCTCCATGCAAACTTTCAAGAAACCTATGCATAGAGATTTTATAATCTCGCAAGCTTTATGCATAAAGTCTATGCATAGAGCTTATGCATAAAGCTTGCAAGAAGGATATGCATAGAGATTGCAACCTTATATATAGCTTTTATGCATAGATCTTGCAAGAAGCCTATGCATAACCTTGCAAGAACTCTAAACTAACCCTAAACCCGGCACCCAAGGATGCAATAATACGTAGAAAAAAGAATAAACGAGGAAAATCAAAAGAGGGACTACCTCTTTTATGCGAAGCCGAAGGAGGATTGGTGAAAGACCTACAAAACAAAAGATTAAACAAAGTAATTAGTAAATTAAGCATAAGATTAAGAACTAATACACAAGTAATACAAAATCCTAAAATCTCTATGCATGCATTGGGAGCTCTATGCATGCATAGAGAGCCAAAAAATCACAAAATCCTAAACGCCCTAAATCCTAAAAAGCCATAAAAATATAATAGAAAAGAGGGAGCTCTTACCTCAAGAAGCTAGAGTTGTGAGTTATTGACTTGAATAAGCCTACAAAATAGCAACAAAATAATTCAAAAAGTTAGTAAGTATAGTTCATTTTAACATATTAGCAAAAGCAAGAGGAGAAGTGAAAGAGGAGAAGGAGAAGAGGAGAAAAACAAGGTGAGTTTCTTTAACCTAATTCTAATACAGAAATTATTGAAAACTTGTGGTTTATATTGCCATAACCCTAGCTTTTACATTGAAAGCATAATAGAGATCTCCATCAAAGCTCTCTATTAGCACTTTTATGTGCAAGCTAGGGTCAGGGCAAGGTAAAAAGAAGGAAGAAAGGAAAAGAAAAGAGAGGGGAAGGGAAAGAAAATCTCACAAAGGGAGCATAGTTGAAGCTTTCCATGAAAGCTTAGAAAACAAGAAAGGAATGAAGATTTCCATGAAATCTTGGGATAAAGGAAGAAAGGGGAGATGCACTTACCTTGAAGAGGGAGATACATTTGATGGAGGGAGAGGTGGAAGGACTTGGGTGGGAGGAATTGCTGCTCTGCTGAATCCGTCATCCTAGCATGTGCAACAAAGAGAGGTAGGTATAGAGAAAGCAATCGTGTGTAGGCTATTTAGGTGGGAGTCTCAGCTTTTCTAGGTCGTTGCTTAGCAGGAGAAATTTTGATGCTGATGTAAATATTGCCTAGTAGCAACGAAAACCTCAGAAACTTTCTGTCTGCCTGTTTTGGATAGCTCATGTGTTTTTATACTAATACATAATTATTTTTGGCTTGATTTTAGATGTAAGAGCTAATATATACCACAATGTCATATAACAATTAAACATGTCCAACCATATGGACTTCATGAGGCATTGGCATGACCAAGTGTGGATGATGACATGGAGGAGAATGATAGGAGAGTATTACACAACATGCCACACCACTCAATGACATCGAGTAGATTGAGAAAGGTGGCAAGGCTTCATAGGGAAATCATGGCTGAGAATCATCCTCTCGCCAACCAATGAATGAGGTTCCTGTACCATTGTAACATGAGGAGCAAAAGGATCTCATCATGGAAGACATCATGCATGACTTCTTTGAACAGGAGGTCATAGATGATAGAGAAACAAATATTTAAGACCCTTTAATTGGTAAAAGAGATATAAAAGGTGCAAGGGATGACCTACATACTAACCTTGATTTTTTTCTATGCACGGGTGAGAGAGGTTATTTACAAAATGTGAATGTTGGTGAGGTATGAATCCTCTCTTCAATTCACTAGCTAAGTTATATTTAATATTTGGTATTCTCATGCAAATCACAAGTTATGTATAATAAATAATACACATGATTGCTATGTATGTAGGTACATATCCTTAAAGGAGGTAGATCTCACATCCATTGAGATGTCTCATCTCAATGCTATTGACACAATGTGTATGATCAAGGAAAACTTTCCTAGAACAATTCTCACTAGCCAATTGCATGTTGTGGTACATGTGGTTGATGAAGTGGCACTTTGTGGTGTTGTTCATGTTCGATGGATGTTTTTTATTGAAAGGTTCATAAGAACCTTAAAGAACGTTGTGAAAACAAGATCAAAGCCAGAAGCAAGCATGGTAGAGGGATGGTTGATGCAAGAGTATCTTGTGTATATCTCAAAACATCTCCCTCGCATAGATCCTTCCATGCCACATTTGTGAAGTAATGAGGAGTAATTGCTGTTGGAATTAGGGTTACAGGAAAGCACACAAAGCTTGGAGAGGAAGAAGCAAGAATGCACACAACACACAATGTATTAGATTGTGTCAATGTACAAAAGATAAGTTAGCCCTAGAAGGATGGGCGTATATACAAGCCGGGGGAAAAAACCTCCTGAAGAGGGAAAAAGTGCCCCGACGGTCCTAAGTGTGTTCACACACATCACTGCCTATATATATATGGCAACAAATCCCCCCTGGGAGTGATGGTGTGAACGAGAGCTGGCACTCATGTATAGGGGAGTGCCATGCCCGAAGTAGATCAGTCCACAAAGGGGAGCAAGCCCAAAGCTTTGCGGAAAGCTTCGAACTTCTCACACGAGGAAGCGCCTTTGTGAAAAGATTGGCGAGGTTGTCTTGTGTTGGCACATAGGCCAAGCTGATCTCTCCTGCTGAGAGTCTCTCCCTGACATAGTGATAATGCACCTCAATGTGCTTTGTGCAAGCATGAAAAGCTGGGTTTCTTGCAACTGCCAATGCGCTCTGACTGTCAGTGAAGATAGAGGTGGCAGACTGCTGTCCAACACCCAAGTCAGCCACCATAAGCCGTTTGAGCCACACACACTCAACCGTAGTTGTGAAAGCTGCCCTGTACTCAGCTTCACAACTAGAAGTGGCCACAGTAGGTTGCTTCTTGCTCAACCAAGATATGCATGAGCTACCGAGCATGAAACAAAAACCACTTGTGGACACTCTTGTGTCATAGCAACCAGCCCAATCTGAGTCTGAAAAAGCATGTAAATCTGGCGGCAACGATCCCCCCTTGGGATAAAACAACCTAAGATGTATGGTGCCACTCAAGTAGTGAAAGATGCATTTAACTGCCTTCCAATGTTGAGACCCTGGGCTATGCATAAACCTTCTCACCTGTGAGACTGCAAACTGAATGTCCCGGCCTCGTAATACATACATAAATGAGGCAACCAATAGCTCTCTGATAGAGTGTGACATCAAAGTGATCTCTAGCATCATGAAGACTCAACTTCACACCTGTCTCCATTGGACTAGCAATAGGCTTGCAGTCTTCAAGGCCAAATCTCCGCAACAATGTCTCAATATACTTTGTCTGACACAAAGCAATACCTCCATCACACTGCTTAAATTGTATCCCCAAATAATGATGCAAATGCCCCAAATCTGACATCTCAAAACAGGCATTCAAATTAGCCTTAAAATCAGCAATATGACTTTCATTTGGTCCTGTGAGCAGCATGTCATCGACATAGAGAGCAATGATTAGATGTACATCATCCACACATTTAACATATAAAGTGCTTTCTGTTGGACTATTCTGAAAACCATGTGCAGTCAAATATGCATGTATCTTTTCATACCAAGCTCGTGGAGCTTGCTTTAAACCATATAAAGCCTTTTTTAACCTGCACACTTTGTTTTCCTGCCCTCTTTGAACAAAACCACGAGGCTGCGATACATACACCTCCTCATGCAAATCTCCATTCAAGAACACAGTCTTTATGTCCAACTGATGTACATTCCAACCATTATGAGCTGCCAATGCATAAATGCTACGAATGGTAGTCATACGACAAGTGGGAGCAAAGGTCTCATCAAAATCAATGCCCTTTTCTTGAGCATAACCCTTTGCAACAAGTCTAGCCTTATAGCGATCAACACTGCCATCTGGCTGTCGTTTCAACTTTAAAACCCACTTACATCCAATGGCCTTTTTACCAATAGGCAAATCACACAAAGACCATGTACCATTCTTCATTATAGCGTCATATTCACTTTGCATTGCAGCCAACCAATTTTCTGATTTTTGTGACTCATCAAATGAAAGAGGTTCTTCCTCTTCACACATACTAGACACACCCAAAGCATAACAATCTGATGCATAAGAGGCATGCTGAAAACCTGAATGAGTACGACTAGATATAGGTGCATCAATTTTACTATCATGCAAGGTTTGCACCAACCATTTAGGCATACCTCTAGCCTGCTCATTTTCAGCCCTATCCTCAAAAATTACATCCTGTAAATCTGCATCAGAAATAGGCTGATCTATGATGTCGTTTGAAATTTGCATAGGCTGAATATTTGCCTCATTAGGACTTACATTTGAATTCCCACCTGTAAATAGAGGCAACAATGTATCAAATACATCCCGTGAGCTCACACCTGTCTCTTTGGTACATGATAACAAAGGCTGCACAGCATCTTCCACAAAAACAACATCTTGACTAATCAAGATACGCTTTGACTGTGGATGATACAATCTGTAACCCTTGCTCTCAGCACTATAACCAACAAAAATGCATTTGACAGCCTTATCATCTAATTTTTTACGTTGTTGCATAGGCACGAAAGCATAGGCCAAGCAACCAAAGACACGCAAGTGACCAATAGAAGGCTTCCTGCCATGCCAAGCTTCGTATGGAGTAATAGACTGCAAGGTCTTAGTGGGACACCTATTGAGTACATATGCAGTACACATGACAGCCTCAAGCCAACAAAGCTTGGCTCTTGACCATACATCGTGCCATCTCCATAAGTGACCTGTTTTTCCTTTCAGCAACACCATTTTGCTGAGGGATATATGGCACTGTACATTGGTGTTTTATCCCACGACTAGCCAGAAATGCATCAAACTCTTTAGACAAGTACTCCCCCCCTCGATCAGAACGAAGGGCGCCCACAGTACAATTGGATACATTTTCAACCATAAGAAAAAACTGTTTGAAGTACAAAAACACTTCGGACTTTGCCTTCAGTGGATATACCTATGCATGCCTTGAGTAATCATCAATGAAAGTCATGAAGTACAAGTGTTTACCAAATGACGGAGTTTGCATAGGCCCACATACATCACTATGTACAAGTTGCAATTTGCGACGAGTGGCCTGCACAGAACCATCCTTTGGGAAACGCAGAACACTGCATTTTGCCGAAAATACAGCCTTCACAAACATGTTTCAATGGTGCCTCAAGAGGGGGCAATGAAGCAACCATATCAAATTTCTGCAAATGCAGCAAACTAGCAAAGATCAGATGACCAAAACGAGCATGCCATAGTTTTGCATCTGAAACTACCTTTTCATCAGAAACTGCATTTACTGAATCTTCCACACACTTGTCATAAGAATTGAGCCTATACAGCCCACGAAACAAGGTGCCACATGCAATAATCGTATCACCAGAAGTCAAATCATGAATAGTATATCTGTCATCCATAAATTTGACTACAAGTCCAAGTCTAGCAAGCGTAGAGATAGACAATAGATTCTTCTTTTTCCCTGGCACATACAAAGCATTTGAAAGTGTGAAAGCGCTGCCATTTGCAGAGCAATAAGCATAATTTTACCAATGCCCTTCATCACTGGGTAAGAAGCATTATTGGCACATGTGACAGTATTCCCATTAGAGATAGCCTCAAGACAAGTGAACATATCACGATGCAAGGTAACGTGCTTTGTAGCACCACTGTCAAAATACCATACATTAGAGTCAACAGAAACTACCAAACATGCATCATGTAACAGATGGGTCATACTGGCAATACACGCTAAAAGCCCATTCTGTATCCTGCACAACATTTGCAAAATCTGCATTTGTAGAAGCATCCGCTATTGTGGCTGCATTTGACTCTTTCTTCTTTGCCTCTTTAGCCTTTAGCTTAGGGCAGTTCTTAATGACATGATCATTTGCCTTACAATAGTTGCACCTGGTCTTTTTCTTGCCTTTATCAAGAGCCTTCTCAGACTTATTGTTGCTACCTATGGAAGGAGAAGAAGTTGCAGAGCTACTAATAGGAGAAGAAACAGTGGAAGGGGCTACCTTACCACTTCTTCTCTGCTGCTGCTGCTACTGGGCAGCAATAAATGCTTGATCAACTGCACGCTGCCTGGCCCTGTTTTGCTTGGACTGCGCTTCTTGCAAGAGCTTGTTGACTAAAGTATCATACTTGACAGCATCAAGTCTGTCCTCAGCAAGAAGTCTCCACGTGGAAGCAAAAGTCTGATATGTCTCAGGTAAAGCATCAAGAACAGTCTGCACAAGAGAATGATCAGGAATAATCTCACCTGCAGAAATCAACTGTTCCTTGAGATCTTTAATCTCAGCAAGAAAAACATTCATGTCATCATCTTCCTGCATAATCTTCAATTCTAGCTCTTTACGCAGGTAAGAGATTTTTGCCTCGTTACAACCTGCATACAAACCAGCTAAAATATCCCAAGCCTGTTTTACTGTTTTAGCTGAACGAATATGTGGGGTGATGTTACGTTTGACAGAAAGTGCAATCAAGGCATGAGCCTTCGCATCTTTACCATCCCAACGAGCTTGTTCAGCAGTGGGTAAAACAGCAGCAACAGTAGAGCTGCTAGAACCTGCAACATCCTCAACAGATCCTACATCCACAGAACCTGGACGTACATCCATACCCTGCACAATGTTCCACACTCCTTTTGCAACGAAAACATGCTGCATCATGTATGCCCAAAGTGGGTAGTTTGCTGTCTCCATCCAGTTTGTCTTCAGCAGACAACATGCGAAATACATCATTGCTGTTATCAGCCATGGCCACTGACTGAAACTGATGCAAAAGTTACCTGTAATGAAGCAAAGACTAAACAGAAAACAACTCGTGCTATGTAGCACGGTCCACAATAGAATACGTATGCTTGTTTTTTGCAGAAAACTGCACTGTCGAAATTTCTGTAGAAAATGACGAAAACACCTGTGCAGAACTCAATCAGAGAACGTGAGTTGGAGGGTGCTCGCAGCGTAGCCCTGGGAGCCGATGCTTGCTTTGATACCAATTTTTGGAATTAGGGTTGCAGGAAAGCACACAAAGCTTGGAGAGGAAGAAGCAAGAATGCACACAACACACAATGTATTAGATTGTGTCAATGTACAAAAGATAAGTTAGCCCTAGAAGGATGGGCGTATATACAAGCCGGGGGAAAAAACCTCCTAAAGAGGGAAAAAGTGCCCCGGCGGTCCTAAGTGTGTTCACACACATCACTGCCTATATATATATGGCAACAATTGCATGTTGTGGTGCATGTGGTTTATGAAGTGGTACTTTGTGGTGTTGTTCATGTTTGATGGATGTTTTTTCTTGAAAGGTTCATGAAACCTTAAAGGAATTTGTGAGGCAAAGATCAATGCCAGAAGCAAGCATGGTAGAGGGATGGTTGATTCAAGAGTCTCTTGTGTATATCTCAAAACACCTCTCTTGCATAGATCCTTCCATGCCACAATTGTGGAGTAATGAGGAGGATGACCGTGACTAATCACTAATGTGCCACAAAAAAAGGAAAGAAAAAAATATTCGATGAAGCATTACACTAAACGGTGAATACATTCTGCGTTCTAAATAGTCCCATCATGGAGAAGCGGACTGGGAGATACAAGGATGCAATGAATAGATAAAAGGATGAGAGAAGAGATTTCAAAACAGAAAATAGATGCTTGCCATTCTTGCCTGGCTTAGAACCTCTACCAAATGTGATCAATATATAATGGCTTCAAATGGCAGTATCGATGGCATCAAAAAATGGAGTGGTGATCACAAGAGAAGAGCATGAGTATGCACGAAGATGTGACCCTCATGTAAGTATATTCTTCATCTCTGTCGCATGCCTTGATTGTTGTATACCTTGTTTAATGCACTATACTAAATGTTATGCTTTTTTTTAATGTTAGTACAAACTATATGATGCAATATAAGAAGAGGGAAGGCACTTTTGCATGGATCATGTGGATTATAAAAGAAACACATTTGATTGTGGTGTGATGGTAACTTTTGAGCAAGCAAGTCGAGCTAGTAGACATGATACCAATGTTGCAGAGGAAAATCTTGAGTATTGTGGAACTATTCAAGATATTATTGAGGTTGGGTTTAAAGCATTAGTCTATTTATCTTTGATGTCAAATGGTTCAAGGTGATATATATAGGTGCTCAAGCAACCGTGAAAAAACATCCATTTTTTTTCCCAAATTGATTTCACCAAGTTTTGAAATGATGACAAAGATACTTTTGTACTACCTCAATACTTTCAAATAGGTTAGTAACCCAACCAATCACCGGTAAATCTTGAAGTAATATAATAAAAGTGTAACCCCTTTGCTTTGTGATTTTAGGTTATGTTTCACGCCGATCCAAAGTGGTGGTATGTTATACAAGTTTTCCCTCATTCAAAGCATATCTTTTAAGACCAAGATATTCAGGCCAAATCTCTAGATGAGGTGAAAATACCACCTCAAATCAACTCATTGGAAGAAGACGATAAAGATAACAATTTAGAAGAGGCCGGTCAAGAGCATGAGGAACATCACTCTGAAGCAGATGATGAGTCACCTACTATCGCTCGCATGACAATGCTTCATTAGATAATGATTGTGATATTGATATGGAACCCTATATTTTCATTGAGCTTCCATTAGATATAGACATTGAGGAAGCAACACATATGGATCTATTACAATATGGAATAGATTCATGATCTTCTCATTGCTTCTCTTCAAAAGTTTTCAACTATCTTTATTTTTTTCGAAACATGGCTCTAACGGTTCTAATGGATATTTTTTTTAAAACTATAATCATTTTTTGTATGTATGTGACATATATAACTTAGATTTAGTACTCAAAAACTCTCTAGAATTCTATGCACTAAGAATAGCAGTGAAATCTCACCGTATTGTCGCTCTGCTGAGCAACAAAATTACAGTACAGTAGTGAAATTTTGCTGCTATTCTTGCTGCTCAGCAACTTTAATGAGAAGCAAAACAACAAGGAAATTTTGTTGCTACGATCACTTCTCAATAGTAGCGTGAGCAACACTACTTCATAGCTAAGCAGCGACATAATTTTTTGACATCTCGAAGCCTAAGCTCTGTTGGAACACTGTTATGTCCCCGACATGTTGTAGTGATGATTTAGTGTGGGTAGTAGGGGATAGGTTAACCAAGTTGGTACAATTTATTCCAACTAAAAAAGAAGTAAAAACACCAAAATTGGAGAGAATGTTTATCCATCATCTATATAAATTTTATTGCTTGTCACAACAGATATAGTAAGTGACCGAGATACAAAGTTTACAAGTCATTTTTGAAAAGATTTTTTCAAAAAGTTGGACACCAAACTTAGTATGAGTACATCTAAACATCCACAAATCAATGGGGATAAACATAAATGGTTAATCAAGTCCTAGAAGATATGCCTCGAGCATATGTTATCTTCCATTATTAGAATTTGCTTATAATAGTGCTGAACATTCTGCTACCGGTTTGGTCCATTTATGTTAATGTATGTGTTTTAACCTAGAGAACCCATAGTAGTTGGGTTACAAAAAGAAAACTTGCCAAGTGTAAAATACTTTCTCAAAGACATGCAACACATGTTAAATGTTGTAAGAAGCAACATTAAAAAGGCGCAGGATTGTTCTATTAATTATGAGAAAGGTAAAAGTAGACCAATTAATTTTGAGGAAGTTAATTTAGTTTATGTAAAGGTTTCTAAAAAGTTACAAACTTTAAAAAATGGAAAAGTTGCAAAGTTAACTCTAAGGTATTCTGGTCCTTATACAATACGTAAAAAATTTAGAAATGTAGCTTACAAGGTAGCTTTACCTCAAGGATCCAAAGTACATCTTGTGTTTCATGTTAGTAGGCTGAAACGCAAGATGGAAAACAATGATAACATCATTGGAAAAGAAGAAATAGTTGATTTTATAGAACCACCTATTCTTCCATAAAGAAAAGGTTTTGTGAATTTGTTTTTGAGGATGAAAGCTTTTCTTTCAAGGGGGGGAAAATGTTATGAGACTGACACAAAACACTGAAAGGTAAGACTAGGAAAGATTATTTATATGTAAAAGGTTGCATATAAATAAGGTTCAAGGGATTTTAAATAGGAAATACCTAAGCAATGGTTAATGGGTTGTATATAAATAAGGTTCAAGGGATTTCAAGTAGAAAACACCCAAGCAATGATTATTTATATGTAAAAGGTTGCATATAAATAAGGTTCAAGGGATTTCAAATAGGAAATACCTAAGCAATGGTTAATAGGAATTAAAGTTAAAGTAAAAAGAGAAGTAGATGGTACACAAAACAATGAAAGGCCAAGGGACACACAAGTAGGCACCCCCCTCTAGAGGTAGTTGAAGAGGCATTGGACAAGGAAAAGGCAATGTCTAGCTAATGAAAGTTAAGCCTGGGCTTAAGTTGGAAGTTCATGCATTACTTAGGCCTATATAACCATGAGTTTAGGGTCTATTGGGATATGGTTAGGTGGAGAATCAAAGTACTAGTCTTACAAGTCCTCAAGCTTACAATGCAAGGAGCATTACAATATAGAATCAAATAGGTGAATAATTCTCAACTTATTGCAATATTATAGTCTATGGAAGATTGAGTTTTCAGGCTTCATTCCAATGGATTCCACCCTAGGATTCTTCTACCTAAGAATTCTAAACACAATCCATGCTAAAACCCAATCGTGTGGATCCTACAAGAAGGTAGGGTTGGATTCTCTATTTTTCATTAAACTTTAGTGCCTTGATAGTCTTGAATGGGTGATCGATGGGTAAATTCAATCTCCCCTACACAATACAATGCCATTTCTTGCTTCATCATGAAGGATGCCTCAAGTTGTGACATACACCTTATTGTTGTGATTGCTTAATGTTGATCTTGCCTAACAGCTACCTACATAGATTTTCTTCCAAATCAAATGGAAAGAGATGAAGTATTACTTTCTTTGCCTACCTCTTGAGCTCTTGAGATGAACTAGCACTTTGATACCATGAAAAGAATGTGGGCGAGAGGATGAGCCTCAGCTTCTTGAAAGCAAACACACACACACACACACACACACAAGAATAGATAAGCACACAAGAGAGATGGATGGATGCATTTTCTTCTATTCTCTTCTCTATAACCATAACATAAAGAGATAAGAGTACATATTAGAAGGAAAAGTACTCTCCTACTAAAACATACAAAAGTCGTTTTATAGTGTGAACCTGGCTATATGAGCTAGTGCTATAACTATGCATAATTCTAGTACACCAAAGTGGATATCACATAGCCTATAAATCATTGGCGGCATGTTACCTATAAACTCACCAACCTAGCTAGTGGCGTAAGTGAGGAAGCTATCACCTTGGTATGTCATCAATGTCCACAGCACTAGTTGAGCTTGATATCTCAACAAAAGGGAAAACAAGGTTTTGCTAATAAGATAAGTGATTAATGGCACTAATCATGGATCAAGGCTCCAATACCATGCTAGTATTCACAAGATAAAAACTCATTCTATGGTTGGTGGAAGATATCCATGACGTGAGTGTAGGAGACGATCTTGTGCAGATATATATATATATATATATATATATATATATATGATAGCCAACAAGAGAGAGAGATTGCACATACTATATGTTACGCGATAATACTCTAAGAATGTATAATGCTTTATATATGCACAAAGGCCCTATCTTATGTTCTCCTTATTAGGAGGGTGTTCTAACCTAAAGTGTTCACACACCACTAGACATTTACTAGACCCTGAAATATCAAATAGATTTCTCCACAACCAATGCACCAAATTACTTGTTGTTTTTCTTTTGAATACATTCTAACATTATGCCCACATAGAAATACCTAATTTTTTTATTAAGGACACCGTGTTTTTTTGTATTTAACTGGGCCTATATATATAGCAATTTGGAGCCTTTTGCCAAGCTCACCTAAACTGATTCAAAGCTCATATGAATGCTTGAAGATGTGGAGCCTCGGTCATGAAATTTACTTGGACCAAGGCATAGAATTTTCGCTCTCATACCAACTTGAGAGTCAATTAATTGCTTTGATGTTTATACAAGAGGAGGTTCATAGCAATTTCGCTCTTTATCATGAAAATGCACATACTTGATTTTCAACATATTCTAACGTGAATTTGGCATGTGGAAGTTTCCTCTTCTTCCATTATGGACCTCAACGTGAAAAATATCATAGGCACTCACTTAACTACTATGACCACACTCTGTACATTGTGAACGTCTCGCGTTTAAGAGTCTTGCAAAGCTAGGAGCTAGCTACGTTCAACAGCAAACGCTGCTCGTGAGACATTACAAAAATTGCTTGTTTGCAACCTTCATATTCATATACGCCTTATACATGGCTACGTTACATGGTTTTGGATCTAAGTATTACAGAGTGTTGTATCTTTGGCCGCCGCGGGGGCGATGTCGGGAGGGCAGTCATCATCATCGTCCCCCTCGACGTTGAGACGGAAGGCGGGAGATATCTGCATAGCCAGGAGCAACAGGAAGGGTTGGAAATTTGAGCAAGCTGTAGACATGGCAACACAGTGGTTATGAGAAAAATATTGACTGAGGCGTCAATGGGCTAATGTCTAGGCGATTGATTAGCCGAAAACTGCGGCGGAGGTATAAGTAGAGGTCCGAGCTGGGGGCGGCGGGTGGCGGCGTGTGCAGACCCACGGCGGGAGTGCGCAGCGCCCCCGCCCGTGGGCGCCCCCCATGCGTCTGCCCTGTGCCCCCACCCCGCTTTCCAGTGTCCACCTTCAACGTACTTTGCCGGCAGCTTTCTGCAACATTGTGTCCCGCCGTCCCCGTCACTCATGGTCATCGTAGACAGACACTCGGGCTCGCGTTTTACTTTGAAGATTCTCTTTTACTTCAATGGATTTTTCGAAATTAAACCTTCTTCTTAGATTTCTTTTTGGGAACAATAATTATATATATTAATATTACCTCTACTTCTCCCACTAACACATCCCTTCTCTTAATATCAAATCGACTTTGAAGCCTACAGACCACAACAAAATTCAGAAAACTTACATTTCATTGTTGAGTAATTTGCGGATCAGATCCTACGTTTCATCCTCCCAGACAAAGGAAGATTGCCCCCATGAAATGTGATACCCCAGTTGCATACATGCAACAATCATGGCCTTAGAAGTGCAGCGCTTAGGGGATAGCTTCTCCAAAACCTCCCCTCTTGTCCTCCAGATTTTCACCACCACTGGCATTGTCCCCAAGGGGCTCTCAATGAATGCCACAAGGAAGGTAGGCAGTGAGTGTAAGAGCAAGCTACCACATGAGTAAGCTAGAGTTATCCCACATTAGATATCAAAAGAAGGTGTACGCACCTCATATAAAATGGGTCACTTTTTATCAATCAATTCAAGCAAGCCCTTAAGCCTCTTTATGAGTGCAAGTCTCAATCTGGTAACCAAGGAAACAAACAAGGACTAATCTTCGCCAATTGGCTATTTTTGGGGGTTTTTTGCAATAAAAAATCGTAAGGTATCTGAAAATATTTGCCCGAATTTCGGTTGCTTTGAAGAGTTTTAGAAAATATTCTCCCAGTTTTGAACATTTTAGAGTATTTTGTGAAAATATTTGCCCCATCTTCTATAATTTTAAATTTACATAGGAGGAATAATCGCCAACCCACCTACACTTATATATTCATGGAGGTATCTTAATTTTTACCTTCTAGTTGTAACCTAATTATGCTTAAGTGTCATGCTTAATTAGTTTAGTAGTTTGTCATTATATGTGTGCTTAGACACCACCTGCCTTAGGTTACTTTAATCACACTAAATTAGTGTAGGTTTAGCTTAAGCAGACCATAGGCTTGCATGTGCTTAATATCATGATACTCACATTTTCTAACATAGTTTGGCTTGCACGTTCAATCAAGTAAGCTATTTTTATTACAGTCTATATCTTTGCAAAAGTGAAAGTTATTTTGATCCCCATAAGTTATTTCAAGTAATATGATTAAAGTATAGTATGAGGAAGCATGGGCTCAGTCTTGTGTGGAGGAAAATTGGACTCAATCTTGTGTTATATGTAAATTTTACATTACATCATGTTAATTCTTATTTTGTATTTTATTTATGGGTCATTGTCATCCAATAGTGGTATCAGAGCCAAGGATAATTGTAAACCAAGCCTAAGATTCAAAGAAAGGCTTATTTTATCAATTGGAAACCAAATCCCATAATCCTTTTAACCACAAGGTAACCCAACTTGGAAAAAAACCACTCTCCAAAACCTTCCAAATGATAAAAATAGTTTTTCCCATTTGATCTTCACCTCTTTGAAATCAAAGTTCACATAGGTTTTTGCCTCAGTCCATAGGCTTCAAACCCACCATTTCCATGGCTTGTAACAACTGAATTTGATCATCCTCTCTCTCTCTCTCTTAGTGGTGCACGTTGCACTTCTCCACTAAATTACTTCCTTCTTTTTGCTGCATGTGGATGCCCGATAGATTACTTCTCTACTTTATAAGTTTTAAAAGCTTAAAGATTTATATGTTTTATAATGGTCAACTTGTAATTTTTTCTTACCAAGCTTATTATTATTTTTAATTCTAGCCCACCAAAACATTTTAGCCTATGCACTTATCTTCCTTGGTAGTAAATTTCAAAAATTTGTAGAGCTATTTTTGGGTCCCAAAATCCATATTTTTACCCAAAAACTGCTATTTTTGAGCTTAAAGAGCCCTAAAATTACCATAGCAATTCGTAAAAATTAAAAAAAAAGATTATTAAGCCTTAGTGACAAATTGGGAAACCTTTCATCCAGTTAACTAAGACGAATTAAAATTCTTCACTTCAAATCAACAGATTTGGGTCAATCAAGCCACCAATAGATGACACCAACAATGAAATTGCTATTTTCCAAGATGGTCGATTCTCTAATTCCCCACTTTCACAACGGACCTTTGAAGATCAAATTCATCTCTTTGAGCAATTACTCTAAGATGAGGAGAAAACAACAAGAAGAGGAAATATTTATCACATATATTTCGTGAAGTATAAAAGCCACACCATTGAAGAAGCTGAATGGCTCCTTGATTATGCCCTCACTTCCCATCCATCCTTGATTATATCTTATCTCTGATACTTGCTCATGATTATTTTAGATTTTGTGACAAAATTGAGGACAATTGATTCCTACCCCCATAGCATGTTATGAGGAGTAAATTTATAGGATTTAATATTTTCACGTTTTTCATTATTTATGAATTCTCATAGATGACTTTAGATTAGGATGCCTTTCTCAATCCAAGCCAATCATAGCATACTTTACGCATACACAAGTGATTCAATACATGCATGAGAGTATAGGTTGCATCATCTTGATTTATTGATTTTTGTATTTTTTATCAATTGATTAGCATAGTTTATATCAGTGCAAATCATTAGGTTAGATAATGGAGGCACGCTGGTGGTGGTTAGGAGATTTTGAGACACTCGCCTCCTTTGGGTATCAACATATTATTTTTTGATTTTGTGCAATGCAGATTGTGGCCAGTGTCCATATTTATTGACACAACACATATATTTATTTGGACATGTGAAAGCTCCCTTATGCATATTTAATTCTACAAAAGATGCACACACTTATATGGTTTGATGTTTATACCTCTTTTGAGTAGTTTGGCCTTGCACGTTAATAAAGGAAGCTATTTTTGTTGAAGTTAACATCTTTGTTAAAGTTGAAGTTATTTTGAGCTCCACAAGTTATTTCAAGTAATATAATTAAAATACAATAAGAGAAAGCGTGGTCTCACTATTGTGTGGTGGAGAATTGGATCCGATCTTGTGTTATATGTAAATTTTATACTATGTCATGTTAATTCTTATTTTTTAATTTATTACGGGTCATTATTCTCCAACAAACTATGTACACATCCCCATTTGATCTAGCATAGATGGGACGACTACCATTATATGTCACACCACCTCTTGGTGAGCCTTCATCTTCTTCTGGATTTCCTACGATTAGTGGAGATTTCAATGGAAGAGGATATGCTATTGTGTGGATTGTAGGGGTCTTGTTTACATATTAGCCATGTTTCTACTGACTACAAATTTGAGATAGAATTTTGTGCAGATGCTCCATCACACCTTGGACCTCGACGACATAACTTTTTACACTTTTTTACTCCTCATCTCATGTTGATAAAAAGTTTAAGAAAATTTTTTACTCATTCCTTGTTTAACATGTAGGTTACATCACATAGTCGAGCAATAGTGTGGGGGTCCTAGTCACAATAGCTCATACTTCTCCCATGATGATGAGGTGTCGAGACATCCTACCACTAGAGGGCATGTTACGATAATCCAAGCATATGAGATCCGAGGAAAAACTTAGGGGTGAAATTTATCCTAAAGGATAATATTCAAGGGTCTTCCAAAAGTCTTGGGCTATTTTAGACCAAAAAAATGGGGAGTTTTCTATTATATTAGCCCAAGGTAGAATTATTTGGTAAATTTTAGAGGAAAAATCCCCAAATTTACACTAAAAGTGAGCATATCTACTAAAAATTTTAAAACATTTTCCAAAGTTTCCTACAGACTCTACCTTCTATCAAAGAAAGATTTGTCAACCCATCTCTACTTTGACCATAGGATATGATCCTTATCTTTTACCCTGATGAGATCATCTATGAACATGAAGTTGCTACCAGATCTTGTTGTTGGTGAGTTTTTTCTATGACATTTGGTCTACTCTTCTTATGATCGTAGATCAACAGGTGGGATAGAAAGCACATGATCTTCCATTAACACCATATTGGGGAATATGGGAATTTCCCAGTAGTTTGGGACACGTGGTCAAATCTTTGGATAAATCATAACTAGAACACCATTACTCCGAATTGAGCGCTCTATAGCTCACTAGATTCCATTTTCCAAGCGCTTTCCAACAATAGGTCAGATGATATGGTTTTGAGAAACTTATAGGCATGTTATCCAGGTCCCACCTTTTTAGTATTCAAAAAATGGGACTTGAGAAATTCCCAAACTCATGAATATAGTGTTCATTTGATTGGAAGGATCTTAGACATGATCTTCCATCTGATTAGAAGGATCTTAGACATTGGGGATGTCTCTTTTGGTTTCGACTTCTTATGACCATAGACCAATAGGTGGTTTGATAGCACATGATCTTTCGTCTAATTTGGGAGGAGTTTAGTCATTGGGGATGCCATTTTACAATAGCATCATCCACGATTCGGGGTGCACGTCTGAAACGTACCCATAGTCTGTTCCATGATCTATGCACAAAATTTCTCAAAACTTGGAGAAAAATCATATCATAATTGAGAAAACAAAGAGATTTCAATAAACCATAATCGTTGACAATTAAAAGTCACAATAATAATCGCCAATACAAAGTCTCAAAATCAAAGAGAGAATCACCAACAAAAAAAATCTAGCCAATAGGGCTTTCCTTTGACGCTCGTCCACCCAACCACCACGCTGGACGTCGCGGCTATCCCAGGTATGCCTCTTCTAAATCTCTTCCGCTCTAGGTTCTACCAAATGGCTCCCAGAGGGCATAAATCACGTTCTCTGTCGGGCATTCCGTGCCTAAGGAGGGCCGCCCGAATCTCAAAATCTCTCTCTCTCTCTCTCTCTCTCTCTCTCTCTCTCTCTCTATCCTACATAGAAATCACCTCAAGGCTTTGGAAGAAGCAGAAAAAAAAAGCCCATGAGGAATTAATAGATTATCATGCACAAAATTGTTAAAAATAGAAATCCCTTCTAAAAACATGATCTTGAACCAAATTAGAGATGATACCCAACACTGGAAAGTGGTGTTGGATTCGTTTCGTGAATACCAGCCACCTCATGCAGAATCTTCTAATTATCTGAACACGGACTTTGTTCTTCTTGTGATGAACTAACTTTCTTTAATTCATCTCTCTGACAAATAAAGTCATCTACCCCCTCATATGAGGCTGTTACTAAAAATTAAGGGTCAATTTGGTGTCAGAGCCCTGTTTTTCGAGCGCCCGTTGCGGTTATATTTACTATGTAAACCCCCATATGAGTTTCCTTTAGGCTAAACTACTCATGTTAACCCTCTTATACATTATCTAACATGGTAAATTATAGAATAGAAACAACTTACAAATGACACCACAAAACATGCATAAAAAGTCCCAAAAGTGACCAAAAATTGACATATCTATAATTACTAAATGTGTGACCAAAATTAATCTTTTATGTCCTCTAAGTATTTCCTACTTTTTAACATTAAATATAGATGCTAAAAATTGCCGAGTCAAATGGACCCAAAAATATGTACATATGAGTACGTTACAACATCATGGTCTATACATTCTCAAGACTTATATGGACCCACAAGAGGTGTAGTGACACGGATGATATTTTGTGGTTCTTTATATTCTTAGTGAGTATGGTGTGGTAGCTTAGTCGTCATGTGATCACGTACACAGGATATGCTCTAAGAGAGCATCCATTATTGAGAGAGTGCACACATTTAGTAGTATGGTCTCACGTCGTGGAGAGCGCACTTTCATAGATGGTCGCCCTTATACACATGCAAACATAGTAAGATTGATAAATATTACCAGGGAAAAGTTAGGAGTACAACCAACTTGTATTTTTGAGGAGCATATTGGCACTAAGAAATACATGTTAACATGATTTTCTAGCTATATAGTAGTCATATATTACTACTATAAGTTTACAAGATCAGGAGGAGTTGTTGGTGGACTACAAATTTTATAGACCCACTCCCTTCCTCGATCGTATAGGTGAGCGGGCAAGATCAGCATTAGATTTTCCATTGATACGTCACATGAGGGCCAGATAATTGTAGATGATTATAATCATATTATTTTGTACTTATATATTGTTGTACTCAGATATTATTGTATTAATATACTTTTGTGTTGAAATGTGCAATGTAAACTAAATCTTGGGTTATTTGGTTGAGAGGGGTAAAATATTATGGAAGGATAAGAATGCCACATTATATATTCAGTGAATGGTGAGATCGACACAAAAGAATGTGGAAAAGGAATTGCAACATGGCATGATGATGTTTAAAGGAGATTGGGTCAATATCTTTCTATACCAGAACCTTGCATAGTATGGTTGACAACCTATGCAGCAATAGAACTTGTGTATAGTGTGCTTCTCTCTCTCTCTCTCTCTCTCTCTCTCTCTCTCTAGCCATGAAGTTCTTGGTGTGGTTCAACTCACCATAGTTTATGCTTAATATATGTTGTACAACACAATAATCAATCCCATATTAGGATTATCAGAGCTAGGATGATGGACTCTTGATTATGGTGCATATCTATGTATAGTTTTCCTCTTTATGAGGTTATTTGATTATGATTTTGCAACTCTTATTATAAAAATAAATTTAAGCACACTCATTATAATTAGTATTGCATTTGAGAGAGATTAATACTGGGGCAACATTTGAAGCTACCATTATTAAGTTTGAATGAGGTTTGGCATCAAGAAGGATGCAAATGGAGTCGTAAGAAGATATTTTGTGAAGTTTTTACCTCAGATGTTTTTGGTGTTTATGAGCATAGAAGATGCTCAATTGTTTTTGGATCATTAGAAGAATTCTCTATGTGAGAAGGGTTGCTATATGGTAGGATTAATGATTCCTACACCCCTTGCATTGTGGCAAAGACCATGCATGGAAGGTGCATGCTTGTCAGTGTAGGCATCGCGGGTGGCAAGTGGTAACGGGCTGATTTTTCATCTCATGTTGGAGTGAATCGGAATGGCAAAAATCATTTGGTTTTCTCATAAATGATGGGGGTAAAGGTGGTGGAAGAACTTGGCTTTCACAATGTTTTATGCACCTCGGCTTTCTTGCGGGAAATCCATGAAGAAAACACCCTTGATGCATGCAATGAATGGAAAGCATGTATACTATGGAGCTCATAAGTAAGATCATACCGAAGAACTTGGGTGTAGAACAAGCAAAGAGCCAGTCTAGCCAAGTCTCAAGGCAAAGCAAAGTGTAGCAAAAGGAGCTACACATGGATCTCACAAGAGGTCGTGCCGATGGCCAACATAACCTCATTGAAGGAGATTTGCATTAGAGACGTAGCAAAGAGAAGAGCTCATATTGAAAGCTTTGGCTATATTAAAGATGAAAAGCAAGGGCATTGCTGAGAATGCCAAGCTCAGAGAGTAGTAGCTATGGTGATGAAGAATGTGTGCAAAGATTCAGAGAAGCTAGAGATGTGCATGGTCACACTATAACTTCTTGAAGAGAAGCAGAAGGAACTCAACTGAGAGATAAGACACCCCCAGTGTGCAAAGCCTCAAAAAGAGTGGAGGAGATGATATTGTGAAGGTTGGCATGAAATCTTGATTAACGTTTAGCTCGAAGTTTGCAACACAAGAAGGCATTAGACATGGAAAGCTAAGAGTAACACAAAATGTGCAACATGAGCATTACGAAGGCTATTAGTGTGAGAAGAGAGGTATAGCCATGAGACCTTAAAGCTCTTGCTATCATCACCTATTTGTATGACTGTACAGATCCATATAGCCATATAGAACTGTACAGATTGAAAATTTTAGAAATCCTAAGAATTTCAAAAACCCTAAAAACTACTTTTTGGAGGTTTTATCACCCAAAAACCGTTAATATAGGTTTGGAGATTACTCATGGGATGAGTGAGTGATTCTTGGAACTAGAACTTAGAAATGATTAATGGATTGGAACTAGATCTTGGAATTGATCATTGGATTGGAACTAGAACTTGGACTTGATCATTGGATTGGAACTAGATCTTGGACTTTTGATCATTGGATTGGACTAGAACTGCGATTGATACTGGAACTTGGACTAGAGCTTGGATTGGAACCAAACTTTGACTTGGATTTGGATATTAGATCTAGTACTAGCTTGGTGAGAGATACTTGTAGGTCATTCTCTTGGTGTGTTCAGCATCAAAGATCGCGTTCCTAGACATAGACATCAACATCGACTTGGATATCCTATATCAACATATTTGTTTGTTTTGTATTCATTGATTGTATTGATCCTGGCTAGTGTGCTCGTGGATTGGTCCTGAATAAATTCCTAAAAGGGGATGGGGCCTGTTCCCCGCTCAGTGTGGTGTATTATGCAAGCTCCCTATTCCCTTTCCTCTCTCCCTATCTCTCTATATCTTTATCTCTTGGACACGTGGTGGTAGGCTGTTTACTGCACACCCCTCGTTGGGCTTACTTTGGTATCAGAGCATGATTTCTCTTGAAGAAACTTTCTTGGGGTGATAGAGCCATGTCGAGAGAAGAGGGAAACCAAGGGCATAATGAAGTGAACAACTATTAGGCCGATCCAGGACTTCAAGATAGGAACAAGGGTCGTCAATCCATTACTCATAAGAACACGGCTATGTCATCAGAATGGTAACTTTGAATGTTCAGACAATTTCTCAGAGATAAAGAATTCCTTGCTCAGAGAACCAAGAGGGAATGGGACCAAAGAAGGGCTCAAATATTTAAGGATTCCATCAAGTATTGTGCCAATAAAGCCAAAGGAGTTGAAGTTGCTAAAGTTATCTTACAAGGATTTAGAGCTACTTGGATTATTTCTCGTGGAGGAGACAAGGAGGCTACTCATAGGCTTGCTATCTTAGATGCTGCTTCTTTAGGATAGGTAAGGGAAAGAAGGGACACTTGGCAGCAAATTATCCCAACAAGCCAAGGCATGAAACTAGAGAGATCGATCGAAGATCATCAGATTGACATCATGCCAAGAAGCTCAACAAGAAGATATTATAAATCAAGAGACCGAGCTATTGGAAAAGGGTTTGATTAGACCTAGCTCATCATCATTTTGCTCCCAGGTCTTATTGGTTCCAAAACAGATGGTTCTTGGCATATGTGTATTGATTCCAAGGCGCTTAACAAGATCACTGTGAAGAACATGTTTCCTATTTCTAGGATTGACAATATCTTGGATAGATTTGATGGAGCCACTATCTTTAGCAAGATTGACTTGAAGAGTGGTTACCATCAAGTCAGGATTGTTCTAGAGGACATTCACAAGTCCACATTCATCAGGACTGATTTTGGACTCGAAGTATTTGGTGATGCCTTTTGGTCTTACCAATGCATCGGCTACTTTCAACCAAATGATGGAAAGAATAGTTTGAGAACATAGAATGTTTACCGCTACTTTCTTTGATGACATTATTGTGCATTCAAAGAATGAAGAACAGCATCGAAAGCCCTTGGATATGGTATTTCAAGAATTGTGGAAGCACAAGTTGTTAACCCATGACGGACATTGAGATGTACTATGTCTTATGTCATTAATTTAAATATTCTGAGTCATGGGCCGGGCTTGTCGGCACCATATGTTAAGGATAAAGGGATTGGGTGATCGCCGATGAGAGACGCACCTTGAATATCAGTAGGATAAGGGTTAGGGTCAGCCGGCCATGTATGGGCGCCCAAGTGTGAACGGCCAAGTCACCTATAAGAGTCAAATGTAACCCTAAAATCCTCATTCTCATGTGTTGTGAATACAAGAGTGCTCTTGCCTTATCTCTTTGGTTTCCTTCTCCTGCGTGTGTGAGAGAGAGAGAGAGAGTGAGAGAGCGATCGAGCACTGTGTAGCGGCACGGCGGCGGTAGAGCGGTGACGGCGGCTCCTCTTCACGGCTGCGACGCGGGAATCCTTCAAGGCAGCGGTTGAGCGGTGAGTGACACACCCTTTGGCATTCTGTTTGAGCTTCCTTCCTTGGTTGTATGCTTGCAGCCATTCGTGGCTCGCATACGGTGTCCGGCAAGTCCCCAGCTACGACCTGTGCTACAAAAGCGCACATTTTTGGCGCCGCTGCCGGGGAGTTGCCCTGCACCAAGCTCCAGTTTGCAGCTCGGCTGCTGCGTGAAGTTTAATCTACACTGTAGGAAAGCGATTGTGTGTTTGCTGTTGAGGTGTTTCTGTGGTTTGCAATCTCTATTTCTGCAATTTGTCTTCTGCATTTCTGTTTCTTTTGTTATTTTTCCGCTCCGCGTGTGGGCGCACGGTCGGTTATCTGGTTTTCTGCGTGTGAGGGGGGTTTCTGAATCCCCAGATCTGTACTGTGTGCGTGAACTGCGCCGCGGCCAAGGCTAGAAACCCTAAAAAACTTATCTCAAAAAAAATAATAAAAATAAAAAATTAAATTTTATTTTTGAAGAAAGAACCAAACGTGTGGAGAGGAAAGATTTTCTAATTGGAGAAAATTTTTTGAAAAGAAAGAACCCCAATTGACCCACGACCCACGACCCCGGGCCCCGGCCTCGGTCTCGGTCTTTTGATATATATATATAGGAGAGTGAGCCTCCATAGCTTTCTTTCAAGTGAGAGCTTATGGGAAGTCGTGCCCTATATGTAGCCCACTCCCCAAGGAGTAAAGTGAGCATGTGGGATAAAGCCCTCACCCTTTCCTCCACAAGCAAATAGGCTTTTGCCCCTTCCCCCCAAGGGAAACGGACTGTTTTGAGGACTACAGGAGCTCTAGATAGGCGAACACGGTGCTGTAAAGCACACTAGGATCCTTTGAACGATACGCTCGTTTCGAGCTATCACACGCCCTAGTCCAAGTTCGACCGTGAGTAAGGGGGTCAAAAACGAGTTCAAAACAATACAAAAACAAGTAAAAAGGGGGTGCGAAACACCTAAACCACTTGTGTGAGTTTCAAGGGTAGTTACCAATGCACATAGGGTACCCACGTCACATGCATCTACGTTCTGGTCGGGTGCTAGAGCCTGAACCACTAGAAAGTGTTTCAGTCTACGCAGGCTCACACCATCCCTCCACGTTGGCATCTTGGCCTTCGGCTGGAACCCAAGGGAGTGCAACCCAAGATCCACGAATAGTGGATAGTGACTCGTCCTCTGACTCAGAAGGCATGGAAGGGCACCCTACCAAGAACCCTGAGGAGACAAGCCAAAACATGCCAGTGTGGGCCCCACAACCCGGATCTAGCATGTTTAGTCGTCTAATAGAGACCTTTAGTAGAGCTACACGCTCTGAGCATGCGACAAGCGAAGTAAATGAAGAAGGAGGGGTAGTAGATTCACCATTCACATCTTATGTAGACCCTACCCTCCCAAAGAGTGTCCATGTGGATATTCTACCCACTTCGTTTAATGAGGACCCTACTGAGCTACCAACTTCCGATGCTCTTCCTAAAGTAGAGGTCCCTAGAAGCCAACCCATAAGAAGTGACTTTGCGTCCACTTCAAGAGAACCGTTTGGCACACCAAGTCTGGATGGGATATTTCTCAATGAAAATTGGGAATATGATCTACACACAGAGACTCTAACGGACCTATACACGGGTTACACATACCATGTGGGTTGGTTAGAAGTCCTACGATCTACATCTAGCGCCACTAATCTAGAGGAGCAACAACACATGATATGTGAGGTAATTCATAGAATTATCCAATTTGAGAGGCAAAATAGGGGAGTGAACCTAGTTTCCACTGGCCCTATGAGATTTTTGGATACGGGCAAGGCCAAACAACCAACCCTATCACAATTGGAGACTCCCTCGGTGAGTCCCATAGACCCTTCGTATGTTGTTTCGCCTGGAGTCTCAATGCAGGTTGAGCCCACGAGCAGTAACTTTAGCTTTCCAACCTTGGCTCAACTTTCCATTAAGGAATCCACAATGCCTACCCCAATGATGAGCATAGCTGAAAATGCACCTGTTACCACTGTAGTTAGTATGACACCGCTACCTAGTGGAATAGTACTACCTACAACAGTGCGTGCTAGTGCCTATCAACCATATGTACCTATCGCTACTCATGCTCATGTAGCTCCTACGCCTCTTAGTATGCCAATGGCATATGTTCCACGACCACCTTATCACCACCCTTATCCAAGAGGAGCTAGGCCTAGCCACATATCATATCCTACGTCATTTGCCAACATACTCAGACCAACGCCAACTCCTATCAGCCAGGCTATCCCAGAAGTGCCTCCACCAGCTATGCCTGCTCACCTAGGTGATCTCGCAGCGTTTGCTCAGACGATCGGATGATCCATTACGGAAAACATGCGGGGCATGCCTGAGAGAGAACCTAGAAGCAAGGCAGTACAAGTGGCTAAGCTCACTCAAAACTTCAGTGGTAACGAGGATGTTAGGAAGCACATTGAAGTCTTTGAACACGTGTGTGATTCCTTGGAAGAGCACAATGAGCTGCATAAGTGTAAAGCCTTAGGCTTAACCTTGAGTGGGAAGGCCGGAGATTGGTATCGAACCTTAAGGGTTAAAGAGCGCACTCACTACCCCACTCTCAAGAGATTGTTCTTGAAAGAATACATACGTGAGGGTGTGCTTTGGGGAGTAGCTCCTTAACTCCAAAAAGCTGAACGCGAGGAAGGGGAGTCAGTGAGAGACTTTATACGTCGATTGAAGCATCTAAATTCTCGCTGCACTCCCGATGAACGCTTCAATAACAACCAACTCCTCGATAGATTCATCCGAGGATTGCGCCACGAGGACATTTACAATGGCCTAGTCATTAGAGGTCTTACAACGTGGGAAGCAGTCACTGCCAATGCAATCCAGTTAGAAGACAACTTGATGATTGCAGGTAAAAAGGTGTCTTCAGAAACAAAATCCGTTAGTTCGCAAGTATCTGGGCACGAGCCAATGACGGTTAAACCTATTGCCAAGGAGCCCAAGATATCTGAAATGTCTGTGACCGACCTTACTAAGGCTCTCCAAGAATACTTTAGGAGTAATCGAGCTCCTCAGAATAGCCATATGTACCCAAGGAGAGAGCAACAATGGTGCTCGGTGTGCTTAGGACCACATAGCATGAGTGAATGTCCCACATTCAGAGTCAAATTCAATGGGAATTGCAATGCATGTGGTAAGTATGGCCATCAATCTAAAGATTGCCTAACACTTAAGCGAATGTTGGCAAACCAGGCACCACTAGCTTGGTCAAACACACCTCAAGTACCCGCGCTAATGCCTGCACAACCTATCGAGCAACCGTCACAGCACATAGTTCCAAGGAATCGGAATGTAGTCCAGTCTGTGCCGTTACCACTGCCAGTGCTAGGACCACAACCTCCACATCCAAGGATTACCCCAATAAACCAGATGGGTTATGAGTCACATAGTGCATGTGGGGATTATGAAGAGGAGATAGACCCTACTGCTCCATACGGGATTGATACGTTTGAAATGATTCCCCAGTAATACATGGAGGATCATTTCGGGCAAGTCAAGCCTGTATATCAAGCGGCTGCTCTCGCCACAAGAGGGCAAAACCTTAATACCTTGGCGAGGAGACCACCTCTTCAATGCTACGATTGTGGTGGACCGCATCGTGTAGCGGAGTGCCCTAATAGGCTACAGAAGATCGCTACTCAAATGCAACCAAATCAAGGGAGCACATCGGGAATGCCGGTACTTACATGTAATCGTTGTGGCATAGATCATTTGATCGCTCAATGTCCACATAATCCTAATGCACCCAAGATTACGCCGTTGAATTTGGTTGAGGTCACCAACCAGGCACGAGGAACCACACCCGTTGTACCCGCGAATGTAGTTACACGGTCAATGCTCCAAAATCAAAACTACATTCTTGAAGAGAGGGATACTGCATCAATCGCTCAGGCAAAGAAAAAGAAAACACGACGAAAGAGATTGCTTAATGCCACGAGCTCCAAGCCTAGTTCAAAGACTAACATAGGGACAGGAGACGACCCCGTGTATATGAATGATCCTGAAGATGATTCTGATTCAATAGAAACCATGGGGACCAAAGCCACTACCTTAAGGGAGGAACCCACTCGGGAGCTCAACGAAGGAGAATCAAACGAGTACAAAAATAAGAGGAAACAGAAGGAGACTTCCTCGACCCCACAACCAAGTCAGTTAATGCCCTCTCGACCACCCAAACTGACTGAGATTCCCCAAGACAAGCCACGTGGGCCAAAAACCCTCAAGAAAAAGATTGGAACTTACCCAAACCCAGTTGAGGAGATTGAACAAGTGCAACACTTAAGGGGTTTGGTGGAAGAAACACAAAGAGAACTGGAGCCAAACCCGAGAAAAATCAAAATTCCAGACACAGTGTTTCCTACGCAAGTTCAGCCTCACCGGAACCATAAACCGTTAGCTATACCTAGTATCATTCGGGAAGAAAGTGAGGATAGGACATCCGGAAGTGGGCAAACACCCTTCTTGCTGGAAAGAATGTTTAGTGAGGGAATGCCTGACCCCATTGAAGAGGAAGTGATTCCGTCTTCACCAGTCCCTAGTCAAGGGGCGATGTCTCGAAAAGTACCGTTGAATGTGTCTAAGCTAATGGATTTCATGTCCTCTGAGATCAGAACCACGATCATATCCAAATTATACGGAGATCCTGAGCTATTCTTAGCTCTTCGGGCATTTCTCAATGGAGAACTAAAGGCGGGGCTACCACAATATGCAAATATGGATAGACCTGACACGCTTCAAGATGAAGGGGGACATTGGGATCTACAACCCAACCTAGATGAAGACTCGGTCGTTGAAATACCTGTGAACAAGTTGGGACAGTACTTTGAAGGGGACGAATCTAATGCAACCCTCCCCATTACTACCAAGGGGTTAACTCTAAAGGGAATCCTTGATGGTGGTGCTGGCGTGAGCATTGTGACTAAAAACTGTTGGGAATCTATGGGGAGACCTCACCTCGAAGTCACAAACATAGTGGTTAAGATGGCAAACGGAACTATTGCTAAACCTATTGGAATGTTAAGGGACCTTAAGATCAAGGTTCTGGGCTACAAGGTAAGACATACCTTCATTGTAATGGATTTCTCCAAGCATCCTATGTCATATCAAATGATCTTAGGACGTCCTTTCATGAGGGAAGCACAAATGGTGCATGACTGGTCGAAAAACCATGTCTACCTACAATTCCAGGACTCTGTCATTCGAGTTGATCTTGAGAATGGTCGTGCACATCCTTTAGGAAGCAAGGTTATCATTGATAATCGATCGGATACCACTATTCACTCCGCCCCATTAAGGTATTGCTATACATGCAAAAAAGAGACTGATGATGGGAAAGATTCTCCTTATATGGATGTCCTACCGGGTATGACTGAGTCAGATAATGTGGATTGGGTACACCTAGCGGCAACCATAGACACATGGGGGAATAGAGGCACAAGCTGGGGGGCAAGATATGCCACCGTTAGTGCCAATAAACATGATAGGTGTTATGCACTTGATCCCTGATGGCGAGAAAGTGGCAAACTCCACCGACACGGAAAGTAGCGAAGACTCTGACCAATGCAACTCTGAGTATGAATCTCAAGAAGAAACTGACCCTGAGCCTGAGGGGGAAAATGAATCAAATATTCACCCAAATGTGGAAGCAAGGTGCTCAAGGCCTAGGACAGTGACCTCCTGCAGTTCATCCGAAAGTGAAGATCGACCAAGTGAGTCCGAATCTGATAGAAACAAAAATCAAAAACTTGGAAAGAAGAAAAAGAAACATAAGCGCCAACGCTATCGAGCTAATGTACGCACTGCAATAAACAAGGAAAGATCCACTGCAGAATGGCTTAGTTATGTAGGAGCCATTGATGCTCATCGGAAGATAGCGGATAATTGGGGACAATACCTCCAAAGCGTCATGTGGTGTATTCCGCAACCTCATGACGTCGCCCAATTAGAAATTGATGAGAAGCCAAAACTAAGTCGTACTGCAAGAAGGCGGCAAAACCAAGAGTTGGCTCAACAACAAAAGGAAGTGGAATTGAAAGAAAAAAGCCTGGCACAACAAGAACCAGTAGACTTACACCCCGCACCCGAGCATTTCAAATCATTCACCACAGGGGAACGTAAAGTAGTCTACACAAAAGCCCAACGAACGCCTACCAATGGGAGTAGCGGTGTCTACGATGGCCCTGCGGTAGTTAAGGAGATAGACTTAGCAGATCCGGGTGAGGAGTCTAAACCAGTTTTTATTACTCAAGACCTCACCAAGGCGGAAGAAGCTGCACTTACGAAGCTTCTTAAAGAATTCAAGGACATATTTGCTTGGACATATCATGATATGAAGGGTGTTCCACCCTCGGTGGTGCAACACACGATTCCAATGATTAGCACTGCTAAACCAGTCCAGCAACGTCCCTACCCAATGAATCCTAAGTACGCAAAGATTGTACAAGAGAAAATTGAAAAGCTTGTAAAATGTGGATTCATATACCCTATTGAGCACTCAGAATGGGTTTCTCCGATAGTCATCGTACCAAAGAAGAATGGGAAACTCAGAGTGTGCGTTGATCTCAAAAAGGTTTATGCAGCCACCAGAAGGAATCATTACCCCTTGCCATATTCTGAACATGTGCTTGAAAGAGTGGCAGGCAAGGAGACATATAGCTTTTTAGATGGGCACTCGGGTTACAATCATTCACTGAGATAGCTCGACCATTGTATAAGCTTCTCATCGAGTTTATCTGGACCAAAGAATGTGACCGTGCCTATGAGCTATTAAAGAAGGCCTTGGCGAGTGCTCCAATCTTGAGAATGCCTAACTGGGATTTACTCTTCCATGTGCATATTGATGCATCAAACTTTGCTATTGGGTGTGTGTTAACTCAACCTGGAGAACACAAGCTAGACTATCCCATTAGCTTTGCCAGTCGCCAGTTGAACGATGCTGAGATGAACTACACCACTACGGAGCGAGAAGGGTTGGCAATGATATATGTGGTAAGGAAATTTTGTTATTACCTCCTTGCCACCAAGTTTGTTTTCTATGTGGATCATCAAGCATTGTTGTATCTGGTAAACAAACCATGCTCCACAGGAAGAATCACACGATGGCTATTGATTCTTCTTGAGTTTGATTTCACTATTGTTGTGAGACCTGGCAAAAAACATATTATGGCTGATCATTTATCTCGCATACCTAATGGTGAAGCTCCTACGGGAGTTGATGATGACTTACCTGACACTTCCCTGTTCATGGTAGAGACAATGCCTGAATGGAGTGAGAAGATTGTTAACTTTTTGGTTAATGGCTTTCCACCCAAGGAGCTTCGTAAAGATGTAGCTCAAAAGCTGATCAAAGAATGCGAACCCTATTGCCTGATAGCCGGGACTCTTTATAAAAGAGGAAAGGATGACATTCTTAGGCGTTGTGCCCGAGAGGATGAGTATCTATATATTTTGCAAGAGGCACATATGGGCGTAGCCGGTGGTCACTTCTCAGGAGACTTAACTGCGCGAAAGATCTTACAATCAGGGTATTGGTGGCCCACTATGTTCCAAGATGCATCACTTTTTGTGAAGGGTTGCGATGAATGCCAACGATACAAGAAACCCCAGAGGAAAGATCAGATGCCCCTACATCCAATCAAAGTAAACCAACCATTTGAAAAGTGGGGTTTAGACTTTGTAGGTCCAATTAGCCCAGCGGCCCGCAACACACAATCTCGCTATATTATTGTGGCCACTGACTATATGACCAAATGGGCTGAAGCGAAAGCGACACGTAAGGCAGATGCAAGGACAACAGCCAAGTTCCTCTTTGAAAATATAATCACATGCTTCGGTTGTCCTTTTGAACTTGTGAGCGACAATGGTACGCATTTTATAAATGAAGTGATTAAGGAGCTCACAACAAATTTCATGATATCCCATCATAAATCTACTCCTTACTATCCGCAAGCGAATGGCCAAGCCGAGAGTACCAACAAGACATTAATCTCTGTTTTGACAAAGACAGTTGAAGCTCATCGCACGGATTGGGATCTAAAGCTTACGACAGCTTTATGGGCCTATCGTACTGCGTACAAAGTGGCTATTAATTGCACACCATTCAAAATGGTATATGGCCAAGAAGCGGTCGTGCCATGGGAATTTGTCATTCCTAGTCTTCGTGTTGCTACTCAAGAGGGTTGGGATGGTAATCCCTTAGTAGAGCGTCTATATATCCTTGAGCGGCTAAACGAAGAAAGACAATTGGCTGTATACAATGCCCTGGTGGAGAAGGATAGAAGGAAAAAATGGTTTGATCGCCACCTAAAGGACAAGGACATCAAGGTTGCGGATAAAGTCCTGATGTATGGAGTGCGAAACGAAAAGAAAAAGCTCAAATATGCTGGTAAGGGACCGTATAGAGTATGTGAAATTACCCGCAAGGTACCATCAGAGTGGAGACTCTCGACGGAGTTGAAACCATTGGATTCCTTAATGGGAGTAAATTCAAACGATACTATGACCCCCTGAGCTAGGAGGAGTTACATGCAATCCATCAAAAGAAGGCAGCTAAAGAACAAGCTGAGCTTAAAAAGATACAAGCGAGAGTCGAAGCCAAAGAACGTCAACAGCGTGCTAGGAGACAACGAGAAGCCAACTTGGGAATTACGCAAGTATTTTTCGAGGAAGCAGAGGAAGATGCACTGGAATCTGACCCACCTCTAAGATACCCAATTGAGTTACAGAGTCCTTACGGGGAGGTGCTGTATAATGCATTATTGGATACAGGAGCTCAACACAATTTGCTATCATATGGCGTGTGGTGTCAACTGGGAAAACCACCTCTATCCAAGAGTTCTATCCAAGTTCAAGGAATCAACAAGAAGAAAACCCCTATCTCAGGAATTCTGCACACTCCGGTTGCTTATGACAAGGGAACCATAATTCAAAGCTTTTTGGTTATGCCTGCTGGTACCATGGAAGGGACTGTAATCTTAGGGTGCAAATGGATGATGGCCACCAAGTGCAATATCGATTGGGCAACTAGACAAGTCACAACGCAAGAACCAACACTAGGTCTGACCGCTCAAAATTCCGCACCTAAGTCATCCACTCAAATATTAGATAATGAAAAATCACAAAGTCCAGTGGCAAAACCATCTTCGATTGTTGGCCACCCCTCTAACGCTTCAACGCCAAGAGTGGAAACAGGCAAGGTGGACCCTAAAGCTTCGCTTACTATGCCAAAGAGTACATACAAATGGGTCCCCAAAGCTTCGTTAACAGCTACTTCCCCTGCTCAATCTCGTTCAGCCACCAAGAAGCCTCGTAAAAGGAAAGCAGCTACCCACCCGAGAAAGGGCAATGTAACATCGCGATGGATCCCTAAAAAATTATTAGTAGCCCAAGGGTACTACGAGGAAAATGACCAGATTTGGGTCCCTAAACATAAGCTGAATCCCTCTACATCACCTGTAAAACCTTGCAAACCAATCGTTGCCACCCCAACGATAATTCAAGATCGTGGTAAGGGAAAGGTAACAGAGTGCTCCATACCACTTCTTCCAGAGTTCGTTTGGATTCCCAAACGATATCGATCATTACCACCTAGCTCAGGAAGGGGGGAGCCACATGAAGCTTCTAGCTCCTCATGCCAGGCACACGCTGATATAGAAGTTTCTACATGCTCTACACCTACTCTTGTCAATACCCAACAAAAAACCGACGATGAGTCTACGTCTCCCCTTGTAATAGTATCGACGGAAACCATTTCCTCCATTCGTCAATGGGAGCGTACACTACCATCTTTGCAATTGGATGTGGCCACAAGGGTCATAAAAAGCTATCTGCCCACATCACAACCTATGACCCGCTGGACAAATTGGTTCCAAGAGGCTGCAACATCATTGCAAATAATATGATCTACCCAAGGAAAGGGGGAGCATGTACTCACGCTCGACATTCTAATGCTTCCTCCTTATAACCTTCTCCCCTGACCATGTAATTGCCAAATTCAAGGGGATGTATATATATAGCTTCATACATTTAAAAAAAGAAAAACAAAAAATAGTAAAAAGAGCAAGAGCACAAAAACAAGACAAATATCCGTATACAATCAAGAACTAGATTGACCTGTCATAAACCTACTGATGCTATATCTGTGTTTGCAGATATGGCAGATGCACGATCATCATACACTTCATCCACTCCCACCTTTGGTGAGAGGTATCATCTATACCTTCCTCAGATATTTCACATGTGCTATCCTGTAATTGAAACTGAATGGGATCATATAGATGTACTAGCCAGAGAGAAAAATGTTGACGAATTAGAGTGGCTAATTCGTCTATTGACCATGACTGACCCCTACTCCGTAGAGGACATATCCCCGATAGCCCAATGCTTTCCTTTTCCACAAGATAACTATCCTCGCATGGTTACATTTTTTATGAGTTTATGTGGATGGGAAAATGAAAAGGAAATATCTGACAATGATGAATGGACGGATGAAAATCATGGCACTACTGAGGTTGACTTTATTTGTTTGGATGATGCGGATAGAGGCTTAGCCTTAGGGCTAGAGCCAGGACTCTACAACATCCTCTTACCGTATCCTCAGTAGTAGTGTGGTGACTGGTAGGTAGGTTAGTGTTTGCAAGTTTTTTCTAGTTTAGATTCCTTAAACAAGTCTTGAAATTTTCACACTGATGTGTCTCTTGAGGTATAGTGCTTGTTAGTTGATTGTACAGGTTGAAAAGTTTGAGGTGGGTTCGCTTTCAAGTCCTCAGACTACCGCAACGTTCATCAAAATATATCTACATCAAATTGCAAGTTGTCTCGTCAAATCAAGGAGATCTCCAATTACAGGTGTAATTCTTCCATACCCACTCTCTTTTGTTTTTACTGTTCAATCAATTGCATAAACTATAATGCATGACCACATGGAAATTGTCAATGTACTACTTAGTTTTTGAAGTTGCTTGCATGCTAGTGTAAATCATTAATGAGCTTAACTTTATTGGAAATATTCCTAGGCAGCATGACGTCTTTAGTTAACCTTGGAATACGATTGTCTTAGGTCTAGGGTCAAACCATCTTAATGTTTGACACCTGGCCATGTGTGTGTTGACCTCTAGGACATAGCTATTACCCCTTTGTTGAAAGGATGCAAGACAAATTATAGTTCAGGAGTGAAGATAAAAAAGAAATAGATTAAAAAAAAATAAACCCTACAATAAATGGCAATACAAGTCTATGATGTGCTTTAATGTTGGCCTATCGCCTTATTGATACTTGGTAGGCGAGGAGTATTCTACTCCAGACCGATGCCTTGGTTGGTAGGGGGTAGCCTTGCCTAAAGTAAGCTAATAGATTCCTGGATAATGCCTTGTGTTAAACATGGTACCAGGATCGATGTTAGTTTTGCCTTAGGAAGGTCGCCATTGTGTGTAAAAATTATCACGTGCATTAATTAAAAAAAAAAAAGAGAGGCAAAAAGCTCTTGTAACTCTGATGTTTCTTGTGTCCCTAGGCTTGTGGTATTAACTTGTTCTTAGAGTAGACACAGTGTGGTCATCTGTTTATTTCTTAAGCTTGGTTATTTTCCTTGACTTAGGCCAGTTATAAACCTTGATTAACCTTTGACACCTTGCTTACTCTTGATTTACTTTCAATAATTTTAAACTCCTATTAATTTGCTACACTAGCTCATTCATGTGACCCTTAAACTAAGTTCTCATTGTGGTCTAACATGCTTGAATTTATACACTTTATATCTTTTGAATTCCAGCATACTTTCACTCTACTTCCTTGTTTTACAGACGGTCAACAACAACCCTCTCGAGCTTACCATACCATAGCTTCCGAGGACGGAATCTACATCAGGAAGGGGGGAATGTTAACCCATGACGGACATTGAGATGTACTATGTTTTATGTCATTAATTTAAATATTCTGAGTCATGGGCCGGGCTTGTCGGCACCATATGTTAAGGATAAAGGGATTGGGTGATCGCCGATGAGAGGCGCACCTTGAATATCAGTAGGATAAGGGTTAGGGTCGGCCGGCCATGTATGGGCGCCCAAGTGTGAATGGCCAAGTCACCTATAAGAGTCAAATGTAACCCTAAAATCCTCATTCTCATGTGTTGTGAATACAAGAGTGCTCTTGCCTTATCTCTTTGGTTTCCTTCTCCTACGTGTGTGAGAGAGAGAGAGAGAGTGAGAGAGCGATCGAGCACTGTGTAGCGGCACGGCGGCGGAGAGGCGGTAGAGCGGCGACGGCGGCTCCTTCTTCACGGCTGCGACGCGGGAATCCTTCAAGGCAGCGGTTGAGCGGTGAGTGACACACCCTTTGACATTCTGTTTGAGCTTCCTTCCCTGGTTGTATGCTTGCAGCCATTCGTAGCTCGCATATGGTGTCCGGCATGTCCCCAGCTACGACCTGTGCTGCAAAAGTGCACACAAGTTATATGTGAATGACAAGAAGAGTGAGTTCTTTTTGTCTCATGGATCCAGTACTTGGGGTCAAGATGGACCCAAAAAAGATCTAGGCTATTATGAAATTGCCAAAGTTGACTAGTGAGCATCTAGTTCGACGTTTCCTTAGCTTTTGTTCTTAATACAGGAAGTTGCCGTGGTAGCAAGTCCATTGCATGATTTTGGTGGGCCAAAGTTGAAAATATTTTGATGCATTAAAGTTTTGTGCTAGCAACAAAGGACCGGTGTTGGCTATTCCAGATTTATCAAAGCCTTTTATGGAAGAGTGTGATGCCTCAAGAGATTGCATTTGAGCAGTCTTGAACCAATTAGGCCAAGTTGTGGCCTATGAATGTCAATGACAACAAGGAAGCATATGCATTATCTTGAAGTCACAGTATTCAAGAAAATCCTCAAGAAGCTTCTCGAAAATGCAAACACCAAGATGGAGGATATTAGTGCCCAGTCGTGAATCTCCCTGGAGGAAATTGCTGCGCTGCATAGTGGCGGCGCCACCACAGAGACCGCTCTAGGGTGGATGCGCAAAATGGCCCAGCCGGTCGGCGGCGCAGGTGGGAAGGACAATACTCTAGTGTAATGATTCCCTCATTGACCAATTCACGAGCAAAGTGAAAGTGGACCTCAAAATGTTTGGTCCTCGCATGGAAGGATGAAGTTCGAGCAACGCCAAGGCACTCTAGCTGTCTGTAAGAATACGGATCGGCGAATATGAGAGTGCATCAAGATTTCTCAACATTTGGAACAGACATAGCATCTCACATGTAACTATTTGGCCCTCCTAGCTCTATTTCAGGTGGCCCTCCTAGCTCTATTTCACGTGATGACACCCGTGCCTAGACACTAGACACGTGGAAGAAGACATGGGGATAAGGGCGAAAAAGTAAGGCCCTGAAGCTAAAAAAGCAAAACAAATACTTTTGCTTAAAATTGAGTAATATTTTAGTATTAAAAAGACCAAAAGCAAAGTAAATGACAAAAGCAAAGAAAAAGCATCACTTTTTGAAAAAAGCAAGGCTTCACCAAGTATAAAAGAAGCATGAGCCTCTCTTGAGCATCAATTTAAAGAATAACATCTTCATCACATTGCCATCTTCATTGAAACATGGAGACTATCTTCTCCATCATCATCTACTTGATCCTGAACCAAATCATGGAATTTTTCATTGCTGCCACTGCTAATGAACTAGAACTTGGACTTGATCAATGGATTGGAACAAGATCTTGGACTTGATCATTGGATTAGACTAGAACTTTGATTGAAACTAGAACTTGGATTGCAACTAAACTTGGACTTGGATTTGGATATTAGATCTGGTACTAGCCCGATGAGAAATCCTTGTAGGTCATCCTCTTGGTGTGCTTGGCATCAGAGATCTCGTTCCTAGACATAGACATCAACATCGACTTGGATATCCTATATCGACATATTTGTCTATTTTGTATTCATTGATTGTATTGATCTTGGCCAGTGTGCTCGTGGGTTGTTTCTAAATAAATTCCTAAAAGGGAATGGGGCCTGTTTCTCGCTTAGTGTGGTTTATTGTGCAAGCTCCCTATTCCCTTTTCTCTCTCCCTATATCTCTATATCTTAATCTCTTAGACACGTGGTTGAGGTTGTTCATTGCATGCCTCGTTGAGCTTACATTAGTATCAGAGCACGATTTTTCTTGAAGAAACTTTCTTGGGGTGACAGAGCCATATCGAGAGAAGAGGGAAACCAAGGGTATAATGAAGTGAACAACTATCAAGCCGATCTAGGACTTCAGGGTAAGAACCAGGGTCATCGATCCATTACTCACATGAGACCCTAGCCATGTCGTCAGAATAGTACCTTTGAATAGTTCAGACAATTTCTTAGAGACAAAGAATTCCTTGCATAGAGAACCAAGAGGGAACGAGACCAAACAAGGGCTGAAATACTTAAAGATTTCATCAAGGATTGTGCCACTAAAGCCGAAGGAGTTAAAGCTGCTAAAGCTTATCTTAGAAGGATTCAGAGCTACTTGGTCTATTTCTCATGGAGGAGACATGGAGGCTACTCATAGGCTTGCTATGTCAGATATTACTTCTTTAGGACAGGTAAGGGAAAGAAGGGATACTTGGCTGCAAATTGTCCCGAGACAAGCCAAAGCAAGAAACCAGAGAGATCAGAAGATCATCATATTGGCATCATGCCAAGAAGCTCAACAAGAAAATATTATAAAGCAAGAGACGAAGCTATTAGAAAAGGGTTTGATTAGACCTAGCTCATCATTGTTCTTCTCCCAAGTTTTATTGGTTTCGAAAAACACGATTCTTGGCGTATGTGTATTGATTCCAAGGTGCTTAACAAGATCACTTGAAGGACATGTTTCCTATTCCTAGGATCAACAATCTTGGATAGATTGGATGGAGACACTATCTTTAGCAAGATTGACTTATAGAGTGGTTACCACATCAAGTCAAGATTTTTCTAGAGGACATTCACACGTCCACATTGAGGACTGATTTTGGACTCGAAGTATTTGGTGATGCCTTTTGGTCTTACCAATGCATCGACTTCTTTGAACCAAATGATGGAAAGAATAGTTTAAGAACATAGAATGTTTATCGCTACTTTCCTTGATGACATTATTGTGCATTCAAAGAATGAAGAAGAGCATCAAAAGCACTTGGATATGGTTTTAAGGAATTGCGGAAGCACAAGTTATATGTGAATGACAAGAAGAGTGAGTTCGTTTTTTTAGAGATCCGGTACTTGGGCCATATAGTGTCCAAGGAAGGGGTCCAGATGGACCCAAAAAAAGGTCAAGGCTATTATGGAATGGTGTAAGATTCCTCCCCAGCCTCTCAAAATGTCCAGCATCTTCCCCTGTAATCAATCCCTCTTCAAAAATATTAAAGACTTGTTTCTAACTGTTTTAACCTAGAGAGAAAAAATATTCAAGAGAGAGAATATTTAGATTTTTAATATTTTTGGATAGAAAATTATCTCATCTTATTAAAATAAGTTCCCCTGAAACAGAAATTCAAAAAGAACTTTCCAATGTGCAATTGGAATTAATTGGAAATGGGTATAAAGGACCTTAGCCTAAGGATCTAGATTTTCAGAAATTTTTGGATTATGGTCTAATTAAGGTTCCTATGGGACAATAGCATCAATCCATGTGTAGGGAGGAGATAAATCCAATTTGTAAAAGAAGATACCCAAAAATGAGTAAATGCTCACATAAGATGAAGAGTTGAAAATGTACAAGGTTTATTAGTAAAAAACTATGAGCAATATTAAAAATATGAGATATTTTGGGTATCCAAAAATGAGTAAATGCTCACATAAGATGAAGAGTTGAAAATGTACAAGGTTTATTAGTAAAAAACTATGAGCAATATTAAAAATATGAGATATTTGGGTATAATGATTCCATTTTGACGCATATGTAAGGAAGGGGAGTTCTTTAAAGGAGGTGCATATTTCACATAAGATGAAGAGTTGAAAATGTACAAGGTTTATTAGTAAAAAACTATGAGCAATATTAAAAATATGAGATATTTGGGTATAATGATTCCATTTTGACACATATGTAAGGAAGGGGAGTTCTTTAAAGGAGGTGCATATTTCACATGCTTGAATGAGTTTTAAACTCATAAAAATTGAGATATTTCATCTCTCCTCTCTCCTCATTCAAGTCTAGTTCCAAAAAGTTAGCTTAACTGACCTAAAAATGGTCAAAAATTGACCAAACTCATTTGGAAAATTCTAGAATCAGTTTGTTTGGTTAGGAGCTCAATTTTTCCTATAAATAGAAGCCTCCCCCTTGTTAAAAAATATATAGTGTTTATGCATCGTTACTCTACTCCACCTAAGCTAAGAACTGTGAATTCATTAATAATTCACTAGTTTTTGGAGCTTCCCTCTTTCTTCAATCCCCATTAGTGGCTCCATCAACATACTTAACCAATTGATTGGTTGGGGACCTCTACCGTGAACAAAGAATCAAGCAATTTGTAAGGTAAATGGTGAATTTTGATCTTTTCTATAATTTCTCAATGTTTCTCTCTTCTCAACCCCTCTCAAGCTTGAGAAGCTTAATTGGAATGGTTTTTGAATGCTATTGAAGTTAATTGATAAATGGTAGTGAAGAGTTACATAATTTGATGAATGCTATTGAAGTCAATTGATTAATGATAGTTAAGAATTACATAAATTTTCATTTATGCTTAATTTAAATGGTTTTTATGTAATTTCTCTCTCTCACTCAAGAAATGGTCATACTCATGACCCATTCTCAATCCAAATGAAGCTTTTCATAAAGCTTTTCCTTAATCCAAGATTAATCTATGCTTGAGGCCAAATTAATGGCTTTTTTCTATGCTTTTAGTTTATGTATTTCATGAATATTGATGATTCAATCCATTATGGATTATTGATCCAATTAGGGATCATTCTAATTATTTCCTTAATGATAAGCTTTATCCCTTAGAAAAATTGAGATTTATCAGTCAAATAGCAGCGGAGCTATGGCAAAATTTTTATAAAAATTACGCATAAAATAATTTCATTCAAAGCATGAAAAGAGGACTTCCTACCATATTCTAGGAATTATCATCCTAGATTAATTGAAAGATATTCATTGTAATCATAGAGAAATTGATTATTATATTAATGTAAAAGTGTTACTTTTAGCATAATTGATTTTTATGCATAGATGTATGCACAAAAGATGATTATTTTATTATAAAAGTGTTACTTTTATCATATTTGAATTTCATGCATAGAGGTATGCATAAAAGTTGATTATTTTATTATAAAAGTGTTACTTTTATCACAATTGAATTTCATGCATAGAAGTATGCATAAGAGTTGATTATTTTATTATAAAAGTGTTACTTTTATCATATTTGGATTTCATGCATAGAGGTATGCATAAAAGTTGATTATTTTATTATAAAAGTGTTACTTTTATCACAATTAAATTTCATGCATAGAAGTATGCATAAGAATTGATTATTTTATTATAAAAGTGTTACTTTTATCATATTTGGATTTCATGCATAGAGGTATGCATAAAAGTTGATTATTTTATTATAAAAGTGTTACTTTTATACAATTGAATTTCATGCATAGAAGTATGCATAAGAGTTGATTATTTTATTATAAAAGTGTTACTTTTATCATATTTGGATTTCATGCATAGAAGTATACATAAAAGATATTCTTTTTATACTAAAAGTGTGATTTTCATCATAAACGGATTTTATGCATAACTTAGATGCATAAGAGAAATTCTTTTATTCTAAAAGTGTAAATCCTACCAAATTGAATTTATGCATAGGAAGATGCATAAAAGATTGAATTTTAATTCAAAAGTGTCATTTTCATTTAAAATGAATTTATGCATAGGAAGATGCATAAAAGATTGATTTTTACTTCGAAAGTATTAATCTCCTTAAATGGAATTTATGGACAAATAAATGTGTAAAAAAATCTTATATCAAATATAAGAGTTGTATTGTATTCTATAAATAGATATGAGATGTGATAGGATGTGATAAGAGGTGTTTAAGATGTGATAAGAGGTGATAAGATGTATTAAGATGTGATAAGATGTGTATGAGATGAGGTAAGAAGTGTATGTGATAGGATAAGATGTATATGGGTTGTGATAGGGCAAGAATGGATGTGATGTAAAAGATTAGATGTGAAGGTATATGTGGATATATGAATGAGGACGTGATAATGGATGTATGCATGTAGATGTGGATATATGGATGTGAATGTGAATGTGGATGTGGATGTGGATGTGGATGTGGAGGTGGATGTATGGATGTAGATACGGATGTGGATGTATGTATGTATGTGGATGTAGATGTGGATGTATAGATGTGAATGAGAATGTGGATGTGGATGTATGAATGTGGATGTGGATGTGGATGTGGATGTATGGATGTGGATATGGATGTGTATGTATGAATGTGGATATGGGATGTGGATGTATAAATGAGGATGTGAAAATGGATGTATACATGTAGATGTGGATGTATGGATGTGAATGTGAATGTGAATGTGTATGTGAATTAATGTGTCGTCGATATGAGGAAATAGATGAGAATGAGTACACATTGAATGGAATGTGGAATAAGTAATGTGGACTAAGGAGGGATAATGTGGAAAGACGAGAGTTCGATTTAGAAACTATATTTTGTGACTGTTTGTAAATGACTGTTTTATGTCAAGAATGAGAATGTGGATGTGGATGTATGAATGTGAATGTGGATGTGGATGTGGATGTATGGATGTAGATATGGATGTGTATGTATGAATGTGGATATGGGATGTGGATGTATAAATGAGGATGTGAAAATGGATGTATGCATGTAGATGTGGATGTATGGATTTGAATGTGAATGTGTATGTGAATTAATGTGTCGTCGATATGAGGAAATGGATGAGAATGAGTACACATTGAATGGAATGTGGAATAAGTAATGTGGACTAAGGAGGGATAATGTGGAAAGACGAGAGTTCGATTTAGAAACTATATTTTCTGACTGTTTGTAAATGACCGTTTTATGTCAAGGATGCTGGGGAAGCATTTTTACCGTCTTGTGGATTAAGGTCATGAAGACCTAATTGTTAAAGTTGCAACTACTGACGGAGAGTCAATGGAGGACGTCTTGCGTAGCAAGGTCGACCGAGGTCTTGACCAGCCTCGGTTCGATTTAAATGGTGAGCTTCCGGTACGGTGGATGAGGGACCAAGGAAGCGGCCTATGAGTGAAGCGCTAGGTCACCTGCGAAGGATCCTACAGGGTGCTGACCATCGGTGCTTGGGCTCTGGGTCGCCAAAGATACCCACACGTGCATCGTGGAAGATATTGGAACAAGGAATAAGAGTTATTTTCTGAAATCGGGCATGGATCTGGTTGATTGACCTTGCTGGTCCTCAACGGATGAGTCCATGGCTCTTTTATATGGATGTGTGGGTTGATCTTGCTGATCTTCCACGGAGATTCCATTCTGTTATATGAATATATTGCCGGTTACTACTATGAGCTAGGATCTATGGAAAAGGCCCCTGAGTGAACAGGTGGTGAGCGTTCTGGTTGCCAATGATGCCATAAGTATACCAATGAATGAGTGACTGGAAATAAGGATTCAACCAGAGACTATGAGGATTGTCATCACTGACATAATGGTTTCATTAAAAGATTGTTTTAAAGTTAGCTGATGCTAAGAAGAAGGCAATTTCATATTGGGTGTGTAAGTGGTGTGACCAGTTTTATGTTTGCATGAACTTCCGGCTAGGGGGCCTTGGAACTCTTCTCCTTGGTACCCGGGACAAAACCTAACCAAATTCTTAATTGGATCCCATCACTACAGTGGTTGGGTGGTTGGCTAACCCATGGGATTCGATGGGGTTAGGCTGGACTGATGGATCTATAAATCGAGACTTAATTTCTGTTATTACGATAGATGAAGTAAGTCCGAGATAGTAATTGTTCTATGGATAGGAATCAACGGCTGTGCCTCTTGATGGGGAAAAAAGCATTGATCCCAATGATCCAAGTGCAAGTTTCTTCCCTGATCTGACCGAGTATCTTTATAGGTGCAGTCGGATCAGTTTGATCACTAATGGTCTTGACTACGTTAGAGTAAAAAGTTATCCTGGAGGAATCGCCCGTGCTTTCCGGATAAGGGAAGTTTTTTGGGTTCGGTTTTTGAAAAACCGACAGATCAGTCTTTTGTCCGGATATCCGTGGACGAGGCCCCGAGTGTGGGACCCTGCCTCGCGCTAGAAGTGCTACTTCCACTGCTAGTACCCTGAATCCGTTGTGCGGTCTCACAGTTGGTATCAGAGCGAATTGGTTAATAAATATCAACTGAGAAGCCAAATATGTCAAAAATTTATCAAGAAGCACAAAAAGGTTGTAATTGTGTGATATAATTCATACAATTTGATATTCAAACTGAAATTTGTAATTTGGTAATTGGGTCTTCAGATGGAAGTACAGTAATTATACAGAATCCCTGACTTGCTTGAGGCCTAGACATGATGGTATTTACCTTATAATTCCAAGGGCTGTGACTACCCGTATATACTGAGAGTATACTGCAGCTCTTTACTGATAGTATATACGAGTAAATCTAAGACTTGAAATTATGAGCGTTAATGCTATCCAGAGGATGATTTCGAATGTGGTTGATATGATTTTTAATTCTGTTTGAGAATTGATGAATTGATTTGGATTCTGATTGAAAAATGATGATCCCTGAAAATTGGTTGAAATGTAATAAGCTGAGCGAAACATCAATGAGGATGAATGGGACGAGCCTCTGTGATGATTTTCATAACTGGAATGATGATAATGATTTCAGCAAATCACTATGAGAGTAGTGGATTATGCTGTCAGATTACTACTATTAATACTTGACTTGGTGGATCAAGTTAAGGGATGACAAATTGAGAACTTGCTTGACTGAAATCCCCGTGGAGGAATCAGAAAGAAATGTTTTCGGTCTAATGGACCATTATCGTGTTAAAGATATTTAATGATATGATCTGAATGAATTGTTATTTAATGATATGAATGATATGATTTGAATGAATTGTTATTTAATGTTGAGTTCTATATAAGGGATATTTATCCCCGTATTCTGTTGGGTTGACCAGAATATAAGGAACCCCATAATAAATTGGATCTTAGAAAAAGAGTTGTCCTCTACTTTACGAGATGAGGACATCTCGCACTTTTTAAGTGGGGTAGAATGTAAGATTCCTCCCCAGCCTTCGAGGTATGCAGGAGTAAGAACCTCCCTTTCTGATCTTATAATTTATTCCCTCTCTAAATAAAAGAAAGATTCTGTTTAAAAAAAGGAAGACCTTTTCCCAGATTACTTCTCAAAAGTCCCACCTGTTTTAAGGATTATGAACGATGAGTTCGGAAGTGAGAACCGGTGTTTTGGATGCCAAGGTTTTGGTCATCAATTAAAAGACTGCCCAGGATCGACAGAAGCAGTATGTAGAAAAAAAAAGGACAGTCAGAGAATTCAAAGAAGCAGATATGGTCTTCATTCGAATACGGCCCAAAAGAAGTTCTTTATCTCTTAGGAAGTATAAGATATTGTGGGCCATATCGGATTTCAATGAAAGTAGGTGACTTAGCCTACGAGCTTTTTCTATCTCCTCATCTCAAAGTTCTTAATGCCTTCTATAGAAAAATGTGCCAAACCCAAATCATGGAGAGACGGTAAAACTTCAGAGGCAAGTTACCGTTGGCTTCTAAGTTACGCTAGCTCCTTCCTTTATATAAGTCGTAACTTTTACTTGTCGCTCACAGTAATCTTACTCCCATCGATCTCCTTTCTTTCTTAATATCCTTCATAGCTTGGCAACAGGAATTAGTTTTATCCATGATGATTTCTCACCTTCAAGACGCAAGCGAGTCTGTGAAGAAAGATTTTATAGAATAGTATGAGCGCTCACTTTTTCCTCACCTAGGAACTTATGTAGGTCAGACCAAATGGTGGACCTATCAAGACATAACTAGGGTAACACCCTGGGATCAGCAGCACTTTCGTAACAATGTCCGCTTGGCCATGGTTATTGAAGCTTTGGGTTTGGGTCCCCGATACTACTGCGTCATGAGATCAAGGCATCTTGGGTTTTCTGAGCGGGTCTTCTTACTGGCGTGTTTTCTTCCTCATCAGAAGATATGTCTTTATCCCATTTTTGGCTTGCCTCTCAGAGGTCCTTTTGTTAGATCACCTCATACCACTGAGATAGGTGCGGCAATAACCAACAGAATTATTCCCATAGATGAGTTACCTTATACGTGCGCAGCTTGTGAGTGCTGCTTTTGTGATCATATGATGGACGGGCTTATGGAAGTGTAAAGAGTTCTTTTATCTTTACTATATATGTTTCAAGAATGAATAAAGTTTAAATCTTGTTCTTGTCTTGACCCTTACTCTCTTTGAGACTTTTTTAATTTGTGGTTAATCTTAATTAAAAAAATTTTCTCAGTCTCATACTTGTGCATCTTGCGAAATTACCCCCAGTTTGCGAGATGAGAGCATCTCGCGTTTTTCAAGTGGAAGAGAATGTAAGATTCCTCCCCAGCCTCTCAAAATGTCCAGCATCTTCCCCTGTAATCAATCCCTCTTCAGAAATATAAAAGACTTGTTTCTAACTGTTTTAACCTAGAGAGAGAAAATATTCTAGAGAGAGAATATTCAAATTTTTAATATTTTTGGATAGAAAATTATCTCATCTTATTAAAATAAGTTCCCCTAAAACAGAAATTCAAAAAGAACTTTCCAATGTGCAATTGGAATTAATTGGAAATGGGTATAAAGGACCTTAGCCTAAGGGTCTAGATTTTCGGAAATTTTTGGATTATGGTCCAATGAAGGTTCCTATGGGCCAATAGCATCAATCCATGTGTGTAGGGAGGAGATAAATCCAATTTATAAAAGAAGATACCCAAAAATGAGTAAATGCTCACATAAGATGAAGAGTTGAAAATGTACAAGGTTTATTAGTAAAAAACTATGAGCAATATTAAAAATATGAGATATTTTGCGTATCCAAAAATGAGTAAATGCTCACATAAGATGAAGAGTTAAAAATGTACAAGGTTTATTAGTAAAAAACTATGAGCAATGTTTAAAATATGAGATATTTGGGTATAATGATTCCATTTTGACACATATGTAAGGAAGGGGAGTTCTTTAAAGGAGGTGCATATTTCACATAAGATGAAGAGTTGAAAATGTACAAGGTTTATTAGTAAAAAACTATGAGCAATATTAAAAATATGAGATATTTGGGTATAATGATTCTATTTTGACACATATGTAAGGAAGGGGAGTTCTTTAACACTAGTTCTGTAATTGGACACTAAAGTGTCCTGAAAGTTAGCATTTTTCTTGAATTTTTGTGGGCAATCTATTAAGAGTTTTGAAATGCTTAACATCCACAGATGTTCCTCAAGACCCAAAAAAAAATTGAGATTTTTTAAATTGCACTTTTCTTAGCTTTTGCAAGGCAATATTTTAATTTTCTTAGACACATGCTGATAAAACGCATGATTTTTGCTGTTTTCAAAATAGTAGTAATTTGTACATAACTTTTAGAAGGGACATAGTTTGATCATGAAACTTGGCTTGATGGAAATCCCATGATGTAAACTAAATCTTGGAATCATCAAACGATAATTATTGGATAAATTTTTGACTCGCTAATATTGAAATGATGTTTTTTATACAGGTGGAGCATGAATTTTCCTCCTTCCATATGCAAGCTAATAATGTAAAACTTGAGGTGCACCCATGTTATATAGGGTAAATACTACTTTGTTTTTAATTTTCCAAAACTTTAGAGCCACTTTTTGGGCCTCTTCTCATACATGGCCTTTTGCGCAACCTGTTTTTAATACGTAAAATGTCTAATTATGAGCCTAATTTTGATTTTCATCAAAAGGGGAAAGCTGTGTAAGTGCATTATTTGTTGTAACTATAGGTGTAGACTACTTGTGCAAGCATAGTTATGATTAGTTTTTGAAAAAAGATGATCAAATTTTGTATTTTTATTTTTTACAATTTTTTTAGAACTAGGCGATAAGAACCTACTTAAGTGGAGGCTAAGTTAGTGTCATACACATCAAATTATGGATTATTTATCTCATCTCAAGCATGAAAACCAATAATCAACATTCTCATTGATAGGGCTACAATTTTTTTTAGTGGCGTGATTGAGTTTCGATAATTTTGCTGATTTTATACAACTTTTTTGGAAAAAATTCTAGGAAAGGAAAATGATTTTTTTGGTGAACTTCTACCTCCTGGGACTGATGTATGCTATCAAAATATCTTGGGAAAAATGCTATTGATATCATTGGATTTTTTTTTTGAGAGAATGATGCTTGCATATTTGGAAAAATCCTGAAAAATCCTGAAAAATGTTCATTTTCAAGACATATGCTACTTTGTTGCTTATGTACTTCCAAATAAAAAGGTATTTTATATGTTTAGCATTTTTTACATAAGGATAGGGTTATGTTCTACATGCCCAATGAAGCATTTTGGTTTTTAAAGCCTACATTAGGAGTTTGATTTTTTTTCGCAACCCCCAAAAAAGGACACTCAAGTGTCCTGTTTTGGTACCAAACTAGTGTTAAAGGAGGTGCATATTTCACATGCTTGAATGAGTTTTAAACTCATAAAAATTGAGATATTTCATCTCTCCTCTCTCCTCATTCAAGTCTAGTTTCAAAAAGTTAGTTTAACTGACCTAAAAATGGTCAAAAATTGACCAAACTCATTTGGAAAATTCTAGAATCAGTTTGTTTGGTTAGGAGCTCAATTTTTCCTATAAATAGAAGCCTCCCCCTTGTTAAAAAATATATAGTGTTTATGCATTGTTACTCTACTCCACCTAAGCCAAGAACTGTGAATTCATTAATAATTCACTAGTTTTTGGAGCTTCCCTCTTTCTTCAATCCCCATTAGTGGCTCCATCAACATACTTAACCAATTGATTGGTTGGGGGCCTCTACCGTGAACAAAGAATCAAGCAATTTGTAAGGTAAATGGTGAATTTTGATCTTTTCTATAATTTCTCAATGGTTCTCTCTTCTCAACCCCTCTCAAGCTTGAGAAGCTTAATTGGAATGGTTTTTGAATGCTATTGAAGTTAATTGATGAATGGTAGTGAAGAGTTACATAATTTGATGAATGCTATTGAAGTTAATTGATTAATGATAGTTAAGAATTACATAAATTTTCATTTATGCTTAATTTAAATGGTTTTATGTAATTTCTCTCTCTCACTCAAGAAATGGTCATACTCATGACCCATTCTCAATCCAAATGAAGCTTTTCATAAAGCTTTTCCTTAATCCAAGATTAATCTATGCTTGAGGCCAAATTAATGACTTTTTTCTATGCTTTTAGTTTATGTATTTTATGAATATTGATGATTCAATCCATTATGGATTATTGATCCAATTAGGGATCATTCTAATTATTTCCTTAATGATAAGCTTTATCCCTTAGAAAAATTGAGATTTATCAGTCATAGCATCGGAGCTATGGTAAAATTTTAAAAAAAATTACGCATAAAATAATTTCATTCAAAGCATGAAAAGAGGACTTCCTACCATATTCTAGGAATTATCATCCTAGATTAATTGAAAGATATTCATTGTAATCATAGAGAAATTGATTATTATATTAATGTAAAAGTGTTACTTTTAGCATAATTGATTTTCATGTATAGATGTATGCACAAAAGATGATTATTTTATTATAAAAGTGTTACTTTTATCATATTTGAATTTCATGCATAGAGGTATGCATAAAAGTTGATTATTTTATTATAAAAGTGTTACTTTTATCACAATTGAATTTCATGCATAGAAGTATGCATAAGAGTTGATTATTTTATTATAAAAGTGTTACTTTTATCATATTTGGATTTCATGCATAGAGGTATGCATAAAAGTTGATTATTTTATTATAAAAGTGTTACTTTTATCACAATTGAATTTCATGCATAGAAGTATGCATAAGAGTTGATTATTTTATTATAAAAGTGTTACTTTTATCATATTTGGATTTCATGCATAGAGGTATGCATAAAAGTTGATTATTTTATTATAAAAGTGTTACTTTTATCACAATTGAATTTCATGCATAGAAGTATGCATAAGAGTTGATTATTTTATTATAAAAGTGTTACTTTTATCATATTTGGATTTCATGCATAGAAGTATGCATAAAAGATATTCTTTTTATACTAAAAGTGTGATTTTTATCATAAATGGATTTTATACATAACTTAGATGCATAAGAGAAATTCTTTTATTCTAAAAGTGTAATTCCTACCAAATTGAATTTATGCATAGGAAGATGCATAAAAGATTGATTCAAAAGTGTCATTCTCATCTAAATTGAATTTATGCATAGGAAGATGCATAAAAGATTGAATTTTAATTCAAAAGTGTCATTTTCATTTAAAATGAATTTATGCATAGGAAGATGCATAAAAGATTGATTTTTACTTCGAACGTATTAATCTCCTTAAATGGAATTTATGCACAAATAAATGTGTAAAGAAATCTTATATCAAATATAAGAGTTCTATTGTATTCTATAAATAGATATGAGATGTGATAGGATGTGATAAGAGGTGTATAAGATGTGATAAGATGAATTAAGATGTGTATGAGATGAGGTAAGAAGTGTATGTGATAGGAAAAGATGTATATGGGTTGTGATAGGGCAAGAATGGATGTGATGTAAAAGATTAGATGTGAAGGTATATGTGGATATATGAATGAGGACGTGATAATGGATGTATGCATGTAGATGTGGATATATGGATGTGAATGTGGATGTGGATGTGGATGTGGATGTGGAGGTGGATGTATGGATGTAGATACGGATGTGGATGTATGTATGTATGTGGATGTAGATGTGGATGTATAGATGTGAATGAGAATGTGGATGTGGATGTATGAATGTGAATGTGGATGTGGATGTGGATGTATGGATGAGGATATGGATGTGTATGTATGAATGTGGATATGGGATGTGGATGTATAAATGGATGTATGCATGTAGATGTGGATGTATGGATGTGAATGTGAAAATGGATGTATGGATGTGCATGTGAATGTGTATGTGAATTAATGTGTCGTCGCTCGATATGAGGAAATGGATGAGAATGAGTACACATTGTGAATGGAATGTGGAATAAGTAATGTGGACCAAGGAGGGATAATGTGGAAAGACGAGAGTTCGATTTAGAAACTATATTTTGTGACTGTTTGTAAATGATTGTTTTATGTCAAGAATGAGAATGTGGATGTGGATGTATGAATGTGAATGTGGATGTGGATGTATGGATGTGGATATGGGATGTGGATGTATAAATGAGGATGTGAAAATGGATGTATGCATGTAGATGTGGATGTATGGATGTGAATGTGAATGTGTATGTGAATTAATGTGTTCTCGACATGAGGAAATGGATGAGAATGAGTACACATTGAATGGAATGTGGAATAAGTAATGTGGACTAAGGAGGGATAATGTGGAAAGACGAGAGTTCGATTTAGAAACTATATTTTGTGACTGTTTGTAAATGACTGTTTTATGTCAAGAATGCTGGGGAAGCATTTTGACCGTCTTGTGGATTAAGGTCATGAAGACCTAATTGTTAAAGTTGCAAGTGCTGACGGAGAGTCAATGGAGGACGTCTCGCGTAGCAAGGTCGACCGAGGTCTTGACCAGCCTCGGTTCGATTTAAATGGTGAGCTTCCGGTACGGTAGATGAGGGACCAAGGAAGCGACCTATGAGTGAAGCGCTAGGTCACCTGCGAAGGATCCTAGAGAATGCTGACCATACGGTGCTCGGGCTCTGGGTCGCCGAAGATACCCACACGTGCATCGTGGAAGATATTGGAACAAGGAATAAGAGTTGTTTTCTGAAACCGGGCATGGATCTGGTTGATTGACCTTGCTGGTCCTCAACGGATGAGTCCATGGCTCTTTTATATGTATCTGTGGGTTGATCTTGCTGATCTTCCATGGAGATTCCATTCTGTTATATGAATATATTGCCGGTTACTACTATGAGCTAGGAACTATGGAAAAGGCCCCTGAGTGAACAGGTGGTGAGCGTTCTGGTTGCCAATGATGCCATAAGTATACCGATGAATGAATGATTGGAAATAAGGATTCAACCAGAGACTATGAGGATTGTCATCAGTGACATAATGGTTTCATTAAAAGATTGTTTTAAAGTTAGCTGATGCTAAGAAAAAGGCAATTTCATATTGGGTGTGTAAGTGGTGTGACTAGTTTTATGTTTGCATGAACTTCCGGATAGGGGGCCTTGGAACTCTTCTCCTTGGTACCCGGGATAAAACCTAACCAAATTCTTAATTGGATCCCATCACTACAGTGGTTGGTGGGCGGTTGGCTAACCCATGGGACTGGTTGGATGGGGTTAGGTTGGACTGATGGATCCATAAATCGAGACTTAACTTCTGTTATTACGATAGATGAAGTAAGTCCCGGATAGTAATTGTTCTATGGATAGGAATCAACGGCTGTGCCTCTTGATGGGGAAAAAAGCGTTGATCCCAATGATCCAAGTGCAAGTTTCTTCCCTGATCTGACCGAGTATCTTTATAGGTGCAGTCGGATCAGTTTGATCACTAATGGTCTTGACTACGTTAGAGTAAAAAGTTATCCTGGAGGAATCGCCCGTGCTTTCCGGATAAGGGAAGTTTTTTCGGGTTCGATTTTGGAAAAACCAACAGATTAGTCTGTTGTCCGGATATCCGTGGATGAGGCCCCGAGTGTGGGACCCTGCCTCGCGCTAGAAGTGCTACTTCCACTGCTAGTACCCCGAATCCGTTGCGCGGTGGGAACAGGGATCTCACAAATGGCGAGAGTTGACGTGTACATGCAGTTTGAAGTTTTCTTAGCTTGTGTTCTTACTATAGGAAATTCAAATGATTTGCCGTGGTATCAAGTCCACTACACGATTCGAGTGGGCCAAAGCTGAAAATCTTTTGAAGCATTAAAGTTTTGTGCTAGAAAAGTACCAATGTTGGGTATTCCAGATTTATCAAAGCCTTTTATGGTAGAGTGTGATGCCTCAGGAGATTGCATTGGAGACACAAACAAAGCAGGCCATGTTATGGCCTATGAATGTCAATGACAACAAGGAAGCAGATGCATTATCTTGAAGACCCAATATTTAAGAAAATCCCTAAGAAGATTCTCAAAAAAGCAAACACCAAGATGGAGGATATGAGTGCTCAATCATGAATCTCCATGGAGGAAGTTGTTGGCGCTGCTTAGTTGCGGTGGTGATGCTCAGAGGTGGCGCCGCACAGGCTGCTCTAGGGCAAAGGTGCAACTGGCGCAAGTGGCCGGCGGCATAGGTTGGAAGGACAATACTATAGTGTAATGATGATCTCATTGACCATTTTACGAATGAAGTGAAATTGGACCTCAATATGTTTGGTCCTTGCATGGAAGGATGAAGTTTGAGCAACGCCAAGGGCTTCTAGCTGTCCTTAAGAGTACGGATTGGCGAATATGAGAGTACATCAAGATTTATCAACATTTGGAATAGCCATAGCATCTCACATGTAACTATTTGGCCCTCCTAGCTCTATTTCATGTGATGACACCCTCCATGCCTAGACACCAGACACGTGGAAGAAGACATGGGGACAGGGCCCATAAGGTTTGATGAAGAAAAAGCACCATTCTTGATTTAAAAAATCAAGAAAAAGCAAAAAGCCAAACAAGGTTGACCATAAGCCAAGGGCACCATTGGAAAGAGGAGACTCAGCTAGACCAAAAAGCTAAAAGCTGCTTTTTCAAAAAGCAGCTCCAGGGCCAAAAAGTAAGGCCCTGAAGCTATAAAAGAAAAACAAGAACTTTTGATTAAAAGTGAGTAATATTTAGGTATTAAAAAAACCAAAAGCAAAGTAAATGGCAAAAGCAAAGAAAAAGCATCACTTTTTGGCGAAAAAGCAAGGCTTCTGGCAAGTATAAAAGAAGCATGATCCTCTCTTTAGCATCAAGTTGAAGAAGAACCTCGTCATCGCATTGCCATCTTTGTTGAAACGTGGAGATCATCTTCTCCATCAGCATCTACTTGATCATGAACCAAATCATGGAATTTTTCAATGGTGCCACTAGAGTGCCTGCATCAACTGTTGTGCCAAGTCATCACCTATCCGTATGACTGTATGGATCTGTATAGCTGTATGGAATTGTATAGATTGAAAATTTCAAAAACCCTAAAATGGCTCCACAAACCCTAAAAACTACGTTTTGGAGGTTTTTAATGCCCAAAAACCATTAAAGTAGGTTTTATATCACTTTCCAGAACTTAGACTTGATCAATAGATTGGAACTAGATCTTGGACTTGCTTATTGGATTGGAACTAGAACTTGCACTTGATCAATGGGTTGGAACTAGAGCTTGGACATGATCATTGGATTGGAACTAAACTTGGACTTCGATTTGGATTTGAATTTTGATATTAGATTTGGTACTAGCTCAATGTGAGAGATACTTGTCGGTCATTCTCTTGGTGTGCTCGACATCAGAGATCTTGTGCCTAGACATATACATCGACATCGACATCGGCATATTTGTTTATTTTGTATTCATTGATTGTATTGATCCTGGCCAATGTGCTTGTTTATTATTCCTGAATAATTCATGAAAGAGGGTGGGGCATGCTCCCCACTCAGTGAGGTGTATTGTGCAAGATCCCTATTCCCATGTCTCTCTCCCTATATCTCTATATCTTTAGCTCCTGGACATGTGGTTGAGTGTGTTTACTACATGCCTCACACAGCCATGTCAAGAGATGAGGGAAACCAAGGGTCTAATGAAGTGAAGAACTATCAGGTCAATCCAAGATTTCAGGATAAGAACCAGGGTCATCGATCCATTACTCATCATGAGACCTCGGCCATGTCATCAGAAGAGTACCTTTGAATAGTTCACAAAATTTCTCAGAGAGATAAAGAATTCCTTCCTTAGAGAATCAAGAGGGAGCGGGACCAAAGAAGGGCTCAAATGCTTGAAGATTTCATCAAGGATCTAGCCACTAAAGCTAAAGGATTTGAAGCCTCGGGGGGGTCACTCGTATAAATATGTAAGTATCACGTGGGTTCAACAGAAGGACATTTTAAATATTTAAAACTTACAGAAATATATTTACAGAGGGGATTTATTTATTGTATTTAAATTTTTTTTTACAGATTTGAATAGGAAAGGATACATTATATTCACTAAAAAATTCACAGATAAGGGACTTTTTAAATAGGCCTTGAACGCACGTGATATAGAGGATTTATATATAGTGACCCCCCCGAGTTTGAAGCTTCTAAAGCTTATCTCAGAAGGATCTAGAGCTACTTGGTCTATTTCTCATAGAGGAGCTTGCTATCTCAGATGCCACTTCTTCAGAGGTAAGTGAAAGTAGGGACACTTGGTTGCAAATTATCCTGACAAGCCAAAGCAAGAAACCAGAGAGATCCGAAGATCATCAGGTTGACATCATGCCGAGAAGCTCAACAAGATGAGATTATGCGAAAATTGACCGAGCTATTGGAAAAGGGTTTGATTAGACCTAGCTCATCACCTTTTTGCTCCCAAGTCTTATTGGTTCCAAAAAAGGATGGTTCTTGGCGTATGCATATTGATTACAAGGCGCTTAACAAGATCACCTGTGAAGAACATGTTTCCTATTCCTAAGATTGACAATATCTTGGATAGATTGGATGGAGCCACTATCTTTAGCAAGATTTACTTGAAGAGTGGTTACCATCAAGTCAGGATTATTCTAGAGAGGACATTCACAAGTCCGCATTCAGGACGATTTTGCACTCGAAGTATTTGGTGATGCCTTTTGGTCTTACCAATGCATCAGCTACTTTCAACCAAATGTTGGAAAGAATAGTTTGAGAACATATAATGTTTGCCCCACTACTTTCTTTGATGACATTATTGTGCATTCAAAGAATGAAGAAGAGCATCGAAAGCCCTTGGATATGGTATTTCAAGAATTGTGGAAGCACAAGTTATATGTGAATGACAAGAAGAGTACGTTCTTTTTTCAGAGATCGAGTACTTGTGCCATATAGTGTCCAAGGAAGGGGTCAAGATGGACCCAAAAAAGGTCAAGGCTATTATGGAATGGTGAGAGTTGACTAGTGTGCATGCATTTTGAAGTTTCCTTAGCTTGTGTTCTTACTATAGGATATTCACCAAGTGGTCTGTTGTGTGGTAGCAAGTCCACTACATGATTTGAGTGGGCCAAAGCTGAAAATCTTTTGAACCATTAAAGTTTTGTGCTAGAAAAGGAACAATGTTGGTTATTCCAGATTTATCAAAGCCTTTTATGGTAGAGTGTGTTGCCTCAAGAGATTGCATTGGAGCAATCTTGAACAAAGTAGGCCATGTTGTGGCTTATGAATGTCAATGACAACAAGGAAGCATATGCATTATCTCGAAGACTCCTGAGCTATGCAATTTCTATGGGTTACCATATGGATTTCACTTTGATGAAGGATCCTTATGCTACCAAAGAGGATTTTAAAGATGTTTTAGAACATATTGTAGATTAGATATTTGGTGACTTTTCTATGTCATCAACAAGTAGGGTTTTTTTATGATGTAAACCCAGGTTTTGTGTGATAAAGAATTGAGACCAAGGTAATGGAAGAGTGCCATTCTCCTTACTACATGGGGCATGGAGACACCTTGACTACACTTCAAGCTTTGGATAGCTACTTCTATTGGCCTACTATGAGAAAGGACATTGAACTTTATGATTGGATAATATTTGGTGCGGGATCAACCATATACCTCTAGAAAACTTGCTAGAAAATAATAGGGAAACTCTCCACCACCACCTGACCGCTGGATATAGGAACCCTAGTCGGCTAAAATAGCCCTGGCCATCCACACATGTTTGGACTCCCCTAAACCGCCCGACTCCCCCTAGTTCTACCCGTGTCCTGAAATTTGGTTTGTCAAAAGGTCAAGTTTGATCGACAAACATCAGTAGAACTATTGTACCCATTGAGTGGTATATGGGAGAATATTGTTATGGATTTTATCTTTGGGATTGCCAAAGTCAGGATTTGGGAATGATGGAATATGGACTATTATTGCTAGATTCAGTAAGCAAGCCCACTTTATTCCCATGAAGAAGACTATCCACACACAACATATGGCGAGATTGTTTATTTAACATATTTTCAAACATCATAGATTACCAAAATTCATTGTAGCAGGGGATAGCGATCCTTGGACTACAAGATTCTTTTGGAGAGATCTTTTCGACAACATAAGGACCTTTTCATCCTCAAACAGATGGACAAAGTGAGATTGCAAGGCTCATTATTTTGGATATGCTAAAGTGTTATGGTATCAAAGAAAAGGAACAATGGGAGAAGTACTTGCCATTGGTTGAGTTGCTTTACAATAACACCATTCACTCCTCTACAAGCATTTGCTCCTTTTGAGATTATTTATGGAAAACCATTGTTGTTGCCTATTCTAAACACCAAGGAAGATGTCTTCCATGTAGAGGAGTTTGCTCAAGATTTGGATACATCCTTTGAATAGGTTCGAAGAAGAGATATTGATACATCTCAAGACAAGCAAAAAAAAAGCTACAGATAAGCATAGAGGGAAGGTCACCTTTGAAGAAGGGGATTGGGTTTTATTGTGATTTGAAAAAGCATGACTTAGAAAGTCAAAAGCTAAGGAGCACAAGGAACCTAAGCTTTCCCCCCCGGATACTATGAACCTTTTCAGGTTACCAAGAAGATCAACGATCTATGCTATCAACTGGACCTTCCAGATCATTGGAGTATATATAATGCCTTCCATGTTAAGACTACCCCTCAAGGAAACTTCTTTGCAGGATCCACCAAAAGTGGAAAAACAAGAAGAAATCTTGCAACTGGAACACATTGTATTCCATTCCATGAGATAAAGAGGAAAGATAGTGGTCATGAAATTACTCTTGAAGTTTAAGAATTATTTGCCTACGGATGTGAAATTGATGCTAGAAGAGTACTTCAAGGACTACCCAGATATTCTTCAAGCTTATGAGGAAGCAGTTGGTCCCAACATGCACGACGATTAAGATAGATTTAAGAGGAAGGGATTGTGCCTCTAGCCCTCTTCATTTTATATATATATTGGAATGGAATTGACCATTATTCTGCTTATATAGTTGTTGTGTGGACATGATCTAGTTTGGGTGGGAACGATGCTCAATTGCCCAAGGAGCAAGATTTGTATATGGGAGGCAACGATGCTAGTTGTCCCATTGATGGCAAACAATGCCATATATCTTTGACTTCGTAGTTGGGCGGTCATTGCAACCAGATGGCCTAGATGACTGTCTTGGATTTCTCAATCGGGCGATCATTGTTACCAGATGGCCCACATGATTGTATTAGATTTTATAGTTTGGAGGCCATTTCAACCAAATGGGCCAGATGGCTATATTGGATTTCATAGTCGGCAGGCAGTCATTGTTGCAAGACCAGATGGCCCACATGACTATATTGGATTTCATAGTCAGGCGGCCAATGCGACTAGATGGCCCAGATGACTATTGATGATTTCTCGAGCGGTCCTATATTAGTGACCAAATGACCTTGAGCAATATTCTGATGAGTGGTGTCCCTTGGGAGCTAGATAGCTGAGCATGGTTTTCTATGAAACAAGCCAAGAAAATCCATGAACAGGAGGATCATTATTTGTGCACTACAGACTGATGTATGTTTGAATTTCTTTGACTTTGTGTGCTGTTTTTGATGTGTGGACAATGCTTGGATTTATGGCATGTGATAGTCAACTAGCTCTTCACTACTTGGCTAGTACTTGGAATACCCAATAGATGCGAATGATGCATACTTGTTTGTTGGCTAGCTTCTGTCTAGTTTTTACAAAAGATAAGTATGCATTTATTATATCTAACACATGTGACATGCAATTAAAATATACCATCAAGAAAAAGGAAATCGGTCAAAGAAAAAAAGACAATTGAGATGTTGCCAGATGAGCAGATGACACCACATATATGGGGAAAGAGCAGATGCATAAGCTCACCATATGGAGCTTGTACCTTGAAACATATGGAGGAACATGATGTACTTGGAACACATGGATATACATAGAACATATGGATGTGCTTGGAACACTTGAGGACAACTGCAATATAAGAGGGATGGAATGTAACTATTTGGCCCTCCTAGCTCTATTTCACATGATGAAACCCATGCCCGAACACCACACAGGTGGAAGAAGACATGGGGATAGGGTCCATAAGGTTTGATTAAGAAAAATTGCCATCCTGGTCAAAAAGTGAAACAGGGCTGGCTGACCGCGCCAAGGTTTGATAACAAAACAAAGAGAGAGAGAGAGAGAGAGAGAGAGAGAGAGAGAGAGAGAGAGAGAGAGAGTGCATGCAATGATCAAGTTCTTATTATAGCATGAGGTTACAAGGGGTAGAGTAGCCAACAAATGGGCATTGGATACCAATGAGAGAAGAGGGCCTTTATATAGAGATAGAATTGCCCTAATAACTTACACACAACCTAATAAACATCCCATGATCTAGTAAATAGGTTGCATCCATAAAAGGGACCCATTCCCACACATTGAGATGCCATATTTTAACATCGTATCTACTTTCTTTCCTTTAGTGGCATAGATTGTAGGTGGATCTTAAAGGATTCAAGGGGAGTGTACCCTTTATACTAAATTAGAACTGAATGGCTTTCGTGTGATGAAAAACAGGTAGAGGGAGAGGAGACACACACACAGGAGCAGACCCTAATGTATATTGCAAACCCTAACCATAGAGGAAAGCCATCTCCCTTCTCACACAATGCATAAAGCTCTCATCCATAATACATGACACACTATGTGTTGTGTGTCCACACACATCTAACCCTAGCTAATGTCCACACACTATGACCAGCTGGACGTGGTCATTTATGTCTTACACATGCTTCTACCTAACATGCCAGCACATAGCATAGCTGGCACACACACTGACATCGAGCTTGAATCTCAATAGCCCCTCTCAAGCTCACGATGTACTACCATAGATGAAGATGTAGATGAGCTTGGGATATCAAAGCTCTCAACACTCCCCCTCAAGCTCATCCCACGTACTCCCAACATAGTATGGAAGTACTCAAACTTCTCCATGCTAAGTGGCTTTGTAAAGATGTCAGCCACCTGCTCTTCAGTCTTCACATACTGTAGATCCACTGTACCATCCAGCACCTTCTCTCTGAAAAAGTGATAATGGACCTCTATGTGTTTGGTCCGCGCATGAAACACTGGATTCTTGGCCAACTGTATACTACTCATGTTGTCACAATGAATGACAAGTTTGCCATCAAAATAGGCTCACCCAAATTAGCCAAGAGATTCTTTAACCATACTTCTTCACATGTAGCAATGGCTGCACCCTTGTATTCAGCCTCTGTACTGGATAAAGCAACAGTAGGTTGCTTCTTGCTACTCGGCACTTCCAAGTGTAAAGGCATAACCACTAGTAGACCTCCTATCATATGAGCTACCTTCCCAATCAGCATCTATGTAGCCATGTATATCTAAGCCTTTACCGTGCTCATAAAGAAGACCATAATGGGCAGTGGTCTTTACATATCGCATAATGCGTCTCACTGCATCCAAATGAGGTTTTCTGGGGCTCTGCATAAATTGACTTACTAGCCCCACAGCATAACTCAAATCCGGGCGTGTGATTGTCATGTAAATGAGACTACGAACCATCTTTATGTACATAGATGGATCATCCATCTCTTCACCAAAATCAGCCCGCAACTTCACATTCTGCTCCAAAGGTGTACTCATTGGCTTACACCTTGTCATCCCATATTTTGCCAACATATCCAATGCATATTGGCATTGCACTAACCATGTACCTACATGGTCTTTGATCACTTCAATTCCAAGAAAGTATCTCAATTCACCCAAGTCTTTCATGTCAAACTGCCTACTCAATGCCTTCTTGACATGCATAACATCTGTAGCATGATCTCCTGTGACAATCAAGTCATCCACATAGATAACAAGTAAGACAATCCCATGATCTATTTTCTTCACATAGAGTGAAGAATCTGCTGTAGAAACTTGAAATCCAAGGGAGATAAGATATCTTCTCATCTTATCACTCCAAGCACGAGGTGCTTGCTTCAAACCATATAAAGCGTTCTTCAATTTGCATACATGAGTGGGATACTTTGGGTGTACATAACCTTCTAGCTGTGCCATATACACTTCTTCTTGTAGATCACCATTTAGAAATGCATTTTTCACATCCATTTGATGCATTTCCCAACCATTTGCTGCAGCCATAGCAATGACTACTCTCACTGTTCCCATCTTTGCCAGTGGACTAAATGTTTCATCATAGTCCAAGCCTTGGGTTTGTGCATAACCCTTAGCTACCAATCTTGCTTTATGGCGTTCAATGGAACCATCTGATTTGAATTTCACTTTGTAAACCCATTTGCAACCAATGACATTTTTGTCCTATGGTAATGCAACCAAATCCCATGTTTCATGAACCAATGTGTCCATCTCAACATCCATTGCCTTCTCCCATACATGCTTTCCAATAGCTTCTGTATAGCATGTAGGTTCCACATGCTTCACCAAAGAGGTCATATATGCATAATGCATAACAAAATCACGATATGTCAACCTATCAAAGTCTGGATATCTGACCCTTTGGGATCCCCCCAATGCATGCGGATCACTCTGAACACCTGTCACTTTAGCATGTGGTGGCACATATCTATCCTGCCTAGCACCAGGTGTGCATAAAACGGGTATGCCAAGTTCCTCATCCAAACTCTCTGAACTTGACGACTCATAACCTGTAATTCCAATTCCTTCAACCTTCTTTTTCCCTTTATCCACAGCACTACTCCCAGTGCTCACACTCTCATGCCTCAAGCGTCCTGACCATGGACGTACAATGCTACTCTCTGACTCTGCTCGCCCAGACATAGAAGTAGAACTAGAACTTGCTTGTGGCAAGTTCACATGCACATCAGCTTCAAGAGAATCAATGACACCCTCATCCTTTGCTTTGTACCAACAACTAGCAAGCTCATCAAACACCACGTCTCGTGAGATAACCACTTGCCTAGTTTGTGGATTGTAACATTTGTATGCCTTTTGATCCTGTGCATATCCAACAAACACACACTTTTCTGCCTTAGGATCCAACTTCCTCCTTCTTTCGTCACGCACATGTACATAAGCTATGCAACCAAACACTTTGAGGTGTCTAATGTCTGGCCTAAAACTTGTAAGTCGCATCTCTTGCGTACTTCCATGTATGGCTGCTGCTGTAGGTGTCTTATTAAGTATATACACTATAGTAGCACATGCTTCTGCCCAATAATAATCTGGCATGCTCTTTTCATTGAGCATTGCCTTGGCAACTTCACAAATGACTCTATTTTTCCTCTCAGCAACACCCTTTTGCTGAGGTGTATACCTGCAAGTTAATTGTCTTCTTATGCCATGCTTTCTCAAGAAATGCTCAAAAGCATGTGAGGTGTATTCACCACCTCTATCTGTCCTCAAACATTTTATCCAAGAGCCATATTGCTTCTCTGCAAAAGCTTTGAAATCCATAAACTTTCCCAGCACTTCACTTTTCTCTCTGAGAAAGTAAATCCATGTCATTCTGCTGAAATCATCAATGAATGTAACATAATATAAACCGCCTTTAATAGATGGGCTTTGTGCAGGACCCCATACATCGCTATGCACTATCTCAAGTGGCCTACTACTCATGTTGCCTTCTCTAGGAAACCGCAACCTCGCCTGCTTTCCAAACTGACAGGCTTCACAAACATGCATATTCCCATCATACTTGAATCTAGGCAGCTCACTAACAATGCCTCTTGCCTCCATGTTCTTTAACCTTTGTATATTCACATGTCCAATCCTCTTATGCCACATGTCAATGTCCTGTACCACATTTCGGCTTTTAGAGAACATGGCTGATTTCAACTCAGGAATCCCAACATCCAGCTTAAACAACCTTCCTTCTTTCTTTCCTTTAGCAATGACTCTACATCCATTTTTGAAATCCTCAACGAAACAACCATGCTCGTTGTTTGAAATGAACCTGTAATTCATGTTCCACCATTTGACCAACTGAGGCCAAACTTTTTGTAATAGAAGGCACATATAATACATCTGACATAGACTTTGTTTCACCATTGTGCATAACCAATGGTACACTTCCAACATGTGTAATGGCATGTTGCGTATCATCTCTTGTTTCCACATAGCCTTTCACATCCATAGGCCTCATATGCTCAAACCATAGGCCTCATATGCTCAAACCATTCACCATGACAAGTCATATGGTTTTTGTAATAGAAGGCACATATAATACATCTGACATAGACTTTGTTTCACCATTGTGCATAACCAATGGTACACTTCCAACATGTGTAATGGCATGTTGCATATCATCTCCTTTTTCCACATAGCCTTTCACATCCATAGGCCTCATATGCTCAAACCATTCACCATGACAAGTCATATGGTTTGATGCTCTAGAGTCCATATACCAAGTGTCATCATTTTTACCATTCGACATCATAGATCCACAACATGTTTCATGGCAAACAAGTGATTTGCACTACCATCATTGCTGCGTGATGCATAATTTCCACCACCATGTTGTGCATAATGTCCACCATGTTGTGCTCTACCCCCTCTCAAATCATTTTGTTTGCAGAAACAATCACGTGCCATATGACCAAATTTTCCATAGTAATGGCATTCCACATCTTGCATAGATGTTTGTTAGCCTTGCCAACGTTCTCTACCACGAGGATTACCTCTGCCTCTCTGAGGTGTATATCCACGACCACCCCTAGCACCATATGTAGGCTGAAAATTCTATTGTTGTGAACTGTCCTACCATCCACGACCATTACCACGGCCACGTGATGCAAATCTCCCCCTGCCTCTTGATCCTCTTTGTGAGTAGAAAGTGTGATTTCTGCCATTATCATCATGGCTAGTAGATGCATCATGAAATGATTCACTGAGTTTCATTTCCTCAACAAGCAAGAGTGAAACCAACTCATCAAAATCTGGTAAACCTATACTCCGAACCGAGACGGATGTATCAAAAGATTTATACTCCTTGCCAAGACCACGCAAGGTAATGTCCACCAAATCATCATCAAGCATGGGGGCATTGATTGTTGCCAAAGCATCTGCATACTTCTTTATCTCTTGTACATAATCATGGATGCTCCTTCTATTTCATTTCACATTATGAATCTGTTATCGCAAATTGAGACTAGCGAGCACTAGTGTCTGTATCAAACAACTTTACCAATGTATCCCATGCATCCTTGGAATTCTCAGCATCATGTATGTGTATGAGTATAGCATCTGAAATACATATAGACAGATAATGCAACACTTTGTATGCTCGTTCTGACCAATGCTTATGAGCTATAACCTGCTATACTGTGTAGGTTGTCGGGGTAGTTCCTGCTCTGGCTCAGCACCTGTAATAAGATTCCAAAAACCTTTTCCCTTCAGAAAACTTTTGATCCTATACTTCCATGCCTGGAAGTTCTTCCTATCCAACTTTTCACCCACAATTTGTACTGGATTATCCGACATATTTGCTCAATGCAAATGCACCTTTCGCACACGTCCAGATTTGTAAATGATCTTTCCTCAGCTCAACCACACTCTAATGAGTGTTCCAAATACTCCAAAGTAGTCAACAAACTTCAATTTTGATGTAGAAAATCAAACTATATGCATCCAAAATGAACTGGTTTACGCAGTCCAAGATACCCTGCTTTGATGCACTTTCCAAGGCTCCAAATTGCAATGTAGTGGTTCAATCAAGTGTGGATAACTTGCATTGACACCTTAACAAGATCAATGTTACATATCAACACCAACCAAGGTGTGTACATATACCAATTTTGTCAAACCCCCTTCGCTATTTTGAGAAAAACAAAAAAAAACCAGAAAAACTAGTAGTAAAATGGCTCTAATTTCTTCAATATTTGTCCAAATCGAGAGATCAGGCATTCATTAGCTTAGCAATGATGTCCACTAACTCCATATAAAAGAAATTAGACCAATTGTTTAAGAGGAGAGAGTAATTAGTCAATTAATCACACTCTATTTCACTGAACACAATAGATATCCTGTTTAATCAGCTCATTTCCAGCTCTATAAGGCATAATTGCTCCAACAAATCATGTAGCCTCCTTCTTAGGTGTATGTATCAACCAATTTCTAAGGCAATTTTTGGATTTATCAAGCACACAAGTAGTATTTGACCTCCTTGCATCAAAAAAATCTGAAAATGCTTTCTTTTCTATTGTAGATTTGCGCCGCCTACTCTTGAGGATTTTTGGGCCAATTAAACTGTCAATTGATGGTGTATATGAGTGCCTAATAGACTAAGGCATGTGTGTAATGTCAGGTTTTTTTCTGTAAAGGTGTTTTGAGTCCGTGTACACATGGAATGCATGGTGTGCAATAAAACTTTGCCCTGAATGCCTTGGCAAGTGTACAGACGGAATGGCTTTGGAGTGAGTTAGTGAATGCATTTTTCTTCGGAACAGCTGCTGGAGACTTGGAGTTTTTATTTGTATGAGCTTTTTAGTCGTCAAGAAGGTGTCTGGGATGTGTGTAAATAAGAGGTGGAAGAGCATGAGGATATTAATGATGGGTTTTGATGAGCCTCTGGTGAAAATAATGTAGATATGCTGGTTTATGTGGAGAGAGCTCAATTCAGACTGTAAATATTGAAATCTCTCAGGCGACGCCAATAAGATATAATTGCTCTTATACTTGAGTTCGGAAGGTCTTTCAGGTTTGGAATGGCCGTGTCTTGGTAAGTGTTGATGCTGCTGATCACGAGATTATGGGCAACATGTCTAGAAAAAGTTATGGGCTGGGTGTGATAACCCGAACTACAAGGAAAAGAAGAGAGGGGTAGCATGGCTAACCATCATTTTAATGCTCAAAAAAAATTAATTAAAATGTAATACAAGTGGCCAGCAATCAAATGGCCGCTTGGAAGTTTTTTGGGCCGCCACCTCAACGTCTAGAAGGCTGGAGAGAAGTTGGCCGCTTCGAAGGTAGAGAGGGGGGGTCGCCGAAAAAAGGAGGAAGTCGCCCTTGCAGAGGCGTGTGCAGGCTAACCAGGTGGTACTTGAAGGCATTAGAGAGCTACAGACGGACGGTGATTGTGCTAAGGGAGTCGGGGTGTTCTGCAGGCGCAGAGAAGGAGAAAGAGCCAGCTGGAGTAGTGTGAAGAGCCGGTTTCAAAGGGTGGCCGAAGGCGTGAAGGAAGAAGGAAGGACCGCCTAACTGGGAGCCGTGGGCAGAGGAGAAAAGAGGACGTGCGGTGGAGTTGCTGCAGAGGCCAACATTGGTGAAGCTGCCGTGTGTGCGCACTAGAGTGATCGAAGAGAGCGAAGCTGAGGAGCTGCAAGGTATCTTGTGGTAGCTCTCTAGGTGTGGCCGCCTTGCTGTTTGTCGAGGGGCTCTCTGGCGTAGCTGAAAGACAAGTGGTGAAGCGCAGTGTGGAGAGCGAAGACGTGAAGGACGCCTGGTAGAGCAGAGGCTGGACGTTGAGGTGCGTGGAGTATGCTGGCTGGTGATAAGCGGAGACCACCTTGCAGATGCGCTACAGCAGACAGAAGCGGAAGCATGGTGGTTGCCAAGGGTACAAGGGTTGGCGACTGGGGAGGCCAAGAGACGAGCTGATGCATGGAGGTAGCTAAAGGGCTGGAGTACAGCCAGGTGAGTAAGAGATCAGGCTGGTGTGGGCCTTGGGTGATGTGGCTTGGGCTGGATACACGAGAAAGAGGGAACTGCAGTGTGAAGAGTGAGAGGAACTTACGAGCTGAGAGGCTCTAGTGTTAGCAAAGCTGCTGGTCTCGGCACACAGAGAGTGGGAGCTGCTGAAGTTGAAGGTTAGCTGGTGTGGGCGCCTTCAGAAGAGAGAGTAGCTGGTTTTGTGTGGGCGACGATTGCAGGCAGAGAGTGGATGCTGACCAGAGAGAGAGCCTTGGTTTGTTGTGTGTGTTGGCAGTAGAGGTGCTGATGTGATCAGGCTGGAGCTCGACAAGCTTCTGTCATTATTTTCTGTGTTTGTGTTTGGACAATTGTAAGTTCCCCTCCACCGATTGAGTTACAGATTAAGCAATAGAGGTGTCTTGTTCTTCCGATTTGAGCCTGTGGTGTGTGATAGTGGTGAATGGATGAGGGTACAAGAGTAGGGATATGAGGAAAGGTGTGGTCTGTTGCTGATTTTCTTTCCAGCTAGAGAAGCTGGTGGTGCCCCTTATGCTTGTGAGTGTTCCGAAGGTGGTGAGTCGGCGAGCTATAGTGGCCTTCTTGTGTTCCTGAGCTGCCTCACATCTTTCTGGTGCCCCCACTGAGGAGTTGCTCTGGCATTGTCTGACTGAGGAGTTGCTCTGTTATTTTCTTAAGTTCACTAGGGTGTAGGCCCTAGGAATTGAGAGTTTCAGGGAAGGAGTTTTCTTGGATCTGAGGTGAAGTTTGGGGGTTAAAATGATGTCTTATCCAGAGTTTTATGGTAGCCCTAATGAGGATGTGGCAGATTTCTTGGAAAGAATGGAGGTTGCATGCATAAGCAACCATATTAATGAGTCGCTACGGGTGTTGCGGCTACTGAGCATTTGCTTGAAAGGGGATGAAAGGACCTGGTATAGGACTTATGAGGAGTCATTGAGGGTTACTGTTCCACATCTTGATATGACTGAGAATGGATTAAAGACATCACTTTTAGCAACAGATTCAAGAAGGTAGAGGACCCCGACAAGGTTTGGCATGAGGTGCAAGCTCTGACACAAGGTGAGTTTGAAACATTAGATGATTATATGAAGAAATTTTCTTTGCTATGGGAGACTCTATGCAGGGCTTTAGGGGAAGATCAGGTACCCCCTAACATGATGAAGAAAAACAAGTTTGTAGCCGGGCTTAAGAGGAGTATTCGCTGGAAAGTGGAATTGAAGAAGCCCAGGCCTTATGAGGATGCGGTGGAAATTGCTAAATCAAAAGATTGGAAGTTGCAACGAATGAATTAGCTGGGGATGATTCCAGTTGTAGCACATCCGGAGATTCGTAGAGTGGAGGCTACACCCATGAATGTAATGATTGAGAGGATGAAGCCCACTGAAGCCCAAGCTATGCAGATGGTGCCACAAGCTAGTCAAGGAGTACCTATGATTCCTGCAGGTTCTGATGAGGGATTGCGACAGGATATGAAACAGATGGTTGATCTTATGAAGAATTTGAGCTTAAATTTAATGGGAAGTATAGGTGGTGGATGTGGTAGAGGCCGAGGCAATAATCATGAAGGGGGAGATGGACAAGCAGGGTATGGACGTGGTCGTGGTAGGGGCCGTCGTTTCATCCCTACATGCTGGAACTGTGGTGAGCTTGGTCATCTGAGTACAGATTGTGATAAGCCTCAGCGTATGGGTGGTGATATGTACCCACTACCTTCACAGTTACCTGACAGGTCAAATGATTATGGTATTGATATCAGGGATCAAGCAGGCCCCAGTGGAATCACAGCTGAGGAGAAGGGGAAGGCAAAGGTCATGAATGTTGTTACTCTGGAGAATGTTCAGGTGAGAGAAGAAGGGGATGTGATGCCCGTTGTTGGCAAACGCACAACGGATGAAAGAGAAGGAAAGGGGGTGGCTGGACCCAACCGTAAGAAGGGGAAGCAGCAGGAAGGAGAAGATGTGAAAGCTAAAAGGAAACGGAAGCCTCGTAGAAGGTTTCAGGTGTCAGACTTCCTGTAAGATTCCTCCCCCAACCCCCTTTTTGATGTCTAGTATCTTCCCCTGTAATCAACCCTCTTCAGAAATATAAAGACCTTGTTGCTAACTATTTTAGCCTAGAGAGAGAAAAATTATTCTAGAGAGAGAATATTCAGATTTTGAATATTTTTGGATAGAAAAATATCTCTTATAATTCAGATGAGTTCCCCTGAAACAGAAATTCAAAAAGAATTTTCCAATGTGCAATTGGAATTAATTGGAAATAGGTATAAAGAACCTTAGTCTAAGGGTCTAGATTTTCAGAAATTTTTGGATTATGGTCCAATTAAGGTTCCTATGGGCCAATAGCATCAATCCATGTGTAGGGAGGAGATAAATCCAATTTGTAAAAGAAGATACCCAAAAATGAGTAAATGCTCACATAAGATGAAGAGTTGAAAATGTACAAGGTTTATTAGTAAAAAACTATGAGCAATATTAAAAATATGAGATATTTTGGGTATCCAAAAATGAGTAAATGCTCACATAAGATGAAGAGTTGAAAATGTACAAGGTTTATTAGTAAAAAACTATGAGCAATATTAAAATGATTCCATTATGACACATATGTAAGGAAGGGGAGTTCTTTAAAGGAGGTGCATATTTCACATAAGATGAAGAGTTGAAAATGTACAAGGTTTATTAGTAAAAAAACTATGAGCAATATTAAAATGATTCCATTATGACACATATGTAAGGAAGGGGAGTTCTTTAAAGGAGGTGCATATTTCACATAAGATGAAGAGTTGAAAATGTACAAGGTTTATTAGTAAAAAACTATGAGCAATATTAAAATGATTCCATTATGACACATATGTAAGGAAGGGGAGTTCTTTAAAGGAAGTGCATATTTCACATGCTTGAATGAGTTTTAAACTCATAAAAATTGAGATATTTCATCTCTCCTCTCTCCTCATTCAAGTCTAGTTCCAAAAAGTTAGCTTAACCGACCTAAACATGGTCAAATATTGACCAAACTGATTTAGAAAATTCTAGAATCAGTTTGTTTGGTTAGGAGCTCAATTTTTCCTATAAATAGAAGCCTCCCCCTTGTTGAAAAATAGATAGTGTTTATGCATCGTTACTCTACTCCACCTAAGCCAAGAACTGTGAATTCATTTAATAATTCACTAGTTTTTGGAGCTTCCCTCTTTCTTCAATCCCAATTAGTGGCTCCATCAACATACTTAACCAATTGATTGGTTGGGGGCCTCTGGCGTGAACAAAGAATCAAGCAATTTGTAAGGTAATTAGTGAATATTGATCTTTTCTATAATTTCTCAATGTTTCTCTCTTCTCAACCCCTCTCAAGCTTGAGAAGCTTAATTGGTATGGTTTTTTTTTAAATGCTATTGAAGTTAATTGGTGAATAGTAGTGAAGAGTTACATAATTTAATAAATGATATTGAAGTTAATTTTCATTTATGTTTAAATTCTAATGGTTTTTATGTAATTTCTCTCTCTCACTTAAGAAATGGTCATACTCATGACCCATTCTCAATCCAAATCAAGCTTTTCATAAAGCTTTTCCTTAACCCAAGATTAAGCTATGCTTGAGGCCAAATTAATGGCTTTTTTCTATGCTTTTAGTTTATGTATATTGATGATTCAATCCATTATGGATGAATGATCCAATTAGAGATCATTTTAATTATTTCCTTAATGATAAGCTTTATCCCTTAGAAAAATTGAGATTTATCAGTCATAGCAGCGGAGCTATGGCAAAATTTTTATAAAAATTATGCATAAAATAATTTCATTCAAAGCATAAAAAGAGGACTTCCTACCATATTCTAGGAATTATCATTCTAGATTAATTGAAAGATATTCATTGTAATCATAGAGAAATTGATTTTTATATTATGCATAATTGATTTTCATGTATAGAAGTATGCATAAAAGATAATTTTTTTTATATTAAAAGTGTTACTTTTATCATTTTTAATTTTCATGCATAGAAGTATGCATAAAGGAAAAAAAATTTATATCAAAAGTGTTATTTTTACCATTTTTATTTCATGCATAGAAGTATGCATAATGGTTAAATTTTTATATCAAAAGTGTTACTTTTACCATTTTTATTTTCATGCATAGAAGTATGCATAATGGATAAATTTTTATATCAAAAGTGTTATTTTTATCAAATTTTATTTTCATGCATAGAAGTATGCATAAAGGATAAATTTTTATATCAAAAGTGTTATTTTTATCATTTTTATTTTCATGCATAGAAGTATGTATAAAGGATAAATTTTTATATCAAAAGTGTTACTTTTATCATTTTTATTTCATGCATAGAAGTATACATAATGGATAAATTTTTATATCAAAAGTGTTACTTTTATCATATTGGATTTCATGCATAGAGGTATGCATAAAAGATATTCTTTTTATACTAAAAGTGTGATTTTTCTCATAAATGGATTTTATGCATAACTTAGATGCATAAGAGAAATTGTTTTATTCTAAAAGTGTAATTCCTACTAAAATGAATTTATGCATAGGAAGATGCATAAAAGATTGATTTTACTTCGGAAGTATTAATCTCCTTAAATGGAATTTATGGATAAGTAAATGTGTAAAGAAATCTTATATCAAATATAAGAATTCTCTTGTATTCTATAAATAGATATGAGATGTGATAGGATGTGATAAGAGGTGTATAAGTATGGATGTATGAATGTGAAAATGGATGTATGCATGAAGATGTATATGCATAGATGTGAATGTGGATGTAGATATGGATGTATAGATGTGAATGGGAATGTGGATGTAGATGTGGATGTATGGATGTGAATGGGAATGTGGATGTGGATGTATGTATGTATGTATGTGGATGTAGATGTGGATGTATAGATGTGAATGGGAATGTGGATATGGATGTATGTGAATGTGGGTGTAGATGTGGATGTATAGATGTGAATGGGAATGTGGATGTGGATGTATGAATGAGGACGTGATAATGGATGTATGCATGTAGATGTAGATATATGGATATGAATGTGGATGTGGATGTATGAATGAGGATGTGGATGTGGATGTGGATGTATGAATGAGGACGTGATAATGGATGTATGCATGTAAATGTGGATATATGGATGTGAATATGAATGTGGATGTGGATGTGGATGTATGGATGTGTATGTATGAATGTAGATATGGGATATGGATGTATAAATGAGGATGCGAAAATGGAGGTATACATGTAGATATGGATGTATGGATGTGAATGTGGATGTATGGATGTGAATGTGGATATGGATGTGGATGTATGGATGTGGATATGGATGTGTATGTATGAATGTGGATATGGGATGTGGATGTATAAATGAGGATGTGAAAATGGATGTATGCATGTAAATGTGGATGTATGGATGTGAATGTGAATGTGTATGTGAATTAATGTGTCGTCGATATGAGGAAATGGATGAGAATGAGTACACATTGAATGGAATGTGGAATAAGTAATGTGGACTAAGGAGGGATAATGTGGAAAGACGAGAGTTCGATTTAGAAACTGTATTTTGTGACTGTTTGTAAATGACTGTTTTATGTCAAGAATGCTGGGGAAGCATTTTGACCATCTTGTGGATTAAGGTCATGAAGACCTAACTGTTAAAGTTGCAACTGCTGACGGAGAGTCAATGGAGGACGTCTCGCGTAGCAAGGTCGACCGAGGTCTTGACCAGCCTCGGTTCGATTAAAATGGTGAGCTTCCGGTACGGTGGATGAGGGACCAAGGAAGCGGCCTATGAGTGAAGCGCTAGGTCACCTGCGAAGGATCCTAGAGGGTGCTGACCATACGGTGCTCGGGCTCTGGGTCGCCTAGGATACCCACGCGTGCGTCGAGGAAGATATTGGAACAAGAAGTAAGAGTTGTTTTCTGGAACCGGGCATGGATCTGGTTGACTGACCTTGCTGGTCCTCAACGGATGAGTCCATGGCTCTTTTATATGGATCTGTTGGTTGATCTTGCTGATCTTCAACGAGAGTCTATCTTGATAAGTGATTATATTGTTGAGTATTATGGGCTAGGAACTATTGAAACGGCCCCTGTGTGGACAGGTGGTGAGCGTTCTAGTTGCCAATGATGCCATAGATACTCTGATGAAGGAATGATGGGAAATTATGAATCAACTGGATAAATTGGGAGATTGTGATCAGTGGTACTATGGTTTCATTAAAGGATTGTTTTAAAGTTAGCTGATGCTAAGAAAAAGGCAATTTTCATATTGGGTGTGTAAGTGGTGTGGCTAGTTTTATGTTTGCATGAAATTCCGGCTAGGGGGCCTTGGAACTCTTTTCCTTGGTACCCGGGACAAAACCTAACCAAATTCCAAATTGGATCCCATCACTACAGTGGTTGGGCGGTTGGCTAACCCATGGGATCGGATGGGGTTAGGCTGGACTGATGGATCCGTAAATCGAGACTCAACTTTTGTTTTTACGATAGATAAAATAAATCCCGGACAGTAACTGTTCTATGGATAGGAATCAACGGCCGTGCCTCTTGAATGGGGAAAAAAGCGTTGATCCCAATGATCCAAGTGCAAGTTTCTTCCTTGATCTGACCAAGTATCTTATAGATGCAATTGGATCAGCTCGATCATTATTATCATAACTGGAATGATAATAATGATTTCAGCAAATCACTATGAGATTAGTGGATTGTGCTGTCAGATTGCTACTGTTAACACTTGACGGTAGATTAAGTTAAGGGATGACAAATTGAGAACTTGCTTAACTAAAATTTCTGTGGAGGAATGTTCAGAAGGAAAATTTTCAGTCTAATGGACCATTATCGTGTTAAAGATATGAATGATATGATCTGAATGAATTGTTATTTAATGATGAGTTCTATATAAGGGATAATTATCCCCGTATTCTGTTGGGTTGACCAGAATATAAGGAACCCCAGAATAAATTGGATCTTAAGAAAAAGAGTTGTCCTCTACCTTGCGAGATGAGGACATCCCGCACTTTTCAAGTGGGGTAGAATGTAAGATTCTCCCCCAGCCTTCGAGGTATACAGGAGTAAGAATCTCCCTTTCTGATCTTATAATTATTCTCTCTCTAAAATAAAAGAAAGATTCTGTTTAAAAAAAGAAGAACCTTTTCCTTGAATACTTCTCAAGAGTCCCACCTGTTTTAAGATTCAGAACAATGAGTTCAGAAGTGAGAATCGATGTTTTGGATATCAAGGTTTTGGTCTTCATTCGAGTACGGCCCAAAAGAAGTTCTTTATCTCTTGGGAAGTATAAGAAGTTATCTCCCAGATATTGTGGACCAAAGAAAGTAGGTGATTTAGCTTACGAACTTCTTTTATCTCCTCATCTCAAAGTTCTAAATGCCTTCTATAGAAAAATATGCCAAACCCAAATCATGGAAAGACGGTAAAACTTCAGTGGTAAGTTACCGTTGGCTTCTAAGTTACGCTAGCTCCTTCCTTTATATAAGTCGTAACTTTTACTTGTCGTTCACAGTAATCTTACTCCCATCGATCTCCTTTCTTTCTTAATCTCCTTCATGGCTTGGCAACAAGAATTAGTTTTATCTATAATGATTCCTCACCTTCAAGACGCAAGTGAGTCTGTGAAGAAGGATTTTATAGAACAGTATTAGCGCTCACTTTTTCCTCACCTAGGAACTTCTGTAGCGCAGACCAAATGGCGGACCTATCAAGACATAACTAGGGTAACACCCTGGGGTCAGCAACACTTTCGTAACAATGTCCGCTTGGCCATGGTTATCGAAGCCTTGGGTTTGGGTCCTCGATACTACTGCGTCATGAGATCAAGACATCTTGGGTTTTCTGAGCGGGTCTTCTTACTGGCGTGTTTTCTTCCTCATGAGAAGATATGCCTTTACCCCGTTTTTGGCTTGCCTCTCAGAGGTCCTTTTGTTAGAACACCTCATACCACTGAGATAGGTGCAGCAATAACCAACAGAATCATTCCCATAGATGAGTTACCTTATACTTGTGCAGCTTGTGAGGACTGCTTTTGTGACCATATGATGGACGGGCTTATGGAAGTGTAAAGAATTCCTCTATCTTTACTGTATAAGTTCCGAGAATGAATAAAGTTTAAATCTTGTTCTTATTTTGAATCTTGCTCTCTTTAAGACTTATCTTGGTGGTTAATCTTGATTAAAATTTTTCTCTAAGTCTCATATTCGTGCATCTTGCGAAATTATCACAAGTTGCGAGATGAGGACATCTCGCGTTTTTTAAGTGGGGTAGAATGTAAGATTCCTCCCCCAATCCCCTTTTTGATGTCTAGTATCTTCCCCTGTAATCAACCCTCTTCAGAAATATAAAGACCTTGTTGCTAACTATTTTAGCCTAGAGAGAGAAAATTTATTCTAGAGAGAGAATATTCAGATTTTGAATATTTTTGGATAGAAAAATATCTCTTATAATTCAGATGAGTTCCCCTGAAACAGAAATTCAAAAAGAATTTTCCAATGTGCAATTGGAATTAATTGGAAATAGGTATAAAGAACCTTAGTCTAAGGGTCTAGATTTTCAGAAATTTTTGGATTATGGTTCAATTAAGGTTCCTATGGGCCAATAGCATCAATCCATGTGTAGGGAAGAGATAAATCCAATTTGTAAAAGAAGATACCCAAAAATGAGTAAATGCTCACATAAGATGAAGAGTTGAAAATGTACAAGGTTTATTAGTAAAAAACTATGAGCAATATTAAAAATATGAGATATTTTGGGTATCCAAAAATGAGTAAATGCTCACATAAGATGAAGAGTTGAAAATGTACAAGGTTTATTAGTAAAAAACTATGAGCAATATTAAAATGATTCCATTATGACACATATGTAAGGAAGGGGAGTTCTTTAAAGGAGGTGCATATTTCACATAAGATGAAGAGTTGAAAATGTACAAGGTTTATTAGTAAAAAAACTATGAGCAATATTAAAATGATTCCATTATGACACATATGTAAGGAAGGGGAGTTCTTTAAAGGAGGTGCATATTTCACATAAGATGAAGAGTTGAAAATGTACAAGGTTTATTAGTAAAAAACTATGAGCAATATTAAAATGATTCCATTATGACACATATGTAAGGAAGGGGAGTTCTTTAAAGGAAGTGCATATTTCACATGCTTGAATGAGTTTTAAACTCATAAAAATTGAGATATTTCATCTCTCCTCTCTCCTCATTCAAGTCTAGTTCCAAAAAGTTAGCTTAACCGACCTAAACATGGTCAAATATTGACCAAACTGATTTAGAAAATTCTAGAATCAGTTTGTTTGGTTAGGAGCTCAATTTTTCCTATAAATAGAAGCCTCCCCCTTGTTGAAAAATAGATAGTGTTTATGCATCGTTACTCTACTCCACCTAAGCCAAGAACTGTGAATTCATTTAATAATTCACTAGTTTTTGGAGCTTCCCTCTTTCTTCAATCCCAATTAGTGGCTCCATCAACATACTTAACCAATTGATTGGTTGGGGACCTCTACTGTGAACAAAGAATCAAGCAATTTGTAAGGTAATTAGTGAATATTGATCTTTTCTATAATTTCTCAATGTTTCTCTCTTCTCAACCCCTCTCAAGCTTGAGAAGCTTAATTGGTATGGTTTTTTTTTTAATGCTATTGAAGTTAATTGGTGAATAGTAGTGAAGAGTTACATAATTTAATAAATGATATTGAAGTTAATTTCCATTTATGTTTAAATTCTAATGGTTTTTATGTAATTTCTCTCTCTCACTCAAGAAATGGTCATACTCATGACCCATTCTCAATCCAAATCAAGCTTTTCATAAAGCTTTTCCTTAACCCAAGATTAAGCTATGCTTGAGGCCAAATTAATGGCTTTTTTCTATGCTTTTAGTTTATGTATATTGATGATTCAATCCATTATGGATGAATGATCCAATTAGAGATCATTTTAATTATTTCCTTAATGATAAGCTTTATCCCTTAGAAAAATTGAGATTTATCAGTCATAGCAGCGGAGCTATGGCAAAATTTTTATAAAAATTATGCATAAAATAATTTCATTCAAAGCATAAAAAGAGGACTTCCTACCATATTCTAGGAATTATCATCCTAGATTAATTGAAAGATATTCATTGTAATCATAGAGAAATTGATTTTTATATTATGCATAATTGATTTTCATGTATAGAAGTATGCATAAAAGATAATTTTTTTATATTAAAAGTGTTACTTTTATCATTTTTAATTTTCATGCATAGAAGTATGCATAAAGGAAAAAATTTTTATATCAAAAGTGTTATTTTTACCATTTTTATTTCATGCATAGAAGTATGCATAATGGTTAAATTTTTATATCAAAAGTGTTACTTTTACCATTTTTATTTTCATGCATAGAAGTATGCATAATGGATAAATTTTTATATCAAAAGTGTTATTTTTATCAAATTTTATTTTCATGCATAGAAGTATGCATAAAGGATAAATTTTTATATCAAAAGTGTTATTTTTATCATTTTTATTTTCATGCATAGAAGTATGTATAAAGGATAAATTTTTATATCAAAAGTGTTACTTTTATCATTTTTATTTCATGCATAGAAGTATACATAATGGATAAATTTTTATATCAAAAGTGTTACTTTTATCATATTGGATTTCATGCATAGAGGTATGCATAAAAGATATTCTTTTTATACTAAAAGTGTGATTTTTCTCATAAATGGATTTTATGCATAACTTAGATGCATAAGAGAAATTGTTTTATTCTAAAAGTGTAATTCCTACTAAATTGAATTTATGCATAAGAAGATGCATAAAAAAATTGATTTCTAATTCAAAAGTGTCATTCTCATCTAAATTGAATTTATGCATAGGAAGATGCATAAAAGATTGAATTTTAATTCAAAAGTGTCATTTTCATTTAAAATGAATTTATGCATAGGAAGATGCATAAAAGATTGATTTTACTTCGGAAGTATTAATCTCCTTAAATGGAATTTATGGATAAGTAAATGTGTAAAGAAATCTTATATCAAATATAAGAATTCTCTTGTATTCTATAAATAGATATGAGATGTGATAGGATGTGATAAGAGGTGTATAAGAGGTGATAAGATGAATTAAGATGTGATAAGATGTGTATGGGATGAGGTAAGAAGTGTATGTGATAGGATAAGATGTATATGGGTTGTGATAGGGCAAGAATGGATGTGATGTAAAAGATTAGATGTGAAGGCATATGGGGTTATATGAATGGGAATGTGGAAATGGATGTATGTATGTGGATGTGTGGATGTGGAGATGGGAGTATGGATGTATGGATGTGAAAATGGATGTATGCATGAAGATGTATATGCATAGATGTGAATGTGGATGTAGATATGGATGTATAGATGTGAATGGGAATGTGGATGTGAATGTGGATGTAGATGTGGATGTATGGATGTGAATGGGAATGTGGATGTGGATGTATGTATGTATGTATGTGGATGTATGTATGTATGTGGATGTAGATGTGGATGTATAGATGTGAATGGGAATGTGGATATGGATGTATGTGAATGTGGGTGTAGATGTGGATGTATAGATGTGAATGGGAATGTGGATGTGGATGTATGAATGAGGACGTGATAATGGATGTATGCATGTAGATGTGGATATATGGATATGAATGTGGATGTGGATGTATGAATGAGGATGTGGATGTGGATGTGGATGTATGAATGAGGACGTGATAATGGATGTATGCATGTAAATGTGGATATATGGATGTGAATATGAATGTGGATGTGGATGTGGATGTATGGATGTGTATGTATGAATGTAGATATGGGATATGGATGTATAAATGAGGATGCAAAAATGGAGGTATACATGTAGATATGGATGTATGGATGTGAATGTGGATGTATGGATGTGAATGTGGATATGGATGTGGATGTATGGATGTGGATATGGATGTGTATGTATGAATGTGGATATGGGATGTGGATGTATAAATGAGGATGTGAAAGTGGATGTATGCATGTAAATGTGGATGTATGGATGTGAATGTGAATGTGTATGTGAATTAATGTGTCGTCGATATGAGGAAATGGATGAGAATGAGTACACATTGAATGGAATGTGGAATAAGTAATGTGGACTAAGGAGGGATAATGTGGAAAGACGAGAGTTCGATTTAGAAACTGTATTTTGTGACTGTTTGTAAATGACTGTTTTATGTCAAGAATGCTGGGGAAGCATTTTGACCATCTTGTGGATTAAGGTCATGAAGACCTAACTGTTAAAGTTGCAACTGCTGACGGAGAGTCAATGGAGGACGTCTCGCGTAGCAAGGTCGACCGAGGTCTTGACCAGCCTCGGTTCGATTAAAATGGTGAGCTTCCGGTACGGTGGATGAGGGACCAAGGAAGCGGCCTATGAGTGAAGCGCTAGGTCACCTGCGAAGGATCCTAGAGGGTGCTGACCATACGGTGCTCGGGCTCTGGGTCGCCTAGGATACCCACGCGTGCGTCGAGGAAGATATTGGAACAAGAAGTAAGAGTTGTTTTCTGGAACCGGGCATGGATCTGGTTGACTGACCTTGCTGGTCCTCAACGGATGAGTCCATGGCTCTTTTATATGGATCTGTTGGTTGATCTTGCTGATCTTCAACGAGAGTCTATCTTGATAAGTGATTATATTGTTGAGTATTATGGGCTAGGAACTATTGAAACGGCCCCTGTGTGGACAGGTGGTGAGCGTTCTAGTTGCCAATGATGCCATAGATACTCTGATGAAGGAATGATGGGAAATTATGAATCAACTGGATAAATTGGGAGATTGTGATCAGTGGTACTATGGTTTCATTAAAGGATTGTTTTAAAGTTAGCTGATGCTAAGAAAAAGGTAATTTTCATATTGGGTGTGTAAGTGGTGTGGCTAGTTTTATGTTTGCATGAAATTCCGGCTAGGGGGCCTTGGAACTCTTTTCCTTGGTACCCGGGACAAAACCTAACCAAATTCCAAATTGGATCCCATCACTACAGTGGTTGGGCGGTTGGCTAACCCATGGGATCGGATGGGGTTAGGCTGGACTGATGGATCCGTAAATCGAGACTCAACTTTTGTTTTTACGATAGATAAAATAAATCCCGGACAGTAACTGTTCTATGGATAGGAATCAACGGCCGTGCCTCTTGAATGGGGAAAAAAGCGTTGATCCCAATGATCCAAGTGCAAGTTTCTTCCTTGATCTGACCAAGTATCTTATAGATGCAATTGGATCAGCTCGATCATTATTATCATAATTGGAATGATAATAATGATTTCAGCAAATCACTATGAGATTAGTGGATTGTGCTGTCAGATTGCTACTGTTAACACTTGACGGTAGATTAAGTTAAGGGATGACAAATTGAGAACTTGCTTAACTAAAATTTCTGTGGAGGAATGTTCAGAAGGAAAATTTTCAGTCTAATGGACCATTATCGTGTTAAAGATATGAATGATATGATCTGAATGAATTGTTATTTAATGATGAGTTCTATATAAGGGATAATTATCCCCGTATTCTGTTGGGTTGACCAGAATATAAGGAACCCCAGAATAAATTGGATCTTAAGAAAAAGAGTTGTCCTCTACCTTGCGAGATGAGGACATCCCGCACTTTTCAAGTGGGGTAGAATGTAAGATTCTCCCCCAGCCTTCGAGGTATACAGGAGTAAGAATCTCCCTTTCTGATCTTATAATTATTCTCTCTCTAAAATAAAAGAAAGATTCTGTTTAAAAAAAGAAGAACCTTTTCCTTGAATACTTCTCAAGAGTCCCACCTGTTTTAAGATTCAGAACAATGAGTTCAGAAGTGAGAATCGATGTTTTGGATATCAAGGTTTTGGTCTTCATTCGAGTACGGCCCAAAAGAAGTTCTTTATCTCTTGGGAAGTATAAGAAGTTATCTCCCAGATATTGTGGACCAAAGAAAGTAGGTGATTTAGCTTACGAACTTCTTTTATCTCCTCATCTCAAAGTTCTAAATGCCTTCTATAGAAAAATATGCCAAACCCAAATCATGGAAAGACGGTAAAACTTCAGTGGTAAGTTACCGTTGGCTTCTAAGTTACGCTAGCTCCTTCCTTTATATAAGTCGTAACTTTTACTTGTCGTTCACAGTAATCTTACTCCCATCGATCTCCTTTCTTTCTTAATCTCCTTCATGGCTTGGCAACAAGAATTAGTTTTATCTATAATGATTCCTCACCTTCAAGACGCAAGTGAGTCTGTGAAGAAGGATTTTATAGAACAGTATTAGCGCTCACTTTTTCCTCACCTAGGAACTTCTGTAGTGCAGACCAAATGGCGGACCTATCAAGACATAACTAGGGTAACACCCTGGGGTCAGCAACACTTTCGTAACAATGTCCGCTTGGCCATGGTTATCGAAGCCTTGGGTTTGGGTCCTCGATACTACTGCGTCATGAGATCAAGACATCTTGGGTTTTCTGAGCGGGTCTTCTTACTGGCGTGTTTTCTTCCTCATGAGAAGATATGCCTTTACCCCGTTTTTGGCTTGCCTCTCAGAGGTCCTTTTGTTAGAACACCTCATACCACTGAGATAGGTGCAGCAATAACCAACAGAATCATTCCCATCCAACGGTAGTACCGGTCTTTGATGTAGATGTGGAAGCTATTGTCACCAGATATCAGAATACTGGACACCCTGTATCGGCAGTTCCGCAGAGTGTCGAGGGTGTGGAACAATCATCGGATGTTCCGACTGAAGACAGTGTGGTGCCCGAGCAGGAGATCCAGGTGGTACCAGGCCAGATCATGGAAGGCAGCCTTTTCAGAGGGCTGTGGAAGAAGCTTTAGCTGCCAAGGCTCAGCAGGTGCATTCTGTAACCGAGCAGAAAGCAATATGAACGGCGTTTGCAGAAGTCCATCAGGGTGGAGGAAGATGAATTACAGGACATGAATTTAGGTACTGCATCCGATCCTAAGATGGTTCGAGTCAGTGTGCATGTTGAAGGTCAATTTAAGGAGGACTTGCAGAAACTGTTAGTGGAGTTTCGAGATGTATTTGCTTGGGAGTATTCTGATATGAAGGGCATTGATCCAGCTTTACATCAGCACCGCATCAATTTGAAGAATGATGCTGTTCCTGTTATCCAACAGCGGTATCGCATGAATCCAAATTTCGCCAAGCAGGTCAAGGAGGAGCTGGATAAGCTATTACGGGTTGGGTTTATCAAGCAGGTCAATGAGGTGACTTGGCTGTCTCCCATTGTGGTCGTGCCAAAGAAGAATGGCAAGATCAGGGTGTGTGTGGATTACAGGAAGTTGAATGCTGCCACAATTACTGATCCATTTCCGTTACCGTTCTGTGATACCCTCCTTGATGCTGTGGCTGGTCATGAGATGTATAGTTTTTTGGATGGTTTCTCAGGGTATAATCAGATAAGGATGGCACCGCGGAGGATGTGGATAAGACGGCCTTTATTACTGAGTGGGGAGCATTTGCTTACACGGTGATGAGTTTTGGATTAAAGAATGGCCCACCATCATTTTCATTTGTGGCTCAGAAGGCATTTGAGCCATATCTGTTGGATTTTATGCGAGCCTTTCTTGATGATTTTAGTGTCTTTGGTAAAATGGCTTTGCACTTACAGCACCTGAGGCTCTGTTTGGAGCGCTGTCGGATGTTCCGCATAGCTCTTAATCCCTTCAAATGTGCTATTGCAGTAAGGCGTGGGATTCTCTTGGGCCATGTGGTGTCCCAGGAAGGCATCTTGATTGATGCTAAGAAGATTGAGGCCATTCAGAAGGCTTCCGCACCACGTAATCTTAAGGAGACAAGCAGGTTTTTGGGGCAGGTTAAGTGGCATAGTAGGTTTTTGCGATATCTTTCAGATGTGTGTGCACCCCTTACTCATTTGACCAAGAAGGGAGTGGATTTTGTGTGGTCTCCCGTTCAAGAAAAGGCATTTCACATTCTGAAGAAGATGTTGGTGGTGGCACCGATAGTGCATCCCTCCTGATTGGGGGTTACCGTTTCATGTTTTTGTCGATGCTTCGGACATTGCCATAGGGGCTGTCCTCATGCAGGAGAAGATTAAGGGCTGGTTTCGACCAGTGTACTATGCTAGCAAGATGTTGACAAGTGCTGAAAGGAATTATGCCGTCACGGAGAGGGAAGCTTTGGGGATGGTGTATTCTCTTCACAAGTTCCGGCACTATCTGTTGAGCAATAAGGTGGTTTTCCATGTAGATCATCAGGCCTTATTGTATCTGGTAAAGAAACCACACTTGACGGGTAGGTTAGCTAGGTGGATGCTTCTACTCCAGGAGTTTGACTTTCTGATCATACATACCCCGGGAAAGGAGCATGCTGTAGCGGATTATTTGAGTAGGTTGGAGATTGGGGAAGTAGCTGTAGGGGTGGATGATCACTTACCTGATTCGGTTTTGTTTTCAGCTACTGTGGCGATATTGGATTCTTGGTATGATCAGATGTTGAGTTTCTTGACAGATGGCACCATGCCAGTGGAATTTTCCACTGATCAACGGAGAAAGCTGGTACTCAGGAGTAAACCTTTTTTGGTAATTGCAGGTGCTCTGTACAAGAGGGGGATAGATCAGATTATCCGTCGCTGTGTCCCAGAATTTGAGCAATCAGCAGTTCTGCAAGAGGCTCATGGTGGAATTGCAGGTGGGCATTTTTCTGGAGACATTACAGGTAAGAAGATTCTTCAATCTGGGCTTTGGTGGCCTACCGTGCTGAAGGATGCACACAATCATGCTAGGAGTTGCTTGGTTTGTCAACAGTTGGGGCAGCCTGGAGCTTCAGACCGCATGGCGGATAATCCGATTCTGCCCTTAGATCCTTTTCAGAAGTGGGGTTTGGATTTTGTTGGGCCAATCAAGCCTAAGTCCAAGCGGACAGGTTGTCGTTATATCTTGGTGGCTACTGATTACTGTACGAAGTGGGTGGAAGCTGTTGCTTTGAAAGATAATACCGCCAATAGTGTGGCTAGGTTTCTGTATCACAACATTATGACTAGGTTTGGGTGCCCAGTGGAATTGGTTAGTGATCGGGGTACTCATTTTCTCAATGCTGTCATTGCGGAGTTGACCAAGACTCATTTGATTATGCATAAGAAGTCTACTGCCTATCATCCTCAAGCCAATGGTCAAGCAGAGAGTTCCAATAAGATCTTGGTGAAGATTTTGAAGAAGATCGTAGCAGAGAATAGGGATGACTGGGATGTGAAGCTTGATTCTGCTCTATGGTCATTCCGTACAGCTTTTAAAGTCACTACAGGTCTGACACCCTTCAAGCTGGTGTATGGCTTGGAGGCGGTGGTTCCAATGGAATATGTAGTTCCTAGTTTGCGGGTGGCTATTGCTGATCGGTTATCACCGGAAGAATCTGTTCAGTTCCGACAGCGGATGCTGTATCAGCTCGAAGAGGATCGGATTGTTAGTGGGTATATCACAGAGGTGATTCAGCAAAGGCGGAAGGCTTGGGTAAGTAGACAGATCAAATTCAAAGTTTTTCAGGTTGGGGATTGGGTTTTGCTGTATAATTCGAAGCTTGGTCCTCATCCGGGTAAATTAAAGTTGCGGTACATAGGGCCGTACAAAATCATGGAGGATTGTGGTCAGGGTACTTTCCGACTTGCTGATATGTTTGGGACTCTGGTCGAGAAACCGATTAATGGTTTCCGACTGAAGAAGTTTGTGGGTCAGCCACCAGTGGTCGGAGTATCCGCAGAGGTCGGAGTTTTAGCAGACGGAGGAATATCCGCACCAGTGGGCAAATTAGGCGAAGGTGTCAGTGGGGATGTGTTAGAAAATTTGGGAATGTCCGCTAGTGTACAAGTGGAGGATATTGATGGCAAGTCGGGCATGTGTGGTAGATTTGGCCGACTGGGTGACGTTGTGTTTTATATCACCACGTGTGGGGGTTTTTTCATGCACATTTCAATTTTGGCATGCTTTGAGGAGACTTTTTGCATGAATAACGCAGAGTGCTTAGCAAAGCTGAATTCCCTGCGTCAAGCGTTGGCTGAGATGGGGCGTTCGATGCCGCTTAAGGTGGTTCCTGTGGAGCGCTCTTCTCCCCGGCGACTGCGTCAGCAACCCGCCGCCAGTAAGGAGCTTTCTGTTCGTGCGTCTGTGGAGGCTGATGAAGATTTCGAGCCTGAGGATGCGCTGTCTGCTGAGGTAGGGGGGTTGGAAGCTACTACTTTGCAGGCTTTAATGGATCCTTTCTTGGATTTTTTTGTTCATCTGGATCTGTCAGAGGAGGCGACTACTCAGTGGTTGCAGACCATTGGGTTATGGGAGTTTGCATCTTTTCCGTGGGACAGATGGCGGGAGAATGTTTATGCCAAGACGCAGTTGGAGGTGATTCGTAAGAGGAATGGTTACCTCTCTGCGACTGTGGGTTTGACACCTCAATTGATAGCAGAAGTGTTTCATCTCCATTATGAAGAAACTGTGGCTGTGGCAAAGTGTTCGGATGTGGCCATGAGGAAGGAATTTGGGCTTCCACAGGGGTCTCGAGCCTATTACATGGTGAAGAATGTCGCTGAACCCCGGCGTCAGCATTTAAGATGGTACCTTGAGCGAATTTGTCAGGTAATTAAATTGGAATACATGTCAAAAGACAATTTTGCACCTTTGCTGTATGCTGAGAAAGGGGGGAAAGTTAGTTGGGCTTCTTTGGTGCACACTAGAATTCTGCAGGAGGTGGAAATCACTGATAAGAGGAACCACAGCCAAGTTCTTGTATGAGTACGTGTTTACACGCTATGGCTTACCTATTGAAATCATTAGTGATCAGGGTGTGCACTTTGTGAATGAGGTCATAGAGTTTTTACTTCAAGAATTTATGGTAATTCACAAGCGTTCTGCACCCTATCATCCACAGACCAACCAATGGTTAAGCTGAGAGTACTAACAAGATTCTCTGCACAGCACTCACAAAGATTGTTGAGGGACATCGGACTGATTGGGAGCAAAAGTTGCACTCAGTTCTTTGGGCATATAGAACAGCCTATAAAACATCTGTGGGCACAACCCCATTTGAGCTTGCTTTTGGGCTAGATGCAATTCTTCTCATTGAATTTCTTGTACCTGCTCTACGAGTTGCTAAACAATTGGACTGGACTGGTCATGAGCTTCCTCAACCCATTGATGAATTGGAAAATCTTGATGAGACCCGCTTATTGGCGGTAATGGGGATGTATGCCGAGAAGAGTAGACAAAAGCAATGGTATGATCGAAATGTAACAACTGGCCGATTCAGAAAAGGGGACCTTGTGCTCTTGTACACACTTAAGAAGCATAAGAGAAAGCTCAAGAAACGTGGCCTAGGACCGTTTGTGATTAACGAGCTCACTCCAAGTGGTGCAGTGCGTTTAGAGACACTAGAAGGTGAGCAAATGCCTAACTTCATTAATGGAAGTCGTCTCAAGAAATACAATGAACCATTAACTGAAGTCATGCTTCAACAAATGCATGCTGCCCACACACAGAAAGAAGCACATGACCTACTTAAACGTCAGGCTCAAGAAGAAGCTAAAGCTAGAGTTGTAAAAATGAAGGAGCGTCGCAAGGCTTCTGTGTTGACCTTACAGCTCGTTTTACTGATGAACAATATGTCGATCCTTTCAATATTCACGTGTGTCTTCATCTTCATGAGACTACCTACTTTGTCTCTGCCTTAATTGACTCTAGTGTGCAGATTATAATGTTCTCTCATTTGACACATGGGTAGCCTTGGGACAACCAACACTTGTGACTTACAAAGCTTCTCAGGTGAAGATAACCCTATAGAGGAAAAATGTGTCATTTATGATGTCCATTCAGGATCACCAGATGTCAGTTCCCTTTTATGTGGCTAGTAAGTCCAAGGCAGTGGTAGAGACTGTTCTTGGTCAATCGTGGTTAAGTGTTACCAATTGTTCATTAGATTGGAAGAATAGAAAATACAAATTGCAAATTGATTCTGATTGCATCTTGGGATCTGTTGCTCCACGAGTTTTATCATGTCAAAAGGGTGGTAGTTCTACCTTACTGTAAGATCCCTGTTCCCACCGAGCAACGGATTCGGGGTGCTGGCAGCGGAAGTAGCGCTTCTCGCGCGGGACAGGGGTCCCACACTCGGGGCCTCGCCCACGGATATCCGGATAAGAGACTAGTCCGTCGGTTGTTCCAAAACCGAACCCGGAAAAACTTCCTTTACCGGAAAGCACGGGCGATTCCACCAGGATAACTTTTTACTCTAACGTAGTCAAGATCATTTCTGATCGAGATGATCCAATTACATCTATAAGGTACTTAGTCAGTTCAAGGAAGAAACTTGCACTTGGATCATTGGGATCAACGCTTTTTTCCCCATTCAAGAGGCACAGCCGTTGATTCCTATCCATAGAACAGTTACTATCCGGGATTTATTTTTTTTCTATCGTAAAAACAAAAGTTTGAGTCTCGATTTAAGGATCCATCAGTCCAGCCTAACCCCATCCAGTCCCATGGGTTAGCCAACCGCCCAACCACTGTAGTGATGGGATCCAATTAAGAATTTGGTTAGGTTTTGTCCCGGGTACCAAGGAAAAGAGTTCCAAGGCCCCCTAGCCGGATGTTCATGCAAAATAAAACTAGTCACACCACTCACACACCCAATATGAAATTGCCTTTTTCAACCAGATTCAACCAGTTTAAAACAATCCTTTAATAAAACCATAGTATCATTGATCACCATCTTCCAATTTATCCAATTGATTCTTAATTTTCCATCATTCCTTCATCAGAGTATCTATGGCATCATTGGCAACTAGAACGCTCAGGAGCCGTTTCGATAGTTCCTAGCCCATAATACTTGGCAATATAATCACTTAACAAGATGGACTCTCGTTGAAGATCAGCAAGATCAACCAACAGATCCATATAAGGAGCCATGGACTCATCCATTGAAGACCAGCAAGGTCAATCAACCAGATCCATGCTCGATTTCAGAAAACAACTCCAACTCTGTTCCAATATCTTCCTCGACGCACGCGTGGGTATCCTAGGCGACCCAGAGCCCGAGCACCGTATGGTCAGCACCCTCTAGGATCCTTCGCAGGTAACCTAGCGCTTCACGCATAGGCCGCTTCCTTGGCCCCTCATCCACCGTACCGGAAGCTCACCATTTTAATCGCACCGAGGCTGGTCAAGACCTCGGCCGACCTTGCTACGCGAGACGTCCTTCATTGACTCCCCGTCAGCAGTTGCAACTTTCTCATCACGACCTTAATCACAAGACGGTCAAAATGCTCCCCCCAGCATTCTTGACATAAAACAATCATTTACAGACAGCATTTACAAACAGCATTTACAAACAGTTTACAATACAATTTCTATTTTAACTTTCATTTTTCCACATTATCCCTCCTCAATCTACATTACTTATTCCATATTCCATTTATATGTATACTCATCCCATCACATCATTTCCATCTCATCACTTCAGATTCCCTCACATCACAATCGTATATTCACATCCATACATCCACAACTATATGCGTACATTCACATCTACATGCATACATCTACATCCCTATGCATACATCCACATCCACATTCACATTCACCTCTATACATCTACATCTACATGCATACATCCACCTCTACATCCATATCTACGTCTATACACCTACATCTACATGCATACATCCCCATCCACATCCACATCTACATCTATACATCTACATCTACATGTATACATATACATCTCCGTTCACAACTACATCTACATGCATACATCCATATCTCCATTCCCATCTACATCTATACATCTACATCTACATGCATCCATCCACCTCCACATCCACATCTACATCTATACATCTACATCTACATGTATACATCCACATCTCCATTCACATCTACATCTATACCTCTACATCTACATGCATCCATCCACATCTCCATTTACATCCTCATCTACACATCTATTTCTACATGCATACATCCACATCCACATTCACATTCACCTCTATACATCTACATCTACATGCATACATCCACCTCTACATCCATATCTACGTCTATACACCTACATCTACATGCATACATCCCCATCCACATCCACATCTACATCTATACATCTACATCTACATGTATACATATACATCTCCGTTCACAACTACATCTACATGCATACATCCATATCTCCATTCCCATCTACATCTATACATCTACATCTACATGCATCCATCCACCTCCACATCCACATCTACATCTATACATCTACATCTACATGTATACATCCACATCTCCATTCACATCTACATCTATACCTCTACATCTACATGCATCCATCCACATCTCCATTTACATCCTCATCTACACATCTATTTCTACATGCATACATCCACATCCACATTCACATTCACCTCTATACATCTACATCTACATGCATACATCCACCTCTACATCCATATCTACGTCTATACACCTACATCTACATGCATACATCCCCATCCACATCCACATCTACATCTATACATCTACATCTACATGCAACATCCACATCTCCATGCATAATAAAATTCTTTTAATTAATCTAGGATGATAGTTCCTAGAATATGGTAGGAATTCCTCTTTTTATACTTTGAATGAATTTATTTTATGCGTAATTTCTATAAAAATTTTGCCATAGCTCCGCTACTATGACTGATAAATCTCAATTTTTTTTCTAAGGGATAAAACTCATTATTAAAGAAATAATTAGAATGGTCTCTAATTGGATCATCAATCCATAATGGTCTCTAATTGGATCATCAATCCATAATGGTCTCTAATTGGATCATTAAGAAAACAATTAGAATGGTCTCTAATTGGGTCATCAATCCATAATGGATTGAATCATCAATGTGCATAAACTAAAAGCATAGCAAAAAGCCATTAATTTGGCCTCAAGCATAGCTTAATCTTGGATTAAGGAAAGGCTTTATGAAAATCTTCATTTGGATTGAGAATGGTTCATGAGTATGACCATTTCTTGAGTGAGAGAGAGAAATTACATAAAAACCATTAGAATTTAAACATAAATGGAATTTAACTTCTATAGCATTTATTAAATTATGTAACTCTTCACTACTATTCACCAATTAACTTCAATAGCATTTAAAAAACCATACCAATTAAACTTCTCAAGCTTGAGAGGGGTTGAGAAGAGAGAATCATTGAGAAATTATAGAAAGATCAAAATTCAATATACTTACCTTATAATTTGCTTGATTCTTTATTCACGGTAGAGGCCCCCAACCAATCAATTGGTTTAGTATGTTGATGGAGCCACCAATGGGGATTGAAGAAAGAGAGAAGTATCAAAACTAGTGAATTATTAAAGAATTCACAACTCTTGGCTTAGGTAGAGTAGAGTAACAATGCATAAGACACTCTATATTTTGGCTTAGGTGGAGTAGAGTAACAAGCATAAGACTCTATCTAATTTGGCTTAGGTGGAGTAGAGTAACAAGGCATAAGACTCTATCTAATTTGGCTTAGGTGGAGTAGAGTAACAAAGCATAAGGCACTATATATTTTGGCTTAGGTGGAGTAGAGTGACAAAGCATAAGACACTATATTTTTTTCAACAAGGGAAGGCTTCTATTTATAAGAAAATTTGAGCTCCTAACCAAACAAACTGATTCTAGAATTTTCCAAGTCAGTTTGGTTGAATTTGGACTAGATTTGGACCTAGTTTGGTTACTTTTTGATTCGGTTTGGTTCCATTTTGATTTGGTTTGGTTCAACAGAGATGAGAGATAAAAATATCACATTATTTTTGAGTTTAAAACTCATTCAAGCATGTGAAATATGTACCTCCTTTAAAGAATTCCCCTTCCTTACATATGTGTCAAAATTTTATTGCTCATAGTTTTTTACTAATAAACCTTGTACATTTTCAACTCTTCATCTTATGTGAAATATGCACCTCCTTTAAAGAACTCCTCTTCCTTACATATGTGTCATAGTTTTTTTTTACTAATAAACCTTGTACATTTTCAACTCTTCATCTTATGTGAAATATGCACCTCCTTTAAAGAACTCCCCTTCCTTACATATGTGTTTATTTACTAATAAACCTTGTACATTTTCAACTCTTCATCTTATGTGCAATATGCACCTCCTTTAAAGAACTCCCCTTCCTTACATATGTGTTTATTTACTAATAAACCTTGTACATTTTCAACTCTTCATCTTATGTGAAATGTGCACCTCCTTTAAAGAACTCTCCTTCCTTACATATGAGTCATAATGGAATCATTTTAATATTGCTCATAGTTTTTTACTAATAAACCTTGTACATTTTCAACTCTTCACCTCATGTGAGCATTTACTCATTTTTGGGTATTTTCTTTTTTACAATTTGGATTTATCTCCTCCCTACACATGGATTGATGCTATTGGCCCATAGGAACCTTAATTGGACCATAATCTAAAAATTTCTGAAAATCTAGACCCTTAGACTAAGGTTCTTTATACTTATTTCCAATTAATTCCAATTGCACATTGGAAAATTCTTTTTGAATTTCTATTTCAGGGGAACTTATTTTAATAAGATGAGTTAATTTTCTATCCAAAAATATTCATAATCTGAATATTCTCTCTCTAGCATATTTTTCTCTCTCTAGGCTAAAACAGTTAGAACAAGGCCTTTATATTTCTGAAGAGGGATTGATTACAGGGGAAGATACTAGACATCAAAAAGGGGTTGGGGGAGGAATCTTACACTTACACAACCCACTTTCAACATCTGCTCTTCAAACTCCAAGACAAATGATGTGGATAATCGATGAGTCCTCAAATGAGGGCCATGGCTGGCATGTTCCAACTACTCTAGTCTCACTGCTCAAAGAAGGCCAGGCAAGAAGGAATTGTCAATTTGGCTACCCAAAGTGGGTCCCAAAGCATGTTCTTAAAGCACAAGGCTATTATGAGGGTACAACAGCACTTTGGCTTCCCAAATGCCATGGTTTGCTAGGCAGAAGAGTGTATCAATAAGATTCCAAAAGCCACTCTTGGTTTTTCATATCAGTGGGTGCAAAGGAAATCAACACAACCTCTTCAAGATAGGATAGGTGGTTGTAATAACACCTACAAATCTACTTGTGTTGACCTTCTCCAAACATGTATTGAATCACCAGTTGTCCCAATTTCTCCTTGTTCACAATTCCACCATCAACTTGTGTACCTAAGACAAATCCAACTTTACATGAGTCTCCTTTGAGCATAGATTCTAGCACTTCACTGCCTAAATCCTTTTATCTTGCTCAAATTCCTCGACAATTGCTAACCTTCCCACCTCTTAAGAAGGACATACCCAAAACCAAAGGTAAGGCATTAACACTCCAATTGAAGCTCTTTGGTAGATCAGTGTTTGAATAGTCTCACTTTTACTAATGTGGTTCCTTATGCCTTTACAGGATTGTGTTCTTTTTGAGATGATCTTATCTATATTGTTTTTGAAAGGGATTGTAATGATGGATATGAGTGTATAAAGAAGTTTGAAGTTTCTAAATTTCATTTTTCTACACCCAGATACCTCTCCTGATGGATACTTGGCAAGATACATGTCCACCATGCATTGACCCTGATAGTACTCAGCCTGAACATCGCGGGGGTTATAGTGCTCCTCCTTTTCAAACTCATTCTAGGTACTTTTATGCTCCCTTAGGTGAAATTTGCTGTGGGCATCACTTTGTCACTTTATTCTATCAACAGCATCACCCATTTCCACATTGTCAAGAGTGTGCACGACTCGTATTAGGAGAAGCTTCACACATTTGTTGGCTATGTCGCTCTTACTTTCGACGATATGGCACGGGCTTAATGAAACAAATTGTGGGAATTACACCCCAACGCCATAACCTTCTTGAGGTGAGAGTACTAGACCGAGGACCAAATCAACATAGATTACCTGAGGAGGTTCAAGCACAACAATGGAGGGATACATGCATAAATGACTTGCAACCACCTATCTTGCAAGCTCTCCTTCCCCCAGCCTCAACATGTCAATTTTGGATCACTATGAGTACCTATATTGAGCAATTCCAAAATTGGAATTGTCTGCTTAACCTTCCCATAGAACCAATGCTATATTTTAGTGAGGAAGCACTCCTTCCTCTACCACCTTCTCCAGAGGCCGGCTTTTTTATAGGGTTGTCCTTGCATCCTGAAGTGATTGATACCATCTTTCCAGCAGAAGAGGACACGGATCCACCACCAGTGCAAGGGTAAGCTCATCAACTCCACAATAAGATCAACAAGCCAGGGTACTTTTCTCCCACTAGGTTTTTCCCCTCGGCTATATTCGGTGATTGGTAGCAATAACAAATTTTATTCTTTTCTTTTCTTTTCTTGTTTGTTAATAAGTCATTTTGCAGAGATCTCAGCTAAACAAGAGCATACAAACACGCCCCAATAGTCCACCTACCGTGCACACAAATTAGGAAGGGGGGAGACATGCAATGCCTACAAAGAGCAAAGAGAAGCAATCTGCACAACATCAGCAATGCATCAATGCAAACGCAAAACATCAACGAGCACTACAATAGGTGTATTCAAATCATAATCTTTTGTTCTTTATGTGCTTTTCACTTTTGCATATATTGTTTGCATGTTCACACACAGTTGGCTGGTTTAAGTTTTAAATTAGTTGTTACCATGTGGTGAGTGATTTCTAGATTCTTAGAGGACTTAGTAGAAGGTATTTCTATTTGAAGACGGTGTAGGATATATGCCAACGGAGTATGCCAAGTTCTTATGCTCTCGAAGTATATTAGTTATCCCTAGTGGTAGCTACCTCTTAGGTATGGGCTAGGTGCTACGATTAATAAAAAATTTACAAAAATCATGCCCTAAAAAATATATACAAGTGAATCGAGACATGACGTGTCTACAGCCATGTTGTGGAATGCTTGGTAGGACCTTGGGTTGTCTTAGCACCTTGGGGCCGATGCCTTGGTTTCCATGGGGTGAACACTGGCGTCTAAAAGATTAAAAAGAAGACCTTCAAGGACTCTATCGCCTTAATAGATGCTGGTAGGACTCTGGGGTACATTATGGGCCCTCGAGACTGATGCCCTCATCTTCATGGGGTACTAGCACCCTTGAGATACTTAGCGTCACCCTTGAGATACTTAGCGTCACCCTTGTCAAAAAGAAAGAAAAGGGTCTGTCACCCTTGAGATACTTAGCGGCCTTTAGATTCTCTTGGCGGAGGTCTCTTGGCCATTTCTTGGGTCTCATTGGGATGGAACCTTCCTCTTTATCATCTTTCACACACACACACACACACACAACACAAAAAAAAAAGATGAAAGAAAGAAAGAAAGGTCCAATCACCATTGCTCATATTTAGGAGTAGGGTTGCCACTTAGGAAACACTTAAACACTTGTAGGACATTGAGACAGTGGTCATAACCTGCGGTGTACAAGCACACTTGCCTTTGCATAGCACTATCTACCACTTAGTCTCACTTTGACTAGTCTTTACTTACTTCTTTTAGCACTCTTTAAAACTCTAATCAGCCTTTCACTTGCATGCTCACGTGTGAGATTGTCATTGCTGGTTTTTTTTTTCAATAAAAGGCTTTACTTGTCTTCCATTGTTTTTTGCAGCTTTTGCTTCTACCGTGCCCGAGGACGTGCGCGATTTAGGAAGGGGGGAATGTTCCACAGGAACACTCACGGGAACACGGATTATGGAAGGAGGCCGAAAGCAATCAATGCAAGAGAGCGGGATTGTAGCCATGGGAACATAAAGACGCACATAATTTTTCCATATTTTTGTGTGCCGAAGTGCAATGTAAATCGTTTTAGGCCAATGTGGGTTCTAAATGAGAGTTCTAAGTACATTAAGCAAGGCTCACGTATGGGGTTGTCCACCCATGTGTGAAAGAGGCCTAGGGTTAGGGTTAGTGACATCTCTACAAAAGAGATGTTAGCTAAAGAAAGTGGACATTTTTGGCCATTCTCATAAGCTATTGAGTAAAGCTCTTGAGTGAAGCTCTTGAGCTCTCTAGCTATGGTAACTCTCTAACTCTCCCTATTGTACTCTAATGAGAATCAAGCTCCAATGAGTATAGCTCCACTTCTTTCTCTCAATCTATTTTAGCATCATTGAAGTAGATTAATCTATGATTAGTTGAATGCTTCTTTCTTTCTCTTGTGTATGCTGCATGCTTGTAGTGTGTGTGTGTGTAGTCTCCATTGATGCAAGCTCTTGCCCACTTCATTGGCAATGAGTTATTCATGGATAGACTCTCTCTATGAGCTTGTGGGTTTGTGAATGTTACATTCTATGCTTTTTTAAGCTTGTGGGTTAGTAGATGCATGCCTATGGGTTTGCAGGCATTAGGGAAAGCTAATATTTAATCAATGTTTGAATGGGATTAAGAGATTGCCATGCATTTCTTGTTCTCTTTGTTGGAGACATTCTATATATAGCCAACACTCTTGATTAGTGTAGTGGATTTAAGGGATTGAGAGATTGATTAAGGTGCTGAATGGTTGAATCGTCAAGTGGTGGTTTGTGTATGTGAGCTCTCCCTCATGGGATAAGCCTTCATGCACTAATCGGGTTGAGTCCTCGGATTGACATTGTGTTTCTTAACACATTTGTTGATCGGTAGTACTCTATGAGCACTATATTGCACGGTAGAGAGAGCCGCTCTACAAGGTGTATATGTTGCAGCCACCTGGTTATGAGCATGTGAGTCACCTCGAGCATGTGTGCAGGTTGAAGAAAGCCTTGTATGGCTTAAAACAAGCACCAAGAGCATGGTTAGACAAGATTTTTGAATATCTTATCACTATTGGCTTTCATGTAGCCCAATGCAGATTTCGCGCTATATGTGAGACACAGTGATAGAGGGGTTGTGCTTGTTGTCATCTATGTAGATGACTTGGTCATTACGGGGGACCATGATGAAGAGATCTTTGATGTAAAGATCTTGCTTAGACAGAAGTATGAGATGAAGGATCTGGGGGAGCTCAGATATTTCTTAGGCATTGAGGTGATTAGGTCACAACATGGGTATTGGATTACTGCACAGTATGGATTGGACATGTTTTCCAAGTATGGTATGATAGGCTCTAAGCCTATCTCAGTGCCATTGGATTAGAATGGCAAGTTGAGTGCAGATTCAGGAGAGATTTTGGAGGATCCTACTATGTATAGGCGGATAGTAGGAAGCTTGATCTACATGACGATCACTTGGATGGATTTGAGCTATGCTGCTGGGTTGGTGAGTCAGTTTATGCAGGTTCCTCAGAAGCCACATTTGGATGCATTGCGACGCATACTGAGGTATGTGAGGTCTACTCTACATTGTGGACTATTTTATGAAACTGGGATAGAGATATGTGTACATGGGTACACAGATGCTGATTGGGCTGGTAGTATCTCAGATAGGAGATCTACTAGTGGCTTCATGTTTTCTTTGGGGAGTGCTGTTGTGACTTGGAGCAGCAAGAAGCAGCCTACGGTTGCTCTATCCAGTACCAGAGGGGCCGAGTACAGAGGTGCTGTTATGGCAGCGTGTGAGGTAGCTTGGTTGAGAAAGCTACTTGCAGATTTGGGTCTATCAGTGGATAGACAAGTTGTCATTTTCTGTGACAACATTAGCAGTATACAGTTGGACAGGAACCCAATTTTTCATGCTCGCACGAAGCATATAGAGGTCCACTACCATTTCGTCAGAGATAAGGTCTTGGCAGGAGACGTTGACCTTGTTTATGTTAGCACACAGGATCAAGTAGCTGACATCTTCACCAAAGCATTGGGTACAGAGAAGCTCCACAGATTCAAGGCTTTGCTTGGTGTACATGAGGTGGAGTTGAGCTCGAGGGGGAGTGTTAAGATATCGAGCTCATCTAGTGAGGCGGTGGACATTGATGACTCGCCTGGGGGATAGGCCCCACACTTACACCACTGGCATGGTTGTTTGGTGAGATCATGGGTGATATGCGGCCAATGGGATGACAGGCTGTGTGACAGCCATTCTGGAGACTGGCATAGTTATAGCGCCAGCTCATTTAGTTGGGTTCACACTATAGAGAACCCTAGTATGTATTTGCTTGAGTACCTTTCATATGGTGCGTACTCTTATCTTTGTATATGGTGTGTTGAGTGTTGTGTGAAGAAGAAGAAGATTTTCAGCCTCTCACCTTGTGTGTTCTCTCTTAGGGTTTTGTGAGTGTGTGTGTGCTCGTAAGAGCTCAAGCTCTCTTCTCCCCTACATCTTTTCAATTTTGCAGCTACATCTCTCAATATGGATTAGCACATTTTGCAAATTATGTAGCTCTTAGAGCAGCATTCTTGGCCAGGTTCAGAAAAGAGAAAACACCTGAGGATGTGCTTAGAAGCTCAGAAAGTTAAAACAAAAAAAAAAACTTGGAGTAGAGGATCATGCTCAGAGATTGAGAACCCTCTATAACATGTTGTTGGTAAATCAGAGACCAACACCTGAACAATTGGGAGATTATTTCTGTAAAGGCCTAAGGAAAAATCTGCAGAGCTCTGTTGTTGCTGGTAGGGACATTCAGAATGATGCTGATTTCACTGACATGGTGAATACAGCATTGAGAGCTGAAAGGGGAATGAGCTCTAAAGGCAAGAAGAAATCAAAAGATTCTAATGATGATGAGGAAGATTCTGATGAAGAGGATGACAATGACTGAGAAGAAGAGGACACTGAATCTGATAATTCAGATGAAGAAGAGTGGGTAAAGAAAAAGAATAAAAAGAAAACAAAGAAAAAAGAGGAAAGCAAAAGCAAATAAAAGAAAAAGATTAAAGTAAACAAAGTAGATGATTTGGAAAAGAGGATTTTTTATAAAATCAAGAATATGGGCATGGCACCTGTGGTGGAGTCAGCCAGCAGCCCATCTTGTGAGATATATAAAGAATTGGGGCATGTTGCAGCCAACTGTTGGTATAATCCACAGTATAGGGGGAGATTACCTCCACAAATTGTGTCAATGAGTCAACCTGTAAACCCACAAGCCAATAAGGTTGGGGTCGAACAAAATAGGAGAGCCATAGGTCCTCCTAGGAGAAATCAGAATTTCAATTAAAACCAATTCCAACCCATGAATCCAAATTTGAACCAAGGGGGGGAAGCAGAGGAATTATAATCAGAATAGGGGATTTAACAACAATAATACCTGCAATTACTATGGTGTGCAGGGACATAGACAAGGACCATCTTGTGAATTGTGGTGCAAGCACATGAATGAGAGGGAAATTCCTATCATTAGATACAATGATACACCAGAAGAGAATCAAAATCAACAAACTCAACCTCCTGTCCAACTGAACGTGGTAATGTTGGAGAAAACAATTCAAGAACTTGAAATATCACTGAAACAAACAAAAAATAGTCAAGGTGCACATTCAAATTGTGATTGTACTCAATGTATGAAGGTGGAAGAAGTTCAAGATGTTCAATGATGTATTGCTGTTACAAGATCCAAAAATCAAGGTGGCAAAAAGCCAACTGAAAGTTCAGGAGAAAAAGATGAACCTATTGTTTGGGAAGCTTAGAAGGAAATAAGAACAGGAGTTTTAAAGGAACTCAACAGGTTACAAGGGGAACAAGTGGAAGAACCTGTCAAACCAGTAACACCCTCTGAAGATGTCAAAATGTTACCAATTTATCATAGAGTTTGGTTGGCAAAAAAATAGGACATGAGTTTAGGAGAAGATGGACTATTACAGGATTTGATGCAAGCTAGGCTCAGCCTGACTTTGGAACAAGTACTGAATTTGGTGCCAGCATTTAAAGAGAAATTAATGAAAAAATGGGCAATTGGTACAGTTCAAAACGTTTTCCCAGAACCACAACAAGAAAAGCCATCACAGGTGGATGATGTGGATTAGAAGGTACCCATTTTGGATGTAGTATTAGAAGGTACCCATTTTGGATGTAGTATTTTGCAAATTGTAATATCAAAGGGGCTTTACTCGATGGAGGCTTAGGAGAGTCAACATCTTACCAGAATTCATTTGTAGACAATTAGGTATTACTGAGTTTGACAATGCACCATTCCAAGTTCAGATGGCAGACCAGAGGAGAGTGCAGCCACTAGGAATAGTCAGAGGAAAAATTTTACAGGTGGCAGGACTCAACTTTCCAGTAAATTTTGTTGTGCTGAAACTTGAAGAGTCAGAAAATGCTTATCGAATGATCTTGGGAAGGCCTTGGTTGAGAACTGCCAAAGTGAAGCAAGATTGGGGAGCTGGCCAAATAGTGATCACAAGGGGAAAAAAGAAGGTCGAAATGGATATGGGGCCCAAGAGGACCATTCCTAAAGCTTTCAGGCCATTGATGGTAGAAGCAATCAATATGGTACCAGAATTGCAAGAGGATGAAGAAGAAGAGTTTTTGAGGAGAAATCCTTCAGTTATCCCTCTCTTTGAGGTGGATGTAGAAAATATTGTGCAACAATATGCTTTTCAAAAGGATTTTAAGATGGACTAGCATGCCATAAAAACATATAAGGAATTAGACCTGAAAATGCAGAAGGAAATTACAGAAGGAGAGGATGAAGAAATAATGGAGAACACAAAAGAAGGGATACAAGCAGTTATCCAGGTAGAAAGAGCTTTTGAGGAACATATGTCCAAGACATCTAGGGTTAAAGAAGATGAAATTCAAGATTTGAACTTAGGGACAGAGGAGGAGCCAAGGAATGTCAGAATCACTATTAATCTGAAAGGACAGTTCAAAGAGGACTTGACAGGCCTGTTATGGGAATTCAAAGATATTTTTGCTTGGCATTACATTGATATGAAAGGAGTTGATCCAAGGTTCTGCTAGCATAAGATCAACCTAAAGAAGGGATGCCAGACCTATAGTGCAGTAGAGATATAGGATGAACCCTAACTTTGCAAAGCAAGTGAAAGAAGAAATTGATAAACTATTAAAGGTGGGGTTTATCTACCCTGTACATGAGGTAACTTGGTTATCTCCCATTGTAATTGTACCTAAGAAGAATGGGAAAATCAGGATATGTGTTGATTAAAGGAAACTTGCAGATACTATTTCAGATCCATTCCCTTTACCCTTCTGTGTGTGACACCCCCCTTGATTCAGTAGATAGCAGGTCATGAAGTATATAGCTTTCTTGATGGATTTAGTGGCTATAATCAAATACTGATGGTACCAGAAGATAGGGACAAAATAGCATTTATAAACAGAATGGGGAGTATTTTCAAGTAATGTGATGAATTTCGGACAGAAAATTGCTCCCCCAACATTTCAAAAGTGGATATAGGAAGTGTTTGAACCATTTTTAACATCATTCATGAAAGTCTTTCTAGATGATTTTAGCATGTTTGGGAAAATGGTTGATCATTTAAAACACCTCAGGCTTTGCTTTGAGAGATGGAGGATGGTGGGTTTAGCACTTAACCCCTCAAAGTGTGCTTTTGCTGTAAATAGAGGCATTCTACTTGGATATGTTATTTCTGAAGAGGGAATGCATATTGATAGCACGAAAGTCTCTGCAATCCAAGAAGTTATACAACCTAAGAATGTGAAGCAATTGGCAAGGTTCATAGGACAGGTGAAATGGCATAACAGGTTTTTGAGATATTTATCTCATGTGTGCCATCCTTTGATAAAACTAACAAAGAAGAAGATAGCTTTTATTTGGGGTGAAGAACACGATAGAGCTTTCAAATTATTAAAGAAGATGCTGGTGGTGGCAACAATTCTTCAGCCACCTAACTAGAATTTGGAGTTTCATGTTTTTGTTGATGCATCCCATATTGCAGTAGGAGCTGTACTGATGCAGGAGAAGACAAAGGGTCGGTTTAGACCAGTATATTATGCAAGAAGAGGTCTTGATACTACACAAAGGAATTATTCATTTACAGAAAGAGAAGAATTAGGCATGATATATGCTCTCAAGAAGTTCAGACATTATCTTTTGGCCAATAGGCTGGTTTTTCGTGTAGATCATGAGGCTCTTCTTTATATGGTGAATAAACCTGACTTGTTAGGGAGGATGGCTAGATGGGTATTGTTATTACCGGAGTTTGATTATACAATTATCCATGCACCAGGAAGCAATCATGTGGTAGCAGACTACCTTAGAAGAATAAAAACACGAGAGAAGCCAGAGGGAGTTTCATATGATTTCCTTGACTCTGAGATTTTTCAAACTCAGTCAGTTGAACCAGAAAATTGGTATGACCAGATGTTGATGTTCCAGATGGATTATTTCATGAATTAATAAGCAAGTACAGGAGGAAGAAGTTAGCTTTGAAGAGCAAATCCTTCCTTATTATTACAGGGGTACTTTACACAAGAGGAGCATAGATCAAGTAATCAGGAGGTGTGTCCATGAATTTGAACAATCAGCTGTGATAAAGGAGGCACATCAGGGAATAGCAGGAGGACACTTCTCTAGTGAGATAACAGGGAGAAAGATATTTCAAGCAGGGCTATGGTGGCCCACTATGATTAAAGATGCCCATGAATTCTCAAAACAATGTATACAGTGTCAAAAAGATGGCAAGACAACTCAAACAGACAGAATGCCTCATCAACATGTATTACCCTTGGAACCATTTCAAAAATGGGGGATGGATTTTGTAGGACTATTCAAACCAGCTGTGCAAGGTTTACAAGAAATAGGTATGTCATTATTGCAATTGATTATTGTACAAAATTGGTAGAGGCAGTACCTTTGAGAGACAATAAAGCCTCTAGTGTGGCCAAGTTTTTGTATAAGAACATCATGTCCAGGTATGGGTGCTGAATAGAACTAGTTTTCGATCATGAGGGCCATTTCCTGAATAAGGTCATCAAGAAGCTGACCAGAGTTCAGAGTTCACCTGATTATTCACAAAAAATCAACAGCGTATTATCCTCAAGCTAATGGTCATGCAGAGAGCTCTAACAAAATCTTGGTTAAAATCCTAAAAAGGATTGTGGAAGAGAACAGGGAGGATTGGGACCAAAAGTTAGACTCTGCTTTATGGGCTTTCATCAGGACAGCATTCAAGGTCACAACAGGACTCACACCATTCAAGTTAGTTTACAGGTTGGAAGCAATTGTACCAATGGAGTTCCTGGTCCCTAGTCTCAGAATTGCAGTTACTGTAGCCCATAAGCTATCACTTGATAAATCCTTTGGATTAAGGATTGGAAAAATTGCTGGAGTTGGAACAAGACAGAATTCAGTCAGCTTATATTTCAGAGGTCATTCAGCAGAGGAGACAAGCATGGGTTAATAGAAATATAAAGTCTAAGCTGTTAAGGGAAAGTGATTTAGTGATGTTCTATATTTCAAAGCTGGGATTACATCTAGGGAAGATGAAACTTTGATATGTGGCCCCTTCTTGATAGAAGGAAGATGAAACTTTGATATGTGGCCCCTTCTTGATAGAACAAGTTATGGGACAAGGCACGTTTCTATTATCTGATTTATTAGGAATCAGTTTGGTAAACCTGTCAATGGGTTTCGACTAAAAAAGTATTTTGGGCCACACCCGACTGATAATGTTATAACTGTCCGACTCATCAATGGCAGTTAGTCAAGATCAACATGCATCTATAAAAAACGGACAGGTGCAAATGGAGTCACTTGACGTGAGTTGTTACACAAGCCAAGCTTATAATTGCCAACATCTTGTTTGAAAAGATGCCCCCACACGTGGTCGGCGAGGAGAGATGTCCGGAATGCACAGAAGCTTTGTGAACCTGGACGACAAAATCATTGAGGCATTCATGGACCTCTCCAAGGCAAAAGGGCCTTGTAAGGGGCGCAACCCTCATAGCAGAGGCACACCAGCAGCAAGAGAAGACAGTTCTTATGCAGTTTCTGAAGATGATGACATTGTCGTCGAAGAGATCTTCAACAAGCTTGATACATCAGCAACTTTCATCGACTCAAAGGTAACATTAGATCTAACTCAATCTAAACACAGAGCATGGTTATAGGTTGTTGACCTATTGGATTTTGCATTATTGCCTTGGGATCAGTGGATGAGAAATGAGCAGGCTAAGCAGCAGTTTAAATTTTTGCAAAACAATGATGGTTTTGTCTCACCCAATTGTCAGTAAAATTAGTTTCCTATGTATTTAAGCTATGCATGGAGGGGTAGCTGAGGTTGTTGACAAGGCATCCCTGAAAGATTTGGAAAAAGAATTTGGTACGCCTGAAACATCAAGGAAATACTATGTAGTCAAGAAGGCAAGAGACCCAGAAAAAAAGATGCAAATGGAATGGTTTTTATAGAAAATGTAATGTTATTGATAAAGTCAGAATATACGTCACACAAGAACTTTGCTTATCTACACACTACAAAGAGGGGCCAGAATATGGCTTGGGCCCATATAGTCCATCAAAAGATTATGTCTAAAATCAAGGAAAAGGATAAAAGGAAGATGGACAAGGCATCTAGGCTAGGTCCCATGCTAGCAGCTATTTTCCAGACCACGAAGAATTTGGAGTATGTGTATGGGGGAAACTTCATCTCAAAAATCAGGCCATATGTTAGGAGCATTAAAAGAACTTCACAGATGCTAGATAATGAGCCCCCACAAATCACAAGCAAAACATTGAAGCTGGATGCTGAAGCTCGATGCAGTGGTGAATACAAAAGAGTTGTCAAGGCATCTACAAAGGGTAGGGCATTCAATTGAGGAGTCAAACAGGGCTGCGAGAAGTCACAAGGCCCTTACTGATCCTCTGTTTGTGTGACTCCATTTCAAAGTTCTGCAGAGAAAGATATCAGTGGATCTCCAAACTTTAATCAAAAGAAGGGTTTTAAGTTGAAGATGAACAAAGGGAAAGATATTAAGAAGGGACTTCCTGAGATTTCACGGAAACTTGAAAAGCAAGAAACATAGCATGCAAGTGTGGCACAAGAGATCCCTCTTGCAGAAGCTAAGAAGGCTTGGAACTTGATGGATGACTTTCTGATCCAATAACAGATGTACTTAAGAGCAGATAAAAAGAAAAATAGGGAGCTAGAAGGAAAAGTTCTCAGCTTGGAAAGATAGTTGGTAGAGAAGGATGTTAAGAATGACAGGGTTACAGAGTTAGAAGCTCAACTGCATGTTCAGGAGCAGTCTCATTTGCAAGATAAAAAAAAACTAGAAGAAGACTTGAGAAAATGGAAAGAAAAATCTATAGCCAGAGTACAAACAGAGATGATCCTTATAGATTGGCTAACAAAAATCAAGGTGTCATATAGCACTAAATTAGAGGAACTTGCAAAACAGAATATAGAGTTGCAGACTAGTAATAAAGTTTTGATTAATAAGGTCACAGGACTGAAGACTGTACAAGATCAGCTGAAATCTATGGTTGAAGATGAGGAAGTGGACATTAATGTGTGTTCATGAGCAATGCAGATTTTGCAGTTATGAAATTAGAGCTGATGAATATAGGCAATTTCATTTGGACAGGCATAAAAGACAGAATCCACAAGGTGCTGATCAGGCCATGGGAAGATTTTGCAGATAGAGAGCATACTGCAGAAATTGAAATGCTCAAGGGACCCAGATAGCAACCTTACAGAAACAAAACCTAAAATTTCAGTCAATTCATTTTTATGTTAATATAGAACCTCTTCAGGTGGAGTTGCCATGTCAGACCACTTGGGAGAATCCCTTGGATTCGATCAAAGAGTACAAGGAGCTTGATGAAGGGCTCTCAATAGAAAGCCAAAGATCCTTTAAATTTTTTTTTGGTTTTGCAGGTTCAAACAAAGTTGTTGAAGAACAAGATGATGCGGAAGTGGAAAGCTTGAAGATTATTGATGGTGACACAGTACCAGTCCAAACCAAAGGCCTTGTTTCTGATCCACATGCAGAATTGTTGGCTGAGGTGGTTTAGGAGATTACTGATATGCAAGATCAGTTATACTGGAAAAGGAATCAAACAAAGATACTCGGAAGGAACTTGCTAAAGATACAGAGAGAAGATCGGAGTTTGTTAAGAGAGTAGTACCTGAAAGATTAGGTGGACCTGTTAAAGTGGCTTCAGACTAGTAAAATTTTGGGAAAATTTGTGTCCACCATGATTGCCAGGTGTAAAACCTCGGGTTTTATAGGATATTATTAAGTATTATTAGGTTTTAAACCTTTACCGGAGATGTCAGGAGTCATGAGTTGAAGAGTCCTGTCATGTTATGTCTCTTGGGATCTTCATGGTGAAGGCAGTTAAGCTTCGAATGCCGTGCGCAAATATAGAAATGTGTGTAGCTATTGGAAAAACATCTGTTAACTTGGAAAGAGTTTTTTACTATTTTTACTATTGTGTTATGTCCGACATGTTTGCCTTCAATTGAAAAGATATCAATGTATGCTTAGGAATTACCAATGAATGAAGTGCTATAAATGTTCAGAGATTGTGCAGAAGATAGAATACTTGAAATGACATGAAGAATTAATGTAAAGATTATCTAGTGCTATACTGAGTTAACCCTCAACATGAGCTACCTCTTCTTCCATACACTACATTTCTAATTCTAATTGTAGGAGGATTCCCCGCATCTTTTTACATTTCTTTGACTTTTTACCACCCTTCATCTCTTGAACTAGCTTCTTCGTCTCCTTTAGGACTTCCTATCCCTACTGTAGCTCTTCTAAAATGAGGGTAGAGGGCTTCATGGATCCTTCAGCCTGAACTACCCTTGCCTCTTGATTGCCATGGGGAGTGGAAATATTCACTGCATGGCTAAGTACTTTTGTTAGGAGATATGGATTACACATGGATTGGTGTGAATTGAGGTAATTGTCCATTTTGCAGTGGATATGCCAAGCCTAGGCCTCTTAATTTTCCTCACATGAACTTTTGCTATGCAGTTGGGAGGGACCCTAATATATCTGTCCATTGGCTTTACTTGCATGAGCATTGACATTGCTCTGCAAGATTTCTCATCTACTTCATCCCTTATATTCTTGTATTTTGCTCCATTCAAGTTAAAGGAAACCCTCTTCAGCATGTCCATGGAAATCTAATCGATTGTATGGACATGGGTCCGTATGGGGGGAGGTAATTGCAGAGATCCCCATATCGTTTCCTCTGTGATGAGGAGGACCTACTCAGTGGAGCCATCTGCCTTTGTAACTATACCCCTCTTAGTGTTTCTATCATAAGTCTTTAGAAATTTTGCACATAGTGTTTGGTGGATGGTGTGGGGGAGGACCTCTACCATTCTATCTAGTCCTACCTTCTCTATCTTGTTCTTGTCATCTGTATCTTCTAATATCTTCAAACACTCCGGGCTGTGATACAGGATTATAACTTTCCCACGGTGAGTTGTCTAAATGTCTTTCTGGATGACAGTACCTTGGACTATCTGTGCATATAGCCCAAGGTAAGTAAGCTTGGTGTCATGTGGTGCTCTCTTCCTCTTTTTTATTGGTGACCCTGTGGTACTGGCCTGAGTTACAATCAAAATCCCCTCAACCTCTCATTCAAAAGTAGAGGAGGAGGCCATCTCTAACATGTGAAAAGAACATTAGTCATTGTGACGACTAGTAGAAGCTCACGGTCCTCCTTTTTTGTTTCTTCTTATTTTTTTCTTTTTTTGGGTATGCATTTGTTAGTGATTTTTATGCATGGGTGTATGATGGGAAGAGTGTTAGTGTGGTGAGCACAATGTATCAAGAAGGGATGTGTGTGGGTTAGTGTTTTTTAGGGATTAGTCCTAATCCGTGAAGTAGCAGGCTGGGCATGAAGTAGTTGCACATGAAAGGTTAATCCGTGAGGTGTTGACCCGTGAAGGGTTAGCACGTGGAAGATTAGTTCGGGAAGTGTTAACACGTGAAGGGCTTAAGACATGATAGGCTTAACCCGTGAAGTAGCAGTTTGTTAATTTGAAAAAAAGCAGTGTGTTGTGACAATTATCAATGTTTAATAAGTGTTGATGGGTAGCCTATGGCGTAAGCAATATAATTTTAGTAACTAGTGTATTCTTATCAAACCTTCTTTCTCACAAAACAATATCACTCTAGACTCTCCGTTGAGACCAGCAGGTCAGCAACGAGATCCAGTAACAGATTACAATAAGTTTCTCGTCATCATACATATATATATCTTCCACGACATATGCATGGGTGTCCTAAGCACCACGAGCCCGTGCATCGCCTGGTCAGAACCCTCCAGGATCCTCCAGGATCCTCCTTAGGTGTCTTGGCACTTCACTCAGGGGTCGCTTCGTCGGCCCTTGCCCATCGTACTGGAAGCACACCATTTTACACCATACCCAGGCTGGTCTCAAGACGTGGGCAGGTTTTTGCCGTGTGAGCCGTCCTTTGAACACTCCCCCGCTGCCAAACTGTTGCAACCGAACTTGCCTTAGAAAAACACATATACCAAATGCTCCCTCCAGCATTCTGGCGTAAGACAGTCCTTTAAGAAAATAGAGTTTCTATGCAAGTTTTCAGTTTTGATTTTCTTTTGAATACAATGAGTATATCTTAACTTCGTATCCCAAGACTTCTAGATCACACGTCTGGATTCCCAAGCAGAATTCCTCGAATTCTGAATTCTTGATTCCCAGATCAAAATCAAAGGTCTCAACTTAGTTTCCCATTCGGTGGGTGATTTGAGTGTAGATTACTGAACTGGTCACATTGTCATTTCTTAAAACTGACGAAGGAGTTACGTCTTGGTCATAGTCTGATTCAAGGTTTGAGTCTGGAAAGGTTCTCTAGCATAAAATGAATCAATATTGATGAAAGTAACACTTTGATAATAAAAAATTCTTTTATGCATCATTTTATGCATAAAAATCAATAATGATTAAAGGAACACATTTATTTTAAAAAAATACAATATGCATCTTTCTATGCATAGAATTTAAATCTAATGAAAATCACTCTTTTATAATTAAAAAATAACCAATATGCATTTTTCTATGCATAGAATTTAATTTTAATAGAAATCACTCTTTATAATAAAAAAATAACCAATATGCATCTTTCTTTACATAGAATTTAAATCTAATAGAAATAACATTGTTGTAATAAAAATATTTCTACTATGCATTTTCCTATGCATAGAACGAAAATAACACTTTTAGAATACACAAACGATGGGAATTACTCTTTCTGAATAATAAAAGGTAATACTTATTTCACAAAATTTAAGAAAATTTTACCATAACCTCCTTTGTATGACTGACCATTTTCAAATTTTCCTATTCTTAATTTACTTAAAAATTATCCCCAATTTGTTTAAGGCATTCTAAACTAATCAAATTCCACTTTTAAAAAAGAAACAATATGAAAAGTTTAATTCAAACAATTTGATTACTTAACTAGGATAAAGAAGGGCTGAATTTAAGAATGAGAGAGGGGGAAAGCCTTTCCAGCAAGGCATAGTATCAGATTATCATTTTAAAGATAACAAAAAATTAGAAAACCATTAAAAGAATAAGAAAAAGTAGCATTTCTAACTTACATGAAGTTCTGGGAGATTTCCTTTAGTTTGATGGTTTGAGGGATCTACTCTTGTTTTCAACAAGAGTGGCCACCAATTCTTTAGAAGAGGGAAAGGTCAAAAACTAATGAATTATTAATAAATTCATAGTTTTTGGCTCTGGGATGAGTAGAGTAACAGTGCATAAAACACTATTAAGCTTCAACAAAGGGGGAGGCTTCTATTTATAGGAAAAAGTGAGCTTCTAACCAAGCAAACTGATTCTAGAATTTTTCAGATCAGTTTGGTCAATTTTTGACCATTTTTGGGTCAGTTTGGCTTACTTTTTGGAACTAGACTTGAATTAGGAGAGAGGAGAGATGAAGTATCTCAATTTTTGGGAATTTAAAACTGCACCACACATGTGAAATAGGCGCCTCCTTCATGAGGGGGAATCCCCACAATTGAGGTGTCAGAAATTCATTTTTTTAGTATTTCCTTTGGTCTTTAGTCCACTCTTCATCTTATGTGAGTATTTACTCATTTTTGGCGGGATTTTCTTTATTTCTTCTATTTATCTTCTCTACACATTTGGATGAATCTGATTGGTCCCTCAAAATCTTAATTTAAAATTTTCAAAAAATCTGGACCCCTAGGATAGGCCTTTTGAACAGATTATAATTGATTTCTAATGCACCTTCTGAAAATCTTTTTGAACTTCTATTTCGGGGGAATTTATTTTAATAAGAAGAGATATTTTTACATCCAAAAATATCTAAAATCTCAATAATCTCTCTCTAGAATATTTTCTCTCTCTAAGCCAAAATAGGTAGAAACAAGATCTTTTATATTTTTGAAGAGGGATTTGATTACAGGGGAAGATACTGGACATCTTGAGAGGCTGGGGAAGAATCTTACATTCTCTCCCACTTGAAAAATGTGAGATGTCCTCATCTCGCAAACTGGGGGTAATCTCGTAATAGTTCGGCTTCTTTCTCCAAGGTGGCATCTTCAAAAGGATAGAACTTCCATTTGACCAATAATTCTCTCGAAATTTTGTTCCTGAGAACCTTTTCTCGAACATCAAGGATTTCTTCAGGTTGGAGTTCCATCTGCCCTTGGGTTGAAGAAGTTAATATTTCATCATCAAGCACATGATTTGGGCTTGGTATATACTTTTTAAGAAGGCTGACATGAAATACATTATGTACTTTGAGATGAGGAGGCAGAAGAAGCTCGTAGGCTAAGTCACCTACTTTCTTTGTAATCAGATATGGTCCACAATATCTGGGGGATAACTTCTTGTACTTCCCAAGAGATAGAGAACTTCTTTTGGGGTGTACTCGAATGAAGACCATATCTGCTTCGAATTTTCTGTCTGTCCTCTTCTTATCTGCATACTGCTTTTGTCTATCCTAGGCAGCTTTTATATCTTTGTGAATTGACTGCATCTGCTGCTCCATGTCATCAAGCATCTGTCTGGACATCTTGACCCTAATCAATGGGTCGGACCAAGTTAATGGAGTTAAGCAATCTTGTCCATAGAGAGCTTTGAAAGGGCTCATCCCAATACTTCGGTGATAAGAAGCATGTGCTGAGATCCAAGAAAGTTCCTACTACTTCAAAAAAAGTAGTCTAGAATCTTCACGTGAATTCGGGATCTCGATCACTTACTATTCTTCTAGGTAGGCCATACAATCTGAAGATTTCCTTGAGGAACACTCTGGCCACATCCACTGCAGTGTAGGTTTCTTTTACTGGAATCAGATGGGAAACTTTGGTTAGTCTATCAACTACCACAAAGATGGAGTTGTAACCTAATTGCACTGAGGGTAATCCAGTAATAAAATCCATACTGATGCATTCCCACTTCATCTGGGGGATGTCTAATGGATGTAACTTCCCAAGCATTTTTACTCTCTCGGCCTTGACTTTTTGACAGGTCAGACATTGACGTACATGGTTAAGCACATCCTTTTTTAGACCAGGCCAAAAGAAGCTTTTCTTCACATACATGTAGGTTTTGATAAAACCTGGATGTCCTCCAATAAGGCTGTCATGGGCTTCATTCAAAATTTCACCCTTAGTTCCCTCATCATTGGGAATGCATAGCCTGCGATTATAATACATAATTCCATCATCCAGGCTGTACTCTTGAACTCGGTTCCACTCCTGTGGAGTTTTGTGTTCCTGCATAAGTAGGGTAGCAATAGGGCCAAAGAATCTATTCTCAATTGGAGGAGCATCTTTGTTAATCCAAAATGGGATTAACATTTAACCTCAAGTCCTTCATCATATGGTCTATAAGTTGTAAGGTTATATACAGTAATGTAGAAATTTTTGGAAAGATGCCCCCAAATTAGGGAGAGAATTAAGTGTAATTAACTCGCATTATTTACACTAATGCAAAAATGCAAAAAAAAACCTATTTTTTGGGTATTTGCCAAATCCTCCCTTGATTTCTGTTATTATCCCGATTTCTCCATATAAGGGATAGACACTATACTACGAAACTGATTTTGTGGTCTATTTCACCCAATTATTTCAATTTAATGCTAAATTGACTATTTTTTTATTTTGAAATTGGAAAAATGCAAAAAACCAAAAAAAAAAGAATTCACAAACTAGACTTGCAAATGATATGTGGGAGAATAATTAACCTAAATGCACTAATTGCAGCACTCAATCAAAATGAAAAACAAGAAGAAATTGAGAAACATGTAGGAATTAAAGAAATTGAACAATATGTAGAAATTGCAGAAAGTGCAAATTTCAATAAAAATGCCAACAATGCCATAAAATGGACACATTTTCAACAATTCATTTCCACCCTTCTTGAAAAAACAAAAAACAAAATTATAACAGAATTCTTTCATGCACACACACATTCAAAATGCATTGTGGCTATGCAATATGGCTATTCCCTAGCTCAGTGCCATTTATGGGAAGCCCTTGCACCATAGAAAGACTGCAGGAACTAGCCAAGGTCATGGGGCTTTGCCTAACCGCACTTCAGAGCATAAAACAACTTAAACTGAGAAGCTAATCTATCATAACCTAGCCCACAATTGCATAAGCAGGGTGTTTTACTCACCTCATGAATGCTTGTGCTCGGATTCTCATAGGAGATGATGTTGTCATGCAACCACACTCTAAACATCACTCCAGTGCTGCCACCGTGCACTGCAATGGAAGCTCGACCCTCCTCTCAGTCACTTTCTCTCTCTCACATGCACTCACACATACACAATGAGCATATAGTAGCTCTAATTGAAGTAGGCACACAAGGAAGCAAACACACACAAGAGAGCAAGAGAGTAGGAAGAAAATCACTCTATTAGTTGCATAAGAGAATGAATGGTGAAAATATAAAATGACCCTTATCTTGGCCCCCAACCTTCACACCTTGTGTAGCTATACTTTAAAAATAGTTCCATGGCTATCCACGGCCTCCTAGGCTTGTACAAACACTTATCTCCATAATTAATCACGTGGCGCGCCTTCCATAGACAAGCGGTGAGTGATCGCACACGTAAAATATACAATGTTAGCATTTTTAATGTCAACGACCAAATCAAGTGATGGCTGCTTATGGATGGCATTCATGCTGGAGAGGTTTCCAATGAGGGTTAATAGTATTGAACAATGTTCCTTTTATGAAAGCGGTAAGATTGCCACACACACACAATTTAGACAATGTTATGGGCATCAACGTAAATTTTTATAAGTACACATTACAAAATATATATTGGTCAGATTTCAATGAAACAACTCCATTTGGAAACAACTCAATGCTGAAAGTATTATCATAGTATATAATATGTGCTTTCTCTCTCTCCTGTCGGCTATCATATCTCTCTCTATGTGTCTTGATGTCTCTCTCTCTCTCTCTCTCTCTCTCTCTCTCTCTCTCTTTGCACATAAATTCTCCTACATGTCATGGATATCTTCCACGAGCCATAGAATGAGTTGTCATCTTGTCAATACCAACATGGTGTCATAGCCTTGATCCATGATTAGTGCCATTAATTACTTTTCTTATTAGCAAAAACCAAATTTTTTTAAAAAAAATAAAATACCTCAACCAATTTTTAGTCTAATAGTAATGACTCAAGTAAATATTTTGCATGCATTGAGTGTTCATATTACTATCTAGGGACTTAAAATACCATCTCCATATATTTAGTAGTTCCAAGTAATATTTTTTAATTTTTTTTAAATATAACCCATATGAGCCTCTTATACTTCACCTCAAGTTTTGCAAAATCTATGTATGAAATGAAATTCTCAATGTAAGAAAAAGATCAATGATTGCCAAAAGTCTTTCCATAGAGCTAGATATATCACAAAACACACTAAATGATTACCCCCATTGGTCATTTTAATATAAACTTAAGCATTCAATTATCATGGGGCCCCATTGATTGTCTACTTACAATTTTATTTCATCATGTGTGCCTAGAAAGAATTGGCTAAATAACATTTTTTCTCTTAAGATCACTAACTACAAGGCTCAATGCAATATAGAATAGCTATTGGTATTGTTGTCACCAGCATTGATCTTGTATTCTGCTTTGAAACGTAAAAGATTGGCATGAGCTTTGAAAGGCTCCATGGGTGCGGGAGATGAAGAATCCTACTCACGTCCTAGTTGCAACATTGTCTTACAACTAAGATATAGATGGGTAAAGATGTTTGGAAAGAATAGTAAAATAAATAATAGATTTGACAATTTAAAAAAACATATCTTTGAGTGTACCTTGCAAAGAACTTGTTGATGATTTTGGTCCCTCTAGAACACAAAGTAGGTTATTCCCTGAGCATCCTTTATCTTCTTGTATCATGTGTTTAGTTAATTTTTGAACTAGGCCAAATGTGTAGTTCTCCTAATTGTCACCTCCTTTGCTTGCAACCAAAGCTATGGGAGGCTCCACAAAAGTTGAGAACAAGAGGCCATGTCCTCTCCTATTGTGACACACTTGGCTAAAAAAAGCTTGGATAGTGTAGGGAGAAGGCAATAAGATAAAATAAATTTCTACTCAAGTAGAGACCATGTTACCTTGGTGCTCAAAGCAAATCAAGTGATCCCTTGATGAGAATAATAATGGCGTCCATTTGCTATGCACAAACAACCTTATGTGAATGTGGCCATGTCTCTTCTCGGATCTAACTCTTTGGGCTATGGTTCTATGCGTCTCACATTCATGAGTCACACTTCCAACTCTAAGCTAAACAAAAAAAAAGAAACAAGACAAAATCATGAAACGACGACACTTAGTAAATGCAATCCCAAGCATGAAACGACGGCACTCATTAAATGCAATCCCAGGCATGAAAAGCTTTCCTTGTGCCAATTGGCCGTAAAGATCCTCTCAAATTCACCAATAATAGAAGTATTAACCCATGCATGCATTGCTTCTATCAAGGTCATTAAGACAAATTTAGGAATTTTGGGAATTATTCGAGTCCCATTTCTTATAGGATTGGTTGGAAACTCGGTATTTTTGTGTAGTTTGAGCTAACATCTATTTGTTGGTGCACTCTTTGTGCCAATAGATTATATCTTGACACAACTATTTGGCGTATTTGTTTGTAGTTGTATAGATACATACGTGACACTAAACTTAATTGAGATTATACAACACCTTTCATATGAAGAAGATAATGTTAAATACTATCTCCACTTTGAGACATTGAAGTAAAAACATGGGGTTTATTTAATTTGCCAAAAGAATTCTAAATATCATTATAAAAAGGAACCTTAGAAAGGAGAGATCTCTAAAGGGTGTGGTGTTAGAAACAACAAAACAAAAAGTAAATCTCAATGACAGTAACAATATGCTAAGTTTACGATTGATCCACAGATAAAAACCCATCTTAGACACTATATCAAGATTATAAATCATGATATATATGCTCAAATTTGAGGGACATTGAAGTAAAAACATGGGATGATAATGCCAAAGAACACTTGTTACATTCAATGAGATTATTACATTCAAGTTTATAATTTATCCGAAGACAAAAACCCTTCGTCAAGATAATAATTGAGTACAAATTGTATCTCAAACATAGCGTTTTCTCATGTATTGCTCCAATACATACAAAGTTTCTCTATCAGAAGCTGCTTCATTTACTAAAGTGTTGTAAGTATACTCCCGTTTGTTCTTTGTATAAATCCAACCAAGTAACCATGCGCTGATTGTTGTCTTCAAAAAACTTTGAAGCTCCTCTATATTTTGATTCCACATCTTTGGAAAAATCAAGTAGGTTCCGGGCATATTCCACATTACATTGTAGAGGGTATCATCAAAAATTAGTGTGTTATTTCCATCCAGGTCATGAAAAATTCTCCATGCTACATCTAAGTTTTTGTGGTATACAAATCGATATCCAATAAGAAGATCCGTCTTTTGACATGCTGCATGCCCTGCTACGACCTTAAACTTTTGATGGTGCCGAGGAAAGCACAACTCAAGAATGCATCGAGTCCTTTGTAGTCTATTAGTACTCCAGATCCATATCTCAAACCATTGCATACAAAAATCAAGGAAAGTGAATGCATCTTTGCGAATCAAATGCCAAACACTTGTATTCTCTTCCACAAGATGCATATGTTTGGCCCAGTCTGGACATACATCACCATGTTGCATCTCAATGGTCTTAAGTAAAACACCATTGAGTTCAAGTATCAATACTCTTCTTTGTTTCCTTATTGTATCTGGGGGTGGTGGAACTCTTTTGCCTCTAGGTACATAAGTCACCAATGATTGGTGCCACCTCAATATAGTAAGTTTTCTGTACACTTGAAATCAAAGCTATATGCTTCAACATATCCTGTTGAAAACAAAATGTTTAGTTAATGTACATTCAAAATTTTGAATAAATATATTATGTGCCAACAACATAAATTCATCCATGATATGGATGGTCTTAAACCTTCATAGACAAATGCTCCAATACCTCATTAGTTCAACCAAAAAAATAAAAGAGTGAGTATATTGTCAATGCTAAATTTCATCAAATTTATTGAATATGATGTATAAAAGATTTTCACTATTGAGATAATTGAGTCTATCCAAATTAAATTATTATGATATTCATAGCCTTACACCTTGACAAGGCAATATATTCAATAAAAAACAAAGACATCTTTATTGCAATCGAATTGCAAATATTGACAAAAGAGATAATCAAATGACAGTCAGTTTAAAGGCATTTGATTTCTTGATACAATAGTGTAAAGATTTGGCTCGTACAATCCAAAAATTAAACCCATCTAAGCACATTGTTTTGGCCAAAGCCTAAGTCCATCTTATGGGCTTTTAGGTACAAAATGGCTCCAAACATTCTGCACCCAACAAGTCTTGATATTTGTGCAGATCCCATACTTCAAACTGCACGTTTAGACCTCAGAAATGGTTTCCTTCGACCTGCAGCAACAACTAGTTTGGGTTAGGTTGGAATCTGATTATACTGTCACTCAATGTTTAATGAAACCAGACATTATCCTACCCATAAGCTCAAGTAAGCCTTTTGTAGCCTTGATATGTATGCTTTTGCTGCAACTCCACTTATGAGATGACCACGATCATATCCCAAGCGAGTAGCATAGGCAATAGCGTGTTGATCACTCAAAATCCTTCTTTTGTAACACACTTTTAACAAGCTTAGCTGGTCTTTGGACAGTAATGGTACTCCAGCTTTGGATGCCAACATTGCTAGATCCTTGCTTATAGATTCTACTTCTCTTTTTTCCCCTCTTGATTGGACATACTTTAGCTTATGACCATATAATGGTAAGTGTGAAGATGCAGAAGATGAGTTTTCCACTTCTTCTCGCAAAAATAGGGAGGTGAATTGGAGCCATTCTTCCAATACATCTTGAAAATCGATAAATAAATTATGGCCATGTGTGATAGGAGATTGACCTAGCCGATTAAGCAAAATAATAGACCTAATGTCATTTGTATTATTTAGATTTAAAAGGTAGGGTAGAAGGTCATTGCACAGTACGTAGTCATGCCCTCCTTGAAAACTTTCAGGGAAGAGACAGTTGTCTTTTGGATTAACACATCCCTTGAAAGGGCTATCATCAATAAGCAATGTATTCTTCTTATTGCAAATATCTTGGAACTGATTCCAAACCTTGAGTAAAGGTTTAAACATAGCCTCAACAGTAGGCTTATCTGGCCTATACACTTTTTGAAGATTATGGATATAACATTCTTCTTGTCCCCACACCATAAAGAAATGATATTTCTTATGTGCATACTGTTCAAAAGTGTTTACATAGGCACAAACATTCTTGTGTAGCATGGTGGACCAAATACCAACATGAAAGTACTGGCAAATCTCATCCAAAAATTCAAAACACCCGGGGCGAATAACAACTGTGGTGCGACCAATATCAATTCGAATACAATTTGTTTGTGGATGCCTCTTCTCTTCCTTGTTGAGTAAAACTCCATTAAGATCAAGTATAAGTGCATGTTTCTTTATGGTGATTGCACGAGGAATATTTTCTGCATACAATACAGAAGAATGATAACACTTTAATGTGTTTACATACTTAACAATATCTTCCATTCCTGTGAAGCAAAAAAAAGTTTCAAAACCTTAGAAAAAAATGGATTTAAATGCTACATATCAAATCAAAACCTATCAAACTTAAGAAACTTAATGCATACTACAAAAAGTTTTCTTGAATAGCAAGAGCCTCACTTGCATTTACTTAATCTATACAGAAGCTCGACTTAAGGTGGAGCCTAGATCCAAGTTATGCACTCATATGCTAGGGGTACGCTAGCATAGAGAGACAAGGCTCAAACTCAAGTTTGAGCCTTAAGGCGAAGAGCCATGTATGGGAGGCTTGAACTTAAGTTGAGGTCTTAAGAGGCCAGAGTACACTAGCATGGAGAACAAAGGCTCAATCTGAAGTTCGAGCCTTAAGGCCAGTGTACACTAGCATCGAGAGCCAAGGCTCCAACTCTAGTTCGAGCCTTAAGGCCGGTGTACACTAGCATGGAGAACAAAGGCTCCAACTCAAGTTCGAGCCTTAAGGCCGAGGTGTACTAGCATGGAGAGCAAAGGCTCAAACTTAAGTTCAAGCCTTAAGGGGCCGGGGTGCATTAGCATGGAGAGCAAAGGCTCAATCTGAAGTTCGAGCCTTAAGGGACCGAGATGCACTAGCATGGAGAGCAAAGGCTCAAACTGGAGTTCGAGCCTTAAGGAGCCGGGGTGCACTAGCATGGAGATCAAAGGCTCAATCTGAAGTTCGAGCCTTAAGGGACCGGGATGCACTATCATGGAGAGCAAAGGCTCAAACTCGAGTTCGAGCCTTAAGGGACCGGGATGCACTAGCATGGAGAGCAAAGGCTCAATCTGAAGTTCGAGCCTTAAGGGGCCGGGGTGCACTAGCATGGAGAGCAAAGGCTCAAACTCAAGTTCGAGCCTTAAAGTACACTAGCATGGAGAACAAAGGCTCAATCTGAAGTTCGAGCCTTAAGGGACTGGGATGCACTAGCATGGAGAGCAAAGGCTCAAACTGGAGTTCGAGCCTTAAGGGACCGGGATGCACTAGCATGGAAAGGAAAGGCTCAATCTGAAGTTCGAGCCTTAAGGGGCCGGGGTGCACTAGCATGGAGAGCAAAGACTCAAACTCAAGTTCGAGCCTTAAAGCCAGAGTACACTAGCATGGAGAACAAAGGCTTAATCTGAAGTTCGAGCCTTAAGGCCAGTGTACACTAGCATCGAGAGCCAAGGCTCCAACTCAAGTTCGAGCCTTAAGGCTGGCGAGAGCCAACTCAAGTTCGAGCCTTAAGGCCGGTGTACACTAGCATCGAGAGCCAAGGCTCCAACTCAAGTTCGAGCCTAAGGCTGGCGAGAGCCAAGACTCCAACTCAAGTTTGAGCCTTAAGGCCGGTGATTGGAGAACAAAGGCTCCAACTCAAGTTCGAGCCTTAAGGCCGGTGTACAGCATCGAGAGCCAAGGCTCCAACTCAAGTTCAAGCCTTAAGGTTGGCGAGAGCCAAGGCTCCAACTCAAGTTCGAGCCTTAAGGCCGGTGTACACTAGATTGGAGAACAAAGGCTCCAACTCAAGTTCGAGCCTTAAGGCCGGTGTACACTAGCATCGAGAGCCAAGGCTCCAACTCAAGTTCGAGCCTTAAGGCCGGTGTACACTAGCATCGAGAGCCAAGGCTCCAACTCAAGTTCGAGCCTTAAGGCCGGTGTACACTAGCTCTTGGAGAACAAAGGCTCCAACTCAAGTTCGAGCCTTAAGGCCGGTGTACACTAGATTGGAGAACAAAGGCTCCAACTCAAGTTCGAGTCTTAAGGCCGGTGTACACTAGCATCGAGAGCCAAGGCTCCAACTCAAGTTCGAGCCTTAAGGCTGGTGTACACTAGCTCCAAGGCTCGAACTTGAGTTGGAGCCTTGGCTCTCGATGCTAGTGTACACCGGCCTTAAGGCTCGAACTTGAGTTGGAGCCTTGGCTCTCGATGCTAGTGTACACCGGCCTTAAGGCTCGAACTTGAGTTGGAGCCTTGGCTCTCGATGCTAGTGTACACCGGCCTTAAGGCTCGAACTTGAGTTGGAGCCTTGGCTCTCGATGCTAGTGTACACCGGCCTTAAGGCTCGAACTTGAGTTGGAGCCTTGGCTCTCGATGCTAGTGTACACCGGCCTTAAGGCTCGAACTTGAGTTGGAGCCTAGTGTACACCAGCCTTAAGGCTCGAACTTGAGTTGGAGCCTTGGCTCTCGATGCTAGTGTACACCGGCCTTAAGGCTCGAACTTGAGTTGGAGCCTTTGTTCTCCAATCTAGTGTACACCGGCCTTAAGGCTCGAACTTGAGTTGGAGCCTTTGTTCTCCAAGAGCTAGTGTACACTGGCCTTAAGGCTCGAACTTGAGTTGGAGCCTTGGCTCTCGATGCTAGTGTACACCGGCCTTAAGGCTCGAACTTGAGTTGGAGCCTTTGTTCTCCAATCTAGTGTACACCGGCCTTAAGGCTCGAACTTGAGTTGGAGCCTTTGTTCTCCAATCTAGTGTACACCGGCCTTAAGGCTCGAACTTGAGTTGGAGCCTTGGCTCTCGATGCTAGTGTACACCGGCATCGAGAGCCAAGGCTCCAACTCAAGTTCGAGCCTTAAGGCCGGTGTACACTAGATTGGAGAACAAAGGCTCCAACTCAAGTTCGAGCCTTAAGGCTGGTGTACACTAGATTGGAGAACAAAGGCTCCAACTCAAGTTCGAGCCTTAAGGCCGGTGTACACTAGCATCGAGAGCCAAGGCTCCAACTCAAGTTCGAGCCTTAAGGCCGGTGTACACTAGCATCAAGAGCTAGTGTACACCGGCCTTAAGGCTCGAACTTGAGTTGGAGCCTTGGCTCTCGATGCTAGTGTACACCGGCCAAGGCTCCAACTCAAGTTCGAGCCTTAAGGCCGGTGTACACTAGCATCGAGAGCCAAGGCTCCAACTCAAGTTCGAGCCTTAAGGCCGGTGTACACTAGATTGGAGAACAAAGGCTCCAACTCAAGTTCGAGCCTTAAGGCCGGTGTACACTAGCATCGAGAGCCAAGGCTCCAACTCAAGTTCGAGCCTTAAGGCCGGTGTACACTAGATTGGAGAACAAAGGCTCCAACTCAAGTTCGAGTTTTAAGGCCGGTGTACACTAGCATCGAGAGCCAAGGCTCCAACTCAAGTTCGAGCCTTAAGGCCGGTGTACACTCGCATCAAGAGCTAGTGTACACCGGCCTTAAGGCTCGAACTTGAGTTGGAGCCTTGGCTCTCGATGCTAGTGTACACCGGCCTTAAGGCTCGAACTTGAGTTGGAGCCTTTGTTCTCCAATCTAGTGTACACCGGCCTTAAGGCTCGAACTTGAGTTGGAGCCTTTGTTCTCCAATCTAGTGCGGGGCCTTAAGGCTCGAACTTGAGTTGGAGCCTTTGTTCTCCAATCTAGTGTACACGGCCTTAAGGCTCGAACTTGAGTTGGAGCCTTGGCTCTCGATGCTAGTGTACACCGGCCTTAAGGCTCGAACTTGAGTTGGAGCCTTTGTTCTCCAATCTAGTGTACACCAGCCTTAAGGCTCGAACTTGAGTTGGAGCCTTTGTTCTCCAATCTAGTGTACACCGGCCTTAAGGCTCGAACTTGAGTTGGAGCCTTGGCTCTCGATGCTAGTGTACACCGGCCTTAAGGCTCGAACTTGAGTTGGAGCCTTGGCTCTCGATGCCGGTGTACACCGGCCTTAAGGCTCGAACTTGAGTTGGAGCCTTGGCTCTCGATGCCGGTGTACGCCGGCATCGAGAGCCAAGGCTCCAAGCTCTCGATGCCGGTGTACACCGGCATCGAGAGCCAAGGCTCCAACTCAAGTTCAAGCTCTCGATGCCGGTGTACACCGGCATCGAGAGCCAAGGCTCCAACTCAAGTTCGAGCCTTAAGGCCGGTGTACACTAGCATCGAGAGCCAAGGCTCCAACTTAAGTTCGAGCCTTAAGGCCGGTGTACACTAGATTGGAGAACAAAGGCTCCAACTCCAGTTCGAGCCTTAAGGCCGGTGTACACTAAAATTGGAGAACAAAGGCTCCAACTCAAGTTCGAGCCTTAAGGCCGGTGTACACTAGCATCGAGAGCCAAGGCTCCAACTCAAGTTCGAGCCTTAAGGTGGAGTCTATATCCAAGTTGTGGAGTCTATCTGTTGGAATTAGGGTTGCAGGAAAGCACACAAAGCTTGGAGAAGAAGAAGCAAGAATGCACACAACACAAAGTGTATTAGATTGTGTCAATGTACAAAGATAAGTTAGCCCTAGAAGGATGGGCGTATATACAAGCCGGGGGAAAAAACCTCCTAAAGAGGGAAAAAGTGCCCCGACGGTCCTAAGTGTGTTCACACACATCACTGCCTATATATATATGGCAACAAATTCCCCCTGGGAGTGATGGTGTGAACGAGAGCTGGCACTCATGTATAGGGGAGTACCATGCCCGAAGTAGATCAGTCCACAAAGGGAAGCAAGCCCAAAGCTTTGCGAAAAGCTTCGAACTTCTCACGAGGAAGCGCCTTTGTGAAAAGATCGGCGAGGTTGTCCTGTGTTGGCACATAGGCCAAGCTGATCTCTCCTGCTGAGAGTCTCTCCCTGACATAGTGATAATGCACCTCAATGTGCTTTGTGCGAGCATGAAAAACTGGGTTTCTCGCAACTGCCAATGCACTCTGACTGTCAGTGAAGATAGAGGTGGCAGACTCCTGTCCAACACCCAAGTCAGCCATAAGCCGTCTGAGCCACACACACTCAACCGTAGCTGTGAAAGCTGCCCTGTACTCAGCTTCACAACTAGAAGTGCCCACAGTAGGTTGCTTCTTGCTCAACCAAGATATGCATGAGCTACCGAGCATGAAACAAAAACCACTTGTGGACACTCTTGTGTCATAGCAACCAGCCCAATCTGAGTCCGAAAAAGCATGTAAATCTGGCGGCAACGATCCCCCCTTGGGATAAAACAACCCAAGATGTATGGTGCCACTCAAGTAGCGAAAGATGCATTTAACTGCCTTCCAATGCTGAGACCCTGGGCTATGCATAAACCTGCTCACCTGTGAGACTGCAAACTGAATGTCCGGCCTCGTAATGCATACATAAATGAGGCAACCAACAGCTGTCTGATAGAGTGTGACATCAAAGTGATCTCCAGCATCATGAAGACTCAACTTCAAACCTGTCTCCATTGGAGTAGCAATAGGCTTGCAGTCTTCAAGGCCAAATCTCCGCAACAATGTCTCAATATACTTTGTCTGACACAAAGCAATACCTCCATCACACTGCTTAAATTGTATCCCCAAATAATGATGCAAATGCCCCAAATCTGACATTTCAAAAGAGGCATTCAAATCAGCCTTAAAATCAGCAATATGACTCTCATTTGGTCCTGTGAGCAGCATGTCATCGACATAGAGAGCAATGATTAGATGTACACCATCCACACGTTTAACATACAAGTGCTTTCTGTTGGACTATTCTGAAACCCATGTGCAGTCAAATATGCATGTATTTTTTCATACCAAGCTCGTGGAGCTTGCTTTAAACCATATAAAGCCTTTTTTAACCTGCACACTTTGTTTTCCTGCCCTCTTTGAACAAAACCACGAGGCTGCGATACATACACCTCCTCATGCAAATCTCCATTTAAGAACGCAGTCTTTATGTCCAGCTGATGTACATTCCAACCATTATGAGCTGCCAATGCACAAATGCTACGAATGGTAGTCATACGACAAGTGGGAGCAAAGGTCTCATCAAAATCAATGCCCTTTTCTTGAGCATAACCCTTTGCAACAAGTCTAGCCTTATAGCGATCAATTTTGCCATCTGGCTTTCGTTTCAACTTAAAAACCCACTTACATCCAATGGCCTTTTTACCAATAGGCAAATCACACAAAGACCATGTACCATTCTTCATTATAGCATCATATTCACTTTGCATTGCAGCCAACCAATTTTCTGAATTTTGTGCCTCATCAAATGAAAGAGGTTCTTCCTTTTCACACATACTAGACACAGCCAAAGCATAACAATCTGATGCATAAGAGGCATGCTGAAAACCTGAACGAGTACGACTAGTAATAGGTGCATCAATCTTACTATCACGCAAGGTTTGCACCAGCCATTTAGGCATACCTCTAGCCTGCTCATTTTCAGCCCTATCCTCATGAATTACATCCTGTAAATCTGCATCAGAAATAGGCTGATCTATGATGTCGTTTGAAATCTGCATAGGCTGAATATTTGCCTCATTAGGACTTACATTTGAATTCCCACCTGTAAAGAGAGGCAACAACGTATCAAATACATCCCGTGAGCTTACACCTGTCTCTTTGGTACATGATAACAAGGGCTGCACAGCATCTTCCACAAAAACAACATCTCGACTAATCAAGATACGCTTTGACTGCGGATGATACAATCTGTAACCCTTGCTCTCAGCACTGTAACCAACAAAAATGCATTTGACAGCCTTATCATCCAATTTTCTGCGTTGTTGCACAGGCACTAAAGCATAGGCCAAGCAACCAAAGACACGCAAGTGACCAATAGAAGGCTTCCTGCCATGCCAAGCTTCGTATGGAGTAATAGACTGCAAGGCCTTAGTGGGACACCTGTTGAGTACATATGCAGCACACATGACAGCCTTAAGCCAAAACGCATGTGGCAAAGCTTGGCTCTTGACCATACATCGTGCCATCTCCATAAGTGACCTGTTCTTCCTCTCAGCAACACCATTTTGCTGAGGGGTATACGGCACTGTACATTGGTGTTTTATCCCACGACTAGCCAGAAATGCATCAAACTCTTTAGACATGTACTCCCCCCCTCGATCAGTACGGAGGGTGCCCACAGTACAATTGGATACATTTTCAACCATAAGAAAAAACTGTTTGAAGCACAAAAACACTGCGGACTTTGCCTTCAGTGGATATACCCATGCATGCCTTGAGTAATCATCAATGAAAGTCACGAAGTACAAGTGTTTACCAAATGACGGAGTTTGCATAGGCCCACATACATCACTATGTACAAGCTGCAATTTGCGAGTGGCCCGCACAGAACCATCCTTTGGAAACGCAGAACGCTGCATTTTGCCCAAAATACAGCCTTCACAAACATGTTTCAATGGTGCCTCAAGAGGGGGCAATGAAGCAACCATATCAAATTTCTGCAAACGTAGCAAACTAGCAAAGTTCAGATGACCAAAACGAGCATGCCATAGTTTTGCATCTGAAACTGCCTTTTCATCAGAAACTGCATTTGCTGAATCTTCCACACACTTGTCATAAGAATTGAGCCTATACAGCCCACGAAACAAGGTGCCAGATACAATAATCGTATCACCAGAAGTCAAATCATGAACAGTACATCTGTCATCCACAAATTTGATTACCAATCCAAGTCTAGCAAGCGCAGAGACAGACAATAGATTCTTCTTTATCCCTGGCACATACAAAGCATCTGAAAGTGTGAAAGCACTACCATTTGCAGCAGTAAGCATAATTTTACCAATGCCCTTCACTGGGTAAGAAGCATTATTGGCACATGTAACAGTATTCCCATTAGGGACAGCCTCAAGAGAAGTGAACATATCACGATGCGAGGTAATGTGCTTTGTAGCACCACTGTCAAAATACCAAACATGAGAGTCAACAGAAACTGCCAAACATGCATCATGTACAGATGGGTCATACTGGCAATACACGCTAAACGCCCATTCTGTATCCTGCACAACATTTGCAGAATCTGCATTTGTAGAAGCATCCGCTATTGTGGCTGCATTTGACTCTTTCTTCTTTGCCTCTTTAGCCTTTAGCTTAGGGCAATTCTTAATGACATGATCATTTGCCTTACAATAGTTGCACCTGGTCTTTTTCTTGCCTTTATCAAGAGCCTTCTCAGACTTATTGTTACTACCTGTGGAAGGAGAAGAAGTTGCAGACCTACTAATAGGAGAAGAAACAGTGGAAGGGGCTGCCTTACCACTTCTTCTCTGCTGCTGGGCAGCAATAAATGCTTGATCAACTGCACGCTGCCTGGCCCTGTTTTGCCTGGACTGCGCTTCTTGCAAGAGCTTGTTGACTAAAGTATCATACTTGACAGCATCAGGTCTGTCCTCATTAAGAAGTCTCCATGTGGAAGCAAAAGTCTGATATGTCTCAGGTAAAGCATCAAGAACAGTCTGCACAAGAGAATGATCAGGAATAATCTCACCTGCAGAAATCAACTGTTCTTTGAGATCTTTAATCTCAGCAAGAAAAACATTCATGTCATCATCTTCTTGCATAATCTTCAATTCTAGCTCTTTACGCAGGTAAGCGATTTTTGCCTCGTTACGACCTGCATACAAACCAGCTAGAATATCCCAAGCCTGTTTTGCTGTTTTAGCTGAACGAATATGTGGGGTGATGTTACGTTTGACAGAAAGTGCAATCAAGGCATGAGCCTGCGCATCTTTACCATCCCAACGAGCTTGTTCAGCAGTGGGTAAAACAGCACCAACAGTAGAGCTACTAGAACCTGCAACATCCTCAACAGATCCTACATCCACAGAACCTGGACGTACATCTATACCCTGCACAATGTTCCACACTCCTTTTGCAACCAAAACATGCTGCATCATGTATGCCCAAAGTGGGTAGTTGCTATCTCCATCCAGTTTGTCTTCAGCAGACAACATGCGAAATACATCATTGCTGTTATCAGCCATGGCCACTGACTGAAACTGATGCAAAAGCTGCCTGTAATGAAGCAAAGATTGAACAGAAAACAACTCGTGCTATGTAGCACGGTCCACAATAGAGTACGTATGCCTGTTTTGCAGAAAACTGCACTGTCAAAATTTCTGCAGAAAATGACGAAAACACCTGTGCAGAACTTGAAATGCAAAAACGGAGCCCGAAACGACCTCAGAGTATAGGGACCTGCAAGCGCTCGTGAAAACTCACCTCAATCGGAGAACGTGAGTCGGAGGGTGCTGGCGGTGTTGCCCTGGGAGCCGATGCCTGCTCTGATACCAATTGTTGGAATTAGGGTTGCAGGAAAGCACACAAAGCTTGGAGAAGAAGAAGCAAGAATGCACACAACACAAAGTGTATTAGATTGTGTCAATGTACAAAGATAAGTTAGCCCTAGAAGGATGGGCGTATATACAAGCCGGGGGAAAAAACCTCCTAAAGAGGGAAAAAGTGCCCCGGCGGTCCTAAGTGTGTTCACACACATCACTGCCTATAGAAGGATGGGCGTATATACAAGCCGGGGGAAAAAACCTCCTAAAGAGGGAAAAAGTGCCCCGGCGGTCCTAAGTGTGTTCACACACATCACTGCCTATATATATATGGCAACACTATCTTGGATCAGTTTTACAGGTTCTCGACATATGTGAAGATACAAAAGAGAGCAGCAAGTGGTGCAAACAATCTACGACGAGCATGGATCGACAAATGACACACTTAGCGTGCAATCAAGTAAGCGTTTATATTAGTGTAGACAATCATTTAAAGAAGGACTTACTTTCTGAAGTCTCCGATGCTGCACAGTCTTGATCTTGACGGATGCTTGAGGTATCCGAGGAAAGGAAACCGCTAGAAACGCAGGGCTGCAGGGAGATCTACTCCAGGGTGCGCTTGAAACGCAAGGCTTGATCTGCTCCAAGGTGCGCTTGAAACGCAGGGCTGGATCAGCTCCAAGGTGCGTTTGAAACGAAGCTCTGCAGAGGGCGCGCTGGAAACGCAGGGAGCGGAGAGTTTTTGCTACGAGAGATCTGCTCCAGGGCATGCAGTTTTTTTGTATAGGTGAAACGGAAGGTCGGCCGTTTTTTGTTTTGTGAGGGAAGACGAAGGCGGGTGCGCAGGTTTTTTTTTGGCGAGGTCGGACGATTCTGGTTGTTTGCAAGGGAAGGGGAAGGCGAAAGCGATTTTTTTTCCGAGAGAGAGAAGGCGAAAAAATTTTAGGGGTCGGCGGGGAATTTTGTCGGGGTGCGGGCGGAATTCCGTTGGGGGGGGGGGGATTTCGAATTTCCGTTGGGGGGGGGGATTTTTGAATTTGAATTTGGGGGGGGCGGCCGTTGGGGGGAAATTTTGAATTTGAATTTTGGGGGGGGGGCGGCCGTCTGCGCCGGGGTTCTGCGCGCCGCGCCGACGGAGGAGGAAGGGTGGCTACAGCGGAGGGGGAGCTGTGCGCCGAGAGGGGGGGGTTGTGCTCGCCGCCGACGGAGGAAGGGAGCGGGAGCTGAGCTGGCTGGGGGGGTTCTGCGCGCGCCGACGGAGGAGGAAGGGAGGGGGAGCTGTGCGCCGTGAGGGGGGGGGTTGTGCTCGCCGCCGAGAGGAGGAGGAAGGGGGGAGAGAGGGTGGCTGCAGCGGAGGAAGGGAGGGGGAGCTGTGCGCCGTGAGGGGGGGGTTGTGCTCGCCGTCGAGAGGAGGAGGAAGGGGGGAGAGAGGGTGGCTGCAGCGGAGGAAGGGAGGGGGAGCTGTGCGCCGAGAGGGGGGGGTTGTGCTCGCCGCCGAGAGGAGTCGATTTGCGCGGACTCGGTTCCGGAGAGCTGCTCGCCGCCGAGAGGAGTCGACTTGCGCGGACTCGGTTCCGGATGCGAGGAGGACGGAGGAGCGCCGGGTCGGGCCGGCAGAAAGCTGGCTTTGGTTTCATTCCCCAAGCCCAAGCCCAAGCCCAGGCCCAGGCCCCAGGTCCCAGGTCTTTTGATAATAGTTACTTTCACTTTTGGTTATATACTCATCTTCATCCACACCCCACTTGTTCTATGGGATTAGGCTAGTTTCCCCACTTGTGTAATAGACAAGGCTCGAACTGAAGCTCGAGCCTTGAGCTTGAGATTTCTTGTTTTCTTCCCTATTTTTCCCATACACCCAATATACTTATATACTCATCTTCATCCACACCCCACTTGTTCTATGGGATTAGGCTAGTTTCCCCACTTGTGTAATAGACAAGGCTCGAACTCAAGTTCGAGCCTTGAGCTTGAGATTTCTTGTTTTCTTCCCTATTTTTCCCATACACCCAATATACTTATATACTCATCTTCATCCACACTCCACTTGTTCTATGGGATTAGGCTAGTTTCCCCACTTGTGTAATAGACAAGGCTCGAACTCAAGTTCGAGCCTTGAGCTTGAGATTTCTTGTTTTCTTCCCTATTTTTCCCATACACCCAATATACTTATATACTCATCTTCATCCACACCCCACTTGTTCTATGGGATTAGGCTAGTTTCCCCACTTGTGTAATAGACAAGGCTCGAACTCAAGTTCGAGCCTTGAGCTTGAGATTTCTTGTTTTCTTCCCTATTTTTCCCATACACCCAATATACTTATATACTCATCTTCATCCACACCCCACTTGTTCTATGGGATTAGGCTAGTTTCCCCACTTGTGTAATAGACAAGGCTCAAACTCAAGTTCGAGCCTTGAGCTTGAGATTTCTTGTTTTCTTCCCTATTTTTCCCATACACCCAATATACTTATATACTCATCTTCATCCACACCCTACTTGTTCTATGGGATTAGGCTAGTTTCCCCACTTGTGTAATAGACAAGGCTCAAACTCAAGTTCGAGCCTTGAGCTTGACCTTGAACTTGAGATTTCTTGTTTTCTTTCCTATTTTTCTCATACACCCAAATATACTTATAAACTATGCGATTAAAAATTCAACTAAAATCTATATAATGCACAATGGCTCATTCCCCAAGCCCAAGCCCAAGCCCAGGCCCAGGTCCCAGGTCTTTTGATTATAGTTACTTTCACTTTTGGTTATATACCCATCTTCACCCACACCCCACTTGTTCTATTGGATTATCCTAGCTTCCCTCTCTATTCCTACTTACTTGTGTAATAGACAAGGCTCAAACTCAAGTTCGAGCCTTGAGCTTGAGATTTTTTGTTTTCTTCCCTCTTTCCCCATACACCTAAATATACTTATGAACTATGCGATTAAAAATTCAACTAAAATCTATATAATGCACAATGGCTCAAACTTGAGTTTGAGTCTCACGAAGGAGAAGAGTCTCAAATCCAATGTCCATTTGCTCATTTCCATGTCACATTCTCTTCACTAGCATATCGTTTCTCTCTATTGCTTTCTCTTTGCCTTTGCTGCTGTTGTAACCACTCACCTTTGCCTTTTGTAGCTATGAAACATTGATGGCTAATTGACACCATATCTTGACTCAATATCCCAAAATGAAACGGTGTGGCCAGATGCAGAGGGTGATGAAGCCTACCTCTTGGGAAACTAGCATATACATGAGGTGAGGATTATCACTTCAATTGGGATCTCTTAATAGCAAACTAGCATATGAAGGTGAGGCTCAAACTTTGGTTGGAGCCTCCAAGCAAACTAGCATCTGTGGGTCAGGTTCAAACTTTACTTGCAGCTTCCTAGAAGCGAACTAGCATCCGCAGGTGAGGCTTTAACTTTTGTTGGAGGAGCCTACCATTCTAGCTAACATATGCAAACTAATATATGATGCAAGTGAGGATGATAACTTTAACTGGAGCCTCCTAGTAGCAAACTAACATATGATGGTGAGCCTGATGGAGCCTCCTACTAAGTATATGCAGGCAAAGGCTCAAGCTTTAGATGGAGCCTAGCCTCTTAGCAAATTAGCATTGATAGGTGAGATTCAAACTTTGGTTGGAGCCTGAACTCATGTTGAGATTGAATTACATTTATAGTTTTGTGTACTACCGCAAAAACATCGCTTCAGTCTTTCTTATTGAGATTTTGATTTTTTCAGGGATTGGAGGGTCTAAAACAAGGTGCTTCAGTGTTTCTCATTGATGGTTCTGCAAGGAAGGCACGCGGGGTTATTCATTCCATTGATGCATCTCAAACATGTGGTTTTCAATTCATTGGTGAGACATGTGCAGCAATACATGTTCAACAAAGCTTTGATGACACATTTCTCATTCCATTTGCCACAATGGATGCAAGAACAATGTCTCAAGCAGTTGGAAGCATCATCAAATGGCCATTGGTCAACCTTGTTATGGACAGAGACATTACTAATACCAAAGAGGATAATTTTGCGAAACTTCTTGTTGATCAAGAAGATCACTTTATAGATAGGGAGAGCTGGAAAGAGAAAAGTGTCATCCTTTGGGATGACAACAGATCTACAAAACTTGGCAATGGAGTAGTATTGCTGGTCCACCCATATGAGGCTATAAATTATAGAGAACTAGGGGAGAGTAGCTTGGGTGTCATTATAGAAGGATCTTTGCATCCAAGTTCAACTTGTGTTTCAGGTTTGAATTTGGTTAGTTGGCTGATCAGGCAACTCACATTTGAGAATGGTGAACCATTAGTGAAGGACACAGAATCTTCTTCTATTGATGAGGGTATTCAAGATCACTTCATGCAAAAAAATATTGACAGCCTAAACACTTCAAGTGATGAAAAAGAGGATGATGATGTAGAGGGCAATGATGGCGATAGTTCTGATGACAAACACCATGATGCCATGATCACTGACTATGATATCATTGAAGGGACAAATAAGAAAAGGAGCTATGTCCATAGGGTAAGGGTAATGAAAAATTACGATAAAACCCATGGAGCTGGCAAAAAATATGATGTTGCAAACATTCACAACGTCGCAACCATTGATTGTTGTGAGAACCGATGTCAAATTGGAGATAGATCCAAAATCATGCAAGCTAGGGTACACTTTTGGGGACAGAGCTATAGTACACGATACACATTTGTACTAGATTGCATGGGCATGGCCTATAGACAAGGTCAAGATGACGAGTGCTTTGAGTTCACATTTGATGGGAAGAAGGTTTGTAGTAAAGCATGGTATGTAATGCATGGCATCGGTAAGTCAACGTTCTATAGGCTCAGAAAGAAGTTCTTGAATGGTGCATGTAATGTCAGTCATGGCAACAGTGGGATAATACGGAAGGGCATGACACATGTTGAGATGGCAAAATCAATCATACAGGGCTTCATAGATAATAATGCCGATCAAATGCCACATAGGTCAAGGACAACTATGCATGGAGCTCGCGAGACCCAACGTGTTCTACCAACAATGTACAAACAGGTGGACATATTGCGTGAAGTGAATGACACACTTGTCTCGTTCGAATACCGGCCACTGTCACAACCATCATTCTCAAGATTGTGGAACACAGAGTTCAAGACAGTTAGTTTATCAAAAACCAGTACCTTCTCAAAATGCGATATTTGTACGGCAATCAAGGTCAAGTTGGAATCAACAAAAAATCAAGAGGAGCGTGCCAGATACATGGCACAAAGAAGGGCACACATGTTGAAACAAATGAGTTGTAGAAATCTATACTATGCTTGGAGGAGCTCTTCCGAAATGAACCCAAACAGGTATTTGTGTATTATACATGATAAGATGGACCAGAGCAAGACTGCCATACCACAAATTAAACCAGTTCCTAAATCTCTCAATGGGGTTGAGAGGCTTCCAGTATCCTTAACAGGAATGCTCACTCATGGACATGGACAAACAGCTTATGGTCACTTTGCCTTGGGGTTATGGCCAAGTGATCCCAACTTCACAATTTCATCTCTCTCAAAATGTTTAAGAAACTTAGAAAGAGGAGAGCAACACATGTATGGTGACTTGAGCTCACAAAACTCAGATGCTGAACCACGAACAGATCTTTTTGATTGTGTTTTGTCTACTATGGCCCTGTATCAGCATATGGAAGTACTGAAGGAGAGAAATGCATATTGCAAGCAGAGCATTGAGGATGCAGATGCAGAGATAGAAACAAATGTGAATATAGAGGGAAATTGTTCTTCACATATGCAGTCAATCTTTCATACTAACACACATGTGCAAGATAGGGGCAATGGAAATGCGTCAAGTTTAATGCCATCAAATTCAAGGACATTTTTTAAGAGATTGCCAAGGACGTTGTTGTTGCAACTTGACAATTGTGGTTTTGAAAATAAGAACCGTTATGTATTTGCCTATCTATCCCTATTGGTTGCACGAGGAGTGTTTGACATGGTGCAGCTTGGTTTTCTTATGGTTGGTCATACTCATGAAGATATTGATGCATTGTTCAGTCGCTTCTCTGAGAAGTTAAGGAAACAAACCATTTTCACATTTCCACATTTGATGAAGATCTTTAATGAGTGTGTTAGCATGCATCCAGCACCCTTTCTCCTACAAAAGGTGGCAGACTTCAAAGGCTTTGTCAAGGGATGCTTACATGATGGAGCCGATAGCTTGATTGGACATTCAAAGCCATTGCAATTCAGGTTTTATATGAGTGATGGAATACCTTTGATGCAATACAAAGTACACCCCAAAAATGTTGATTGGTTACCAGAAAGCGGTATAGAGTTATGGAAGAGAAATGACCAGGGAGGACCCAAGCTTCCTAAAGGTTTTCCAAAAGTATTGCCACCCTTTGAGTATGTTAAGGAAAATGAGAAGGTTGTGGAGGGCTTAAAAAAACATGTCAATTGGTGGAAAGAGCACTTGCAAGAGAAAGGAGACCAAAGTGATTATGCTAAGTGGATCAATCCGGTCCTTGCCTATTGGGAGAATCTTATGCTAAACATGCAAACCCCTAGTGCAAGGGAAGACATTGGATTTTATGACTTTTGGCCAAGGAGTGTATGCAAAAAAGCTGAGCCTCTTAACCTTCAAGTGGAGGATAATGTAGATGAAGGGTTTGATGTAAATGAGGACCATTATTGTGGTCCAATGCGCAACAAACCTGCTGAAGAGTTCAACCCGACTCTTGATGTGTCTAAAGGAGATTTTGCGCTTGTACAACCTTGTGATGCAAATTACCCAATATGGTTGGGAGTGACAACAAGTGATGTTGATCAAAACAACAACTCGATAAACTACCTACAAGTTCAGATATAATATTGGGCACCAATTTCAAAGAAGAAGAATGCAAGTGATGTGGAGGTTTATAAGGATTGCTGGAACAAGTATTGGCGAGAGAACAGAAATGATCCTCAGCGCTGGGAAGATACTAGCTACATCATTTGGGCATGGAAGCCCAAGGGTGGACGACTTCCAGAGAAAATCAAGATTCCAAAGGCTATAATACTGAAGGCCAAACAGAATCAATTGAATCAACATGTCAGTGCAGTTGAGCAAGAATAATTTGTTAGCATATGGGCAACTAGCTTCGTAATCTTTTAGCAATGTTGTATGAAGCTACCAAACTCATAGTTCGATCATTATTCAGATTGTAAGGCTTTCTTAAGCTTTTAGATTTATGGTTCACCCATTGTTCAAGAATTTTGATTCAATACAGATGGTGATCTTTTTAATTCTATCACCTAGACTTTCTTACAACTTAAAGTTACATTGAATATCCTTTCTTTGTTAAAATTTCTGTATTTGATGGTCAACTGGAGGCTATGTGATATAAACAAGCTTAATTCCTGGTGTGCAGGCAAATTTACATCCCACCACCAACATCATATACACTTGTTACAAATGTACAATAGTATATAAATCATATCGCATTATTCAAATGCTTGTTGAGAAATCCAATAATAAATCTTGCAGATCGTACAGTAAACATTGTATTGGATCTAACAACAAAGAATGCTTGTTGAGAACATCCAATAATAAATCTTGCATATCGCACAGTAAACATTGTATTGGATCTAACAAAGAATTGTCCCAAAATTGTGCATATTTCCCAAAATTCCTAAATTTCAGTTCATTCCAAAAATTAGATCTCATCATCATTACAAACACTCATATATGTAATAGATAGAATCCTTAGGAAAACAAGTTGCTACATATAGTTGCAATGAGAATAGCTTGCTGCCACTTTCAATAAGGAAAAAATTATCTGAAAGGAGCCTCTCAAATTCACCATGAACCCATGCAAGTATTACTTCTATCAAGGTCATTTAAAAAATTAGATCTCATAAACATTACAAACAATCATATCCAATAGATGGAATCCTTAGGAAAACAAGTTAGCAACATAAAGTTACAATAAAAACAGCATGCCGGCACTTTTAAAAAGCCACGATTTTATCAAAAATCATGTGAGAAGACCCATATCATCAAGGTATTAAAAAAACAAAAAATGGGATCATAATATGTCAAAACACCCAACGTCGTTGGATCCTCAACGCTCTGAGATGTTGACCAACGGGAACGTGATCCACCCATAGTGATCCAAGGTTTTTTTTAAAGCCATCACCTAATTAATGAATTTGATTTTTCAACCATTGTAAGCCCCTATTTAGGCCCATTAGAAATCTAAGAGGAAGGTTTAATTTCGAAAAATCCATTCAAGTAAAAGAGAATCTTCAAAGTAAAACGTCATGAGTGCGCAGGAGAAAAGGTGACGGCGACTGGCGAGGACAACGGGACACAATGTTGCAGAAAGCTATGAAAACATAACACAACTGGAAAGCCGGGTGGGGGGTGGTAAGGGCATAGGGCGGACGCATGGGGGGCGCCCCCTGGCGGGGGCGCTGCGCACTCCCGCCGTGGGTCTGCACACGCCGCCACCCGCCGCCCCCAGCTCGGACCTCTACTTATACCTCCGCCGCAGTTTTCGGCTACTCAACCGCGGTCTCTCCTAGACATTAGCCCATTGACGCCTCAGTCAATATTTTTCTCATACCCACTGTGTTGCCATGTCTACAGCTTGCTCCAATTTCCAACCCTTCTTGTTGCTCCTGGCTATGCAGATATCTCCCGCCTTCCGTCTCAACGTCGAGGGGGACGATGATGATGACTGCCCTCCCGACATCGCCCCCGCTGCGGCCAAAGATACAACACTCTGTAATACTTAGATCCAAAACCATGTAACGTAGCCATGTATACGGCGTATATGGATATGAAGGTTGCAAACAAGCAATTTTTGTAACGTGTAGCCTAGACACGAGCAGTGTTTGCTTTGATTTACTGTTGAACGTAGCTCGCTCTTAGTTGTCCAAGACTCTTAAATACAGCGTGTGGTCATAGTAGTTAAGTGACTTAAAAACCTATGAGGGCCTATGGTATTTTTCACGTTGAGTGGAAACTTCCACATGTGTGTTCTCTTGCTAAATTCAGGTTAGAATATGTTGAAAATCAAGTACGTGCATTTTCATGATAAAGAACGAAATTGTTATTTTTAGATTTTTACATTTCTCAATGAGAAGCCTTTGAAAACTCAAGATAACTACACAGTTGGTGTTACATTATCTAATGCCACTAAAAACAACAATAGTGGAACACATTTTGCCTTGGTGTATATACCAATCGTCATCTAACATGCCAATGCGGTGATAGCTCAAGTGGTGAAGGTGTTTGCCTAGGACCAAGAGGTCCTGGGTTCAAAACCCCCCTTGGTGCTTCCTCAACGGCATAGCCTAGGGCGGTTAAAAATTAGTAACTATAGGAGGATCTTGTGCCTAAGGCTAGTCGGAAAAAAAAATCTTCATCTAACATGGCCAATTAATTAATCTAAAGTTTTTCGCTTCAAATCTCTCTACGGAGACCTCTACATTCTCTCTCTCTCTCTCTCTCTCTCTCTCTCTCTCATTCATAATATAGGGCATAGCTCTCGTTGTCTCTGACACAATGGAGGGCATACTTGTAGGCAGAGACAACATGGAGGGCATACTTGTAGGGCCTCAAGTTACTTGTATATAAGAACGTGAGTTTGGGTGCACATAAATAAAGCAAATTACAAGTATGAGATTTTGTTTTTTAAAAGTATCTAATTCTTGGGATTTTGTTTGGTGGGGAGAGGGTCCCCAACTCTATGGTCCACACATATTTAAAATTGGAGTCTATGCCCAAGTGTGCCCTTGGGGCCAGACAAATTTAAAATTGGAGTCCATGCCCAAGTGTGCCCTTGGGGCTAGACAAATTTAAAATTGGAGTCCATGCCCAAGTGTGCCCTTGGGGCTAGACAAATTTAAAATCGAAGCATAAAAAATGAGAGCTAAGAAAAGGTAAACATGTAAACCTACTCTTGTATAAAGATCAAAGCAATTAATTCACTCTCAAATTGGTATTAGAGAAAACATTCTATGGCTCCAAGGCCCACAAGACTTGGTCCAAGTAAATTTCTTGACCTTCTCCACAGCTTTCAGCATGCATATGAGCTTTGCATGAGGTTAGGTGAGCTAGGAAATGGCTCCAAATTGCTAGATCTACAGAGGCACAACTAAACACAACACAAGGTGTTTTTTATAAAAACATGAGGTACCTTTATGTGGGCATAATACTATAATGTATTGAGATAACTTGAAAGAAAAATAGCAAGTGATCTGGTGCATTGATTATGGAGTTATATTTAAAATTTTAGAGTCTTATAAGTGTCCAGTGGTGTGTAAACACTTTAGGTTAGAATACCCTCTTATTAAGAGAACATAAGATAGGGCCTTTGTGCATATATAAAGTGTTATACATGCTGAAAGTATTATCATAGTATATAATATGTGCAATCTCCCTTTCTTGTTGGCTATCATATCTCTCTCTATGTTTCTTACTCTCTCTCTCTCTCTCTCTTTTTCTCTTTACAAGATCTTCTCCTACATGTCATGGATATCTTCCACCAACCATAGAATGAGTTGTCATCTTGTGAATACCAACAAGGTGTCATAGCCTTGATTCATTATTAGTGCCATTAATTACTTTTCTTATTAGCAATAACTTTGTTTTCCCTCGTGTTGTTTAGATATCAAGCTCCACTTCTAGTGATGTGGAGATTGATGACCTGCCAAGGTGATAGCTTTCTCACTTACGCCACTTGTTGGGTTGCTAAGATTATGGGCAATATGCCACCAATAAGTTTACAAGATGTGTGACATTCACTTTGGTGTACTAGAGTTATGGCATAATAATAGCACTAGCTCATTTAACGAGGTTCAACTTATGGAACGACCTTTGCAATAGTAGGAGAGTACTTTTCCTTATAATATGTAATCTTATCTCATTATGTTATGGTTATAGAGAAGAGAAGATAATAGAAAAAAAATAATCCATCCATCTCTCTTGTGTGCTTGTCTACTCTTTTGTGTGTGTGTGTGTGTGTGTGTGTGTGTTCGTGTGTTTGCTTGTAACATGCTCAGGCTCATTCTCTCTCCCAAAGTCTTTGCATGGTATCAAAGCACTGGTTCATGTGAAGAGCCCAAGAGGCAAGAAAAGGAAATAATACATGAGTAAGGCTAACTTCATCTCCATTTGATTTGGAAGAAAAGGTAGCTGCTAGGGAATATCACCAAGCATGCACAACAATAAGATGTAGTGTCACATCTTGACACATCCTTCAAAATGAAGCGAAACATGTATTATATTATGTAGGGGACATTGTATTGGAGACCATTGAGGGCCAATTTCATCTCTGCAAGTTTTTTCATGGGTAATCTCTATGAGACTCATATCCCTCTCTGTATGGCAATAGAGTCATACTAAGGGTAGAGCGAATCACTCGTAGTATGATATCACAATTTTTTATTGTTATTCTACCTGTTTAATCCCCATGCATGAAAGGTAAATGATTTCTCCATGTGTGTTCCTTTCATATTTTTCACAAGTAGGTCACATCGAGAAACTCTTTTGGGCGCACAACAAGATGTCATGACTCCTTAAATGATTTCTCCATGTGTGTTCCTTTCATAATTTTAACAAGTAGGTCACACATTGAGAAACTCCTTTGGGCACAACAAGATGTCATGACTCCTTGATTTTGATAGCAATGTGTCTATCCTTGTTCATGATTTGTCAACTAAACTACTAGTCCCTTGTTTTTCTTGCTCTAAAAGACATATTTATTTTGTTTTGGAAAGTACCCGCTTCTGAGGTCCACCTGGCCACCCGCTTTCCATTTTGACCAAATCCAAAGGGTTAGCTCAACGTAGCCCTGTCCAATCCCATATATCTAGCCTTTGGCCCACCACCAATAGACCTATTGGTGGTGGGCCAAATAAATTTCATGACCTACTCCACATCTTTGAGCATTCATACAAGGTTTGCATGAGCTTAGGTGAGCTAGGCAAAGGCTCAACATTTCTATATCTACAGGCACACTTAAATACAAAAAAACAAGGTGTTTTTAATAATAAGAAATAGTTATTTATATGTGGGCATAATGTTACCATATTGGAGAGTTTGGGAAAATCCCGACTTTGGGGATCTTCTTTTCAATCTACATTTTCGTGTGTATTAAGCATACAAACTCAAAAGTTGTCAGAGAATGTGCATTTATAACCTAATCTTTAAGCTCTTTCCAATGATATGTCACATGAGGGGGTTTTTACAAAAGCTTAAAAAGGTTCACCATATTTCCTTTCTTGCATTCTTGCAAAATGGAATTGTAACATACCTCTAAGATTAACCAAGTTATGATTAAAGATAATTTGGATACTACAAGTTTCAGTAATGAATTCTAGCAGGTTTTCAGAAGTTTTTCCAGCAGCAAAAATTCTAAGTGTTAAAATGAAGTGAAAATTCAACTTTGCGTTTTCAATTAGTTAGTGTACTCAAAGGAAGATTTTAAATGTGTAGATGGACATGCAAATTAAAATTTGATAAAAAAGTAAAACGTGACATATTTTTGGTGTGTCGACTTTCACATACAGCTGATTGTGGTGATTCCGTTTGCACGGGTTGTAGACCACACATGTTCTCGTAATTTTAAGTACCCACATGACTACTATCTGATAATTGTGCCCGATGTTATACCTGCTCTGCAGATTGCAGTCCTGTGACAACAAATCTGAGAGGCTTGCCAAATCTTCAAACAACTCTTCCATAACTTCTGGAGAGTAGACATAGATTCCCAATCAATCAAGACATCAGCAAATATATCGGGGAAGTACACAAACACTCTTTTCATTATTTTGCTTTAAACTCTTTTGATATTAAATAAATAAATCGATAAGTGTGTATATGAGGGAATCCGAGTGGATATAGGGCGTGCTTAACGATGAGTAATTATTAACTTTCTTAATTATATATGATTTCCTTAGTCTATACGACTCACAGAATAAACACATTTGGTGGGGTAAAGAGTAAGAAGATAGAATATTTTACTAGTTTATGACTATATTCTAGGTATAACCTTCATTAGGGGCTATTTTGCAAAGATTTTATCTTTTTGTACGTTTAGAATCAGATGTTGAGGTAAACACAAAGTTTTAGAGGACAAGAAACTCTTCAAGAGTGTAGGAGACTATAGAAAGCCACATCCCTTTTATTTTTAAGTTATTCGAGTGCAAAGTGGGGCACTTAGCTATTTTTGGCACTTTTATGCTGGAAACACAACTTTGGCCATTTTGAATACTCTCAAAGAGACCTTAGAAGTCATTTTAGAGAACCATTAGTGAGATATGTTTTTTAGAGCATTAGAAGTCCTAAAACTTTGTAGTTTTGACTTTATCAGTATCAAGGTTGACTACCTTGTCTATATAAGCAGGAATGAACTAATGTGTAAGCATAGTTATGTGTAAACTATAGTGACTAGAGATGATCTTGCTCGTTAGAACATGATAATTGATTATGTTAAAAACAAAGATTTTGATGTGACTTAAAAGATAAAGAGAAGTTAAAGACTGTTTAAATTAAAAGCTTCTTTTATACTTGAAATTGATTGTGATTGATTTGAATATGCATGCCTTGAAAGATTATGGACTAGAGATGAGTGTGAGATGATATGTATGAGTTATGATTACTTTGTTTTGAAATGAATTATTCATATGCACGTGTATGACTGATTGATACGCATGTGTATGATGAGACTCGACATGAGATTTTGAGATTCGGGCCGGCCATCCTTAGACACGGAACGCCGGATAGAGAATGAGATTTATGCCCTCTGCTGGGAGCCATGTGGTAGAACCCACAGAGGATGAGATTCAAAAAGAGGCATACCCGGGATAGCCGCGATGTCCAATGTGGAGGTTGGGTGGATGGGCATCAGAGAAAGCCCTAGATTGGCTGGATTTTTGTCATTATGAGACAAACTATGTTATCGAGCATGGTGATGATGATGACAGAATCTTTGAGATAGACACATACATGGTTGATTGATTGAGATGCTCTGCTTTAATTGATAGAGATTTATATTATGTGAATGTTTGTTTGAGATTATCTAATTCTTTGCGTATGTGATAAGAATCTTGGATATGGCATGCATGCTTGTTTGCTATTTGAGAAGGTTTATTTGATTGTATTACTATGTCGCAATAGCACGGTTAAGTGAGTTTTAATGTTTTCTTAGATTAAGTGGTACGATTTGGGACCGTCATAGTTGGTATCAGAGCTAGATTGGGCAATCTACACTTAATTGCGAATGTTGTAGGGTCTTAGGTGACTCATATTATTTTTTATTTTTGTGATATAATGAGATTTCTTTTCTTTGAAAAAGCTTTTGTAATTTTTTTTGTATAGTCACAAGATGGCTCACAAATCCATTTTATGATGAGAAGGAAAATTTTATGCAAAATATGAGAATGCAAATGGGCAAGAAGAAGGATGGTAACCATTACTACACCTATTTATCTCGAGAGATGCTAGAGAAGGCGCGAGGTGAACACCTATGTTTCTGTTCTTTAGAAAAGGGTCATAGAACTAATGAGTGCAAAAACAAGCCAGCATCATGTGAGGTGTGTGAGAGATCAACTGCAAGAGATTAGAAAACAAGGAAGAGTATGTAAGAGAATGTATGTGCATTTTCAAGTAATGACAATGCTTGTGGTGGAGACAAGAAAAGTTGTTGCAAATTGTGGTTGAGGAGATTGAAGAATATGCACATGTCCATGCCGTTGTTCAAATAGATAAGACCGAAAACTAAGCTTCAATTATTAAAATTTCTATCAAGATGACGAATAATATATTTCAAGTGTTGATTGACTCGAGAAGCACTTATAGTTTTCAATCACCCAACGTGGTAAAATAGTTAAGATTAACTGGATCTTATCAAAAGAATCTTATGGTAGAGCTTGCTTCGGGAAAGAAACAGACATGTAAGGAGTATGCCAAGAATATGCCTTTCCTCATAGGTGACCTCAAGTTGAAAGTTGATTTCTGTGTGTTGCCTTTGGGAAGATATGATGCCATATTAGAATAGATTGGTTAGTGCTTAGAAAGGCCAAAGTATTACTTTGGGAAGATATGATGCCATATTAGAATAGATTGGTTAGTGCTTAGATTGTCATGAGAAGTGGAATTGCATGATTGGAGATGATAGAAAAGATTATTACTTATAGGGTCAAAGATGTGATGTAGAATTTAGAATGATGTCTACTTTGCAGCAGACAAAGAAAAGTATTTCATGTAGTATAATATTTGCTTATTAAATAGTAAGTTATCATTGTGAAGTTAATAAGTATAGGTTGGAAAATCTATATCTGATACCATGTTAACAATCTAGAAATGGGATTGATCATGGTGAAGGACATAGATTAAGCATAAGATAATTAAGGTGGATTAAACCACACTAAAAACTCCATGAGAGAGAGAGAGAGATTTCACACTCAAAACTATTCCCTTGTATTGCATATCACAATGAACCATACAATGATATAGGCTTTCTAGCCTTATCCCACTTTACATGTCATCATCCATGTGGCAACTCCCTTTTCCACTCTTTTGGTCAACACTCACACACCATACAATATTACATGTGGCATTCCTATCTCACCACAATATCTTGCACCTCTAGGGTGCTTTCCCATATACACACAACACCACGATTACATCTCTCAACATTGTGGAGGTTGCAAGTCCATCACAATAGAAAGATTATGTAACCACATTTGTTCGTAAAGCTTGAAAGTGTTGCTTTCTAAGCTTCTTAATTGAAGAAAGAATAGAGGATCACTCTCTTGTGGATGAAATTTGACTAAGTCTAAAGCTACAAGCAAAGTGAATATGAAGATCAAATGGGAAAAACTATTTTTATCTTTTGGAAGGTTTTGGAGAGTGGTTTTTTTTCAAGTTGGGTTACCTTGTTGTTAAAAGGATTATGGGATTTGGTTTCCAATTGATAAAATAAGCCTTTCTTTGAATCTTAGGCTTCTCCTTTACTTTGCAAATGAATTTTTACGTGCAGCCTTCGCTTTTATCTTTCCTTTTCCCTCTGATTAGCTTCAAGGTTTACAATTATCCTTGGCTCCTGATACCACTATTGGATGACAATGACCCATAAATAAAATACAAAATAAGAATTAACATAACGTAATGTAAAATTTACACATAACACAAGATTGAGTCCAATTTTCCTCCACACAAGACTGAGCCCATGCTTCCTCATACTGTACTTTAATCATATTACTTGAAATAACTTATGGGGATCCAAATAACTTTCACTTTTGCAAAGATATCGACTATAATAAAAATAGCTTACTTGATTGAACGTGCAAGCCAAACTATGTTAGAAAACGTGAGTATCATGATATTATGCACATGCAAGCCTATGGTCTGCTTAAGCTAAACCTACACTAATTTAGTGTGATTAAAGTAACCTAAGGTGGGTGGTGTCTATGCACACATATAATGACAAACTACTAAAATAATTAAGCATGACACTTGAGCATAATTAGGTTACAACTACAAGGTAAAAATTAAGATACCTCCATAATTAGGTTACAACTACAACTACAAGGTAAAAATTAAGATACCTCCATGAATATATAAGTGTAGGTGGGTTGGCGATTATTCCTCCTCTGTAAATTTAAAATTATAGAAGATGGGGCGAATATTTTCACAAAATGCTCTAAAATATTCAAAACTGGGAGAATATTTTCTAAAACTCTTCAAAGTGGCCAAAATTCGGGCAAATGTTTTCAGATACCTTACGATTTTTTATTTCAAAAAAAACCCCAAAAATAGCCAATTGGCGAAGATTAGCCCCTGTTTGTTTCCTTGGTTACAAGATTGAGACTTGCACTCATAAAGAGGCTTAAGGGCTTGCTTGAATTGATTGATAAAAGTGATCCATTTTATATGAGGTGCATACATCTTGTCTTGATATCTAATGTGGGATAACTCTAGCTTACTCACGTGGTAGCTTGCTCTTACACGCTCACTCCCTACCTTCCTTGTGGCATTCATTAAGAGCCCGTTGGGGACCCAGTGGTGAAAATTTGGACAAGAGGGGAGGTTTTGGAGAAGCTATCCCCTAAGGGCTGCACTTCTAAGGCCATGATTGTTGCATGTATGCAACTGGGGTATCACATTTCATGGGGGCAATCTTCCTTTGTATGGGAGGATGAAACGTAGGATCTGATCCGCAAATTACTCAACAGTGAAATGTAAGTTTTCTGAATTTTGTTGTGGTCTGTGGGCTTCAAAGTCTATTTGATATTAAGAGAAGGGATGTATTAGTGGGAGAAGTAGAGGGCAGTTTTGTTAATATTAATATATATAATTATTGTTCCCAAAAAGAAATCTAAGAAGAAGGTCCATAATGGAAGAAGAGGAAACTTCCACGTGTATTATCTTGCCAAATTCACGTTAGAATATGTTGAAAATCAAGTATGTGCATTTTCATGATAAAGAGCGAAATTGCTATGAACCTCCTCTTGTATAAACATCAAAGCAATTAATTGACTCTCAAGTTGGTATGAGAGCGAAAACTCTATGCCTTCAACGCCCACAAGACTTGGTCCAAGTAAATTTCATGACCCAGGCTCCACATCTTCAAGCATTCATATGAGCTTTGAATCAGTTTAGGTGAGCTAGGTAAAAGGCTCCAAATTGCTATATCTATAGGCACAGTTAAATACAAAAAAAACACGGTGTCCTTAATAAAAAAATTAGGTATTTCTATGTGGACATAATGCTAGAATGTATTCAAAAGAAAAACAACAAGTAATTTGGTGCATTGGTTGTGGAGAAATCTATTTGATATTTCAGGGTCTAGTAAATGTCCAGTGGTGTGTGAACACTTTAGGTTAGAACACCCTCTTAATAAGAGAACATAAAATAGGGCCTTTGTGCATATATAAAGCATTATACATGCTTAAAGTATTATCGTAACATATAGTATGTGCAATCTCTCTCTCTCTCTCTGCACAAGATCTTCTCCTACACTCACGTCATGGATATCTTCCACCAACCATAGAATGAAATGTCATCTTGTGAATACTAGCATGGTATTGCAGCCTTGATTCATGATTAGTGCCATTAATCACTTATCTTATTAGCAAAACCTTGTTTTCCCTTTTGTTGAGATATCAAGCTCAACTAGTGCTGTGACATTGATGACATACCAAGGTGATAGCTTCCTCACTTACACCACTAGCTAGGTTGGTGAGATTATAGGTAATATGCCGCCAATGGTTTATAGGCTATGTGATATCCACTTTGGTGTACTAGAGTTATGCATAGTTATAGCACTAGCTCATATAGTCAGGTTCATACTATAAAACTACTTTTGTATGTTATAGTAGGAGAGTACTTTTCCTTCTAATATGTACTCTTATCTCTTTATGTTATGGTTATAGAGAATAGAAGAGAAGAAAATGCATCCATCATCTCTCTTGTGTGCTTATCTATTCTTGTGTGTGTGTGTGTGTGTGTGTGTGTGTGTGTGTTTGCTTTCAAGAAGCTGAGGCTCATCCTCTCACCCACATTCTTTTCATGGTATCAAAGTGCTAGTTCATCTCAAGAGCTCAAGAGGTAGGCAAAGAAAGTAATACTTCGTCTCTTTCCATTTGATTTGGAAGAAAATCTATTTAGGTAGCTGTTAGGCAAGATCAACGTTAAGCAATCACAACAGTAAGGTGTATGTCACAACTTGAGGCATCCTTCATGATGAAGCAAAAAACGGCATTATATTGTGTAGGGGAAATTGAATTTACCCATCGATCACCCATTCAAGACTATCAAGGCACTAAAGTTTAATGAAAAATAGAGAATCCAGCCCTACCTTCTTGTAAAATCCACACGATTGGGTTCTAGCATGGATTGTGTTTAGAATTCTTAGGTAGAAGAATCCTAGAGTGGAACCCATTGGAATGAAGCGCAAAAACTCAATCTTCCATAGACTGCAATATTTCAATAAGTTGAGAATTATTCACCTATTGGATTCTATGCTATAATGCTCCTTGCATTATAAGCTTGAGGACTTGTAAGATTAGTACTTTGATTCTCCACCTAACCATATCCCAATAGACCCTAAACTCATGGTTATATAGGCCTAAGTAATGCATGAACTTCCAACTTAAGTCTCTTAACCTTTCATTAGCTAGACATTGCCTTTTCCTTGTCCAATGCATCTTCAACTACCTCTAGAGGGTGGTGCCTACTTATGTGACCCTTGGCCTTCCATTGTGTACCATCTACTTCTCTTTCTACTTTAACTGTAATGCCTATTAACCATTGCTTAGGTATTTCCTATTTGAAATCCCTTGAACCTTATTTATATGCAACCTTTTACATATAAATAATCATTGCTTGGGTATTTCCTATTTGAAATCCCTTGAACCTTATTTATATGCAACCCATTAACCATTTCTTAGGTATTTCCTATTTAAAATCTCTTGAACCTTTTTTATATGCAACATTTTACATATAAATAATCTTTCCCAGTCTTACCTTTCAGTGTTTTGTGTCAGTCTCATAACATTTTCTCCCCCTTAAAAGAGAAGTTTTCATCCTCCTCGAAAACAAATTCAGGAAACCTTTTCTTTATGGAAGAATAGGTGGTTCTATAAAATCAACTATTTCTTCTTTTCCAATGATGTTATCATTGTTTTCCATATTGCGTTTCAATCTACTAACATGAAACACAGGATGTACTTTGGATCCTCGAGGTAAAGCTATCTTGTTAGCTACATTTCTAATTTTTTTAAGTATTGTATAAGGACGAGAATACCTTGGAGTTAACTTTGGAACTTTTCCATTTTTTTAAGTTTTTGAATTTTTAGAAACCTTTACATAAACTAAATCACCTTCCTCAAAATTAATTGGTCTACTTTTATCTTTCATACTTAATAGAACAATCCTGTGCCTTTTTAATGTTGCTTCTTTACAATGTTTAACATGTGTTGTATGTCTTTGAGAAAGTCTTTTACACTTGGCAAGTTTTCTTTTTGTAACCCAATTGCTATGGGTTCTCTAGTTTAAAACCTATACATTAACATAAATGGACCAAACCGGTAGCAGAATGTTCAGCAGCACTATTATAAGCAAATTCTAATAATGGAAGATACTCATCCCAGTTGTTTTGCTTATGATTAACATATGCTCAAGGCATATCTTCTAGGACTTGATTAACCATTTATGTTTATCCCCATCACTTTGTGGATGTTCAGATGTACTTATACTAAGTTTGGTGTCCAACTTTTTGAACACTTCTTTCCAAAAATGACTTGTAAACTTTGTATCTCGATCACTTACTAGATCTGTTTGTAACAATAAATAAAATTTACATAGATGATGGGGATAAATATTCTCTCCAATTTTGGTGTTTTTACTTCTTTTTTAGTTGGAATAAATTGTACCAACTTGATTAACCTATCCACTAGTACCCACACTAAATCATCACTATACAACATGTCGGGGACATAACAATGTTCCAATAGAGTTTAGGCTTTCGAGATGTAAGAAAATTATGTCGCTGCTTAGCTGCAAAGTAGTGTTGCTCGCTACTGTTGAGCAACGATCATAGCAACAAAATTTTGGTGTTGTTTTGTTTCCTCGAAAAGTTGCTGATGAGAAGCAAGAATAGTAGAAAAATTTCAATACTATGTTGTCACCACTTCCAAAAAATCTCGGTATAAACACATTTTTTAGTTGAGTGAAATTGCATTTATCTTCCGGTTTTAGTGTTCGTTACCATTGGTGAGCCTTTCCTTCTAGGGTCAGGGAAAAAGCATGTGTCATGATTACATCACTCTCACTGGCCCACATGTTTCATAGGTAGACTCAAAGACCTCTACATATTGGATCAGGTCCCCATCTCTTGAGATTTTTTACATAGGCTTTGAAATAATATGTGGCTTCATCTGGGATGGTTTGGATTCTAAGGCACTGCCTAGCTCCCTAACCATACCTCGGCCCATTTTCCTGGCCATATTTAGTAGATCTGCCCTTGTGACTGCATTTAGGTCTTCGTTAGGATCCACAATTGGCCTTCAAGGAGCTATCCCCCGTACCTATACCACGTCCTCTTCTTGGATATGTTCTATTTAATTTAGGTCTATGGTTGGGTCCAGGTAATCCCTCATTGCATGGCTCATTGTTAGCAGCCTCAACCCACCTTTGTAGGATCAAGAGTTCCATGCTCTGTAGTAAGAACATGGGATCATTGATAATTTCTTGTATATCCTCTCTTGTATTATAGAGATGATCCTCACCTCCTACTACAGGTGTCCTAGATAGATTGTCCTCCTCTTCTTGTGTTTCAAGGCTTTCGTCAGCCCTTGGTTCCTCATTGATGGGTTCTAGAGTTGGTATCACTCCTTCTGTTATTCTCATCCACATGCTATGAGTGGCATTTCTAGAGATGATCCTCACCTCCTACTACAGGTGTCCTAGGTAGATTTTCTTCCTCTTCTTGTGAAGAATCCTGTGTAGAGGTTTACCTATGATGGTTATGTGGCACATCACTATGCATACATGGCAAAAGTTGTGCAGGTTGTAGAGCCCACATGCATTGATGAGGCTGTTGGAAATGTGTGTTGGGAAAGCTATGGATGAGGAGATACACTACAAGGGATCGGGCTCATACCCACGCTCCTAGCTGCTAAAAATGACTTGTGAAAAAAAGTAGCGGGCCCGTGTATCAGCGTGTGTATAATCGCGGCCAGAGACATGTGTGTAAAAGCACGTGTATAGGACTATTCAGACACGCTGATACACGGGCATATACATGCGTTGTGTCAGTTCAGCTGCGCTTAGACGCGCTGATAGAAGCGTCTATACACGCATTTTGTCACTGTAGATGCGCTTATACACGCGTATTTCTCAGATTTGATGCGTTTATACATGCGTGTTTAACAGATTATCCGCGTATATACACGCGACTTTTTGCAGATCTGACGCGTTTATACATGCGAATAGAGAGCAAAAAAAAAATCCAGAGAGTGCTATTTGGTACCTGAATGCTGTTCCAGCATTCCAGCACCCAATAACACTCTCTGGGTGCATCCACGAGGAAGATTAAGACAAGAACGACATGAATGCATACATTGTCAATACACGATTCAAGACAGACATGAATGCAATACTATCGATTCACGATTCAATATTACTATCAAAATTTCACACATATATACAAGGAAGTCCATATGTCGAAGTAGCCCATGGCTTCAGTTACAAAAATATATATACAACCACATCCTCAATATGGAATGTGATACTATAAGTCTGAGTACTACTCAGACCCAGATGATGACTCGGTGCTCCCTCCATGCTCAGATGAGCTCACATCGGTTGGAATGTCCGATGAGTAGTGCTCACGTCCACCCTCTGTAGTGGCGGCGAGTGGATCATCAACAGCTTGTGCCTGTTCAAGTAATATATAGTATATAAGTATATATATATGTAATTCAATAAACCAAAATCATTTGTTTAGAGTTTTCAAGTACCTGTCGACCATATGGTCTCATGGCCATCTCAAACTGCGCGTCCGTAATACATCCCTCGGCTCTGAAGATGGCCCACGTGTCACGTCTGCTATACCGGCGAGCATACCCAGTATCGTGGGCTGTGGGCTTCCTCCCCGTAACCCGTCGCTGTATCATAATCAACACAATTTGTAAGATTAAAACAATCATAGAATCAATGAATTAAGTAAACAATCAAATAAAGTGGCAAGATACTTACGAACTCTGCCTCCCATGACTCGACGCCGCCAGATCCGAAATGCGAAGATCCAATGGTCTCCATCTGGATCCGTCGTGCATCCACATGCTGCTTGCTCTTCACGCCACCCTCTGCTCGTTTCTTTGCCTCCTTCCACTCGCGTTTGTGTGCAGTGGTGGCAGGTTTCTCGGCAGGATAGCCACCTGCAGCTACATTTAGCCCATCATCGTACGCGAGTTTTTTAAGGTGAGATCTTTTATTACTTAAGATCTCCCTTATTCGCGTCCTTCCCCATACATCCGAGAATGTAGCATGTGGGGGATTGGGGTACCGACTATGTATAGCCTCTATCACCTCCCGAACTAATCGGCTATTTTGATCTTTAAATTTAATAAAACAATTTCTATACAAGTTTGATTCTACCCCACGCATGTACTCCATTACCTCTTTCCTCCTCGCATTCATCACTATCCTGCCCCTATCCGTCACATCATAGCAGATCACTCCCTCCACCTCTCTCATCTCCTCCTCTTCTGAACTGTCTCCTCTAACTCTTCTCCCTCTATCTCCTCTCTCACTGTGTGCCCTACTACCTCCCCCACCAAAGCACCCGCCACATCCTCCACTCCCACTCTTCCTACTGCTGCGGGTGGAGTCACGACTGGGGGATTGTCTACGTGATGGTGGCTGTGAGCCCTGACGTGATGGTGGCTCTGAGGGAGTACGTGATGGTGGCTGTGAGCCCTGACGTGACGGTGCTTGGGAGGGTGTGCGTGAGTGTCTGGGACGAGGTATGTCTCCTCGATGGACGTGGAAGAGGAGAAGCTGCATGCCGTCTCGTCGGACTCGTAGGCATAGACGGCAGTGGAGTGCCCTGGATACTCGCGGTAGGGGTATAGACACCAGGCATGGAAGGAGTGGGATGGGCATACATGTACTCTGTAAGCTCAACTGGAAGGAGGGGGATGGGCATACATGTACTCTGTAAGCTCAACTGGACCAGGATGGCACCCAAAATGATTTAGCATCTCCATCAGCCAATTGCTGTACGCAAATGGATCAGATGAAGAACCTGGAATATCCATAAAGAATCTGCAAAAATAAAAGTAAATACATGATTGCATCAAAGCACAAATGCAAGCTAGGCGCACATATGATTTTCCACCATCAAACTGACATCACTATCTAGAGAATTCACATCTTCAACAACACTCAGAACTATAGAGTTATCCTCCTACAACTCTTCAAAAACTACATCACTATCACCACAACATCCATCTTGTGTGGTTATCTTCAAAGATTGCACACACATTATTGCATGCATGACTATCACCATCTTCATGTACATCATGGGCTCTCTCTTGACTCACACAAATATCATCATCCAAGCCACCTATCAGCCTGCAGACCATAGAATGGGGAAACACAGTCTCGTGTATACACCCGTCTAGAAACGCGTGTATACACCCGTCCAGAAACGTGTGTATATGCGCGTGAACCGTCTGTTCAGACAGGAGACACGCAAACATATACGCGTTTCTACACGCGACCTGCGAAATTTTTTTTTTGAAAGCGACCGACCTTCGACAAATCGTCCTTATAAAAGGCCCACACTGTCGCCCCTGTCAGAATCGTTCACCAGATGGCAACCAGAAAGCAGGTTATTTTTTGTTTGAACAGGCCGTCGCGTGTAGAAACGCGTGTATTTTCGCGTTTATGATAAATCAGCCGTGTTTATACACGCGATTTTTAGGATCTAGCTACGTTCATACACATGATTTTCAGGATGTAGCCGCGTGGATACACGCGATTTTCAGGATGTAGCCGCGTTAATACACGTAATTTTTAGGATGTATCCGCGTTAATACACGCGATTTTTATACTTTCATTAAAAATTGATTATGATTTTGTGTTTTCTGGTTTGTGCATAGGATGTCATCAACCTCCTCAAGCAGTTTTGGTGAGGATGAGACAATGCGTCATCGTAATCGCGATGTGTAGTTGGGACAAAGGATCAAGTGTATGTGTGATCGATGTCAAGGATGCATTGTATGAGCACGTCGAATTACCTTGAATCACATCTCCATGTATGGAGAATGGAATCAAACAGGTTTAGAGGTGAGTAGATGTAAATTGATAGTATTCAAATGACTCATGGTATCCAAATTAAATTAATGGAGTTGTAATATATAAACTCTAATTGAAGCAGGATGCAGTACCACACCCTAACATGGTGCCCTACGCGCGGCGAGAGCACGCAAAGCGTCGACGAGATGATGCTGGAGCTTCGGGATCTATTGTCAGAGATGAGTGGGAAAGGGATAACAATAGCCCTGCACCCCACGAAGTTGTGGAAGAGGAAGTGTTTGATGATATGGTGCGGAATCTTTTTAAGGATGATCCCAAAGGTATGGACGACGATGATATGGAACAAGAGCATCTTTACAAGGCTTCATCGACACCGGTTTTTGAAGGGTGCACATTCTCTATTTTACGTGCTTCACTTGAACTACTCAATATACAAACAGTTTATGGATGGAGCAATGCAAGTCTTGACGCATTATTGAAGTAAGCATTCTAACTTGCAAATTTGAATTAGTGGTTTAAGGTTTAGGATTTAGGACTAATTGATGATATTGGATGCAGGCTATTATCAAACATGCTTCCAAAGGGAAATAGACTACCCACCTCAAGAGACATAGCGAGGCCCTATGTGACATCTCTTGGAGGATTGGATTATGATCGCATACATGCATGCGTCAATGATTGCATTCTCTTTCGTGGGATGCATAAGGAGGCTCGACATTGTCCCACTTGTGGTGAAGCAAGGTATAGACCAGATGTGAAGAGTTTTGATGTACCTCGTAAAGTCTTGCGACACTTTCCTATAATTCCTCGCATCAAACACATGTTCAAGTGCAAATCCATAGCAGAGCTCATGTCATGGCATTCCTCACATCGATCGGATGATGGCATGTGGAGAATTCCCGCAGACACTCCTGCTTGGAAGCATATTGAAGATGAGTGGCCCAGCTTTAAAACAGAGCCCAGAAACTTGAGACTTGGCCTAGGTATGGATGGAGTGAATCCATTTGGTTTCAAAAGCACCGCATACAGCGTGTGGCCAGTTGTGTTGGTGAATTACAACCTTCCACTATCAATGGCAATCAAGAAGGGACATCTTATGTTATCCCTTCTAATTCCAGGGAAACATAAAGTCAAGCATATGGATGTTTATCTCGAACCGTTGATTGATGAGTTAGAGGAACTATGGAGAGGTGTTGCGGTGGTGGACATTAGTAGGCCTCTCTCCTCTCAACACTTCGACTTAAAAGTAGTGTTGATGTGGACAATGCATGACTTTCCAGGATACAGCGATTGTTCTGGTAAGAATTCTAATTACCTCCCTACTCTAATACTATTGGCTATATTAATTATAAATATTGACTTTATTATTCTAACTTATTTATATTTTAACAGGTTTGAAAACATCGGGTAAACATGCATGTCCTGTTTGTGACCCTTTGTTAGTACATGAGTATGCTGACAGTTTGTGTAAGACCATATTCGATAATCATCATTGATTTCTCCCCTCAGATCATCCTAAATATGTTGCTAGTAAGAGTAACATTCCTCCACAAACACTTCGTGCAAAAGATTGGAAGCGTATTTGGGAGTCTATAAATATTCTTCCTCAAGATGGCATGAACAGGTATAGTAATGTTTTTCAATCTTGTTTTGTGTAGTCTCTAATTGGATTAAAGGTCACATAGAGCAATCCCTTGTGTAGATACTCCATTTTTTTTCCGCTACCATATTGGACCCATCTTAAGATCAACCATCTTCTTGATCCCATGCACATCTTCAAGAATGTGGGATCTGGTATTTGGGAACATGTTATTGGTAACGAGACAATGTTAGCGTACGGGAAGACTTGCGGGTCGCAGGACGTATGCGTCAAGCTTGGCCACGAGAGGAGGGTGGGCACGTTCGTCTTCCGCCTGCACCATGGATTATATCAAAGAAAGAGGAGAAGCAGGTAAAGCAGGCCATCACCACTTTGCGTACTCCCACTGGATGCATGAGATCATTGAAGGGAGCCTTTACAACCACTAAGAAGAGAGGCGTTGAGCAACTATATGGGTTGAAGTCCCACGATTGGCACAAGATGCTCCAAGTAAGTGTTTTCCAAGTCTTGTACGTTGAAATTAAATTTTGTAATGCCATAAACCATACATACATGTGCTCTTTTGTGCGCAGTTCATACTACCTACTAGCATCGACCATTGTGAAAATAAGAGTTTGAAAAAATGTATTTATAAGATGGGCGAGCTTGTGAGATATGTAAAACCCATGTCAGATCACCCTTCATTATACCTTGCAAAATGAACGTGCATGAGATATAACGTACTATTTATTTATTTTTCAGATATGTTAGTTCCAAAGCAATTGATCCAGCCACATTGGATGATGCGCATGTTATGACAGTGGAGGTGGTTTGTTTGGTAGAGGAGACTTTTCCGCGAACCATTCTCACAAGTCAACTACATCTCATTGTGCATTTAGTGGACGAAATCGCTTTATGTGGCACTGTGCATGCACGTTGGATGTTCTTCCTAGAGCGCTTCATGAAGACCTTAAAAGACTTTGTGAGGCAAAGTGCAAGGCCTGAAGGAAGCATGGCCGAGCTCGTTGATACAAGAGTCTCTTGTATATATTTCAGAATTTCTTGGTCAGGTGGACAGCTCTTTGCCACGACTATGGAGCAATGAAGAGGACTTGAGGATGACATCTATTGTGCCTCAAGGAAAAGGACAGAGTAAAGTAATTGACAGAACATTGATTGATGATCTCAATTTTACTTGCATCCTTAATAGCGATGTGATGAGCAGATGGGTTACAAGATATGAGGATGCAAAGACAAAAAGGCAAGCAGAAAGAGCTCTCTTTCGGAGGCAACATGGCTCTCGTAAGTACCCTAAGCATCTAGCAACACTTCCGAATGATATCCATGTTGATTGGTTGCATGAGGAAATGGAGAGAGCAGAGAGCGACGAGGGGCTACATATCACGGCGGAAGAATGGGAGTATGCACGAGGATGCATGTTAAAGGTACATAGAACTAATGTTTTGCATTAGTTGTAAGTGATTTGCTTTTAATATTTATTCACATTGCTTACACAAATATTGCTTCTATTTTGGTCCAGTGCACTATGTTCAATGCTATATGGTGTGAAGGCAAGCATTTTCGAACACAAAGAATTGATGAAAAGAGGAAGTCATCCCTATTGCACCACGTTCCAAAGTGATGTATAATACATTCACTGATATGGAGCATATGGAGGATGTAACAAGCCGCAATGAAGATGATGTCGAACATGCCAATGAAGATGTTGTGATCAATGATCAAGAAATAAGAGATGATCATGATAATGAGGATGAGCATGCCATTTCTCATGATCATGAGAATGACCCTACCATTGAGGATGATGGTGATGTTGATGAGGATGATCAGGACATCAATACGGCCATTATCAATGGACAGAATATCGATAGTGGAATAAATTTAATCGTAGCCTTACAAATTGATCAAATGGATATTGATGTTGATTGTTTGGCAAGGATGGATCTTATTGAAGATGAGATCAAACCCTAACCAATCCATCACTGTATCGTTCTAAATTGATGACATTTCTATTGTATGTGTTGTCTTTTAATTATCATCTCATGATTTATTTTTGAATATATTTCATTGTTGTAAATGCATGTAGTGGGATTGTGTAATGATATATACTGTAATGTACTATGAGATGGTTTAAAGAAAATAGTTTTTAATTTTGTAAAGGAATTTAGTTTTTTTTAAATAAAGCGTGTATTGATGCGTGTATAATTGCGTGTATATACACGCGCTTATACACGCGCTGGTAGATGCCAATATACACGCGAATTTAAATGCCAAAATACACGCGCCCGATACTATTCAAATACATGCGCGACCATACACGCGTCCGTAATTTATCGCGTGTATGAAACGCGTGTATGTCAGCATTGTCTTGTAGTGATGGATGCACTATATGGAAATGAGACTTGGGATCTAGTGCAATTGCCTGAAGGCAAGAAAGCCATTGGATGCAAGTGCAATCGTTTCACCTGGTTTTCTGCCAAATTGTCTTTTCTGGTCGTGAAATAGCGGATCTCCATGAAACAACAGACAATGGTTCACATCGTGAAGTAGCAGGCAACATTTCACGCTGTGAAACAGAATCTTGTTCATGAACTATTTTTCACGCTGCGGCTACCGGTGTTTCATGTTTCAAATTTTTAGCTCAAAAATACTTTAATCTGAGTCGGATACACTCCAATGGTGCAATTAGGATACTCTCTCATCTCTGGTCTGCTCTGGTCTGACAACCCTTAATTCGTGAACTAGAAGTTCATGAAAGGTTATTTTGTAAATTGCTAACACGTGAAGCATTAGTACGTGAAATGTTAACTCGTGAAGTAGCACGTTATGGTTCATGTTATGATGTTGTAGACTGTAGTTCATGTCGTGAAGTAGACTATCCTAGACACCATGAGACAAAATGTTGTTCACATCGTGAATTGTTTCGCTGCTATTTCACGAGATAAGATTTTTATGTTTTGTTTGGTCATATGTGTTAGGATAAGGCGCCCTATTTTTAGTGAGGTAATCCTAAGATTCCCGATGCTAATTGAAGAAAGTATTTCACGTCCTGTAGTATCAGGTTATGGTTCACATCGTGAATAGTTTCCTACATATTCACATGTTTACAACCGCATCGATAGAAGATGGTTAGAGGGTGATTTCACTATCCAGTTGATCCAAAGAGGTTGTGCCAAGGATTAGGAATGCAGTGCAAGACATGAACATAGCCAATGGCTCCTTTTTTTGTAGTTTTCATGATTTTCAGAAAAAACAATACAGTGCATGTCACCAACTGCTATCTCAAGCTATAGGAATTAGTGGATGGAAAACATCAAAATTGAATGTAAAACTAAGTGTAGCTTTCATCTAGGTGCTAACAAGTACTCACCCACACTTCCAACACATGATTTTCCAGAACTACTATAATTCCTTCTCTACCACTCAAACCTTATCTACACAATTTCTTCACAAACATGAACCTTCCAAATGCAAAGGTAATAGTGAATCTTGCATAATGGGAGCTGGAGCTCAAGAGGATGGAAGAAACAATGGAGTTTTCCCAGCAAACAGTGCCAAAAATGTTATGCACTACCGCACCCCCCAAGAGATAACTCTACCCATTCACAATCGGAAGAAGCAATAAACAGTAACTATCGTTAGGTACCTACCAATGCTTTGGGCTCACATCCCTTGAGGCTCTCCAAGCTCTCTTTTAGAAGCTCCACTCCTCCAATCTCCACCTCCACACTATCACGGCAGCAGAGTCACTCTCAGCGCAATGCAAGGCAATCAGCTACTTGTCACTCTTACATACATGCATGCATAGAACATGCACTAGAGTACACTCTCACTCTTACTCTCACTCACTCTCTCTCTCTCTCTCACTCACAAGACAATGCAAGATCTCTCATAGCAGAAAGGGGGATTGTGTTCTTTCGTTTTATAAGAAATTCCCTTTTATACATCTCGCCCCCTTATTCACACTTGGGTGCTTAAAACTTACTAACTAAGGCATTGGGTGGCCAGTATCTCAAAATATACAACTTTTATAGTGCCTGTACATAACACTTATTAATGTTCTCAATTGGAGGAGCATCTTTGTTAATCCAAAATGGGATTAACATTTAACCTCAAGTCCTTCATCATATGGTCTGTAAGTTGTAAGGTTATATACAGTAATGCAGAAATTTTTGGAAAGATGTCCCCAAATTAGGGAGAGAATTAAGTGTAATTAACTCGCATTATTTACACTAATGCAAAAATGCAAAAAAACCTATTTTTTTTGGTATTTGCCAAATCCTCCCTTGATTTCTGTTATTATCCCGATTTCTCCATATAAGGGATAGACACTATGCTACGAAACTGATTTTGTGGTCTATTTCACCCAATTATTTCAATTTAATGCTAAATTGACTATTTTTTTATTTTGAAATTGGAAAAATGCAAAAAACCAAAAAAAAGAATTCACAAATTAGACTTGCAAATGATATGTGGGAGAATAATTAACCTAAATGCACTAATTGCAGCACTCAATCAAAATGAAAAACAAGAAGAAATTGAGAAACATGTAGGAATTAAAGAAATTGAACAATATGTAGAAATTGCAGAAAGTGCAAATTTCAATAAAAATGCCAACAATGCCATAAAATGGACACATTTTCAACAATTCATTTCCACCCTTCTTGAAAAAACAAAAAACAAAATTATAACAGAATTCTTTCATCTTGATCCCTGATATCAATACCATAATCATTTGACCTATCAGGTAACTGTGAAGGTAGTGGGTACATATCACCACCCATACGCTGAGGCTTATCACAATCTGTACTCAGATGACCAAGCTCACCACAGTTCCAGCATGTAGGGATGAAACGACGGCCCCTACCGCGACCACGTCCATACCCTGCTAGTCCATCTCCCCCTTCATGATTGTTGCCACGGCCTCTACCACGTCCACCACCTGTACTTCCCATTAAATTTAAGCTCAAATTCTTCATAAGATCAACCATCTGTTTCATATCCTGTCGCAATCCCTCATCAGAACCTGCAGGAACCATAGGTACTCCTGGACTAGCTTGAGGCACCATCTGCATAGCTTGGGCTTCAGTGGGCTTCATTCTCTCAATCACTGCATTCATGGGTGTAGCCTCCACTCTACGAATCTCCGGTTGTGCTACAACTGGAATCATCCCCAGCTGATTCATTCGTTGCAGCTTCCAATCTTTTGACTTAGCCATTTCTACCGCATCCTCAAAAGACCTGGGCTTCTTCAATTCCACTTTCCAGCGAATACTCTTCTTAAGCCCGGCTACAAACTTGTTTTTCTTCATCATATCAGGCGGCACCTAGTCTTCCCCTAAAGCCCTGCATAGAGTTTCCCATAGCAAAGAAAATTTCTTCATATAATCATCTAATGATTCAAACTCACCTTGTGTCAGAGCTTGCACCTCATGCCAAACCTTGTTGGGGTCTTCTACCTTCTTGAACCTGCTGCTGAGTGATGTCTTTAATCCATTTTCAGTCATATCAAGATGTGGAACAGCAACCCTCAATGACTCCTCATAAGTCCTGTACCAGGTCCTTGCATCCCCTTTCAAACAGATGCTCAGAAGTCACAACACCTGTACCGACTCATTAATATGGTTGCTTATGCATGCAACCTCCATCCTTTCCAAGAAGTCTGCCACATCCTCATTAGGGCTACCATAAAACTCTGGATAAGACATCATTTTCACCCCCAAACTTCACCTCAGCTCCCAAGAAAACACCTTCTCTGAAACTCTCAACCCTAGGGCACACACTCTGATAACTGAAGGAAATAACAGTGCAATCCTCAGTGAAACAATGTCTGGAAAGAGCCACTCCTCAGTGGGGGCACCAAAAAGATGTGAGGCAGCTCAGAAACACAAGAAGGCCACTATAGCTCGCCGACTCACCACCTTCAGAACACTCATAAGCATAAGGGGCACCACCAGCTTCTCTAGCTGGAAAGAAAAAAATCTCTCTCTCTCTCTCTCTACTACCCAGAGATATCCAAAGAAAGGCAGTTTCAACAGCTCACATATTTCATTATAAAAGCCTTTTATATGTCAGCAAGGCTAACTCACTCACATCTCATCAACCCAAACCCTATTATCAATTTACAAGGGGTTACATCACACGTATTTTTATCAAATGACAAGCTTCAACCACTCATCCTCGCACTCTCCTTTTATCACACACTCACAACAAACAACTCACACACACACTGTCCACATCTTCTCTTGGTCTCACACCAGAGGCCTCGAACAAACAGCCCTCTCCCAATAGAAAGCCAGCGAGCTGCACCAATACTAGTCACCTCTGAGGCGGCACCCATGCAGCCTCCCACACGACTGTCAACCCTTGGGCCGCTTCTCTGCCTTTGCTATTATCCAGCCTGTTCCTCACTTCACACCTGCTCTCTTCGTCTCTGCAGCAAGCGTCCTCTCTTTTTTTTTTGTCTCTGCAGCTCTTTTTTTTGAATTCGCCAGCTCCCCAGGAAGTCGGTCCCCTCTGTACCAGGCAGCTTGTGTCTCGTCCTTTCGTTTGTAGTAGCTGTAGTGCCTCTGATATCTGCAATGCCTCAGTAAGGCATTTCACACACGGCTCCCTTCTCACAAGCTTTCGGAATGGAGCATTTCTTCCAGCGCCATGCTTTCCCTAGCGTCTTTTTCTTTTTTCAGCGCCTCACACACCAGGCGATTTTCTCCTTTTCCACGAGACAACCCCGACTCTTTCTTTTTTTCGGGCCACTCTTCACTTGCTGCTTCCCCGAATCACCCTCCATCTCTTCTCGGCACTTACCACCCTCCAGGCGACACACTCACCTTGCGACCAGCTCTCCTCTGCACTCTAGAGCCCCTCTGGTCGACCCCTGGCTTTTATATACTCACCGCCAGCTTCTCTTGACTGCAAGGCAGCCTTCACTACAGCAAGCGCTTCCATCTACCCGGTTAGCCTGCACACCCAAAAAATCCTCCACTCATTAGAGCTTCCCATCAGCCCTTCTTAGGTCACCTACACAGCGGCCACCTACACGCTTGCTCCAAGCGCCTGCAGCTAGCCCAACAGCCACCACCGGCTCTCCACCTCTCTCTTGCCAGCCTCACAACACACAAGTCGGCTACCTTTTATGTCCGCAGCGCCTGAGGGAGAGCGTCCGTGCAATCACCTGCCAGGCCTCAACACACTTCACCTACGTCTGCTCTGCCTCCTTCTACTACCAGGCGGCCACTCCAGTGTTGTCTTCGCCTCACACACTCTGCACACGACGTTTTTTTTTTCCGAAGCTGCTCCTTCCTCTCTTTTTTTCGATTCTCTCCCTCCACTACTCCTTCGAAGCGGCCCCTTCTCTCACACCTTCTAGAGGTTGAGGTGGCGGCCCATAAAGATTTCCATGTGGCCTCCTACAAATTGGCCATGTGCAATATAATTTTTTTTTATTTATCACTTCAAAATAATGGCCACCACTTACAATAGCCTCTCCTTCTCCTTGTGCTTCGGGTTATCACACCCAGCCCATAACCTGTCCAAAATTATCCAAGAGTTGCCCACAGCCTCATGATCAGCATCATCATACCAAGACGGTCATTCCAAACCTGAAAGATTCTCAAACTCAAGCATAAAAGCAATTATATTTTGCTGGCGTCGCCTGAGGGATTTCAACATTTACAGTCTGAATTGAGCTCTCTCTCCACATAAACCAGTATATCTACATTTATTTTCACCAGAAGCTCATCAAAACCCATCATTGATATCCTCATGCTCATCCACCTCTTATTTATACACATCCCAGACACCTTCTTAACGATACAAATAAAAACTCCAAGTCTCCAGTAGCTGTTCCAAAGAAAAATGCATTCACTAAATCACTCCAAAGCCATTCCGTCTGTACACTTGCCAGGGCATTCAGGGCAAAATTTATTTGCAAACCATCCACACCATATGTACACTGACTCAAAACAGCTTTACAGAAAAAAACGTGACAGATGGCATTCATGCTGGAGAGGTTTCCAATGAGGGTTAATAGTATTGAACAATGTTCCTTTTATGAAAGCGGTAAGATTGCCACACACACACAATTTAGACAATGTTATGGGCATCAACGTAAATTTTTATAAGTACACATTACAAAATATATATTGGTCAGATTTCAATGAAACAACTCCATTTGGAAACAACTCAATGCTGAAAGTATTATCATAGTATATAATATGTGCTTTCTCTCTCTCCTGTCGGCTATCATATCTCTCTCTATGTGTCTTGATCTCTCTCTCTCTCTCTCTCTCTCTCTCTCTCTCTCTCTCTCTTTGCACATAAATTCTCCTACATGTCATGGATATCTTCCACGAGCCATAGAATGAGTTGTCATCTTGTCAATACCAACATGGTGTCATAGCCTTGATCCATGATTAGTGCCATTAATTACTTTTCTTATTAGCAAAAACCAATTTTTTTTAAAAAAAATAAAATACCTCAACCAATTTTTAGTCTAATAGTAATGACTCAAGTAAATATTTTGCATGCATTGAGTGTTCATATTACTATCTCGGGACTTAAAATACCATCTCCATATATTTAGTAGTTCCAAGTAATATTTTTTAAATTTTTTTAAATATAACCCATATGAGCCTCTTATACTTCACCTCAAGTTTTGCAAAATCTATGTATGAAATGAAATTCTCAATGTAAGAAAAAGATCAATGATTGCCAAAAGTCTTTCCATAGAGCTAGATATATCACAAAACACACTAAATGATTACCCCCATTGGTCATTTTAATATAAACTTAAGCATTCAATTATCATGGGGCCCCATTGATTGTCTACTTACAATTTTATTTCATCATGTGTGCCTAGAAAGAATTGGCTAAATAACATTTTTTCTCTTAAGATCACTAACTACAAGGCTCAATGCAATATAGAATAGCTATTTGTATTGTTGTCACCAGCATTGATCTTGTATTTTGCTTTGAAACGTAAAAGATTGGCATGATCTTTGAAAGGCTCCATGGGTGCGGGAGATGAAGAATCCTACTCACGTCCTCTGAGTTGCAACATTGTCTTAGAACTAAGATATAGATGGGTAAAGATGTTTGGAAAGCATAGTAAAATAAATAATAGATTTGACAATTTAAAAAAACATATCTTTGAGTGTACCTTGCAAAGAACTTGTTGATGATTTTGGTCCCTCTAGAACACAAAGTAGGTTATTCCCTGAGCATCCTTTATCTTCTTGTATCATGTGTTTAGTTAATTTTTGAACTAGGCCAAATGTGTAGTTCTCCTAATTGTCACCTCCTTTGCTTGCAACCAAAGCTATGGGAGGCTCCACAAAAGTTGAGAACAAGAGGCCATGTCCTCTCCTATTGTGACACACTTGGCTAAAAAAAGCTTGGATAGTGTAGGGAGAAGGCAATAAGATAAAATAAATTTCTACTCAAGTAGAGACCATGTTACCTTGGTGCTCAAAGCAAATCAAGTGATCCCTTGATGAGAATAATAATGGCGTCCATTTGCTATGCACAAACAACCTTATGTGAATGTGGCCATGTCTCTTCTCGGATCTAACTCTTTGGGCTATGGTTCTATGCGTCTCACATTCATGAGTCACACTTCCAACTCTAAGCTAAACAAAAAAAAGAAACAAGACAAAATCATGAAACGACGACACTTAGTAAATGCAATCCCAAGCATGAAACGACGGCACTCATTAAATGCAATCCCAGGCATGAAAAGCTTTCCTTGTGCCAATTGGCCGTAAAGATCCTCGCAAATTCACCAATAATAGAAGTATTAACCCATGCATGCATTGCTTCTATCAAGGTCATTCCAAAAATTAGATCTCATCATCATTACAAACACTCATATATGTAATAGATAGAATCCTTAGGAAAACAAGTTGCTACATATAGTTGCAATGAGAATAGCTTGCTGCCACTTTCAATAAGGAAAAAATTATCTGAAAGGAGCCTCTCAAATTCACCATGAACCCATGCAAGTATTACTTCTATCAAGGTCATTTAAAAAATTAGATCTCATAAACATTACAAACAATCATATCCAATAGATGGAATCCTTAGGAAAACAAGTTAGCAACATAAAGTTACAATAAAAACAGCATGCCGGCACTTTTAAAAAGCCACGATTTTATCAAAAATCATGTGAGAAGACCCATATCATCAAGGTATTAAAAAAACAAAAAATGGGATCATAATATGTCAAAACACCCAACGTCGTTGGATCCTCAACGCTCTGAGATGTTGACCAACGGGAACGTGATCCACCCATAGTGATCCAAGGTTTTTTTTAAAGCCATCACCTAATTAATGAATTTGATTTTTCAACCATTGTAAGCCCCTATTTAGGCCCATTAGAAATCTAAGAGGAAGGTTTAATTTCGAAAAATCCATTCAAGTAAAAGAGAATCTTCAAAGTAAAACGTCATGAGTGCGCAGGAGAAAAGGTGACGGCGACTGGCGAGGACAACGGGACACAATGTTGCAGAAAGCTATGAAAACATAACACAACTGGAAAGCCGGGTGGGGGGTGGTAAGGGCATAGGGCGGACGCATGGGGGGCGCCCCCTGGCGGGGGCGCTGCGCACTCCCGCCGTGGGTCTGCACACGCCGCCACCCGCCGCCCCCAGCTCGGACCTCTACTTATACCTCCGCCGCAGTTTTCGGCTACTCAACCGCGGTCTCTCCTAGACATTAGCCCATTGACGCCTCAGTCAATATTTTTCTCATACCCACTGTGTTGCCATGTCTACAGCTTGCTCCAATTTCCAACCCTTCTTGTTGCTCCTGGCTATGCAGATATCTCCCGCCTTCCGTCTCAACGTCGAGGGGGACGATGATGATGACTGCCCTCCCGACATCGCCCCCGCTGCGGCCAAAGATACAACACTCTGTAATACTTAGATCCAAAACCATGTAACGTAGCCATGTATACGGCGTATATGGATATGAAGGTTGCAAACAAGCAATTTTTGTAACGTGTAGCCTAGACACGAGCAGTGTTTGCTTTGATTTACTGTTGAACGTAGCTCGCTCTTAGTTGTCCAAGACTCTTAAATACAGCGTGTGGTCATAGTAGTTAAGTGACTTAAAAACCTATGAGGGCCTATGGTATTTTTCACGTTGAGTGGAAACTTCCACATGTGTGTTCTCTTGCTAAATTCAGGTTAGAATATGTTGAAAATCAAGTACGTGCATTTTCATGATAAAGAACGAAATTGTTATTTTTAGATTTTTACATTTCTCAATGAGAAGCCTTTGAAAACTCAAGATAACTACACAGTTGGTGTTACATTATCTAATGCCACTAAAAACAACAATAGTGGAACACATTTTGCCTTGGTGTATATACCAATCGTCATCTAACATGCCAATGCGGTGATAGCTCAAGTGGTGAAGGTGTTTGCCTAGGACCAAGAGGTCCTGGGTTCAAAACCCCCCTTGGTGCTTCCTCAACGGCATAGCCTAGGGCGGTTAAAAATTAGTAACTATAGGAGGATCTTGTGCCTAAGGCTAGTCGAAAAAAAAAATCTTCATCTAACATGGCCAATTAATTAATCTAAAGTTTTTCGCTTCAAATCTCTCTACGGAGACCTCCACATTCTCTCTCTCTCTCTCTCTCTCTCTCATTCATAATATAGGGCATAGCTCTCGTTGTCTATGACACAATGGAGGGCATACTTGTAGGCAGAGACAACATGGAGGGCATACTTGTAGGGCCTCAAGTTACTTGTATATAAGAACGTGAGTTTGGGTGCACATAAATAAAGCAAATTACAAGTATGAGATTTTGTTTTTTAAAAGTATCTAATTCTTGGGATTTTGTTTGGTGGTGGAGAGGGTCCCCAACTCTATGGTCCACACATATTTAAAATTGGAATCTATGCCCAAGTGTGCCCTTGGGGCCAGACAAATTTAAAATTGGAGTCCATGCCCAAGTGTGCCCTTGGGGCTAGACAAATTTAAAATCGAAGCATAAAAAATGAGAGCTAAGAAAAGGTAAACATGTAAACCTACTCTTGTATAAAGATCAAAGCAATTAATTCACTCTCAAATTGGTATTAGAGAAAACATTCTATGGCTCCAAGGCCCACAAGACTTGGTCCAAGTAAATTTCTTGACCTTCTCCACATCTTTCAGCATGCATATGAGCTTTGCATGAGGTTAGGTGAGCTAGGAAATGGCTCCAAATTGCTAGATCTAAAGAGGCACAACTAAACACAACACAAGGTGTTTTTTATAAAAACATTAGGTACCTTTATGTGGGCATAATACTATAATGTATTGAGATAACTTGAAAGAAAAATAGCAAGTGATCTGGTGCATTGATTATGGAGTTATATTTAAAATTTTAGAGTCTTATAAGTGTCCAGTGGTGTGTAAACACTTTAGGTTAGAATACCCTCTTATTAAGAGAACATAAGATAGGGCCTTTGTGCATATATAAAGTGTTATACATGCTGAAAGTATTATCATAGTATATAATATGTGCAATCTCCCTCTCTTGTTGGCTATCATATCTCTCTCTATGTTTCTTACTCTCTCTCTCTCTCTTTTTCTCTTTACAAGATCTTCTCCTACATGTCATGGATATCTTCCACCAACCATAGAATGAGTTGTCATCTTGTGAATACCAACATGGTGTCATAGCCTTGATTCATTATTAGTGCCATTAATTACTTTTCTTATTAGCAAAAACCTTGTTTTCCCTCGTGTTGTTGAGATATCAAGCTCCACTTCTAGTGATGTGGAGATTGATGACCTGCCCCCAAGGTGATAGCTTTCTCACTTACGCCACTTGTTGGGTTGCTAAGATTATGGGCAATATGCCACCAATAAGTTTACAAGATGTGTGACATTCACTTTGGTGTACTAGAGTTATGGCATAGTAATAGCACTAGCTCATTTAACGAGGTTCAACTTATGGAACGACCTTTGCAATAGTAGGAGAGTACTTTTCCTTATAATATGTAATCTTATCTCATTATGTTATGGTTATAGAGAAGAGAAGATAATAGAAAAAAAATAATCCATCCATCTCTCTTGTGTGCTTGTCTACTCTTTTGTATTTGTGTGTGTGTGTGTGTTCATGTGTTTGCTTGTAACATGCTCAGGCTCATTCTCTCTCCCAAAGTCTTTGCATGGTATCAAAGCACTGGTTCATGTGAAGAGCCCAAGAAGCAAGAAAAGGAAATAATACATGAGTAAGGCTAACTTCATCTCTTTCCATTTGATTTGGAAGAAAAGGTAGCTGCTAGGGAATATCAGCAAGCATGCACAACAATAAGATGTAGTGTCACATCTTGACACATCCTTCACAATGAAGAGAAACCTATATTATATTATGTAGGGGACATTGTATTGGAGACCATTGAGGGCCAATTTCAGCTCTGCAAGTTTTTTCGTGGGTAATCTCTATGAGACTCATATCCCTCTCTGTATGGCAATAGAGTCATACTAAGGGTAGAGCGAATCATTCGTAGTATGATATCACAATTTTGTATTGTTATTCTATCCTGTTTAATCCCCATGCATGAAAGGTAAATGATTTCTCCATGTGTGTTCCTTTCATATTTTTCACAAGTAGGTCACATCGAGAAACTCTTTTGGGCGCACAACAAGATGCCATGACTCCTTAAATGATTTCTCTATGTGTATTCCTTTCATAATTTTAACAAGTAGGTCACACATTGAGAAACTCCTTTGGGCACAACAAGATGTCATGACTCCTTGATTTTGAAGGCAATGTGTCTATCCTTGTTCATGATTTGTCAACTAAACTACTAGTCCCTTGTTTTTCTTGCTCTAAAAGACATATTTATTTTGTTTTGGAAAGTACCCGCTTCTGAGGTCCACCTGGCCACCCGCTTTCCATTTTGACCAAATCCAAAGGGTTAGCTTAACGTAGCCCTATCCAATCCCATATATCTAGCCTTTGGCCCACCACCAATAGACCTATTGGTGGTGGGCCAAATAAATTTCATGACCTACTCCACATCTTTGAGCATTCATACAAGGTTTGCATGAGCTTAGGTGAGCTAGGCAAAGGCTCAAAATTTCTATATCTACAGGCACACTTAAATACAACAAAACAAGGTGTTTTTAATAATAAGAAATAGTTATTTATATGTGGGCATAATGTTACCATATTGGAGAGTTTGGGAAAATCCCGACTTTGGGGATCTTCTTTTCAATCTACATTTTGGTGTGTCTTAAGCATACAAACTCAAAAGTTGTCAGAGAATGTGCATTTATAACCTAATCTTTAAGCTCTTTCCAATGATATTTCACATGAGCGGGTTTTTACAAAAGCTTAAAAAGGTTCACCATATTTCCTTTCTTACATTCTTGCAAAATGGAATTGTAACATACCTCTGAGATTAACCAAGTTATGATTAAAGATAATTTGGATACTACAAGTTTCAGTAATGAATTCTAGCATGTTTTCAGAAGTTTTTCCAGCAGCAAAAATTCTAAGTGTTAAAATCAAGTGAAAATTCAACTTTGCGTTTTCAATTAGTTAGTATACTCAAAGGAAGATTTTAAATGTGTAGATGGACATTAAAATTTGATAAAAAAGTAAAACGTGACATATTTTTAGTGCCGACTTTTACATACAACTAATTGTGGTGATTCCGTTTGCACGGGTTGTAGACCGCACATGTCCTAGTAATTTTAAGTACCCACATGACTACTATATGATAACTATGTGTGATGTTATACCTGCTCTGCAGATTGCAGCCCTGTGACAACAAATCTCTGAGAGGCTTGCCAAATCTTCAAATAACTCTTCCACAACTTTTGGAGAGTAGACATAGATTCCCAATCAATCAAGACATCAGCAAATATATCGGGGAAGTACACAAACACTCTTTTTATTATTTTGCTTTAAATTCTTTTGATATTAAATAAATAAATCGATAAGTGTGTATATGAGGGAATCTGAGTGGATATAGGGCGTGCTTAACGATGAGTAATTCTTAACTTTCTTAATTATATATGATTTCCTTAGTCTATACGACTCATAGAATAAACACATTTGGTGGGGTAAAGAATTAGAAGATAGAATATTTTACTAGTTTATGACTATATTCTAGGTATAACATTCATTAGGGGCTATTTTGCAAAGATTTTATCTTTTTGTACGTTTAGAATAAGATGTTGAGGTAAACACAAAGTTTTAGAGGACAAGAAACTCTTCAAGAGTGTAGGAGACTATAAAAAGCCAAATCCCTTTTATTTTTAAGTTATTCGAGTGCAAAGTGGGACACTTAGCTATTTTTGGCACTTTTATGCTGAAAACACAACTTTGGCCATTTTGAATACTCTCAAAGAGACCTTAGAAGTCATTTTAGAGAACCATCAGTGAGATATGTTTTTTAGAGCATTAGAAGTCCTAAAACTTTGTAGTTTTGACTTTTCTCTAATTCCAAATAGATTGAAAGATACTACTCTCCCAAAGAGACCAGTTGTCAGGCTTTGCCTTGGTAGTGAATTGGCACTCAGACTAAACTACTAGTCCCTTGTTTTTCTTGCTCCAAAAGACATATTTATTTTGTTTTGGAAAGTGCCCGCTTCTGAGGTCCACCCGGCCACCTGCTTTCCATTTTGACCAAATCCAAAGGGTTAGCTCAACGTAGCCCTATCCAATCCCATAGATCTAGCCTTTGGCCCACCACCAATAGACCTATTGGTGGTGGGCCAAATAAATTTCGTGACCTACTCCACATCTTTGAGAATTCATACAAGGTTTGCATGAGCTTAGGTGAGCTAGGCAAAGGCTCAAAATTTCTATATCTATAGGCACACTTAAATACAACAAAACAAGTTATTTTTAATAATAAGAAATAGTTATTTATATGTGGGCATAATGTTACCATATTGGAGAGTTTGGGAAAATCCCAAGACTTTGGGGATCTTCTTTTCAATCTACATTTTGGTGTGTCTTAAGCATACAAACTCAAAAGTTGTCAGAGAATGTGCATTTATAACCTAATCTTTAAGCTCTTTCCAATGATATGTCACATGAGGGGGTTTTTACAAAAGCTTAAAAAGGTTCACCATATTTCCTTTCTTACATTCTTGCAAAATGGAAATGTAACATACCTCTGAGATTAACCAAGTTATGATTAAAGATAATTTGGATACTACAGGTTTCAGTAATGAATTCTAGAAGGTTTTCAGAAGTTTTTCCAACAGCAAAAATTCTAAGTGTTAAAATCAACTTTGCGTTTTCAATTAGTTAGAATGCTCAAAGGAAGATTTTAAATGTGTAGATGCACATGCAAATTAAAATTTGATAAAAAAGTAAAAGGTGACATATTTTTGGTGCCGACTTTCACATACAGTTGATTTTGGTGATTCCGTTTGCACGGGTTGTAGACCGCACATGTTCTTGTAATTTTAAGTACCCACATGACTACTATCTGATAATTGTGCCCGATGTTATACCTGCTCTGCAGATTGCAGCCCTCTGAGACAACAAATCTGAGAGGCTTGCCAAATCTTCAAACAACTCTTCCACAACTTCTGGAGAGTAGACATAGATTCCCAATCAATCAAGACATCAGCAAATATATCGCGGAAGTACACAAACACTCTTTTCATTATTTTGCTTTAAACTCTTTTGATATTAAATAAATAAATCGATAAGTGTGTATATGAGGGAATCCGAGTGGATATAGGGCGTGCTTAACGATGAGTAATTCTTAACTTTCTTAATTATATATGATTTCCTTAGTCTATACGACTCACAGAATAAACACATTTGGTGGAGTAAAAAATTAGAAGATAGAATATTATACTAGTTTATGACTATATTCTAGGTATAACCTTCATTAGGGGCTATTTTGCAAAGATTTTATCTTTTTGTACGTTTAGAATCAGATGTTGAGGTAAACACAAAGTTTTAGAGGACAAGAAACTCTTCAAGAGTGTAGGAGACTATAAAAAGCCAAATCCCTTTTATTTTTAAGTTATTCGAGTGCAAAGTGGGGCACTTAGCTGTTTTTGGCACTTTTATGCTGGAAACACAACTTTGGCCATTTTGAATACTCTCAAAGAGACCTTAGAAGTCATTTTAGAGAACCATCAGTGAGATATGTTTTTTAGAGCATTAGAAGTCCTAAAACTTTGTAGTTTTGACTTTTCTCTAATTCCAAATAGATTGAAAGATACTACTCTCCCAAAGAGACCAGTTGTCAGGCTTTGCCTTAGAAATCACTATCAAGGTTGACTACCTTGTCTATATAGGCCGGATGGACTAATGTGTAAGCATAGTTATGTGTAAACTATAATGACTAGAGATGATCTTGCTCGTTAGAACATGATAATTGATTATGTTAAAAACAAAGATTTCCATGTGACTTAAAAGATAAAGAGAAGTTAAAGACTGTTTAAATTAAAAGCTTGTTTTATACTTGAAATTGATTGTGATTGATTTGAATATGCATGCCTTGAAAGATTATGGACTAGAGATGAGTGTGAGATGATATGTATGAGTTATGATTACTTTGTTTTTAAATGAATTATTCATATGCACGTGTATGACTGATTGATACTACGCATGTGTATGATGAGACTCGACATGAGATTTTGAGATTCGGGCCGGCCATCCTTAGACACGGAACGCCGGATAGAGAATGAGATTTATGCCCTCTGGGAGCCATGTGGTAGAACCCACAGAGGACAAGATTCAAAAAGAGGCATACCCGGGATAGCCGCGATGTCCAATGTGGAGGTTGGGTGGATGGGCATCAGAGAAAGCCCTAGATTGGCTGGATTTTTGTCATTATGAGATAAACTATGTTATCGAGCATGGTGATGATGACAGAATCTTTGAGATAGACACATACATGGTTGATTGATTGAGATGCTCTACTTTAATTGATAGAGATTTATATTATGCGAATGTTTGTTTGAGATTATCTGATTCTTTGCGTATGTGATAAGAATCTTGGATATGGCATGCATGCTTGTTTGCTATTTGAGAAGGTTTATTTGATTGTATTACTATGTCGCAATAGCACGGTTAAGTGAGTTTTAATGTTTTCTTAGATTAAGTGGTACAATTTTGGACCGTCATAGTTGGTATCAGAGCTAGATTGGGCAATCTACACTTAATTGCGAATGTTGCAGGATCTTAGGTGACTCATATTATTTTTTATTTTTGTGATACAACGAGATTTCTTTTCTTTGAAAAAGCTTTTGTAAATTTTTTTGTATAGTCACAAGATGGCTCACAAATCCATTTTATGATGAGAAGGAAAATTTTATGCAAAATATGAGAATGCAAATGGGCAAGAAGAAGAATGGTAACCATTACTACATATATTTATCTCGAGAGATGCTAAAAAAGGCGCGAGGTGAACACCTATTTTTCTGTTGTTTAGAAAAGGGTCATAGAACTAATGAGTGCAAAAACAAGCCAGCATCACGTGAGGTGTGTGAGAGATCAACTGCAAGAGATTAGAAAACAAGGAAGAGTATGTAAGAGAATGTATGTGCATTTTCAAGTAATGTCAATGCTCGTGGAGACAAGAAAAGTTATTGCAAATTGTGGTTGAGAAGATTGAAGAATATACACATGTCCATGCCGTTGTTCAAATAGATAAGACTGAAAACTAAGCTTCAATTATTAAAATTCCTATCAAGATAACGAATAATATATTTCAAGTGTTGATTGAATCGAGAAGCACTTATAGTTCTCAATCACCCAACGTGGTAAAATAGTTAAGATTAACTGGATCTTATCAAAAGAATCTTATGGTAGAGCTTGCTTTGGGAAAGAAATAGACATGTAACGAGTATGTCAAGAATATGCCTTTCATCATAGGTGACCTCAAGTTGAAAGTTGATTTCTGTGTGTTGCCTTTGGGAAGATATGATGCCATATTAGAATAGATTGGTTAGTGCTTAGAAAGGCCAAAGTATTACTTTGGGAAGATACGATATTGCATGATTGGAGATGATAGTAAAGATTATTACTTATAGGGTCAAAGATGTGATGTAGAATTTAGAATGATGTCTACTTTGTAGCAAACAAAGAAAAGTATTTCATGTAGTATAATATTTGCTTATTAAATAGTAAGTTATCATTGTGAAGTTAATAAGTGTAGGTTGGAAAATCTATATCTATTGTGGAGGTTGCAAGTCCATCACAATAGAAAGATTATGTAACCACATTTGTTCGTAAAGCTTGAAAGTGTTGCTTTCTAAGCTTCTTAATTGAAGAAAGAATAGAGGATCGCTCTCTTGTGGATGAAATTTGACTAAATCTAAAGCTACAAGCAAAGTGAATATAAGAGTTTGCAAATTAATTGATTACCTTGAAGTTTACAAGGATATGATGATAATGTTTTTCGTCAGATTTATTATTGTTTATTAAGTTGTGATTCCAAGAAGGCTTGTTTATGACATGGATAGTGATTGATTTACAAGATCAAGATACTTTGTGTAATGCCTCAAGATCTATCTAGTTCTTATTTGGAGTTAAATTTTATAGAATTAAGATTGGAATACTCTCACTCCATAGTTTAGGAGGCTTATTAAACTCTAGTGTGTACATGACTAGCTTAACATATAAAATCGTTTATCCAAGATAAGATCTATCTGCTGTGATATGAATGAAAGAAAGCACAATACTCATAGAAAAGAATGCTATAGTATTGAAAGTCTAATAGATGCAGTGAATACTGAGTAAGAATCAAGTTAAGAGCTTTTATATCAAGTAAAGATCTTAGACAAGCAAGTCGTTCGTCCCAAGGTTACTTGAAGAAATCTTAGGACGAAGATATACTTTTCTTGAAAGTCAAAGGTATACAAATTCTCAAGTACTATATCAAGTATAATAGTTGAATAAGAAAAAAACTATTTCTGAAAGGCTAATGATTGAGAATAAGATGTTTTTATCGTCAAGGATAACGATTTCTTAACAACGGGGAGAGAATGTAACATAGCTTCGATATTAACCAAGTTATGATTAAAGATAATCTTAAGTTTTGGATACTACAGGTTTTAGTAATAAATTCCAGCAAGTTTTCAGAAGTTTTTCAAGCAGCAAAAATTGTAAGTGTTAAAATCAAGTGAAAATTCAAGCTTGAGTTTTCAATTAGTTAGTATACTCAAAGAAAGCTTTTAAGTGTGTAGATAGACATGCAAATTAAAATTTGATAACAAAGTAAGATTTGACCTATTCAAGGTGTGATGATGGAATCTTTGAGAGAGAGACACATACATGGTTGATTGAATGAGATCCTATGCTTTAATTGATAAAGATTTATATTATGTGAATGTTTGTTTGAGATTATATGATTCTTTGCTTATGTGATAAGAATCTTGGATATGGCATGCATGCTTGTTTGCTATTTGAGAAGGTTGATTTGATAGTATTGCTATGTAGAAATAGCATGGTTAAGTGAGTTTTAATGTTTTCTTGGATTAAGTGGTACAATTAAGATATGGTACGATTTGGGACCGTCACAGAAAATTGGAATTTTTCTAAATTCTTTAATATGATGTTATTTAAAGATAAATAGGAGGGGATTTGGTGCATTGATTATGGAGACCTCACCCCTAGTATTTCACATTGATGAGTTTTTTATGGACATAGAAAACCAAAGATTTTCATGTTAAAAGTAATAAAAATCACATCATAAATTGTGGGATTGCTTATATGAAAATAGAAAATTCCTATCATGAAAATCTTATCTTGTTATCCAAAAACGATTCCAATGTGAAAAACCAGAGTTTTTTACGAGATCACAAAAATTTGAGTTTTTCATGAGTGGAAAAACACCAAAATATTTCCATTAATTGAGGATATTGAGGAGTCCACATAACTAAATTGATCATCCAAACTCCGTACAAGTGATTTTGATGCAAAAATATAGAAAATGTTTGGCATGAAAAAGCAAGGTTTTTCATGACCATCAATTTCTTGAGAAATTCATAGAAATTCACACAAAAAATACTCATGTTTTTTGGACTTTTGAGGTAACAAATATCCGCAAGCAAGCTGTATAACTCCATTCGTTAGTGAATTGGCACTCAAATTTTGAAAAACGTTTGGCCTGAGAAATTGTTAGTGACGATCTTAGGTTTTTCATGCATGACTATCACACGCCACATACAGTCTTAGTAGTAAACATGATTTTAATATGTCATGCTATTGAAAATAACATATGTATAAAAAAATGACGATCTTAGGTTTTTCATGCATGACTATCACACGCCACATACAGTCTTAGTAGTAAACATGATTTTAATATGTCATGCTATTGAAAATAACATATGTATTAAAAAATGTCTTATTTTTATGAAAGTAACAAGATTGGAGAGAGAGTGAGAGAGAGAGTATTAAGTCCCATTTTTAGCATCAAATTAAATTATAAGGGGGAGAATTTTAATTTTTGAACCTAACATGCTAAGATAGCATATTCAATACTAAGTTCATTGATATTTTATAACAATCATCAGTTGAAAACATAATAGAGAAAAATCCATCCATCTATTTCCTATGAAAACATAACAGAGCAAGTTTTAGAGGGATATACACACCTTTTAAGTTCTCACACCATTAAGAACCACAAGAGGACAAGCTTGATTGCCTTTTGTAGCAAGACATGACATCCATGTTTTGCTTGATTACCTGTTACACTCCATACCTGAACATAGTGAAAAGCTAGGATACTCATAAATGGTCCATGTAAGTTTGCCTCATAGAAGGAAGATTTGATGCTCGTCTGATCTAGATCTTTAGTGCATCTTGAAACCCCACCAAAGTGATCTCTTTATTAGTAAGAGGTGCCAAATATTCAAGTTCGATACACCTTTCATGAATATAGACAAGTTAATCTTGGACCATTATACATCCTAATAAATAAAGAAAAAAAAGATCCCTCATAAAAATTACCAATCAAGAATCAAAAGACTAATAATTTTTTATCACCATGAAAGGTAGAATATTATAGTTGATGAATACAACATGCCAAGTTGACCATTTAGATGATTGTATAGACAAAGTGTTCATCCTATCAAGTGCTAGTCCAAGTTTTTGAAGAGTGGCCATTCTCATTCAATTGTTGAAATGCTGCACAATTTGCAAGGATTTGCATGCTTTGATTTTTTGCATGCCGGTCCATATATTTTGCAAGCGATGGGCATCCAAGCATAAATTTGAGAAGAAGTTTTAGAGGGAAATGTCGTAGGACTTTTCTTGGCACAATGATCTTTGTACACCTCTCTTTAAACCTCAGATCATTGCATTTTGGACCATGAATGATTTTTGTAAATTCTCCTCTATACAAGATACAATCATTGATGTATGCTTGAATACACTTGTATTCTATGCCCGATTCAGGTAGCATAAACTTTGCCTCGGATCTTGACTTTGGTGACATATTATTTTTTGGCAATAATCTTGTCGATAGGAATCTACAAAAAAGACACTCAATTTTCACATTTATAAATCCTTAGCATGTTTTAAAAAAGAAGATAATATAAAGTCACATTTGTAAATTCTTAGCATGTTTTAACAAAGAAGATATTATTTTTTCGCAATAATCTTGTCCATAGGAATCTACAAAAAGACACTCAATTTTCACATTTGTAAATTCTTAGCATGTTTTAACAAAGAAGATAATATAAATTAGTATACTCTTATATTTTATAATTATGGAGAAGAGAATAAAAGGCATTCTCTAGTAGTGCGGTCACACTAAGTTACTGGTCCATCCATGTTGAGTTTATAGATTTAGAATGAGCAAGTTTGTGGAAAGCCTCAATACTTTTGCATTTTAAAATTTGGATTTGAGGCTTCCTTCATTAAATCGTTATGGTGGATATGTTGATCATGTTCTCTTTATTTTTGCCCACTCGGTCCATCCGAGTTTGTTATATGTTTCACGATCGTTGTCAAATATATCACATAAAATATTGATAGCGTGTTATCCCACCAGGTGTCATCATATTTTGAGTTATCAGTATAAGTGATCTCTAACACTTTAGAGTTATGTTACCATGGTGGCTATGTTGATCATGTTCTCTTTATTTTTGCCCACTCAGTCCATCTAAGATATTGTCAAATATATTTCACAACATATTCATGACCACGTTGTCTCACCACATGTCATCATATTTTGAGTTATAAGTACATGATCTCTGACATTTAGATTTTGATAACCGATGGGATCCCTATCTCTTATGAGATTGGGATATTCTAGTGGCAATCGCAAATTACGTGGTCTATGCTGAGGGTGAGGATCTCGTATAGACTACTTCATCAATACATGCCATCTATATTTTTCTTGATTATCAAGCAATGATAAGTGAGACAATCACTTTATATATGTAGGCGGGTATATGTTACACTCTGTACCTGAACATAGTGAAAAGCTAGGATACTCATGAATGGTCGATGTAAGTATGCCTCATAGAAGGAAGTTTTGATGCTCTTCTGATCTAGATCTTTATTGCATCTTGAAACCCCACCAAAGTGAGCTCTTCCATTAGAGGTGCCAAATATTCATGTTTGATACTTGGTGCTTTCCTAAGTTGTCATGAATATAGACACGTTAATCTTGGACCATTATACATCCTAATAAATAAAGGGAGAAAAGATCCCTTATAAAAATTACCAATCGAGAATTAAAAGACTAATAATTTTTTATAACCACATGAAAGGTAGAATATTATAGTTGATGAATACAACATGTCAAGTTAACCATTTGGATGACTATATAGACAAAGGGTTGATCCTATCAAGTGCTAGTCCAAGTCTTTGAAGACTGGCCATTCTCATTCAATTGTTGAAATGCTTCACAATTTGCAAGAATTTGCAAGCCACTCCATATATTTTGCAAGCGATGGGCATCCAAGCATAAATTTTAGAAGTTTAAGAGGGAAATGTCATAGGACTTTTCTTGGCACATTGACCTTTGCAAACCCCTCTTTAAACCTCAGATCATTGCACTTAGGACCATGCATGATTTTTGTATATTCTCCTCTATACAAGATACAATCATTGATGCATGCGTAAATACACTTGTATTCTATGCCTGATTCAGATAGCATAGACTTTGCCTCGGATCTTGACTTTGGTGACATTGTCTTTTGGCAATAATTTTGTCGATAGGAATCTACAAAGAAGACACTCAATTTTCACATTTGGAAATTTTTAGCATGTTTTCACAAAGAAGATAATATAAATTATACTCTCATATTTTATAATTATGAAGAAGATAATGAAAGACATTTCTATTAGTGCATCACACTAAGTTACTAGTGCATTCATGTTGTGTTTATAGATTTAGAATGAGAAATCTTGTGGAAAGCCTCAACAATTTTGCATTTTTAAAAATTCGATTTGAGGCTTCCTTCATTAAATTGTTATGGTGGCTATGTTGATCATGTTCTCTTTATTTTTTCCCACTCAATCTATCTAAGTTTGTTATATATTTCACAATTGTTCTCAAATATATCACACAACATATTGACAGTAGTGTTATCCCACCAAGTGTCATCATATTTTGAGTTATTAGTATAAGTGATCTCTAACACTTTAGAGTTATGTTACCATGGTGGCTTTGTTGATCACATTCTCTTTCTTTCTGCCCACTTACACCATCTAATATATTGTCAAATATATTTCACAACATATTCATGGCCACATTATCTCACGAGGTGTTATCATATTTTGAGTTATAAGTACATGATCTCAGACATTTTAGATTTTCATAATGGATGAATCCCTATCTCTTATGAGTTTGGCATATTTGGTGGCAATTGCAAAATATGTGGTTGAAGATGAGGGTCAAGATCTCTTATAGGCTACTTCATCAATACTGTTTGTTTCCTAAACTTTAAAAAAAATCAACATTATTTCTCTCTCTCTCTCTCTCTCTCTCTCTCTCTCGCTCGCTCGCTCACACACATTATCTACACATGACTAAGGTAGCTCATAAACATTCACTTCGCACATGAATAGAAACATGCTCTTTCCTTTTACAAAATATCTGAGCATAAATAATTGAGAATAATTACTTGAGTGCAAAATGTTGAAAGTCCTAATATGGGATTGATCATGGTTTGATCATGGTGTTGTGCAACATAGATTAAGCATAAACTATGGTGGGTTAAACCATAGCAATAACTCCATGCAGGCTAGAGAGAGAGAGAAAGTAGCACACGCAACACAAGTTCTATTGCACAGGTTGTCAACCATACAATAAAAGGGTTCTAATATAGATAGCCATTGACCCAACCTCCTTTACACATCATCATTCCACGTGGTAATTCCTTTTCCACATTATTTTATGTAGCTCTCACCATTCACCCAATATATTATGTAGCATTCTTATCTTTCCACAATATCTTGCACCTCTAGGGTGCGTTCGCACACTCAACAAAATAACCCAAGCTTTAGTTTATATTGCACATTTGCACACCCCTCATTATTGTAAACTTAGGTGTGTGAACTAATTTGCATCTCTCCAACCAATTTGACCAACTCACCTCTCACCCTCAACGATTTGGTATTGTTAATCTCAATACTCCCCTCAATGCAAATTGGAGTGTTCAACAGGTGTGTGTGCATGTGTCTAGCCAACCTAGACACCTCAAGTCCCTTTAGAGCATCATTTTGCTTGTGTAGAACCACCCAAGTGCTTTTTAGACACCCATGTGCCTGAGAAAAGGAATCAATCCATAAAGTGAATTGCCCATGTGTGCACAACTCAATGCACACCACATTACAAACATTTTGAGCTCCCCATGCTAAGGGAGAAGATCCTCATAAATAGGGTGAGATTACAATCCTTTTTACGCATTAAGTGAAGGGTAGGGCACCCGCACAATATAGTCACAAACAACACGACTTTTGTGAAGCCGATATTTACCTATTATTTCAGGGCTACATAGGGGACATCATCTTATTGTGAAAAAACACAACTCGCGTTTAACACCATCCGAAAAACACTCAAAGATAGTGACATCTTGAGTGTGAAACCACCCTTATGTGCAGTGTGCACTAAGGGTCTTTTAAAATTTTAAGGAAGAGAATAAAATCTTCTTTGCTTGCTAGGCTACATTCTATGTTAGGTGTCTTTATGCGTGTTGATTGCTTTGCATTAGACATCATCATGCATCTGTTTGATATTGAAGGTCTGTCGCTCGGGACCCACACCATAAGGTCTTTTTTGCCAATATTCATGTGCTTCTCCTACAAGGCACCATAGCTAGAAGCTCATTGTCTCTACAATTGTGGCTTCAAATGTCATAGTAAGAGCTTTAAGTTCTCATAGCTATACCTCTCTTCTCACACTAATAGCCTTTATAATGCTCATGTTGCACATTTTGTGTCACTCTTAGATTTCCATGTCTCATGCCTTGTGTTGCTGACTTCGAGCTAAACTTTAATCAAGCTTTCATGGGGCAACCTTCACAATATCATCTCCTCCACTCTTTCTGAGGCTTTTCACTGGGGGTGTCACTATCTCTCATTTGAGTTCCTTCTACTTCTCTTCAAGATGTTATAGTGTGACCATGCTATTGGAGCAGTTGATGCGTAGCTCTAGCTTCTTTGAATCTTTGCACACATTCTTCATCACCATAGCTACTACTCTCTGAGCTTGGCATTCTCAGCAATGCCCTTGCTTCTCATCTTGAATATAGCCAAAGATTTCAATATTATCTCTTCTCTTCACTACCACTCTGATGTAAATCTCCTTCAATGAGGTTATGTTGCACATCGGCATGGCACGACCTCTTGTGAGACCCCTGTGCAGCTCCTTTTGCTACACTTGCTTTGCCTTCAGACTTGGCTAGACTGGCTCTTTACCTGCTCTACACCCCAAAGTTCTTCGGCATAAGCTTACTTATGAGCTTCATAGTATACATACTTTCCATTCATTGCATGCATCAAGGGTGCTTTCTTCATGGATTTCTCGCCGCAAGAAACCCAAGGTGCATAAAACGTTGTGAAAGCCAAGTTCTTCCACCACCTTTGCACATCATTTATGAGAAAACCAAATGATTTTTGCCATTCTGATTCACTCCAACATGAGATGAAAAATCAGCCCATTACCACTTGCCGTGCGATGCCTAGACCCACTAGCATACCTTCCACGCGTAGTCTTTGCCACAATGCAACGGTTGTACGATTCATTAATCTTACCGTATATCAACCCTTCTCACATAGAGAATTCTTATAATGATCTAAAAACATATGAGCACCATCTATGCTCATAAACACCAAAAACATCTGAGGTAAAAACTTCACAAAGTACCTTCTTAAGACTTCATTTGCATCCTTCTTGATGCCAAACCTCATTCAAACTTGATAATGGCAACTTCAAATCTCCCCAGTATTAATCTCTCTCAAATGCAATACTAATGATAATGAGTGTGCTTAAATTTGTTTTTATAATAAGAGTTGAAAAATCATAATGAAATAACCTCATAAAGAGGAAAACTATACATAGATATGCACCATAATCAAGAGCCCATCCTAGCTCTGATAATCCTAATATGGGATTGATCATTGTGTTGTGCAACATAGATTAAGCATAAATTATGGTGGGTTGAACCACACCAAGAACTCCATGGCTAGAGAGAGAGAGAGAGAGAGTAGCACACTAAACACAAGTTCTATTGCATATGTTATCAACCATACTATGAAGGGCTTCTAATATAGATAGCTATTGACCCAATCTCCTTTACACATCATCATGCCATGTTGCAATTCCTTTCCCACGTTCTTTTGTGTGTCTCTCACCATTCACCCAATATATTATGTGGCATTATTATCTTTCCAGAATATTTTTCACCTCTAGGGTGTGTTTACACACTCAACCAAATGACCCAAGCTTTAGTTTAATTTGCACATTTCAACACAAAAGTAAATCATCTGAGTACAATAGTATATAAGTACAAAATAATATGATTATAATCATCTACAATTACCTGGCCCTCATGTGACATCTCAATGAAACATCTAATGCTGATCTTGCCTGCTCACATATACGATCGAGCAAGGGAGTGGGTCTATAAAATGTGTAGTCCACCAACAACTCCTCCTGATCTTGTAAACTTCTAGTAGTATGATTACTATATAGCTAGAAACCCACGTTGACATGTATTGCTTAGTGCTGCCAATATGCTCCTTAAAAATACAAGTTGGTTGTACTAACTTTCCCCTGGTAATATTTATCAATCTTACTATGTTCGCATGTGTATAAGGGTGACCATCTATGAAAGTGCGTTCTCCACACGAGACCATACTACTAAATGTGTGCACTCTCTCAATAATGGATGCTCCCTTGCTCCCTTAGAGCATATCCCATGTACATGATCACATGATGACTAAGCTACTGCCATACTCCCTAAGAACATAAAGAACCACAAAATATCATCCGTGTCACTACACCTCTTGTGGGTCCATATAGGTCCTGAGAATGTATAAACCATGACGTTGTAACGTACTCATATGTACGTAATTTTGGGTCCATTTGACTTGGCAATTTGTAGCATCTATATTTAATGTTAAAAAGTAGGAAATACTTAGAGGACATAAAAGATTAAGTTTGGTCACAAATTTAGTAATTTTAGATATGTCGATTTTTGGTCACTTTTTGGACTTTTTATACATGTTTTGTGGTGTCATTTGTAACTGATTTCTATTCTATACTTAACCATGTTAGATAATGTATAAGAGGGTCAAAGTGAGTAGTTTAGCCTAAAGGAAACTAATATGGGGGTTTACATAGTAAATATAACCGCAACAAGCGTGCGAAACAGCGCCCGGACACCAAATTGACCCTTAATTTTCAGTAACGGCCTCGCATGAGGGGGTAGATAAATTTATTTGTCAGAGAGACCAGTTAAATAAAGTTAGTTCATCACAAGAAGAAAAAAGTCCGTGTTCAGATAACTGGAAGATTCCGCACGGGGTGACCGGTATTCTTCGCGAAACGAGTCCGACACCACTCTCTAGTGTATTTAGAAGGGATTTCTATCTTTAACATTTTTGTGCATGATAATCTACTAATTCTCGTGGGCTTTTTTTTTTTGCTTCTTCGAGAGTCTTGAGGTGATTTCTGTGTAAGATCGATAGAGAGAGAGAGAGAGAGAGAGAGATTTTGAGATTCGGGCCGACCATCCTTAGACACGGAACGCTAGACAGAGAATGTGATTTACGCCCTCTGGGTGCCATTTGGTAGAACCTAGAGTGGACGAGATTTAGAAGTGGCATGCCTAGGATAGCCGCGATGTCCAACGTGGTGGTTGGGTGGATGAGGGTCGGAGGAAAGCTCTGTTGGCTAGATTTTTTTTTGTTGGTGATTCTCTCTCTGATTTTGAGACTTTGTACTGGTGATTATTATTGTTACTTTTGATTGTCAACGATTATGGTTTATTGAAATCTCTTTGTTTTCTGAAGTATGATGTGATTTTGCTGCAAGTTTTGAGAAATTTTGTACATAGATCATGGAATAGACTATGGGTATGTTTTAGACGTGCACACTGAATCATGAATGATGCTATAGTAAAATGGCATCCCCAATGACTAAACTCCTCCCAATTAGATGAAAGATCATGTGCTATCACGCCACCTATTGGTCTATGGTCATAAGAAGCCCGAACGAAAAGAGACATCCCCAATGTCTGAGCTCCTCCCAATGAGACGGAAGATCATGTGCTTTCTATCCCACCTGTTGATCTATGATCATAAGAAGCCTAGACCGAATGTCATAGCAAAAACTCACCGGCAACAAGATCTTGTAGCAACTTTGTGTTCGTAGATGATCTCATCAGGGTTAAAAATAAGGTTCATATCCTATGGTCAAAGTAGAGATGGGTTGGCAAATCTTTCTTTGATAGAAGGTAGAGTCTGTAGGAAACTTTGGAAAATGTTTTAAAATTTTTAGTAGATATGCTCTTTTTTAGTGTGAATTTGGGGATTTTTTCTCTAAAATTTACCCAAAAATGCTACCTTGAGCTAATATATTAGAAAACTCCCCATTTTTTGGGTCTAAAATAGCCCAAGACTTTTGGAAGACCCTTGAATATTATCCTTTAGGATAAATTATACCCCTTAGTTTTTCCTCGGATATCATATGCTTGGATTATCGTAACATGCCCTCGAGTGGTAGGATGTCTCGACACCTCATCTCATCATGGGAGAAGTATGAGTTATCGTGACTAGGACCCCCACACTGTTGCTCGACTATGTGATGTAACCTACATGTTAAACAAGTAATATGATTAAAAACAATTCTTAAACGTTTTATCAACATGAGATGAGGAGTAAGAAAGTGTAAAAATTCATGTCGTCGAGGTCCAAGGTGTGGTGGATCATCTACACAAAATGCTCTCTCAAACTTGTAGTCAGTAGAAACATGGCCAATATGTAAACAAGACCCCTACAATCCACACAATAGCATATGAAAGCCAAAAGAAGATGAAGTCTCACCAAGAGGTGGTGTGGCATATAATGGTAGTTGTCCCATCTATGCTAGATCAAATGGGGGTGTACACAGTTTGTTGGATAACAATGACCCGTAATAAATTACAAAATAAGAATTAACATGACAGTCTAAAATTTACATATAACACAAGATTGGATCCACTTTTCCCCCACACAATAGTGAGACCACGCTTTCTCTTATTGTATTTTAATTATATTACTTGAAATAACTTGTGGAGCTCAAAATAATTTCCACTTTAACAAAGATGTCAACTTCAACAAAAATAGCTTCCTTTATTAACGTGCAAGGCCAAACTACTCAAAAGAGGTATAAACATCAAACCATATGAGTGTGTACATCTTTTGTAGAATTAAATATGCATAAGGGAGCTTTCACATGTCCAAATAAATATATTTATTGTGTCAATAAATATGGATGCTCGCCACAATCGGCATTGCACAAAATCAAAAAATAATCTATCGATACCCAAAGGCGAGTGTCTCAAAATCTTCTTGACCACCACCATCGTGCCTCCATTATCTAACCTAATGATCTACATTGACATAAACTATGCCAATCAATTAATGAATTAATTGATAAAAAATACAAAAATGAATAAATCAAGATGATGCAACCTATACTCTCATGCATGCACATAATCACTTGTGTATGCGTAAAGTATGCTACAATTGGCTGGATTTAGAAAAGCATCCCAATCTAAAGTCATCTATGAGAATTCATAAATAATGAGAAACATGAAAATATTAAATCCCATAAATTTACTCCTCATAACATGCTCTAAGGGTAGGAATCAATTGTCCTCAATTTTGTCACAAAATCTAAAATAATCATGAGCAAGTATGAAGAAAAGGTATAATTAAGGATGGATGGGAAGTGAGGGCATGATCAAGGAGCCATTCAGCTTCTTCAATGGTGTGGCATTTGTACTTCACGAAATATATGTGATAAATATTTCCTCTTCTTGTTGTTTTCTCCTCATCTTAGAGTAATTTCTCAAGGAGATTAATTTGATCTTCAAAGGTCCGTTGTGGAAGTATTGGGGAGTTAGAGAATCGACAATCTCAAAAAAGAGCAATTTCATTGTTGGTGTCATCTATTGGTGGCTTGATTGACCCAAATCCATTGATTTAAAGTGAAGAAGTTTAATTCGTCTTAGTTAAGTGGATGAAAAGTTTCCCAATTGCTCACTAAGGCTTAATAACCTTTTAATTTTTTTTTTGTGAATTGCTATGGTAATTTTAGGGCTCTTTGAGCTCAAAAATAGCAGTTTTTATGTAAAAATATGGATTTTGGGACCCAAAAGTAGCTCTACAAATTTTTGAAATTTACTACCAAGGAAGATAAGTGCATACGCTAAAATGTTTTGGTGGGCTGGAATTAAAAATAATAATAAGCTTAGTAAGAAAAAATTACAAGTTGACCTTTATAAAACATATAAATCTTTAAGCTTGTATAAGCTTTTAAAACTTATAAAGTAGAGAAGTAATCCACCGAGCATCCACATGTGCAGCAAAAAGAAGGAAGTAATTTAGTGGAGAAGTGCAATGTGCACCACTAAGAGAGAGAGAGAGGATGATGAAATTCAGTTGTTACAAGCCATGGAAATGGTGGATTTGAAGCCTATGGACTAAGGCAAAAACATATGTGAACTTTGATTTGAAAGAGGTGAAGATCAAATGGGAAAAACTATTTTTATCTTTTGGAAGGTTTTGGAGAGTGTTTTTTTTCAAGTTTGGTTACCTTGTTGTTAAAAGGATTATCACTACAAGGGATCGGGCTCATACCCGCGCTCCTAGCCGCTAAAAATGACTTGTGAAAAAAAGTAGCGGGCCCGTGTATCAGGGCGTGTATCATCGCGGCCAGAGACATGCGTGTAAAAGCGCGTGTATAGGACTGTTCAGACGCGCTCATACACGGGCGTATACATGCATTTTGATGCATTTAGACGCGTTGATACAAGCATCTATACATGCATTTTGTTACTTTAGATGCGCTTATACACGCGTATTTGTCAGATTTGACGCGTGTATACACGCGTATTTTACAGATTTTTCGCGTATACACGCGACTTTTAGCAGTTCTGACGCGTTTATACACGCGAACAGAGAGCCAAAAAAAAATCTAGAGAGTGCTATTTGGTGCCTGAATGCTGTTCCAGCATTCCAGCACCTAATAACACTCTCTGGATTTTTTTTTTGGTGCATTAGACCATCCACGAAGAACATATCCACGAGGAAGATTAAGACAAGAACGACATGAATGCATACATTGTCAATACATGATTCAAGACAGACATGAATGTAATACTATCGATTCACGATTCAATATTACTATCAAAATTTCACACATATATACAAGGGAGTCCATATCTCGAAGTAGCCCATGGCTTCAGTTTACAAAAATATATATACAACCACATCCTCAATATGGAATGTGATACTATAAGTTTGAGAACTACTCAGACCCAGATGATGGCTCGGTGCTCCCTCCATGCTCAGATGAGCTCACATCGGTCGGAATGTCCGATGAGTAGTGCTCACGTCCACCCTCTGCAGTGGCGGCGGGTGAATCATCACCAGCTTGTGCCTGTTCAAGTAATATATAGTATATAAGTATATATATATGTAATTCAATAAACCAAAATCATTCGTTTAGAGTTTTCAAATACCTGTCGACCGTATGGTCTCATGGCCATCTCAAACTGCGCGTCCGTAATACGTCCCTCGGCTCTGAAGATGGCCAAGATGTCACGTCTACTATGCCGACGAGCATACGCAGTGTCGTGGGTTGTGGGCTTCCTCCCGTAACCCGTCACTGTATCATAATCAACACAATTTGTAAGATTAAAACAATCATAGAATCAATGAATTAAGTAAACAATCAAATAAAGTGGCAAGATACTTACGAACTCTGCCTCCCATGACTCGACGCCGCCAGATCCGAAATGCGAAGATCCAATGGTCTCCATCTGGATCCGTCGTGCCTCCACATGCTGCCTGCTCTTCACGCCACCCTCTGCTCGTTTCTTTGCCTCCTTCCACTCACGTTTGTGCGCACAGTGGCAGGTTTCTCGGCAGGATAGCCACCCGCAGCTACATTTAGCCCATCATCGTACGTGAGTTTTTTAAGGTGAGATCTTTTATTACTTAAGATCTCCCTTATTCGCGTCCTTCCCCATACATCCGAGAATGTAGCATGTGGGGGATTGGGGTACCGACTATGTACAGCCTCTATCACCTCCCCAACTAATCGGCTATTTTGATCTTTAAATTTAATAAAACAATTTCTATACAAGTTTGATACTACCCCACGCATGTACTCCATTACCTCCCTCCCCCTCTCATCCATCACTATCCCGCCCCTATCCGTCACATCATAGCAGATCACTCCCTCCACCTCTCTCATCTCCTCCTCTTCCGAACTGTCTCCTCTAACTCTTCTCCCTCTATCTCCTCTCTCATCGCGTGCCCTACTACCTCCCCCACCTCCCCCACCAAAGCACCCGCCGCATCCTCCACTCCCACTCTTCCTACTGCTGCGAGTGGAGTCACGACTGGGGGATTGTCTACCTGACGGTGGCTGTGAGCCCTGACGTGACGGTGGCTCTGAGGGAACACGTGATGGTGGCTGTGAGCCCTGACGTGATGGTGCTTGGGAGGGTGTGCGTGAGTGTGTCTGGGACGAGGTATGTCTCCTCGGTGGACGTGGAAGAGGAGAAGCTGCATGCCGTCTCGTCTGACTCCTAGGCATAGACGGCACTGGAGTGCCCTGGATGGTGGATACTCGCGGTAGGGGTATAGACACCAGGCATGGAAGGAGGGGGATGGGCATACATGTACTCTGTAAGCTCAACTGGACCAGGATGTCGCCCAAAATGATTTAGCATCTCCATTAGCCAATTGCTGTATGCAAATGGATCGGATGAAGAACCTGGAATATCCATAAAGAATCTGCAAAAATAATCCTCATGTACATCATGGGCTGTCTCTTGACTCACACAAATATCATCATTCAAGTCACCTATCAGCCTGCAAACCATAGAAATAGGAAACGCAGTCTCGTGTATACACCCGTCCGGAAACGCGTGTATACACCCGTCAAAAAACGCGTGTATACACCCGTCCAGAAACGCGTGTATATCCGCGTGAAGAGTCTGTGCAGACAGGATACACGCGTTTCTACACGCGACCTGTACAAAATTTTTTTTGAAAGTGACTGACCTCCGACAATGTGTCCTTATAAAAGGCCCACTGTCGCCCCTGTCAGAATCGTTCACCCAAAATCGTGTGCACAGAAGCAAAAGGACGGAGACAAACCCAAAAAGCAAAGAGAAAATAGCATAAACAAATCTGAGGAAGGAGACAAGGCAAAGGACAAACTGACTCACCTCTGAAAAAGTGAGTCTTCTTTCTTGGTCGGTTTCCTCTCGTGTGTGCTCCTTCTCTGCTCCCTCCTTGCACTTAGGTTTCGTTTCTGTTGGAAGAGGCGAAAACGAAAAAGAACAGAGTGTTAGTTCAAAATCTTTATTTGGGGAAGGCGGGCTATTTTTAGTTTAAACAGATCGTTGTGTTTATAACGCGTGTATGTTCGCGTGTACGATAACTTAGCTGCATTTATACACGCGTTTTGTAGGAATTACCCACGTTAATACACGCGATTTTTAGGAAATAGCCGCGTTAATACACAATTTTTAGGAAATAGCCGCGTTAATACACATGATTTTTATACTTTCATTAAAAACATATTATGATTTTGTGTTTTCTGGTTTGTACATAGGATGTCATCAACCTCCTCAAGCAGCTCTGGGGAAGATGAGACAATGCGTCATCGTAATCGCGATGTGTGGTTGGGACAACGTAATCGCGATGCATGACTTTCCAGGATACAGCGATTGTTCTGGTAAGAATTCTAATTACCTCCCTACTCTAATACTATTTGCTATATATATTAATTATAAATATTGACTTTATTATTCTAACTTTTATTTATATTTTAACAGGTTTGAAAACATCGGGTAAACATGCATGTCCTGTTTGTGGCCCTTCGTTAGTACATGAGTATGCTGACGGTTTGTGTAAGACCATATTCGATAATCATCATCGATTTCTCCCCTCAGATCATCCTAAATATGTTGCTAGTAAGAGTAACATTCCTCCACAAACACTTCGTGCAAAAGATTGGAAGCGTATTTGGGAGTCTATAAATATTCTTTCTCCAGATGGCATGAACAGGTATAGTAATGTTTTTTCAATCTTGTTTTGTGTAGTCTCTAATTGGATTAAAGGTCACATAGAGAAATCCCTTGTGTAGGTACTCCATTTTTTTCGGCTACCATATTGGACCCATCTTAAGATCAACCATCTTCTTGATCCCATGCACATCTTCAAGAATGTAGGATCTGGTATTTGGGAACATGTTATTGGTAAACGAGACAATGTTAGCGTACGTGAGGACTTGCGGGTCGCAGGACGTATGCGTCAAGCTTGGCCACGAGAGGTGGGTGGGAACGTTCGTCTTCCGCCTGCACCATGGATTATATCAAAGAAAGAGGAGAAGCAGGTAAAGCAGGCCATCACCACTTTGCGTACTCCCACTGGATGCATGAGATCATTGAAGGGAGCCTTTACAACCACTAAGAAAAGAGGCGTTGAGCAACTTTATGGGTTGAAGTCCCACGATTGGCACAAGATGCTTCAAGTAAGTGTTTTCCAAGTCTTGTACGTTGAAATTAAATTTTGTAATGCCATAAACCATACATACATGTGCTCTTATGTGTGCAGTTCATACTACCTACTAGCATCGACCATTGTGCAAATAAGAGTTTGAAAAAATGTATTTATAAGATGGGAGAGCTTGTGAGGTATGTAAAACCCATGTCAGATCACCCTTCATTATACCTTGCAAAATGAACATGCATGAGGTATAACGTACTATTTATTTATTTTTCAGATATGTTAGTTCCAAAGCAATTGATCCAGCCACGTTGGATGATGCGTGTGTTATGGTAGTGGAGGTGGTTTGTTTTGTAGAGGAGACTTTTTTGCGAACCATTCTCACAAGTCTACTACATCTCATTGTGCATTTAGTTCTCGAAATCGCTTTATGTGGTGCTGTGCATGCACGTTGGATGTTCTTCCTAGAGCGCTTCATGAAGACCTTAAAAGACTTTGTAAGGCAAAGTGCAAGGCCTGAAGGAAGCATGGCCGAGGGTTGGTTGATACAAGAGTCTCTTGTATATATTTTAGAATTTCTTGGTCAGGTGGACAGCTCTTTGCCACGACTATGGAGCAATGAAGAGGACTTGAGGATGACCTCTATTGTGCCTCAAGGAAAAGGATAGAGTAAAGTAATTGACAGAATTTTGTAATGCCATAAACCATACATACATGTGCTCTTATGTGCGTAGTTCATACTACCTACTAGCATCGACCACTGTGCAAATAAGAGTTTGAAAAAATGTATTTATAAGATGGGCGAGCTTGTGAGGTATGTAAAACCCATGTCAGATCACCCTTCATTATACCTTGCAAAATGAACATGCATGAGGTATAACGTACTATTTATTTATTTTTCAGATATGTTAGTTCCAAAGCAATTGATCCAACCACGTTGGATGATGCACGTGTTATGGTAGTGGAGGTGGTTTGTTTGGTAGAGGAGACTTTTTTGCGAACCATTCTCACAAGTCTACTACATCTCATTGTGTATTTAGTTCTCGAAATCGCTTTATATGGTACTGTGCATGCACGTTGGATGTTCTTCCTAGAGCGCTTCATGAAGACCTTAAAAGACTTTGTAAGGCAAAGTGCAAGGCCTGAAGGAAGCATGGCCGAGGGTTGGTTGATACAAGAGTCTCTTGTATATATTTTAGAATTTCTTTGTCAGGTGGATAGCTCTTTGCCACGACTATGGAGCAATGAAGAGGACTTGAGGATGACCTCTATTGTGCCTCAAGGAAAAGGATAGAGTAAAGTAATTGACAGAACATTGATTGATGATCTCAATTTCACTTGCATCCTTAATAGTGATGTGATGAGCAGATGGGTTACAAGATATGAGGATGCAAAGACAAAAAGGCAAGCAGAAAGAGCTCTCTTTCGGAGGTAACATGGCTCTCGTAAGGCGTACCCTAAGCATCTAGCAACACTTTCGAATGATATCCATGTTGATTGGTTGCATGAGGAAATGGAGAGAGCAGAGAGCGATGAGGGGCTGCATATCACGGTGCAAGAATGGGAGTATGCACGAGGATGCATGTTAAAGGTACATAGAACTAATGTTTTGCATTAGTTGTAAGTGATTTGCTTTTAATATTTATTCACATTGCTTACACAAATATTGCTTCTATTTTGGTCCAGTGCACTATGTTCAATGCTATATGGTGTGAAGGCAAGCATTTTCGAACACAAAGAATTGATGAAAAGAGGAATACACAAGATTGCGGTGTCATTAGTAGCTTTGAGGGAGCTAATGGAAAAATGGATGATTATTGTGGCACAATCCAAGACATATTTAGGCTTGACTTTCATCGCTTCTTTGTGTATGTTTTGGATGTCAAATGGCAAATGAACGTGGTGGAAAAAGGGCCTGATGCAATGATAAAACGCCATGCAAGTGGCTATGTAACTATTGACTCTACAAAGTTTTGGCAAACAAAGAAAGATGCCACAACAATGTGAGCAGGTATGCATTTTTTTACTAATGTGTTTCATGTACATATATATCTAAGCTCGCGTACCCCTTGACTTTTGATATGCTAATTAATTACTGTAGTATGTGTATTTGAGTAGATTATCTATCTTGGTTTGGATTCTAAGGCAGTGCCTAGCTCCCTAACCATACTTCGGCCCATTTTCGCGGCCATATTCAGTAGATCTGCCCTTGTGACTACATTTAGGTCTTCGTTAGGATCCACAATTGGCCTTCAAGGAGCTATACCCCGTACCTTTACCACGTCCTCTTCTTGGATATGTTCTATTTAATTTAGGTCTATGGTTGGGTCCAGGTAATCCCTCATTGCATGGCTCATTGTTAGCAGCCTCAACCCACCTTTGTAGGATCAAGAGTTCCATGCTCTGCAAGAACATGGGATCATTGATAATTTCTTGTATATCCTCTCTTGTATTATAGAGATGATCCTCACCTCCTACTACAGGTGTCCTAGGTAGATTGTCCTCCTCTTCTTGTGTTTCAAGGCTTTCGTCAGCCCTTAGTTCCTCATTGATGGGTTCTAGAGTTGGTATCACTCCTTCTGTTATTCTCATCCACATGCTATGAGTGGCATTTCTAGAGATGATCCTCACCTCCTGCTACAGGTGTCCTAGGTAGATTGTCCTCCTCTTCTTGTGTTTCAAGGCTTTCATCAGCCCTTGGTTCCTCATTGATGGGTTCTAGAGTTGGTATCACTCCTTCTGTTATTCTCATCCACATGCTATGAGTGGCATTTCTAGATGTTTATGGTTCTTTGCCATGTGGTTGAAATAGATTCAAATCCTCCATTGCCCTTGTTCTTTGTGTATTAAGCTCTTTTTTGCTTAAGCTCAATAGGTGTAATTGAAATTCTGCCTCAGCCCTCTTCAAGTCCCCGTTTCCACTTCTTTTGATGTGGGGAAGAGGACTTGACCTGTCTTGGCACCGCTTTCCTTATCCCCTCTAACCGTGGGGGTCATCCCGCTAATCCTCACATTGTGTTAGCATTCCTTGGTCCAGAAGGTTGGATTGGTAAATCTAGTCTTAGACCATGTCCTGCGCTTGTTAATGGGCCTGTGCCCACAGATTTGTTGAGATATCAAGCTCATCTAGTGAGGCGGTGGACACTGATGACCCGCCTGGGGGGGGGATAGGCCCCACACTTACACCACTGGCATGGTTGGTGAGATCATGGGTGATATGCGGCCATTGGGATGACAGACTGTGTGATAGCCATTCTTGAAACTAGCATAGTTATAGAGCGCTAGCTCATTTAGTTGGGTTCACACTATAGAGAGCCCTAGTATGTATTTGGTTGAGTACCTTTTCATATTGTGTGTACTCTTATCTTTGTATATGGTGTGTTGAGTGTTGTGTGAAGAAGAAGAAGATTTGCAGCCTCTCACCTTGTGTGTTCTCTTTTAGGGTTTCGTAAGTGTGTGTGCGCTTGCAAGAGCTCAAGCTCTTTTCTCCCCTGCATCTTTTCATGGTATCAGAGCCTAGTTCATGCTAAGGACTGAGCTGCAAGCAAGAGAAGCACAGGAAGCGGTACGAGAGTAAGAGCTTCATCTACTCTTCCCTATTTGTGTTGGCGACTACACCCTTATATCGGGAGCTCTACGGGAGGCATCGGTAAATTATATCTGATTGAGGAGCTTTCTTCGTGGGAGTAAAGCTATAGGGCAACTATTCTGTCTTATCGAACTTAACTTTTCGGGTAGAAAACGCGTTTCGGGCTTGTTAGGACCTCCGTTTTTCAAAAAGCAGGTGAGTTCGAGCACTACGAGTAAGTCATCGATTCTATGCAGAACTATGTTTTGAGAACTACAGGAAGATAGATTGGTTGTGCAGACATTGTGTGTGCTACAAGGAAGTCAAACAATTGCCATTGGGTGTATGTATGCACATTGAGGTCACTGGTTGTGACATTTGAGTGTAGTACAGTATCACTGCAGAGAAAATACAACAGTTTGTGCAGGACAAACCGGCGTGCTGTTTCTGGTAAATTTATGTGTCTGGCAAGATGTCAAATGATGGCATAAACCAGATTGTTTCTAAGAATCTTGACAAGAACAACTTCCATGCTTGGAGGTTCAAGTTGATAAATTTCCTGCTGGGAAAGGGTTACTGGGACTACATAGAAGGTGAGCATGTAGAGGCACTGGAGATACCGAAGATCAATCCGACTGCTGCAGATGTGAAAGAGTTCAAAGATTGGAACCAAGGAGCCAGAAAAGTTATGTATTGGCTCTCTATCAGTATACAGGACACCATGATTGGGCACATACAGGATGCCAAGTCCCCCAAGGAGGCGTGGGACACCTTGGTAAAACTCTATGAAACGAATACCAAGGCACAAAAGATACAGTTGAAGAATGAACATACTGTGGAGAAAAAGAGTATGTCTGTGAATGACTATGCATTGAAGATCAAGGATATTGTGGAATCCCTTGCATCTATTGGTGTTTCAATAGATGATGATGATAAGGTGGAAGTCTGTCTACGTGGTCTTGGGCCACAATATAAGGTGTTCAAGACGTCTATTCCAGACTCGAGAAAACATTCCGAATTTCACAGCTTTGGTGTCTATGTTGATTATAGAAGAGAAGAGCTTGGGTGAAGACTAATAGTCTTCACAAAACAAAAACAGTTCAGAGCAATAGGCCTTCTACACAAGTTCAAGAAGAGGATGAGGTAGAGGAGGCCGTGGATGCGGCCAAGGAGGTGGCTGAATAGGTAATCAGAATTATGGCCACAGTAGCAGCAACAACAACAGTCCCAGAATTCACAACAACAACACGCAGGTGGAAGAGGCCAATTCAGAGGTAGGGGGAGTCAAAGAGGTCGTGGAAATTGGCAAAGGTAGTATAATGATACACATGGGTACTTTTATTGTGGTAAGCCTGGACATGTGTAAGCAAATTGTTATAAGAAGCAGGCTGACATGCAAAATGGAAAATTTTAGCAAAACAACTTTGCATCCTCGAGCAGAAACAATGAGGATAATGAAAGGTTATTTGTTATGCAGCATGTCGTTAATGCCATGTCTGAAAATGTTGAGGCAGCACATAAAGATGATGTATGGTAGGTTGATTCAGGTGCCTCGAAACACATGACAAGTCATGGGGAGTGGTTTAAGAAGATGAGAAATCTGGAAAGACCAGGTTTTATGGAAACAGGGGATGACAGTGCTCATCGAATTGCCCATGTTGGAGTTGTGTGCCATTGTCTATGCTGGATGGCAAAGTAAAGTACCTTGCGTAGATGTACTTCATGTTCTGAACATAACAAAGAATCTGGTTTCAGTTGGCCAGATGATTGAGCAGGGTTTGCAGGTTCGGTTTAACCCTGATAGTTGATATGTTGAAGACTTTAAAGACAAGTACAGGTTGGTTGCAAAAGGCAACAGAGTGGGCAGAATGTTTACATTGAATGTAAAAATGCCTAAAGTGAGTGCTGCGATGTTTGCAAATGGTTTAGGAATTGTTGCAGACAGCGGCATTTGGCATAAAAGAATTGGACATGTGAATGTGCAGAGATTGAAGTCTATGCAGACTAAAGGAATTGTGACAGGGCTGCCAAAGTTTAAAGTTGAAGGTATGCAGAAAATATGTGAAGCATGCCAATTTGGAAAGCAAACAAAGCATGTATTTCCACGTGATAGAAATGTGAGCAGAAATACACTAGATGTTGTGCATTCAGATGTATGGGGTCCTACGAAGACCATGTCTATGGGAGGTTGCAGGTATTATGCGACATTTATTGATGACCACACATGGAAAGTGTGGGTATACTTCATGAAGGAGAAGAGTGAGGTGTTCACTCATTTTCAAAATTTCAGAGTTATGGTTGAAAAGCAAACAGGGAAACATGTAAAGTGCCTAAGGTCAGATGGAGGGGGAGATTACTTCTCCAATGAGTTCTTTGAATTTTTGTAGAAAAATGGTATTCAAAGACAGTTTACATCCAGATACACTCCGTAGCAAAATGGAGTTACTGAGCGAAAAAATAGGCACATTACTGAGATTGTGCGAGCATTGATGGGAGAGAAGAATATGCCACATAACTATTCGGCTGAGGCTGTTTCTACAGCAGTTTATTTACATCATGAACAGGACTCCAACTGTAGCCATACATGATGCAAAGCCAAAGGAGAGGTTTACTGGCGGCAGAAAACTTGATTTGTCTCATCTGAAAGTCTTTAGATGCATTGCATATGTGCATGTGCTAGATGAGCTGAGAACTAAGCTGGATCCAAAAGCTGAAAAATGTGTATTTATTGGGTATTCCCTTGAGCAAAAGGGATACAGGTGTTATAACCTTCCTACACGTGAGTTGAGAGTCAGCAAGGATGTTGTTTTTGATGAGATGAGTAGTTGGTATGCTACTGAAAAAGAAGTTGTTGGGGTTGATGTGAGTGGAAATGTGGTTGCACAGAATGCAAGTCAACAATCACAGTCTTTGAGTGGACTAGGATAGTCCTCATCTAGTAGTTCAGTTGATAGACCATGGAGTGGCAGGCTGCGTCATAATACCAGTCCTGCAAATGTGATTAGTACATCACATAAAGGCAAAGAGAAAGTGGTTGAGCCCCTTAGTATGCCTGACATTTCTGTAGGGCATTCTCATGTTGATGGAGAGTCTAGTGGCTCAGAGATGAGCCTTGATGAGGATCTTGGGGATCTTGGGATACCAGCTATGAGAACACCTCATGTAAATAAGGTTATGGAAGCCATGAATGCAAAGCTGCAAAGATTTGGGAGAGTGAAGAATCTTGTGCAGAGCTGGTGCCTCCCGAAGAGCTCCTGATGACAAGGGTGTAGTAGCAAACACAACAAGGGAAGAGTAGATGAAGCTCTTATCCTCGTACCACTTCTTGTGTTTCTCTTGCTTGTCGCTCCAATGAACCAAGCCCTAATACTATGAAAAGATGCAGGGTAGGAGAGAGCTTTCAGCTCTTACAAGCACACACACACACTCACACAAACCCTAGAAGAGAACATACAAGGTGATGGCTGAAAATTCTTCTTCTTCTTCACTTACCAAAGCAGTCTACAAAGAAGATAAATTAACTAACACACATGATAGAGTATATACAATCGGTCCATAATGTAAACATGCTAAGTGAAGTGGGTAGGTGTGGACTAGTCGGTGTTAGTCCAGCTGTAGAATCTTTGGCAAGGGTATGTCGATGCCAGCTACCAAACCCGCCAGTGATGTATATGTCGAATGGTCATGCATGCGCCTTGTGAGTTACAGCTCATGTTGAGCTTGACATCTGAATAGGCTGTGCACATCACTCGTTGGAAAGTTTCTGGAAAATTGGTGAGGTCAAAAGGCATAACTTTATAAGCATATGTCCCCCACATTGTATTGAAAGACATCTTGTGCTGGTATTTTGGTGCTATGGATTACAGCCTGAAAACCCAACTAAGAAGTTGTAGGCTTCTTCACTTACCTGTTAATACATCTTCCGTTTATGGCAGTGGGTAGTGGTCTTTCTTGGTGGCTGCATTTACCTTTTTGATATCAACATAGACTCTCAATTTTCCATTTTTCTTTGCCACAATTATGATTGGTGAAAGCCAATCTGTGTGCTCAATTTCATAGATGAGATCTGCATCATGAGTTTCTCAATTTCCTCCTTTATAATTTGCTGCATATTTCAGATTCATCTGATACCATTTTTACCTTGATGGTCTCGATCTTTCCATGATCGAGATAGTGTGTTGAACCACCTTGGGTGCCACCTTGGGTGGTGGTACATCCTTGATTTTTGTGTATTTCCAGGCAAAACAATCCCTGAATTCTTTTAAGAGAGCAATGAAGTCTTGTTCTTCAGTCACCACAGTTAAGTCTTTAGCAATATAGATAGGTTTGGTGTCCTCCCCTGGCTCTACGATATCAACCTCCTTAACTTTAGTTGGACTGTCGTAAGACGTGGGATTGGCCATCTTCCTTTACTCTTTTAGCCATCAATTTGACCATCTTTCATTCATAAATGGTGCATGTTTTGAAATGGTTCATCATCGAGAGTAGGTCTCGCTTGTCATCCTCCTCATCTTTTGTCCAAGCCATCGCCTTCTTTGCCTTGCGCTCAGCTTCATCTAGAGCCTTATTACATTGTTTTCTATGTATGTCCTTAGTGAGTGTAGGCATTTTCGACTCTTGTGGCATAGCGTTTTCCTCTCGTTTTCCTTCCAGGGTTATCTTACTCAACTCCTCACCCAGTTTTTAGAAAACTCCTCATGCATCTTAGTGACTTCCATAAATCTTAGCCATTGGGATTCCATGGGTTTACTTTGTAGTAGGGCATTTCGTCGAGTGATATACCTCTTTTTTTTACTCCATCTCCTAAGGTGTTGGGTACTGTTTGTAGCCTTGCAACCCATACCCCTCTATGTTGGAAGCTTCATCCATTGCTTCCTCTTCTCTTGGTTGCACATCTACCATGCGCACTGAGGTGGTAGGAATGTTTCTCAATTCAACTTACTGGGTTCCTCTGGGGGGGCAGCACATCTATAGTGTCAAGCACGTGCATCCAGTTTTTTCTCAAATCTGGAGGTGGAAGCGACGTGTACATTGCAGCCTCTTCCTCTTCCCATGAATTCTCCTCAACGGGTTGGCAAACTTGTAAGGATGTTGTTTGCTCTATGGTGACCGAATCATTTCCAAACAATTTCCCTTCCATGGGGTGTGTGCCTTCCACGTATGCAGATTGATTTTCAAAATCTGCAAATCCTTTCGAACATACACCTAATCTAACACCCAATTATACACCAATTTGGCTTCCCTCGTGAAGGGTCTGGCCAGCATAATGTTATATAAATCCGATTAGCACAAAAATTCCATTACAACAAATGTATGATGGTAGCAGAACGAGAAGACCTTAAGCCAAACATTTTTCAATAGCCCCATTAGTCTTGAGGATGTTCTATTTGCCATCTTGATGATTAGATCTGCTTTTTTCAATTTTGGTTTTCCTCAATTTTCCTAACATCGTTTGGTCATAATGCTCACACATGCTGTACCATCCAAAATAGCCAGTACTTGATACCCGTTATGGTGGACTTGAATTGTGGCATTCGTATCATCACTGCCATAATATCGGCCCAATTGGTTGACATGTATTTTGATGAATCTGGGTGTTCCTTCTTCCTCGTGTACTATTTTTTTTATCTCCAAGAGGAGAGTGGCTCTCCTTTGTAGTGGACATTGGGTTCAATCTTCCTTCTACCCAGTCCTTGACATCTACCCACCACAATGCTGTAGAAATAGTCCTAGTCGCATTTTGACAGTTGTGGGGATAGTATGGCTGTGAGACTACCTATTTCTCTAGGTTCCCTGGCAAGTGAGGGCTCCTTACACGTGTTTATCGTATATTCAATCCTAGGGAATGAATGGATTAACAAATATTGATCTACTTCCTCAAACATTCTTGCCATGAGGTCATTTTGAGTCCCTTCCTTGGACTCTTTTGGGATTGGAGTAGGCACATCCAATATCCTTTCCTTTAATAGCTCAGTTCTTGGATACATTGTATCCCAATCTCGGTTAGCCCTTAACTTTTGGCTGCGTGATTGCGTTGACACTCCTCAACCAGGGCCTTAGCTTCTTCAAGTTTCCTTATTTCTTCTTCAGCATTTGGATATTCTCCAATTCCCTTAGGGGTTACTGGTCTCTCCCTTGTAGTTTGTTCGGCATGCCCATCTTGTTTCGGCATTTGGTCACCCTCTTCCTTTGATTCGTCGAATCCGGTGTCAATGGTGCCTTCTTTGGATCCTTCCTGAATTATGACCATGGTATCTCCCTCGCCCACTTTTTTCACTCTTCTCCTTCTCCCAGTCTCGTAGAGGTTGTAGCACCTCCTAGGTTTTTCCCTTTGTCCACTTGTTTCACTTGCACTCATGTTAGGACATTCAGCGGTGTGATATTCTCATGTTATACACTTATAGTCCCGATAGTGGCATGGATAAAGTAGAGGCAGAACTACTCACACGATATGGACAGTCTTTGATCAAATGATCGACACCACACTTCACACATGAAAGTGTAGGTATGACGTTGGTCTCTATGTTGCAAAACTGTTTAGGTTTGGCAAACATTAACCACATTCTTAAGAGGACACTCCTCTACTCAATGAGGTCCATTACAATGAAAACATTGTATGGGTCCCCTTCTCATAGTTGAGTTTATGTCTTTTCCTTTCCATTGTACTGTGGCTTGAAACACTAGTACTGGCATGCTGTTTTGTAAGACATAATACTCTGGTGGTGTGATCTTCGTGGGCTCCTCGTAGTAGTCATTACTGACTTCTACCTCGCTCATGATTTCTCCCTCATCTAAGGGTTCCTCAATCAACCTGGTTAATTTAGGCCTCTAGTGGTTGTGGGGCTAGACCATGTGTCGGAAAAAGAGACATGTCCTACATTCGGAACATCCCTGTTGGTAGGGAGGATGTATTTGGTTACCTTGCAGTCACATTGGTTTGCATTGGTGGTGCTGGCAAGGCTAGCGGCACTCTAAGTGCTGGCAATTATGCCAAGGGCTTGACCCTTAGACATTTGCACATGGTAGTGTCATGGTTTCCCGATATCTGGCATAGTGAGCACAATAGAGTATTTGTCTTGGTCGTAAGTGAGGACATTCGCTACTCATGTGATTTTGTTTGCAAATTGAGCACCAAATCAATTCTCTTCAGGGCTAGAGATGAGCATTCCCTGATGCATCTCTTCCATCCCTGACCTTGAATTTCTCCAAGATGGCATTAATGAGTTCTTCCACTGTCATATTGTAAACTTGCTTGCTCTTGGTTCCTGTGTCCTAATGACTGGAGACTCACGATGTTGCCACTACTGAAGCTGCCTTGGCATCTTCTCGCTATGGAAACTCAAGCATAGTGTTCGCATATTCAATTTCCACCTTGCAACAAGTATCTAGAGTAGCCGACCAGGTTAACACTACATAATTTTCCCGAGGGAGGCTGCAACAAGTATTTAGAGTATCTGACCAGGTTAACACTAGATAATTATCCCGAGGGGGGCTGCACTAAAGAATATGTAAGAAAGCACATGCGTTCAATAGAAGGGGTTTTTTCTTGGATGGACTTACAGAAATATTTACATATGTAAGGGGTTTTTTAATTAACAAAGTGAAAATTTCCATACATAAGGGTTAGTTTTATTACAAAACTCCATACATAAGGGGCATATTTAATATACAAAAAAATAAGGGTATTTTTAAATACCCTTATTTTTAAATTCAAGGGGGTATTTTTAAATACCCCCTTGAATTCACGTGCTATAGGCAGTGTTTACATAGTGGACCCCCCAGGATAATCATGCATCTTATGATCTGAGACTCCTCTACGGAAGCAAAGCAATAACTGATCATCAGTTAGCCTTTCCCTCATCTTACTTCTTAAATTCAAGTTCTTCAGCCGAGAGACATAATCCTGCATTGACTCATTTTCCTTTTGCTCGATATTGTGGAGCAGCTGAGCCACAGGATTCCATCTATCACTGAAACGTACCCATATTATGTTCCGAGAAACATAATCCTGCATTGACGCATTTTCCTTTTGCTTAATATTGTGGAGCTGAGCCACAAGACTCCATCTATCACTGAAATGTACCCATATTATGTTCCATGATCTAACACAAAATTTCTCAAAACTTACAGAAAAATCACACATACTTTAGAAAACAAAGAGTTTTTCAATAAACCATAATCGTTTACAAATCCAAAGTAACAATAATATTCATCAATAAAAATCTCAAAATCAGAGAGAGAATCACCAACAAAAGATCTAGCCAATAGGGCCTTTCTCCGACACCTAACCACCATGCTGGATATTAAGTCTATCTCGCGTATGCCTCTAGTAAATCTCATCCACTCTGGGTTCGACCAAATGGCTCCCAGAGGGCGTAAATCATGTTCTTTGTGCGACGTTCCCTGTCTAAGGACAGTCGGCCCGAATATCAAAATATCTCTCTCTCTCTATCCTGCACAGAAAATCCTTAAGGCTCTGGAAGAAGCCCCCCCCAAAAATAGCCTACATGAATTAGTATATTATTTTGCACAAAATTATCAAAGATAGAAAATCCCTTCTAAAAAACATGAACCAAATGGAAAGTGGTGTTGGATTCGTTTTGCGAAAACCAGCCACCCTATGCACAATCTCCCAATTATCTGAACAAGGACTTTGTTCATCCTATGATGAACTAAATTTCTTTAATACGTCTCTCTTACAAATAAAGTTATCTACACCCTCATGTGAGGCCGTTATTGAAAATTAAGGGTTAATTTGGTGTTCGGGCCCCGTTTCGGGTGCTCATTGCTATTATATTTACTATGTAAACCCCCATATGAGTTTCCTCTAGGCTAAACTACTCATTATGACCCTCTTATACATTATCTAACATGGTTAAGTATAGCATAGAAATTGCCTACAAATGACACCACAAAACATGCATAAAAAGTCCCAAAATTGACCCTAAATTTGTGACCAAACTTAATCTTTTATGTCCTCTAAGTATTTTCTACTTTTCAAAATTAAATATAGATGCTAAAAATCTCCAAGTCAAATGGACCCAAAAATACATACATATGAGTACGTTACAGTCACCACTTCTAGCAAAGCTCGGTAATGAACACATTGCTTAGTCGAGTGAAACTGACTTTATATTCAAGTTTTAGTGTTCGATACCATTGGTGAGACTGCCCTTCTAGGGTCAGGGAAAAAGCATGTATCATGATTACGTCACTCACTGGCCCACATGTTTCACAGGTAGACTCAAAGACCTCTACATGTTGGATCGGGTCCTCCTCTCCCGAGAATTTTTTCACATATGTGGCTTCATTTGGGATGGTCTGGATTCTAAGGCAGTGCCTAGCTCCCTAACCATACCTTGGCCTATTTGTGCGGCCATATTCAGTAAATCCGCCCCCTTGTGTCATTGCATTTAGGTCTCCGTCCCCTTCTGTGACTGCATTTCGGTCTCCACCGTTAGGATCCACAATTGGCCTCTGAGGAGCTCTCACCCCTACTATATCATGTACTCTTCTTGGATATGTTCTTCTATTCAATTCGGGTCTATGGTTGGGTCCGGGTAATTCCTCATTGCATGGCTTATTATTAGCAGCCTCAGCCCACCTTTGTAGGATCACGAGTTCCATGCTCTGCAAAGAACATGGGATCTTTGTTCATTTCTTGTATATCCTCTCTTATATAGAGATGATCCTCACCTCTCCTACAGGTGCCCTAGGTAGATTGTCCTCCTCTTCTTGTGTTTCAAGGCTTTTGTCAGCCCTTGGTTCTTCATTGATGGATTCTAGAGTTGGTATCACTCCTATTATTCCCATCCACATGCTATGAGTGGCATTTCTAGATGTTTATGGTTCTTTGCCACGTGGTCAAAATGGATTCAAATCCTCCATTTCCCTTTGTTCTACCCTTTTTCTTTGTGTATTAAGCTCTTTTTTGCTTAATCTCAATAGCCCCAATTGTCATTCTGCCTCAGCCCACAAGGTATATAGCAATCGAGACATGAGACAAAGATGAATAATATACTTACTTGAGGAAAAATGAATAAGCAAATGTACCTGTAATATCTTGTGCTAATCATGTGTGTTTAGGCCATATAATTGTACCTCTCCTTTCTTTTTAGTCTTTGTGAAGGCACCCTTCAATGAATGCATTACTCCCACTAGTGTATGAAAAGAGGCAATCACATTTTTCACCTTATTGTGCTTCTTCTTGGTCAATATCCATGGTGTCTTTACCATGTTACAACTCTCACTTGTAGATTCCATCCTCAAACTATGTCGATGAAGATACAACAAGGTTATATGCTAGATGCATGTTGGTGTTGGAGATGTTAGATGGCTTGTAATGTCCCTTCTAAAATTGCATCCCAAGCCAAGCATCGTCATGCTCATCCCTCAGATTATGCAAGAGCATAAACTCTATTCTATCTCTTAGCCTCTCCTCGACAAAGATGCACTACCCTCCATGGTTGCTTATGCTACAATAATTGAAGAGAGAGAGAGGGAGAGGGAGAGAGACAGAGACAGAGAGAGAGAGAGGAATGAATAAGATGCAGGTCTAAGCACTGTAGATAGCTATTTTGCATTAGTTGGAACTTGCAACTATTGGATGACCTCCGTCTTCTTTTGATCGACCGCCAAACCATCCTTGGACACGTATTCACCCCGGATCCTCCATCTAGAAATACTCTGGAAATTGTCTGTCCTTGTGTTGTGGGGACAATGACTTTCGAGACTATTGCGTCCCAATCCAGTACCGGATGTGCTAGCCACTTCCAATCGATTTGTATATTGACTACTACCGGCTCAATTTCTGGTGTGTTGGGAAATTTAACCATCTTTTCCAATAACTGCTTCTAGTAATTTGGTACTAGGCTAGGCAGCTAGTCCAATGTGATGTTTAATTTCATCCGAGCTAAATCCTCCCACCGATCATAGGTGGGGTCATTTACTTAAGTGAGTGTATCCTGTAGACTTACATTTTGAATCTGGGGAGACCGTCTATCCGGGAATTGGTGCCTTGTTTGTACTATAGCTCGCAAGGTCTCGTTTCTCCAATGGTGCATCATCATGCGCCACCTTGCGTATTCCTTTTTATGAGATGTACTTTGATCGAGGTGCCATGGTCCACAACGCCTTCTTGCACTTTTTGTAGCATTGTCATCACCTTCTCAGACTTGCTCTATTGCTCTTACCATGCCGGGGCTTTACCCTTTGAGGTTGTAATCTCACCAATTGGTGTTAAACTAGACTTATGCTTGGACCTTGTTATTATGACCATAAGGGCCAGATCATCCTCAACCAGTTGATCCTATTCGATGACCACCACATTAGCTATTAGTTGTGGTGTCATTTACCTTTGTTGAGTAGTCTCCTGCTAATGACTCTACCATAAAGGGCAATCCATCTTGCAGTGCCCAAGGCGTTGGTAATAAAATACTAGTACCCACTAGGTGGAGAAATACCCCATCCCCATCCTGGAAACCATCCTGGTGGTAGAGGCTACAGAGCTGACAGAGCTAGTGCTACCATCTGAATTGGTATTATTGGCTAGATCGCTACCGCTAAGTGTGGGAGAGGTTTCCTTCTAGATTTTCTATTGTAATAGCAAGCATCTGTGGTGTGGACCATCATATCGTAGATAACACAGTACCGATCGGTGCAGCAATTTTGATTAAGGTGTCCTTCCTTCCCACATTTCACATAGAAAATATTTCGCCTTTGGTGTCGACCCTAGGGCTTCGAGCGCTTCCCCTTGGATTTTGGCCCAAGTTGCATGAGTTTATCTTCTATTGATTCTGTAGTTCTCTCGCTCTTTGAGGACTTGCACTTCGCTTCCAAATCGGAATAACTCTCCGAATCATCACCTACTTAGGTGGTAGCATTGTCTTCCTCACTATAAGATTCTAAATCGCTTTGCTATTTCTTCTTCTTCCACTTCTTAGTATTTTGTTTTGCCTTCACTGACAACGTGCGTTCTACTCGAACTGTTGCCATTACAAGATCATCAAACACGGTGTTGGCCGAATCCACTCACGCTAAGGCCTGTCATAATTTTTACTGAAGGCCTTTCACAAACCATTCCCCAGTGACCTCTAATGTCGGCAGAACAGTCGAGTGTCACCCAACTTCACAGTGTGTGAAAGCGGGCTACATAATCCTCCACCATGTTCTTTTTCTCGAAACGTTTCAAGGCACTCCAAAACTTTGGAGGTGGTCTTAGTAGTGCGGTAGCATAGGAGAAAGGCATCATAGAGGGCCACATATGTCAAAAAATGCGTATCCCCATAGTGCACACGCCAAGCACCCGCCTTAGATTCCAATGTTGATGCAAAAACATTACGTTTATATTCATTTGGTTGATTCTGGTTGCTATAAGTGTGCCATCGGCTTTCAAACATGACGACATAAGTATTTGGATCATCATACTTCTTCCCCCAAAAAATTGAGTACTTCATATGCGCTGGATAAGGAAGGGGTTGAGCTATACCAAGAAAAGGTGGAAATCTCTGTGGCTGTTGTGTAGAGTGTGACATAGAAAGTCGAGCTAATAGTACCCTAGTAGCCAAGAGATTGTCCGCGCCTAGGCATCTGCTTCGAGGACCAGAAAATCTTCATCCTTCACTGCATCTTAAAAGTCATCGCCGTCGAGGATGTCCTTCAAAGTGTCATATTGCTCACCTTCAGATGCCTTACTTGGAAACTGAAGTATGGTAGAGATCGATCATGCATCCTCCAGTTCCATGATCCAAAAAAAGAGAAGAAGCCTCCGGGTCCTTCATGGAAGAGAACCACCATCAATCTTGAAGAGGAGGAGGCACCAACACGCACGCTTCGTGGAGCTGCCCATTCCCCATGCAGTATGAGTATTGGCGTATTACATTGAGATGATCGTTCTTCTGGTATGTCATGAACACCACCAAACACCATCACCGAGAGATGCTAAGAAATCGTTTGCAAGGCGAAGAACACAAGACCACCATAGACGCCATGAACAACAAGATCACCAAAAGTGTTGCTGGGTAATCAACACTTAATGTTTTAACATTAACTACCTGAGACATCATATTGTATTACGATAATGCCTGATCATAGAGCATTGCCCATTTTGTATCCCGCAAGACTATGTTATAGGAATACAATGATGGATCTGAAGTGACACCTATGGATTGGAGCCCCCTTCGAGTCTGTTTCCACTTCCTTTGATGTGGGGAAGAATACTTGACCTCTCTTGGTGCCGCTTTCCTTATCCCTTCTAACCCTGGGGATCATCCCACTAATCCTCACTGTGTTATCATTCCTTGGGCCAGAAGGTTGGATTGGTGAATCTAGTATTAGATCGTGTCCTATGCTTGTTAATGGCTTATGCTCACAGATTGTGCTTCATCTTCTGTGCCGTACTGGAGACCAAAAGTCCCCTAGCCATCTCAAATATTCCATTGGATCTTCAAGAGAGAAGAGGGTTTTTCTTCCTCTCTCTGAAGCAAGGCTAGAGAATCTTAGCCCTTCTTCCATGGATTCCTCATTACTTGTTTCTATGGTGGTCAGATTCCTCCAAACTGAAACACTCAATTGAGTGCTTGCCGGGCGGCCTGAGCCAACCCTTTCTTGGTAGGAAGAATCTGGGTGATTTTATGCACTATCGTGAGGGAGTTTCTCGGACCTCAAGTGCATGAGAATGTGCTTTATTAGGCGAAATCACTACTTCAACCATTTCACCTGGTTTTTGCGTCGTCGAACTATTTTTTCTAGTCGTGAAATAGCATATCTCCATGAAACAGTAGACAATGGTTCACGTCGTGAAGTAGCAAGCAACATTTCACACTGTGATTATTTTTCGCGCTACGGCTATCGGTATTTCACGTTTCAAATCTTTAGCCCAAATTACTTTAATCTTTAGGGTACTCTCTTATCTCTAGTCTGACAACCCTTAATTCGTGAACTAGAAGTTTGTGAAAGGTTATTTCGTGAACTCCTAACACGTGAAGCGTTAGTATATGAAATGTTAAACCTTTGAAGTGGTTCACGTTGTGAAGTTGCAGACTGTAGTTCACGTCGTGAAGTAGTCACACCATGAGATGGAATGTTGTTCACATCGTGAAGTGTTTTGCTGCTATTTCATACGACAAGATTTTTATGTTTTGTTTGGTCATATGTTTCAGGATAAGGCACCCTATTCTTATTAAGGGAATCCTGAGATTCTTGGTGCTAATTGCAGAAAGTATTTCACGTCGTCGTGAAGTATCAAGTTATGGTTCACATCGTGAACGGTTTCTTGCATAATCATGTGTTTACAATCGCATCGATAGAAGATGGTTAGAGGGTGATTTCACTATCCAATTGATCCAGAGAGGTTGTGCTCACGCTGTAGGAATTGGTGGATGGAAAACATCAAAATTGAATGGAAAACTAAGTGTAGCTTTCATCTAGGTGCTACCAAGTACTCACCCACACTTCCAACACATGATTTTCACTACTATAATTCTTTCTCTATCGCTCAAACCTTATCTACACAATTTCTTCACAATGCACCTTCCAAATACAAAAGCAAGTGAATCTTGCATAATGGGAGCTGGAGCAGCTCAAGAGGATGGAAGAAACAATGGAGTTTTCCTAGAAACGATGCCAAAAATGTTATGCGCTACCGCACCTCGCAAGAGAGAACTCTACCCATTCATAAATCGGAAGAAGCAATAGACAACAACTATTGTTAGGTACTTACCAATGCTTCAGGCTCACATCCTTTGCGGCTCCCCAAGATCTCTTTTAGAAGCTCCACTCCTCCAATCTCCACCTCCACACTATCACCGCAGAGTCACTCTCACCACAATGCAAGGCAATCTACCTCTCTCACTCTTCCATACATGCATGCATATAAGAGTAACTTGCACTAGAGTACACTCTCACTCTCACTCTCTCTCACAAGACAAAGAAATATCTCTCATCGCATAAAGGGGGATTGCATTCTTTCATTTAAGATATTTCATTTTATACATCTGGCCCTTGTTGAAATATACAAGTGAATAGGGTGTGTGCGGGAACAAGTCCTTAGCAAGAGGCTATAAAAGAGAATCTGTAAATGACATAAATGACTTTAGGATTTAAATGAACTGTAAAGATCAACGTAAGATAAATTGACCATTACTCTCAAAAACTTAAAGTTTAACACCATGAGAGGAGATATGTATTGCAAAGACTCAATGAGAAATATCCACTTGACTCCAAAAATACTTCAAACAATGCGCGCACATCAAATTTTGAAGAGAAAACATAAACTTAAACACCACAAGAGGAGAGAGATATTGCAAAGACTCAATGAGATAATATTTCAAACAATGGACACATCAAATTTTGAAGAGAGAAACAAAATGCCATTCCTGAAACTTAATCTCCTGATACTGTATCATTACAAAATTGGGGTGAATGACACCGATAGCTCTACAAGAGGACGTTGTGCCCTCGTTGGGTCAGTATTTAGTGATCTAAAAAATTCAACTACTTGCAAAATTGATTTTCGCTCATCGCGATTAGGCAGAAACATCCAATTTTTGACTCTATGAATAATAGTATCCATGGTAACTTTGTCATAGGAACTATTATCCATCCACAACTCTTGTACTTTCTGCCAAAAGTCATATAAAGTTTGTAATAAATATCCCAAGGCAAAAACATCAGAGATGCAGGAGTGTATGCATCTGCCAAAAACGGATCATAAAGCTCCGGGGCTATCCACGGCCGTTTATTTCGCTCTCTGTCTGCGTAGGAGACCGCCTGTGCCACCTTCTCAGGGTTCTTGTCTGCTTCAAATACAAAATTGAGAGACACCCGTTTTTTGGGCGATCTCGGCAGTAACCCCCAATCGATAATACCTATGCGTGGCTTCAACTCTTTTGTAAAATCCAACACCACATTGAATGGATGTAGGTCAGTATGTACAATTCCTGCCAGATGTGTTGCCGCTAGGCCTTCCACCAGGGCATGCATAATATGTGGCATGGTTATTACTATTTGTTTTATTTTAGAAAGTTCTAGATGACTTAAAGGAATATTATCAGGCGGGGGTTGTCTCCATCCTCGATCCAAACGGAAAATTGCTCTGGTGAACTCACTGAATCTGAAGGGAACCTTCAGAAGAGTATCACCAAGCGAGCCGCCATTATAGTACGGAAAAATAGTGATCCAAGGAGATTCTTTTGTGAAGGCAATACACCTGACAATCGATGGGTGTAGAACTTGCATGCCCTGCTCTGCCTGGAAGCTCTCGAACTTGGCGCTGCCTTCTCCTTTGTAGTGCTTTCCGCAAAAAGTAATGTGCTCTGGCAAAAATGATATACCTTTAATTGTATACTCCTTTACTGTGCCAAAAACACTAGAGCCTATTGTTCGCCCTTCGAACAGAGCCTCGTGCGGGATGCCAATGAGGTGTGTGCACATAGAATTGTAGATGGTACGATTAATGACACCTGTACCACTTGCATCTGCCTGGCTGGACGTTGCAGCGACATCCTGGGCAATGCGCACTCTTTTGGGGAGGGACTCTGCATCCAACGCCTTCATGCGCTTGCTCTTGGCTCTTTGCTCGCTCCATACAACGTCCCATAACTGTAGACGTTGCATATTAGCTTCAGGCAGGGCAGCATCTCTAAGATCACTGCATGCTACATGCATGCTCCCCAAAATGGTTCGTGTTATATGTTGATGGTTGAAATCTGCTATCTTCTGTCTATCAAGCAACTCAGCGTTGCCTCCCGCTTCGAAGCCGATGCTGTGCATTTTCCCATATCTGGTCTATTAGATCTCGCATGAGTATCTCAGACTCATTGATCTTTTTGATGACATCATCAGCACATTGTGACACTGTGATGACTGCTTCAATGCAAATTGCTCGTAGAACGATTTTACGCTCTTCAGGGGGGGAAAGCATGTTGGTCGTCTTCGTAAATCTAGCAAATATCACTAAACACAAAAAAACAGAATATCAAACATTACTGAAATCAACATCAAGCAAACGTGAGAGAACAGCAACAAGTGTATCATTACTTATCAATGTTCAAACAAAAACGGAATATCAAATAATTTTAATGAACTCAACATCATCCAATACATCATCAAACGTGAGAGAACAGCAACAAGTGTATCATTACTTATCAATGATCAAACAAAAACAGAATATCAAACAATATTACTGAACTCAACATCATGCAATACATTATCGAACGTGAGACAACCGCAACAAGTGCATTATTACTTATCAAGTGTATACATTATCGAACGACAGAGAGAGAGAGAGAGGGAGGAAGAGAGAGAGGTGTGACAGATAGAGAGAGAGGGAACATTAGATGACATTTTTAATAGTTTTGTGAGTTCCTAAAGAGAGGAAAATAATGTTTTGTAATCCCAAAGCACTCCTCATCTACACACCTATCGTGATAGAGAGAGAGATGTGAAGTGTATCATGAGAGAGAGAGAGAGAGAGTTGTGAAGTGTATCATGAGAGAGAGAGAGAGAGAGAGAATTGTGAAGTGTATCATGAGAGAGAGAGAGAGAGAGAGAGAGAGGAGAGGAAGAGAGAGTTGTGACAGATAGAGAGAAGAAACATTACATGACATTTTTAATGTTTTTGTGAGTTCCTAAAGAGGAAAATAATGTACTGTTTTAATTTTTAAGTAAATAGAGGGAGAAAAAAGAAATTATTAGGAATTATGTATATTTTAAGAGAAAAAAAAGAAATCCTTATCTACACATCTATCGTGTTGTGAAGTGTATCATGAGAGAGAGAGAGAGAGAGAGAAAGAGTTGTGAAGTGTATCATGAGAGAGAGAGAGGGGGGTAGGAAGAGAGAGAGAGATTCATTTTTTCGAGTTACGAATCACGATATTATAAAATAAAACGTTTAGATAATATGATGTAAACTTTGATCCATGAAATACTCATGCCGCGTTAGCAACCAAGTATCGCATGGATCAAACATAATAAAAACAATACAAGTTAAATCAAACAAATTTATGACATTTTTTCGACCGCGTTAATGATCATATGCCGTAATATGCAAGCAAATTTACGACATTTTTTCGACCGCGTTAATGATCAAATGCCGCAATATGCAAAAAACAATTTATGCACTAGCGAACGACACCAACTTGCCGCGTTAACGACAAAATGCCGCCCGATTCTATGGGAATACGAATAGGATACGAACATACACTGGCCGCGTTACCGACTATATGCCCGCATTTGACAAAGGGAAGGGAAGGGAAGGTGACATCGCCATAATGATACTATGCTTGCCGCGTTACCGACTAGTACCGCTACGGCGTGCCATACTTACCATAGGACACAGACTAGCCGCGTTACCGACTAAGTGCCCCAAGGTAAGCACCATTCCGAAGAATGGCCTTACACACACACCTGTCGTGTGGCGGACCACCCACATCCTGCCGCGCATTGCGACAATGGGCGGCTGCCCGCACGAACACACACCCACACACACATCCCTCGTGTGGCAGACCACCCACATCCTGCCGCGCATTGCGACAGTGGGCGGCTGTCCGCACGAACACACACCCACATACACACACACACACACACACACACACACACAAGTTTCATTACCTGTGTATGCTGTCAGCAATGAACTCCCAAAGGGCCCCCCGGGCCCATATATATAGGAAATCGTACCCCGTCGGGCTGGATGACGACCCCGCCGGGACCCGCCGGGGTTTCATTTTTCCCGGCGGGACTGCCGGGTATAGCAAAAGCCCGGCGGGATTTTATCCGGTTACCAGGTCGCTTGCCACCGGCTTTTTTGGGAACATGTTAACATGTTAACATGTTAACATGTTAATAACATGTTAACACGTTATTAACAAAAAAAAATTTGTGATCACGTGAATATAAAATCATTGGTGCATTGGTTTTGGAGAAATCTATTTGATATTTCAGGGTCTAGTAAATGTCTAGTGGTGTGTAAACACTTTAGGTTAGAACACCCTCTTAATAAGAGAACATAAGATAGGGCCTTTGTTCATATATAAAGCATTATACATGCTTAAAGTATTATCGTAACATATAGTATGTGCAATCTCTCTCTCTCTCTCTCTCTCTCTCTCTCTCTCTCTCTCTGCACAAGATCTTCTCCTACACTCACGTCATGGATATCTTCCACCAACCATAGAATGAGTTGTCATCTTGTGAATACTAGCATGGTATTGGAGCCTTGATCCATGATTAGTGCCATTAATCACTTATCTTATTAGCAAAACCTTGTTTTCCCTTTTGTTGAGATATCAAGCTCAACTAGTGCTGTGACATTGATGACATACCAAGGTGTAGCTTCCTCACTTACACCACTAGCTAGGTTGGTGAGATTATAGGTAATATGCCGCCAATGGTTTATAGGCTATGTGATATCCACTTTGGTGTACTAGAGTTATGCATAGTTATAGCACTAGCTCATATAGTCAGGTTCACACAATAAAACGACTTTTGTATGTTATAGTAGGAGAGTATCTTTCCTTCTAATATGCACTCTTATCTCTTTATGTTATGGTTATAGAGAAGAGAATAGAAGAAAATGCATCCATCCATCTCTCTTCTGTGCTTATCTATTCTTGTGTGTGTGTGTGTGTTTGCTTTCAAGAAGCTGAGGCTCATCCTCTCGCCCACATTCTTTTCATGGTATCAAAGTGCTAGTTCATCTCAAGAGCTTAAGAGGTAGGCAAAGAAAGTAATGCTTCGTCTCTTTCCATTTGATTTGGAACAAAATCTATGTAGGTAGCTGTTAGGCAAGATCAACGTTAAGCAATCACAACAATAAGGTGTATGTCACAACTTGAGGCATCCTTCATGATGAAGCAAAAAATGGCATTATATTGTGTAGGGGAAATTGAATTTACCCACCAATCACCCATTCAAGACTATAAAGGCACTAAAGTTTAATGAAAAATAGAGAATCCAGTCCTAGGATCCACACGATTGGGTTTTAGCATGGATTGTGTTTAGAATTCTTAGGTAGAAGAATCCTAGAGTGGAACCCATTGGAATGAAGCCCGAAAACTCAATCTTCCATAGACTACAATATTGCAATAAGTTGAGAACTATTCACCTATTGGATTCTATGCTGTAATGCTCCTTGCATTATAAGCTTGAGGACTTGTAAGACTAGTACTTTGATTCTCCACCTAACAATATCCCAATAAACCCTAAACTCATGGTTATATAGGCCTAAGTAATGCATGAACTTCCAACTTAAGCCCCTTAACCTTTCATTAGCTAGACATTCCCTTTTCCTTGTCCAATACATCTTCAACTACCTCTAGAGGGGGGTGCCTACTTATGTGTCCCTTGGCCTTCCATTGTGTACCATCTACTTCTCTTTTTACTTTAACTTTAAGGCCTATTAAAACCATTGCTTAGGTATTTCCTATTTGAAATACCTTGAACCTTATTTATATGCAACCCATTAACCATGCTTAGGTATTTCCTATTTAAAATCCCTTGAACCTTATTTATATGCAACCTTTTACATATAAATAATCTTTCCCAGTCTTACCTTTCAGTGTTTCATGTCAGTATCATAACATTTTCTCCCCCTTGAAAGAAAAGTTTTCATCCTCGAAAACAAATTCAGGAAACCTTTTCTTTATGGAAGAATAGGTGGTTCTATAAAATCAACTATTTCTTCTTTTCCAATGATGTTATCATTGTTTTCCATCTTGCGTGTCAATCTACTAGCATGAAACACAAGATGTACTTTGGATCCTTGAGGTAAAGCTACATTTCTAATTTTTTTAAGTATTGTATAAGGACCAGAATACCTTGGAGTTAACTTTGGAACTTTTCTATTTTTTTAAGTTTCTACCTTTTTAGAAACCTTTACATAAACGAAATCACCTTCCTCAACATTAATTGGTCTACTTTTATCTCTCATACTTAATAGAACAATCCTTTGCCTTTTTAGAAACCTTTACATAAACAAAATCACCTTCCTCAACATTAATTGGTCTACTTTTATCTCTCATACTTAATAGAACAATCCTCTGCCTTTTAATGTTGCTTCTTGCAACGTTTAACATGTGTTGTATGTCTTTGAGAAAGTCTTTTACACTTGGCAAGTTTTCTTTTTGTAACCCAACTGCTATGGGTTCTCTAGTTTAAAACCCATACATTAACATAAATGGACCAAACAGGTAGCAGGATGTTTAGCACTATTATAAGCAAATTCTAATAATGGAAGATACTCATCTCAATTGTTTTGCTTATGATTAACATATGATCGAGGCATATCTTCTAGGACTTGATTAACCATTTATGTTTATCCCCCATCGCTTTGTGGATGTTCAGATGTACTTATACTAAGTTTGGTGTCCAACTTTTTGAACACTTCTTTCCAAAAATGACTTGTAAACTTTGTATCTCGATCACTTACTAGATCTGTTGTGACAATCAATAAAATTTATAGAGATGATGGATAAACATTCTCTCCAATTCTGGTGTTTTTACTTCTTTTTTAGTTGGAATAAATTGTACCAACTTGAATAACCTATCCACTACTACCCACACTAAATCATCACTACAACATGTCGGGGACATAACAATGTTCCAATAGAGTTTAGGCTTTTGAGATGTAAGAAAATTATGTCACTGCTTAGTTGCAAAGTAGTGTTGCTCGCTACTATTGAGCAACGATCGTAGTAGCAACAAATCTTTTTTGTTGTTTTGTTTCCTAGAAAAGTTGCTAAAGAAGCAAGAATAGTAGCAAAATTTCACTGCTATACTGTAATTTCGTTACTCTCAGCAGAGCGACAGTAGCGGTGAGATTTCACTGCTATTCTCAATGCATAGAATTCTAGAGATTTTTTTAGTACTAAATCTAAGTTATATATGTCACATACATACAAAAAATGATTATAGTTTTTAAAAAAACATCCATTAGAACCCTAGAGCCATGTTTCGAAAAAAAATAAAGATAGTTGAAAACTTTTGAGGGGAAACAATGTCAAGATCATGAATCTATCCCAGGGATTTAATATTCACGTGATCACAAGTTTTTTCTTGTTAATAACACATGTGAACATGTTAATAACATGTTTACATGATTACACGTTCACAAATGAGCAGGTTGCTGGTTACCTGGTAACTGGCCAAAATCTCATCGGGATTCAGAAAAAACCCGACGGGCCCGCCAGCCTTGATTCACGTGATTATGGCTGGAAGGATATGTATATATGATAATGAATATTTAGCTTGACTGTTCAGTGCCTTTCCTCTCTATCTGTGTCTTGATACTCTCTCTCTCTCTCTCTCTCATATATTTCTCTTGATCTACTTGATTGGTGGTAGCAGTTCAGTGAATGTGCAACAATGGATGCTTCTTTTGTTTGATCAATGATAATTAATGTGACACACTTGTTACGGCTGTTTTACCTATTTTAGTGTAAAGCGTAAATGGATAACATGTTGATGTATTGCTTGATGTTGTTTTCAATACTATTGTTTGATATTCTGTTTTTGTTCTGTATCTAAAGATATTTGCTAGATTTGCGATGGCCACCATGCTCTCCACCGAAGAGTGAAAGATCATCCTGCGAGCCATTCGCACAGAGGCAGTTATCATAGTGTCACAATGTTCAAAAGAAGCTGTCAGACAGACTAATGAGTTAGATATCCTCATGAGAGACCTCGTCGTGCAGATCTGGGAAAATGCACAGCGTCGTCTCAGATGCGAAGGCCATGCTGAATTGTGTGAAAGACGGAAGTTAGTCGACTTTGACTACCAGCACAGGATACACACTATCTTGGGGAGTATGCGTTCGGCATACGAGGATCTCAGAGATGCCACACCACCTTCTGCCGACTTACGCTGTCTACAACTATGGGACGCAACATGGAACGAGCAAAAGGTGAAGAGCAAACGTATGAGAGTTCTTTTTGCAGACACACTTCCCAAAAGAGTGCGCATCGCCCAAGATATAACCGCTGCACTGTCCAGACAACTGAATGTGACAGGGACGGGCGCAATCATGTGTACCATTTTCAACGAGCGATGTACACACCTTATCGGCGTTCCGCACGAGGCCTTGATAGAGGGGCAAACAATAGGGTCAGGAGCTTTTGGCACAGTGAAGGAGTATAAGGTCCAGGGCATCTCATATCTTCAAGAGCACGTTACTTTTTGTGGAAAGCTTTACAAGGGAGAAGGCAGCTCAAGATTTGAGAGCTTTCAGGTAGAGCAAGGCATGCAGGTTCTACACCCACCCATCGTGCGATGCATAGCCTTCACCAAGGAATCGCCATGGATCACTATTTTTCCGTTATGTAACGGTGGCTCGCTGGGTGACACGGTCTTGAAGGTTTCTTTCAGACACAGTGAGTTTACCAGAGCGATGTACCGCTTGGATCAGGGATGGAAAAAACCCCCGCCTATTGACATACAATTAAGCCAGGTGCAGCTCGCTCAGATAAAGGAGGTGGCTTTGAATATGCCTCACATTATGCATGCCCTGGTGGATGGCCTAGCAGCCACACACATGGCTAGCATCATTCACACTGACCTACATCCCTTCAATGTTTGCTAGATTTTACAAAGGATTTAAAAGCACGCATTGGTATCATTGACTGGGGCCTTCTGCTGAGAGCGCCCAAAAAGCGAGTATTGCTCAATTTTGTATTCGAAGCTAGTAAAAATCCAAAAAAGGTGGCAGAGGCTCAAGCTTATGCCGACAGGGAGCGGAACAAGCGACCATGGATAGCTCCACAGATTTTTGATCCTCTCTTGGAAGATGCATACACTCCTGCTAGCGATGTTTTTGCCTTGGGATATTTATTAGAGGTGTTATATGACTTTTGGAGGAAAGTGCAGGAGTTGTGGATGGGCGGCAGTACTCACGACAAAGCCACCATGGACACAATTATATATAAAGTTAGAAATTGGATGTGCTTGCCTAATTGTGATGAGAGAAAATCTCTCTTGCAAGTAGCAAAATTTTTTAGATCACTTAAGACTGAACCAGCAAGGGCGCAACGTCCGCTGGTGGAGCTTTCTGTATCATTTAATCCTATTATGTAATTGAACATGGTGTCCGCCTTACTTTGAAGAATGACCAATGTTTTCTAGTGTGTGCAATGTTTTGAAGTATTTTTATGTTAAGTGGATACTTTCCGAGTCTTTGCATTTCATCTTTCATCCCGTGGTGTTTAAAATTAAGTTTTTGAGGAATAATGATGAATTTGTCATACGTTTTATTTTATAGTTCATTAAAAGCCTAAAGTCATCTTTATTTGTCCTCTATTCGTGTAGACATGGGAGACGCACAAGCGAACGAGCGCCACGAGCTGGCTAAGAAGTCGTACGAGCGCATGAAATCCCTTGCACACGGACTGACTGCTCGTGAAGCGACTAGAACGGCGTGCCGGTTGTCAAAATGGGCAAACCCTTCTTATGCCCAATGGAAAGACATCAACAAACAAATAACCACAGATATGATTAAACAGATATGGCCATGGCCAGATAGCGAGATCAAGAAGGGAAGGTGGAAGGTGTCATGGTGCAATCAAGAAGACATCAGAAATAATGTCGAACGAATATTCTTAGAAGTGTACGGTCATCCTCTCCACACAATGCAGATGCTCCACTGTATTTTGCCAAGATGTTGTATGCCTAGTTTGTCCTGCAAACGCCTATGGACTTCGCTTCTAGAGAGGTCACTGTCAACACCCACGATTTGTGTGAAGAGATAGTGACCTTCACAAGAGAGGAGCTTGCTCTCATGGGGGAAGGGGTTGGGCTAGAGCTGAACGTGGTCAAAGACAACCTAGGGGCAAAGCTCACAGAGAAGGAGCAAGAAGCAGTGAGATTGTCAGGCCCAAACTCCCCCCCGCCTACAGAGAGGTTCAAGAGCAGCTCACCCGGCTTAGCGAAGATGTGCAAGGACTATCAGCACGTTTAAATCCTATGCGTCAAGGGAATCATCTTTCACATTTTTTGATGCATCCCGAGCTTGTGGGGCTGCTAGCGGTGCTACTAGTTCCTCCACCTCACAATGTCCCATGTGCTACAAACCACTCGACGATTGGAGCGGCCACTATGTTCTACCATGTGGCCACTACTATCACTTGATATGCTTGGTGAGACAGATGCAGAATGTGTCCACATGTGCATTGTGCGGCATAGCAATTAACCGTGGTATTTATGCTATGTTCGGTATGGCTAATGAATACAAACCACCGGGGTCACCCTCTGCTACTCCTAGTGTACTTCGCAATCTCTTTCAAGATGAAAGCTAAATGTACAAACACTTCTTGCGTAATGGCAATCTTTTTGTAATGACAAATTGTACTGACAAATTGTAATGACAAATTGAAATCTTTCATTTGAGTTGATAATTCATATAATGAACTTAATTTTAAGGAACTTCAAGTTCCTTCTTCCCCTATGTCAACATCGTGCTCTAAAATCCTTTCACTGTCTACTCTTCCATCTGCTTGATTGAGCTCATCCGAGTCAATGCTCAGATTATCTTCTATCTCAAGGCTAGTGCACAACGTAGGTCCAACCCAACGTCAAAGTGCTCGTCTTCTATATCATCATAATCGTACATCCATCTGGGCATATCTTCTTCATATTCTTCGCTTTCAATGTGTCGTAGGATTTTTTCATTGCAATACATGTAAACAAGTTTATCAGCTCGGTCTGTAAGAATTCGATTGCGAATAGTGCTGTGAATATATTTGTACATGCTCCAGTTTCTTTCTGAGCCTAAGTTCGAAGAACACTGGCCTAGAACCTTCATTGCAAGGTTGCGCAACAAGGCATAGTGCTCACCACCATTCATCATCCACCACATCCATGCACGTTGCTCTTTAGCCATTTGTTGAACAAGGGAGTTGGAAAATAAACCTTCTTTCAATCGAAAACAGGACATCTCTTTTATACATTTTACACGATCATCAACATTGTCATAAAAAGTGTTAACCACTGTGTAGAAATCCTGAACCACCTCAACGTCAGACATCAAATCCATATTCCAGTATTCAGGATCTAGCATATAAGCAGCACTGTGTAATGGTGTATACGCTCCAATCCATCTGGCATGGAAGTACTTCAATAGGACTTTTCTTTGTCGACTGGAGAATGGTACACGCCAATGCTTTTCAACCACCGAATGCTTTAATTTCTTAGGACACTCTAAACTCCGTTGGACAGTCCACCATTGCATCCATACTTTTCCAAGATTAGGCGCTCTTTGATCAAGATTTCGTATCGCATACATAATAGGCATCATTAAGTGGTATGCATCCATTACACTGTTCCACCAAGTTTTCTTCGTGAGCGCCATCTTTAAAACTTTGAAATTTTCTCTTTCACTCTTTCAGTCTGAGTGCTCTCCCAATCATGAAATGTCATACATGTAAATGTTTCACAAACTGCATCTTTGTTTCGAAGAAGAGACTCGAAAGTATAGAAGTGAGTGCAAAACCTGGTCTCCGCAGGGCTTTAACATACTGACATGCGAGGCCAAAAAATATCTAACACTCTCTGTCTCTTGAGCATAAATCTCACAAGCTTGCGAATAGTATCGAGGACGATTGAGACAAACCATTTGGTATCATCACTTTTATACCAAGCTTTCAATACAAGATTCAAACTATGAGTATTGCAGCCAGACGGGAAAACATGTGGATACTGCTACTTTAAGATTTTGGATGCATTCTTGCAATTTTTTGCATTGTCCATAACAATTTGGACTACATTTTTGGCACCCACTTCTTCTATCCACAGAGGCAATGATACCAGCAATATACGCCCGAGATTTTATTGCACCAGCCGAATCCATGGCACGCATAAAAGTCTCACCTCTAGGTGAAACAACCATTATATTAATTAATGGGTTTCTTTGTACATTGGACCATCCATCGCTGACTATACTACATCCAGAAAGCTCTATGTTGCTAAGAATTGTTCTATGTACACGTTCTTTCACTTGAGCATAGCATTTCTCCAATAGATCATTTTGCATAGCATGGTACGAAGGCGGTGAAAACCCTGATCCAAATTCACCGACACTCTAGTATAGGACAAAAGACCTTCTCTAAGACTCTAACATTGATCTAACATTGACAAAGCAAATCAAAGTTCTATGTTTGCCCAACACTCTAGTATAGGACAATAGAACCTTGTCTAATAAAGACTATATCAAATATCAAGAACCAATACAAGCCCCTAAGGAGGACTCTTGGCTCCATCAAACCATTTATAGAGCAGAATAAGGTAGACTACCTGTGCTGCTCGAACGCAAAGTTGAAGTGACTCCAACTTTGTCCCTAAATCTCCGTGAGTATTAGCTATGAACCACACTCTGCCCACAATTCAAAGAATTGAGGACTAGTGGCTCAGTAGCCTTAGGAGTGCCAACAAGGAAAGATAATAGCCCCTAAGAACCTCCCAAAAAGCCGGCTGAAGGGTGTCGGGTTCCTTTTATTAATAAGAAATATGCCCGCCGAGATTCTTTGTTTCCCGGTGGGCCCCGTCGGGAAACAAAGAATCCCGACGGGTTTACAGGAATAGTAAGTTTTGGCCTGTAAGAGATCAGTCTTGTGAATATATGTTGTGATCACATGTTTTAGAATGGTAATAACACGTTTTGTTAATGTGATCACGAATTTGTTAACGTGATCACAAATTTGTGAACACGTTTATGAAATCCCTGATCTATCCCATCTTGTAATAGATCCATATGTGTTGCTTCATCAATGTCTATATCTAATGGAATCTCAATGAAAAGATAGGGTTCCATATCAATATCATGATCATTATCTAATGAAGCATTGTCATGAGCGATAGTAGGTGACTCATCATCTGCTTCCGATTGATGTTTCTCATGCTCTTGACCGGCCTCCTCAAAATTGTTATCGTCAGCCTCAATATCTTGGTCTTAAAAGTTATGTTTTGAATGAGGAAAAACTTGTATAACGTACCACTACTTTGGATCGGTGTGAAACATAATCTAAAATCATAAAGCAAAGGGGTTACACTTTTATTATACTACATCAAGATTTACCGGTGATTGGTTGGGTTACTAACCTATTTGAAAGTGTTGAGGTAGTACAAAGTATCTTTCTCATCATTTCAAAACTTGGTGGAATCAATTTTTAAAAAAATGGATGTTTTTTCACGGTTGCTTGAGCACCTATATATATCACCTTGAACCATTTGACATCAAATATAAATAGACTAAATGCTTTAAAACCAACCTCAATAATATCTTGAATAGTTCCACAATAGTCAAATTTTTCTCTGCGACATTGGTATCATGTCTACTAGCTCGACTTTCTTGCTCAAAAGTTACCATCACACCACAATCAAATGTGTTTCTTTTAGAATCCACATGCTCCATGCAAAAGTGCCTTCCCTCTTCTCATATTGCATTATATAGTTTGTACTAACATTTAAAAAAGCATGACATTTAGTATTGTGCATTAAACAAGGTATATAGCAATCGAGACATGAGACAACGATGAATAATATACTTACTTGAGGAAAAATGAATAAGCAAATGTACCTGTAATATCTTGTGCTAATCATGTGTGTTGAGGCCATATAATTGTACCTCTCCTTTCTTTTTAGTCTTTGTGAAGGCACCCTTCAATGAATGCATTACTCCCACTAGTGTATGAAAAGAGGCAATCACATTTTTCACCTTATTGTGCTTCTTCTTGGTCAATATCCATGGTGTCTTTACCATGTTACCACTCTCACTTGTAGATTCCATCCTCAAACTATGTCGATGAAGATACAACAAGGTTATATGCTAGATGCATGTTGGTGTTGGAGATGTTAGATGGCTTGTAATGTCCCTTCTAAAATTGCATCCCAAGCCAAGCATCGTCATGCTCATCCCTCACATTATGCAAGAGCATAAACTCTATTCTATCTCTTAGCCTCTCCTCGACAAAGATGCACTACCCTCCATGGTTGCTTATGCTACAATAATTGAAGAGAGAGAGAGGGAGAGGGAGAGAGACAGAGACAGAGAGAGAGAGGAATGAATAAGATGCAGGTCTAAGCACTGTAGATAGCTATTTTGCATTAGTTGAAACTTGCAACTATTGGATGACCTCCGTCTTCTTTTGATCGACCGCCAAACCATCCTTGGACACGTATTCACCCCGGATCCTCCATCTAGAAATACTCTGGAAATTGTCTGTCCTTGTGTTGTGGGGACAATGACTTTCGAGACTATTGCGTCCCAATCCAGTACCGGATGTGCTAGCCACTTCCAATCGATTTGTATATTGACTACTACCGGCTCAATTTCTAGTGTGTTGGGAAATTTAACCATCTTTTCCAATAACTGCTTCTAGTAATTTGGTACTAGGCTAGGCAGCTAGTCCAATGTGATGTTTAATTTCATCCGATCTAAATCCTCCCACCGATCATAGGTGGGGTCATTTACTTAAGTGAGTGTATCCTGTAGACTTACATTTTGAATCTGGGGAGACCGTCTATCCGGGAATTGGTGCCTTGTCTGTACTGTAGCTCGCAAGGTCTCGTTTCTCCAATGGTGCATCATCATGCGCCACCTTGCGTATTCCTTTTTATGAGATGTACTTTGATCGAGGTGCCATGGTCCACAACGCCTTCTTGCACTTTTTGTAGCATTGTCATCACCTTCTCAGACTTGCTCTATTGCTCTTACCATGCCGGGGCTTTACCCTTTGAGGTTGTAATCTCACCAATTGGTTATGCTTGGACCTTGTTATTATGAACATAAGGGCCAGATCATCCTCAACCAGTTGATCCTATTCGATGACCACCACATTAGCTATTAGTTGTGGTGTCGTTTACCTTTGTTGAGTAGTCTCCTGCTAATGACTCTACCATAAAGGGCAATCCATCTTGCGGTGCCCAAGGCGTTGGTAATAAAATACTAGTACCCACTAGGTGGAGGAATACCCCATCCCCATCCTGGAAACCATCCTGGTGGTAGAGGCTACAGAGCTGACAGAGCTAGTGCTACCATCTGAATTGGTATTATTGGCTAGATCGCTACCGCCAAGTGTGGGAGAGGTTTCCTTCTAGATTTTCTATTGTAATAGCAAGCATCTGTGGTGTGGACCATCATATCATAGATAACACAGTACCGGTCGGTGCAGCAATTTTGATTAAGGTGTCCTTCCTTCCCACATTTCACATAGAAAATATTTCGCCTTTGGTGTCGACCCTAGGGCTTCGAGCGCTTCCCCTTGGATTTTGGCCCAAGTTGCATGAGTTTATCTTCTATTGATTCTGTAGTTCTCTCGCTCTTTGAGGACTTGCACTTCGCTTCCAAATCGGAATAACTCTCCGAATCATCACCTACTTAGGTGGTAGCATTGTCTTCCTCACTATAAGATTCTAAATCGCTTTGCTATTTCTTCTTCTTCCACTTCTTAGTATTTTGTTTTGCCTTCACTGACAACGTGCGTTCTACTCGAACTGTTGCCATTACAAGATCATCAAACACGGTGTTGGCCGAATCCACTCACGCTAAGGCCTGTCATAATTTTTACTGAAGGCCTTTCACAAACCATTCCCCAGTGACCTCTAATGTCGGCAGAACAGTCGAGTGTCACCCAACTTCACAGTGTGTGAAAGCGGGCTACATAATCCTCCACCATGTTCTTTTTCCCGAAACGTTTCAAGGCACTCCAAAACTTTGGAGGTGGTCTTAGTAGTGCAGTAGCATAGGAGAAAGGCATCATAGAGGGCCACATATGTCAAAAAATGCGTATCCCCATAGTGCACACGCCAAGCACCCGCCTTAGATTCCAATGTTGATGCAAAAACATTACGTTTATATTCATTTGGTTGATTCTGGTTGCTATAAGTGTGCCATCGGCTTTCAAACATGACGACATAAGTATTTGGATCATCATACTTCTTCCCCCAAAAAATTGAGTACTTCATATGCGCTGGATAAGGAAGGGGTTGAGCTATACCAAGAAAAGGTGGAAATCTCTGTGGCTGTTGTGTAGAGTGTGACATAGAAAGTCGAGCTAATAGTACCCTAGTAGCCAAGAGATTGTCCGCGCCTAGGCATCTGCTTCGAGGGCCAAAAAATCTTCATCCTTCACTGCATCTTAGAAGTCATCGCCATCGAGGATGTCCTTCAAAGTGTCATATTGCTCACCTTCAGATGCCTTACTTGGAAACTGAAGTATGGTAGAGATTGATCATGCATCCTCCAGTTCCATGATCCGAAAAGAAGCCTCCGGGTCCTTCATGGAAGAGAACCACCATCAATCTTGAAGAGGAGGAGGCCCATTCCCCATGCAGTATGAGTATTGGCGTATTACATTGAGATGATCGTTCTTGCTGGTATGTCATGAACACCACCAAACACCATCACCGAGAGATGCTAAGAAATCGTTTGCAAGGCGAAGAACACAAGACCACCATAGACGCCATGAACAACAAGATCACCAAAAGTGTTGCTGGGTAATCAACACTTAATGTTTTAACATTAACTACCTGAGACATCATATTGTATTACGATAATGCCTGATCATAGAGCATTGCCCATTTTGTATCCCACAAGACTATGTTATAGGAATACAATGATGGATCTGAAGTGACACCTATGGATTGGAGTAATATCCCTTTGATTAAATACTATAAATGGAAATAAAAATGGAATAACAACTCATACACTAGTACAGTGACCCTATATATATAATTGATCCCGTAGATACCCTGCAATCGTTCCTCCTCTATTGGGGACCTACCATTTTTCGAGCTAAAACCCACGACCTCCCGAGCTAAGGTATCACAAAAGAGGAGAAATTACTAACTTTTTGAAAAAAATCACATGATCCCCCCAACGTGTTTATCCAAGAAATATGGATATATTATTAATTTATATATTTTTTACATTCCAAGAAAGAAACATTGATATTATGTGATGGCTAGAAAACAAGCACAACTGAATATTAGGTGTTACATGTGAGAGTGGCATTGAGAGAGACTAGTGGATTTAAGATACTCGAATGTAGGAATATGTAAAGGAGATCACGTCCATGTAAGCGACTCCTCTCCATGCACTTAATCAAGTAGGAAGGACAAGGAGTTCATGGGTCTTTAAAGGGGGTCATCCCTAGACACATAGTAGGATAGACTTAAGTAATGTCGTTGAAAAACTATAAGAAATAGCTTTTAACTTATCTAATTGTGGATCTAGATCTTTATTTTTTAAAATTTTTATATTAAATATTTTTTTGTAAGATTTAACCCATTGCATGCACTCCAATGGCATTTTCCCTTCGATTTGAGTGGTTGGATGACTATATCTGGAAATTAGACGTGAGAATTATGGCAGTTTTGAAAAATTGTCCTCCCAAGTACTTTCACTAGTGAAAGTACTTGGGCTTGCTTTCTTTCGTATGCTATCATAAGTAAGAAAGTACTTGGGCTTGCTTTCTTTCATATGCTATCACAAGTAAGAAAGTAATTGGGCTTTCTTTCTTTCACACCAAGTCATCCTAGTTCATGTGCATGGGGAGGAGATCCTGCTATCTTAGGGTCTCCTCCTTAAGTACTTTCCCTAAGGAGAAAGTAGAGAGGAAAAGGAGGTCATGGTAATGTAATGGAGAACATAGACATGCTAGGGGCTCTTCCCTAGGTACTTTATAAAAGTAAATAAGGAGGATATGGTAGAGGTGACCATGCCAAGAAATTCTACTGAATATGTATCCTCGCTAACCCTTTTTTCTAGTCTGTTGTATAATTTATTGGTTAAATAGATGAATTAATGCATGTGGAAAATAATAGCTTGACATTTTTTACTTGGAGGTTTTAGCTCAGTAAATACACATACCCCCTTTGCTGTGGCCTCAGATATGGATTTGACAATCCGTTCCTAACTAACACCATATTCTTGGACTGTGTTGAAATCCACAAGAGTCTCTATGGATGTGTCGTACTCCCAATCATTTGTGAGAAGATATGGACCCATGATTTGCAAGCCTAGTTCTTTCCCCAAGGTAGACGCAATGTTATTGCTTGTGTCGAGATTGTCAGGCACTACTTGCACAGTCTTAGCTTTGGGACTCGTTTTGGGTGTATTGGGTTGTTTGGGTTACTAATTGTTGTTATGCTAATTGAAAAGTATATTCTTCATTTGCTCTAGTAGCCTAGATCAGCGCCTCTACCGCCCGCACTTCTTCTAATGTCCTACCATCGATATTCATAGTTGCAGTAGGTGCAACAGGAGCTAATGTCCTACCATCGATATTCATAGTTGCAGTAGGTGCAACAGGAGCTGTATGGACAGGGATATCAACATGAACGCTCCCTTGTTTCAACGATGTGTCTCTCTGGAGTGTTATGGGCTACTGCACCTGCTAAGAGAAATCTACCCATTCAAAATCAGAAGATGCAATAGACAATAACTATCGTTGGGTACTTACCAATGCTTCGATCTCACGTCCCTTGACGCTCCCCAAGATTGCTTTTGGAAGCTCCACTCCTCCAATCTCCACCTCCACGGTGTCACCGGAGAGTTGCTCTCACCATAATGCAAGGCAATCTACCTCTTACTCTTCCACACACACGCATGTATAGAAGAGGAACATGCACTAGAGTACACTCTCACTTTGTATCTCTCACTCACAAGACAAAGCAAGAGCTCTCATAGCACAAAGGGGGATTGTGTTCTTTCATTATGAGAAATTGCCTTTTATACATGTGGCCCTTATTCACACTTGGTCCCCCAAAACTTACTAACTAAGGCCTTGGGTGGCCAATATTTAAAAATGTATAAATTTTATAGTGCCTTTACATAACACTTATTAATGTGCTCAATTGTAGGAGCATCTTTGTTATTCCAAAATGGGACTAACATCTCGATTCTCCCCCTACCTGATGTAGGTTCTATTTTCGGAACCTTTACCTAGGTCGCGAATCATCTCTATAGAAGTTTCAGCGGGATTGAAGATTTTTAAGGGTTCTTTGGAATGCTGAGTGGGATGTCTAGAACTCGGTGTTGACCATGTCTTCGAACGTGACATGCATGTTACCCAAAACACACCTTAGGTGATAATAGTAAAGCATCATGTCTCTCTGAGCTGCGCATCTACTCATGTAAGGGAATAGCTGCATTGCTTCAAAGTTGGGCATCTATTCATGTCAGCGGGAAAAGCTGCTTTGCTTCACGTCTCTCTCAGTTGGGCATCTATTCATATTTGTGCCATGCTCGTAATCCATGTGAGCAATTGCTATGATTGACTTGTTATATCCTGGAATCTGAAAGGCCAGAAGTGAGGGAAGTTGTAGTAGACATGAGAATCCCATTTCTTAGCTTCGTGGAATTGGAGTGGACTCAGACACCTTTCGGTTGGCATGAATAAGGGATTCACTCTCTATGTTAGTGGGGAGAACTGGTACTTATAACTATATTTTGGGACTATTAGATACTCCTTGTGCCATTTTGATTGTATGCCAAAATCCACCATGCGAGGGTTGGTATCATATCTATTTAGATTGCCGTATAGCCTCCCCTTGTATGCACTGGGCTTTGTTTGCACCATCTGTGGAAACAATAGCTAATCATGAATGTGACAATTTGTATCTCTAGCAGATAAACCAAATGTGGATTGGTCAGCTTGGTGTGATGAGCCACATTCTCCCACAATGTCCCCTCTCCTCCCATTGGTAAAAGCTTTTCTAATTCTAGCATTGGGGTTTGGAGAGGGTATGGAACATAAGGTTTACTTTGTGACTCCATGTTGGAGTATGCATGCGGTAGGATCCTTTTGGTAGGCCCAAATGGTGTGATTTGCATCAGCACCTTGAACATGAGTTTCGGTTTCAAGAGTGGTTTACCGCGCGGATGAAACCCTCGTATTGTACAACTGACAAAGACTCAAGAATATTTGCATCACTAAAAGCTTGGATATCATCCTAAGGGTGATGGTCACGTATGTCATTGATCATCCTTGGTGGAGATAGATTTGGTGCGGAATCTCCTCAAGGGGCGAGAGTGTTAGTGGAAAATCAACGGGGATAGAAGAGAAGCCAGAGAAGATACAATCGACCTCAGTTTTGTTAGTAGGAGATACATTAGGAGAGGGATTTAATAACTTACAAGAAATGGAAGAGAACACTAGATAAAAAGATGAGGAGATTCTTGGTGTTTCTTCTTGACCCTCTCTAGAGCTTGGGGGTGGTAGGTTGGTCTTGTTAGTTTTCATAAATTCTTCGAGGTCAATTATATCATTGGTGGTTATATTAGGATATTCTATATGCTCTTTATCAAAATTATAAATCACATTAGTGAGCATAACCTCCAAATGCTTATGGATATTTTGATAAAGTTTTATAATACCAAAAGGATGATATAATGTGGATTCTTAGAGGTTTAGATGCTGATGTGTATTATATACTCAGTCCAGCCATGGCTATAACCCATTGGTAACTTCATGCAACCACCTTGTATTTGGCCGTTGCAGCACCCGACACCAACTAAAAAGGTTTAACACTATGGGATGTAAGGAAAAAAATAAAATATCAGCTGGGTCAGTTAGAACTATATCCCTCCATAGGATTCCCATTATTATGGTTGGGTCTTCATCCCTTTCTGTATTATGGTTGGGTCTTCATCCCTTTCTGTATTATGATGAATTAGGATTAGGTCTTGTAAACAATCCTAAAATGGGATTGATCATGGTGATAGACATAGATTAAGCAACATAATTAAGGTGGATTAAACCACACTAAGAACTCCATAAGAGAGAGAGAGAGAGAATGCACACTCAACACTCAATTATATTTGCTCTCTCAAGTGAACCATACAATGATATAGGATTTCTAGACTTATACCACTTTACATGTCATCATCCATGTGGCACTTCCTTTTACACTCTTTTGGTCAACACCACACACCATTCAATATTACATGTGGCATTCCTATCTTGCCACAATATCTTGGACCTCTAGGGTGCTTTCCCGTATACACACAACACGGTGATTACATCTCTCAACACCCCCTCTTAATCAAGGTGTTCCACAACTCACCCATCACCCATATCAATGTAGCATTGCACAACCCCAATTGCTACCTCTCAACACTCCCTCTCAATGATACATTAGAGTGTCCATCAAACAAACATGTATGCGCATGTCTACCATCTTAGACACCAAGTCCTTTTTGAGCCAACTCGCTCATAGAGCAAAACCATTGAGTTTGATTTGAACATAGAAGTTCGGGTGGGAACCAACCCATGCACATGCAACTCACACGTGCATCGTTCATGCACACATCAGGCGACAACCATTTTTAGCTTCTAGGTGAGCTGGGGTAGGGCAACCCTCATATACCATGGGTGATTACAAAAAAACTCCTTGTTTTGAGCATGCAGGCTCGGGCACGATTAGCCATCTCATAATCGTGGGTGAAAAAAATACAATCATTTTGGCCGAAGCCGGTGGGCAGGACACCCATTACGTGCATGTTCTTGAATACACGAAAGAATATTCGGGCAATGTGTGTGAATAGTCATTTACAAATTTAAGTGAACTTCATCAGACAAGGTCTATACCATGTGAATGAACCCTTAGCTCCCTTAAAGTGTTTAAATTAAAGGAATATATATATTTTTGTTAAAAAAATCCATCCATGAATGCACACGATAGGCGCGCTTAGCTGGATTTCTATCTCATTTGCCTATGCGACATCTGCCTACGTGACATCTGCGTGTCTACAACTGCTCCACTTGAAGCTTTGGGACCCAGTGTGGTCTTCTTATCCAACACTGTTTTCTTGTTGTACCACAGCTTCCTTGGCAACAAGTTCAGGCGACTACCTGCTGCGCAATATCTCCAAGCGTTTCTTACTACTGCACCTCTACACCTAGCTTGCTCCTGTGCTGCCTGGCGCTGAAGGCATTTGCTTGTCTCCTCTTCTCTCAAGGCGGCTGTCTACTTTTATAGCCTGCATTAATCAATGGCTGACCTTCCTCAGCGTTTTGGGCACTATCACTTTACCCGAAAACAGTAGCCAGCTGCTTTGTACTTCTCTATGCTTCGGTGATGGTTGCGCTTTCTCACTTTGTCTCTGCGCTTTGTACTTTGCCGCATGTTCTTCAAAGGCAGATTGCATGTCTTCTACCTTCATTGTCTATATTGGACAAATCGAGGATGGGCACATCTGATGCGCTCCGTGTGGATGCTGGTGGTTGTCCTTTGTTATCCCATCACCTGCTATTGAGGGTCTCTCAGATTTCGATCTAACGTACTGAGAAGGGATGATTTTAAGGCTGCTCTCTGCAAGCAGCTGCACTCTCTGCATTGGATCAGGCCAATTTATATCATTGAATTCCTAGATGATCTACTATGCAAACTGATTTTTGCAGTAGACTTGTGTGCAGCCACCTTATACACGTGTGGCGTATGCTGCATTACTTTGCAACATTTTTTGTAGCCACCTTTGAGTTAATTCTCTCTATTGATATCCTCTACATAATAAGAACATGGTGCATAAACCGTGCACCTACACTACTTGAGCATTCTCCCTTGCCTTCAATTAGGCATACATGTCTTCATTGCTTAATGTTTGAGCTTGCTTCTTCTACCGCCTTCCATTCGTAGTAGGCATTGTATTTGGTTACATCTTCCTAAGCTCCATATGCAGCTCCTGCATGTTGTAATCATGCCATCTTGTTTGTGCCACTTAGGAACCATCTTCATGGTCTTATCCATGAGCTCTCACTTGAGCTCCATTATGTGCATGCTTCTCTTGCATACACCATCTTCAAGGTTTTTTCTTCTTCATGGATTTCTTGCAAGAAACCCGAGATGCATAATCTTGTGAAAGCCAACTTGCTTTTACCTCTATTGCCCTTCTTCCATGAGCAATTCTGTGAGCCATGACCTTCTAACATGCTCCAAATTGAGCTTCAGCCAGCCCCACTTGCCATTGACACAAACAAGCATGCACCTTCAATACGCTCCTTGCCCAAAATTCAAGAGCCATGGGATTCACAAATCCTACACATAGCAACCCTTCTCAAATATGAACATTCCTCCATGTTCAAATACCAAATTAGAGGCAAAGTCACCAAAAATACCTTCTCAAATCTCCTTGACAGCTTTCTTGTTGACACCGAAGACTCCATAGCCACCATACTTGCTAAAAACTCCATTTTTAGCTTCCATGATGAATGAGCAGTCTCTCCATGTTGCAAAACTCCCATTTGCAACTCTCTCGGGCAAGTTCTCTGCAACCTCCTTGTTGCAAATTTCCTGTCAAACTTGAGAATGGCAGCTCCAAATCTCTCTCAAATCCTCACAAATGCAAATCCAAATGATACTACGAGTGTGCATAAATGTTTTTTTCATAATAACGAAAAATAATGCTTAATCAAAGAACTCATAACCAAGAAAAACTATACGTAAATATTCACCACCCAAGCTCTGATACCACGTAAACAACCCTAAAATGGGATTGTTCATGGTGATAGACATAGATTGGGCAACATAATTAAGGTGGACTCCATAAGAGAGAGGGAGAGAATGCACACTCAACACTCAATTCTATTTGCTCTCTCAAGTGAACCATACAATGATATAGGCTTTCTAGCCTTATCCCACTTTACATGTCATCATCCATGTGACACTCCCTTTTCCACTCCTTTGGTCAACACTCGCACACCATTCAATATTATATGTGGAATTCATGTGGAATTCCTATCTTGCCACACTATCTTCAGCCTCTAGGGTGCTTTCCCATATACACACAGCACCGTGATTACATCTCTCAATAGGTCTCCTAGACTGAGGTCTTTAGTTAAGTTAAATTTTCTTTGAATAAGATAGAGGGTTAGTGTAGATGTGACGATCCTGAATCTAACCATATCTTAATCATGTAACTTAATCTAAGAAAACATTAAATTCACTTAATCTTGCTATTTCTACATAGCAATACAGTCAAATCAACCTTCTCAAATAGCAAACAAGCATGCATGCCATATCTAAGGTTCTTATCACATAAGAAAAGAATCATGTAATCTCAAACAAACATTCATATGTTATAAATCTCTATCAATTACAACATAGCATCTCAATCAATCACAATGTATGTGTCTATCTCAAGATTCTATCATCATCACCATGCTCGATAACATGGTTAGTCATAATGACCAAAATCCAACCAATCTAGAGCTTTCTCCGATCCTCGTCCACCCAACCTCCACACTGGACATCACGGCTATCTTGAGTATGCCTCTGTTTGAATCTCATCCTCTCTGGGTTCTACCACATGGCTCCCAGAGGGCATAAATATCGTTCTCTATCCGGCGTTCCCCTGTCTAAGGACGGCTGGCTCGAATCTCAAAATCTCATGTTGAGTCTCATCATACACATGCATATCAATCAGTCATACGCGTGCATATCAATCATTCACCTCAAACCAAAGCAATCATAACTCATACATATCATCTCACACTTATCTCTAGTCCATAATATTTCAAGGCATGCATATTCAAATCAATCAGAATCAATTTCAAGGCATGCATATTCAAATCAATCAGAATCAATTTCAAGTATAAAACAAGCTTTTAATTTAAACAGTCTTTAACTTCTCTTTATCTTTTAAGTCACATGGAAATCCTTGTTTTTAACATAATCAATTATCATGTTCTAACGAGCAAGGTCATCTCTAGTCACTATAGCTAATTCTTTACTATGCTTATGCGTTAGTCCATCCGGTCTATATAGATAAGATAGTCAATCTTGATAGCAACTTCTAAGGCAAAGCCTAATAACTAGTCTCTTTGGAAAAGTAATATCTTTCAATCTATTTAGAATTAGAGAAAAGTCAAAACTTCAAGTTTTAGCACTTCTAATGCTCTATAAATCATGTCTCAGTGATGGTTCTCTAAAAATGAGTTCTAAGGTCTCTTTGAGAGCATTCAAAATGGCCAAAGTTATGTTTTTAGCATAAAGCTGTCAAAAACTACCAAGTGCCCCACTTTGCAATCAAATAACTCAAAAACAAAAGGGATTTACCTTTCTAGCATCTCATACACTCTTGTAGAGTTTTCTATCATCTAAAACTTTTGTGTTTATGTAAATCTCTGATTTTAATAACATGGAAAGATAAATGCTTCGCAAAACAGCCCCTAATGAAGGTTATACCTAAAATCTAGTCACAAAACTAGTCAAATATTCTATCTTCTAACTCTTTAAAGTGTTTATTCTATGGTTCTGACTAAGGCAATCAACAATAGTTCTTTGCGGGACCACCCCCTTCTCCTCTTCTCGCGTGTTTTCCCATAGTTGCTATGGTTAAGCGTGCCATACATTGACTCAAATTCTCCCATATACATGCTTATCAATATATTTATTTAATCTCAAAAGAATTTGAAGAAAAATAATAGAAAGAGTGTTTGTGTACTTCCCTGATATATTTGCTGATGTCTTGATCGATTGGAATCCATGTCTACTCTCCAGAAGTTATGGAAGAGCTGCTTGTAGATTTGGCAAGCCTCTCAAATCTGCTGTCAGGGTTGCAATCTGCAAAAACAGGTATAACTTCACGCACAATTATCAAATACTAGGCATGTGGTAGTTACATTACGAGAACATATGGGGTCTACAACCCAACGCGGCCGGAATCACCAAAATCAACTGATTGTGAAAGTCAACTCCAAAAATAGGTCACGTTTTATTTTTTATCAAATTTCGATTTGCATGTCCATCTACATACTTAAAGGCTTTCTTTGAGTATACTGAATAATTGAAAACTCAATCTTGAATTTTCACTTAATTTTAACACTTAGAATCTTTACTGCTGAATGAAAAACCACTAAAAATGTGCTGGAACTCATTACTGAAATTTGTAGCATCCAAAACTTAGCATTATCTTTAATCATAACTTGGTTAATCTTGGAGGTATGTTACAGTAGATAAAAACAATATTAGAGTCTAAGGAGGGGCTCAAGGAGTTACCGGCAACAAACCTATCTCCGAGGAGCATTCGATGAGTTGGTGTAATTCATCTGGTTGATCCGTTCTTTGAGATCTTTGTTGGAGGGTGAGCTGGCATTGTAGATCCTGTATTCTGAAGTCTTTGGTGGTGAGTAGTGTGGAGATGGCTGCTTCTTGCACATCTCGAGTGGAAGCCAGCTCTACATATCTTCTTCCAGCTTCATTCGTTTGCAATCCTGGATGCTGTGTCTTGAACATTAGCCTCTACCAATCCTCTCCCAAGCTTTGGCTGCTAGTTAACTACTGGTGTACATGCTCAAGCACCTATTGATGGCTTACCAGCATCTGATCTATCTCCAATGACTTTGCAGTGCACCTCATTGAGGGCCTTTAGTTTCTCAGCATGGGATTTGCTCAGTTGTTCTCTTTCTGTTTAAAGGCTTACCACTCTCTGTTCTTCTTTAGAAATGGCTTTAGTGAGTGTTTTGATATGCCCTCTATATCCATCTTCCTTTGCTTGGAATGTGGCATGTGCTTCCTCTAGTTGTTGCACTTTCTCCTTGGTATATGCCACTTCCTTTTTCAATTGTACCTTGGCTAGTTCTAATATTGTCTTGAGTTTATCATTCTCTTTGGTGGTACGGACTATGGTTTTGCTGATTGGTATGTTCTTTCCCTCTAAGGTCTGGACCCTTGCCTCCTGTTCCTCGGTTGCCCTTTCAACTCTTTAGTATCACTTCCCTATGTGTGGCATCTGCTGCGCAATGGCTATTTGCTCCTTAAGTGCTTTCACTTGGTCAATGAAATCTTGGACTTGTTGCCCTTTCAACTCTTTAGTATCACTTCCCTATGTGTGGCATCTGCCGCGCAATGGCTATTTGCTCCTTAAGTGCTTTCACTTGGTCAATGGACTCTTGGACTTGTTTCCATGGTGCGACATTCCTGTCATGGAGCATGTGAGTAGTAAGCAAGTGACTTCTCGACATAACCTTTGCTCTTGGGTCTAAATATATGTACTTGTGGAGGCCAAGCCTTATATTTGGTGCACCAACAGCATGTCGAGGCCTTCCATGGTCTCTTCAAGAAAGTGATTAGCATCGAGATTATGCAAGCAGGATCCTTCTTCTATTGTGACCTCGGCTTCCATTCACTTTCACTTACTGGGACTTGGGCTCTTGTCAGTTCTCTTCCTCTTCGTCGCAGCCATTTGAGCTTCTTAAGTTTCTGGTTGTGCTAAGGTGGCCTCTTCATTCCTTTTGCCCTCATCCATTTGTGGTAATTGGTGTGCTATTGGTGCCTGTGTTCCACCAATCTCTGTGTGGAGGTGGGATTATAGAGTTGAGGAGTGGTGAAAGGTTTGTGAATACCATATGACCAGGGTCGGAAGGTGGTGTGTGCTATCTTGACTCATGAACAAAACTTGCTGTCAAGCTGATATTCTATTTTTCTTTTGCTTCCTATTGTTTGAGTACTTGTTGAAAGAACATGATGTCTTGGGCTACCTCTTCTTCCATACACTACATTTCTGATTCTAATTTTGTAGGAGGCTTCCCCACATCGTTTTGCCTTTATTGAATTTTTACCACCTTTCATCTCTTGAATTAGCTTCTTCGTCTCCTTTAGGACTACCTATCCCTACTGTAGCTCTTTTGAAATGAGGGTAGAGAGCTCCATGGATCCTTCAACTTGAGCTACCCCTACCTCTTTGATTGCCATGGGGAATGGGAAGATTCACTGCAGGGCTAAGTACTTTGGTTACGAGATATGGATTACACACCTTGGATTGGTGTGAATTGAGGTAATTCTCCATTTTGCGGTGGATATGTCAAGCCTAGGCCTTTTAATTTTCCTCATGGGCTTTTGCTATGCGATTGAGAGGGACCCTGCTATATTTGTCCAGCTTGCAAGAGAATTGACATTTCTCAACAAGATTTCTCATCTACTTCATCCCCTATATTCTCATATTGTGCTCCATTCAAGTTAAAGGAAACCCTCTTCAGCATGTCCTCCATGGGAATCTGATCGATTGTATGGAGATGGGTAGGTATGGGGGGAGGTAATTACACAGGTTCTTGTATCATTTCCTTTGTGATGAGGACCTGCTTAGTGGGGCTATCTGCCTTTGTAACTGCACCCCTCTTGGTGTTTCTATCATAAGTCTTCAGAAATTCCGCACATAGTGTTGGGTGGATGTGGTGCGGGAGAGGACCTCTACCATTCTGCCTAGTCCTACATTCTCCATCTTGTTCTTGAGACCTATATCTTCTAATATCTTCAAACATTCCGATTGTGATACAAGAACATAATTTTCTCGTCGTTCGTGAGCTCTTTGAATGTCTTTGTGGATGACAGTACCTTGGACTATCTGTGCAGATGGCCCAAGCTAAGTTAGCTTAGTGTCATGTGGTGCTCTCTTCCTCTTTTCCGTTGGTGGCCCTGTGGTACTGGCCTGAGTTACCATCAGGTACCCCTCAACCTCTCATTTGAAAGTAGCGGAGGAGACCATCTGTAATATGTGAAAAAAACATTAGTCATTGTGACTGGTAGGAGCTCGCGGTCCTCCTTTTTCTTTTCTTTTTTTGGTATGCATTTGTTTAGTGATTTTTATGCATGGGTGTATGATGGGAAGAGTGTTAGTGTGGTAAGCAATGAATCAAGAAGGGATGTTAGTGTTTGTTAGGGATTAGTCCTAATCCGTGAAGTAGCATGCCAGGAATGAATTAGTTTTGTGTGAAAGGTTAATCCGTGAGTTTTTAACCCATGAAGGGTTAGCACATGGAAGATTAGTTTGTGAAGTGTTAACACATGAAGGGCTTAAGCCGTGAAAGGCTTAACCCGTGAAGGGCTTAAGCCATGAAAGGCTTAACCCGTGAAGTAGCAGTTTGTTAATTTGTGAAATAGTAGTGTGTGTTGTGATTATCAGTGTTTAATAATTGTTGATGGGTAGCAACTAGTGTATTCTTCTCAAACCCAAGAATTTCAGTTGACTCCGTGACATAGCTGCCTTTTTTCCCTTATTCAATGGACTCCATAATGGCACGGTGATGGTGTCCTTGCCATCATTGAGTTGTACTTCTCATTTTTCCCATTGGATGTGACAGTTATTGTTGGTGCAAATCCAGGATCATCTAAGAAGCATTTCCTCTTCCATGGTTTATACAAGCATAAAAAACACCTTTCCTTGAGATGTTTATATTCAAAAGTCTTATTGTTTGTGAAACAGGTGGATGCACACTGTGAACCTGTGCATTAGTTTCCCCTAGCGGGGTTTGTTTAAGGCTACCCATGTCTCATAGGAAATCAAGTTATGACTTGACCCCATATCAATTAGTGTGATGCTTGTCATGTGACCCTCCTTTGTAGAGACTTTAGTGTGATTCTTATCTTGTAACCCTTCTTTGTAGAGACTTTAGTGTGATTCTTATATGGTAACCCTTCTTTGTAGAGACTTTTAAACTAAGTCGTGCAGGTTCAATATCAAGCTATGACTTGACCCCATATCAATTAGTGTGATGCTTGTCATGTGACCCTCCTTTGTAGAGACTTTAGTGTGATTCTTATCCTGTAACCCTCCTTTTGTAGATACTTTTAAACTAAGTTGTGCAGGTTCAATATCCAAGTCATTCTTGTCGAGCAAGGTGAGTGAAACCATGTTGACATGTAGCATTCTCCCTTGGAGTCTTTGTTTTTTTTTGGCTTTCCTCGCCTTGGATTACTCTTGATCTTGTTTGATCTTTTCCTTGAATAGCTCTTTCTTTTGTTTTAGGAGATGCTCTTGTGTGAGAATTTCTTTGGTTAGGGGTCCATAATATTTCTTAAGTTTGGTTCTGTTGATATACCCTTCCATTTCCACCCCTTCAATAGTTTCAATTCAGACTGATACTTGAGGGGTGATTTTGGACACTCTAAAAGGTCCTAAACCTATGTATTTTAATTTCTTTTTCTTGGTGCTTCCCACATCATACATGAGGACGAGGTCCCCCATTTCTAGTTCTTTGTTTTTCAGGTATGGTCAAACCAGTCTTTTCTCTGTAGTTTTTCAACCATAAGCCCATGTGATGCAATTAGTTGGGTTTCATCAAGTTTTTCCAAGTCAACCAACCTCTTGGCTAACACATTTTCAGTGAGCCTTTCATGTACGACAATTCATAGGCTTAGAACTAAAAATTGTTAATTTTGCAGCAATGTGATGAGCTATGCTGGATCAAATGCAAGAATCAATATAATTAGCAGTGATTAGATAATGATTAAGATTAGATTAGTGAGAATTAATCTAATAGGATAATGTAGGCATGGATACTCAAAAACCAACAAAATCTCGTTAGGCCAATGCCTTAATTTATAGGTTATATCTCCATAAGATGCCAAGCATCTAATCCCACTGATTTCTCCTTGATTTGTGCCACCTCCCCTACATCTGGGGCACCTTTTCCTAGAATCTTTCTACACCCCTATATTCACTCATGCTACCCTTGATTCTCATTAGATTCCTCTCACCTTTTCATTGCTACCCCCTTGATTACAGACTCCCTTTTACAATCTCTTGCTACTAAGGGCTTATTCCCGCACACACCCATTCACTTGCATATTTCAACACCTCCCCTCAAGTGAATAACTCTAGCACACCTACACCCTATACCAAGTTTCCCTCTTACTTGGTAGCCTCCTGACCAGTGCCTCAAGTCCCTAACTCATAGTCCTTGACACTCTCTCTTTATGTGTCCAAGGCTACTACAAGTGCCCGTGACCTTGACTAAAGTGCTCACACATACATCTACCACATGGCCACCTACATCATCGATGGCTCTTAGAGGTGGTTTTACTCTATTGGGGCAGGTTATATTGGGTTGTGGCGTTTCTCTCTCTTTCTCTTTCAAAAAAGATATCCTGACTCCTCTTCCTTAGGAGTCTCCATGAAGTTTGCTGAATGTCGATCCTCCTTCATTTGGTTTTTGCTGTAGCAATCTCTAGCCATATGTCATGGCTTCCCACAGTTGTGGCAAGATAAGGTCCTTCCTCCTCCCCTTCCTCTTCCTCGTCATCTTCGTGAGAGTCCGTCTCGGGTGTAGAATGCTTCAATGCTCTCTCCTCTTCAGTTGTTGGGTCCAACCCTTTCTTCTCTTTGACCTTGTTTTCTTGCTCTAGTAGAGCTCCTTCTATCTCATGCAGCTTCAATTCTCGTATATTTTTTAAGGTTGCAACAATGTTCCCATAATCTCCTTTGTCCACACTCTTCAGAAGGACTGCTAGTGTCTCATCATCCTCTACCTTCTTACCAATGGTTGTCAGCTATTGCTTAATGCTTTTGTATTTGTTCAAGTGTGTGGATAGAGGTTCACTTTCCTTCATATCAAGTTTGTAGAATTGCACTAGTAGATTTATCTTTGATTTTTTTTCTTGAGTGCCAAATAATTTGGTAAGTTCATCCCATGCATCTTTAGCCCGTTGTATCCTTGCAATGTGGTGAATGATTTCATCATTTAAGCTAAGTGCAATGATTCCTAATGCTTTCTCATTCCTGCTCTTCCTCTCATTCTCCACAATATCCTCTGGACATTCATCTCTTCCCTTAACTAGCCCCCACAGATTCTTCCTCATGAGCAAATACATGGTCTTTGTTTGCCATGTATGGAGCTGGGCTGTGTCTAACCTTTTACAACTCCAATATGATGTTTACAACAAGTTTATCAGCATGAATTCACCAAAAATTACATAAAGCCAAAGGGTAACTGATTTGTACTGAATGGGTGGGGTGTCAAAATCATCTCCAAATTGCAATCTGAATTGATAGAGATCTATATCAGACACCCAACGATAGATTTGAACCATCAATTGCACCAAAATACAATGATTTGTGCTAATTAATCACTTATTCGTGAATTAATCTGCTATTTTGTGTGCAAAAAATGGAGTGTGCGGGGAGGCCAGATTTGGTGCCTTAGAGTTCAAATGAGCTCAAATCCTTTCAAGGGCATCAATAGAAGTTAGTTTAGTAGAGGATCAAGACAAGAAACAAAATATTTAACCAAAGATTGAATGCTTAATCTCTGTTTTACCAAAGTAACTTGTAGATTTGATGCAGAGCTTGATGCCACTTCCCCCTTGAGGAATTTCTCAAATCTGAGATCACCAGCATGTTCAGAGCATCCAAAAATCCCTTGGGCTAGCTCCATTTCTCCCAATTGCAAGACATGAGGGCAAATTTGAAGTTTTACTCAAGGGAAAAGAAGTGCCGACGATTTCGTAAATTTCTGCAGCTCCTAGTGGCATTTTGACGTGCTGACGCCATAGGCCGATGCGGAAGCTAGGTAGGTGTGCCTAAAGGCTTTTGACCTATTGTTAAGGCTATAGTGAGAGAGAGATTTGTTATGCAAGCTACACATTTGGGGTTGCATGTGGAGAGAAAGTTTGTCATATATTGTGACAATCTTAGCAGTATATAATTGGCCAGGGACCTAGTTTTCCATGCGCAGACGAAACACATTGAGGTACATTACCACTTCATCATGAAGAGAGTCTTGTCAAGCGACATCGACTTGGCATATGTTAGCACATAGGATCAGGTCTCGCTGACATCTTTATGAAGGCCTTGGGAGCTGAGAAGCTCCACAGATTTTGAGATATGCTTGGAGTTCATGAGATGGAGTTGAGATTAAGGGGGAGTGTTGCGATGTCCAGCTCAACATGAGCTTACACTCACCGGGTGCGTGCATGACCTCTTGACATTTACATCACTGGTTGGCGAGTTTGGTAGCGGCAGCGACATATCTTCACACCAGAGATTCTATAGCTAGACTACATCGACTAGTCCACACCTACCCACTCCACTTAGCGTGTTCACATTATGGAATGCTTGTATATACTCTATTATGTGTGTTATTCACTTTATCTTCTTTGTAGACCTCTTTTGATGTGTGAAGAAGAAGAAGAATTTTCAGCCTCTCACCTTGTGTGTTCTCTTCTAGGGTTTGTGTGAGTGTGTGTGTGCTTTCAAGAGCTCAAGCTCTCTCCTCCCCTGCATCTTTTCATGGTCTTCAAGGAGTACTTGCATAAGTGGCTAGAGATATTCATTGTTGACGATCTGTGTGCACACTCACGCTAGAATGAGAATTTGGATTGCTTCTTGAGGAAGGTGTTTGAGAGATGTCAATTATATAATATATTCTTAAATCCTTTAAAGTGTCAATTGTGGGTCAAGGACGGTGTAATCTTAGGACACATTGTGTCTAAAAATTTTATTTCCACTGATGAGAGCAAGGTAAAATTGATCTTGTAATTACCCCCACCAACCAATTATAAAGGTGTACAACGGTTTATGGGCCACGTTGGGTATTATTGATGCTTCATCATATTCTATGCTGAAATTTCCAAGCCATTGTATAGACTACTAATTATCATTGAATGGATTGGGGAATGCAAAGAGGCCTATGATAAGTTGAAAAATGCACATACTAGTGCACCAATACTGACACCACCCAATTGGGATGTATTCCACATGCACATGCATGAATAAAACTTTGCTAAAGGATGTGTATTGGTGCAACCTGGGGAATTCAAATTGGATTACCCAGTTTGCTTTGCCATTCCTCAACTAAATGATGTAGAGATAAACTACACCACCACTAAGCGTGAAGGGTTGGCCATGGTTTATGTTGTAAATAAATACACATATTACTTGTAGCCAACAAATTTGTATTCTTTGTGGACCATCAGGCCCTATTATAACTGGTAAACAAGCCTTACACCACAAGAAGAATCACACAATGGTTGCTTTTACTCCTGGAATTCGACTTTACAGTCACGGTGACAGTGAGAAAAAGAACACAACATGTTTTGGCGGACCATATGTCTAGATTTCCTAACAGAGAACCGATAATATACATTGACGATGACCTTCCAGATGTTTGTCTATTCAAACTTGACGTAGTGCCTAAGTGGAGTAAGGAAATATTCGACTATCTAGCTTATGGGTTTCCACAAGATCAACCCTTAAACAAAGATAAGATGCATCGACTTATTAAGTTGGTCACACCTTATCAATTGATTGCTGGAGAAATATTTAAGCTAGGCAAGGATGATATATTCAAGAGATGTGTGCCAGAAGATGTGTTTATCATCACGATCTTAGAGGAAGCACACGCAGGAATAGACAAGAGGACATTTTGCTGGAGAAGTTATAGCTCACAAAGTGCTTCAAGTAGGACTTTGGTGGCCTAAGTTATTCAGGAATGCTATAGAATTCGTAAAGAGTTGCTAGGAATGTTAACGATTTGCTATTCCACAACAAAAAGACAAGATTCCACTCACCTTTGTGATTGTGAGAGACAACCTTTTGAGAAATGGGGTAATGATTTTGTTGGACCCATTAGTCCAGAAACACATCCTTCACAAGCCTGTTATGTGATCATGGCAAAATATTATTTCACTAAGTGGGAAGAGGCAAGAGCCTCTAAAAGATGTGATGCTCAAACTATGGCCAAGTTCCTATATGAAGAGATCATTTCTAGGTTTGGCTGCCCACTTGAATTAGTCAGTGACCGAGGTTCACATTTCATTAATGAGGTGATTGAACAATTACTTATAGGATTCCTTGTAGTCTATCACAAATCATCACCTTATTACCCATAGTTAAATGGCCAAGAAGAGAGCACAAACAAGATTTTATGTGTTATCTTGACTAAAACCTTAAAAGCCAGTCGCACAGATTGGGAACACAAGCTGACAGAGTAGAACTATGGGCCTATCTTACATCATATAAGGTAGTAACAAGATACACTCTCTTTCATCTAGCTTATGGCATTGATGTGGTAATGCCTATGGAATTTTTGTTGAAATATGCAAGTGAATGGGTGTGTGCGGGAACAAGCCCTTATAGCAAGAGACTGTAAAAGGGAGTCTGCAATTAAGTGGGTAATAGTGAAACGGTGAGAGGAATCTAGTGATGAGAGAATCAAGGGTAGCATGAGTGAATATAGGGGTGTGAAAAGATTCTAAGAAAAGGTGCCCCCAGATGTACGGGAGGTGGCACAAATCAAGGAGAAATCAGTGGGATTAGATGCTTGGCATCTTGTGCCTACATTGTCCTATTAGATTAAATGCTCACTAATCCCATCTTAATCATCATCTAATCACTTGATAATTATGTTGATTCTTGCATTTGATCCACCATAGCTCATCACATTGCTGTAAAATTAACATGGTATCAGAGCCAAGCTTAGGATTCATCCAATTTTTGAGCCTAATTATCTTGTTAATCACCCTACTAGTCATAATTAGGAATTAAATCCCTTTTTATTCTAATTTAAACTAACCTCTGGAACCCCCAGCTAGTGGAGGAGCTACCTCTCACTCCAGCCTTAACAATAGGCCAAAAGCCTTCAGGCACACCTGCCCAACTTCCCCACGCATCAGCCTACGGCGGCGTCAGCATGTCAAAATGCCGTCGCGAGTTGCAAAAATTTGTGAAATGGTCGACGCTTCTTTCCCTAAGTAAAACTTTAAATTTTCCCTCATGTCTTGCAATTGGGAGCAATGGAGCTAGGTCACCAGATCTCCTATATACTCTACCTCTATACTCAGTAAGGAAACTATGGGATGCTTCTTGCTGCTCCATGTCACAGCAGCACTCCCCAATGAAAACATAAATCCACTAGTAGATCTCCTGTCTGAAATGCTACCTGCCCAATCTTCAGTAAGGAAACTATGGGATGCTTCTTGCTGCTCCATGTCAGTAGCACTCCCTAATGAAAACATAAATCCACTAGTAGATCTCATCAGTAAGGAAACTATGGGATGCTTCTTGCTGCTCCATGTCACAGCAGCACTCCCCAATGAAAACATAAATCCACTAGTAGATCTCCTGTCTGAAATGCTACCTACCCAATCTTCATCTGTGTACCCATATAGCTCCAATGGTACACCTACTACATAAAACAATGCATAATCAACAATGGCCCTCAAATACCAAAGTGTGCGTCGCACACTATCAAGATGTGGTTTGCACGGAAGCTACATAAACTGGCTCTCTAAGCCAAAAGTGTAACTCAAATCTGGTGTGCTGATTGTGACATAGATCAAACTCCCCACAATCTTCTTGTACATAATGGGATCCTCCAACACATAACCTGCATCCACACAAGCTTGTCATTTTGATCTAATGGCACTGAGATTAGTTTACAATCAGCCATCCCATACTTGGACAACATGTCTAATACATACTGTCTCTGTGAGACAACCAAATAACCTCAGCTATGCGAATTGCCTTGCATGGATTCATCTGCAGCGCCTCCAGAAAAAAGGTACCCTGCTTTTGCCCTGCACCTCCATCGATTCATTCTCATGCATACGCTCAAGGCAATTAGGGTTTTCAGATCATCGGAGGCTTGAGAGTTTATACATCCCTAGGGCGGGGTTAGAATCCGGGCTTGCAGATCGTTTTAGGAATACATCTCTGGGAAAATTAGGGTTTTGCTTAGCAGGAAAATTAGGGTTTGCAGAGCAGATACATCATAGTTGTCTGCAGAGAGAAGGTACATTTCAGAGAGAATTTGCGGAGACATTTGTAAGGGCATCAAAGTTCAGGACTATGGCCGGGCAGAGTGAGATTTGCAAGCGCATTAGCCTTCAGGACTATGGCCGCAGAGAGTGAGCTAAGTATTAAGGATTTGAATGAAATAGCTACAGACGGTAGTTTACAGCTTGACACTGTTCACTATGGTTGCCAGCTTGAAGCCCCAGATAACCATCTGCATAGAAAAAGGAAGCCCTCACATCCATTAGATGTGTCAGTCGAATCGAATGATGAGAATTTTGGAGTATCAATGATGGAAAATTTTGATGAATTATTGGGCAATGAGGGTCTGTACTCAAGTGCCAAGCGCACCCACATGGAAAAATCAGAAAATGAACTTGCTGCATCTCCTTTACTTGCAGATCAAGAGTGGCAAGCTACTCCTCAAGTAGATAAAAGTCTCCAAGTTGATGTCATGGAGCACAACTCTGAACAAAAGAACACTCATTACAAGGGTGGGACAGAGAGTGTTGAGCAGGACGATGGTCTTGTTGTAGCTTCTTTACCTACAGAAGTGTTGCAAACTACACCAAATGTAGATGAAGGTTGCCTGCAACAAGTTGTGGCACATGACCCTGAGTTGGAACAATGTTGCACAAGGCAAGAGAAACAAAAGAACTCTTACTCTAGGTGTGACCGAGACGTCATTGACGATGAGGACACCATGGGCATGTGTGATGATAGCTTGATGTCCTCCATGTATCATGTGGACGATCACACAAAGCTGCCGCTTGATGTAGAGAGTGGTCACCTTACAGCGGCTGCCAATGGGACAGAAATCTCAAGATATGTGGAAAATGAATTCTCTTATTCTGCTGACCAATGTGCTGCAGTGGGAATTGACCATGTGCAATGGGATGGTCTGGATGTTCAAGATCAAAATTGTGATGTCCTAAGCCAGGGAAATGCCCAAGATGATCACAGCCGTGATGCTTTAAGCAAGGAAATTTTGGTGGATAATGTTGCTACTCATCATATTGATCCCCTTGTTACTGGGGCTTCACCAGTTCCACTCGAGATGCCTTTCGAAGAGAAGTTGTGGAGCAAGGAAGATCAAGTGCAGCAGTAAGAGGCCATGAATCATTCTCATCTACTGCATGAAACTAATCTGAACCTGCATGTTGTAGATAGCCCATCGAATGCTGTGGCCACCAATCATTCTGCTCTTTTTTCTTCCTTTTTTTCTTTGGTTTAGCCTGCTGCAGTAACTACTACATAGTGCATGGCACTATGTAGTAGTTACTGCAACAACAGGCCACACACACAGTGACAGAGTGTTATAGACATTCATACACACTGCATGATGTGTGTGTATGTGTTTGTCACTTCTGCTTTCGTGAGTGTATACAAAGGCTTTCCCGAGGCTATTATATACTTATAACCTTAAGTTCTTTTTGTGTGTATGTGTATGCGTGGAGAGATAGAGAGACAAAGACATTGGAAGCAAATTGATGGCTCATCTTACTTGTTTGCAGTTCCCATTGCCCAATATGTTTGTGTCTACTACTTTTGGTGCACCCTCAACATCCAAGGGCATGGCTAATAGCAGCAAATGTGAAAAGGTAAGTTGACATGCTATTAGTTGACAAGTTGTGTTGATTGATTTTGATATGCTTTTGTGCTAATCATTAGTATTTGGGTTTTATGTTGGTCATTAATGTACAATGTTAAAATATTTGCAGGTGTTTCAACCTACTCTTGTGCAATTCTTTAGCAACAAGAGAGTGAATAACATTATGAATGTAGAGAGACCGAAAAAGAAAAAGGTAACTGAAGAAGTCATGGAGGAGCTATTTGGTTCCAGTGGAGACTCTGAGAATGATGACGAGTATGATGATCCAGAAGTAGAGGAGTTTGAGGATGAGCTTGGTATAGATTTGGAGATTTTGGGAGAAAGCACTCAAGAGGAAGCTCTCAATGTGACTTCGATAGGCACGGAAGAGAGCAAAGCAACACAAACAGAGAAGAAAGGTTCAATACATAAGTTTCGGCAAGAGTGGACATGTAAGTATGCTTTTCTCAAGCACATAGTCCGTGGTAGACAGGAGTTTATGAAATGCCTTTGGTGTGAGCAGTACAAACTAAAAGGTCCTTGGGGTAGAGGTAATGGCTGCAAGACGATTATGTTGAGTGCAATCAGAAAGCATAGAAAGTCTAAAGAACATGCATGGGCTGCATCACGATTTCGTAGTGAGAGTGGCGTACAATTGCCTACACACATGGAAGTGATGACATGTAGAAATACTTCTACAGTAATAACAGTTATGAAACTTGCATACTTCAATACAAGAGAAGACCTGGCCTTGAGGAAGTATGAGAAACTATGCAACCTTGCTTATGCCTTGGGTTTGGAAAGCATGCCTAAACGAAACGACTACTCTTCTTACACAAATAGAGTAGCCGAAAAAGACTTCATGTTTTGCATATCTGAATACATAAAAAATCGTCATCTTGCTGAATTGCTACAGAGTCCTTTTATGGTGTTACACTAGATGAATCAACAGACAGAGGTATGGAGAAACATTTGATTGTATATGTTTGCTTTATACCATTGAATGGAAAGGGATAGAGCAAAATAGAGTTTGCAAGTCTGCTTCCTGTATCTGATGGTTGTGCACAAACCAAGTATGATGAATTGAGTAAAGTGTTGGCTGAATTTGGACTTGAGAAGCATCGCATGGTGGGCATTGCTACTGATGGGGATAGCTCCATGCTTGGTTGTAATGAAGGTTTGGTAGCAAAGCTGAAGCGTGATATTCCCCATCTTACAAGCATTCATTGTATTGCACATAGGGAAGCCTTACTGTTGTGCAGATGCAGCAAAACATTTTCGTTGTCTTTCATATATTGATAAGGTTGCTAACAAGGTTTATTCTTGGATAGCGGCTTCTAGCATACGACATTCGAAGTTTCAAGATTTGCTTAAGGAGATGAATATGCAAGCTCTTGAGGTGCTTCAAATACATGATGTAAGATGGTTAGCAAGAGGTAATGTCATGATTAGATTGACACAGCTGATGCCTGCAATTCTTAGCGTTTGGCAAGAAGGTGCACCTGATTGGTATGCAAAGCTGAAAACATATAAGGTTCTTTTTTGCATTCACATCCTTGCTGATGTTTTGCATGACATGAACATGTTGAGCCAGCAATTCCAGGCAGATATTGTTTACATGTCTTCCATTAGTACATGCATTGATGTATGTATAGCTTCATTGAGGAGAAAGTTTTTGCTGCAAGAGTTTGGAAAAGGTAGTCTGTACCTCAAGAAGTTCATGTCTGACACCGAAAGTGGAATTTTGCAACATGTAAATGAGGAGGGAAAAATATATGCACATGCGCTTTCTTATGTGAGAATTCCAGGCAAGGATAAAAAAGGGATTCCCTTAGATTCCTTTGCAGGTGATGTAATGACTTGTGTTGATCTTGCGAAGAGTTTTGTGCAAAAGGTCATTGATTGCATAAATGAAAGATTTCCAGATTTATTCTTGTTCAATGCTGTGAAGTTGTTTAGCCCACAATATTATCCTCGTGATGCAAAAAGGCCACGTGATACTTCAGAAAGGGAGGAGAAGGTAACCAAATGGCTTGATGAATTGTTGAACAGATTTGGAGGGTTTCTTGTGGATAAGCAGGCTTGCAAGAATGAGTTATTGTCATTTACAGATGTGTTGTATTATGGTTGTGAGGGTATGAATATGATGGATGCTTGGCGTGTCTTTTCTACCAATATGGAATGGCAAAACACGTATCCAAACATGATGAAGCTCTGGCAAATCATGTTGGTGATACCAGCCTCATCAGTTTCATGTGAGCGAGGATTCTCTAAGCAAAATGTCATTAAGACATATCAACGCCAATGTTTAGATGTAAAGACTCTTGAGGCATTGATGAGAATTTCACTTCTTGGACCAGATGTCAATGATGTGGATTGGGCATGTGTTCATGACATGTGGAAAGATATGAAAGCAAGGAGAGTATGTGATGGATTATGATCATTTTGCATAAGTATGCTGGTCTTTGTAATTCGTATTTTAGTTGTTGATGGTTTGATGATTTATTGGACAGCATTGAAAACATCTTGGAAAAAGTAATTGCTTCAGCCAATCTGTTGTTCTATACTTCTTGGCTCAGACTCGATATTTTCATAATGAAAAGCTTGGCAAGATTTTCACTAATTTGGTGGATTTCGACACATTTGTTGTTGTTTCTTTTATTGTCAGCATGTTTATGCTTTTGCCTCTTGGCAATATTATTAATTGTTTTGCGAGCTGTTGTACCGGTTTGTTTTCGCAAGTTTGAGAGCTGTTGTGCTGGTGTTTTTTGGGCCTATGGACCTATTAGTGATAATGTCGATGGCATCGCAGAAATGGCAATAATGAGCCACGGAAATCGTGAGCGAACTGATGCCCTGGATGCTGCAGGAAACACAACAGCTGCTATTGGAAAGGTGTGTGAAACTGACTGTCTTGTTTGGTGGTAACTGACCTTCTCAACTAATGGCCTTACAACTGCTTCTCTGCTGGCTGGTGCAGCTCAGCTGCCCGACCACCTTATCGTCTTCCTGGATGCATCTCTCCTTGCTCGAGGTTGTTACACGCTCGTGCTAAATTCCTTGTTTCATCTCTGAACAGGTGCGAGATGAAATTTGTATTACTGGAAAATGGTGGCTAAGTTCATCATGGGTTTAAAGGCACAAAACTTTCAAATTCGATGCTTCTGCTCTTGAACTTTAATACAATTCTGTCCATTGTAGTTGTTATGTTCATGCTTAGGCATCGTTGCTCATAATACCAACACATTTCCATTCCCCTTTAGCAGGAATGGATGTGCCACATAATGTATGCTACTAAGCAATGAAAGAAATTCAATGCGTGCATTGATATAGTTATCTTCAGTCCATTATTTACATTGTTGGCACATTAATTCAAGGCACGTAGTCTCAAGCATGGCTATCGGGTTTGTTAGCAATTAGAACAGTTAGTGTGTCGAGAATTATGTACGTAATCGAAAGTGACTCGAAGCCCGTCTAGGTTCCCGAAGGCGTCATTTGATGCCTAGTATAGGTTGCTAAGGTGTCATTAAATTTTTTATGATGCCTAGCATAGGGAGTCAAATTTCCGGCCTGGTGTCTGTCTACGAAGACCATGAGTGCGCAGGAGAAAAGGTGACGGCCACTGGCGAGGACAACGGGACACAGCGCTGCGCACTCCCGCCGTGGGCCTGCACACGCCGCCACCCGCCGCCCCCAGCTCGGACCTCTACTTATACCTCCGCCGCAGTTTTCGGCTACTCAACCGCGGTCTCTCCTAGACATTAGCCCATTGACGCCTCAGTCAATATTTTTCTCATACCCACTGTGTTGCCACGTCTACAGCTTGCTCCAATTTCCAACCCTTCCTGTTGCTCCTGGCTATGCAGATGTCTCCCGCCTTCCGTCTCAACGTCGAGGGGGACGATGATGATGACTGCCCTCCCGACATCGCCCCCGCTGCGGCCAAAGATACAACACTCTGTAATCCTTAGATCCAAAACCATGTATACGGCGTATATGAATATGAAGGTTGCAAACAAGCAATTTTTGTAACGTGTAGCCTAGACACGAGCAGTGTTTGCTTTGATTTACTGTTGAACGTAGCTAGCTCTTAGTTGTGCAAGACTCTTAAATACAGCGTGTGGTCATAGTAGTTAAGTGAGTTAAAAACCTATGAGGGCCTATGGTATTTTTCACGTTGAGGTCCATAATGAAGAAGTGGAAACTTCCACATGTGTATTCTCTTGCTAAATTCAGGTTAGAATATGTTGAAAATCAAGTACGTGCATTTTCATGATAAAGAACGAAAGTGCTATTATTAGATTTTTACATTTCTCAATGAGAAGCCTTTGAAAACTCAAGAAAACTACACAGTTGGTATTACAGTATCTAATGCCACTAAAAACAACAGTAGTGGAACACATTTTGCCTTGGTGTATATTCCAATCTTTATCTAACATGCCAATGTGGTGATAGCTCAAGTGGTGAAGGTGGTTGCGTAGGACCAAGATGTCCTAGGTTCAGAACCCCCCTTGGTGCTTCCTCAGCAACATCGCTTAGGGTGGTTAAAAATTAGTAACTATAGGAGGATCTTGGGCCTAAGGCCTAAGGCTAGTCAGAAAAAAAAAATCTTCATCTAACATGGCCAATTAATTAATCTAAAGTTTTTCACTTCAAATCTCTCTACGGAGACCTCCACATTCTCTCTCTCTCTCTCTCTCTCTCTCTCTCTCTCTCTCTCTCTCTCATTCATAATATAGGGCATAGCTCTCATTGTCTCTGACACAATGGAGGGCATACTTGTAGGGCCTCAAGTTACTTGTATATAAGAACGTGAGTTTGGGTGCACATAAATAAAGCAAATTACAAGTATGAGATTTTGTTTTTTAAAAGTATCTAATTCTTGGGATTTTGTTTGGTGGGGAGAGGAGAGGGTCCCCAACTCTATGGTCCACACATATTTAAAATTGGAGTCCATGCCCAAGTGTGCCCTTGGGGCCAAACAAATTTAAAATCGAAGCATAAAAAATGAGAGCTAAGAAAAGGTAAACATGTAAACCTCCTCTTGTATAAAGATCAAAGCAATTAATTCACTCTCAAATTGGTATTAGAGAGAACATTCTTTGGCTCCAACGCCCACAAGACTTGGTCCAAGTAAATTTCTTGACCTTCTCACATCTTTCAGCATGCATATGAGCTTTGCATGAGTTAGGTGAGCTAGGAAACGGCTCCAAATTGCTAGATCTATAGAGGCACAACTAAATACAACACAAGGTGTTTTTTATAAAAACATTAGGTACCTTTATGTGGGCATAATACTATAATGTATTGAGATAACTTGAAAGAAAAATAGCAAGTGATCTGGTGCATTGATTATGGAGTTATATTTAAAATTTCAGTCTTATAAGTGTCTAGTGGTGTGTAAACACTTTAGGTTAGAATACCCTCTTATTAAGAGGCCTTTGTGCATATATGAAGTGTTATACATGCTGAAAGTATTATCATAGTATATAATATGTGCAATTTCCCTCTCTTGTTGGCTATCATATCTCTCTCTATCTCTATCTCTCTCTCTCTCTCTCTCTCTCTCTCTCTCTCTCTCTCTTTACAAGATCTTCTCCTACATGTCATGGATATCTTCCACCAACCATAGAATGAGTTGTCATCTTGTGAATACCAACATGGTGTCATAGCCTTGATTCATGATTAGTGCCGTTAATTACTTTTCTTATTAGCAAAAATGTTGTTTTCCCTCGTGTTGTTGAGATATCAAGCTCCACTTCTAGTGATGTGGAGATTAATGACCTACCAAGGTGATAGCTTTCTCACTCACGCCACTTGTTGGGTTGCTAAGATTACGGGCAATATGCCACCAATAACTTTACAAGATGTGTGACATTCACTTTGGTGTACTAGAGTTATGGCGGCATAGTAATAGCACTAGCTCATTTAATGAGGTTCAACTTATGGAACAACCTTTGCAATAGTAGGAGAGTACATTTCCTTATAATGTGTAATCTTATCTCATTATGTTATGGTTATAGAGAAGAGAAGATAATAGAAAAAAAATAATCCATCCATATCTCTTGTGTGCTTGTCTACTCTTGTGTGTGTGTGTGTGTGTGTGTGTTCGTGTGTTTGCTTGTAACATGCTCAGGCTCATTCTCTTGCCCACAGTCTTTGCATGGTATCAAAGCACTGGTTCATGTGAAGAGACCAAGAGGCAAAAAAAGGAAATAATACATGAGTAAGGCTAACTTCAACTCTTTCCATTTGATTTGGAAGAAAATCTCTGCAGGTAGCTCCTAGGGAATATCAGCAAGCATGCACAATAATAAGGTGTAGTGTCACATCTTGACACATCCTTCACAATGAAGCAAAACATGTATTATATTATGTAGGGGCCATTGTATTGGAGACCATTGAGGGCCCATTTCAGCTCTGCAAGTTTTTCGTGGGTAATCTCTATGAGACACATATCCCTCTCTGTATGGCAATAGAGTCATACTAAGGGTAGAGCGAATCACTCGTAGTATGATATCACAATTTTGTATTGTTATTCTATCCTGTTTAATCCCCATGCATGAAAGGTAAATGATTTCTCCATGTGTGTTCCTTTCATATTTTTCACAAGTAGGTCACATCGAGAAACTCTTTTGGGCGCACAACAAGATGTCATGACTCCTTAAATGATTTCTCCATGCGTGTTCCTTTCATAATTTTAACAAGTAGGTCACACATTGAGAAACTCCTTTGGGCACAACCAAAGGACGCCTCAGTCAATATTTTTCTCATAACCACTGTGTTGCCATGTCTACAGCTTGCTCAAATTTCCAACCCTTCCTGTTGCTCCTGGCTATGCAGATATCTCCCGCCTTCCGTCTCAACGTCGAGGGGGACGATGATGATGACTGCCCTCCCGACACCGCCCCCGCTGCGGCCAAAGATACAACACTCTGTAATACTTAGATCCAAAACCATGTAACGTAGCCATGTATACGGCGTATATGAATATGAAGGTTGCAAACAAGCAATTTTTGTAACGTGTAGCCTAGACACGAGCAGTGTTTGCTTTGATTTATGTTGAACGTAGCTAGCTCTTAGTTGTGCAAGACTCTTAAATACAGCGTGTGGTCATAGTAGTTAAGTGAGTTAAGAACCTATGAGGGCCTATGGTATTTTTCACGTTGAGGTCCATAATGGAAGAAGTGGAAACTTCCACATGTGCATTCTCTTGCTAAATTCAGGTTACAATATGTTGAAAATCAAGTACGTGCATTTTCATGATAAAGAACGAAATTGCTATTCTTAGATTTTTACATTTCTCAAAATGAGAAGCCTTTGAAAACTCAAGATAACTACACAGTTGGTATTACATTATCTAATGCCACTAAAAACAACAATAGTGGAACACATTTTACCTTGGTGTATATACCAATCTTCATCTAACATGCCAATGTGGTGATAGCTCAAGTGGTGAAGGTGTCTGCCTAGGACCAAGAGGTCCTGGGTTCAAAACCCCCCTTGGTGCTTCCTCAACAGAAAAAAAATCTTCATCTAACATGGCCAATTAATTAATATAAGGTTTGTCACTTCAAATCTCTATGTAGAGACCTCCACATTCTCTCTCTCTCTCTCTCTCTCTCATTCATAATATAGGGCATAGCTCTCATTGTCTCTGACACAATGTAGGGCATACTTGTAGGGCCTCAAGTTACTTCTATATAAAAACGTGAGTTTGGGTGCACATAAATAAAGCAAATTACAAGTATGAGATTTTGTTTTTTAAAAGTATCTAATTCTTGGGATTTTGTTTGGTGGGGAGAGGGTCTCCAACTCTATGGTCCACACATATTTAAAATTGGAGTCCATGCCCAAGTGTGCCCTTGGCCAGACAAATTTAAAATCGAAGCATAAAAAATGAGAGCTAAGAAAAGGTAAACATGTAAACCTCCTCTTGTATAAAGATCAAAGCAATTAATTCACTCTCAAATTGGTATTAGAGAAAACATTCTATGGCTCCAACGCCCTCAAGACTTGGTCCAAGTAAATTTCTTGACCTTCTCCACATCTTTCAGCATGCATATGAGCTTTGCATGAGGTAAGGTGAGCTAGGAAATGGCTCCAAATTGCTAGATCTATACAGGCACAACTAAATACAACACAAGGTGTTTTTTATAAAAACATTAGGTACCTTTATGCGGGCATAATATTATAATGTATTCAGATAACTTGAAAGAAAAATAGCAAGTGATCTGGTGCATTGATTATGGAGTTATATTTAAAATTTCAAAGTCTTATAAGTGTCTACTGGTGTGTAAACACTTTAGGTTAGAACACCCTCTTATTAAGAGAACATAAGATAGGGCCTTTGTGTATATATAAAGTGTTATACATGCTGAAAGTATTATCATAGTATATAATATGTGCAATCTCCCTCTCTTGTTGGCTATCATGTCTCTCTCTATGTTTCTTGCTCTCTCTCTCTCTCTCTCTATCTCTCTCTCTTTTACAAGATCTTCTCCTACATGTCATGGATATCTTCCACCAACCATAGAATGAGTTGTCATCTTGTGAATACCAACATGGTGTCATAGCCTTGATTCATGAGTAGTGCCATTAATTACTTTTCTTATTAGCAAAAACCTTGTTTTCCCTCTTGTTGTTGAGATATCAAGCTCCACTTCTAGTGATGTGGAGATTGATGACCTGCCAAGGTGATAGCTTTCTCACTTATGCCACTTGTTGGGTTGCTAAGATTATGGGCAATATGCAACTAATAAGTTTACAAGATGTGTGACATTCACTTTGGTGTACTAGAGTTATGGCATAGTAATAGCACTAGCTCAGTTAACGAGGTTCAACTTGTGGAATGACCTTTGCAATAGTAGGAGAGTACTTTTCCTTATAGTATGTAATCTTATCTCATTATGGTATGGTTATCTCTTTCCATTTGATTTGGAAGAAAATCTCTACAGGTAGCTGCTAGGGAAGATCAGCAAGCATGCACAACAATAAGGTGTAGTGTCACATCTTGACACATCCTTCACAATGAAGCGAAACATGTATTATATTATGTAGGGGCCATTGTATTGGAGACCATTGAGGGCCCATTTTAGCTCTGCAAGTTTTTTCGTGGGTAATCTCTATGAGACTCATATCCCTCTTTGTATGGCAATAGAGTCACTCATAGTATGAATCACTCGTAGTATGATATCACAATTTTGTATTGTTATTCTATCGTGTTGAATCCCCATGCATGAAAGGTAAATGATTTCTCCATGTGTGTTCCTTTCATATTTTTCACAAGTAGGTCACATCGAGAAACTCTTTTGGACGCACAACAAGATGTCACGACTCCTTAAATGATTTCTCCATGTGTGTTCCTTTCATAATTTTAACAAGTAGGTCACATTGAGAAACTCCTTTGGGCACAACAAGATGTCATGACTCCTTGATTATGAAGGCAATGTGTCTATCCTTGTTCATGATTTGTCAACTAAACTACTAGTCCCTTGTTTTTCTTGCTCTAAAAGACATATTTATTTTGTTTTGGAAAGTACCCGCTTATGAGGTCCACCTGGCCACCCGCTTTCCATTTTTACCGAATCCAAAGGGTTAGCTCAACGTAGCCCTATCCAATCCCATAGATCTAGCCTTTGGCCCACCACCAGTAGACCTATTGGTGGTGGGCCAAATAAATTTCATGACCTACTCCACATCTTTGAGCATTCATACAAGGTTTTCATGAGCTTAGGTGAGCTAGGCAAAGGCTCCAAATTTCTATATCTACAGGCACACTTAAATACAACAAAACAAGGTGTTTTTAATAATAAGAAATAGTTATTTATATGTGGGCATAATGTTACCATATTGGAGAATTTGGGAAAATCCCAAGACTTTGGGGATCTTCTTTTCAATCTACATTTTGGTGTGTCTTAAGCATACAAACTCAAAAGTTGTCAGAGAATGTGTATTTATAACCTAATCTTTAAGCTCTTTCCAATGATATGTCACATGAGGGGGTTTTTACAAAAGCTTAAAAAGGTTCACCATATTTCCTTTCTTACATTCTTACAAAATGGAAATGTAACATACCTCTGAGATTAACCAAGTTATGATTAAAGATAATTTGGATACTAGAGGTTTCAGTAATGAATTCTAGCAGGTTTTTAGAAGTTTTTCCAGTAGCAAAAATTCTAAGTGTTAAAACCAAGTGAAAATTCAAGTTTGCGTTTTCAATTAGTTAGTATACTCAGATTTTAAGTGTGTAGATGGACATGCAAATTAAAATTTGATAAAAAAGTAAAACGTGACATATTTTTGGTGCTGCTGACTTTCACATACAACTGATTTTGGTGATTCCTTTAGCATGGGTTGTAGACCGCACATGTTCTGGTAATTTTAAGTACCCACATGACTACTATCTGATAACTGTGCGCGATGTTATACCTACTGCAAATTCCAACCCTGTGATAATAAATCTGAGAGGCTTGCCAAATCTTCAAACAACTCTTCCACAACTTCTGGAGAGTAGACATAGATTCCCAATCAATCAAGACATCACCAAATATATCGGGGAAGTACACAAACACTCTTTTTATTATTTTGTTCTTTTGATATTAAATAAATAAATCGATAAGTGTGTATATTAGGGAATCTGAGTCGATATAGGGAAGTACACAAACACTCTTTTTATTATTTTGCTTTAAATTCTTTTGATATTAAATAAATAAATCGATAAGTGTGTATATTAGGGAATCTGAGTCGATATAGGGCATGCTTAACGATGAGTAATTCTTAACTTTCTTAATTATATATGATTTCCTTAGTCTATACGACTCATAGAATAAACACATTTGGTGGGGTAAAGAATTAGAAGATATATATGATTTCCTTAGTCTATATGACTCATAGAATAAACACATTTGGTGGGGTAAAGAATTAGAAGATAGAATATTTTACTAGTTTATGACTATATTAGGGGCTATTTTGCAAAGATTCTATCTTTTTGTACGTTTAGAATCAGATGTTGAGGTAAACACAAAGTTTTAGAGGACAAGAAACTCTTCAAGAGTGTATGAGACTATAGAAAGCCAAATCCCTTTTATGGGGCACTTAGCTGTTTTTGGCACTTTTATGCTGAAAACACAACTTTGGCCATTTTTGAATACTCTCAAAGAGACCTTAGAAGTCATTTTAGAGAACCATCATTGTGATATGTTTTATAGAGCATTAGAAGTCCTAAAACTTTATAGTTTTGACTTTTCTCTAATTCCAAATAGATTGAAAGATACTACTCTCCCAAAGAGACCAGTTGTCAGGCTTTGCCTTAGAAATCACTATCAAGGTTGACTACCTTGTCTATATAGACCAGATGGACCAATGTGTGAGCATAGTTATGTGTAAACTATAGTGACCGGAGATGTCATCACTCGTTAGAACATGATAATTGATTATGTTAAAAACAAAGACTTCCATGTGACTTAAAAGATAAAGAGAAGTTAAAGACTGTTTAAATTAAAAGCTTGTTTTATACTTGAAATTGATTGTGATTGATTTGAATATGCATGCCTTGAAAGATTATGGACTAGAGATGAGTGTGAGATGATATGAATGAGTTATGATTACTTTGTTTTGAAATGAATTATTGATATGCACGTGTATGACTGATTGATATGCATGTGTATGATGAGACTCGACGTGAGATTTTGAGATTCGGGCCGGCCATCCTTAGACAGGGAACGCCAAATAGAGATGCTAAAAATGAAGTGACATGAACACCTCTGTTTTTGTTATTTAGAAAAGGGTCATAGAACTAATGAGTGCAAAAACAAGCCAGCATCACGTGAGGTGTGTGAGAGATTAACTGCAAGAGATTAGAAAACAAGGAAGAGTATGTATGTGGATTTTCAAGTAATGACAATGCTCGTGGAGACAAGAAAAGTTGTTGCAAATTGTGGTTGAGGAGATTGAAGAATATGCACATGTCCATGCCGTTGTTCAAATAGATAAGACTAAAAACTAAGCTTCAATTATTAAAATTCCTATCAAGATGACGAATAATACATTTCAAGTGTTGATTGACTCGAGAAGCACTTATAGTTTTCAATCACCCAACGTGGTAAAATAGTTAAGAGATTAACTAGATCTTATCAAAAGAATCTTATGGTAAAGATTGCTTTGGGAAAGAAACAGACATGTAAGGAGTATGTCAAGAATATGCCTTTCATCATAGGTGACCTCAAGTTGAAAGTTGATTTCTGTGTGTTGCCTTTGGGAAGATATGATGCCATATTAGAATAGATTGGTTAGTGCTTAGAAAGGCCAAGGTATTATGTCATGAGAAGTGGATTTGCATGATTGGAGATGATAGTAAAGATTATTACTTATAGGGTCAAAGATGTGATATAGAATTTAGAATGATGTCTGCTTTGCAGCAGACAAAGAAAAGTATTTCATATAGTATAATATTTGCTTATTAAATAGTAAGTTATCATTGTGAAGTTAATAAGTATAGGTTGGAAAATCTATATCTATTGTGGAGGTTGCAAGTCCATCAATAGAAAGATTATGTAACCACATTTGTTCGTAAAGCTTGAAAGTGTTTTTCTTTCTAAGCTTCTTAATTGAAGAAAGAATAGAGGATCGCTCTCTTGTGGATGAAATTTGACTAAGTCTACAAGCAAAGTGAAAATAAGAGTTTGCAAATCGATTGATTACCTTGAAGTTTACAACGATACGATGATAATGTTTTTCGTCAGATTTATTATTGTTTATTAAGTTGTGATTCCAAGAAGGTTTGTTTATGACATGGATAGTGACTGATTTACAAGATCAAGATACTTTGTGTAATGCCTCAAGATCTATCTAGTTCTTATTTGGAGTTAAATTTTATAGAATTAAGATTAGAATACTCTCACTCTACAGTTTAGGAGGCTTATTAAACGCTAGTGTGTACATGACTAGCTTAACATATAAAATCATTTATCTAAGATAAGATCTATCCGTGATATGAATGAAAGAAAGCACAATACTCATAGAAAAGAATGCTATATAGTATTGAGAGTCTAATAGATGAAGTGAATACTAAGTATGTTGATTTTATTGAAGAGATAGGTAAGAAATGAAGAATCAAGTTAAGAGCTTTTATATCAAGTAAAGATCTTAGACAAGTAAGTCGCTTGCCCCAAGGCTACTTGAAGAAATCTTAGGACGAAGATATACTTTTCTTGAAATTCAAAGGTATACGAATTCTCAAGTACTACATCAAGTATAATAGTTCAATAAGAAAAAAACTATTTCTCAAAGGCTAATGATTGAGGATAAGATGTTTTTATCGTCAAGGACGACGATTTCTAAACAATGGGAAAGAATGTAACATGCCTCCGAGATTAACCAAGTTATGATTAAAGATAATCTTAAGTTTTGGATACTACAGGTTTTAGTAATAAATTCCAACAGGTTTTCAAAAGTTTTTCAAGCAACAAAAATTATAAGTGTTAAAATCAAGTGAAAATTCAAGCTTGAGTTTTCAATTAGTTAGTATACTCAAAGAAAGCTTTTAAGTGTGTAGATGGACATGCAAATTAAAATTTGATAACAAAGTAAAATGTGACCTATTCATGGTGATGATGATGGAATCTTTGAGATAGACATATACATGGTTGATTGATTGAGATCCTATGTTTTAATTAATAGAGATTTATATTATGTGAATGTTTGTTTGAGATTATATGATTCTTTGCTTATGTGATAAGAATCTTGGATATGGCATGCATGCTTGTTTGCTATTTGAGAAGGTTGATTTGATAGTGTTGCTATGTAGAAATAGCATGGTTAAGTGAGTTTTAATGTTTTCTTGGATTAAGTGGTACAATTAAGATATGGTACGATTTGGGACCGTCATAGGAAATTGGAATTTTTCCAAATTCTTTAATATGATGTTATTTAAAGATAAATATGAGGGGATTTGGTGCATTGATTATGGAGACCTCACTCTCCTAGTATTTCACGTCGATGAGTTTTTTATGGCCATAGAAAACCAAAGATTTTCATGTTAAAAGTAATAAAAATCACATCATAAATTGTGGGATTGCTTATATAAAAATAGAAAATTCCTATCATGAAAATCTTATCTTGTTATCCAAAAACGATTCCGATGTGAAAAACCAGAGTTTTTTACGAGATCACAAAAATCTAAGTTTTTCATGAGTGAAAAAACACCAAAATATTTCCATTAATTGAGAATATTGAGTTGTCCACATAACTAAATTGATCATCCAAACTCTCTACAAGTGATTTTGATGCAAAAATATAGAAAACGTTTGGCATGAAAAAGCAGGTTTTTTCATGACCATCAATTTCTTGAGAAATTCACACAAAAAATACTCATGTTTTTTGGACTTTTGAGGTAACAAATATCTGCAAGCAAGCTGTATAACTCCATTGGTAGTGAATTGGCACTACCAATGTTTGAAAAACGTTTGGCGTGAGAAATTGTTAGTGACTATCTTAGGTTTTTCATGCATGACTATCACACGCCACATACAGTCTTAGTAGTAAACATGATTTTAATATGTCATGCTATTGAAAATAAGATATGTATAAAAAAATATCTTATTTTTATGAAAGTAACGAGATTGGAGAGAGAGAGAGAGAGAGAGAGAGAGAGAGAGAGAGAGAGAGAGAGAGAGAGAGAGAGAGAGTATTAAGTCCCATTTTTAGCATCAAATTAAATTATGAGGGGGACAATTTTAATTCTTGAACCTAACATGCTAAGATAGCATATTCAATACTAAGTTCATTGATATTTTATAACAATCATCAATTGAAAACATAATAGAGAAAAATCCATCCATCTATTTCCTATGAAAACATAACAAAGCAAGTTCCACCCTATCATCTATGTCATGATTTTCAAATTCTTACTTGGCTAAGTTTTGAATCATCATGGTCTTGAATAGCTCAAAAAAAACTTCATTGTTACAAAAAGTATGGCAGGGTTGATTTTGCATTATTCATTCCAAGCTTATCATATGCTCTAAGTTTATAAGAGCCCATGGAGTAGGATGATAAAAGCTTCCAATCCCTTCTATGTTTTGTTAAATCCATAGATGTGGTTTAGTTTTAGACTTAACAAAATATTTTATGACCTAGGAGTGAGTCCTTGTCGCCTATAAGATGCCTTCAGAGGGAGGAGTTTACAACATTATTGAAAATGTGCTTAGAATCCCCTATAGGTGAATAATTCTCAGCTTATTCCAATATTGTAGTCTATGAAAGATTAAATTTTCGGGCTTCATTCTGATGGATTCCATGCTTGCATTCCTCTACCTAAGAAATTTAAATGCAATCCATGCTAAAATCCAATCATTTGGATCCTGCAAGGTCGGCTCGATTCTCTATTTTTCATTAAACACATAAGTGCCTTGAAAGTCTTGAATGGGCGATCCATGGGTAGAAACCACCTAAAAAATGGATATACACACCTTTTAAGTTCTCACACCATTTAGAACCACAAGAGGACAAGCTTGATTGCCTTTGTAGCAAGAAATGACATCCATGTTTTGCTTGATTTTACACTCCATACCTGAACATAGTGAAAAGCTAGGATACTCATAAATGGTCCTTGTAAGTATGCCTCATAGAAGGAAGATTTGATGCTCATTTGATCTAGATCTATAGTGCATCTTGAAACCCCACCAAAGTGATCTCTTTAGTAAGAGGTGCCAAATATTCAAGTTCGATACTTGGTGCTTTCCTAACCTATCATGAATATAGACAAGTTAATCTTGGACCATTATACATCCTAATAAATAAAGGAAAAAAAAGATCCCTTAGAAAAATTACCAATCGAGAATTAAAAGACTAATAATTTTTTATCACCATGAAAGGTAGAATATTATAGTTGATGAATACAACATGCCAAGTTGACCATTTGGATGATTGTATAGACAAAGTGTTGATCCTATCAAGTGCTAGTCCAAGTTTTTGAAGAGTGGCCATTCTCATTCAATTGTTGAAATGCTTCACAATTTGCAAGGATTTGCATGCTTTGATTTTTTGCTTGCCGGTCCATATATTTTGCAAGCGATGGGCATCCAAGCATAAATTTGAGAAGAAGTTTAAGAGGGAAATGTCGTAGGACTTTTCTTGGCACATTGACCTTTGCAAACCTCTCTTTAAACCTCAGATCATTGCATTTAGGACCATGAATGATTTTTGTAAATTCTCCTCTATACAAGATACAAACAATCATTGATGTATGCTTGAATACACTTGTATTCTATGCCCGATTCAGGTAGCATAAACTTTGCCTCGGATCTTGACTTTGGTGACATATTGTTTTTTGGCAATAATCTTGTCGATAGATATCTACAAAAAAGACACTCAATTTTCACACTTGTAAACTCTTAGCATGTTTTAACAAAGAAGATAATATAAAGTATACTCTTATATTTTATAATTATGGAGAAGAGAATAAAAGGCATTCTCTAGTAGTGCGGTCACACTAAGTTACTGGTCCATCCATGTTGAGTCCATGTTGAGTTTATAGATTTAGAATGAGCAAGTTTGTGGAAAGCCTCAACAGTTTTGCATTTTAAAATTTGGATTTGAGGCTTCCTTCATTAAATCGTTAATAGTTATGGTGGATATGTTGATCATGTTCTCTTTATTTTTGCCCACTCGTTCCATCTAAGTTTGTTATATGTTTCATGATCGTTGTCAAATATATCACATAACATATTGATAGCGTGTTATCCCACCAGGTGTCATCATATTCATTAGGGGAAGGTTGAGGTCTATAGGGGCCCTTTAAGCTGCCATATTATGATTTTAATAACTTTTTGTTAAAATGTTAAGTTTCTTTGACTTTAGATACCTTCTTATTCTTCAAATGGCTAGAAGTTTGAATTTCAAAGTTTCCCACCAAAATTGAATTTAAAATTGAGTGGGCAAAACCATATCATGTGACATATCTATGGAAAGAGCTCAGCGAGTAGATTCTGGATCTCTAATCTCTGACAAATTTTGAGCTCATATGTAGAAGTTATGGATGTCCGAAATTTCAAAAACTTTTCCCCCCACTTTTTGGGAATGAAAAGTATAAAAAGGCATCTTCTAGAGAATCTTTTGACCACCTTTAATCACCCAACATTTTTGTATACATGGCATCGCATGATTGGCCCTTTTCCTTAATAACCTTTTAATCACATGGCATCTTAAAGGGCCCCTATAGACCTCAACCTTCCCTAATGGATAGCGTGTTATCCCACTAAGTGTCATCATATTTTGAGTTATCAGTATAAGTGATCTCTAACACTTTAGAGTTATGTTATCGTGGTGGCTATGTTGATCACGTTCTCTTTATTTTTGCCCACTCAGTCCATCTAAGATATTGTCAAATATATTTCACAACATATTCATGACCACGTTGTCTCACCAGGTGTCATCATATTTTGAGTTATAAGTACATGATCTCTGACATTTAGATTTTGATAACCGATGGGATCCCTATCTCTTATGAGATTGGGATATTCTAGTGGCAATCGCAAATTACGTGGTCTATGCTGAGGGTGAGGATCTCTTATAGACTACTTCATCAATACATGCCATCTATATTTTTCTTGATTATCAAGCAATGATAAGTGAGACAATCACTTTGTATATGTAGGCGGGTACATGTTACACTCCATACCTGAACATAGTGAAAAGCTAGGATACTCATGAATGGTCGATGTAAGTATGCCTCATAGAAGGAAGTTTTGATGCTCTTTTGATCTAGATCTATACTGCATCTTGAAACCCCACCAAAGTGAGCTCTTCCATCAGAGGTGCCAAATATTCATGTTTGATACTTGGTGCTTTCCTAAGTTGTCATGAATATAGACACGTTAATCTTGGACCATTATACATACTAATAAATAAAGGGAAAAAAGATCCCTTATAAAAATTACCAATCAAGAATTAAAAGACTAATAAATTTTTATCACCATGAAAGGTAGAATATTATAGTTGATGAATACATGTCAAGTTGACCATTTGGATGATTATATAGACAAAGGGTTAATAAAAGAAAATCAAGTGCTAGTCCAAGTCTTTGAAGACTCGCCACTCTCATTCAATTGTTGAAATGCTTCACAATTTGCAAGGATTCGCATGCCACTCCATATATTTTGCAAGCGATAGGCATCCAAGCATAAATTTTAGAAGTTTAAGAAGGAAATGTCATAGGACTTTTCTTGGAACATTGACCTTTGCAAACCCCTCTTTAAACCTTAGATCATTGCACTTAGGACCATGCATGATTTTTGTATATTCTCCTCTATACAAGATACAATCATTGATGCATGTGTAAATACACTTGTATTCTATGCCTAATTCAGATAGCATAGACTTTGCCTCGGATCTTGACTTTGGTGACATATTGTTTTTTGGCAATAATTTTGTTGATAGGAATCTACAAAGAAGACATCAATTTTCACATTTGGAAATTTTTAGCATGTTTTCACAACAAAGAAGATAATATAAATTATACTCTCATATTTTAAAATTATGAAGAAGAGAATGAAAGACATTTCTATTAGTGCATCACACTAAGTTACTAGTGCATTCATGTTGAGTTTATAGATTTAGAATGAGAAATCTTGTGGAAAGCCTCAACAATTTTGCATTTTTAAAAATTCGATTTGAGGCTTCCTTCATTAAATTGTTATGGTGGCTATGTTGATCATGTTCTCTTTATTTTTTCCCACTCAATCTATCTGAGTTTGTTATATATTTCACAATTGTTCTCAAATATATCACACAACATATTGACAGTAGTGTTTCCCACCAAGTGTCATCATATTTTGAGTTATCAGTATAAGTGATCTGTAACACTTTAGAGTTATGTTACGGTGGTGGCTTTGTTGATCACATTCTCTTTCTTTTTGGCCACTTACACCATCTACGATATTGTCAAATATATTTCACAACATATTCATCGCCACATTATCTCACGAGGTGTTATCATATTTTGAGTTATAAGTACATGATCTTAGACATTTTAGATTTTGATAAAACCTGATGAATCCCTATCTCTTATGAGTTTGGCATATTTTGGTGGCAATTTCAAAATATGTGGTCGATGATGAGGGTCAGGATCTCTTATAGGCTACTTCATCAATACTGTTGGTTTCCTAAACTTAAAAAAAAATCAACATTATTTCTCTCTCTCTCTCTCTCTCTCTCTCTCTCTCTCTCTCTCTCTCTCTCTCGCTCACACACATTATCTACACATGACTAAGGTAGCTCATAAACATTGACTTTGCACATGAATAGAAACATGCTCTTTCCTTTTACAAAATATCTGAGTACATAAATCACTGAGAATAATTACTTGAGTGCAAAATGTTGAAAGTCCTAATATGGGATTGATCATGGTGTTGTGCAACATAGATTAAGCATAAACTATGGTGGGTTAAACCATAGCAATAACTCCATGCAGGCTAGAGAGAGAGAGAAAGTAGCACACACAACACAAGTTCTATTGCATAAACTATGGTGGGTTAAACCATAGCAGTAACTCCATGCAGGCTAGAGAGAGAGAGAAAGTAGCACACACAACACAAGTTCTATTGCACAGGTTGAAAACCATACACTAAAAGGGTTCTAATATAGATATCCATTGACCCAACCTCCTTTACACATCATCATTCCATGTGGCAATTCCTTTTCTCCACATTATTTTAAGTAGCACTCACCATTCACCCAATATATTATGTGGCATTCTTATCTTTCCACAATATCTTGCACCTCTAGGGTGCGTTCACACACTCAACAAAATAACCCAAGCTTTAGTTTACATTGCACAGTTGCACACCCCTCCTTAATGTAAACTTAGGTGTGTGAACTAATTTGCATCTCTCCAACCAATTTGACCAACTCACCTCTCACCCTCAACAATTTGGTATTGCTAATCTCAATACTCCCCTCCATGCAAATTGGAGTGTTCAACAGGTGTGTGTGCATGTGTCTAGAAACCCTAGACACCTCAAGTCCCTTTAGATCATCATTTTGCTTGTGCAGAACCACCCAAGTGATTTTTAGACACCCATGTGCCCGAGAAAAGGAATCAATCCATAAAGTGAATTGCCCATGTGTGCACAACTCACTGCACATCACATTACTGACATTTTGAGCTCCCATGCTAAGGGAGAGGATCCTCATAAATAGGGTGAGAATACAATCCTTTTTATGCATTAAGTGAAGGGTAGGGCACCCTCACAAGATAGTCAAAAACAACACGACTTTTGTGAAGCCGATATTTACCTATTATTTCAGGGCTACATAGGGGACATCATCTTATTGTGAAAAAACACAACTCGCGTTTAACACCATCCGAAAAACTCTCAAAGATAGTGACATCTTGAGTGTGAAACCACCCTTATATGCAGTGTGCACTAAGGGTCTTTTAAAACTTTAAGGAAGAAAATAAAATCTTCTTTGCTTGCTAGGCTGCATTCTATATTAGGTGTCTTTATGCGTGTTGGCTGCTTTGCATTAGACATTATCACGCATCTGTTTGAGATTGCAAGTCTGCCACTCAGGACCCACACCATAAGGTCTTTTTTGCCAATATTCATGTACTTCTCCTACAAGGCACCATAGCTACTCATTGTCTCTACAATTGTGGCTTCAAATGTCATAGCAGGAGCTTTAAGTTCTCATAGCTATACCTCTCTTCTCACACTAATAGCCTTTGTAATGCTCATGTTGCACATTTTGTGTTACTCTTAGCTTTCCATGTCTCATGCCTTGTGTTGCTGACTTCGAGCTAAACTTTAATCAAGATTTCATGGCAACCTTCACAATATCATCTCCTCCACTCTTTTGAGGCTTTTCACTAGGGCTGTCACTATCTCTCATTTGAGTTCCTTCTGCTTTTCTTCAAGATGTTATAGTGTGACCATGCTATTGGAGCAGTTGATGCGCAGCTCTAGCTTCTTTGAATCTTTGTACACATTCTTCATCACCATAGCTACTACTCTCTCTGAGCTTGTCATTCTCAGCAATGCCCTTGCTTCTCATCTTGAATATAGCCAAAGATTTCAATCTTATCTCTTCTCTTTACTACCTCTCTAATGCAAATCTCCTTCAATGAGGTTATGTTGGACATCGGCATGGCAGGACCTCTTGTGAGAGCCCTGTGCAGCTCCTTTTGCTACACTTGCTTTGCCTTCAGACTTGGCTAGACTGGCTCTTTACCTGCTCTACACCCAAGTTCTTCGGCAAAGCATGAGCTTACTTTTGAGCTTCATAGTATACATGCTTTCCATTCATTGCATGCATCAAGGGTGCTTTCTTCATGGATTTCCCGCAAGAAACCCAAGGTGCATAAAACATTGTGAAAGCCAAGTTCTTTCACCACCTTTGCCCATCATTTATGAGAAAAACAAATGATTTTTGCCTTTTCGATTCACTCCAACATGAGATGAAAAATCATCCCATTACCACTTGCCGTGCGATGCCTAGACCCACTAGCATGCACCTTCCATGCATGGTCTTTGCCATAACGCAAGGGTTGTAGGATTCATTAATCTTACCATATATCAACCCTTCTCACATAGAGAATTCTTCTAATGATCCAAAAACATATGAGCACCATCTATGCTCATAAACACCAAAAACATCTGAGGTAAAAACTTCACAAGTACCTTCTTAAGACTCCATTCACATCCTTCTTGATGCCAAACCTCATTCAAACTTGATAATGGCAGCTTCAAATCTCCCCAGTATTAATCTCTCTCAAATGCAATACTAATGATAATGAGTGTGCTTAAATTTGTTTTTATAATAAGAGTTGAAAAATCATAATCAAATAACCTCATAAAGAGGAAAACTATACATAGATATGCACCATAATCAAGAGCCCATCCTAGCTCTGATAATTCTAATTATATGGGATTGATCATTGTGTTGTGCAACATAGATTAAGCATAAATTATGGTGGGTTGAACCACACCAAGAACTCCATGGCTAGAGAGAGAGAGAGAGAGAGAGAGAGAGAGAGAGTAGCACACTAAACACAAGTTCTATTGCTTATGTTATCAACCATACTATGAAGGGCTTCTAATATAGATAGCTATTGACCCTATCTCCTTGACACATCATCATGCCATGTTGCAATTCCTTTTCCACATTCTTTATGTGTCTCTCACCATTCACCCAATATATTATATGGCATTATTATCTTTTCAGAATATTCTGCACCTCTAGGGTGTGTTTACACACTCAACCAAATGACCCAAGCTTTATTTTAATTTGCACGTTTCAACACAAAAGTAAATCATCTGAATACAATAGTATATAAGTACAAAATAATATGATTATAATCATCTATAATTATCCGGCCCTCATGTCAATGAAACATCTAATGCTGATCTTGCGTGCTCACCTATACGATCGAGCAAGGGAGTGGGTCTATAAAATGTGTAGTCCACCAACAACTCCTCCTGATCTTGTAAATTTCTAGTCGTATGACTACTATATAGCTAGAAACCCACGTTGACATGTATTGCTTAGTGCCAATATGCTCCTCAAAAATACAGGTTGGCTGTACTCCTAACTTTCCCTTGGTAATATTTATCAATCTTACTATGTTCGCATGTGTATAAGGGTGACCATCTATGAAAGTGCGCTCTCCACATGAGACCATACTACTAAATGTGTGCACTCTCTCAATAATGGATGCTCCCTTAGAGCATATCCCATGTACGTGATCACATGATGACTAAGCTACTGCCATACTCCCTAAGAATATAAAGAACCACAAAAGATCATCCGTGTCACTACACCTCTTGTGGGTCCATATAGGTCCTGAGAATGTATAAACCATGATGTTGTAGCGTACTCATATGTACGTATTTTTGGGTCCATTTGACTTGGCAATTTTTAGCATCTATATTCAATGTTAAAAATTAGGAAATACTTAGAGGACATAAAAGATTAAGTTTGGTCACAAATTTAGTAATTTTAGATATGTCAATTTTTGGTCACTTTTGGGACTTTTTATACATGTTTTGTGGTGTCATTTGTAACTGATTTCTATTCTATACTTAACCATGCTAGATAATGTATAAGAGGGTCAAAGAGAGTAGTTTAGCCTAAAGGAAACTAATACGGGGGTTTACATGGTAAATATAACCGCAACAGGCGTGCAAAACAGGGCCCGGACACCAAATTGACCCTTAATTTTCAGTAACGGCCTCGCATGAGGGGGTAGATAAATTTATTTGTCAGAGAGACCAATTAAACAAAGTTAGTTCATCACAAGAAGAAAAAAGTCCGTGTTCAGATAATTGAAAGATTCTGCACGGGGTGACCGGTATTTGCGAAATGAGTCCGACAGCACTTTCTAGTGTATTAAGAAGGGATTTCTATTTTTAACATTTTTGTGCACGATAATCTACTAATTCTCATGGGCATTTTTTTTTTGGCTTCTTCGAGAGTCGAGAGAGAGAGAGAGAGAGAGAGAGAGAGAGAGATTTTGAGATTCGGGCCGGCCATCCTTAGACACGGAACGCTAGATAGAGAATGTGCTTTACGCCCTCTGGGTGCCTTTTGGTAGAACCTAGACTGGATGAGGTTTAGAAGAGGCATACCTGGGATAGCCGCGATGTCCAACGTGGTGGTTGGGTGGACAAGCGTCGGAGAGGAAAGCCTTGTTGGCCAGATTTTTTTTGTTGGTGATTCTCTCTCTGATTTTGAGACTTTGTACTGGTGATTATTATTGTTACTTTCGATTGTCAACGATTATGGTTTATTGAAATCTCTTTGTTTTTTGAAGTATGATGTGATTTTGCTGCAAGTTTTGAGAAATTTTGTACATAGATCATGGAATAGACTATGGGTATGGTTCAGACGTGCACACTGAATCATGAATGATGCTATAGTAAAATGGCATCCCCAATGACTAAACTCCTCCCAATTAGACGAAAGATTATGTGCTATCAAGCCACCTATTGGTCTATGGTCATAAGAAGCCCGAACGAAAAGAGACATCCCCAATGTCTAAGCGCCTCCCAATGAGACGGAAGATCATGTGCTTTCTATCCCACATGTTGATCTACGATCATAAGAAACCTAGACCGAATGTCATAGCAAAAACTCACCGGCAACAACATCTTGTAGCAACTTTGTGTTCGTAGATGATCTCATCAGGGTAAAAAATAAGGTTCATATCCTATGGTCAAAGTAGAGATGGGTTGGCAAATCTTTCTTTGATAGAAGGTAGAGTCTGTAGGAAACTTTGGAAAATGTTTTAAAATTTTTAGTAGATATGCTCACTTTTGGTGTAAATTTGGGGATTTTTCCTCTAAAATTTACCCAAAAATGCTACCTTGAGCTAATATATTAGAAAACTCCCCATTTTTTGGGTCTAAAATAGCCCAAGACTTTTGGAAGACCCTTGAATATTATCCTTTAGGATAAATTTTACCCCTAAGTTTTTCCTTGGATATCATATGCTTGGATTATCATAACACACTACTAGCCATCGGGGACTGTAGCGAGGGTGTTAAAAATATACACCATCGCTTACGCGATGACGAACGCATCGCTTAAGCGATCTTACGTCGCTTAAGCAATGTAAAAAAAATATTAAAAAAAATATGTTGCTTATGCGATGCTTTTTTTTAATCGCTTATGCGATGCTGTTGAATGACGTTTTTTGCGACGCTTGCAGACTGACTAGCGTCACTTAAGCGACCTTAATTTTTTTTAAAAAAAACCCTCGCTTATGCAACGTGTTTTTGCTATCGCTTAAGCGACGGTAGGCATTTTTATGCTCTCGTGCTCACCGAGAACCTCATTTCTTTTTCGACGGGAGAGCACGAAGAGGTATGTCTATCTGTTTCTTTCTCTCTCTCTCTCTCTCTCTATCTCTCTCTCTCTATATATATAATATATATATATATATATGCTCAGAAGCTCTGTCATGTTTGTAGATACCAAGCGCTAGACACCTTCAGAACATAAAACTTCTTCTTTCAAGGACTTTATGCTCTCGGCTAATAATGACTACTTTAAACTGTAGCCCTTGGCAATGGTGTTAGCCACTGCAAATGCTAGTATCCCAATTTTGTTTCCTTTTGATGCATCTGCAGATGCAAACCCGCTCCAAGGTTGAAGTTTGTATATATATATATATATATATATATATATATAGAGAGAGAGAGAGAGAGAGAGAGAGAGAGAGAGAGAGTGCGTCTCTCTCTCTCTCTCTCTCTATATATATATATATATATATAGTCAAGTGCATCCTCAGCAAGCCCATGTGCCACCGTATCTGCACTAAATAGGCAATCCCTTTTCTCACTCACCCCACAACAACCAAGCCTTTACTAAGCAATGGCCAATAGTGTTTTCTTTTAGAGAATTGTGCTGCTAGCTAAGACAAAAGAAAAATCCACTATTTAAATATCTTCCTTGGATGTGGATAAAGAGAGCTTCTATGTTGGTTTTGCGTCTCCTTGGGCAAAAGACCCTTAGCCATGGAGGCTGTGGAGCATGCCAAATGGACCATGTATATATATATATATATATATATAGAGAGAGAGAGAGAGAGAGAGAGAGGCTGGGATAGGGCAGACATAGCTCAAGAGCTTCGAGAAGACTACATATTAGATATAGATGTACTTACAGCACAACTGAGCAAAGTAGTCCCCTTCGTGGACTTAGGAGACCCTATCTCTATTATTGTAAAGGGTACACAGGCAAAAGTCTCCTATATGGACAAGAAATATAGCTATTTTTATTTTGAACCTCAATTTCGAACTACATGCAATAGAACCCATTGTAATTTAAACTCTTAAGAGTCTTAAGAGTTCATTTTGAGTTATTTTTTTCAGTTTTATGCCTCTTTGGCATCGATACCCAGAGTGGAATGTAAATAGTATAGACATGGGCAATCTCCCTAGTGAAGTGGTATCTAGGATGCCTCGATCTCTGATGTCTGATAGGCTGTGTGGAGTAGTGACAGTCCAGGGAGAAAGAGAGGTATGCATGATCTGCAGCTACTCCAATAGGGCGTGCTAAGACTGTAAGATGCTGTACATGAGGTATCATAGATAGAGGAGCTAGTACATAGTGTTCTGTGCTGGCACCATGTCGCATAGGATAGCACGTGAAATCTCCTGAAAGAGGCCATCTGGGGTCCTCTCGGTCGTCGCAGCTGTCTGGATCTCTGGATCTGAGTAGCTCTCTCCGGAAACACTAAAGGCTTGTATACATTGCATGGTTAATCTTAGCGGTTGATCAAAGAAGCTCGTGATGGGTTAACTAGGATGTGTATGTGGGCTGCCTGTCTCATGTGAAGTAAATGGTTTCTATGCCACCTGATCTCTAGTAGGTAAAGCCACAAGCATCTCTAATCTAGATAGTCTGGAACTCTTGTGAGTGGCCCCAACCCCTCAAGGAAAAGACAATGGAATTTCCCTCTGATCTCACAATACACTGAGTATCTGCATATGTAGTGCCCCCCCGTCTCCACCTCCAATGTGCAAAGAAAGTAGATCCTGTCCTCTCTGGGGATATTTGTTGCTCTCCCTCTCTCCACCCTCAGCTAGTGAGACGAAATTCTAATCTGGCCAATAGCAATCCTCATGTCATGTGAAATGTGCCTGAGCATGTAACGGGGCTCCCGAAAGAAGCCACCTAGCCTGAACTGTTGGTGGCAACTGTCATGAAAGAACTGCATCTTAGCGCCAAACTGTTGTGGTGCTACCCATGTGATGTGTCTCTAGTCTAGATAGATCTCTATGGATGAGGTGATTAATGTCCTAGTTTTTGCAGGGGTCCCTGATTGTACGATACGTATCAACTCAAGCTAACTTTCAAGCTTAAAGATCCGAACCATGAAGTTTCAAAGCACGTGATTTCAAAGTACCAATTTATGTACCACATACCTGTACCATGTAACCATTTTCAAGTACGAGGTTTCAACATAATACCCAACTTAAGTACCAAGTCTAATTGCGAGTTCAAAGTTTCATTATGGAGCCTGATACTAAATCAAGTACCAAGCACCGAATCTAGTACCAAGTACCATGTACCAAGTATCAAGTACCATGTACCAATTACTATGGACCATGTACCAATTATCAAGTACCATGTACCAATTACTATGGACCATGTACCAAGTATCAAGTCCACAGTACCAATTATCATGTACCATGTACCAATTACTATACCAATTACTATGGACCATGTACCAATTATCATGTACCATGTCCCAATTACTATATGGACCATGTACCAATTATCATGTACCAAGTACCATGTACCAATTACCATGTACCAAGTACAGTGCACCAAGTAGCTTGAAAATAGTTATTATTAAAAAAGTTTTTTAATTGCCGTTTTTTGTCCATCCCCGTTTTCGTTCGCCGGGATTGCTTACATACATACATACATACATACATACATATATATATACATACATGCATGCATGCATACAATGTGCATGCATACATACATGCATGTATATACATACATACATATGACATACATACTGTAAGGACCCTTTTTGATATAGACATGTATATACAAAATTTTGGCATAAAGACTTAATTTTTGGTTGTGTATATTTTGCCTCTTAGTAAAATAATATATTTTGAGTCAATTACTAACATGTCTGGGGCATAATAAAAGTACGCCACCGTTTGCTTCTAGTCTTCGTTTTGAAGGAAAATATGGTTCGGAAGGAGCCGGAATATCTATATGAACCGGAATGCAGACCGGAATGGAGTTCCGGAAGGCAAAGAGACGGGTACAGAGGAGATCGGGAAGAGTGCGGGACGGGAACCTTCGGCATACAGTATGGAAGAATACGGGATAGAAACCTTTCGCAAGCCATACGAAAAACCAGTCAGATTCTGTACGGAAATAAGAGAGTACGGGATACTAGATGAGAGCAGATGCCAGATGAGATACATACATACATAATGTCTTACATACATACATATATGTATACATATACAATGCATGCATGCATGCATTATGTATGCATAACATATGTATGTACTACTATGTGTGTATGTACTATGTATGTACATACATTATGTATACATATACAATGCATGTATGCATGTATATATGTATGTACTACTATGTGTGTATGTACTATTATGTATGTACATGCACATTGTATATGTGTATGTATATGTATATTTATATGTATATGTATATGTATTATATAGATATATATATAATATGACATGTACTACATATGACATACATCCGTGCATATATATATACATATATAATGCATGCATGCATGCATTATGTATGCAGAACATACGTATGTACTATTATATGTGTATGTACTATGTATGTACATGCACATTGTATATGTGTATGTATATGTATATGTATATGTATATGTATTATATATGTATATATTTATGTACATGTATTATATAGATAAAGTAAAGCTTGAAAATAGTTGAAGTTAAATAAAGTTTTTTGAACTGTCGATCTTTGTCCCATCCCCGGGATGGCCCTATCCCCTTCCCCGCTCCCGTTCGTCTCAGGAATGCTTACATACATACATACATGCATGCATGCATGCATACATACAATGTACATACATACATAGATGCATGTATATACATACACACATGCATGGATTCATACAATGTAGATACATATATACATGTGACATACATATATACATAATGTCTTACATACATACATATATAATGCATGCATGCTTGCATTATGTATGCATAACATTAAACATATGTATGTACTACTATGTGTGTATGTACTATGTATGTGCATGCACATTGTATATGTGTATGTATATGTATATGTATATGTATTATAAAGATAAAGTAAGGCTTGAAAATAGTTAAAGTTAGAGTGTTTCAATTTTAAAAAATAACAATAAAAGATAGCTAGATAGCGTTGTTACCAGAATTCATGTTCGTTTATGCACCGGTGTCTGACCAATCTCCGCAAAAACAACGACAGCACGGAGTGCAATCACAATTGCAAGATAGCAAGAGACAGCGAGAGCAACAGTAGGTAGATCATGAGAAAAATATAGACAACATTATGTTTAATGTAAATGAATCAACCGGTATATAAATTCTGTATCTGTTCGTTTTTTTTCGTTGCGCGTCATCGCTTAAGGGACGACAATCATCGCTTAAGCGATTAATCCTTGCTTAAGCGACGTTAAATAACTTTTTAAACATTTCGTCGCTTATGCGACGTAAATGCATCGCTACAAGAGTCGCTTATATAGTCGCTTAAGCGACGTATCATAGCGATGCTTGTAGCGACGGCTCGACACGTCGCTTAAGCGACGCTTTTGCATCGCTTCTATCGTCGCTACGAGCCCATGGACTAGTAGTGACATGCCCTCGAGTGGTAGGATGTCTCGACACCTCATCGTCATGGGAGAAGTATGAGCTATCGTGACTACGACCCCCACACTGTTGCTCGACTATGTGATGTAACCTACATGTTAAACAAGTAATATGAGTAAAAACAATTCTTAAACTTTTTATCAACATGAGATGAGGAGTAAGAAAGTGTAAAATTTCATGTCATCGAGGTCCAAGGTGTGGTGGAGCATCTGCACAAAATGCTCTCTCAAACTTGTAGTCAGTAGAAACATGGTCAATATGTAAACAAGACCCCTACAATCCACACAATAGCATATGAAAGACAGAAGAAGATGAAGTCTCACCAAGAGGTGGTGTGTCATATAATGGTAGTCGTCCTATCTATGCTGGATCACATGGGGGTGTACACAGTTTGTTGGAGAACAATGACCCGTAATAAATTACAAAATAAGAATTAACATGACATAGTCTAAAATTTACATATAACACAAGATTGGATCCACTTTTCCCCCACACAATAGTGAGACCACGCTTTCTCTTATTGTATTTTAATTATATTACTTGAAATAACTTGTGGAGCTCAAAATAACTTCCACTTTAACAAAGATGTCAACTTCAACAAAAATAGCTTCCTTTATTAGCGTGCAAGGCCAAACTACTCAAAAGAGGTATAAACATCAAACCATATGTGTGTACATCTTTTGTAGAATTAAATATGCATAAGGGAGCTTTCACATGTCCAAATCAATATATATATTGTGTCAATAAATATGGACGCTCGCCACAATCGGCATTGCACAAAATCAAAAAATAATCTATCGATACGCAAAGGCGAGTGTCTCAAAATCTTCCTGACCACCACCATCGTGCCTCCATTATCTAACCTAATGATCTACATTGACATAAACTATGTCAATCAATTAATAAATTAATTGATAAAAAATACAAAAATGAATAAATCAAGATGATGCAACCTATACTCTCATGAATGCACGGAATCACTTGTGTATGTGTAAAGTATGCTACAATTGGCTTGGATTTAGAAAAGCATCCCAATCTAAAGTCATCTATGAGAATTCATAAATAATGAGAAATGTGAAAATATTAAATCCCATAAATTTACTCCTCATAACATGCTCTAAGGGTAGGAATCAATTGTCCTCAATTTTGTCACAAAATCTAAAATAATCATGAGCAAGTATGAAGAAAAGATATAATCAAGGATGGATGGGAAGTGAGGGCATGATCAAGGAGCCATTCAGCTTCTTCAATGGTGTGGCTTTTGTACTTCACGAAATATATGTGATAAATATTTCCTCTTCTTGTTGTTTTCTCCTCATCTTAGAGTAATTTCTCAAGGAGATGAATTTGATCTTCAAAGGTCCGTTGTGGAAGTGGGGAGTTAGAGAATTGACCATCTCGAAAAATAGCAATTTCATTGTTGGTGTCATCATTTGATGGCTTGATTGACCCAAATCCATTGATTTAAAGTGAAGAAGTTTAATTCGTCTTAGTTAAGTGGATGAAAAGTTTCCCAATTGCTCACTAAGGCTTAATAACCTTTTTTAAAAAAAATTTGCGAATTTCTATGGTAATTTTAGGGCTCTTTGAGCTCAAAAATAGCAGTTTTTGTGTAAAAATATGGATTTTGGGACCGAAAAATAGCTCTACAAATTTTTGAAATTTACTACCAAGGAAGATAAGTGCATAGGCTAAAATGTTTTGGTGGGCTGGAATTAAAAATAATAAAAAGCTTGGTAAGAAAAAATTACAAGTTGACCTTTACAAAACATATAAATATTTAAGCTTGTATAAGCTTTTAAAACTTATAAAGTAGAGAAGTAATCCACCGAGCATCCACATGTAGCAAAAAGAAGGAAGTAATTTAGTGGAGAAGTGCAACGTGCACCACTGAGAGAGAGAGAGAGAGAGAGGATGATCAAATTCAGTTGTTACAAGCCATGGAAATGGTGGATTTGAAGCCTATGGAGGACTGAGGCAAAAACATATCTGAACTTTGATTTGAAAGAGGTGAAGATCAAATGGGAAAAACTATTTTTGTCTTTTGGAAGGTTTTGGAGAGTGGTTTTTTTCAAGTTGGGTTACCTTGTGGTTAAAAGGATTATGGGATTTGGTTTCCAATTGATAAAATAAGCCTTTCTTTGAATCTTAGGCTTCTCCTTTAATTTGCAAATGAATTTTTACCTTGCCTTCGCTTTTATCTCTCATTTTCCCTCTGATTAGCTTCAAGGTTTACAATTATCCTTGGCTCTGATACCACTATTGGATGACAATGACCCATAAATAAAATACAAAATAGGAATTAACATGACGTAATGTAAAATTTACACATAACACAAGATTGAGTCCAATTTTCCTCCACACAAGACTGAGCCCATGCTTCCTCTTACTGTACTTCAATCATATTACTTGAAATAACTTATGGGGATCAAAAATAACTTTCACTTTTGTAAAGATATCGACTGTAATAAAAAAATAGCTTACTTGATTGAACGTGCAAGCCAAACTATGTTAGAAAACGTGAGTATCATGATATTATGCACATGCAAGCCTATGGTCTGCTTAAGCTAAACCTACACTAATTTAGTGTGATTAAAGTAACCTAAGGTGGGTGGTGTCTAAGCACACATATAATGACAAACTAAACTAAACTAATTAAGCATGACACTTAAGCATAATTAGGTTACAACTACAAGGTAAAAAATAAGATACCTCCATGAATATATAAGTGTAGGTGGGTTGGCGATTATTTCTCCTATAAAAATCTAAAATTATAGAAAATACGGTGAATATTTTCAAAACATGCCCTAAAATGTTCAAAACTGGGTGAATATTTTCTAAAACTCTTCAAAACGGCCGAAATTCAGGGAAATGTTTTCAGATACCTTACGATTTTTTATTGCAAAAAAAATAGCCAATTGGCGAAGATTAGCCCTTGTTTGTTTCCTTGGTTACAAGATTGAGACTTGCACTCAGAAAGAGGCTTAAGGGCTTGCTTGAATTGATTGATAAAAAGTGACCCATTTTATATGAGGTGCGTACATCTTCTCTTGATATCTAATGTGGGATAACTCTAGCTTACTCATGTGGTAGCTTGCTCTTACACTCACTCCCTACCTTCCTTCCTTGTGGCATTCATTGAGAGCCCCTTGGGGACAATGCTAGTGGTAAAAATCTGGACAAGAGGGGAGGTTTTGGAGAAGCTATCCCCTAAGGGCTGCAGTTCTAAGGCCATGATTGTTGCATGTATGCAACTGGGGTACCACATTCCATGGGGGCAATCTTCCTTTGTCTGGGAGGATGAAACGGGATCTGATCCGCAAATTACTCAACACTGAAGTTTTGTGAATTTTGTTGTGGCCGTGGGCTTCAAAGTCTACTTGATATTAAGAGAAGGGATGTGTCAGTGGGAGAAGTGAAGGGCAGTTTTGTTAATATCAATATATATAATTATTGTTCCCTAAAAGAAATATAAGAAGAAGGTTTAATTTCGAAAAATCCATTGAAGTAAAAGAGAATCTTCAAAGTAAAACGTGTGGCAGGGCGAGCCCGGGTGTCTGTCTACTATGACCATGAGTGCGCAGGAGATAAGGTGACGGGGACGGCGGGACACAATGTTGCAGAAAGCTATGAAGATAACCCGCCGGCAAAGTACGTTGAAGGTGGACACTGGAAAGCGGGGTGGGGGGTGGTAAGGGCAGACGCATGGGGGGCGCCCACGGGCGGGGGCGCTGCGCACTCCCGCCGTGGGTCTGCACACGCCGCCACCCGCCGCCCCCAGCTCGGACCTCTACTTATACCTCCGCCGCAGTTTTCGGCTACTCAATCGCCTAGACATTAGCCCATTGACGCCTCTGTCAATATTTTTCTCATAACCACTGTGTTGCCATGTCTACAGCTTGCTCAAATTTCCAACCCTTCCTGTTGCTCCTGGCTATGCAGATATCTCCCGCCTTCCGTCTCAACGTCGAGGGGGACGATGATGATGACTGCCCTCCCGACATCGCCCCCGCTGCGGCCAAAGATACAACACTTAGATCCAAAACCATGTAACGTAGCCATGTATAAGGCGTATATGAATATGAAGGTTGCAAACAAGCAATTTTTGTAATGTCTCACGAGCAGTGTTTGCTGTTGAACGTAGCTAGCTCCTAGCTTTGCAAGACTCTTAAACGCGAGACGTTCACAATGTACAGAGTGTGGTCATAGTAGTAGTTAAGTGAGTTAAAAACCTATGAGTGCCTATGATATTTTTCACGTTGAGGTCCATAATGGAAGAAGAGGAAACTTCCACATGTGTATTATCTTGCCAAATTCACGTTAGAATATGTTGAAAATCAAGTATGTGCATTTTCATGATAAAGAGCGAAATTGCTATGAACCTCCTCTTGTATAAACATCAAAGCAATTAATTGACTCTCAAGTTGGTATGAGAGCGAAAATTCTATGCCTTCAACGCCCACAAGACCTGGTCCAAGTAAATTTCATGACCGAGGCTCCACATCTTCAAGCATTCATATGAGCTTTGAATCAGTTTAGGTGAGCTAGGCAAAAGGCTCCAAATTGCTATATCTATAGGCATAGTTAAATACAAAAAAACATCACTGTTATTCTCAGTAGCGATGAGATTTCACTGCTATTCTCAATTCATAGAATTCTAGAGATTTTTTTAGTACTAAATCTAAGTTATATATGTCACATACATACAAAAAATGATTATAGCAAGTTTTCCTCCTCTTGTGACATTAGAGCTTGCTCTCTATCATCTATGATCTCCTATTCAAAGAAGTCATGCATGATGTCTTATATGATGAGATCCTTTTGCTCCTCATGTTGCAATGGTGTAGGAACCTCATTCATTGGTTGGCGAGGATGATTTTCAGCCATGCTTTCTCTATGAAGCCTTGCCACCTTTCGCAATCTACTCAATGGTGTGGCATGTTGTGTAACTCTCCTATCGTTCTCCTCCATGTCATTATCCACACTTGGTCATGTCAATGCCTCATGAAGTCCATATGTTTGGACATGTTCAATTATTATACGACGTTGTCGTATATATTGGCCCTTACATCGATCACACATACAATAAAGTTTTTCTCTCTCAACTATGCTTCGAAACTGACATTCGGCCATTGATCACTGTCAAACATCTAAAATCAGGCCAAAACTAATTATGTAGTAGTATAAAAACACATGAGCTATCCAAAACTGGGGCAGACAGAAAGTTTCCAAGGTTTTTGCTCTGCTACTAGACAATATTTACAGCAGCATTAAAATTTTGCTACTAAGCAACGACCTAGAAACTGAGACTCCCACCTAAACCACCCGCACACAATTACTTTCTCTATACCTACCTCTCTTTGTTGCACATGCTAGGATGACGGATTCAGCAGGCAGCAGTTCCTCCCACCTCTCCCTCCATCAAATCTCTCTCCCTCTCCAAGGTAAGTGCGTCTTCCCTTTCTTTCTTTCTCCCAAGCTTCATTTCTTTCTTGTTTTCTAAGCTTTCATGGAAAGCTTCAACTATGCTCCCTTTGTGAGATTTTATTTCCCTTCCCCTCTCTTTTCTTTCCTTTCTTCCTTCTTTTCACCTTGCCCTGACCCTAGCTTTCACATAAAAGTGCTAATAGAGAGCTTTGATGGAGATCTCTATTATGCTTTCAATGTAAAATCTAGGGTTATGGCAATATAAACCACAAGCTTTCAATAATTTATGTATTAGAATTAGGTTAAAGAAACTCACCTTGTTTTTCTCCTCTTCTCCTTCTCCACTTTAACTTCTCCTCTTGCTTTTGCTAATATTCTCTTGCTTTTGCTTTTTAGGATATAGAGCGTTTAGGGTTTTGTGAATTTTTTTTAGCTCTCTATGCATGCATAGAGATTTTAGGGTTTTGTATTACTTGTGTATTAGTTCTTAATCTTATGTTTAATTTACTAATTACTTTTTTTCATGTTGTGTTTTGTAGGTCTTAGATTGTTGTCCCCTCCTTCAGCTTGACATTTTCAAGGTAAGATCTCTTATTCATGTAAGACAAGATCATGTTGATTACACCCTTGGGTGATGGGTTAAGGGTTTAGCATAGTGCATAAGGCTTATAGCATAGAGCTTATGCATAAGGCTTATGCATAAGTCTTGCAGCCTTATTATGCAAGCTTATACTTAAGGCTTGCAAGTCTTATTATGCTTACGATTCCATAAAGCTTGCATAAGGAATATGTATAGAGCATTATGCATAAGCTTATGTATAGAGCATTATGCGTAGGCTTTATGTATAAGGCTCTATGCATTCAGCTTTAGGTGTAGGCTTCTATGCATAGTGCTCTATGTGTAGGCTCTATTTGTAGAATCTATGCATAGAGCTTTATGCATAAGGCCTTTATAAATAGCTATTTATGAATAGAGCTATTCATAAGGCCTTTATGAATAACTATTTATGCATAAGGCCTATGCATAGAGCTTATAAATGAATGTGTTACTAATCATAGTTTGAGGGAGTTGATATTAAATATGGGAAATTATTTTAGGCCATTTAGAATGTTGGTTAAGTCAAGTTAGGAGTCATTATTCTACAAGTAGGTGGCTATAGCGGAGGAGTAACCCTCAATCTTTTCAATATCCTTCTCTTGTAAAAAGAGAAGCTCCCTTTGGCTTTAATAGTTGAGAGTGTGTGGAAAGTTCTCCGAAGCTACAATCCAAAAGGGACACTATCCACCCTGCTTGTCCAAGTAGTATTCTAGAAGGACTTAATAAAGTTCTAATATCACATGAGAAGTATAAGGGTTCTAATGCATTCTTGTGTTATTTAAGCTTAGAGCATTTTCTATGTTATTTAAGCTTTAAGCATTCGTGTGTTAGCACGGTGAAAAAAGGTCTATGTCTTATCTACATAGAGTGACTCGAGTATCCCAAGCATCATTCCATCTCTTGAGGTAAGATCTCTTTTTCTTTTAATTGCTTATGCAAGTTTCTCCTTTATTTCACCCTTGGGTACCGGGTTTAGGTTTAGCTTAGGTTTACCTCTATGCATAGGCTCTTGTAAGCTCTATGCAGTAATAAGCCTATGCATAGAGCTTTCATAATCTTACAAGCTTTATGCATAGATCTTTATGTGTAGAGCTTTATGCATAAGGCTCTATGTATAGAGCTTTATGTGTAGGCTTTAAGCATAAGGCTCTATGAGTAGAGCTTTATGTGTAAGCTTCTATGCATAGGGTTTTATGTGGAGGCTCCAGGTATAGACTCTATGCATAGAGCACTATGCATAAGGCTCTATGCATAGAGCCTTATTCACAAGGCTCTATGCATAGGGATCTATGCATAGGACTCTATGCATAGGCTCTATGCATAGAACTTTTATGCATAAGGCCTTTATGAATAACTAGTTATGTATGTTTTATGCTTCAAGAGATTGACTCTCATGCATGTATTTGGGTTGGGTTGTATGTATATAAAATTTTGATCGACCCATTCATAGGACCTAAATGTCGCAAATGTGCTCAATATCATCAATGAATGATATGGGGAACATGCTTGGACAAAGTTCACTCAGACACAAGTATGGTTTAATAAAACCTTTTCACACACACAAAGTTTACCCTTTATGAATTTTGTAATGGAATTTGTTTAATCTTTTATTCAAGCCAACTTACCATCGAGCCAATCGACTCCATATGGGCAATCTACAACATATCACCAGTCATCTCCATGGGGACAATCCACTCCTTTGGTGAAGGTCCAAGTGGCATAGGTTTGCGTGGTGGTGCATACCAATCAGGCTATGTTTGTGAGATGAGCCTACACCACCAACTTTGACTAGACCCACCCCCACTCCCTCACGTCTATCTTCACCAACGATGACGTAGTAGGAAGTCTAGGGGGGGTATTAGACATGCTAGAGGGGGGGAACAGGTTGCTTTTACTTTGGCAAAAGAATCACTAGGTCTCCCGAGTCATAACCCCAATGGGGAGATCTTCATTAGATTATTTTGAGCCATATCCGTGGAGACCCATCCCACTATCCATGCACCCTACCATACAATATGGATGTCAATGGTGCCCTCATCATAGATGCACGAGGGAAGCAAGTCACGAAACACATGCATGTACTTACTAACCTAGAGTTCACGAACTCCTTTAAAAAGTGAAAAGCCCAAGATGCGCTCTCAAAGAAATATGTCATTAATGTGCTCAAGACTGAGTTTATCGTTCCACATGCGAGCCATTGCTTCTTGGAGGACTGGATGAAGAGAACGATAAATATTTTGCTCTCTAATAGGAGAGGAAACATCAAGAGAGTGGCCAAGAACAATTCGGAAAAGCCCAGTGTTTGCTCACAAGAGGAGGAGTGGAGGCACGCATGAAGCTTTGTGGTGAGAAAGCACCCATGTTCTTTTCAACCACAAGTGGCGAGCGACGAGTGCTTCCTGACTATGGAAGCAAGAGGCTTCACACTTTGGCTCGGGGGAGGAAAGTCCTCCTTCATTGCTCGATTTGTAAGTATCTAGTTTACTATTTTCCTTCTCCTCTTTCATTTTGTTTTGTACTATGTTGTCTCCTTTAACTAATTGTATATTTTCTTAATTGTTTTTTGTAGAGGGAAGTTTTTGGGCATAACCCAATAAAAGAGGAGTATGATTATGGATACAGAGCCACTCATCCCCACAATTGTGGGCATGGATACATACGCGAGGTGTAGGCTTGAATGAGTCTGTTTTGGGGACTCAAGCAAACGAGGTAAGTAGTGAAACAACCCTTCTCTTATTTATATCTAATTCTATTTTATTGTTGTATACTTACCATACTCTTGTTTGCGTCTATGTAGGATGAAGGGAAAGAGGAAGAGGAAGATCCATAATACAAGCATGAAGTGGGAGAAGGAAGTGAAGATGAGGACGAAGACAACGATGAGCCCGAGGAATCCAATGAGGATTCTAAGTAGCCTCCTCTTCGCTGATTTATTTTTTGTATATATGGCTCCCTCAACAACAAAAATAGTAGCGAGCAATTTTTTTTTGTTGAACAACAAAATATCGCAGCGAAGAAAGCAATATTTTGCTGTTGGAGCAGCAATCCCAAATAGCCTTGTGTGCTTTTTGTGGTCTATTTTTGTTCCTATTTAAGGCAGTAAACTCTTAACTAAACCCCCCCTCGCAAAGCTTCTTCAACCACACTTATCTCTATTATACCTTGCTTACAAGCTCAAGGATTTGGAATTAGATTTGGATTTGAATATTTGATGTGGTACTAGCCCAGTGAGAGAGTCTTGTGGGTCATCCCTATGGTGGTGTGCTCAACATCAGAGGTCTCCTGTCACAACACCGACTTTGATTTAGGATTTCTACATGAACATATCTATTTTCTTTGTATTCATTGTTGTATTGATCTTGGTCAGTGTGCCCATGGATTGTTTCTGAATAAATTCTTCAAAGGGGGTGGGGCCTTTTCCCTGCTCAATATGGTACACTGTGCAAAATCCCATATCCCTTCTCTATCTTCTCTCTCTATAACTTTATCTCTTGGATATGTGGTTGAATCTTTCATGGCATGCCCTGCTAGGCTTACACGTTTTTAAACTTTATTGGTGGTGGATGAAAGTTGATGTGTTTGATCAACTTTGCCATATAAACTTAAACTTGATGCTATGCATTGAGTTAATGCATAACATTAAGATTGTGTGTCAAAGTTAATGCAATGCATCCATTTTTAAAATTATTATTTGCCATACAAACTTGATGTTATGCATTGATTTGATGTACAACATCAAGTTACATAGGAATAAAGGCTACTTGGAGCTCATCCAACTACAATGTAGCTCCTCTTAATTGTTGGGAATCCCTGGAGCCATAAAAAGAATGTACGGAACAACCTTATGTCGTAGGGCTTTGCCCAATTACACCTAGGAGCACAAAGCTCTCAACCAAGAAACTTGTTTACCATGGACTAGCACACAAATGCACAGTTGTTGTGTGTCACTCACCTCATGAAAGTTGGTTGCATGGGATTCTCTAGACAATGTTGTTGCACAGCTGCAACCAAAATCTCTAATCCACCATCACCACCACCACGACACTCTAATGGAAGCTCGACCCTTCTCACCACTCAATCTTAGACACTCGCTCTTTTACACACATGCAAGAAAGAACATAAGCAAAATGCAAGTAAGTAATATTGTAGGAGAGTAGAAAAGAAGATAAATCTATTATCTTATGCATCAAGAATGAGTGGTGAGTTACATTTTACCTCTTATGTGTGGCTATTAGGGTTTACACTCTTGGGTGGCCAAAGTTAAAAATTAGGTCCTAAGGCTCAATCGGCCACTCTAGCTTGTGTAAACACCTAATCCACAAATATTATTCTCTACCTAATATCTTATGGTGTGCCTTTAATAGACAAGTGGTGAGCACACACACAAAATATACAATACATGGCTTTAAAGTAAATTCTAGCCATTTTGATGCCTATGGCCCAAAAGTGGTTAAAATGATACAGTAGCCACCATAGATGCCGTAGAGGTATCTGGCAAGGGTTAGTATATCCCCCTTCTTGATGTAGATTCCATCCTCAAACTATGTCGATGAAGATACAACAAGGTTATATGCTAGATGCATGTTGGTGTTGGAGAGATGTCAGATGGCTTGTAATCTCCCTTCTAAAATTGCATCCCAAGACAAGCATCATGCTCATCCCTCACATTATGCAAGAGCATAAACTCTATTCTATCTCTTAGCCTCTCCTCGACAAAGATGCACTACCCTCCATGGTTTCTTATGCTACAATAATTGGAGAGAGAGAGAGGGAGAGGGAGAGAGACAGAGACAAAGAAAGAGAGGCATGAATAAGATGTAGGTCTAAGCACTGTAGACAACTGTTTTCCATTAGTTGGGGCTTGCAACTTTTGGATGACCTCCGTATTCTTTGGATCAACCGCAAAACCATCCTTGGACATGACATGGCCCAATAAAATTCCTCTAGTGACTGCAAAGGCATACCTTGCCAGATTCAAACTAAGTTGTTCCTTCTCACATTTATCCAAATAGAGCCGCAAATCATACATGTGATGTGCCTCCGTCCCAAAGATGCTAAAATCATCCAGGAACACTCACATGAAGGTGGTGAGATATTGAAAATCTCTTGTACCATACGTTGAAATGTCATCAGAGCATTCTTTAAGCCAAAAATCATCACTTTGGATGCCAAAACCCCCCAATTCAAGACGAATGCCATTTTCTTCTGATCTTCCGAGGCCATCTGGACTTGATTATAGCCACTAAACTCATCAAGGAAGGAATACATCTCGTGGCCCGCCACAACATCGAGGAGAGAATCCATAAATGGTAAGGGAAATGGATCAGTAATACTGGCGGCATTCAATTTTCTGTAATCCACACATACCCGTAGAGCTTCCTGTTATTCTTTGGAATGATCAGGATAGGGGATAGCCAACTTGCCTTATTAACTGGGTAGATGAATCCCACCTTCAATAACTTATTAATTTCTTCCTTTCACTTGCTTTACATAATTTAGATTCATTCAATAACACTACTGCCGAATTGGAACAGAATCCTCCTTCAAATTAATCTAGTGTTGGTAAAAGAGGGATTCAATCCCCTTCATATCTATGTAATTACAGGCGAAGACATCCACATATGTATGAACCAACCGCTTGCAACTCTACCTTAAGGCTTGTACTTAGCTTCCTACTATTGACCCGGACTGTTCGGGACTGTTCGTGTGATCCCAGCTCCATATTCTCTAGGTCATCTACCTTAACCCTATAGATAGTCCACATTTCTTGTTCATGTGCTGCCTCTATGGCCGAAATGTTCTTGAGTAAATGATCATCAGAGACCTTGCCCTCTTTTGTAGCTCCCGGATCCGGACCAGGCTCTTCATCGTTTGGGGAAGGGTGGACCATTAACACCTCGGCCTCATACCGGGAAGAAATAATGCCATCCATATCTAAATCAATTAGGGAGACCAAATGAGGGTTGTCCCTTAGAATGCTTTCCTCTTCTTCATCTTCGATGCCTCCCAGATAATTAAGACACCTTCTGCCCATAAAGGGCATACTGCCTACTTCAAGACTTCGTTGGTCATAACGCCAACTCGGATCTTCTTCTTACCTTTCTGCCGAGAGGTAATCTAATCAATATCGCAATTGTGCTTGATTTTTCCTTTCCATAGCCAAGGTTTGCCAAGTAGCATGGGATAAACTCTTGCTATTTCATACATCTTGATTACCACGAACACCGTAGGAAACTGGCATACCGCAAGCTACACGTTGATACCACGGACCAAAGCTAAAGATTTCACTCATCGTTGGTCTACCATTTTAACTAAGAATGGGGTTGGCTCTAGTTTGGAAATCCCCGAATTCCCACACATCATCAGAAAGAATATTCACTCTGGATCCTCCGTCTAAAAATACTCCAAAAATTGTATGTCCTAGTGCTATGATGGTGACTTCCGAGATTGTTGCATCCTAATCTGGTACCACCGGTATCCCCTTTGATGTGCTAACCACTTTCAATCGATTTGTATTGACTACTACTGGCTCAAGCGCTGGTGTGTTGGGCATTTTAACCATCGTTTCCAATAGCTGCTTCCAGTAATTTCGTACTAGGCTAGGCAGCTAGTCCAATGTGATGTTTAATTTCATCCGAGCTAAATTCTCCCAGAGGGCATCTTTGTAAGTCCAAAATGGGACTAATATCCCCCCCTACCTGATGTAGGTTCTGTCCTCTCAAAACCTTTACCTTGGTCGCGAATCATGTTTATAGAAGTTTCAGCGGGATTGAAGATTTTTAAGGGTTCTTTGGAATGCTAAGTGGGACGTCTAGAACTCGGTGTTGACCATGTCTTCAAATGTGACATGCATGTAATCCAAAAGACACCTTAGGTGATGATAGTAAAGCATCATGTCTCTCTTAGTTGTGCATCTACTCATGTAAGGGAAAAGCTGCTTTGCTTCAAAGTTGGGCATCTATTCATGTTAGAGGGAAAAGCTGCTTTGCTTCATGTCTCTCTCAGTTGGGCATCTCTTCATATTTGGATCTGGAATTCTATGCCATGCTTGTATCTATGTGAGCTACTTCTATCATTGACTTGTTATATCTTGGAATGTGGAAGGCGAGAAGTGAGGGAAGTTGTAGTAGCAAACATGAGAATCCCATTTCTTAGCTTTGTGGAATTAGAGTCGACTCACGCACCTTTTAATTGGCATGAATAAGGGATCCACTCTCTATGTTGGTGGGGAGAACTGGTACCTATAACTATATTTTGGGACTGTCACATACTCCTTGCGCCATTTTGCATGTATGCCAAAATCCACCATGCGAGGGTTGGTATCATCTATTTAGATTGCCGTATAGCCAGCTTCCCTTATAGTAGGCTTTATTTGCAACATCTGTGGAAGCAATAGCTAATCATGAATGTGACAATTTGTATCTCCAGCAGATCACCCAAATGCGGATTGGCGAGCTTGGTGTGATGAGCCACATTCTCCCACAATGTCCCCTCTCCTCCCATTGGTAAAAGCTTTTCTAATTCTAGCATTGGGGCTCGGAGAGGGTATGGAACATAAGGTTGCATTTATGACTCCATGTTGGAGTATGCATGCAGCAGGATCCTTCTGGTAGGCCCAAATGGTGTGATTTGCATCAGCACCTTGAACATGAGTTTTGGTTTCAAGAGTGGTTTGTCTGCTTGGATGAAGCCCTTGTACTCTATAGCTGACAAAGACTCAAGAATATTTGCATCAGTAAAAGCTTGGATATCATCCTAAGGGTGATGGTCACGTACTGAGTCATCGATCGTCCTTATTGGTGGAGATAGATTTGGTGCCGAATCTCCTCATCAGGGCCGAGAGTGTTAGTAGAAAATCAACGAGGATAGAAGAGAAGCGAGAGAAGATACAATCGGCCTCAGTTTTGTTAGTAGGAGATACATTAGGAAAGGGATTTAATAACTTACAAGAAACGGAAGAGAACACTAGATAAAACAATGAGGAGATTCTTGGTGTTTCTTCCTGATCCTCTCAAAGCTTGGGGGTGGTAGGCAGGGCAACCCTCATACCATGGGTGATTACAAAAAAACTCCTCGTTTTGAGCATGCAGGCTCAGGCACGGTTACCCATCTCATAATCATGGGTCAAAACAATACAATCATTTTGGCTAAAGCTGGGCAGGACACCGATTACGTGCATGTTCTTGAAGATGCAAAAGAATACCCGGGCAATGTGTGTGTGAATAGTCTTTTACAACTTTAAGTGAACTTCGTCTAGACAAGGTTTATACCATGTGAATGAACCCTTAGCTCCCTTAAAGTGTTTAAATTAAAGCAATATATATATTTTTGTAAAAATTATCCATCCATGAATGCACACGAGGAAGTGATTAGCATCGAGATCATGCAATAAGGATCCTTCTTCAATTGTGACCTCAGCTTCCATTCACCTTCGCTTACTGGGACATGGGCTCTCGTAGTTCTCTTCCTCTTCTTAGCCTCTTGAGCTTCTTGAGTTTCTGGTTGTCCTAAGGTGGCCTCTTCATTCCTTTTGCCCTCATCCGTTTGTGGGGCAATTGTTATGCTGTTGGAGCGTGTGTTGCACCAATCTATGCAGAGGTGGGATTACAGAGTCGCGGAGTGGTTAAAGGTTTGTGAATACCATATGAGCAGGGTTGGAAGGTGGTGTGTGCTATCTTGCTTACAAATGGAACTTGTTGTCAAGTTGATATTCTATTTTTCTTTTGCTTCCTATTGTTTGAGTACTTGTGGAAAGGACACGATATCTTGGGCTACCTCTTCTTCCAGACACTACATTTTTTATTCTAATTATAGGAGGCTGCCCCACATCTTTTTGCCTTTATTTGACTTTCTACCACCCTTCATCTCTTGAATTAGCTTCTTCGTCTCCTTTAGGACTGCTTATCCCTCCTGTAGCTCTTCTGAAATCAGGGTAGAGGACTCCATGGATCCTTCAACCTAAGCTACCCTTGCCTCTTGATTGCCATGGTGGGAATGGGAAGATTCACTGCATGGGTAAGTACTTTAGTTAGGAGATATGGATTACACACCTTGGATTGGTGTGAATTGAGGTAATTCTCCATTTCGCGGTGGATATGTCAAGCCTAGGCCTTTTAATTTTCCTCGTGGACTTTTGCTATATGCGGTTGAGAGAGGGACCCTGTTATATTTGTCCATTGGCTTTACTTGCATGAGCATTGACATTGCTTAGCGATATTTGCTATGCGGTTGAGAGAGGGACCCTGTTATATTTGTCCACTGGCTTTACTTATGAGCATTGACATTGCTCAGCGATATTTCTCATCTACTTCATCCCTTATATTCTCGTATTCTGCTCCATTCAAGTTAAAGGAAACCCTCTTCAACATGTCCTCCACATGGGAATCTGATTGATTGTATGGAGATGAATCGGTATGGGGGGAGGTAATTGCAGAGATTTCCGTATCATTTCCTCTGTGATGAGGACCTGCTCAGTGGAGCCATCTTCCTTTCTGTAACTATACCCCTCTTGGTGTTTCTATCATAAGTCCTTAGAAATTTTGCACATAGTGTTGGGTGGATGGTGCAGGGGAGGACCTCTACCATTCTGCCTAGTCCTACCTTCTCCATCTTGTTCTTGACATCTGTATCTTTTTACTTTGGTAAAAGAAGCACTAGGTCTCCCAAGTCATAACCCCAATGGGGGGATCTTCATTAGCTTATTTTGAGCCATATCTGCGGAGACCCATATCCCACTATTCATGCACCCTACCATACAACATGGATGTCAATCGTGCCCTCATAATAGATGATTAAGGAAAGCAAGTCATGCAACACATGCATGTACTTGCTAAGCTAGAGTTCACGAACTCCTTTAAAAAGTGAAAAGCCCAAGATGCGCTCTCAAAGAAATATGTCATTAATATGCTCAAGACTGAGTTTATCGTTCCACATGCGGGCCATTGCTTCTTGGAGGACTGGATGAAGAGAACGATAAATATTTTTCTCTCTAATAGGAGAGAAAACATCCAGAGAGCAGCGAAAAATAATTAGGAAAAGCCCAGCGTTTTCTCTCAGAGGATGAGTGGAGGCACGCGTGAAACTTTGTGGTGAGAAAGAACCCATGTTCTTTTCAACCACAAGTGGTGGCTTGTGCTTCCTGACTATGGAAGTAAGAGGCTTCACACTTTGGCTCGAGAGGAAATTCCTCCTTCATTGCTCGATTAATAAGTATTTATTTTACTATTTTCCTTCTCCTCTTTCATTTTGTTTTGTACTATGTTGTCTCCTTTAACTAATTGTATATTTTCTTACTTGTTTTTTGTAGAGAGAGGTTTTTGGGCATGACCCAACAAAAGAGGAGTATGATTATGGGTATAGAGCCCCTCATCCACAATTGTGGGCATGGATACATACGCGAGGTGTACACTTGAATGAGTTCATTTTGGGGACTCAAGTAGACGAGGTAAGTATTGAAATAACCCTTCTCTTATTTATATCTAATTGTATTTTATTGTTGTATACTTACCATACTCTTGTTTGCATCTATGTAGGATGAAGGGGAAGAGGAAGAGGAAGATCCATAATACAAGCATGAAGTGGGAGAAGGAAGTGAAGATGAGGACGAAGACAATGATGAGCCCGAGGAATCCAATGAGGATACTAATTAGCCTCCTCTTTCTTCTCTATTATACCTTGCTTACAAGCTCAAGGATTTTGAATTTGATTTGGATTTGGGTTTGGATTTGAATATTTGATGTGGTACTAGCCCAGTGAGAGATTCTTGTGGGTCATCCTCGTGGTGTGCTCGACATCAGAGATCTCATGTAAGATTCCTCCCTCCAGCTTTTGAGGTGTAAAAGTGTAAGAACCTCCCCTTCTGTTCTTGTAATTATTCCCCTCTCTAAAATAAAAGAAAGATCTTGTTTTGGTCTAGAGAGAGAAAATGTATAGAGTGAGGTTATCCAAAATTGAGATATCTTTGGATATAAAAATCCTCCTAGTGTCTAAAATGGTTTTTCCTGAAATGTAGGTTCAAAATGAACTTTCCAATGTGCATTAGGAATCAATAAAAAAATAATATAAGAGAGCTTAGCCTAAGGGTCTAGATTTTCAAAAATTTCTAGATTATGGTCTAATTAAGGTTCCTATGGGCCCAATAGGATTAATCCAAGTGTTGGGATGAGATAAATCCAAAAAATAAAAGAAAATACCCAAAAATGAGTAAATACTCACATAAGATGAAGAGTTGACCGAGTACAAGGTTTATTAGTTAGAAATTAAGAGATATTACTAAAAAAATGAGATATTTTAGAGAAATGATGAATTTTTGACACCTTGGTATAAAGGAGGGGGAGACTCTTGAGATAGGCACCTAATTCACGCATGTGGACAAGTTTTTAATTCAAAAAAAATATGATATTTTTATCTCTCCTCTCTCCTGGATCAAACCAAATCAAAAAGGGAGCCAAACTGGTCCAAATCTTGTCCAAATTGAGTCAAAATGAACTTGAAAATTTCTATAACCCAATTGGACTTGGTTAGTGGCCTCCCTCACCTATAAATAGATCCTTAGTCTTTTGTAAAAAAATCTGTGAGCTATACCATGCCAGTATTACATTAAAATAATGATATTTTCTATTATCCTTTAAAAATCCTCTACTTTTGGAGAGATTGGAGCTTCTCTCTCTCTTTAACAATCCTTGGAGCTTTTTTCTCAGCATACTAAACCAATTGATTGGTTGGGGGCTTCCTTCTAAGACAAAGAAGCAAGCCAAATCAAGAGGTAAGAAGTAATTTCATGGTTCTCATTAATATTCTCAAAAGATTTCGCTTGTCAATCCCTCTCAAGCTTGAGAAGTTTCAAATTAATTATTTTCAATGCAAATCAAGCTTTCTATAAGAATTTTAATGATTAATCATAAAAAAGTTAGTTTTTATGCTTAATTAGGATGCTTTTTATGTGTATATCTCTCTCTCCCAAAAGAATAGTCATTCCTATGACTAATTCTTTAGCAAATGAATGCTTCTCATTGATAAATTCTTAATTCAAAATCAATCTCTAAGCTTGTTAAGCTAGAGGTTAAGAAAATGGCTCTTTTATGTTTTTATGCTAATAAAATTATAGTAAACTTATGATTTAATTCCATAAATTGGATTTAAGTCTAAGGATAGTATTCTATCATAATTGTATTACAAAGTCTTATTCTTTCTAGAAATATTAAAAATTATCAGTAATAGCAGAGCGAAGCTATGGTAAAAAAATTTAAAATTAATACATAGCTCATTTTTATGCATAATGTGAAAAGAGGACTTCCTACCATATTCTAGGATTGGTCATCCTATGTTAAAAGAATGATTTTCATCACATTCATGAAAAATTAATTTTTAGTGTTTATGCATAAATAATTAATTAAAGAAAAGAGAAATTTTTGGTAATTTTATTTGTATGCAAAAAGAGGAGTTCCCATGATAATGGAGATCCATGTAATTAAATGAAAAAAGAGAAATTTTGGTATATTAAAATAATGAATATTTTGATTTAAAGAGGAATTTTAGAAAAATTTATTTTATGATAAAAGAGGAATTTCCATGACATTTGGAATTCAATCATTTAAATGCAAAAAGAGGAATTCCCATGATATTTGAGATACAATAAATTAAATGGAAAAAGGAAAATTTTTAGCATAATTCAAATTATGAGTATTTATCAAAAGTGAAATTTTGAGTATTATTAGAAAATATGGGTAGAATTGATATTTGTAAATCCCATGAATCTTTTACTCAAAAGAAGAATATTGAATATATTTCACTTGAGAAATTTGAGAAAGAATATGAAAATATCCATCGAGAAAAAGTACCTTTAACTAGGCCAAGCAATTGGCAGAAATTTAGAAAAAGTCCCAACGGTATCGAAAGTAGAAAATGTTACTAAATGTGAATACGATGTGAATAAGATGAGAATACGATGTGATAAGATGTGAATGCAATGTGATAGGATGTGATAAGATGTGAGTGGATGTGAGTGGATGTGAATGTGATGTAAATGGATGTGGATGTGAAGAGATGTGGATGGGATGTGATGTGATGTAAATGCATGTGGATGTGATGAGATGTGGATGGGATGTGATGTGATGTGATGTGATGTAAATGGATGTGGATGTGGATGTGAAGAGATGTGTGTCAGGCTTTTTTCTGAGTGGTCTTTTTGGCTTGTGTACATATGGGTGCATGGCAGTTGTGCAGAGTTTTACTCAGGAGAGCGTTGCCAGGTGTTCAGTGTGGATGGATTTGGTTTTGGGCTGGTTGCAGGCCTGTCCGGTGAGCGGTTTGCTGGGTTGATTTAAGCTGCTCGGTCGTCTGAATTTGTGTGGGCGTCCAAGAAATATAGCGGGCACTTGGAAGGTCGTCGCATTGAAGGTATGTGGAAACATGTGGGTATGGGCAGAAAAAGGTGAGAAGGGGCTATGTGCCTTGGGCACTTGGTGTGAAATGGTATGGAAGGGTGGCCTTAGGAGAAAAATTAAAAGGGATAAAACGTGGCTTGCAAATTAATGGCCACATGGACGCGTGGAATGGCTGCCAGCGTACATGTCTGGAAGGGTGGAGAAGCTGGCGAGTCGGCAGCCTGCAGATGAAGAAAAGGCGTCGACCGTATTGTTGTGAGTGGGGCTCTTGGGTGCAACAGTGTAGGGTACTGGAGCAGCGGCCGTGAAGAGGTGTGGAAGAAGTGTCGGGCTGCAGGCGTGAGAGCAAGTCGGCGCAGTGGTGGGGCCCCCGTGTAAAGAGCAGCTGGACGACGTGCGCAGCTGGAGCCGAGAGAAGCCGCCTTGTTGTGTGAAAAGGACCGGAGCCCAAGACGGGTTCGTGGAGTGAAGAGCTGGGGGCTCTGAAGGATTGAAGAGAGAGTCGCCTGGGGCTCCCTCTCGCGCAGCTGGAAAGCTAGCAGAGACTAGGGTGGTGGGCCTCCCTTGTGAAAAGCAGCGAGGACTGGTGGTGAAGAAGCTGACGGGCTGCAGGCGTGTAGGAGGCCGCCTATGTGAAAGGTTAGCGCAGCCGTGTGAGAGAGCTGGCGCAGCTAGAAGATATAAGCTTGGATTTGTTGTGCAGCTGAAGTAGGTAGCGCACGAGGAGAGGATTGAAGGTTGGCAATTGTTGAGCTGGTCGCCTCGTGATGATTGGGCTTGTTGTGAAGCCTTGTGAGAGATAGAGGGACAGGGCCATATGGAAACTGTGGAAGCACTAGCAGGCGTATGGGCTTGGCTAAGTGGAGGTGGCTGCCGTTAAGGTGACAGCGTGGTTGATAGAGGAAGAAGAGAAGCGCAAGGAGTAAGAGGGCTGCTGCTGCTGGTTGACAGTGGTGAGGCGAGCACAAGTGGATGTGTGGGCTGACAGGCTGACAGCGTCAGAGTAGTTGAAGCCGTTTGGGCTGCTGGCGAAGACAAAAGGGATGCAGATAAGCTGCAAGTGACAGGCTGGCTGGTGTGGGCCGCCTAGGAGACAGGACAGTGGACAAAGAGCAGGGTGCCGAGTGAAGCAGAGAAAGACAGGTGTTGCTGCCTGGTGGTGGGCCGGTAGCAGGGCAGATAAGCTGCCTGGGTTTGTTGGGAAGCTGACAGAGGATCAGCACAGAGAGTGAGAGAGAGAGATGATGGTCGAGCTGCTGCTGACGACACATGCAGAAGTGATGGGTCAGAGAGGACTCAAGGGTTAGCTGGTGTGGGCGCCTTTTGGAGTGAGAGTGGCCGGGTTCATTCTGGTGTGATTGGTACAGCAGGCAGGCGAGTGGATTTCGTGGTGATTGGGGATGTGGTGTATCCTCGGCTGACAGGCCTGAGTGAGTTTTTTTAGGGTTGTGTGAGTAAGGCTTCTGTGTCGGGAGAAGCTTGTATGAAATTGTGATCTGGAATATATTGCTGGGTGTTTGCTTTGGTCTATGGTGCCCCTGTTTTTTGCTGTCTGTCTGGCGTGGGTTGGGTGGTGAAGTGTGAGAGAGTGTTCCAGCCGGTGGCTGGTGGTGCCCCCGTTCGTGTGTGTTATTCCAAGTTTGCGAGGTGGAAGGGCTATAGAGGCAGGTCTTTCTTTCTTTTTTTCACCTCACATCCTTCTGGTGCCCCCACTGAGGAGTGGCTCTGGCGTTGTTCTTTGCCTAGAAGGGCGTGTGTTCCACTGAGGAGAGCTCAGGGACTGGTACAGGCTATCATGATGTGGTCTTATCCGGAGTTTCATGGTCGGAAAGGAGAAGATGTGTGTGACTTTTTGGAGCAGATGGAGCTGGCATGCATTAGCAATCATGTGACGGATGAAGAGCAGGTTCTGAAGCTGATAAGGATTTTTTTGAAGGGAGATGCCCGAAGCTGGCTCAAGGGTTTTGAAGCAAAGGATGCTGGTGTTTTGACCTTGGACAGGTTGAAAGAAGGCCTTTTGGAGCGTTTTCAGCAAGTGGAGGATTCTAGTGTGCTTTGGCAGGAGCTGAGCGTCTTGAAGCAGGTACATGGGCAATCATTGGATGATTTTGTGCAGGTATTTACATGTTTGTGGAGTAAGTGGTGCGTGACATTGAAGCAGGAAGTTCCTCCAATGTTTTTGAAGAAGAGCTTGTTTATTGATGGTTTGCTACCCCATTTGAGGGTCAGAGTTGAGTTGAAGAATCCCAGGTCATTTGATGATGCTGTTAGGGTTGCTAGGGAAAAGGAAGGCAAGGTTTTGAAGCAAATGGAGATGGGTATATATCCGTATGAAGGTGTTGTGTCTGCGAGAGATAAGCACGTGAATCTGGTTGAGGTGGATAAGAGTCCTATGAAAAGTGTGATGAGACAGGAGCCTCAAAGGCCGATACAGGTGCAAAGGGGTATGTTTTATATGTCTTCTGATTTTTTTCCAAAGTTTGAGAAGCATGTGCAGGTGGATGAGAAGCAGGTGAAGGAGCAAAGTGAAGATGAAGCGTTGCCAGTGGATTCTTCTTTGGATTTGGACGTGGTGGCTGTACATGATAGTGATCTGGAGGATATGCATACACAGGGAAGTACAGAGGATGATGCTTTGGGATTGGCTGATGAGAAGGAAGAGGAGCTGGATACAGGATGCTTTGAGGATGATTTCTTGTCAGGTCCTACGAGGGAGGAGGATGGGGTAGAGACTTCTGATGAAGTGAAGATGGTTTGTGATGCGGATGTGGAGAGCATGGAGGAAAATCCTATCATTATGGATTTTCTGGGACAGTTTGATGATGGTATGGTACCTGCGATGAATGATGTGGATGTTGTTCCATTGGATGCATTTTGTGCTGGGAAGTCTGTGGACGATGATACCAGGGGGGTTGGCAGCACTGAAGAAGGTATGCATGTAGATTTAGCTGATGAAGAGCGTTGTGAGGAGAGTATTGTGCTTGAGGATGATATCTGGGAAGTTGCTAGCCTTGATGAGCAGGAGCCAGAGGTGGAGATGGATGCAGATATGATTGAGAGTGTAGCTAAGGCTTCTTTGCGGATTGCTGAAATGCTGAAGGCAAAGTCCCTGGAAGACAAAGATTCTAAGCCAGTTGAGCTGAATGATTGTGAAGAGATGCCTGAAGTACAGGAGCTGGAAGTGCTGGTGGACATTGCTGATGGAGAGGATGTGGATTTTGGTGTGCAGAAAGGTCAAGATGCTGGAACCTGGCCTTCACAGGTGTTGATAGATGGGATGCTAGATGCTGCAATGCTCCAGGTTTTGAAGACGGGGAGGTTTGCTGCTGTGGGTGAAGTGGACGTGAATGGTTTTATGGCTATGGTGGATGTTTGGTGTGCAGTGATGCAGCCTTGGTGTTTGACGGATGCTGGGGAATGGGATGGTGAGTTGCTGTTTCCTTTTGATCCTGGTGGATAGCTATCAGACTATGTTGAATGCTGCTGAGCATGAATGCTCTAGCAGATGGGGGGGGGTGGCAAAGTATGTCAGGCTTTTTTCTGAGTGGTCTTTTTGGCTTGTGTACATATGGGTGCATGGCAGTTGTGCAGAGTTTTACTCAGGAGAGCGTTGCCAGGTGTTCAGTGTGGATGGATTTGGTTTTGGGCTGGTTGCAGGCCTGTCCGGTGAGCGGTTTGCTGGGTTGATTTAAGCTGCTCGGTCGTCTGAATTTGTGTGGGCGTCCAAGAAATATAGCGGGCACTTGGAAGGTCGTCGCATTGAAGGTATGTGGAAACATGTGGGTATGGGCAGAAAAAGGTGAGAAGGGGCTATGTGCCTTGGGCACTTGGTGTGAAATGGTATGGAAGGGTGGCCTTAGGAGAAAAATTAAAAGGGATAAAACGTGGCTTGCAAATTAATGGCCACATGGAGGCGTGGAATGGCTGCCAGCGTACATGTCTGGAAGGGTGGAGAAGCTGGCGAGTCGGCAGCCTGTAGATGAAGAAAAGGCATCGACCGTATTGTTGTGAGTGGGGCTCTTGGGTGCAACAGTGTAGGGTACTGGAGCAGCGGCCGTGAAGAGGTGTGGAAGAAGTGTCGGGCTGCAGGCGTGAGAGCAAGTCGGCGCAGTGGTGGGGCCCCCGTGTAAAGAGCAGCTGGACGACGTGCGCAGCTGGAGCCGAGAGAAGCCGCCTTGTTGTGTGAAAAGGACCGGAGCCCAAGACGGGTTCGTGGAGTGAAGAGCTGGGGGCTCTGAAGGATTGAAGAGAGAGTCGCCTGGGGCTCCCTCTCGCGCAGCTGGAAAGCTAGCAGAGACTAGGGTGGTGGGCCTCCCTTGTGAAAAGCAACGAGGACTGGTGGTGAAGAAGCTGACGGGCTGCAGGCGTGTAGGAGGCCGCCTATGTGAAAGGTTAGCGCAGCCGTGTGAGAGAGCTGGCGCAGCTAGAAGATATAAGCTTGGATTTGTTGTGCAGCTGAAGTAGGTAGCGCACGAGGAGAGGATTGAAGGTTGGCAATTGTTGAGCTGGTCGCCTCGTGATGATTGGGCTTGTTGTGAAGCCTTGTGAGAGATAGAGGGACAGGGCCATATGGAAACTGTGGAAGCACTAGCAGGCGTATGGGCTTGGCTAAGTGGAGGTGGCTGCCGTTAAGGTGACAGCGTGGTTGATAGAGGAAGAAGAGAAGCGCAAGGAGTAAGAGGGCTGCTGCTGCTGGTTGACAGTGGTGAGGCGAGCACAAGTGGACGTGTGGGCTGACAGGCTGACAGCGTCAGAGTAGTTGAAGCCGTTTGGGCTGCTGGCGAAGACAAAAGGGATGCAGATAAGCTGCAAGTGACAGGCTGGCTGGTGTGGGCCGCCTAGGAGACAGGATAGTGGACAAAGAGCAGGGTGCCGAGTGAAGCAGAGAAAGACAGGTGTTGCTGCCTGGTGGTGGGCCGGTAGCAGGGCAGATAAGCTGCCTGGGTTTGTTGGGAAGCTGACAGAGGATCAGCACAGAGAGTGAGAGAGAGAGATGATGGTCGAGCTGCTGCTGACGACACATGCAGAAGTGATGGGTCAGAGAGGACTCAAGGGTTAGCTGGTGTGGGCGCCTTTTGGAGTGAGAGTGGCCGGGTTCATTCTGGTGTGATTGGTACAGCAGGCAGGCGAGTGGATTTCGTGGTGATTGGGGATGTGGTGTATCCTCGGCTGACAGGCCTGAGTGAGTTTTTTTAGGGTTGTGTGAGTAAGGCTTCTGTGTCGGGAGAAGCTTGTATGAAATTGTGATCTGGAATATATTGCTGGGTGTTTGCTTTGGTCTATGGTGCCCCTGTTTTTTGCTGTCTGTCTGGCGTGGGTTGGGTGGTGAAGTGTGAGAGAGTGTTCCAGCCGGTGGCTGGTGGTGCCCCCGTTCGTGTGTGTTATTCCAAGTTTGCGAGGTGGAAGGGCTATAGAGGCAGGTCTTTCTTTCTTTTTTTCACCTCACAATGTGGATGGGATGTGATGTGATGTAAATGGATGTCTACAGATATGGATGTGAATGTGATGAGATGAGATTGAGATGTGATGATATGTGAAAGGAAGTGATGTATCAATAAATGGATGAAAATGAGATGTGGACGTGATGTAATGTGGATGGGATGTATGTGATGTCATGTGGATGTAAATGGATGTAGATGTGGATGTGAATGTGATGAGATGAGATTGAGATGTGATGATATGTGAAAGGAAGTGATGTATCAATAAATGGATGAGAATGAGATGTGGACGTGATGTAATGTGGATGGGATGTATGTGATGTCATGTGGATGTAATGAATGTGGATGGGATGTGATGTGATGTGAAATGGATGTGATGTGATATGGATATGGATATGGATACACATGAATGGATGAGATGTGATGTGATGTGATGTGATGTGAAGGGATGTGATGAGATGTGAAATGGATGTGATGTGAATCGGGATAAATGTGAATGAATGAGATGTGATGTGATGTGAATCGAGATAGATGTGAATGGATGAGATGTGATGTGATGTGATATGGATATGGATATGGATACACATGAATGGATGAGATGTGATGTGATGTGATGTGATGTGAAGGGATGTGATGAGATGTGAAATGGATGTGATGTGAATCGGGATAAATGTGAATGAATGAGATGTGATGTGATGTGAATCGAGATAGATGTAAATGGATGAGATGTGATGTGATGTGAATGGATGTGATGTGATGTGAATGAATGAGATGTGATGTGATGTGAATCGAGATAGATGTGAATGGATGAGATGTGATGTGAAATGGATGTGATGTGAATCGGGATAGATGTGAATGGATCAGATGCAATGTGAATGCATGTGATGTGATGTGATATGGATATGGGTAGATGTGAATGGATGAGATGTAACATGATGAGACTAGATGAGAATGGATGAAGGACGATAGGAATACATATGATTGGATGTGGATTAAGCAAAGTGAATTGATGTAGAAGAATGTGGAATAAGGAGGAATGATGTGGAACAATGTGGAAAGATGAGAGTTCGTTAGAAACTATATTTATGACCTGTTTTTAAATCATTGTTTTATGTCAGGAATGCTGGGGAAGCATTTTGACCATCTTGTGAATGAGGTCGTGGAGACCTAAGTGATAAAGTTGCAACAGCTGACGGAGAGTCAACGGAGGACGTCTCGTGTAGCAAGGTCGGTCGAGGTCTTGACCAGCCTCGATTTGATTTAAATGGTGACCTTTCGGTATGGTGGATGAGGGACCCAGGAAGCGGCCTATGAGTGAAGCACTAGGTGACCTGCGAAGGAGCCTAGAGGGTGCTGACCATACGGTGCTCAGACTCTGGGTCGTCGAAGATACCCACACGTGCATCAAGGAGGAAAATGAAACAAGGTGTTAGAGTTGTTTTCTGAACTCGGGCAAGGATCTGGTTGATTGTTCTTGCTGGTCCTCAATGGATGAGTGCATGGCTCTTTTATATGGATCTGTTGGTTGATCTTGCTGATCTTCAAACGGAGAGTCCATCTAGATTTTCTTATGTGATTATATTGTCGGGTACTATGAGCTAGGAACTATTGAAAAGGCCGCTGAGTGGACAAGTGGTGAGCGTTCTAGTTGCCAATGATGCCATAGGTACACCAATGAAGGAACGATTGGAAATAAGAATTCAACTAGATATTTTGGAGGATTATGATCAGTGATACTATGGTTTCATTAAAAGATTGTCTTAAAGACAGCTGAATCTATGAAACAGTCAATTTCATATTAGGTGTGTAAGTGGTGTGACTATCTTGAAGTTTGCTTGAAGCACCGACTAGGAGGCCTGGGAACTCTTTTCCCTAGTGCCTGGGACAAAACATAACCAAATTCCTAAATGGATCCTATCACTACAGTGGTTGGGCGACTGGCTAACCCATGCGACTCGATTGATGGATCCCTAACATGAGACTCAATTCTGTTATGGTACGATAGATGTAGTAAATCCTGGATAGTCTTGTTCTCTATGGGAAAGAATTAACGGTTGTGCCTCTCGTACCGATGAGGAAAAAAGAGTTGGTCTCTATGATCCAAGTGCAAGTTTCTTCCTTAATTTGACCATGTGACTTACGGGTTTGGTTGGATCAGTTTGGTTAGTTAAGGCTCTTGACTACGTTAGAATAAAAATATCTTGGAGGAATTGCCCGTGCTTTCTGGGGCGAGGGAAGTTTTTCCGGGTTCGGTTTTGGAAGAACCGAGGGATTAGTCTCTTGTCTGGATATCCATGGGTGAGGCCCCGAGTGAGAGGCTCTGCCCTGTGCAAGGAGTGCTACTTCCACTGCTAGCACCCCCGAATTTGCATCCCCGAATTTGCGTGGAGGGGGTAGGGATCTTTTAGCTGGTATCAGAGTGAATTTCGATGCCTAAGGCCCAAAAGTGGTGAAAATGATACAGCAGCCACCATAGATTCCATAGAGGTATCTTGCAAGGGTTAGTATACCCCCCTTCTTGATGTAGATTCCATCCTCAAACTATGTCGATGAAGATACAACAAGGTTATATGCTAGATGCATGTTGGTGTTGGAGATATTAGATGGCTTGTAATGTTCCTTCTAAAATTGCATCCCAAGCCAATCATCGTGCTCATCCCTCACATTATGCAAGAGCATAAACTCTATTCTATCTCTTAGCCTCTCCTCGACGAAGATGCACTACCCTCCATGGTTGCTTATATGCTACAGTAATTGAAGAGAGAGAGAGAGGGAGAGGGAGAGAGACAGAGATAGAGACAAAGAGAGAGAGGAATGAATAAGATGCAGGTCTAAGCACTCTAGACAGCTGTTTTGCATTAGTTAGAACTTGCAACTATTGGATGACCTCTGTCTTCTTTTGATCGACCGCCAAACCATCCTTGGACATGACATGGCCCAATAAAGTTCCTCTAGTGACTGCAAAGGCATACTTTGCGAGATTCAAACTAAGCCTTTCCTTTCGACATTTCTCCAAATAGAGCTGCAAATGATGCAGGTGATTTGCCTCCGTCTCAAATATGCTAAAATCATCCAAGAACACTCACATGAAGGTGGTGAGATATTCATTGAAAATCTCTTTTACCATACGTTGAAATGTCATTAGAGCATTCTTTGAACTAAACGTCATCACATTGGATGCTAAAACCCCCCCCATTCAGGAAGAATGCCATTTTCTTCCGATCTTCCGAGGCCATCTGGACTTGATTATAGCCACGAAACCCATCAAGGAAGGAATACATCTCGTGTGGGCCGCAACAGCATCAAGGAGAGAATCCGTAAAAAATGGTAAGGGAAATGGATCAGTAATAGTGGCAGCGTTCAATTTTCTATAATCCACACATACCCGTAGAGCTTCCCGTTCTTCTTTGGCATGATTACGATAGGGGATAGCCAACTTGCCTTTTCAACTAGGTAGGTGAATCCCACCTTCACTAACTTATCGATTTTTTCCTTCACATGCTTTACATAATTTAGATTCATTCAATAACACTACTACCGGATTGGAACATAATCCTCCTTCAAATTAATCTAGTGCTGGTAAAAGAGGGATTCAATCCCCTTCATATCTATGTGATTACAAGCGAAGACATCCACATATGTATGAAGCAACCGCAGCTCTGCTTTGAGGAATGTACTTAGCTTCCTGGGTGCTGACCTGGACTGTCCAGGACTGTTCGTGTGATCCTAGCTCCATATCCTCCTCCAGATTGTCTTCCTCCACCCTACAGATAGTCCACATTTCCTGTTCATGTGCTGCCTCTATGGCTAAAAAGTTCTTGAGTAAATGATCATCGAACACACTGCCCTCTTTTGTAGCTCCCGGATTCGGATCATGCTCTTCGTTGATCGAGGAAGGGTGGACCATTAACACCTCGGCCTCATATCAGGAAGAAACAATGCCATCCATGTCTAAATCAAATAGGAAGACCAAATGAGGGTTGTCCCTTAGAATGCTTTCCTCTTTATCATCTACGACACCTTCGAGATAATTAAGACCTACCCATAAAGGGTGTACTGCCTGCTTCAAGACTTCGTTTGGTCATAATGCCAACCCGGATCTTCTTCTTACCTTTTTGAAAGGTAATCTAATCAGTATCCCAGTTGTGCTTGATTTTTCCTTGCTGTAGCCAAGGTCTGCCAAGTAGCATGGGATAAGCTCTTGCTATTTCATCCATCTTGATTACCATGAACACCATAGGAAACTCGCATCCTGCAAGCTGCACGTTGATACCACGGACCAAACCTAATGGTTTCACTCATCGTTGGTCTACCATTTTAACTAAGAACAGGGTTGGCTCCAGTTTGGAAATCCCCAAATTCCCACGCATATCATTAGGAAGAATATTCACCCCGGATCCTCCGTCTAGAAATACTCTGGAAATTGTCTGTCCTAGTGTTATGGGGACACTGACTTCCAAGACTATTGCATCCCAATCCGATACCGGATGTGCTAGCCACTTCCAATCGATCTGTATATTGACTACTACTGGCTCAATTGCCGGTGTTTTGGGAAATTTGACCATCTTTTCCAATAGCTACTTCTAGTAATTTGGTACTAGGCTAGGCAGCTAGTCCAATGTGATGTTTAATTTCATCCGAGCTAAATCCTCCCACCGATCATAGGTGGGGTCATTTACTTAAGTCAGTGTATCCTACTTATGTTTTGAATCTGGGGAGACCGTCTATCCGGGAATTGGTGCCTTGTTTGTACTATAGCTCACAAGGTCTGGTTTCTCCAATGGTGCATCATCATGCGCCACCTTGTGCATTCCTTATGAGATGTACTTTGATCGAGGTGCCATGGTCACAATGCCTTCTTGCACTTTTTGTAGCATTGTCATCATCTTCTCAGAGTTGCTCTATTGCTCTTACTATGCAGGGGCTTTACCCTTTGAGGTTGTAATTTCATCAATTGGTGTTAAACTAGACTTATGCTTGGACCTCGTTTATGACCATAAGGGCCAGATCCTCCTCAACAACTTGATCCTATTCGATGACCACCACATTAGCTATTAGTTGTGGTGTCGTTTACCTTTGTTGAGTAATCTCCTGCTAATGACTCTACCCTAAAGGGCAATCCATCTTGCGGTGCCCAAGGTGTTGGCAATAAAATACTAGTAGCCACCAGGTGGGGAATTCCCCGTCCCCGTCCTGCAAACCGTCTTGGTGGTACAGAGCAGACAGAGCTAGTGCTACCATCTGAATTGATATTATTGGCTAGATCGCCACTGCCAAGCGTGGGAGAGGTTTCCTTCCATATTTTCTATTGTAATAGCAAGCATCTATGGTGTGGACCATCATATCATAGATAACACAGTACTGGTCGGTGCAGCAATTTTCATTAAGGTGTCCTTCCTTCCCACATTTCACATAGAAAAGATTTCGCCTTTGGTGCCGACCCTAGGGCTTCCAGCGCTTTCCCTTGGATTTTGGCCCAAGTTGCATCAGCTTCATGTCGCTCTTAGTTGGGCATCTCTTCATATTTGGATATGGAATTCTATGCCATGCTCGTACCTATGTGAGCTACTTCTATCATTGACTTGTTATATCTAGGAATGTGGAAGGCGAGAAGTGAGGGAAGTTGTAGCAAACATGAGAATCCCATTTCTTAGCTTCATGGAATTGGAGTGGACATGAATAAGTGATTCACTCTCTGTGGTGTTAGTGGGGGGGAGAACTGGTACTTATAACTATATTTTGGGACTGTTAGATACTCCTTGCGCCATTTTAATTGTATGCCAAAATCCACCATGCGAGGGTTGGTATCATCTATTTAGATTGCCGTATAGCCTCCCCTTATATGCACTGGGGGCTTTATTTGCCCCATCTGTGGAAACAATAGCTTCATGAATGTGACAATTTGTATCTCTAGCAAATCAACCAAATGCGGATTGGCCAGCTTGGTGTGATGAGCCACATTGTCCCACAATGTCCCCTCTCCTCCCATTGGTAAAAACTTTTCTAATTCTAGCATTGGGGTTCGGAGAGGGTATGGAACATAAGGTTTATTTTGTGACTCCATGTTGGAGCATACATGCGGCAGGATCCTTTTGGTAGGCCCAAATGGTGTGATTTGCATCAGCACCTTGAACATGAGTTTCAGTTTCAAGAGTGGTTTACCACGCGCATGAAGCCCTCGTACTGTATAGCTGACAAAGACTCAAGAATATTTGCATCACTAAAAGCTTAGATATCATCCTAAGGGTGATGGTCACTTATCTCATTGATCATCCTTGGTGGAGGTAGATTTGGTGCGGAATCTCCTCAGGGACGAGAGTGTTAGTGGAAAATTTATGTATTAGAATTAGGTTAAACAAACTCACCGTGTTTTTCTCCTCTTCTACTTCTCAACTTAAACTTCTCCTCTTGCTTTTGCTAATATTCTCTTGCTTTTTCTTTTTAGGATATAGGGCGTTTAGGGTTTTGTGACTTTTTTGGCTCTCTATGCATGCATAGAGATTTTAGGGTTTTGTATTACTTGTGTATTAGTTCTTAATCTTATGTTTAATTTACTAATTACTTTTTTTCATGTTGTGTTTTGTAGGTCTTAGATTGTTGTCCCCTCCTTCAGCTTGACATTGTCAAGGTAAGATCTCTTATTCATGTAAGACAAGATCATGTTGATTACACCCTTGGGTGATGGGTTAAGGGTTTAGCATAGTGCATAAGGCTTATAGCATAGAGCTTATGCACAAGGCTTATGCACAGAGCTTATGCATAAGTCTTGCAGCCTTATTATGCAAGCTTATACTTAAGGCTTGCAAGTCTTATTATGCATACGATTGCATAAAGCTTGCATAAGGCACATGTATAGAGCATTACGCATAAGCTTATGTATAGAGCATTATGCGTAGGCTTTATGTATAAGGCTCTATACGTTTAGCTTTAGGTGTAGGCTTCTATGCATAGTGCTCTATGTGTAGGCTCTATTCGCAGAATCTATGCATAGAGCTTTATGGATAAGGCCTTTATAAATAGCTATTTATGAATAGAGCTATTCATAAGGCCTTTATAAATAGCTATTTATGAATAGAGCTATTCATAAGGCCTTCATGAATAACTATTTATGCATAAGGCCTATGCATAGAGCTTATGAATGAATGTGTTACTAATCATAGTTTGAGGGAGTTGATATTAAATATGGGAAATTATTTTAGGCCATTTAGAATGTTGGTTAAGTCAAGTTAGGAGTCATTATTCTGCAAGTAGGTGGCTATAAAGGAGGAGTAGCGCTCAATCTTTTCAATATCCTTCTCTTGTAAAAAGAGAAGTTGCCTTTGGCTTTAATAGTTGAGAGCGTGTGGAAAGTTCTCCGAAGCTACAATCCAAAAGGGACACTATCCACCCTGCTTGTCCAAGTAGTATTCTAGAAGGACTTAATAAAGTTCTAATATCACATGAGAAGTATAAGAGTTCTAATGCATTTTTGTGTTATTTAAGCTTAGAGTGTTTTTTATGTTTTTTAAAGCTTAGAGTGTTTTTTATTTAAGCTTTAAGCATTCATGTGTTAGCACAATGAAAAAAGGTCTACGTCTTATCTACATAGAGTGACTCGAGTATCCCGAGCATCATTCCATCTCTTGAGGTAAGATCTCTTTTTCTTTTAATTGCTTATGCAAGTTTTTCCTTTATTTCACCCTTAGGTACCGGGTTTAGGTTTAGCTTAGGTTTACCTCTATGCATAGGCTCTTGTAAGCTCTATGCAGTAATAAGCGTATGCATAGAGCTTTCATAATCTTACAAGCTTTATGCATAGATATTTATGTGTAGAGCTTTATGCATAAGGCTCTATGCATAGAGCTTTATGTGTAGGCTCTATGCATAAGGCTCTATGAGTAGAGCTTTATGTGTAAGCTTCTATGCATAGGGTTCTATGTGGAGGCTCTAGGTATAGGCTCTATGCATAGAGCACTATGCATAAGGCTCTATGCATAGGGATCTATGCATAGGACTCTATGTGTAGGCTCTATGCATAGAAATTTTATGCATAAGGCCTTTATGAATAACTATTTATGTATGTTTTATGCTTCAAGAGATTGACTCTCATGCATGTATTTGGGTTGGGTTGTATGTATAGAAAATTTTAATCGACCCATTCACAGGACCTAAATGTCGCAAATGTGCTCAATATCATCAATGAATAATATGGGGAACAGGCTTGGACACAGTTCACTCAGACACAGGTATGGTTTAATAAAACCTTTTCACACACACAAAGTTTACCCTTTATGAATTTTGTAAGTGAATTTGTTTAATCTTTTATTCAAGCCAACTTACCATCGAGCCAATCGACTCCATATGGACAATCTACAACATATGGCCACTCATCTCCATGGGGACAATCCACTCCTTTGGTGACGGTCCAAGTGGCATAGGTTTGCGTGGTGCATACCCATCAAGCTTTGGTTGTGATGAGCCTACACCACCAACTTTGACTAAACCCACCCCCACTCCCTCACATCCATCTTCACCAACGATGGCGTAGTAGGAAGTCTAGGAGGTATTAGACATGCTAGAGGGGGGGAACAGGTTGCTTTTACTTTGGCAAAAGAATCACTAGGTCTCCCGAGTCATAACCCCAATGGGGAGATCTTCATAAGATTATTTTGAGCCATATCTGCAGAGACCCATCCCACTAGAGGTGCACCCTACCATACAATATGGATGTCAATGGTGCCCTCATCATAGATGCACGAGGGAAGCAAGTCACAAAACACATGCATGTACTTACTAACCTAGAGTTCACGAATACCTTTAAAAAGTGAAACGCCCAAGATGCGCTCTCAAAGAAATATGTCATTAATGTGCTCAAGACTGAGTTTATCCTTCCACATGTGAGCCATTGCTTCTTGGAGGATTGGATGAAGAGAACGATAAATATTTTGCTCTCTAATAGGAGAGGAAACATCAAGAGAGTGGCGAAGAACAATTCGGAAAAGCCCAGTGTTTACTCACAGGAGGAGGAGTGGAGGCACGCGTGAAGCTTTGTGGTGAGAAAGCACCCATGTTCTTTTCAACCACAAGGGGCGAGGGACGAGTGCTTCCTGACTATGGAAGCAAGAGGCTTCACACTTTGGCTTAGGGGAGGAAAGTCCTCCTTCATTGCTCGATTTGTAAGTATCTAGTTTACTATTTTCCTTCTCCTCTTTCATTTTGTTTTGTACTATGTTGTCTCCTTTAACTAATTGTATATTTTCTTATTTTTTTTTTGTAGAGGGAGGTTTTTGGGCATAACCCAACAAAAGAGGAGTATGATTATGGGTATAGAGCCCCTCATCCCCACAATTGTGGGCATGAATACATACGCGAGGTGTAGGCTTGAATGAGTCTGTTTTGGGGACTCAAGCAAACAAGGTAAGTAGTGAAACAACCCTTCTCTTATTTATATCTAATTCTATTTTATTGTTGTATACTTACCATACTCTTGTTTGCGTCTATGTAGGATGAAGGGAAAGAGGAAGAGGAAGATCCATAATACAAGCATGAAGTGGGAGAAGAAAGTGAAGATGAGGATGAAGACACGGATGAGCCCGAGGAATCCAATGAGGATTCTAAGTAGCCTCCTCTTCGCTGATTTTTATATATATATATGGCTGCCTCAACAACAAAAAAAGTAGGAGCAATTTTTTTTTGTTGAACAAAATATTGCAGCTAAGAAAGCAATATTTTGCTGTTCGAGCAGCAATCCCAAACAGCCTTGTGTGTTTTTTGTGGTCTATTTTTGTTCCTATTTAAGGTAGTAAACTCTTAACTAACCCCCCCCAAAGCTTCTTCAACCACACTTATCTCTATTATACCTTGCTTACAAGCTCAAGGATTTGGAATTTGATTTGGATTTGAATATTTGATGTGGTACTAGCCTAGTGAGAGAGTCTTGTGGGTCATCCCCATGGTGGTGTGCTCAACATCAGAGGTCTCATGTCACAACACCGACTTTGATTTAGGATTTCTACATGAACATATCTATTTTCTTTGTATTCATTGTTGTATTGATCTTGGTCGTCAGTGTGCCCATGGATTGTTTCTGAATAAATTCTTCAAAGGGGTGGGGCCTTTTCCCCGTTCAATGTGGTACACTGTGCAAAATCCCATATCCCTTCTCTATCTTCTCTCTCTATAACTTTATCTCTTGGATATGTGGTTGAATCTTTCATGGCACGCCCTGCTAGGCTTACACGTTTTTAAACTTTATTGGTGGATGAAAAGTTGATGTGTTTGATCAACTTTGCCATAGAAACTTAAACTTGATGCTATGCATTGAGTTCATGCATAAGTTATAACATTAAGATTGTGCGTCAAAGTTGATGCAACGCATCCACTTTTAAAATTATTATTTGCCATACAAACTTGATGTTATGCATTGATTTGATGTACAACATCAAGTTACATAGGAATAAAGGCTACTTGGAGCTCATCCAGCTACAATGTAGCCTCTTAATTGTTGGGAATCCCTGGAAAAAGAATGTAGGGAACAACCTTATGTCATGGGGCTTTGCCCAATTAAACCTAGGAGCACAAAGCTCTCAACCAAGAAACTTGTTTACCATGGACTAGCACACAAATGCACAGTTGTAGTGTGTCACTCACCTCATGATGAAAGCTAGTTGCATGGGATTCTCTAGACAATGTTGTTGCACAGCTGCAATGAAAATCTCTAATCCACCATCACCAGCACCATGACACTCTAATGGAAGCTCGACCCTTCGCACCACTCAATCTTAGACACTCGCTCTTTTACACACATGCAAGAAAGAACATAGGCAAAATGCAAGTAAGTAATATTATAGGAGAGTAGAAAAGAAGATAAATCTATTATCTTATGCATCAAGAATGAGTGGTGAGTTACATTTTACCTCTTATGTGTGGCTATTAGGGTTTACACTCTTGGGTGGCCAAAGTTAAAAATTAGGTCCTAAGGCACAATCGGCCACTCTAGCTTGTGTAAACACCTAATCCACAAATATTATTCTCTACCTAATATCTTGGGGTGTGCCTTTAATAGACAAGTGGTGAGCACACACACAAAATATACAATACATGGCTTTAAAGTAAATTCTAGCCATTTTGACGCTTATGGCCCAAAAGTGGTGAAAATGATATAGTAGCCACCATAGATGCCGTAGAAGTATCTAGAAAGAGTTAGTATATCCCCCTTCTTGATGTAGATTCCATCCTCAAACTATGTCGACGATGAAGATACAACAAGGTTATATGCTAGATGCATGTTGGTGTTGGAGAGATGTTAGATGGCTTGTAATCTCTCTTCTAAAATTGCATCCCAAGACAAGCATCGTGCTCATCCCTCACATTATGCAAGAGCATAAACTCTATTCTATCTCTTAGCCTCTCCTCGACGAAGATGCACTACCCTCCATGGTTTCTTATGCTGCAATAATTGGAGAGAGGGAGAGGGAGAGGGAGAAAGATAGAGACAGGGACAGAGACAGAGACAAAGAGAGAGAGGCATGAATAAGATGCAGGTCTAAGCACTGTAGACAACTTTTTTCCATTAGTTGGGGCTTGCAACTATTGGATGACCTCCGTCTTCTTTGGATCAACCGCCAAACCATCCTTGGACATGACATGGCCCAATAAAATTCCTCTAGTGACTGCAAAGGCATACTTTGCCAGATTCAAACTAAGTTGTTCCTTCTGACATTTCTCCAAATAGAGCAACAAATCATACATGTGATCTTCCTCTGTCCCAAAGATGCTAAAATCATCCAGGAACACTCACATGAAGGTGGTGAGATATTGAAAATCTCTTGTACCATACGTTGAAATGTCATCAGAGCATTCTTTAAGCCAAAAATCATCATGTTGGATGCCAAAACCCCCCCATTCAAGGCGAATGCCATTTTCTTTGATCTTCCGAGGCCATCTGGTTTGATTATAGCCACTAAACCCATCAAGGAAGGAATACATCTCGTGGCCCACCACAACATCGAGGAGAGAATCCATAAATGGTACGGGAAATGGATCAGTAATAGTGGCGGCATTCAATTTTCTGTAATCCACACATACCCGTAGAGCTTCTCGTTATTCTTTGGAATGATCACGATAGGGGAGAGCCAACTTGCCTTATTAACTGGGTAGATGAATCCCACCTTCAATAACTTATCTTCAATTTCTTCCTTTCACTTGCTTTACATAATTTAGATTCATTCGATAACACTGCTGCCAAATTGGAACAGAATCCTCCTTCAAATTAATCTGGTGTTGGTAAAAGAGGGATTCAATCCCCTTCATATCTATGTAATTACAGGCGAAGACATCCACATATGTATGAACCAACCGCTTGCAACTCTACTTTAAGGCTTGTACTTGGCTTCCTGCTGCTGCTGCTCACCCGGAGTGTCCGGGACTGTTCATGTGATCCCAGCTCCATATCCTTTAGGTCATCTACTTTAACCCTATAGATAGTCCACATTTCTTGTTCATGTGTTGCCTCTATGACCAAAATGTTCTTGAGTAAATGATCATCAGAGACCTTGCCCTCTTCTGTAGCTCCCGGATCCAGATCAAGCTCTTCGTCGTTTGGGGAAGGGTGGACCATTAACACCTCGGCCTCATACCGGAAAGAAATAATGCCATCCATATCTAATCAATTAGGGAGACCAGATGAGGGTTGTCCCTTAGAATGCTTTCCTCTTCTTCATCTTCGACACCTCGTAGATAATTAAGACACCTTCTGTCCATGAAGGGCGTACTGCCTACTTCAAGACTTCGTTGGTCATAACACCAACTCGGATCTTCTTCTTACCTTTCCGCCGAAAGGTAATCTAATCAGTATCGCAATTGTGCTTGATTTTTCCTTTCCGTAGCCAAGGTCTGCCAAGTAGCATGGGATAAACTCTTGCTACTTCATACATCTTGATTACCACGAACACCGTAGGAAACTGGCATCCCGCAAGCTGCACATTGATACCACAGACCAAAGCTAAAGATTTCACTCATCGTTGGTCTACCATTTTAACTAAGAATGGGGTTGGCTCTAGTTTGGAAATCCCCGAGTTCCCACACATGGGGTTGGCTCTAGTTTGGAAATCCCCGAGTTCCCACACATATCATCAGAATGAATATTCACTCTAGAACCTCCGTCTAGAAATACTCCAAAAATTGTATGTCCTAGTGCTATGATGGTGACTTCCGAGATTGTTGCATCCTAATCTGGTACCACCGGTATCCCCTTTGATGTGCTAACCACTTCCAATCGATTTGTATTGACTACTACCGGCTCAATCGCTGGTGTGTTGGGCAATTTAACCATCGTTTCCAATAGCTGCTTCTAGTAATTTGGTACTAGGCTAGGCAGCTAGTCCAATGTGATGTTTAATTTCATCCGAGCTAAATTCTCCCCAGAGATCGTAGGTGGGGTCATTTACTTAAGTCAGTGCTACTTTCATTTTGAATCTGGGGAGACTGTCTATCCAGGAATTGGTGCCTTGTCTGTACAGTAGCTTGCAAAGGTCTCGTTTCTCCAACGGTGCATCATCATGCGTGCCACCTTGCGCATTCCCTATGAGACGTACTTTGATCGAGGTTCCATGGTCACAACGCCTTCTTGAACGTTTTTGTAGCATTGTCATAACCTTCACTCTCGGACTTGCTCTATTGCTCTTACCATGCCGGGGCTTTACCCTTTAAGGTTAGATTTCACCAATTGGTGTTAAACTAGACTTATGCTTGGACCTTGTTATGAGCGTAAGGGCCGGATCATCCTCAACCAGTTGATCCTATTCGATGACCATCACATTAGCTATTGGTTATGGTGTCGTTTCCCTTTGTTAAGTAATCTCCTGTTGTTGATGCCTCTAATATAAAGGGCAATTCGTCTTGCAGTGCCCATGGCATTGGCAATAAAAACACTAGTAGCCACCAGGTGGAGGAATACCCCTTTCGCGACCCAAAAACTATCTTGGTGATAAAGGCTACAACGCTCACAGAGCTGGTGCTACCGTGTGAACTGGTATTATTGGTTGGATCGCTACCGCCAAGTGTAGGAGAGGTTTCCTTCCAGATTTTCTATTATAATAGCAAGCATCTATGGTGTGGCCCATCATATCGCAGATAGCACAGTATTGGTCGGGTGCGATAATTTTCATTGAGGTGTCCTTGCTTTGCACATTTCACATAGAAAAGATTTCGCCTTTGGTGCGCCGACCCCAGAGCTTCCAGCGGTTCCCCTTGGATTTTGGCCCAAGTTGCAATAGTTTATCTTCTACTGATTCTGTAGTCTTCTGGCCCTTCCAGGACTTGCACTTCTCCTCCAAATCGGAATCACTCTCCGAATCATCGTCTATTAAAGTGGTAGAATCGTCTTCCTCACACTAGAAGATTCTAAATTGCTTTGCTGTTTCTTCTTCTTCCACTTCTTAGTCTTTTGTTTTGCCTTCACCGACAACGTGCATTCTACTCGAACTGTTGCCATTAGAAGATCATCAAACATCATGTTGGCCAAATCCACCGATGCTAAGGCCTATCATAATTTATGCTCAAGGCCTTTCATAAACCATTCCCCGGTGACCTCTAATGTCGGCAGATCAGTCAAGTGTCACCCGACTTCACAGTGTGCAAAAGCGGGCTACATAATCCTCCACCATGTCCTTCTTTTTCCAAAACGTTTGAAGGCACTCCAAAACTTTGGAGGTGGTCTTAGTAGTGTAGTAGCAGAAGAGAAAGGCATCACGGAGGGCCGCATATGTCAGAAAAGGCATATCCGCATACTGCACACGTGCACCCGCCTTAGATTCCAATGTTGAAAACATTACATTTATATTCATTTGGTTGATTTTGGTTCCTATTAGTGTGCCATCGGCTTTCAAACATGATGAAATAAGTATTTGGATCATCAGACTTCTTCCCCTGAAAAATGGAGTCTTTCATATGCTCTGGATAAGGAAGGGATTGAGCTATACCAAGAAAAGGTGGAAATCTCTATTGTGCTGTTCTGTAGAGTGTGACGAAGAAAGTTGAGCTAATAGTACCCTAGTAGCCAAGAGATTGTCCACGCCTGGGCATCAGCTTCGAGGGCCAGAAAAGCTTCATCTTCCACCGCATCTCAGAAGTGGTTGCCATCGAGGACATCCTTCTAAGTGTCATAGTGCTCACCTCCAGATGCCTTACTTGGAGAGTGAAGTACGGTAGACATCGATTAAGTATCCTCCAATTCCATGATCCGAAAAAAGAGCTGAAGCCTCCGGGTCCTTCGTGGAAGAGAATTGCCATCAATCTTGAAGATGAGGAGGCACCAACACGCTTCAAGGAGCTGCCCATAGATGCCAAGAAATCGTTAGCAAGGCGAAGAACACTAGACCACCATAGACACCATGAACAACAAGATCACCAAAAGTGCTGCTAGGGTAATCAACACTTAATGTTTTTGCTTTAACTACCAAAGATGTCATTATAGATTGAAAGAAATACTGAGAAAAACATAGATAAAGACTAAAACATCATATTGTATTATGATAATGGCTGATCATACAGCATTGCCCATTGCGTACCCGCAAGACTATGTTATAGGAATATAATGATGGATCTGAAGCGACACCTGCCGATTGGAGTAATATCCCTTTGACTAAATACTATAAAGGGAAATACAAATGGAATAATAGCTCCTCCATTAACACAATGACCCTATATATATAATTGATCACAGATACCCTACAATGGTTCCTCCTCTATTAGGGACCTACCATTTTTTGAGCTAAAATTCATGACCTCCTGAGCTAAGGTATCACAAAAGAGGATAAATTACAAACTTTTTGAGAAAAATCACATGATCCCACCAACATGTTTATCCAAGAAATAAGGATATATTATTAAATTATATATATTTTACATTCCAAGAAAGAAACATTGATATTACATGATGGGTAGAAAACAAGCACAACTGAATATTAGGTGTTACATGTGAGGGTGTCATTGAGAGAGACTAGTGGATTTAAGACACGTGAATGTAGGAATATGTAAAGGAGATCACACCTATGTAGTAAGAGACTCCTCTCTAAGCACTTAATCAAGTAGGAAGCACAGAGTTTATGGGTCTTTTTAAAGGAGGTCATCCCTAGACACATAGTAGGATAGACTTAAGTAATGTCGCTGAAAAAGCATAAGAAATAGCTATTAACTTATCCAGTTCTAGATATAGATCTTTTATTTTTAAAATTTTCATATTAAATCATGTTTTTTTGTAAGATTTAACCCATTGCATGTGTTCCAATGGCATTTTCCCTTCGATTTGAGTGGTTGGATGACTATATTTGGAAATTAGATGTGTATGCATTAGGGGAAGGTTGAGGTCTATGGGGGCCCTTTAAGCTGCCATGAGATTAAGGAGATGATTAGTGTGAAGGGCAATAGGAAAAATACATGTGTACAAAAATGTTGGGTTGATTAAGACCCTAAATCTTGTGGTCAAATGTAAGATTCCTCCCCCAACCCCTTTTTGATGTCTAGTATCTTCCCCTGTAATCAACCCTCTTCATAAATATAAAGATCCTGTTGCTAACTATTTTAGCCTAGAGAGAGAAAAATTATTCTAGAAAGAGAATATTCAGATTTTGAATATTTTTGGATAGAAAAATATCTCTTATAATTCAGATGAGTTCCCCTGAAACAGAAATTCAAAAAGAATTTTCCAATGTGCAATTGGAATTAATTGGAAATAGGTATAAAGAACCTTAGTCTAAGGGTTTAGATTTTCAGAAATCTTTAGACTATGGTCCAATTAAGGTTCCTATGGGCCAATAGCATCAATCCATGTGTAGGGAAGAGATAAATCCAAATTTGTAAAAAGAAGATACCCAAAAATGAGTAAATGCTCACATAAGGTGAAGAGTTGAAAATGTACAAGGTTTATTAGTAAAAAACTATGAGCAATATTAAAAATATGAGATATTTTGGGTATCCAAAAATGAGTAAATGCTCACATAAGATGAAGAGTTGAAAATGTACAAGGTTTATTAGTAAAAAACTATGAGCAATATTAAAATGATTCCATTATGACACATATGTAAGGAAGGGGAATTCTTTAAAGGAGGTGCATATTTCACATAAGATGAAGAGTTGAAAATGTACAAGGTTTATTAGTAAAAAAACTATGAGCAATATTAAAATGATTCCATTATGACACATATGTAAGGAAGGGGAGTTCTTTAAAGGAGGTGCATATTTCACATGCTTGAATGAGTTTTAAACTCATAAAAATTGAGATATTTCATCTCTCCTCTCTCCTCATTCAAGTCTAGTTCCAAAAAGTTAGCTTAACTGACCTAAAAATGGTCAAATATTGACCAAACTGATTTAGAAAATTCTAGAATCAGTTTGTTTGGTTAGGAGCTCAATTTTTCCTATAAATAGAAGCCTCCCCCTTGTTGAAAAATAGATAGTGTTTATGCATCGTTACTCTACTCCACCTAAGCCAAGAACTGTGAATTCATTTAATAATTCACTAGTTTTTGGAGCTTCCCTCTTTCTTCAATCCCCATTAGTGGCTCCATCAACATACTTAACCAATTGATTGGTTGGGGGCCTCTACCGTGAACAAAGAATCAAGCAATTTGTAAGGTAATTAGTGAATATTGATCTTTCTATAATTTCTCAATGTTTCTCTCTTCTCAACCCCTCTCAAGCTTGAGAAGTTTAATTGGTATGGTTTTTTTTAAATGCTAATGAAGTTTGAATAGTAGTGAAGAGTTACATAATGCTATTGAAGTTAATTTTCATTTATGTTTAAATTCTAATGATTTTTATGTAAATTCCCTCTCTCACTCAAGAAATGGTCATACTCATGACCCATTCTCAATCCAAATCAAGCTTTTCATAAAGCTTTTCCTTAACCCAAGATTAAGCTATGCTTGAGGCCAAATTATTGGCTTTTTTCTATGCTTTTAGTTTATGTATATTAATGATTCAATCCATTATGGATTAATAATCCAATTAGAGATTATTTTAATTATTCCTTAATGATAAGCATTATCCCTTAGAAAAATTGAGATTTATCAGTCATAGCAGCGGAGCTATGGCAAAATTTTTATAAAAATTATGCATAAAATAATCTCATTCAAAGCATAAAAAGAGGACTTCCTACCATATTCTAGGAATTATCATCCTAGATTAATTGAAAGAATTTCATTACAATCATGGAGAAATTGAATTTTAATATCATGCATAAAGGATAAGTTTTTATATCAAAAGTGTTATTTTTACCATTTTTATTTCATGCATAGAAGTATGCATAATGGATAAATTTTTATATCAAAAGTGTTATTTTTATCATTTTTAATTTTCATGCATAGAAGTATGCATAAAGGAAAAATTTTTATGTCAAAAGTGTTACTTTTATCATTTTTAATTTTCATGCATAGAAGTATGCATAAAGGAAAAATTTTTATATCAAAAGTGTTACTTTTATCATTTTTAATTTTCATGTATAAAAGTATGCATAAAGAAAAATTTTTATATCAAAAGTGTTACTTTTATCATTTTTAATTTTCATGCATAGAAGTATGCATAAAGGAAAAAAATTTATATCAAAAGTGTTACTTTTATCATTTTTAATTTTCATGCATAGAAGTATGCATAAAGGAAAATTTTTTTATATCAAAAGTGTTACTTTTATCATTTTTAATTTTCATGCATAGAAGTATGCATAAAGGAAAAAATTTTATATCAAAAGTGTTACTTTTATCATATTGGATTTCATGCATATAGGTATGCATAAAAGATATTCTTTTTATACTAAAAGTGTGATTTTCCTCATAAATGGATTTTATGCTTAACTTAGTTGCATAAGAGAAATTCTTTTATTCTAAAAGTGTAATTTCCTACCAAACTGAATTTATGCATAAGAAGATGCATAAAAGATTGATTTTAATTTCGAAAGTGTTAGTCTCCTTAAATGGAATTTTTGTATAAATAAATGTGTAGAGAAATCTTATATTAAATATAAGAATTCTCTTTAAAAAAAAAAAGATATGAAATGTGATAAGATGTGATAAGAGGTGTATGAGATGTGATAAGAATTGATAAGATGCGTATGGAAAGTGATAGGATGTGATAAGATGTGTATGGGATGAGGTAAGAAGTGTATGTGATAGAATAGGATGTATATGGTTGTGATAGGGTGAGAATGGATGTGATGTAAAAGATTAGATGTGAAGACATATGGGGTTACATGAATGGGAATGTGGAAATGGATGTATGTATGTGGAGATGGGAGTATGGATGTATGAATGTGAAAGTGGATGTATGAATGTGAAAATGGATGTATGCATGAAGATGTATATGCATAGATGTGAATGTGGATGTAGATGTGGATGTATAAATGTGAATGGGAATGTGGATGTGGATGTATGTATGTGGATGTGTGGATGTGGAGATGGGAGTATGGATGTATGAATGTGAAAGTGGATGTATGAATGTGAAAATGGATGTATGCATGAAGATGTATATGCATAGATGTGAATGTGGATGTAGATGTGGATGTATAGATGTGAATGGGAATGTGGATGTGGATGTGTGGATGTGGATGTGTGGATGTGGAGATGGGAGTATGGATGTATGAATGTGAAAGTGGATGTATGAATGTGAAAATGGATGTATGCATGAAGATATATATGCATAGATGTGAATGTGGATGTAGATGTGGATGTATAGATGTGAATGGGAATGTGGATGTGGATGTAGATGTGGATGTATAGATGTGAATGGGAATGTGGATGTGGATGTATGTATGTATGTGGATGTAGATGTGGATGTATAGATGTGAATGGGAATGTGGATGTAGATGTATGTATGTATGTGGATGTGGATGTATGTATGTATGTGGATGTGGATGTATGAATGAGGACGTGATAATGGATGTATGCATGTAGATGTGGATATATGGATGTGAATATGAATGTGGATGTGGATGTGGATGTATGGATGTGGATATGGATGTATGGATGTGGATATGGATGTGTATGTATGAATGTAGATAAGGGATGTGGATGTATAAATGAGGATGTGAAAATGGAGGTATGCATGTAGATGTGGATGTATGGATGTGAATATGGATGTGGATGTGGATGTATAAATGAGGATGTGAAAATGGATGTATCCATGTAAATGTGGATGTATGAATGTGAATGTGAATTAATGTGTCGTCGATATGAGGAAATGGATGAGAATGAGTACACATTGAATGGAATGTGGAATAAGTAATGTGGACTAAGGAGGGATAATGTGGAAAGACGAGAGTTTGATTTAGAAACTGTATTTTGTGACTGTTTGTAAATGACTGTTTTATGTCAAGAATGCTGGGGAAGCATTTTGACCATCTTGTGGATTAAGGTCATGAAGACCTAACTGTTAAAGTTGCAACTGCTGACGGAGAGTCAATGGAGGACGTCTCGCGTAGCAAGGTCGACCGAGGTCTTGACCAGCCTCGGTTCGATTTAAATGGTGAGCTTCCGGTACGGTGGATGAGGGACCAAGGAAGCGGCCTATGAGTGAAGCGCTAGGTCACCTGCGAAGGATCCTAGAGGGTGCTGACCATACGGTGCTCGGGCTCTGGGTCGCCCAGGATACCCACGCGTGCGTCGAGGAAGATATTGGAACAAGGAGTAAGAGTTGTTTTGTGAAACCGGGCATGGATCTGGTTGACTGACCTTGCTGGTCCTCAACGGATGAGTCCATGGCTCTTTTATATGGATCTGTTGGTTGATCTTGCTGATCTTCAACGAGAGTCCATCTTGATAAGTGATTATATTGTTGAGTATTATGGGCTAGGAACTATTGAAACGGCCCCTGTGTGGACAGGTGGTGAGCGTTCTAGTTGCCAATGATGCCATAGATACTCTGATGAAGGAATGATGGGAAATTATGAATCAACTGGATAATTTGGGAGATTGTGATCAGTGGTACTATGGTTTCATTAAAGGATTGTTTTAAAGTTAGCTGATGCTAAGAAAAAGGCAATTTTCATATTGGGTGTGTAAGTGGTGTGGCTAGTTTTATGTTTGCATGAAATTCCGGCTAGGGGGCCTTGGAACTCTTTTCCTTGGTACCCGGGACAAAACCTAACCAAATTCCAAATTGGATCCCATCACTACAGTGGTTGGGCGGTTGGCTAACCCATGGGATCGGATGGGGTTAGGCTGGACTGATGGATCCGTAAATCGAGACTCAATTTGTGTTATTACGATAGATAAAGTAAATCCCGGATAGTAATTGTTCTATGGATAGGAATCAACGGCTGTGCCTCCTTGGTGGGGAAAAAAGCGTTGATCCCAATGATCCAAGTGCAAGTTTCTTCCTTGATCTGACCAAGTATCTTTATAGATGCAGTCGGATCTGTTTGATCAGTAAGAGTTTTGACTACGTTAGAGTAAAAATTATCCTGGTGGAATCGCCCGTGCTTTTCGGATAAGGGAAGTTTTTCCGGGTCTGGTTTTGGAAAAACCGACGGATTAGTCTTTTGTCCGGATATCCGTGGACGAGGCCCCGAGTGTGGGACCCTGCCTCGCGCAAGAAGTGCTACTTCCGCTGCTAGTACCCCGAATCCGTTGCGCGGTGGGAACAGGGATCTCACAGTTGGTATCAGAGCGTTTGGCTAATAAAGATCAACTGAGAAGACAATTATGTCAAAAATTTATCAAGAAGCACAAAAAGGTTGTAATTGTGTGATATAATTCATACAATTTGATATTCAAATTGAAATTCGTAATTTGGTAATTGGGTCTTCAGGTAGAAGTACCGCAATTATATAGAATCCCTGTCTTGCTTGAGGCCTAGACATGATGGTATTTACCTTATAATTCCAAGGGCCGTGACTACCGTATATACCGAGAGTATAACTGCAGCTCTTTACTGACAGTATATACGAGTAAATCTAAGACTTGAAATTATAAGCGTTAATGCTATCCAGATGATGAATTCGAATGTGGTTGATATGATTTTTAATTCTGTTTGAGAATTGATGAATTGAATTGGATTCTGATTGAAAATTCTGATTGAAAAATGATGATTTCTGAAATTAGTTGAAATATAAAAATCTGAACAAAACCACAATGAGGATGAATGGGACGAGTCCCAGTGATGATATTCATAACTGGAATGATGATAATGAATTCAGCAAATCACTATGAGATTAGTGGGTTGTGCTGTCAAATTGTTACTGTTAACACTTGATCAGTAGATCAAGTTAAGGGATGACAAATTGAGAACTTGCTTGACTGAAATTCCCGTGGAGGAATGTTCAGAAGGAAATTTTTCGGTCTAATGGACCATTATCATGTTAAAGATATGAATGATATGATCTGAATATTAATGATGAGTTCTATATAAGGGATATTTATCCCAGTGTTCTGCTGGGTTGACCAGAATATAAGGAACCCCAAAATAAAATTGGATGTTAAGAAAAAGAGTTGTCCTCTACCTTGCAAGATGAGGACATCTCGCACTTTTTAAGTGGGGTAGAATGTAAGATTCCTCCCCAGCCTTCGAGGTATACAGGAGTAAGAATCTCCCTTTCTGATCTTATAATTATTCCCTCTCTAAAATAAAAGAAAGTTCTGTTTAACAAAGGAAGACCCTTTTCCTAGAATACTTCTCAAGAGTCCCACCTGTTTTAAGGATTCAGAACAATGAGTTCAGAAGTGATAATCGATGTTTTGGATATCAAGGTTTTGGTCTTCATTCGAGTACGGCCCAAAAGAAGTTCTTTATCTCTTGGGGAGTATATGAAGTTATCCCCCAGATATTGTGAGCCTTATATCTGAATTCAATGAAAGTAGGTGACTTAGCCTACAAGCTTCTTTTATCTCTTCATCTCAAAATTCTTAATGCCTTCTATAGAAAAATGTGTCAAACCCAAATCATGGAAAGACGGTAAAACTTCAGTGGCAAGTTACCGTTGGCTTCTAAGTTACGCTAGCTCCTTCCTTTATATAAGTCGTAACTTTTACTTGTCGCTCACAGTAATCTTACTTCCATCGATCTCCTTTCTTTCTTAATCTCCTTCATGGCTTGGCAACAAGAACTAGTTTTATCCCTAATGATTTCTCACCTTCAAGACGCAAGGGAGTCTGTGAAGAAAGATTTTATAGAGCAGTATGAGCGCTCACTTTTCCCTCACTTGGGAACTTTTGTAGCGCAGACAAAATGGCGGACCTATCAAGACATAACTAGGGTAACACCCTGGGGTCAGCAGCACTTTCGTAACAATGTCCGCTTGGCCATGGTTATTGAAGCTTTGGGTTTGGGTCCCCGATACTACTGCGTCATGAGATCAAGGCATCCTGGGTTTTCTGAGCGGGTCTTCTTACTGGCGTGTTTTCTTCCTCATGAGAAGATATGCCTTTACCCCATTTTTGGCTTGCCTCTCAGAGGTCCTTTTGTTAGAACACCTCATACCACTGAGATAGGCGCAGCAATAACCCACAGAATCATTCCCATAGATGAGTTACCTTATACTTGTGCAGCTTGTGAGGACTGCTTTTGTGACCATATGATGGACGGGCTTATGGAAGTGTAAAGAGTTCCTCTATCTTTACCGTATAAGTTCCGAGAATGAATAAAGTTTAAATCTTGTTCGTATCTTGAATCTTGCTCTCTTTAAGACTTATCTTGGTGGTTAATCTTGATTAAAATTTTTCTCTAAGTCTTATATTCGTGAATCTTGCGAAATTATCACAAGTTGCGAGATGAGGACATCTCGCGTTTTTATGTAAGATTCCTCCCCCAACCCCTTTTTGATGTCTAGTATCTTCCCCTGTAATCAACCCTCTTCATAAATATAAAGATCCTGTTGCTAACTATTTTAGCCTAGAGAGAGAAAAATTATTCTAGAAAGAGAATATTCAGATTTTGAATATTTTTGGATAGAAAAATATCTCTTATAATTCAGATGAGTTTCCCTGAAACAGAAATTCAAAAAGAATTTTCCAATGTGCAATTGGAATTAATTGGAAATAGGTATAAAGAACCTTAGTCTAAGGGTTTAGATTTTCAGAAATCTTTAGACTATGGTCCAATTAAGGTTCCTATGGGCCAATAGCATCAATCCATGTGTAGGGAAGAGATAAATCCAAATTTGTAAAAAGAAGATACCCAAAAATGAGTAAATGCTCACATAAGGTGAAGAGTTGAAAATGTACAAGGTTTATTAGTAAAAAACTATGAGCAATATTAAAAATATGAGATATTTTGGGTATCCAAAAATGAGTAAATGCTCACATAAGATGAAGAGTTGAAAATGTACAAGGTTTATTAGTAAAAAACTATGAGCAATATTAAAATGATTCCATTATGACACATATGTAACGAAGGGGAATTCTTTAAAGGAGGTGCATATTTCACATAAGATGAAGAGTTGAAAATGTACAAGGTTTATTAGTAAAAAAACTATGAGCAATATTAAAATGATTCCATTATGACACATATGTAAGGAAGGGGAGTTCTTTAAAGGAGGTGCATATTTCACATGCTTGAATGAGTTTTAAACTCATAAAAATTGAGATATTTCATCTCTCCTCTCTCCTCATTCAAGTCTAGTTCCAAAAAGTTAGCTTAACTGACCTAAAAATGGTCAAATATTGACCAAACTGATTTAGAAAATTCTAGAATCAGTTTGTTTGGTTAGGAGCTCAATTTTTCCTATAAATAGAAGCCTCCCCCTTGTTGAAAAATAGATAGTGTTTATGCATCGTTACTCTACTCCACCTAAGCCAAGAACTGTGAATTCATTTAATAATTCACTAGTTTTTGGAGCTTCCCTCTTTCTTCAATCCCCATTAGTGGCTCCATCAACATACTTAACCAATTGATTGGTTGGGGGCCTCTACCGTGAACAAAGAATCAAGCAATTTGTAAGGTAATTAGTGAATATTGATCTTTCTATAATTTCTCAATGTTTCTCTCTTCTCAACCCCTCACAAGCTTGAGAAGTTTAATTGGTATGGTTTTTTTTAAATGCTAATGAAGTTTGAATAGTAGTGAAGAGTTACATAATGCTATTGAAGTTAATTTTCATTTATGTTTAAATTCTAATGATTTTTATGTAAATTCCCTCTCTCACTCAAGAAATGGTCATACTCATGACCCATTCTCAATCCAAATCAAGCTTTTCATAAAGCTTTTCCTTAACCCAAGATTAAGCTATGCTTGAGGCCAAATTATTGGCTTTTTTCTATGCTTTTAGTTTATGTATATTAATGATTCAATCCATTATGGATTAATAATCCAATTAGAGATTATTTTAATTATTCCTTAATGATAAGCATTATCCCTTAGAAAAATTGAGATTTATCAGTCATAGCAGCGGAGCTATGGCAAAATTTTTATAAAAATTATGCATAAAATAATCTCATTCAAAGCATAAAAAGAGGACTTCCTACCATATTCTAGGAATTATCATCCTAGATTAATTGAAAGAATTTCATTACAATCATGGAGAAATTGAATTTTAATATCATGCATAAAGGATAAGTTTTTATATCAAAAGTGTTATTTTTACCATTTTTATTTCATGCATAGAAGTATGCATAATGGATAAATTTTTATATCAAAAGTGTTATTTTTATCATTTTTAATTTTCATGCATAGAAGTATGCATAAAGGAAAAATTTTTATGTCAAAAGTGTTACTTTTATCATTTTTAATTTTCATGCATAGAAGTATGCATAAAGGAAAAATTTTTATATCAAAAGTGTTACTTTTATCATTTTTAATTTTCATGTATAAAAGTATGCATAAAGAAAAATTTTTATATCAAAAGTGTTACTTTTATCATTTTTAATTTTCATGCATAGAAGTATGCATAAAGGAAAAAAATTTATATCAAAAGTGTTACTTTTATCATTTTTAATTTTCATGCATAGAAGTATGCATAAAGGAAAATTTTTTTATATCAAAAGTGTTACTTTTATCATTTTTAATTTTCATGCATAGAAGTATGCATAAAGGAAAAAATTTTATATCAAAAGTGTTACTTTTATCATATTGGATTTCATGCATATAGGTATGCATAAAAGATATTCTTTTTATACTAAAAGTGTGATTTTCCTCATAAATGGATTTTATGCTTAACTTAGTTGCATAAGAGAAATTCTTTTATTCTAAAAGTGTAATTTCCTACCAAACTGAATTTATGCATAAGAAGATGCATAAAAGATTGATTTTAATTTCGAAAGTGTTAGTCTCCTTAAATGGAATTTTTGTATAAATAAATGTGTAGAGAAATCTTATATTAAATATAAGAATTCTCTTTAAAAAAAAAAAAGATATGAAATGTGATAAGATGTGATAAGAGGTGTATGAGATGTGATAAGAATTGATAAGATGCGTATGGAAAGTGATAGGATGTGATAAGATGTGTATGGGATGAGGTAAGAAGTGTATGTGATAGAATAGGATGTATATGGTTGTGATAGGGTGAGAATGGATGTGATGTAAAAGATTAGATGTGAAGACATATGGGGTTACATGAATGGGAATGTGGAAATGGATGTATGTATGTGGAGATGGGAGTATGGATGTATGAATGTGAAAGTGGATGTATGAATGTGAAAATGGATGTATGCATGAAGATGTATATGCATAGATGTGAATGTGGATGTAGATGTGGATGTATAAATGTGAATGGGAATGTGGATGTGGATGTATGTATGTGGATGTGTGGATGTGGAGATGGGAGTATGGATGTATGAATGTGAAAGTGGATGTATGAATGTGAAAATGGATGTATGCATGAAGATGTATATGCATAGATGTGAATGTGGATGTAGATGTGGATGTATAGATGTGAATGGGAATGTGGATGTGGATGTGTGGATGTGGATGTGTGGATGTGGAGATGGGAGTATGGATGTATGAATGTGAAAGTGGATGTATGAATGTGAAAATGGATGTATGCATGAAGATATATATGCATAGATGTGAATGTGGATGTAGATGTGGATGTATAGATGTGAATGGGAATGTGGATGTGGATGTAGATGTGGATGTATAGATGTGAATGGGAATGTGGATGTGGATGTATGTATGTATGTGGATGTAGATGTGGATGTATAGATGTGAATGGGAATGTGGATGTAGATGTATGTATGTATGTGGATGTGGATGTATGTATGTATGTGGATGTGGATGTATGAATGAGGACGTGATAATGGATGTATGCATGTAGATGTGGATATATGGATGTGAATATGAATGTGGATGTGGATGTGGATGTATGGATGTGGATATGGATGTATGGATGTGGATATGGATGTGTATGTATGAATGTAGATAAGGGATGTGGATGTATAAATGAGGATGTGAAAATGGAGGTATGCATGTAGATGTGGATGTATGGATGTGAATATGGATGTGGATGTGGATGTATAAATGAGGATGTGAAAATGGATGTATCCATGTAAATGTGGATGTATGAATGTGAATGTGAATTAATGTGTCGTCGATATGAGGAAATGGATGAGAATGAGTACACATTGAATGGAATGTGGAATAAGTAATGTGGACTAAGGAGGGATAATGTGGAAAGACGAGAGTTTGATTTAGAAACTGTATTTTGTGACTGTTTGTAAATGACTGTTTTATGTCAAGAATGCTGGGGAAGCATTTTGACCATCTTGTGGATTAAGGTCATGAAGACCTAACTGTTAAAGTTGCAACTGCTGACGGAGAGTCAATGGAGGACGTCTCGCGTAGCAAGGTCGACCGAGGTCTTGACCAGCCTCGGTTCGATTTAAATGGTGAGCTTCCGGTACGGTGGATGAGGGACCAAGGAAGCGGCCTATGAGTGAAGCGCTAGGTCACCTGCGAAGGATCCTAGAGGGTGCTGACCATACGGTGCTCGGGCTCTGGGTCGCCCAGGATACCCACGCGTGCGTCGAGGAAGATATTGGAACAAGGAGTAAGAGTTGTTTTGTGAAACCGGGCATGGATCTGGTTGACTGACCTTGCTGGTCCTCAACGGATGAGTCCATGGCTCTTTTATATGGATCTGTTGGTTGATCTTGCTGATCTTCAACGAGAGTCCATCTTGATAAGTGATTATATTGTTGAGTATTATGGGCTAGGAACTATTGAAACGGCCCCTGTGTGGACAGGTGGTGAGCGTTCTAGTTGCCAATGATGCCATAGATACTCTGATGAAGGAATGATGGGAAATTATGAATCAACTGGATAATTTGGGAGATTGTGATCAGTGGTACTATGGTTTCATTAAAGGATTGTTTTAAAGTTAGCTGATGCTAAGAAAAAGGCAATTTTCATATTGGGTGTGTAAGTGGTGTGGCTAGTTTTATGTTTGCATGAAATTCCGGCTAGGGGGCCTTGGAACTCTTTTCCTTGGTACCCGGGACAAAACCTAACCAAATTCCAAATTGGATCCCATCACTACAGTGGTTGGGCGGTTGGCTAACCCATGGGATCGGATGGGGTTAGGCTGGACTGATGGATCCGTAAATCGAGACTCAATTTGTGTTATTACGATAGATAAAGTAAATCCCGGATAGTAATTGTTCTATGGATAGGAATCAACGGCTGTGCCTCCTTGGTGGGGAAAAAAGCGTTGATCCCAATGATCCAAGTGCAAGTTTCTTCCTTGATCTGACCAAGTATCTTTATAGATGCAGTCGGATCTGTTTGATCAGTAAGAGTTTTGACTACGTTAGAGTAAAAATTATCCTGGTGGAATCGCCCGTGCTTTTCGGATAAGGGAAGTTTTTCCGGGTCTGGTTTTGGAAAAACCGACGGATTAGTCTTTTGTCCGGATATCCGTGGACGAGGCCCCGAGTGTGGGACCCTGCCTCGCGCAAGAAGTGCTACTTCCGCTGCTAGTACCCCGAATCCGTTGCGCGGTGGGAACAGGGATCTCACATCAAAGGTAGAATCTTACCTTTTTCAGATCTGCCAGCAAAGAAAATCTTCAATATCTTTTTTTTAAATATTTTTTTAAAGGAAAAGTTTCAAAAAGTTACCCCCCCTCACTTCCCTCTTCCCTCCAAAAGTAGGGGCGTGTTTCTCTCTCCTCCCTTTTAGACTAACCCACTTTCCCCATCTACCACTCACTACACCCTCACTTGCAGCCCTATCTTCATCCCCAACTTGAGGAAAGCTCTTTGCTACCACCTACTCAGAGAAAGCTCTGTTATCAGCCTCTTTCTCTCTCTAGAGGAAGCTCTGTTATCAGACTCTGTCTCTGTCTCTCTCTCTCTCTCTCTCTCTGTGCAAGCAGGCACCTAATGCAATCTCTCATTACACCTCAAGCCAAATACATCTTGAAGATGAGAACTCACCACGGTTCCCAACTAACTGTAAGTTTCAGTACTTTTTTAATGTTTCTTTGCTTTAGAGAAATGCTTGCATGAAGACTATGTGAATATCAAGAACTCCAATGTATTCTATTGTATGCAGATGTTTTCCCTTCAACATGTGTGGAATGGCAGCCTCTAGAATGTTTTACAGGGACCTTCGAAGCATGTCATGTTGATCTAGGTAGGCTTATGTATGCTGGGGAAACAAGTTCCGAACTTGCAAATAGAGGAGTATTTTTCATTGCTGCAACATATGTTGTGCCACAGAGGGGAAGGTTTGGAGCACTTGAGCCAATTTCTCCTCCTGCACTAAATAGCCCAGAATGGCCCATTCCAGACCCCACCACAATGGAGAGCTTTCAAAGCAGGATTTTCCATGACATTCGGTCAAGCCTAAAGGCTGCATATGGATCCCACAGGATAAGTGTATCTCTTTTCATGCCTTTACATGTGTTTATTGCTATTTTCAAAGCAGGCAAGTTCCATCGCACCCCAACAATGTGGATAAGCAAAGATGGGGTCTTTGAAGCTCTAGATACATTTCTAAAAGGCGATTGGACCACCAAGGTGGCAGAACATAATGGCGATGTAATAAAGTGCTCAGCGGTAATGTCAATGGTAAGATGCAGGTATCAGATAGGCAAGCAAAATCTAACTATGGTGTACCCTATTAGAAGGTGGAAATGCTCGCATGGTGAATGGGAGGCTTTGGACTCTGATCTCTATGCTAGGGAGGAGGTAGAACTTCATATTGAAGTTCATCCAGGAGAGGAGCATACAGTGGTAGTTAATGATGATTGGAATTTTGCTCAGTTGAGAGATCGTATTGTCATGTCCTTAAATGTAAGGAACCAATTCAAGTTTGTTGTTTCTAATCGACCCATGCGTCAAAGGTCAGAGAAACATACACTCTGTGTGTCATTGGAGCCCCCTAGGGTCCTTAGCTTGAAAGACAGTTAAGTTGCAGACTTAGGTAACATTTTGAGTGATTTTGGGAGATAATTTGTAGCGGTGTACTTTTGAATACAAAATTATTGATTGCACCATAGTCCCAATGTCCTCTGTATTTCACTGCAATTTCGATTTTAATTTTGTTAATTTAAAAATTTTTAAGTATGTTCTATAAATTTATTAAATGTTATAGTGGAATGCTTTATAAGAATAGGTTTTGCTCTATAAAGCTCATTTCATTCTTAAGATCTTGCAGTTTCTATTTCCCTTCAATATCCCGCCATGGCTTCAAGCTCTAACCCGCTACGCGCAAAACTTGAGAAAATTGGGCTCTCAGCAGGTGCAGGTGAGAACATCGCCATTTTTGAGGGGGTGATTGATATGCAGAAAACTATAGACCTTCATGCAGAGGCTTTTCAAGAGCAGGTCTAGTACATGAATGATGTAGTGGCACAATATGTCGTGCAATTGCCTGAATCCACCACTAAATGGGTTCCAGTGGACTTAATCAGGCATCTGTACCATGGTGACAAGTCGTTCCGATTCAGGCTCAACCGATTTTTGAAAGGGCTTACATCTAGCAATTATAGGGTCGAAGATGATGACACCGTTTATGAATTGCAGGTTGGTAATGTAGGCACCACCTTCCTTTCATGGGATATGACGTTAGCACTGTTTCTGCAAGAAGCCAGGGATACAGAAAAAAAGAAGGGAAAGGCAGTGAGTAAAGAAGTAGCTCTTGTGAAGGAATCCAAAGGCGAGGTGGAAGAGGTTTTCTGAGAAGAAGCTGAAGTGTCCATGGCCTTGGTGCTTCTCCAACAAGGGTCAACTGAGGATGAAGAGCCTCATCGTGACCTTGAAGGGGATGAAATTGTGGAAGAGATCCCTGAGTTGGATGTAACCACTTTGAATCCCATCATCATGGATAACAAGGAATTTCTTTTCCTTGATGACATTTGTAAATCCTTGGGGTTAAGGGAGGATGAGGCCTTAAGCATATTAGCAATTGGGTCTGGTTTCTACAAAGAAGACACACTTGAGCAACAGACTGCAGGTGTACAAATTGATTTTGATGACCATGATCTTACCAAAGCGCTAGCATTCCAAGGTTATGATACAGAACGTACAATTGAGGAAACTGTTTCCAATGCTCTTGTTGCTATAGAAAATGTAGCAGCAGAGTATGAAAGTGTCCCTCAAGAAGCATTTCAACCACATAAGCGCTTGCATGTAGATACATCAGTTGAGCAGCGTGGAAGCAGTATAGACATATGCAACCCATGCATTAGCCAATGTGATGATGACATTGAGGTGGGGTTAAATCAAAGTTGTGCCTTCATATTTATAAGTGAGTTATTACTAACACCTGATTTTTTTCTCTTGTAGAAAGCTTATATTTTTGACAAGTTTGCTGCACGTGGAGGTGGAGTTCGTGTGCAATCCGATGGACGAGACACCTCCCTGATTCATTACCTTCCTAGCCTCTCTCCATCATTTATTCGAGTAATCCATTTAGAGTACTCTGAGGAGGCACAAGCAGAGCTCATCAAGTGTAAAGCTCTAAGTGGGGTTCTCACCGAAGATGGTCTAGCAAATAATACAAACAAATGTATACTTATTAGCAGGGAGGCAGCTATGTATACATTTGCAGGCAACTACACCGGCCACGTGCTAAGCCATTGTGCCACTTCAATCTCCAAAGGTGTAACCAATCCTATTATTATAGCTAATAGTCTAGGTGAGAAAGCCACGCAGAGTGACGAAGCTAAAGAAGCTCTCATAAATCTTCTTAGGAACTTATAATTTTCTTTCTACGAAATCAATACAAAATGTATACTTTTTTAATTGTAATGTTTCTAAGAAGTCTGAACCATTTCTCTTGTTTATTTGTTGTGTCAGCACTATGCCCTCTAAACTTTTGACACGCATGTGAATGTGTAGGAAATTTCATTGATAATGATCAAATATTTGTTCTTTGAATGTCACTTAACATCCAGCTGAAATCTGGCAGTATAAAATCTGAACAATTAAAAAAAAACAAAATTTTTTATGTTTTTTGATGTTTGTAAGCATATTTTTCATCAAAAAAGTGCACATAATGCTGGAAAGAGTCCAAAAATTAAAAAAAAAAGGCTGTGCGCTACGGCGCGAATTTGTGCCTTTCAAACTGCAGGCCAGGCTTGAATTCGCGCCGTAGCGCACAGCCTTGTTTTGATCATTTTTTCACACATTAGTGCATTGTGTGTACTTTTTTTTGATGATTACTCTGCCTAGAAACATCAAAAAAAAAGAAAACTGTTGCTTTTTAAAAAAATGTTCTATCTAATGCCAGACTTCACCAGGTGATTTTGAGCCCCAAATAACTTTTTTTTTGTCCCTGAGCTTTTCTAAGGCCTTATTGAGCTTTAAGCCTTTTTTTTGGACCTAAAATAAATTCAATATTATTTTGTTTCTGCACTATGTAAGGATCCTTTGTTCAATGCCAACAACAATACCACGTATAACAAGATAATGTTTCACAATCACCTTATCAATAATATAAATTTTGTTCCTGTTTAACTAAGGCTCTTAATACATGATCAACAGTTTTACCCATTCAAACAACAGTACAAGAAATGAAATGTCTGCTTTTATAACACAGTTGAAACAAATGAATACGTTGGTTAACGAGTCATTGACAGTATCTTATAGATTCAAAAAAATGTATTACAATGTCGAGATTACAAAAGGCACAAAGGCCGTCGCCTAAAAGCTTAATCCTATCCTATAAAGCCTTCCTTATGGAGCGCTTTATCCTGACGTAAACGTAGTGCAAGTGCCATGTCAACAGGCTTTAGGGTCACCCTTTTGGCGTGAGCATGGCACAGCACCGAATCTTGAAACAGAGAGACCAAAATTGTTTCTGACGTCTCTTGGAGGGCCTCCAGTGCCGTACTCTGTACCCGAGTGACCCTGTCACTGTACTTGTCGATGACTTCTTTTACAACTCTTGCAAAAGGGGCCTTCGCCATGATGGGGTCTGTGCTCTTTTGGTACTTTCTGATTTCTCGCAGAGCCACGGTCCCTGGTTTCCATCTTCTCTTCTTGTTGGCTACAGGGGGTGGTGGTGGATGCGACCTCTCTTCCCATGGTTGTCTATCATCTCGGGGGGGTCACTATATGTAAATCCTCTATATCACGTGCGTTCAAGGCCTATTTAAAAAGTCCCTTATCTGTGAATTTTTTAGTGAATATAGTGTATCCTTTCTTATTCAAATCTGTAAATTTTTTTAAAAATACAATAAATAAATCCCCTCTGTAAATATATTTCTGTAAGTTTTAAATATTTAAAATGTCCTTCTGTTGAACCCACGTGATACTTACATATTTATATGAGTGACCCCCCCGAGTCTATCATTTCTAAATTTTTTTCGCCTTTCTTGCTCGGCTGGATCTAGATTTAGTCTTCTTTTACTCGCTTCTGCCTTCTTCTTTTCTTGTTCTTGTTTTAATCTGCGTGCTTCTTGAATTCTTTGTTCCCGTCTTTCCCTCTCCCTTTGCACCTCTCCTGCTCCAATCTTTCCCTCTCCCTTTGCTCCTCCTGCTCCAGTCTTTCCCTCTCCCTTTGCTCCTCTACTTGTCGTCGATCCTCCTCTTCCATCTCCACCTCTTGCTGCCTGTTTGCACGTTCCTTCTTTCTCTTGACACGAATCTTTATTCTTTGTTTTTTAGGTGGAGACGGGGGCTGACGCCTCTTAAGTTCCTCGTGTAGTGTTTGTGCTAAGAGCCTATCCTGCTCTTCACGATGGCTTATTTCCTCTACTTCATAGAAGTCAGAGCCTGTTGATACTGCTCTTGCTCAATACACAGAAGTGCTTCCTGGTCTTTCTCAAATGCGACCCTTAGCTCCTCTTCTAGCTGCTGAGGGAATAGGGCTTGCTGTTGCTCTCTTCTTCTATGCTCCTCCTCATCAATCTGGGGTTGTTGCTCTTCCAGCACACGCTCCTGCTACTCAGCCTCTGAGAGAGGTTGGGGGAATGGTGTACGCGTGGCTCTAAATGAGCTGGTGTCTCCAAGCTGCTTGGAGACATCCTCAATATTGTCCAGTCCTGAAAACACATCCGGCTGTACATCTTCCTGTCGGGTCTCTACCTCTCTATCCATGCTTGTATGCTTCTTTTTGATACATTTTTGCACTTGTTGAAATGCCTGTGCCGCGGCGACTACGTGTATCAAGTTGTGTGCACCAGACGGTACGTTTGGGTTCTTAGTTTTGCGTGTAGTGTGCTTAGTTCTAGCCATCCATTGACTTACACGAGTGAATGAATGTGAAAATGTAATTTTAAAACTCACTTTTACAGGTTTATATAGTTTTTGAAAAAAACTTATTAATAAAAAAAATCTCGACATTAATAAAAAAGCTTTAACTTAAAAAAGGCTACAATTTTTTAATATGGAACCCATTTTCGACCCATACGCCTCCGCGCAGCGAACCACTCACGCATCCCATGCACGGCACTTGATGCTCGCCATGCAATTGCTCGTTGTTGCAGATTGACATTTTTTACAACCCTTCGTAGTAATGACACCTGCCCTTTTGGTTTCTGTCGGCGTCGACCTCCCAAACTGCGATAAAACCAATTAAACATCTCATGCAAGGCATTACTTTTTTCCTTACCACCTCCACCATGTCGCGTGTTCTTAAAGTATGCTGCCTTAGCTTGATAATGAGAGCGCTCCATTCCTTGGGTGCTCCAAATTACCATTGGACCATATTCGTCGAGAAAAAACTGTGCGTGGGCAAATATAATGTGCTGCAACAAAGATCATATCAGAATTTTACTATTTGGCGATTAATATCAGTAAATAGATAGAAAGGTAAATACCATATAGTGGGTGATATGTGTTTCTCCCCATGCATCAACCATTTGCTGAGTAAATGTATGTATTGCAGTCTTTAAGTTTGCAATCTCCTCAGCAACAAGTGGAGCCTTTTCTAGCAATTGAATCATTTTGTCAAGTGACTCCCACAGCCTTGCCCGCTTGAGACCAAGCTCTGCATTATTCCCACGATAAGTGGTGCATTCACAAATGGCCTTCCATAATTCATATTTTGTGTGACTATTGTACCCCTCGTAATTTGAGAGAAGGTGTCTTGCTCTCGGGGGGGTCACTCACAAAAAAATGTGAATATCACGTGCATTCAACAGAAGCATAATTTTAATTTATGAAACTTACAGAAATATATTTACATAAGGGTATGATTTAAATTTTTTTTAAAAAAATTTACAGATTCATAAAGAAAAGGGGATATTATATAGATTAAAAAATTCAGAAATAAGGGATTTAAAATATAGGCCTTGAACGCACGTGATAGGGATATTTTACATATAGTGACCCCCCCGAGGTCTTGCTTTGGACCCAGCCATGCATATTTTGTTTGGATTATCCTGACTCGGTCCTGAATTTTTAGTATCCTTAGTTAACTTTACAGCACCACCATGAAGCCCCACGCTTGAAAAGGACATCTTCCAGCTTACTGATGCATTCGTTGTTGCGAAGATGTTCAGGCTCCATATTCCATGCATAATTGATATGTAACTTCAGTAATTTATCCATTATGCGTAACCTAGCATGAAGCGTGCAAATATGAACACGGGAAAGTGGAATCTCTAATATAGGGCTCCATGAGATATCTTCTTGATCACGATTAGGCGGACAATTGGTATTACAATTCATGATGTCATTAACCCACTGCATAGGCTTCTTTGGATCTTTGTTTTGCGTTGTACTCATTGAAGTTGGTTGTACATTTTTCTTGCCCTTTGCATGAGATTTGGTCGTCTTGGTGGCTGCAACCTTGCCTGAAGCTTTGTCGCGATCAATATACTCTGATTTTGAATGGCAGCAATAAATACATGGAAAAAAAGTATTTGCTCCTAGCTTGCATCCCAGCATACACTTCAATGTCTTTAAATCACCTGCAATGTGCCACTCAACTGTAAATGTTCCTACATCTTCCACATGCAAAGTTTCTCCTTTTGATTGCAATGATATGACATTTGGGATGCCTGTTCGGGTAAGGTACCATCGCAATGTATCATTCGTCTCCTGTGGAAGCTCAAATGTTGACAACCACCATATATTCTTTTCTGATTGCACTCCATAGTAATCTTTTCCCTGAGATTGACTTCCCTTGTTGGAATTTGAGGCTTGTGCACTACAGTCAAGAAGATTATCATCCTGTTCCAGATTTCTTTTGATAGTGATAGCCATTTTTTTGGCTATCCACATTACCACAAGGAGCTACCTCGGCCAAGGAAAAATCATATAAACTCTTTGTCATAAATACCTTTTCACTGTAAATAGGCGTGTGTGCGTTAGGGACTTTACCCATATCTTTTATATATTTTTTATATTATTAAAAAAAAAGTTTTTGCTAGCCACTCATCAAAAATAAATAAAATTATTACGGCCCATTTTGTGTAAATATTTCATTCCATATAAGGGCCTAAATATGGGGGTCTCTATTTTCTCTAATTATGTAAATACTTCATTAGGTGTGTGTATTACAAAACCTAAATATATTTTTATTTATTTATTACTATTATTATTATTCTTCATAATACTTTTAGACCATCATTGTACATATGCTTCAACTTCACTATACATAAATAAATCCTATGCCCTCACATTTCTATCCACACCATGTAGAAAGCCTATTACCCAAATCACTTTTTCCCTTAGACTATTTCATCTTTTATTCTCTCATCTACCCTAAAATAATGAGGGTCTCCCTCCCTTTTGACTTCCATAGTTTAGTATTTTTGTATATATTTCTTACTATTAAATATTTTATATATTTTCATTAAATACTTTTTCATATATCAATTATTTTTGTATATTTTATTCACAAATAGATCTCTTTGTTTATTTTCCTATCATAATAACTATATTGTCATGATATGTTGACTAGTTAAATACTAGCTTTTTTTTTCTTATTATGTAAATCCTTTATAAAATAGAAAAAATCTCCTCCATGCAAGTTTCCACATACACTTGAGTCTCTAAGGTCAGGGTATGATGTATTGGGGGGCTCACTCTTGGAGCTATCAAGAAATTCCACCAATGGGGACCCACACAAAGATTTTAAAAATTCAGAAAATACATGATACTGCTGAATTTTTTGCGCCCGCCTCCACTCCGAATTTGGACTAGTCATCAAAAGACAAAAGTTAGCTCGGAAGCTCAGGAATATGCTCAATTTTTTTGAGAATTTTTGGAGCTAATGGCGGTGAGATATCAATTTTTTATTGGACCCCAGTCTGCCCACTTTTTGGCAAGGTACACCTAGTCTCTTCTCACCTCCCTTACACATTCATCACCTACATACTTACTCATTCCTTTCTCCCTCCATCAAACCTGCAAACTTCATGTCCTCTCTCACCCTCTCCACCTTTGCCCTCTCCTTTCCTCTCCATTTGCTCTCATATCTACTCTACATCCATACCTCATCTCCATTTCTCTCCCTACTACTCCCATATTACTAAAATATTTTCCCAATCTCAAAAAATACATAAAATTCAGCATGAATGTATTATATTTACCTCTGCAAATATGGGGTTTCCATCTACAAAAACCCCCATGTTCTTCACCTCAATCAACTTTTGTGGTATCAAATGCAAGAAGGAGATCGGCGGTTAACTTAAAGATCTACACATGGAGAATCCAAGCTTCTTCGAGCTTTCAACCACACAAAGGATCTTTACAAATATTTACTCCTCTCACTCATTTTGTACATTGTATTACTAACCTTTTATAGTGATTACTAACTACTAACCACTAACATTTGTAAATAAGCACCCACTCTACTACTTTTGGAGTAGGCATTACTACAAGTTATTTGCTCAAACCTCTACATCACACTCTCCTCTCATCTTCAATAATTCTCTCACCTTGAGCCCACATCCATGTGACTCAAGGGATAAGAAGAGACCCACTCTCATTTCAAAATAAAAAATCCATAATCTATGATTTCCCATAATAAGATTGATTAGGCTTAATCCTAATTGGGGCTTCTCAAACCTATAAATAGAGCCCCCTCCATTCCTTGTAAAGAGAGAGATTACACACATTGTACACCACTCCTAACTCTAGTGTGTAAGGAGATAGTGAAGCTTGAAGCTTGAAGCTTGAAGCTAGTTATGTCTTTGTGAAGGCTTGAGTGATGCCATACTCCCTATCATAATTGTATCTTGCCTTTGTGCATAAATAAGATTTGTAGTTTGGGTGCAATTGTGTACGAACCTTGGACATCTACATCTCCAAAGTTGATTTAGCAAAGCGGTTCGATTTTTTATTTAAGGTAAATTTGATCCTTGTATTTTGTGGTGTGATTTTATGCTTTGAGGCTTGATGGCTTGTTTTTGATTTGTTGCTTGGTAAGAGGGTTGTATGGTGAGAGGGCTCCCATAACCTTAAGACCAAGTGCATTAGCGACAACAAAATCAAGCTTATATTGTCTCTCTAAGTTCTTCTCCAAGTTTGGTGTGCATCTATTTGTGTTATGCTAGTCTCCTCCACACATAATACCATATTTTATGAGTGTTTGTTGAGAGTGTGTGTATCTTTTGATTGATGTACATGGTTAGCTTGTATTGATTGGCTGCAAGGAAAGATCTTTGGTGTCCTAGTTCACACACATAACTAGGTGGTGCCCCTTTTCTTGTTGGGTGTGTGGTTTTGGGGTTCTTATGTTTGTGTTGCGTTGTGCCCCAAGCCCATTGAGCAACACGGGAGCCTTGAGGAGTGCTTAGAGGCCGCTCTTCTTGTTGCCCGCCCCGGACTGCCTCAATTTTGGTGCCCCCACTGAGGAAACGAGCAGTTTTTGAATGGGTATTTAAGGTACATCGATCTCTCTAACACATAAATTTTCGTGTTTGCTTGTTGGGTATTATATTTTAAGAAGGAAAGTGGTACTTTTGTGTGATCTTTCATGAACAATCCACCTCCTCCTAATCCTCTTGGGATTCAATTCAACCAGTTTCATTGGGTGCACTCCATTAGAGTGAATGTTTGCATTGATAGAAAGATTTTTTACCAACAACGCATGGTTCTTCTTTTTGGTCCAGAAAGACTAAGTGAGATTTTAGCATCACCTAATCCTGTCATACTTCCCATTGTAGATTACACCATTTCCTTTGATGTGCATATTTTCATCTTGTTCTAGCTTAGTTTTATGAATCAAGAAGACTTATACCGTAGGCCAATCTCTTATGCTAGGCAAGAAATACACATAGTTGTTGGTAGTAAGTTACAATTCCAGCGTGTCATTCGTCGTATGTTTGGACCTAGGCAAGTAGCAGCCATTAATGCCTCAGTTAATCCATTTATTTTGCCTTTGATTCGTTATGACATAAGCTTTGACGTCTACATTTTCATTCTACTTTGAAAAAGAAAAAAAAAAGAAAAAAAGAAAAAAGAAAAAAAGGAGTGAGAGAGAAAGAGAGTGAAGGAAGACCTTTGTGCAATCATATTTGTGCTTCCTTCTTCTCAAGCATGGATACCACTAGGCAAATGAGTGGCTATCCCTTATTCTTTGGAGAGCCCGGCGAGGATGCCGAGTTATTCTTATCAAACTTTAGAATGGCACTCCACATAAAGAGAGTGGTAGGAGACCAAGAATGCTTAGACATGTTTGAGTTGGTCCTACGAAGAGATGCTTCCACTTGGTTTCAATCTCTACCTGCACTTGCACGAGTAGATTACAAGGGGGTCATGCAACTTTTTAGAGACAATTACTTCACTCCTTTGAACACACAAAAGCTATGGCAAGAAATAGTTGCTCATAAGCAAAAGGATCTAGAGGACTACTTGAGTTATAAGCAAGAATTCTTACGTCTTTGGACTCTTTGGTTGCGTAGTCTTCCTAACCCTGGAGATGGTGCTGAATTCTTGAAGAAGGAGAGATTTATTGCAGGGATGTACCCATCACTAAAATTGCAAGTAGAGTCAGGAGAGCCCACAACATTTGATGCTGCTGAGGCTAGGGCTACCAAGAAACTCCGAAAGATGAGGTGTATGCTTGGAGGGGGCTTTATCTTTGATGACTCAAAGCCTAGGGAAGAGGTACAGTCTTGCACTCGTAGAGAATTACCTGAGGTCACAGTTGAGGTGATAGAAAAGTTAAATGAGTCTTTAAATAACTTGTCTATTCACTTTGCACAAGCTGTGGAACAAAAGGGCCAAGCTAAAAGGGTTGAAGAACGAGAGCAACGACCTAGGCGACTCTTGCAATGTTGGAATTGCGGAGAGTCAGGGCATGGGATGTATAATTGTCCTTGGCCTCGTGGGGAGCCAGGGAAGCCTAACATGAATTATCCAGTGATGAATGCAGGTGAAGGCACTAGTCAACAACAACCGATGATTTTGCAGAGGCCCAATGCAACAAGACCACCTCCACGAGGAGTGGAAGGAATGCCACCCTTGCCGGACCCAAATGTACATGTGGTAGAGGTAACAAAGGCCAAGGAGGTAGACATTGAAGCAAATGGTGTCAAACGAGGGCGTGGAAAAGAGAAGGAAAAGGAGGGTGTGGCATCACAAAGTGACCATGGACGAGGAAAGAAAGTGAAGGAAAATAAGGAAGTCAAGAGGAGACGACGTCGTATAAACCTCCAAGATTTTCCCCTTGGACATGGTATGGCTCCATACAACCTTTTGGAAGACATGAGAGGTAAGGGTCCTGATATCTCGTGGCCTCAATTTCTAGCCTTATGTCCACAAGTTAGGAGGGAATTAACAAAGGCTGTGAGCACTAGGAGAAAAACAAAAGAGAATGTGCCTGTTGTAAAAATTTCACAAGCCGAGATGGATGAGGACATTACACCTATATTAGATTGCTACATCAAGGGAAGGCTAGTTAAGAAGGGTCTAGTAGATGGGGGTGCACAAATTTGCATCATGACAGAGGACCTTATGCAAAAACTAGGCATGCATATTCATGAAACACCTGAAATTAAGGTGAAAATGGCAAACAATAGCAAAGCAAAGTGTCTTGGGATTTGTAAGAATGTTTCTGTGGAAGTTTTTGGCATTAAGAAGGTTGTTGATTTTTATGTTATGTCTACCAAGGGAAGTGGTTATCCATTTATCCTAGGTAGACCATGGCTAATGAGAATGCGAGCTTTGCAGGATTGGGAAAATGGAAAGTTAATTTGCAGGAATGAAAATCGTAAGAAGATTATCTTTGACATGAAGGAGCAACGACAAGAGGAGATAAATGAAGAATCTTCTCAAGGCGAAACAGAGGAGGATTGGACCGATGACGCCTCAGAGGAAGAAAGCAGCAGTAGCACTATGGAAGAGGAGTCTTCCATTGAAGTCATGGGAGTAAGATTCAGAGAAAAAGACAAAGAGACACCCTGTCAAGGTTTGGAGGAGGTAGGCTCTCAAGAAGACCAAATTGTGCATGATGAAGAAATGTTTGATGCTATGCTCTCAAAAACGCTTACATCGGAGGAAGGAGAGGAGTTTAAATGTGTACTAAGAAAATTTCCCAGGTTTTTTGCTAAAGATTACACAGATGTGCGTGGCGTAGAGGCCATTCAACACAAGATCGAGCTAAAGCCAGAAGCCAAACCTAAGGCACAAAAGCTACGAAGACTAGGAGTCATCAAGGAGCAAGCACTACTCAAAGAGGTGAGGAAGCTTCTAGCAGCGGGATTCATATATCCTGTAGAAAATTCAGAGTGGGTGTCTCCCGTCGTGGTCACTCCCAAGAAGAACGGCAAATGGAGGGTGTGTGTGGACTATCGTCCACTCAACGAGGCGACAAAAAGGGACCACTTTCCTCTCCCATTTCAAGATGAGATCCTAAATGAGGTAGCAGGTCATGAGAAGTATACAATATGTGATGGCTACTCGGGTTACTTTCAAATTGGGATTGCATTGGAGGATCAATTGAAAACAACCTTCATCACTCCTTGGGGTTGTTATGCTTTCAGAGTCATGCCGTTTGGTTTAACCAATGCTCCAGCGACATTTCAACGTTTCATGAACATGGTGTTTCAAGCATTCTTTGGGAAATCCATTAGAGTGTTCATAGATGATTTTTGCATCTATAGCTCTAAGTCATTGCATGTGCAGAGGGTGGAAGAAGGCTTGAAGAAACTCTACGACATGGGGGGCCAACTCAATCCTGACAAATGTCATATTGGTGAGGATGAAGTAATCTTGCTGGGTCATAAGGTTTCTTCCAAAGGCATTGAGGTGGATCCTACAAAGGCAAAGGCTCTTATCGACCTACCATCTCCAAAGAGTCTCAAGGAGGCCATCTCATTCATTCAAAAGGTGAAGTACATGTCACGCTTCATTCACTTAGCCTCAGAGTTACTTCACCCCTTGCAAAAATTGACTCAACAAGTAGAGTTTGCATGGTCTGATGAGCTTGAGGAGTACTTTTGTAACATTAAAGTCATTTTGTCAGAGTTACCAACACTCATGCCTCCTTGTTGGGAGTACACTTTCTTTGTTAGCTCTAGTGTTGGAAAGGAAACAGTGGGTGCAGTTTTGTTACAGCAAGATCCCCACAGTACTAGGATGCGGCCCATCTACTTTGTTAGTAGGGTCATGAATGTCTTGGAGAAAGGCTACACGGAAGCGGAACTCATGATGCTTGCTCTCATCTTTGCGGTGAGAAAATTTAGATCCTACTTGTTACCAAAACCTTTTGTAATTCTCACTACAGAAAATTTGTTTCCTTGGGTGTCTTCTCAAATGACTATCAGTGCTAGAATCACAAAGTGGGTTATGGAATTGCAAGAATTCCAATACTCTTTCAAGGTAGAAGATAGTGTGCGTGCACAATTGGCAGGGATTCTCACTTATAGAGTGCATGAAAAGGAGATTAAGGTGCCTGAAGTAAAGACCCTACCATTGCCACCACCCAAAACTATACCTAATGCATTCACCTTGTTCTTTGATGGAGCTTTTAGAAAAGCCACAGGTAAAGCAGGGGGAGGGTTGGTGCTGCTCAACCCAAATGGAGAGGTGGTTATGAAGGAGAAGGTCAACTTGCCAAGTTCTACTAGCAACAATGAAGCAGAGTACGACATACTACTTCATGGTTTGAAGGTGTGCATCAATCAAGGGATACAACGTCTCCTGGTAAAAGGGGATGCACTTCTTATTGTAAGGCAAATTTTAGGCATTTGGGCATGCAAGAATGAAAGATTAAGGCAAAAGGTTCATGCTATCCGTAGGCTGTTTAATCAATTTGAGGAGGTGCAATTGTATCATATTCCTAGAAAACAAAATGAGGATGCTGATCTACTTGCACAACAAGCTGTTGCATGTGTTAAGAAGGAAATGCAAGTAGTAGTCTTGGCTGCAGCGGCTATTAAGCAACCACGGTACCAAGGAATGGAGGCACTGGCTCCCATAGTGAGCTACATCTTGGAAGGTGAATTCCCACAAGACTTCACAAAGGCACAAAAGAGGAGGCTCATGAAGAGGGCAAGTTCTTTCTTGTTCTTAGAAGGTGCCCTCTACCAAAAAGGAAAAGATCAAGTGTGCAGAAGAGTACCAACAACCAAGGAAATTCCAGCCATTTTAGAGGGTTTGCATGAAGAAGCATGTGGTGGTCATTTTGCTCAAGAACTAATTGTGAAAAAGATTTTGCTTGCTGGGTATGTTTGGCCAAGCTTACATGTGGATGTCCAACATTGGTGTAGGAGCTGTCATAACTGCCAAATCAATGGTAATAAGAGGTTGCTACATGGTCCACGCCAATTAGTCATTGCAAGTGGTCCATTTGAAAAATGGGGCATTGATGCTATGGGTCCACTACCTAGAACTAAAAATGGAAAATTATACATCTTAGTGGCCATAGACTACATGACTAGGTGGGTGGAGGCTCAAAGTGTGGCAAGGGTGAATGGAAAGACTGTAAGCAAATTTGTTTACACTCATATATGTTGCAGATTTGGCACCCCCTTGGAGATTGTTTCTGACAATGGTCCAGGTTTTAGAAAAGGTTTGCTCACCGAAGTTTGTGAAGAGCTTCATATTTCACATTGTCATAGCACACCCTACTATCCCCAATCAAATGGGTTAGTAGAGAAGGCTAATGGTGTCATTGCAGGAATCATAAGGAAGATGGTGGAGAACAAGACAAAGCTTTGGGATGAGTTCCTTGATGGAGCACTATGGGCATACCGGACTACCTACCGAGAAGCAACGGGGTTTACGCCCTTTCACTTGGTTTATGGTCAAGAAGCATTGCAGCCTATTGAGCTCAACATTCCAACAATGCGGTTACATGGAAAAGGTGGACTAGGAGATCAAGATGCATGGGTAGATCAACTTCTCACTTTAGTTGAGCTAGAGTGGAAAAGAGAAGCTGCATACGAGTGTTATGGAAGAAAAGCCATGCAAGCAGCAGAGAAGTTCAATGCAACTTTGAAAGACAAGGGCATCAAAGAAGGAGATCTTGTGCTAAGGTATGACAATCGACTTGATAATCGGTTTGATGCCAAGTTTGAAACTAGATGGCAGGGACCATACATTGTCAAGAAGGTTTTCAACTCTAGCTATTATCAGCTCATGGATTTGGATGGCAAAGAACATTCTAAGAAGGTTAATGGCTACAGACTCAAGCCATACTTGAGTCGCATTCTACCGACAGACTTACAGAAGCAACCACAAAAAGGAGATAAAAGGGCATGTAAGTTATGTGGTTTGAGTGATGGATGTGGTGCAAAACACAAGGAACAGAAGAAAGATGGACAAGAGAATCACATTACACCACTTGCTTTAGAAGGCCTACATTATGATGGTACATGAATATACCATCATCTAGGGGGAGGGCTAAATGATAGCCATTTTTTTGGCTATCCACATTACCACAAGGAGCTACCTCGGCCAAGGAAAAATCATATAAACTCTTTGTCATAAATACCTTTTCACTGTAAATAGGCGTGTGTGCGTTAGGGACTTTACCCATATCTTTTATATATTTTTTATATTATTAAAAAAAAAGTTTTTGCTAGCCACTCATCAAAAATAAATAAAATTATTACGGCCCATTTTGTGTAAATATTTCATTCCATATAAGGGCCTAAATATGGGGGTCTCTATTTTCTCTAATTATGTAAATACTTCATTAGGTGTGTGTATTACAAAACCTAAATATATTTTTATTTATTTATTACTATTATTATTATTCTTCATAATACTTTTAGACCATCATTGTACATATGCTTCAACTTCACTATACATAAATAAATCCTATGCCCTCACATTTCTATCCACACCATGTAGAAAGCCTATTACCCAAATCACTTTTTCCCTTAGACTATTTCATCTTTTATTCTCTCATCTACCCTAAAATAATGAGGGTCTCCCTCCCTTTTGACTTCCATAGTTTAGTATTTTTGTATATATTTCTTACTATTAAATATTTTATATATTTTCATTAAATACTTTTTCATATATCAATTATTTTTGTATATTTTATTCACAAATAGATCTCTTTGTTTATTTTCCTATCATAATAACTATATTGTCATGATATGTTGACTAGTTAAATACCAGCTTTTTTTTTCTTATTATGTAAATCCTTTATAAAATAGAAAAAATCTCCTCCATGCAAGTTTCCACATACACTTGAGTCTCTAAGGTCAGGGTATGATGTATTGGGGGGCTCACTCTTGGAGCTATCAAGAAATTCCACCAATGGGGACCCACACAAAGATTTTAAAAATTCAGAAAATACATGATACTGCTGAATTTTTTGCGCCCGCCTCCACTCCGAATTTGGACTAGTCATCAAAAGACAAAAGTTAGCTCGGAAGCTCAGGAATATGCTCAATTTTTTTGAGAATTTTTGGAGCTAATGGCGGTGAGATATCAATTTTTTATTGGACCCCAGTCTGCCCACTTTTTGGCAAGGTACACCTAGTCTCTTCTCACCTCCCTTACACATTCATCACCTACATACTTACTCATTCCTTTCTCCCTCCATCAAACCTGCAAACTTCATGTCCTCTCTCACCCTCTCCACCTTTGCCCTCTCCTTTCCTCTCCATTTGCTCTCATATCTACTCTACATCCATACCTCATCTCCATTTCTCTCCCTACTACTCCCATATTACTAAAATATTTTCCCAATCTCAAAAAATACATAAAATTCAGCATGAATGTATTATATTTACCTCTGCAAATATGGGGTTTCCATCTACAAAAACCCCCATGTTCTTCACCTCAATCAACTTTTGTGGTATCAAATGCAAGAAGGAGATCGGCGGTTAACTTAAAGATCTACACATGGAGAATCCAAGCTTCTTCGAGCTTTCAACCACACAAAGGATCTTTACAAATATTTACTCCTCTCACTCATTTTGTACATTGTATTACTAACCTTTTATAGTGATTACTAACTACTAACCACTAACATTTGTAAATAAGCACCCACTCTACTACTTTTGGAGTAGGCATTACTACAAGTTATTTGCTCAAACCTCTACATCACACTCTCCTCTCATCTTCAATAATTCTCTCACCTTGAGCCCACATCCATGTGACTCAAGGGATAAGAAGAGACCCACTCTCATTTCAAAATAAAAAATCCATAATCTATGATTTCCCATAATAAGATTGATTAGGCTTAATCCTAATTGGGGCTTCTCAAACCTATAAATAGAGCCCCCTCCATTCCTTGTAAAGAGAGAGATTACACACATTGTACACCACTCCTAACTCTAGTGTGTAAGGAGATAGTGAAGCTTGAAGCTTGAAGCTTGAAGCTAGTTATGTCTTTGTGAAGGCTTGAGTGATGCCATACTCCCTATCATAATTGTATCTTGCCTTTGTGCATAAATAAGATTTGTAGTTTGGGTGCAATTGTGTACGAACCTTGGACATCTACATCTCCAAAGTTGATTTAGCAAAGCGGTTCGATTTTTTATTTAAGGTAAATTTGATCCTTGTATTTTGTGGTGTGATTTTATGCTTTGAGGCTTGATGGCTTGTTTTTGATTTGTTGCTTGGTAAGAGGGTTGTATGGTGAGAGGGCTCCCATAACCTTAAGACCAAGTGCATTAGCGACAACAAAATCAAGCTTATATTGTCTCTCTAAGTTCTTCTCCAAGTTTGGTGTGCATCTATTTGTGTTATGCTAGTCTCCTCCACACATAATACCATATTTTATGAGTGTTTGTTGAGAGTGTGTGTATCTTTTGATTGATGTACATGGTTAGCTTGTATTGATTGGCTGCAAGGAAAGATCTTTGGTGTCCTAGTTCACACACATAACTAGGTGGTGCCCCTTTTCTTGTTGGGTGTGTGGTTTTGGGGTTCTTATGTTTGTGTTGCGTTGTGCCCCAAGCCCATTGAGCAACACGGGAGCCTTGAGGAGTGCTTAGAGGCCGCTCTTCTTGTTGCCCGCCCCGGACTGCCTCAATAGCCCTGTTCATAAGTGTTAGGCTGACTCTTTCTAATTTTCGTCCTTTTACAATTTGACACTCATTAAGCTTTAACACAAACACAGCCTGACCTTGGCACTCCTCAATGCTTAGACCATAATAAGAAATCATAGCTCTTTGAAGGGTCCTTAAATCAATAAAGACATTGTTGTACTTGTTGTATTCAAATACCTTTGTAGTACATACAGGCAGAGCATCCTCCACATGACGGTAGCCACCTAACATGGTCGCAATTTCTGAGTTTGCACTTTTTCTTGCCATACATAGAGGTTGCAAGATTATGAAAGCTCTATACATAGGGGTTGTAAGCTTATGCAAGATCTATACATAGAGTTTATGCATAGAGCTATATGCATCTAGCTGAATGCATGAATTAAGATCTATGCATCTAGCTGAATGCATGAATTAAGATCTATGCATAAAGCTTAATACATAATGTTTTATGTATAAATCTTGTGGATGAGCTTTATGCATAAGGCTTCATGCGTTATGTTTTTATGCATAAAGCTTTTTTTGATGTAGAGTGCCTTGCATGGATGGAGAGCATAACTTTTTGAATGTTTATACTCTCTTATACATATAACATATATTTCTTATGCTCTGTTTTTCTATGCCTAAGGTATTCTCTCTATTCATAGAGAGAATAAGCTTTTTGAATGTTTATACTCTCTTATACATATAACATATATTTCTTATGCTCTGTTTTTTCTATGCATAAGGTATTCTCTCTATTCATAGAGTTTATATGTGTATAGACATAGTGTGTTACTAATCACTTTTTTTCATGTTATGTTTTGTAGGTCTTAGATTGTTATCTCCTCCTTCATCTTGACATTGTCAAGGTAAGATCTCTTATTCATGTAAGACAAGATCATGTTTATTACACCCTTGGGTGATGGGTTTAAGGTTAGCGCATAGTGCATAAGGCTTATAGCATAGAGCTTATGCATAAGGCTTATGCATAGAGCTTATGCATAAGTCTTACAGCCTTATTATGCAAGCTTTTACTTAAGGCTTGCAAGCCTTATTATGCATACGATTGCATAAACCTTATTCATAAAGCTTGCATAAGGCTTATGTATAGAGCATTACACATAAGCTTATGTATAGATCATTATGCATAGGCTTTATGCATAAGGCTCTATGCGTTCAGCTTTAGGTGTAGGCTTCTATGCATAGAGCTCAATGTGTAGGCTCTATTCGTAGAATCTATGCATAGAGATTTATGCATAAGGCCTTTATAAATATCTATTTATGAATAGAGATATGCATAAGGCCTTTATGAATAACTATTTATATATAAGGCCTATGCATAGAGCTTATGAATGAATGTGTTACTAATCATAGTCTGAGGGAGTTGATAATAGACATGGGAAATTATTTTAGGCCACTTAGAATGTTGGTTAAGTCAGGTTAGGAGTCATTATTCTGCAAGTAGGTGGCTATAGTGGAGGATTAGCCCTCGACTATCCTTCTCTTGTAAAAGAGATCTTCTCTTGTAAAAGAGAAGTTGCCTTTGGCTTTAATAGTTGAGAGCGTGTGGAAAGTTCTTAGAAGCTACGATCCACAAGAAAGGGACACTATCCGCCCTGCTTGTCCAAGTAGCATTCTAGAAGGACTTAATAAAGTTCTAATATCACATGAGAAGTATAAAAGTTCTAATCCATTCTTGTGTTATTTAAGCGTAGACATTTTTTATGTTATATAAGCTTTAAGCATTCTTGTGTTAGCACGGTGAAAAAAGGTCTACGTCTTATCTACATAGAGTGACTCGAGTATCCCGAGCATCATTCCATCTCTTGAGGTAATATCTCTTTTTATTTTAATTGCTTATGCAAGTTTTTCCTTTATTTCACCCTTGGGTACCGGGTTTAGGTTTAGCTTAGGTTTACCTCTATGCATAGGCTCTTGTAAGCTCTATGCAATAAGCCTATGCATAGAGCTTTCATAAGCCTACAAGCTTTATGCATAGGCTCTACGCATAGATCTTTATGTGTAGAGCTTTATGCATAAAGTTCTATGCATAGAGCTTTATGCATAGGCTTTATGAGTAGAGCTTTATGTGTAAGCTTCTATGCATAGGGTTCTATGTGGAGGCTCTAGGTATAGGCCCTATGCATAGAGCCTTATTCATAAGGCTCTATGCATAGGATCTATGCATAGGGATCTATGCATAGGACTCTATGATGCATAGGCTCTATGCATAGAACTTTATGCATAAGGCCTTTATGAATAACTATTTATGGATGACTTATGCTTCAAGAGATTGACTCTCATGCATGTATTTGGGTTGGGTTGTCATGTATAGAAAATTTTGATCGACCCATTCATAGGACCTAGATGTCACAAATCTGCTCAATATCATCAATGAATGATATGGGGAATAGGCTTGGATAGAGTTCACTCAGACGACACAGGTATGGTTTAACAAAACCTTTTCACACACACAAAGTTTACCCTTTATGCATTTTGTAAGTGAATTTGTTTAATCTTATATTCAAGCCAACTTACCACCCATCAAGCCAATTGACTCCATATGGGAAATCTACAACATATGGCCAATCATCTCCATGGGGACAATCCAATCCTTTGGTGAAGGTCCAAGTGGCATAGGTTTTCGTGGTGCATACCCTAGGGGGTAGTAGACATGCTAGAGGGGGGGAACAGGTTGCTTTTACTTTGGTAAAAGAAGCACTAGGACTCCCGAGTCATAACCCCAATGGGGGGATCTTCATTAGCTTATTTTGAGCCATATCCGCAGAGACCCATCCCACTATCCATGCACCCTACCATACAATATGGATGTCAATGATGGTGTCCTCATCATAGATGCACGAGGGAATCAAGTCACGAAACACATGCATGTACTTACTAACCTAGAGTTCACGAACTCCTTTAAAAAGTGAAAATCCCAAGATGCACTCTCAAAGAAATATGTCATTAATGTGCTCAAGACTGAGTTTATCGTTCCACATGCAGGCCATTACTTCTTCGAGGATTGGATGAAGAGAACGATAAATATTTTTCTCTCTAATAGGAGAGAAAACATCAAGTGAGCAGCAAAGAACAATTAGGAAAAGCCCAATGTTTGCTCACAGGAGGAGTGGAGGCACACGTGAAGCTTTGTGGTGTGAAATCACCCATGTTCTTTTTAACCACAAGTGGCAAACGAGTGCTTCCTTACTATGGAAGCAAGAGGCTTCACACTTTGGCTCGGGGAGGAAAGTCCTCCTTCATTGCTCGATTTGTAAGTATCTAGTTTACTATTTTCCTTCTCCTCTTTCATTTTGTTTTATACTATGTTGTCTCCTTTAACTAATTAAATATTTTCTTAATTGTTTTTTGTAGGGGGAGGTTTTTGGGCTTTACCCAAAAAAGAGGAGTATGATTATGGGTACAGAGCCCCTCATCCACAATTGTGGGCATGGATACATACATGAGGTGTACGCTTGAATGAGTCCGTTTTGGGGACTCAAGCAGACGAGGTAAGTAGTGAAACAACCCTTCTCTTATTTATATCTAATTGTATTTTATTGTTGTATACTTACCATACTCTTGTTTGCGTCTAGGATGAAGGGGAAGGGGAAGAGGAAGGGGAAGATCCATAATACGAGCATGAAGTGGGAGAAGGAAGTGAAGATGAGGACGAAGACAATGATGAGCTCGAGGAATCCAATGAGGATTCTAAGTAGCCTCCTCTTGGCTGATTTATTTTTTGTATATATGGCCAAAGGCCCAACAATTTGAGAAATATAATACATATTTGGCTCACTTGCATTGTTCTCAGTTTATGTCTTTTTCAAGTTTATGTTTATATCAAAAAATTGTAACTCTATTTTAATTTTAAGAAGAGCTAGGGCAAACTAGGGAGTCCTGTAGAGACTCCCCAGTCTACTCTAGATTTTTTTCCATTAAGTTTATCACTGCCTCAATAGCAAAAATAGTAGCGAGCAAATTGTTTTTGTTGAACAGAAAAATATCACAGCTAAGAAGCAATATTTTGCTGATATTTTTGCTATTGGAGCAGCAATCCCAAACAATGTTGTGTGTTTTTGTGGGCTATTTTTGTTTCTATTTAAGGCAATAAACTCTTAACTAACCCCCCCCATAAGCTTCTTCAACCACACTTATCTCTATTTTTGTTTCTATTTAAGGCAATAAACTCTTAACTAACCCCCCCCCCATAAGCTTCTTCAACCACACTTATCTCTAGTATACCTTGCTTACAAGCTCAAGGATTTGGAATTTGATTTGGATTTGAATATTTGATGTGGTACTAGCCCAGTGAGAGATTCTTGTGGGTCATCCTCGTGGTGTGCTTAACATCTGAGATCTCGTGTCACAACACCGACTTTGATTTAGGATTTCTACATTAACATATCTATTTTCTTTGTATTCATTGTTGTATTGATCTTGGTCAGTGTGCCCATGGATTGTTTTTGAATAAATTCTTGAAAGGGGGTGGGGCCTTTTCCCCGCTCAGTGTGGTGTACTATGCAAAATCCCCTATCCCTTCTCTATCTTCTCTCTCTATATCTTTATCTCTTGGATATATGGTTGAATCTTTCATGGCATGCCCTGCTAGGCTTACACTTTTTTAAAATTTATTGGTGGATGAAAAGTTGATGTGTTTGATCAACTTTGCCATAGAAACTTAAACTTCATGCTATGCATTGATTTAATGCATAACATTACGATTGTGTGTCAAAGTTGATGCAACGCATCCACTTTAAAAATTATTATTTGCCATACAAACTTGATGTTATGCATTGATTTGATGTACAACATCAAGTTACATAGGAATAAAGGCTACTTGGAGCTCATCCAACTACAATGTAGTCCTCTTAATTGTTGGGAATCCCTGGTGCCATAAAAAGAATGTAGGGAACAACCTTATGTCGTGGGGCTTTGCCCAATTACACCTAGGAGCACAAAGAGCTCAACCAAGAAACTTGTTTACCATGGACTAGCACACAAATGCACATTTGTTGTGTGTCACTCACCTCATGAAAGCTGGTTGGGATTCTCTAGACAATGTTGTTGCACAGCTGTAACCAAAATCTCTAATCCACCATCACCACCACCACGACACTCTAATGGAAGCTCGGCCCTTCTCACCACTCAATCTTAGACACTCACTCTTTTACACACATGCAAGAAAGAACATAAGCAAAATGCAAGTAACTAATATTATAGGAGAGTAGAAAAGAAGATAAATCTATTATCTTATGCATCAAGAATGAGTGGTGAGTTACATTTTGCCTCTTATGTGTGGTTGTTAGGGTTTACACTCTTGGGTGGCCAAAGTTAAAAATTAGGTTCTAAAGCTCAATCGGCCACTCTAGCTTGTGTAAACACCTAATCCACAAATATTATTCTCTACCTAATATCTTGTGGTGTGCCTTTAATAGACAAGTGGTGAGCACACACACAAAATATACAATACATGGCTTTCATGTAAATTCTGGCCATTTCGATGCCTATGGCCCAAAAGTGGTGAAAATGATACAGTAGCCACCATAGATGCCATAGAGGTATCTCCAAAGGGTTAGTATATCCCCCTTCTTGATGTAGATTCCATCCTCAAACTATGTGATGAAGATACAACAAGGTTATATGCTAGATGCATGTTGGTGTTGGAGATGTAAGATGGCTTGTAATCTCCCTTCTAAAATTGCATCCCAAGCCAAGCATCGTGCTCATCCCTCACATTATGCAAGAGCATAAACTCTATTCTATCTCTTAGCCTCTCCTCGACGATGATGCACTACCCTCCATGGTTGCTTATGCTGCAATAATTGGAGAGAGAGAGAGGGAGAGCGAGAGGGAGAGAGACAGAGACAGAGACAGAGACAAAGAAAGAGGCATGATTAAGATGCAGGTCTAAGCACTGTAGATAGGTGTTTTGAATTAGTTGGGGCTTGCAACTATTGGATGACCTCAATCTTCTTTGGATCAACCGCTAAACCATCCTTGAACATGACATGGCCCTGCCTTATCAACTGTGTAGATGAATCCCACCTTCAATAACTTATCGATTTCTTCCTTCACTTGCTTTACATAATTTAGATTCATTCGATAATAGTGCTGTGTCGGATTGGAACACAATCCTCCTTCAAATTAATCCAGTGCTGGTAAAAGAGGGATTCAATCCCCTTCATATCTATGTAATTAAGCGAAGACATCCACATATGTATGAAGCAACCACTTTCAGCTATGCTTTAAGGCTTGTACTTAGCTTCGTGCTCTGCTACTGACCCGGACTATCCGGGACTGTTCATGTGATCCCAGCTCGATATCCTCTAGGTCATCTTCCTCAACCCTGTGTAGATAGTCCACATTTGTTGTTCATGTGCTGCCTCTATGGCCGAAAAGTACTTGTGAGTAAATAATCATCAGAGACCTTGCCCTCTTCTGTAGCTCCTAGATCCCGATCAAGCTCTTCGTCGATTCGGGAAGGGTGGACCATTAACACCTCGGCCTCATACTGGGAAGAAACAATGCCATCCATGTCTAAATCAATTAGGGAGACCAGATGAGGGTTGTCCCTTATAATTCTTTCCTCTTCATCATCTTCGACACCTCCCAGATAATTAAGACCTTCTGCCCATAAAGGGCGTACTGCCTACTTCAAGACTTCGTTGGTCATAATGCCAACCTGGATCTTCTTCTTGCCTTTTCACCGAAAGGTAATCTAATCAATATCCCAATTGTGCTTGATTTTTCCTTTCTGTAGCCAACGTCTGCCAAGTAGCATGGGATAAATTCTTGCTATTTCATACATCCTGATTACCCACGAACACCGTAGGAAACTGGCATCCCGCAAGCTGCACGTTGATACCACGGACCAAAGCTAAATGTTTCACTCATCATTGGTCTACCATTTCAACAAAGAATGGGGTTGGCTCCAGTTTGGAAATCCCCTAATTCCCATACATATCACAGAAAGAATATTCACTCTGGATTCTCCGTCTAGAAATACTCCGGAAGTTGTCTATCCTAGTGCTATGACAGTGACTTTCGAGATTGTTGCATCCTAATCCAATACCACCAGTATCCACTTTAATGTGCCAGCCACTTCCAATCGATTTGTATTGACTACTACAGGCTCAATCGTCGGTGTGTTGGGCAATTCAACCATCATTTCCAATAGCTGCTTCCATTAATTTGGTACTAGGCGGCTAGGCAGCTAGTTCAATGTGATGTTTAATTTCATCTGAGCTAAATCCTCCCAGAGATCATAGGTGGGGTCATTTACTTAAGTTAGTGTCTCCTACTTTTGTTTTCAATCTGGGGAGACCGTATATTCGGGAATTGGTGCCTTGTCTCTGTACTGTAGCTTACAAAGGTCTCGTTTCTCTGATGGTGCATCATCACGTGCCACCTTGCGCATTCCTTATGAGACATCCTTTGATCAAGGTGCCATGGTCACAATGCCTTCTTGAAAATTTTGTAGCATTGTCTAACCTTCGCTCAGACTTGCTCTATTGCTCTTACTATGCTAGGGCTTTACCCTTTGAGGTTGTGATTTCACCAATTAGTGTTAAACTAGACTTATGCTTGGACCTTGTTATGACCATAAGGGCCGGATCATCCTCAACCAGTTGATCCTACTCAATGACCACCACATTAGCTATTGGTTATGGTGTCATTTCCCTTTGTTGAGTAATCTCCTGCTGATGCCTCTACTATAAAGGGAAATCTGTCTTGTAGTGCCCATGGCATTGGCAATAAAAACACTAGTAGCCACCAGATGGAGGAATAACCCTTCCCCGGACCGAAAACTATCTTGGTGGTAGAGGCTACAATGCTGATAGAGCTGGTCCTATCGTCTGAACTGGTATTATTGGCTGGATCCCTACCGCCAAGTGTGGGAGAGGTTTCCTTCCAAATTTTCTATTGTAATAGCAAGCATCTATGGTGTGACCCATCATATCGCAGATAGCACAGTACCGGTCGGTGCGATAATTTTCATTGAGGTGTCCTTGCTTCCCACATTTCACATAGAAAATATTTTGCCTTTGGTGCTGGCCCCAAAGGCTTCCAATGGTTCCCCTTGGATTTTGGCTCAAGCTGCATCAGTTTATCTTCTACTGATTATGCAATCTTTTGGCTCTTCTAGGACTTGCACTTCTCTTGTAAATCAGAATCACTCTCCGAATCATCATCTACTAAAGTGGTAGCATCATCTTCCTCACTAGAAGATTCTAAATCGCTTTGTTGTCTCTTCTTCTACCACTTCTTAGTCTTTTGTTTTACCTTCACCAACAATGTGCATTCTACTCGAACTGTTGCCATTATAAGATCATCAAACACCGTGTTGGCCAAATCCACCGACACTAAGGCCTATCATAATTTTTACTGAAGGCCTTTCACAAACCATTCCCCGGTGACCTCTAATGTCGGCAGATCAGTTGAGTGTTGCCCGAGTTCACAGTGTGCAAAAGCGGGCTACATAATCCTCCACCACGTCCTTCTTTTTTCCGAAACGTTTGAAGGCACTCCAAAACTTTGGAGGTGGGTGCGGTAGTAGAGGAGAAAAGCATCACGAAGGGCCACATATGTCAGAAAAGGCATATCCGCATATGTCAGAAAAGGCATATCCGCATACTGAACATGCCAAGCACCCGCCTGAGATTCCAATGTTGATGCGAAAACATTACATTTATATTCATTTGGTCGATTCTGGTTGCTATTAGTGTGCCATTGGCTTTCAAACATGATGACATAAGTATTTGGATCATCAAACTTCTTCCCCCGAAAAATGGAGTACTTCATATGCTCTGGATAAGGAAGGGGTTGAGCTATACAGAGAAAAGGTGGAAATCTCTATGGCTGTTGTGCAGAGTGTGACGTAGAAAGTTGAGCTAATAGTACCCTAGTAGCTAAGAGATTGTCCACGCCTAGGAATCTTCTTCGAGGGACAGAGAAGCTTCATCCTCCACCACATCTCGGAAGTCGTCGCCATCGAGGACGTCCTTCTAAGTGTCATAGTGCTAACCTTCAGATGCCTTACTTGGAGAGTGAAGTACGGTAGACATCGATCGTGCATCCTCCAGTTCCATGATTCGAAAAAAGAGCCAAAGCCTCTGGGTCCTTTGTGGAAGAGAATGGCCATCAATCTTGAAGAGGAGGAGGTACCAACACGCTTTGCCGAGCTGCCCATTCCCCGTGCGGTGTGAGTATTGGCGTATTATGCCAGGATGATCGTTCCTGCTGGGATGTCATGAACACCAAACACCATCACCGGCGGGAGATGCCAAGGCAAAGAACAATGTCGTGGGGCTTTGCCCAATTACACCTAGGAGCACAAAGAGCTCAACCAAGAAACTTGTTTACCATGGGTTAGCACACAAATGCACAGTTGTTGTGTGCCACTCACCTCATGAAAGCTGGTTGCATGGGATTATCTAGACAATGTTGTTGCACAGCTATAACCAAAATCTCTAATCCACCATCACCATCACCACCACGGCACTCTAATGGATGCTCGACCCGTCTCACCACTCACTCTTTTACACACATGCAAGAAAGAACATACGCAAAATGCAAGTAACTAATATTATAGGAGAGTAGAAAATAAGATAAATCTATTATCTTATGCATCAAGAATGAGTGGTGAGTTACATTTTGCCTCTTATGTGTGGCTGTTAGGGTTTACACTCTTGGTGGGTGGCCAAAGTTAAAAATTAGGTCATAAGGCTCAATCGGCTACTCTAGCTTGTGTAAACACCTATTCCACAAATATTATTCTCTACCTAATATCTTGTGGTGTGCCTTTAATAGACAAGTGGTGAGCACACACACAAAATATACAATACATGGCTTTCATGTAAATTCTGGCCATTTCGATGCCTATGGCCCAAAAGTGGTGAAAATGATACAGTAGCCACCATAGATGCCATAGAGGTATCTCCAAAGGGTTAGTATATCCCCCTTCTTGATGTAGATTCCATCCTCAAACTATGTCGATGAAGATACAACAAGGTTATATGCTAGATGCATGTTGGTGTTGGAGATGTCAGATGGCTTGTAATCTCCCTTCTAAAATTGCATCCCAAGCCAAGCATCGTGCTCATCCCTCACATTATGCAAGAGCATAAACTCTATTCTATCTCTTAGCCTCTCCTCGACGAAGATGCAATACCCTCCATGGTTGCTTATGCTGCAATAATTGGAAAGAGAGAGAGAGGGAGAGGGAGAGAGACAGAGATAGAGAGACAAAGACAGAGACAAAGAAAGAGGCATGAATAAGATGCACGTCTAAGCACTGTAGTTAGCTGTTTTGCATTAGTTAGGGCTTGCAACTATATGATGACCTCCGTCTTCTTTGGATCAACTGCTAAACCATCCTTGAACATGACATGGCCCAATAAAATTCCTCTAGTGACTACAAAGGCATACTTTGCTCAGATTCAAACTAAGTTGTTCCTTTTGAAATTTCTCCAAATAGAGCCACAAATGATACAGGTGATCTGCCTCCATCGTTCCCAAAGATGCTAAAATCATCCAGGAACACTCACATGAAGGTGGTGAGATATTGAAAATCTCTTGTACCATACATTGAAATGTCGTTAGAGCATTCTTTAAGCCAAACGTCATCTCATGTTGGATGCCAAAACCCCCCCATTCAGGACGAATGCCATTCTCTTCCGATCTTCCGAGGCCATCTGGACTTGATTGCTACTATTCTTGCTTCTCAGCAACTTTTCTAGGAAACAAAACAACAACAAAATTTCGTTTCTACGATCGCTGTGCTCAACAATAGCGAATGAGCAATACTACTTCGCAGCTAAGCAATGACATAATTTTCTTACATCTCAAAAGCCTAAACTCTATTGGAACATTGTTATGTCCCCAACATGTTGTAGTGATGATCTAGTGTGGGTAGTAGTGGATAGGTTAACCAAGTTGGTACAATTTATTCCAACTAAAAAAGAAGTAAAAACACCAGAATTGTTTATCCATCATCTATATAAATTTTATTGATTGTCACAACAGATCTAGTGAGTGATCGAGATACAAAGTTTACAAGTCATTTTTGGAAAGAAGTGTTCAAAAAGGTGGACACCAAACCTAGTATAAGTACATTTGAACATCCACAAAGCGATGGGGATAAACATAAATGGTTAATCAAGTCCTAGAAGATATGCCTCGAGCATATTTTAATCATAAGCAAAACAATTGGGATGAGTATCTTCCATTATTACAATTTGCTTATAATAGTGCTGATCATTCTGCACCGGTTTGCTCCATTTATGTTAATGTATGGGTTTTAACCTAGAGAACCCATAGCAGTTGGGTTACAAAAAGAAAACTTGCCAAGTGTAAGAGACTTTCTCATCAAAGACATACAACACATGTTAAACATTGCAAGAAGTCACATTAAAAAGGCGCAGGATTGTTCTATTAATTATGAGAGATAAAAGTAGACCAATTAATTTTGAGGAAGGTGATTTAGTTTATGTAAAGGTTTCTAAAAAGTCAAAAACTTAAAAAAATGGAAAAGTACCAAAGTTAACTCCTAGGTATTCCCGTCCTTATACAATACTTAAAAAAATTAGAAATGTAGCTTACAAGGTAGCTTTACCTCAAGGATCCAAAGTACATCCTGTGTTTCATGTTAATAGACTGAAACACAAGATGGAAGAAATAGTTGATTTTATAGAACCATATATTCTTTTATAAAGAAAAGGTTTCCTGAATTTGATTTCAAGGATGAAAACTTTTCTTTCAAAGGGGGAGAAAATGTTATGAGACTGACACGAAACACTGAAAGGTAAGACTGGGAAAGATTATTTATACATAAAAGGTTGCATATAAATAAGGTTCAAGGGATTTTAAATAGGAAATACCTAAGCAATGGTTAATGGGTTGCATATAAATAAGGTTCAAGGGATTTTAAATAGGAAATACCCAATCAATTATTATTTATATGTAAAAGGTTGCATATAAATAAGGTTCAAGGGATTTCAAATAGGAAATACCTAAGCAATGGTTAATAGGAATTAAAGTTAAAGTAAAAATAGAAGTAGATGGTACACAATAAGAGGCCAAGGGACACATAAGTAGGCACCCCCCTCTAGAGGTAGTTGAAGATGCATTGGACAAGGAAAAAGCAATGTCTAGCGAATGAAAGGTTAAGGGGCTTAAGTTGGAAGTTCATGCATTACTTAGGCCTATATAACCATGAGTTTAGGGTCTATTGGGATATGGTTAGGTGGAGAATCAAAGTACTAGCCTTACAAGTCCTCGAGCTTACAATGCAAGGAGCATTACAGCATAGAATCCAATAGGTGAATAATTCTCAACTTATTGCAATATTGTAGTCCATGGAAGATTGAGTTTTTAGGCTTCATTCCAATGGGTTCCACCCTAGGACTCTTCTACCTAAGAATTCTAAGCACAATCCATGCTAAAACCCAATCGTGTGGATCCTACAAGGTAGGGTTGGATTCTCTATTTTTCATTAAACTTAGTACCTTGATAGTCTTGAATGGGTGATGGATGGGTAAATTCAATTTCCCCTACACAATATAATGCCGTTTTTTGCTTCATCATGAAGGATGCCTCAAGTTGTGACATACACTTTGTTGTTGTGATTGCTTAATGTTGATCTTGCCTAACAGCTACCTACATAGCTTTTCTTCCAAATCAAATGGAAAGAGACGAAGTATTACTTTCTTTGCCTTCCTCTTGAGCTCTTGACATGAACTAGCACTTTTATACCATGAAGAGAATGTGGGCGAGAGGATGAGCCTCATCTCCTTGAAAGCAAACACACACACACAAGAATAGATAAGCACACAAGAGAGATGGACAGATGTATTTTCTTCTATTCTCTTCTCTATAACCATAACATAAAGAGATAAGAGTACATATTATAAGGAAAAGTACTCTCCTACTATAACATACAAAAGTCGTTTTATAGTGTGAACCTGGCCATATGAGCTAATGCTATAACTATGCATAACTCTAGTACACCAAAGTGGATATCACATAGCCTATAAACCATTGGCGGCATATTGTCTATAATCTCACCAACCTAGCTAGTGGCGTAAGTGAGGAAGCTATCACCTTGGTATGTCATCAATGTCCACAGCACTAGCTGAGCTTGATATCTCAATAAGAGGGAAAACAAGGTTTTGCTAAGATAAGTGATTAATGGCACTAATCAAGGCTCCAATACCATGCTAGTATTCACAAGATGACAACTCATTCTATGGTTGGTGGAAGATATCCATGACGTGAGTGTAGGAGAAGATCTTGTGCAGAGAGAGAGAGAGAGAGAGAGAGATATATATATGATAGGCAACAAGAGAGAGATATTGCACATACCATATGTTACGATAATACTTTAAGCATGTATAATGCTTTATATATGCACAAAGGCCCTATCTTATGCCCACATAGAAATACCTAATTTTTTTATTAAGGACACCGTGTTTTTTTGTATTTAACTGTGCCTATAGATATAGCAATTTGGAGCCTTTTTCCTAGCTCACCTAAACTGATTCAAAGCTCATATGAATGCTTGAAGATGTGGAGCCTCGGTCATGAAATTTACTTGGACCAAGTCTTGTGGGCGCTGAAGGCATAGAATTTTTGCTCTCATACCAACTTGAGAGTCAATTAATTGCTTTGATGTTTATACAAGAGGAGGTTCATAGCAATTTCGCTCTTTATCATGAAAATGCACATACTTGATTTTCAACATATTCTAACGTGAATTTGGCAAGAGAATACACATGTGGAAGTTTCCTCTTCTTCCATTATGGATCAGATCCTACGTTTCATCCTCCCAGACAAAGGAAGATTGCCCCCATGAAATGAGTTGCATACATGCAACAATCATGGCCTTAGAAGTGAAAGCCTTAGGGGATAGCTTCTCCAAAACCTCCCCTCTTGTCCACATTTTCACCACTGGTCCCCAAGGGGCTCTCAATGAATGCCACAAGAAGGAAGGTAGGGAGTGAGTGTAAGAGCAAGCTACCACATGAGTAAGCTAGAGTTATCCCACATTAGATATCAAGAGAAGATGTACGCACCTCATATAAAATGGGTCACTTTTTATCAATCAATTCAAGCAAGCCCTTAAGCCTCTTTATGAGTGCAAGTCTCAATCTTGTAACCAAGGAAACAAACAGGGGCTAATCTTAATCACCAATTGGCTATTTTTGGGGGTTTTTTTGCAATAAAAAATCGTAAGGTATCTGAAAACATTTGCCCATTCACAAGATGACAACTCATTCTATGGTTGGTGGAAGATATCCATGACGTGAGTGTAGGAGAAGATCTTGTGCAGAGAGAGAGAGAGAGAGAGAGAGAGATATATATATATATGATAGGCAACAAGAGAGAGAGAGATTGCACATACTATATGTTACGATAATACTTTAAGCATGTATAATGCTTTATATATACACAAAGGCCCTATCTTATGCCCACATATAAATACCTAGTTTTTTTATTAAGGACACCGTGTTTTTTTGTATTTAACTGTGCCTATAGATATAGCAATTTGGAGCCTTTTGCCTAGCTCACCTAAACTGATTCAAAGCTCATATGAATGCTTGAAGATGTGGAGCCTCGGTCATGAAATTTACTTGGACCAAGTCTTGTGGGCGCTGAAGGCATAGAATTTTCGCTCTCATACCAACTTGAGAGTCAATTAATTGCTTTGATGTTTATACAAGAGGAGGTTCATAGCAATTTCGCTCTTTATCATGAAAATGCACATACTTGATTTTCAACATATTCTAACGTGAATTTGGCAAGAGAATACACATGTGGAAGTTTCCTCTTCTTCCATTATGGACCTCAACGTGAAAAATATCATAGGCACTCATAGGTTTTTAACTCACTTAACTACTATGACCACACTCTGTACATTGTGAACGTCTCGCGTTTAAGAGTCTTGCAAAGCTAGGAGCTAGCTACGTTCAACAGCAAACGCTGCTCGTGAGACATTACAAAAATTGCTTGTTTGCAACCTTCATATTCATATACGCCTTATACATGGCTACGTTACATGGTTTTGGATCTAAGTGTTGTATCTTTGGCCGCAGCGGGGGCGATGTCGGGAGGGCAGTCATCATCATCGTCCCCCTCGACGTTGAGACGGAAGGCGGGAGATATCCGCATAGCCAGGAGCAACAGGAAGGGTTGGAAATTTGAGCAAGCTGTAGACATGGCAACACAGTGGTTATGAGAAAAATATTGACAGAGGCGTCAATGGGCTAATGTCTAGGCGATTGAGTAGCCGAAAACTGCGGCGGAGGTATAAGTAGAGGTCCGAGCTGGGGGCGGCGGGTGGCGGCGTGTGCAGACCCACGGCGGGAGTGCGCAGCGCCCCCGCCCGTGGGCGCCCCCCATGCGTCTGCCCTTACCACCCCCCACCCCGCTTTCCAGTGTCCACCTTCAACGTACTTTGCCGGCGGGTTATCTTCATAGCTTTCTGCAACATTGTGTCCCGCCGTCCCCGTCACCTTATCTCCTGCGCACTCATGGTCATAGTAGACAGACACCCGGGCTCGCCCTGCCACACGTTTTACTTTGAAGATTCTCTTTTACTTCAATGGATTTTTCGAAATTAAACCTTCTTCTTAGATTTCTTTTAGGGAACAATAATTATATATATTAATATTAACAAAACTGCCCTTTACTTCTCCCACTGACACATCCCTTCTCTTAATATCAAGTAGACTTTGAAGCCCACAGACCACAACAAAATTCACAAAACCTACATTTCAGTGTTGAGTAATTTGCGGATCAGATCCTACGTTTCATCCTCCCAGACAAAGGAAGATTGCCCCCATGAAATGAGTTGCATACATGCAACAATCATGGCCTTAGAAGTGAAGCCCTTAGGGGATAGCTTCTCCAAAACCTCCCCTCTTGTCCACATTTTCACCACTGGTCCCCAAGGGGCTCTCAATGAATGCCACAAGAAGGAAGGTAGGGAGTGAGTGTAAGAGCAAGCTACCACATGAGTAAGCTAGAGTTATCCCACATTAGATATCAAGAGAAGATGTACGCACCTCATATAAAATGGGTCACTTTTTATCAATCAATTCAAGCAATCCCTTAAGCCTCTTTATGAGTGCAAGTCTCAATCTTGTAACCGAGGAAACAAACAGGGGCTAATCTTCGCCAATTGGCTATTTTTGGGGTTTTTTTTGCAATAAAAAATCCTAAGGTATTTGAAAACATTTCCCCGAATTTCAGCTGTTTTGAAGAGTTTTAGAAAATATTCACCCAGTTTTGAACATTTTAGGGCATGTTTTGAAAATATTCACCCTAATTTCTATAATTTTAGTTTTTTATAGGAGGAATAATCGCCAACCCACCTACACTTATATATTCATGGAGGTATCTTATTTTTTACCTTGTAGTTGTAACCTAATTATGCTTAAGTGTCATGCTTAATTAGTTTAGTTTAGTTTGTCATTATATGTGTCCTTAGACACCACCCACCTTAGGTTACTTTAATCACACTAAATTAGTGTAGGTTTAGCTTAAGCAGACCATAGGCTTGCATGTGCATAATATCATGATACTCACGTTTTCTAACATAGTTTGGCTTGCATGTTCAATCAAGTAAGCTATTTTTTTATTACAGTCGATATCTTTGCAAAAGTGAAAGTTATTTTTGATCCCCATAAGTTATTTCAAGTAATATGATTGAAGTACAGTAAGAGGAAGCATGGGCTCAGTCTTGTGTGGAGGAAAATTGGACTCAATCTTGTGTTATGTGTAAATTTTACATTACGTCATGTCAATTCTTATTTTGTATTTTATTTATGGGTCATTGTCATCCAATAGTGGTATGAGAGCCAAGGATAATTGTAAACCTTGAAGCTAATCAGAGGGAAAAGGAGAGATAAAAGTGAAGGCAAGGTAAAAATTCATTTGCAAATTAAAGGAGAAACCTAAGATTCAAAGAAAGGCTTATTTTATCAATTGGAAACCAAATCCCATAATCCTTTTAACCACAAGGTAACCCAACTTGAAAAAAACCACTCTCCAAAACCTTCCAAAAGACAAAAATAGTTTTTCCCATTTGATCTTCACCTCTTTCAAATCAAAGTTCACATATGTTTTTGCCTCAGTCCATAGGCTTCAAATCCACCATTTCCATGGCTTGTAACAACTGAATTTGATCATCCTCTCTCTCTCTCTCTCAGTGGTGCACGTTGCACTTCTCCACTAAATTACTTCCTTCTTTTTACTGCATGTGGATGCCCGATGGATTACTTCTCTACTTTATAAGTTTTAAAAGCTTATACAAGCTTAAAGATTTATATGTTTTATAAAGGTCAACTTGTAGTTTTTTTCTTACCAAGCTTATTATTATTTTTAATTCCAGCCCACCAAAAAATTTTAGCCTATGCACGTAAATTCCAAAAATTTGTAGCGCTATTTTTGGATCTCAAAATCAGGGATTTCACTGACATAAACGAGAACATGTGAACATGTTAATAACATATATTAATAACACAAAAAATCTTGTGATCACATGTTATATTCACAAAGCTTTCACAAGGGCCTAAAAAAATTATCTTTGTCGGGCATAAAAAATCTTCTTAGGTGGCCACTGACCTGCTATTATGTGAAGATGGTAACATGAGAACATGTGAATAGCTTATTCCCATGTGTAGCCAAGCTTTTAAGGGATTCCCAAATGGTAAGTGACTTGTTATTTTGTGAACGGTAATATGAGAACATGTGAATAACTTGTTCACATGTGTTATTATCACATAAAAATCTTGTGATCACGTGAATATTAAATCCCTGCCCAAAATGCATATTTTTACACAAAAACTGCTATTTTTGAGCTCAAAGAGCCCTAAAATTACCATAGCAATTCGCAAAATTTTAAAAAAAAGGTTATTAAGTCTTAGTGACAAATTGGGAAACCTTTCATCCACTTAACTAAGACGAATTAAACTTCTTCACTTCAAATCAATGGATTTGGGTCAATCAAATCAATGGATTTGGGTCAATCAAGTCAATGGATTTGGGTCAATCAAGCCACCAATAGATGACACAAACAATGAAATTGCTATTTTTCGAGATGGTCGATTCTCTAATTTCCCCACTTTCACAACGGACCTTTGAAGATGAAACTCATCTCCTTGAGCAATTACTCTAAGATGAGGAGAAAACAACAAGAAGAGGAAATATTTTTTCACATATATTTCATGAAGTATAAAAGCCACACCATTGAAGAAGATGAATGGCTCCTTGATCATGCCCTCACTTCCCATCCATTCTTGATTATATCTTATCTTGATACTTGCTCATGATTATTTTAGATTTTGTGACAAAATTGAGGACAATCGATTCGTGCCCTCATAGCATGTTATGAGGAGTAAATTTATAGGATTTAATATTTTCACGTTTCTCATTATTTATGAATTCTCATAAATTACTTTAGATTAGGATGCCTTTCTAAATCCAAGCCAATCGTAGCATACTCTACGCATACACAAGTGATTCTGTATATGCATGAGAGTATAGGTTGCATCATCTTGATTTATTGATTTTTGTATTTTTTTATCAATTTATTTATTAATTGATTGGCATAGTTTATGTCACTGCAGATCATTAGGTTAGATAATGGAGGCATGTTGGTGGTGTTAGGAATATTTTGAGACACTCGCCTTTGGGTATCAACATATTATTTTTTGATTTTGTGCAATGCAGATTGTGGCCAACATCCATATTTATTGACATAACAGATATATTTATTTGGACATGTGAAAGCTCCCTTATGCATATTTAGTTCTACAAAAGATGTACACACTTATATGGTTTGATGTCTATACCTCTTTTGAGTAGTTTGGCCTTGCACATTAATAAAGGAAGCTATTTTTGTTGAAGTTAACATCTTTGTTAAAGTTGCAGTTATTTTGAGCTCCACAAGTTATTTCAAGTAATATAATTAAAATACAATAAGAGAAAGCGTGGTCTCACTCTTGTGTGGTGGAAAATTGCATCCGATCTTGTGTTATATGTAAATTTTATACTATGTCATGTTAATTCTTATTTTTTAATTTATTACGGGTCATTGTTCTCCAACAAACTGTGTACACATCCCCATTTGATCTAGCATAGATGGGACGACTACCATTATATTTCACACCACCTCTTGGTGAGCCTTCCTCTTCTTCTGGATTTCATACGATTAGTGGAGATTTCAATGGAAGAGGATATGCTATTGTGTGGATTGTAGGGGTCTTGTTTACATATTGGCCATGTTTCTACTGACTACAAGTTTGAGAGAGAATTTTGTGCAGATGCTCCACCACACCTTGGACATCGAGGACATAACTTTTTACACTTTCTTACTCCTCATCTCATGTTGATAAAAAGTTCAAGAATTTTTTTTACTCATATTCCTTGTTTAACATGTAGGTTACATCACATAGTCGAGCAATAGTGTGGGGGTCCTAGTCACAATGTCTCATACTTCTCCCATGATGATGAGGTGTCAATAAATCCTACCACTAGAGGGCATGTTACGATAATCCAAGCATATGAGATCCGAGGAAAAACTTAGGGGTGAAATTTATCCTAAAGGATAATATTCAAGGGTCTTCCAAAAGTCGGGCTATTTTAGACCCAAAAAATGGAGAGTTTTCTAATATATTAGCCCAAGATAGAATTTTTGGGTAAATTTTAGAGGAAAAATCTCCAAATTTACACTAAAAGTGAGTATATCTACTGAAAAATTTAAAACATTTTCCAAAGTTTCCTACAGACTCTACCTTCTATCAAAGAAAGATTCGCCAACCCATCTCTACTTTGACCATAGGATATGATCCTTATTTTTTACCCTGATGAGATCATCTACGAACACAAAGTTGCTACCATATCTTGTTGCCAGTGAGTTTTTGCTATGACATTGGGTCTACGCTTCTTATGATTGTAGATCAATAGGTGGGATAGAAAGCAGATGATCTTTTGTCTGATTGGGAGGAGATGTCTCTTTTGATTTGGGTTTCTTATGATGACTGTAGACCAATAGGTGGCTTGATAGCACATGATCTTGGGAGGAGTTTAGTCATTGGGGATGCCATTTTACTATAGCATCATCCATGATTCGGGGTGCACGTCTGAAACATAGCCACAGTCTCTTCCATGATCTATGCACAAAATTTCTCAAAACTTGGAGAAAAATCATATCATAATTCAGAAAACAAAGAGATTTCAATAAACCATAATTGTTGACAATCAAAAGTAACAATAATAATCGCCAATACAAAGTATCAAAATTAGAGAGAGAATCACCGACAAAAAAAATCTAGCCAATAGGGCTTTCCTCTGACACTCGTCCACCCAACCACCATGCTGGACGTCGCGGCCAACCCAAGTATGCCTCTTCTACATCTCTTCCACTCCAGGTTCTACCAAATGGCTCCCAGAGGGCATAAATCACATTCTTTGTCTAGCGTTCCGTGTCTAAGGACGGTCGGCCCGAATCTCAAAATCTCTCTCTCTCTCTCTCTCTCTCTATTCTGCACAGAAATCACCTCAAGGCTTTGGAAGAAGCCAAAATCTTGAACCAAATTAGAGATGATAACCAACACTCAAAAGTGGTGTGTCAGATTTGTTTTGCGAATACCGGCACCTCCTGGTGGAATCTTCTACCCCCTCATGTGAGGCCCACTATGGTTATATTTACTATATAAACCCCCATATGAATTTCCTTTAGGCTAAACTACTCACGTTGACCCTCTTATACATTATCTAACATGGTTAAGTATAGAATAGAAATAACTTAAAAATGACACTACAAAACATGCATAAAAAGTCCCAAAAGTCACCAAAATTTGACAAATCTAAAATTACTAAATGTGCGACCAAAATTAATCTTTTATGTCCTCTAAGTATTTCCTACTTTTTAACATTAAATATAGATGCTAAAAATTTTCGAGGCCAATGCACCCAAAAATATGTACATATGAGTACGTTACAACGTCATGGTCTATACATTCTCAAGACTTATATGGACCCACAAGAGGTGTAGTGACACGTATGATATTTTGTGGTTCTTTATATTCTTAGGGAGTATGGCAATAGCTTAGTCGTCATGTGATCACGTACACGGGATATGCTCTAAGGGAGCATCCATTATTGAGAGAGTGCACACATTTAGTAGTATGGTCTCATGTGGAGAGCGCACTTTCATAGATGGTCACCCTTATACACATGTAAACATAGTAAGATTGATAAATATTACCAGGGCCCAAAAGTTAGGAGTACAACCAACTTGTATTTTTGAGGAGCATATTGGCACTAAGAAAAATGTTAACATGATTTTCTAGCTATATAGTAGTCATATATTACTACTATAAGTTTACAAGATCAGGAGGAGTTGTTGGTGGACTACACATTTTATAGACCCACTCCCTTGCTCGATCGTATAGGAGGTGAGCGGGCAAGATCAGCATTAGATGTTCCATTGAAACATCACATGAGGGCCAGATAATTGTAGATGATTATAATCATATTATTTTGTACTTATATATTGTTGTACTCAGATATTATTGTATTAATATACTTTTGTGTTGAAATGTGAAGCTTGAGTTATTTGGTTGAGTGTGTGAACACACCCTAGAGGTGTAAAATATTTTGGAAAGATAAGAATGCCACATTATATATTGGGTGAATGGTGAGAGCCACACAAAAAAATGGGGAAAAGGAATTGCAACATGGCATGATGATGTGTAAACTTGAGACTGGGTTAATAGCTCTCTATATTATAAGCCCTTCATAGTATGGTTGACAACATATGCAATAGAACTTGAGGTTTAGTGTGCTTCTCTCTCTCTCTCTCTCTCTCTCTCTCTCTCTCTCTCTCTCTTTCTCTCTCTCTCTCTCTAGATGCTTCGCCTGCCTTGGCACAGACCTGGGTTCGAATCCCAACAAATGCACGGACATGTGTCTATGCCCGGACATGTGTCTATACCTCTTTTGCACCACAGTCTAGACCGAGGCGGTCACTGGCTAGGTGACTACCTGTGCTGGGGCCCGCGGGGTGCCACGTATCGTGGCACCCCAAAATTTAACATAAGCCACCTAGGGCCATCCCCCATGCATCTGCCCCCCCACCTGGCTTTCTAATGTCCACCTTCAACATACTTTGCTGGCGGGTTATGTTTTCATAGCTTTTTGCAACATTATATCCCATTGTGCTCGCCAGTCATCGTCGTCCCCTTTTCTCCTACGCACTCATGGTCATCGTAGAGAGAGACACCCTGCCAAACGTTTTACTTTGAAGATTCTCTTTGACTTCAATGGATTTTTTGAAATTAAACCTTCCTCTTGGATTTCTAATGGGCCTAATAGGGGCTTACAATGGGTGAAAAATAAAATTCATTAATTAGGTGATGGCTTTAAAAAAAACCTTGGATCACTATGGGTGGATCACCTTCTTGTTGGTCAACATCTAGTAGCGTTGAGGATCTAAACGACATTGGGTGTTTTGATATATTATGATCTCATTTTTGTTTTTTTAATACCTTGATGATATGGGTCTTCTCACATTGATTTTTGATAAAATTGTGGCTTTTTAAAAGTGTCGGCATGCTGTTTTTATTGTAACTTTATGTTGCTAACTTGTTTTCCTAAGGATTCCATCTATTAGATATGATTGTTTGTAATGTTTATGAGATCTAATTTTTTAAATGACCTTGGTAGAAGCAATACTTGCATGGGTTCATGGTGGTGAATTTGAGAGGCTCCTTTCGGATAATGTTTTCCTTATTGAAAGTAGTAGCAAGCTGTTTTCATTGCAACTATATGTAGCAACTTGTTTTCCTAAGGATTCTATCTATAACATATGACTGTTTGTAATGATGAGTGATGAGATATAATTTTTGGAATGACCTTGATAGAAGTAATGCATGCATGGGTTAATACTTCTATTATTGATGAATTTGCGAGGATCTTTACGGCCAATTGGCATAAGGAAAGCTTTTCATGCTTGGGATTGCATTTAATGAGTGCCGTCGTTTCATGCTTGAGATTGTATTTACTAAGTGTTGTCATTTCATGATTTTGTCTTGTTTCTTTTTTTAGTTTAGCTTAGAGTTGGAGGTGTGACTCATGAATGTCAGATCCATAGAACCATAGCCCAAAGAGTTAGATCCTAGAGGAGACATGGCCACACTCACATAAGGTTGTTTGTTCATAGCAAATGGACGCTGTTATTATTCTCATCAAGGGATCACTTGATTCACTTTGAGGACCAAGGTAACATGGCCTCTACTTGAGTAGAAATTTATTTTATCTTATTGCCTTCTCCCTACACTATCCAAGTTTTTTTTAGCCAAGTGTGTCACAACAGGAGAGGACGTGGCCTCTTGTTCTCGACTATTATGGACTAGCCTCCCATAGCTTTGGTTGCAAGCAAAGGAGGTGATGCTTAGGAGAACTACACATTTGTCGTAGTTAAAAAATTAACTAAACACATGATACAAGAAGATAAATGATGCTCAAGGAATAACCTACTTTGTGTTCTAGAGGGACCAAAATCATCAACAAGTTCTCTGCAAGGTACACTCAAAGTTATGTTTTTTTTAATTGCCAAATCTATTATTTATTTTACTATGCTTTCCAGACATCTTTACCCATCTACATCTTAGTTGTAAGACAATGTTGCAACTAGAACGTGAGTAGGATTCTTCATCTCCCTCACCCATGGAGCTTTTCGAAGCTCATGCCAATCTTTTACGTTTCAAAGCAAAATACAAGATCAATGCTGCTGACAAAAATACCAATAGCTATTCTCTATTGCATCATTGAGCCTTGTAGTCATTGGTCTTAAGAGAAAAAATGTTATGTAGCCAATCCTTTCTAGGCACACATGATGAAATAAAATTGTAAATAGACAATGTGGTTGGTTTCAATGGGGCCCATGATAATTGAATGCTTAAGTATATATTAAAATGACCATTGGGGGTAATCATTTAGTTTGTTTTGTGATATATCTAGCTCTATGGAAAGACTTTTGGCTATCATTGATCTTTTTCTCACATTGAGAATTTCATTTCATATATAGATTTTGCAAAAGTTGAGGTGAAGTATAAGAAGCTCATATGGGTTATATTTAAAAAATAAAAAATATTACTTAGGACTACTAAATATATGGAGATGGTATTTTAAGTCCCTAGATAGTAATATGAACACTCAATGCATGCAAAATATTTACTTGAGTCATTACTTTTAGATTAAAAAATGGTTGAGGTGTTTTAATTTTTTATAAAAATTGGTTTTCACTAATAATAAAAGTATTTAATGGCACTAATCATGGATCAAGGCTATGACACCATGTTGGTATTCACAAGATGACAACTCATTCTATGGTTGGTGGAAGATATCCATGACATGTAGGAGAAGATCTTGTGCAAAGAGAGAGAGAGAGAGAGAGAGAGAGAGAGAGAGAGAGAGAGAGAGTGAGAGAGAGAGAGAGAGAGAGAGAGAGCAAGAGACATAAAGAGAGATATGATAGCCGACAAGAGAGACAGATTGCACATATTATATACTTTGATAATACTTTCAGCATTGAGTTATCTCCAAATGGAATTGTTTCATTGAAATCAGACCAATATATATTTTATTATGTGTACTCGTAAAAATTTGCTTTGATGCCCATAACATTTCCTAAATTGTGTATGTGTGGCAATCTTACCGCTTTCATAAAAAGAACATTGTTCAATACTGTTAACCCTCATTGGACACCTCTCTAGCATCAATGCCATCCATAAGCAACCGTCACTTGATTTGGCCGTTGACATTAAAAATGATAACATTGTATATTTTATGTCTGAGATCACCGCTTGTCTAAGGCACGCCACAGGATTAATTATTATGGAGATTGTATTATTAGATTAAGTGTTTATACAAGCTTGTGTGAAGGTTGGGGGCCAAGATAAGCGTCATTTTGTATTCTCACCATTCATTCTCTTATGCAACTAATAGAATGCTTTTCTTCTCTACTCTCTTGCTCTCTTGTGTGTGTTTTCTTCCTTGCCTACTTCAATTAGAGCTACTATATGCTTATTGTGTATGTGTGAGTGCATGTGAGAGAGGGAGAGTGAGTGAGAGGAGGGTCAAGCTTCCATTGCAGTGCGGTGGTGGCGTTGGAGTGGAGGTTAGAGTCTGGTTGCACGACAACATCATCTCCTATGAGAATACGAGCACAAGCATTCACGAGGTGAGTGACACACCCTGCTTATGCAATTGTAGGCTAGGTTATGGTTGATTAGCTTCCCAATTTGAGTTGTTTTATGCTCCGAAGTGCGGTTAGGCAAAGCCCTTGACCTTGGCTAGTTCGTGCACTCTTTCTATGGTGCAAGGGCTTCCCATAAATGGCACCAAGCTGGGGAATAGCCTTGGTGCATAGCCACAATGCATTTTGAATGTGTGTATGCATGAAAGAATTCTGTTATAATTCTGTTTTTTGCTTTTTCAAGAAGGGTAGAAATGAATTGCTGAAAATGTGTCCATTTTATGGCATTGTTGGCATTTTTATTGAAGTTTGCACTTTCTGCAATTTTTGCATTTTGTTCAATTTCTACAATTCCTACATGTTTCTCAATTTCTTCTTGTTTTTCATTTTGTGTGAGTGCTGCAATTAGTGCATTTAGGTTAATTATTCTCCCACATATAATTTGCGAGTCCAATTTGTGAATTATGTGTTTTTTGGTTTTTTATATTTCTTCAATTTCAAAATAAAAAAACAATCAATTCAGCATTAAATTGAAATAATTGGGTGAAATAGACCACAAAATGTGTTTCCTAGCATAGTGTCTATCCCAATTTTGACTCCTTATGTGTAGAAATTGAGATAATAACAGAAATTAGGGGAGGATTTGGCAAATATATAAATTTTTGGGTTTTCTACATTTTTGCATTAGTGTAAATAATGCGTGTTAATTACACTTAATTCTCTCCCTATTTTGGGGGCGTCTTGATTGGCTTGCCACATTAAATGCGTACAAGCTTCTAGGCCACTATCCAAAAATTTCCAAAAGTTTGTTTTGAGTGGTTGGATGCATTTAATGCATGCAGGCCCCGTGTAAAAGATTCTAGGAAAACCCCTTTTCGATAAGACTAAAAATTGAAACCATAAATAGTAAACAAAAACTGTGTAAAATAAAAAAGTAAAAAGGGGAAAAATAAAAAAGTAAAAATAAAAAGTGAAAAGATAAAAGTGAAAAGTGAAAAGATAAAAGTGAAAAGGTAGAAGGTCCAATCTTGTCTGGGGCATCTGTAGGATCTTCGTGCACTCTGTAATCACATGCACCTACGATATGGGCATGTATTAGAGGCTGCTCCATAGACAATAGTGCATCTATGAAGCTAGGTGTGTACCAGCATACACTGGGCTCAGGACCTTCGGTTGGAACTCATTTTAGCATTGTACAAGGACCTATACTAGGGATGATACATCATCAGATTTTGAGTCAATGGTGATAAAATTTGTGGTACTTATGCTAGATCAAAATATGTAGAGGAGAGAGAGACCCAAAATACAAGAAAAGATCTTGCTTATTAAGTTTCTCAAAATACAACTAAGCTTCATGCTCATACAAATGCCTTTGGCATGTGCCTTTAAATAGGCTTGCTAGTGGCCTAGGGTTAGGTGGCTCCCTTAGGACCATTCACACCCACACACCTTCTCACCCTTGTTCATTAAGGTTCCAAGGCCTATATCTTAATCCCCCCCTCAATACTAGCCATGAAAAAATGAGCTTGGAATGGGTCGTATTGGACATATGAAAGAAAAAAGAACTTGCCTTTATAACATTAGGCTCAAAAGAATGTTCATGGTGGTGTGGTTATCTAGGACTTACAACTATGTTCCTAGAGCCTTAGAGGCTAATACAATGAGGCCATCTAAGTCTTTATTTGATGTCGATGAAGATGTACACCTTAATGATGGTGCACCCGACTCTTTGTGCTTGCTTGACCTCTTGTAGTTGACATTCTTTGGACATACATGCCATTGCTTCCACATGCTTTCCACGACCATTCTCACACAATGATCAACACAAGGCTGCCACCCAAGGCTACCACCCTTGCTTAAGTGGTTTGCATATAGGTGTTCCTTCAACATGCTTGATGCTTCTCTGCATACCATACCTCCTTCATGGGCAATGAGGGAATTCCTTAGAGTAATGGTTATGAGGTAGATTTATATGAAAAAGGGAAAGGGAGGGTCTTACCACTTGCCTTATAGATTGGTCAAGGGCAGTGTCTACTCCATAATTACAACAAGAGCTTTTGTGCATGTTGGTTACATGATACCCATTAGGGTTAAAAGTACAAGCTTAATGAAAGTGTGTAAGTGGTTGAGGTAAATGCTCAAACCAATAAGGCACATCATTCTTGGCTCAAGAAGGTGAGGGCATGGCTCATAATGTTGCCTATGCCTCTTACAAATACAATGCCAAGAAATGTTTATCAAAAACATGACCATCAACAAGGTAGAGCACTTAGGGATGCTATGCTCAACCTTAAAACTCATCTTAGAAGATGAAAATGCTGAGTATGCAGCGGAATAACATGCCTTGGGCTTGGGAAATGAGAGCATATGGCTTATGACATGCCTATGCCTCTTACAAATAAGAGCCTCAAGGGTGATACACAAAAACATTAAAGATGAGCACTTAGTGTACATGTGCCCAAATTTAAACCACTTAAGGAACTGAGTTTGATGATAAAAAACCAGAAAACTTCAATCTCTTCGGCTTATGGGATGAAGACAATGGCTTATTGTTGCACCATTTCTCCTTGAAAGCTTGCCAAGGTAAGCATAGAAGCAGGTTGATGATGAAGACTTACAATATGGCACTTATGGTGTGTGCCCGGCCTCTAATATTGATGAAGAAGAGCCTCCCTAGTGTTAAATACCTCCTCCTTTGATGGTTATGACCACTATTAGTGCTAAGCCACACTATTAGTGTTTATGAGCACTATTAACAAACTTAAGCAAGCTTTCATGGAGAAAAAAATAGTAGGCGCCTGGTTTTTTGACTCCCACGATTGATTCAACCCGCCATTAGGGCTGAGATTTGAGATCCTAAGCCCTTAGTTCATGGATTTTAAAAGCCCTAACTTACCTCAAGCCTATGGTGCCCACAGGTGGTGTATTGGTGTACGACAGTAGTAGCGTAGAAGAAACGGTGCCGGCCTGCTCAGAGCTCAATGCCGCGGCCTCTTGAGAGTAAACCTAGCAATTGATGGTACGAAGCTAATTGCCCAGCAGTCTTCTTCAACTTCCTACTTGAAAGCACGCCGAGATTCGTCCTCCTCAAGCTGGAAGGCCTGCACTGGCTGGGGGTAGATGAGATGCACTCTAAAAACCACTTTTTTGACCTATTCTACACCTTGCAAGTTGCCTAGCTCTAGATACCATGATAAAATTCATGGTGCTTATGCTAGATCAAAATGTGTGGAGGAGAGAGAGACCCAAAATACAAGAAAAGATCTTGCTTATTAAGTTGCTCAAAATACAACTAAGCTTCATGCTCATACAAATGCCTTTGGCATGTGCCTTTGAATAGGCTTACTAGTGGCCTAGGGTTAGATGGCTCCCTTAGGACCATTCACACCCACACACCTTCTACACCCTTGTTCACTAAGGCTCAAAAGCCTATATCTTAATAAATTGAAGGATCCCCAATGCCAATAAGTGATAATCCTAACCAAGTCTCCCCAGTTAAGCAAGCTACTAGTCTCTTTGACCGCATAGCAAGCTACCTCAGAGGTTTGGCCTTAACCGCAACCTCTGAACCAAACTTTATGACTTACAAACCATATGATGAAGGACTTGAGGTCCATGTTAATCCCATTTCAGATTAACAAAGACGCTCCTCCAATTGAGGACATTAATAAGTGTTATGTAAAGGCACTATAAAAGTTGTACATTTTGAGATACTAGCCACCCAAGGCCTTAGTTTGTAAGTTTTGAGTGCCCAAGTATGAATAAGGGCTATTAAATTTGTAGCAATGTGATGCGCTATGGTGGATCAAATGCTAGAATCAACATTATTAGAAAAGGATTCCAGCCATTTTAGAAGGTTTGCATGAAGAAGCATGTGGTGGCCATTTTGCTCAAGAACTAACTGTGAAAAAGATTTTGCTTTGCTGGGTATGTTTGGCCAAGCTTACATGTGGATGTCCAACATTGGTGTAGGAGCTGTCATAACTGCCAAGTCAATGGTAATAAGAGGTTGCTACATGGTCCACGCCAATTAGTCATTGCAAGTGGTCCATTTGAAAAATGGGGCATTGATGCTATGGGTCCACTACCTAGAGCTAAAAATGAAAAATTGTACATCTTAGTGGCCATAGACTACATGACTAGGTGGGTGGATGCTCAAAGTGTGGCAAGGGTGAATGAAAAGACTGTAAGCAAATTTGTATACACTCATATATGTTGCAGATTTGGCACACCCTTGGAGATTGTTTCTGGACAATGGTCCAGGTTTTAGAAAAGGTTTGCTCACCAAAGTTTGTGAAGAGCTTCATATTTCACATCGTCATAGCACACCCTACTAGCCCCAATCAAATGGGTTAGTAGAGAAGGCTAATGGTGTCATTGCAGGAATCATAAGGAAGATGGTGAAGAACAAGACAAAGCTTTGGGACGAGTTCCTTGATGGAGCACTATGGGCATACCGGACTACCTACCGAGAAGCAACGGGGTTTACACCCTTTCACTTGGTTTATGGTCAAGAAGCATTGCAGCCTATTGAGCTCAACATTCCAACAATGCGGCTACATGGAAAAGGTGGACTAGGAGATCAAGATGCATGGGTGGATCGACTTCTCACTTTAGTTGAGCTAGAGTGGAAAAGAGAAGCTGCATATGAGTGTTATAGAAGAAAAGCCATGCAAGCAGCGGAGAACTTCAATGCAACTTTGAAAGATAAGGGCATCAAAGAAGGAGATCTTGTGCTAAGGTATGACAATCGACTTGATAACCGGTTTGATGCCAAGTTTGAAACTAGATGGCAGGGACCATACATTGTCAAGAAGGTTTTCAACTCTAGCTATTATCAGCTCATGGATTTGGATAGCAAAGAACATTCTAAAAAGGTTAATAGCTACAGACTCAAGCCATACTTCAGTCGCATTTTACCGACAGACTTACAAAAGGAACCACAAAAAGGAGATAAAAGGGCATGTAAGTTCTGTGGTTTGAGTGATATCTGTGGTGCAAAACATGAGGAACATAAGAAAGTTGGACAAGAGAGCTACATTACACCACTAGCTTTAGAAGGCCTACTTTATGATGGTACATGAATATACCATCATCTAGGGGGAGGGCTAAATGATAGCCGTTTTTTCGACTATCCACATTACCATAGGGAGCTACCTCGACCAAGGAAAATCACATAAACTCTTTGTCATAAATACCTTTTCACTGTAAATAGGCGTGTGTGCATTAGGGACTTTACCCATATCATCTATATATTTTTATATTATTTTTTTAAAAAAAGTTTTTGCTAGCTACTTATCAAAAATAAATAAAATTATTACCGCCATTTTTGTGTAAATATTTCATTTCATATAAGGGCCTAAATATGGGGGTCTCTGTTTTCTCTAATTATGTAAATACTTCATTAGGTGTGTGTATTACAAAACCTAAGTATATTTTTATTTATTTATTACTATTATTATTTTTTTCTTCATAATACTTTTAGACCATCATTGTACATATGCTTTAACTTCACCATGAATAAGTAAACCCTATGCCCTCACATTTCTACCCACACCGTGTAGAAAGCCAAAAATTAAAATTAAAATTAAAAAATAAAAAATCTACTACCTAAATCACTTTTTTCCTTAGACTATTTCATCTTTTATTCTCTCATCTACCCTAAAATAATGAGAGTCTCCCTCCCTTTTGACTTCCATAGTATAGTATTTTTGTTTTTCATATATCAATTATTTTTATATATTTTATTTTAGTATTTTTATTAATAAAAAATATACTACCTAAATCACTTTTTTCCTTAGACTATTTCATCTTTTATTCTCTCATCTATCCTAAAATAATGAGAGTCTCCCTCCCTTTTGACTTCCATAGTATAGTATTTTTGTTTTTCATATATCAATTATTTTTGTATATTTTATTTTAGTATTTTTATTCACAATTAGATCTTTTTGTTTATTTTATTTTCCTATCATAATAACCATATTATCATGATATGTTGACTAGTTAAAGTACTAGCTTGTTTTTTTCTTATTATGTAAATCCTTCTATAAAATAAAAAAAATCTCCTCCATGCAAGTGTCCACATACACTTGAGTCTCTAAGGTCAGGATATGATGTATTGGGGGCTCACTCTTGGAGCTATCAAGAAATTCCACCAATGGGGACCCACACAAAGATTTTGAAAATTCAAAAAATACATGATTTTGTTGAAATTTTTGCGCCCATATCCACTCCGAATTAGGACTGGTCATCAAGAGACAAAAGTTAGCTCATGAGATCAGGAATAGTCTGTCCACTTTTCGACAAGGTACACCTAGTCTCTTCTCACCTCCCTTACACATTTATCACCTACACACTTACTCATTCCTTTCTCACTCCATCGAACCTGCAAACTTCATGTCCTCTCTCACCCTCTTCACCTTTTCCCTCTCCTTCCATCTCCATTTGCTCTCATATCTATTCTACACCCATACCTCATCTCCATTTCTCTCCCTACCACTCCCATATTACTAAATTATTTTCCCAATCTCAAAAAATACATAAAAATTCAGCATGACTGTATCATATTAACCTCTGCAAATATGGGGTTTTCATCTACAAAAACCCCCATGTTCTTCACCTCATCAACTTTTGTGGTGTCGAATGCAAGAAGGAAACCGGCGGCGGTTAACTTAAAGATCTACACATGGGAGAGTCCAAGCTTCTTTGAGCTTTCAACCACACAAAGGATCTTTCCAAATCTTTACTCCTCTCACTCAACCTCTCAGCCCTTCTCACCCATTTGTACATTGTACTACTAACCTTTTATAGTGATTACTAACTACTAACCAATAAACATATGTAAATAAGCACCCACTCTACTACTTTTTGAGTAGGCATTACCACAAGTTATTTACTCAAACCTCTACATCACACTCTCCTCTCATCTTCAATAATTCTCTCACCTTGAGTCCACATCCATGAGACTCAAGGGATAAGAAGAGGCCCACTCTCATTTCAAAATAAAATTTCCATAATCTATGATTTCTCATAATAAAATTGATCAGGCTTAATCCTAATTGGGGCTTCTCAAACCTATAAATAGAGCCCCTCCATTCCTTGTGAAGGGGGATGACACACATTGAACACCACTCCCAACTCTAGTGTGTAAGGAGATAGTGAACTTGTGAGCTCTCTCTATACATCAATACCTTTGATTGCATAGAGAAGCTTGAAGCTAGTTATGTCATTGTGAGGGCTTGAGTGATGCCATACTCCCTATCATAATTGTATCTTACCTTTGTTGCATAAATAAGATTAGTAGTGTAAGATCCCTGTTCCCACCGAGCAACAGATTCGGGATATTAGCAGTGGAAGTAGCACTTCTCGCGCGGGACAGGGGTCCCACATTCGGGGCCTCACCACGGATATCCGGATAAGAGACTAATCCGTCGGTTGTTCCAAAACCGAACCCGGAAAAACTTCCTTTACCAGAAAGCACGGGTGATTCCACCAGGATATATTTTTTACTCTAACGTAGTCAAGATCATTTCTGATCGAGCTGATCCAATTACATCTATAAGATACTTGGTCAGATCAAGGAAGAAACTTGCACTTGGATCATTGGGATCAACGCTTTTTTTCCCATTCAAGAGGCACAGCCGTTGATTCCTATCCATAGAACAGTTACTGTCCGGGATTTGTTTTATCTATCGTAAAAACAAAAGTTTGAGTCTCGATTTACGGATCCATCAGTCCAGCCTAACCCCATCCAATCCCATGGGTTAGCCAACCGCCCAACCACTGTAGTGATGGGATCCAATTAAGAATTTGGTTAGGTTTTGTCCCGGGTACCAAGGAAAAGAGTTCCAAGGCCCCCTAGCCGGATGTTCATGCAAAATAAAACTAGTCACACCACTCACACACCCAATATGAAATTGCCTTTTCACAGATTCAACCAGTTTAAAACAATCCTTTAATAAAACCATAGTATCACTGATCACCATCTTCCAATTTATCCAGTTGATTCTTAATTTTTCCATCATTCCTTCATCAGAGTATCTATGGCATCATTGGCAACTAGGACGCTCACCACCTGTCCACTCAGGGGCCGTTTCCTAATCCCTAGCCCATAATACTCGGCAATATAATCACTTATCAAGATGGACTCTCGTTGAAGATCAGCAAGATCAACCAATAGATCCATATAAAGGGCCATGGACTCATCCATTGAAGACCAGCAAGGTCAATCAACCAGATCCATGCCCGATTTCAGAAAACAATTCCAACCCTGTTCCAATATCTTCCTCGACGCACGCGTGGGTATCCTAGGCGACCCAGAGCCCGAGCACCGTATGGTCAGCACCCTCTAGGATCCTTCGCAGGTGACCTAGCGCTTCACTCATAGGCCGCTTCCTTGGCCCCCCATCCACCGTACCGGAAGCTCACCATTTTAATCGCACCGAGGTTGGTCAAGACCTCGGCCGACCTTGCTACGCGAGACGTCCTTCATTGACTCTCCGTCAGCAGTTGCAACATTATCAGTTAGGTCTCACGACCTTAATCACAAGATAGTCACAATGCTCCCCCAGCAATCTTGACATAAAACAGTCATTTACAAACAGCATTTACAAACAGTTTACAATACAGTTTCTATTTTTACTTTCATTTTTCCACATTATCCCTCATCAATCCACATTACTTATTCCATATTCCATTTATATGTATACTCATCCCATCACATCATTTTCCATCTCAACACTTCATATTCCTTCACATCACATATCGTATATTCACATCCATACATATATCCACATCCACATCCACATCCACATTCACATCCACACATCCACATCTACATCTACATCTACATTCACATCCACATCCACATCTACATCCATACATCTAATTTCACATCCACATCTACATGCACATTCATGCATCCACATCCATACATCCACATCTACATGCACATTCACATCCATACATCCACATCTATATGCGTACATTCTCATCTACATGCATACATCCACATCTCTATGCATACATCCACATCCACATCCACATTCACATTATCCTCATACATCTACATCTACATGCATACATCCACCTCCACATTCACATCCACATCTATACATCTACATCTACATGCATACATCCACCTCCACATCCACATCTACATCTACATGCATACATCCACCTCCACATCCACATCCACATCTATACATCTACATCTACATGCATACATCCACATCCACATCTATACATCTACATCTACATCTACATGCATACATCTACATCTCCATTCACATCCACATCTATACATCTACATCTACATGCATCCATCCACATCTCTATTTACATCCTCATCTATACATCTACTTCTACATGCATACATCCACCTCCACATTCACATTATCCTCATACATCTACATCTACATGCATACATCCACCTCCACATTCACATCCACATCTATACATCTACATCTACATGCATACATCCACCTCCACATCCACATCCACATCTACATCTACATGCATACATCCACCTCCACATCCACATCCACATCTATACATCTACATCTACATGCATACATCCACATCCACATCTATACATCTACATCTACATCATACATCTACATCTCCATTCACATCCACATCTATACATCTACATCTACATGCATCCATCCACATCTCTATTTACATCCTCATCTATACATCTACTTCTACATGCATACATCCACATCTCCATGCATACATCCACCTCCACATTCACACTCACATCCATACATCTACATCTACATGCAACATCCACATCTCCATGCATAATAAAATTCTTTTAATTAATCTAGGATGATAGTTCTTAGAATATGGTAGGAAGTCCTCTTTTTATGCTTTGAATGAATTTATTTTATGCGTAATTTCTATAAAAATTTTGCCATAGCTCCGCTACTATGACTGATAAATCTCAATTTTTTTTCTAAGGGATAAAGCATGTGAAATATGCACCTCCTTTAAAGAACTCTCCTTCCTTACATATGTGTCATAGTTTTTTTATTAATAAACCTTGTACATTTTCAACTCTTCATCTTATGTGAAATATGCACCTCCTTTAAAGAACTCCCCTTCCTTACATATGTGTTTTTTTACTAATAAACCTTGTACATTTTCAACTCTTCATCTTATGTGAAATATGCACCTCCTTTAAAGAACTCCTCTTTCTTACATATGTGTCATAGTTTTTTTTTTAACTAATAAACCTTGTACATTTTCAACTCTTCACCTTATGTGAGCATTTACTCATTTTTGGATACCCAAAATATCTCATATTTTTAATATTGCTCATAGTTTTTTACTAATAAACCTTGTACATTTTCAACTCTTCACCTTATGTGAGCATTTACTCATTTTTGGGTATCTTCTTTTTACAAATAGGATTTATCTCCTCCCTACACATGTATTGATGCTATTGGCCCATAGGAACTTTAATTGGACCATAGTCTAAAGATTTCTGAAAATCTATACCCTTAGACTAAGGTTCTTTATACCTATTTCCAATTAATTCCAATTGCACATTGGAATATTCTTTTTGAATTTCTGTTTCAGGGGAATTCATCTTAATTATATGAGATATTTTTCTATCTAAAAATATTCAAAATCTGAATATTCTCTTTCTAGAATATTTTCTCTCTCTAGGTTAAAACACTTAGAAACAAGGTCTTTATATTTTTGAAGAGGGATTGATTACAGGGGAAGATACTAGACATCAAAAAGGGGTTGGGGGAGGAATCTTACATTCTACCCCACTTAAAAAACGCGAGATGTCCTCATCTCGCAACTTGGGATAATTTCGCAAGATGCACGAATATGAGACTTAGAGAAAAATTTTAATCAAGATTAACCACCAAGAAAAGTCTTAAAGAGGGCAAGATAAGAACAAGATTTAAACTTTATTCATTCTCGGAACTTATACAGTAAAGATAGAAGAACTCTTTACACTTCCATAAGCCCGTCCATCATATGGTCACAAAAGCAGTCCTCACAAGCTGCACAAGTATAGGGTAACTCATCTATGGGAATGATTCTGCTGGTTATTGCCGCACCTATCTCAGTGGTATGAGGTGATCCAACAAAAGGACCTCTGAGAGGCAAGCCAAAAACGGGGTAAAGGCATATCTTCTCATGAGGAAGAAAATACGCCAGTAAGAAGACCCGCTCAGAAAACCCAAGATGCCTTGATCTCATGACGCAGTAGTATCGGGGACCCAAACCCAAGGCTTCGATAACCATGGCCAAGCGGACATTGTTACGAAAGTGCTGCTGACCCCAGGGTGTTACCCTAGTTATGTTTTGATAGGTCCGCCATTTGGTCTGCGCTACAGAAGTTCCTAGGTGAGGAAAAAGTGAGCGCTCATACTGTTCTATAAAGTCTTTCTTCACAGACTCTCTTGCGTCTTGAAGGTGAGAAATCATCATGGATAAAACTAGTTCTTGTTGCCAAGCCATGAAGGAGATTAAGAAAGAAAGGAGATTGATGGGAGTAAGATTACTGTGAGCGACAAGTAAAAGTTACGACTTATATAGAGGAAGGAGCTAGCGTAACCTAGAAGCCATCGGTAACTTGCCACTGAAGTTTTTCCGTCTTTCCATGATTTGAGTTTGACACATTTTTCTATAGAAGGCATTAAGAATTTTGAGATGAGGAGATAAAAGAAACTTGTAGGCTAAGTCACCTACTTTCATTGAATTTAGATATAAGGATCACAATATCTGGGGGATAACTTCTTATACTCCCCAAGAGATAAAGAACTTCTTTTGGGCCGTACTCGAATGAAAACCAAAACCTTGGTATCCAAAACACCGATTTTCACTTCTGAACTCATTGTTTTGAATCCTTAAAATAGGCGTGACTCCTGAGAAGTATTCTAGGAAAAGGGTCTTCCTTTTTTTAAACAGAAACTTTCTTTTATTTTAGAGAGGGAATAATTATAAGATCAGAAAGGGAGATTCTTACTCCTGTATACCTCGAAGGCTGGGGAGGAATCTTACATCCTCCCCCACTTAAAAAGTGCGAGATGTCCTCATCTCGCAAGGTAGAGGACAACTCTTTTTCTTAAGATCCAATTTTATTCTGGGGTTCCTTATATTCTGGTCAACCCAACAGAATACTGGGATAAATATCCCTTATATAGAACTCATAATTAAATAACAATTCATTCAGATCTTATCATTCATATCTTTAACATGATAATGGTCCATTAGACCGAAAAATTTCCTTCTGAACATTCCTTCACGAGAATTTCAGTTAAGCTAGTCCTCAATTTGACATCCCTTAACTTGATCTACCGGTCAAGTATTAACAGTAGCAATCTAACAGCACAACCCACTAACCTCATAGTGATTGGCTGAATTCATTATCATCATTCTAGTTATGAATATCATCACAGGGACTCGTCCCATTCCCCCTCATTGAGGTTTCATTATATTTCAACTAATTTTTAGAAATCAACATTTTCCAATCAGCATTTTCAAGTTTGAATCCAAATCAATTCATCAATTCTCAAACAAAATTAAAATCATATCAATCACATTCGAAATCATCATCTAGATAGCATTAACGCTTAAAATTTCAAGTCTTAGATTTACTCGTATATACTGTCAGTAAAGAGCTGCAGTATACTCTCGGTATATACGGGTAGTCACGGCCCTTGGAATTATAAGGTAAATACCATCATGTCTAGGCCTCAAGCAAGTCAGGGTTCTATATAATTGCAAAACTTCCATTTGAAGACCCAATTACCAAATTACGACTTTCAGTTTGAATATCAAATTGTATGAATTATATCACACAATTATAACCTTTTTGTGTTTCTTGATAAATTTTTGACATATTTGTCTTCTCAGTTGATGTTTATTAACCAAATGCTCTGATACCAACTGTAAGATCCCTGTTCCCACCGAGCAACAGATTCGGGATATTAGCAGTGGAAGTAGCACTTCTCGCGCGGGACAGGGGTCCCACATTCGGGGCCTCACCACGGATATCCGGATAAGAGACTAATCCGTCGGTTGTTCCAAAACCGAACCCGGAAAAACTTCCTTTACCAGAAAGCACGGGTGATTCCACCAGGATATATGTTTTACTCTAACGTAGTCAAGATCATTTCTAATCGAGCTGATCCAATTACATCTATAAGATACTTGGTCAGATCAAGGAAGAAACTTGCACTTGGATCATTGGGATCAACGCTTTTTTCCCCATTCAAGAGGCACAGCCGTTGATTCCTATCCATAGAACAGTTACTGTCCGGGATTTGTTTTATCTATCGTAAAAACAAAAGTTTGAGTCTCGATTTACGGATCCATCAGTCTAGCCTAACCCCATCCAATCCCATGGGTTAGCCAACCGCCCAACCACTATAGTGATGGGATCCAATTAAGAATTTGGTTAGGTTTTGTCCCGGGTACCAAGGAAAAGAGTTCCAAGGCCCCCTAGCCGGATGTTCATGCAAAATAAAACTAGTCACACCACTCACACACCCAATATGAAATTGCCTTTTCACAGATTCAACCAGTTTAAAACAATCCTTTAATAAAACCATAGTATCACTGATCACCATCTTCCAATTTATCCAGTTGATTCTTAATTTTTCCATCATTTCTTCATCAGAGTATCTATGGCATCATTGGCAACTAGGACGCTCACCACCTGTCCACTCAGGGGCCGTTTCCTAATCCCTAGCCCATAATACTCGGCAATATAATCACTTATCAAGATGGACTCTCGTTGAAGATCAGCAAGATCAACCAACAGATCCATATAAAGGGCCATGGACTCATCCATTGAAGACCAGCAAGGTCAATCAACCAGATCCATGCCCGATTTCAGAAAACAATTCCAACTCTGTTCCAATATCTTCCTCGACGCACGCGTGGGTATCCTAGGCGACCCAGAGCCCGAGCACCGTATGGTCAGCACCCTCTAGGATCCTTCGCAGGTGACCTAGCGCTTCACTCATAGGCCGCTTCCTTGGCCCCTCATCCACCGTACCGGAAGCTCACCATTTTAATCGCACCGAGGCTGGTCAAGACCTTGGCCGACCTTGCTACGCGAGACGTCCTTCATTGACTCTCCGTCAGCAGTTGCAACATTATCAGTTAGGTCTCACGAACTTAATCACAAGATAGTCACAATGCTCTCCCAGCAATCTTGACATAAAACAGTCATTTACAAACAGCATTTACAAACAGTTTACAATACAGTTTCTATTTTTACTTTCATTTTTTCACATTATCTCTCATGAATCCACATTACTTATTCCATATTCCATTTATATGTATACTCATCCCATCACATCATTTTCCATCTCAACACTTCATATTCCTTCACATCACATATCGTATATTCACATCCATACATATATCCACATCCACATCCACATCCACATTCACATCCACACATCCACATCTACATCTACATCTACATTCACATCCACATCCACATCTACATCCATACATCTAATTTCACATCCACATCTACATGCACATTCATGCATCCACATCCATACATCCACATCTACATGCACATTCACATCCATACATCCACATCTATATGCGTACATTCTCATCTACATGCATACATCCACATCTCTATGCATACATCCACATCCACATCCACATTCACATTATCCTCATACATCTACATCTACATGCATACATCCACCTCCACATTCACATCCACATCTATACATCTACATCTACATGCATACATCCACCTCCACATCCACATCCACATCTACATCTACATGCATACATCCACCTCCACATCCACATCCACATCTATACATCTACATCTACATGCATACATCCACATCCACATCTATACATCTACATCTACATCATACATCTACATCTCCATTCACATCCACATCTATACATCTACATCTACATGCATCCATCCACATCTCTATTTACATCCTCATCTATACATCTACTTCTACATGCATACATCCACATCTCCATGCATACATCCACCTCCACATTCACACTCACATCCATACATCTACATCTACATGCAACATCCACATCTCCATGCATAATAAAATTCTTTTAATTAATCTAGGATGATAGTTCTTAGAATATGGTAGGAAGTCCTCTTTTTATGCTTTGAATGAATTTATTTTATGTGTAATTTCTATAAAAATTTTGCCATAGCTCCGCTACTATGACTGATAAATCTCAATTTTTTTTCTAAGGGATAAAGCTTATCATTAAGGATATAATTAGAATGGTCTCTAATTGGGTCATCAATCCATAAGGGATTGAATCATCAATGTGCATAAACTAAAAGTATAGAAAAAAGCCATTAATTTGGCCTCAAGCAGAGCTTAATCTTAGATTAAGGAAAAGCTTTATGAAAAGCTTCATTTGGATTGAGAATGGGTCATGAGTATGACCATTTCTTGAGTGAGAGAGAGAAATTACATAAAAACCATTAGAATTTAAACATAAATGGAAATTAACTTCAATAGCATTTATTAAATTATGTAACTCTTCACTACTATTCACCAATTAACTTCAATAGCATTTAAAAAAAACCATACCAATTAAGCTTCTCAAGCTTGAGAGGGGTTGAGAAGAGAGAATCATTGAGAAATTATAGAAAAGATCAAAATTCAATATACTTACCTTATGATTTGCTTGATTCTTTATTCACGGTAGAGGCCCCCAACCAATCAATTGGTTTAGTATGTTGATGGAGCCACCAATGGGGATTGAAGAAAGAGAGAAGTATCAAAAACTAGTGAATTATTAAAGAATTCACAGTTCTTGGCTTAGGTAGAGTAGAGTAACAATGCATAAGACACTCTATATTTTGGCTTAGGTGGAGTAGAGTAACAAGGCATAAGACACTATATATTTTGGCTTAGGTGGAGTAGAGTAACAAGGCATAAGACACTATATATTTTGGCTTAGGTGGAGTAGAGTAACAAGGCATAAGACACTATATATTTTGGCTTAGGTGGAGGAGAGTAACAAAGCATAAGACACTATATATTTTGGCTTAGGTGGAGTAGAGTAACAAAGCATAAGACACTATATTTTTTTCAACAAGGGGAGGCTTCTATTTATAGGAAAGTTTGAGCTCCTAACCAAACAAACTGATTCTAGAATTTTCCAAGTCAGTTTGGTCACTTTTTGACCATTTTTAGGTTAATTAAGCTAACTTTTTGGAACTAGACTTGAATGAGGAGAGAGAAGAGATGAAATATCTCAATTTTTATGAGTTTAAAACTCATTCAAGCATGTTACCTCCTTTAAAGAACTCCCCTTCCTTACATATGTGTTTTTTTACTAATAAACCTTGTACATTTTCAACTCTTCATCTTATGTGAGCATTTACTCCTTTTTGGATACCCAGAATATCTCATATTTTTAATATTGCTCATAGTTTTTTACTAATAAACCTTGTACATTTTCAACTCTTCATCTTATGTGAAATATGCACCTCCTTTAAAGAACTCCTCTTCCTTACATATGTGTCATAGTTTTTTTTTAAACTAATAAACCTTGTACATTTTCAACTCTTCACCTTATGTGAGCATTTACTCATTTTTGGATACCCAAAATATCTCATATTTTTAATATTGCTCATAGTTTTTTACTAATAAACCTTGTACATTTTCAACTCTTCACCTTATGTGAGCATTTACTCATTTTTGGGTATCTTCTTTTTACAAATAGGATTTATCTTCTCCCTACACATGTATTGATGCTATTGGCCCATAGGAACTTTAATTGGACCATAGTCTAAAGATTTCTGAAAATCTATACCCTTAGACTAAGGTTCTTTATACCTATTTCCAATTAATTCCAATTGCACATTGGAATATTCTTTTTGAATTTCTGTTTCAGGGGAATTCATCTTTATTATATGAGATATTTTTCTATCTAAAAATATTCAAAATCTGAATATTCTCTCTCTAGAATATTTTCTCTCTCTAGGTTAAAACAGTTAGAAACAAGGTCTTTATATTTCTGAAGAGGGATTGATTACAGGGGAAGATACTAGACATCAAAAAGGGGTTGGGGGAGGAATCTTACAAGTAGTTTGGGTGCAATTGTGTACAAAATCTTGGACTCCTACATCTCCAAAGTTGATTTAGCAAAGCGGTCCGATGTTTGATTTAAGGTAAATTCGATCCTTGTATTTTGTGGTGTGATTTTATGCTTGGCGACTTGAGGGCCTATTTTTGATTTGTTGCCTTTTCAATCCATGGTAAGAGGGTTGTATGGTGAGAGGGCTCCCGTAACCTTAAGACCATGTATATACCGACAACAAAATCAAGCTTATATTGTCTCTTTAAGTTCTTCTCCAAGTTTGGTGTGCATCTATTTGTGTTATGCTAGTCTCCTCCATACACAATATCATATGTTATGAGTGTTTGTTGAGGGTGTGTGTGCCTTTTGATTTATGTATATGGTTAGCTTGTATTGATTGGCTACAAGGAAAGATCTTTGGTGTCCTAGTTCACACACATAACTAGGTGGTGCCCCTTTTCTTGCTGAGTGTGTGGTTTTGGGGTTCTTATATTTGTGTTGCGTTGTGCCCCAAGCCCGTTGAGTTACACGGGAGCCTTGAGGAGTGCTTAGAGACCGCTCTTCTTGTTGCCCACCCCGGAGTGCCCCAGTATGTATGTATATATGTGTGTGTATGTATGTATGTATGTATGTATATATATATATACATATATGTATATACACATATATGCATATATACATATACATATATATATATATACATATATATATATATATATATATATATATATATATATATATATATGTATGTATGTATGTATTTATGTATGCATGTATGTATTTATGTATGCATGTATGTATGTATACGTATATATATATGTGCGCGTGCGTGTGTGTGTGTATATGTGTACACACACACACACACATACATATGTACACACACACATATATACATACATACATATACACACATATATAGACACATACACATACATACACACACATACACACACACCTACACACATACACAATACACATACATACATACATAAACACACACATACACACACATACACACACACATACATAGTCCTTGACACTCTCTCTTTATGTGTCCAAGGCTACTACAAGTGCCCATGAACTTGACTAAAGTTCTCACACATACATCTACCACATGGCCACCTACATCATCGGCGGTGGCTTAGAGGTGGTTTTACTCTATTGGAGCAGGTTACATTGGGTTGTGGGGTTTCTCTCTCTTTCTCTTTCAGAAAAGATATCTTGACTCCTCTTCCTTAGGAGTCTCCAACCATGAAGTTTGCCGAATGTCGATCCTTCTTCATTTGGTTTTTTCTGTAGCAATCTCTAGCCATATGTCATGGCTTCCCACAGTTGTGGCAAGGTAAGGTCCTTCCTCCTTCCCTACCTCTTCCTCGTCCTCGTCTTCATGAGAGTCCTTCTTGAGTGTAGAATGCTTCAATGCTCTCTCCTCTCCAGTTGTTGGGTCCAAGCCTTTCTTCTCTTTGACCTTCTTTTCTTGCTCTAGTAGAGCTCCTTCTATCTCATGCAGCTTCAATTCTTGTATATTTTTTAAGGTTGCAACAATGTTCCCATAATCTCCTTTGTCCACACTCTTCAGAAGCACTGCTAGTGTCTCATCATTCTCTACCTTCTTAGCAATGGTTGTCAGTTGTTGTTGCTTAATGCTTTTGTATTTGTTCAAGTGTGTGGTTAGAGGTTCACTTTCCTTCATATCAAGTTTGTAGAATTGCATTAGCATATTTATCTTTGATTTTTTTTCTTGAGTGCCAAATAATTTGTTAAGTTCATCCCATGCATCTTTAGCCCGTTGTATCCCTGCAATGTGGTGAATGATTTCATCTTTTGGAAATTTTTGGATAGTGGCCTAGAAGCTTGTACACATTTAATGTGGCAAGCCAACCGAGATGCCCCCAAAATAGGGAGAGAATTAAGTGTAATTAACTCGCATTATTAACAGTAATGCAAAAATGCAAAAAAAAAATCCAAAAATTTATATATTTGCCAAATTCTCCCCTAATTTCTGTTATTATCTCGATTTCTCCACATAAGGAGTCAAAATTGGAATAGACACTATGCTAGGAAACTGATTTTGTGGTCTATTTCACCCAATTATTTCAATTTAATGCTTAATTGATTGTTTTTGTATTTTGAAATTGAAGAAATGTAAAAAACCAAGAAACATAGAATTCACAAATTGGACTCGCAAATTATATGTGGGAGAATAATTAACCTAAATGCACTAATTGTTGCACTCACACAAAATGAAAAACAAGAAGAAATTGAGAAACATGTAGGAATTGTAGAAATTGAACAATATGCAGAAATTGCAGAAAGTGTAAATTTCAATTAAAATGCCAACAATGCCATAAAATGGACACAGTTTTAGCAATTCATTTATACCCTTCTTGAAAAAACAAAAAACAGAATTGTAACAAAATTCTTTCATGCGCACAGACATTCAAAATGCATTGTGGCTATGCAGTAATGCTATTCCCCAGCTCGGTGCCATTTATGGGAACCCCTTGCATCATAGAAAGAGTGCAAGAACTAGCCAAGGTGAAGGGGCTTTGCCTAACCGCACTTCGGACCATAAAACAACTCAAACTGAGAAGCTAATCAACCATAACCTAGCCCACAACTGCATAAGCAGGGTGTGTCACTCACCTTGTGAATGCTTGTGCTCGTATTCTCATAGGAGATGATGTTGTCGTGCAACCACACTCTAAATTCCACTCCAACGCCACCACCGCGCTGCAATGGAAGCTCGACCCTCCTTTCACTCACTCTCCCTCTCTCACATGCACTCACATACACAATAAGCACATAGTAGCTCTAATTAAAGTAGGCAAGGAAGAAAACACACACAAGAGAGCAAGAGAGTAGAGAAGAAAAGCACTCTATTAGTCACATATAAGAGAATGAATGGTGAGAATACAAAATGACCCTTATCTTGGCCCCCAGCCTTCACACCTTGTGTAGCAAGAGAGAAAGAGAGCAAGAGAGTAGAGAAGAAAAGCACTCTATTCGTCACATAAGAGAATGAATGGTGAGAATACAAACCCCAGCCTTCACACCTTGTGTAGCCATACTTCAAAAGTAGTTCCATGGCTATCTAGGGTTGCCTAGGCTTGTACAAACACTTAATCTAATAATACAATCTCCATAATAATTAATCCTGTGGCGCGCCTTAGACAAGCGGTGACCTCACACATAAAATATACAATGTTAGGATTCTTAATGTCAACGGCCAAATCAAGTGACGGTTGTTTATGGATGGCATTGATGCTAGAGAGGTGTTCAATGAGGGTTAACAGTATTGAACAATGTTCCTTTTATGAAAGTGGTAAGATTGCCACACATACACAATTTAGGGAATGTTATGGGCATCAAAGTAAATTTTTAGGAGTACACATTACAAAATATATATTGGTCGGATTTCAATGAAACAATTCCATTTGGAAATAACTCAATGCTGAAAGTATTATCATAGTAGATAATATGTGCAATCTATCTCTCTTGTCGGCTATCATCTCTCTCTCTCTCTCTCTCTCTCTCTCTCTCTCTTTGCACAAGATCTTCTCCTACATGTCATGGATATCTTCCACCAACCACAGAATGAGTTGTCATCTTGTGAATACCAACATGGTGTCATAGCCTTGATCCATGATTAGTTCCATTAAATACTTTTCTTATTAGTGAAAACCAATTTTTATAAAAAATTAAAACACCTCAACCATTTTTAAATCTAGAAGTAATGACTCAAGTAAATATTTTGCATGCATTGAGTGCTCATATTACTATCTAGGGACTTAAAATACCATCTCCATATATTTAGTAGTCCTAAGTAATATTTTTTATTTTTTTAATATAACCCATATAAGCTTCTTATACTTCACCTCAACTTTTGCAAAATCTATATATGAAATGAAATTCTCAATGTGAGAAAAAGATCAATGATTGCCAAAAGTATTCCCATAGAGCTAGATATATCACAAAACAAACTAAATGATTACCCCCAATGGTCATTTTAATATATACTTAAGCATTCAATTATCATGGGCCCCATTGAAACCAACCACATTGTCTATTTACAATTTTATTTCATTATGTGTGCCTTAGAAAGAATTGGCTAAATAACATTTTTTCTCTTAAGATCAATGACTACAAGGCTCAATGCAATATAGAATAGCTATTGGTATTGTTGTCAGCAGCATTGATCTTGTATTTTGCTTTGAAACGTAAAAGATTGGCATGAGCTCCATGGGTGAGGGAGATGAAGAATCCTACTCACGTCCTAGTTGCAACATTGTTTTACAACTAAGATGTAGATGGGTAAAGATGTCTGGAAAGCATAGTAAAATAAATAATAGATTTGACAATTTAAAAAAATATAACTTTGAGCGTACCTTGCAGAGAACTTGTTGATGATTTTGCTCCCTCTAGAACACAAAGTAGGTTATTCCTTGAGCATCCTTTATCTTCTTGTATCATGTGTTTAGTTAATTTTTTAACTAGGACAAATGTGTAGTTCTCCTAATCGTCACCTCCTTTGCTTGCAACCAAAGCTATGGGAGGCTCCATAATAGTTGAGAACAAGAGGCCACATCCTCTCGTGTTGTGACACACTTGGCTAAAAAAAGCTTGGATAGTGTAGGGAGAAGGCAATAAGATAAAATAAATTTCTACTCAAGTAGAGGCCATGTTACCTTGGTCCTCAAAGTGAATCAAGTGATCCCTTTGATGAGAATAATAACGGCGTCCATTTGCTATGAACAAACAACCTTATGTGAGTGTGGCCATGTCTCCTCCAGGATCTAACTCTTTGGGCTATGGTTCTATGGATCTGACATTCATGAGTCACACCTCCAACTCTAAGCTAAACTAAAAAAAGAAACAAGACAAAATCATGAAACGACAACACTTAGTAAATACAATCCCAAGCATGAAACGACGGCACTCATTAAATGCAATCCCAGGCATGAAAAGCTTTCCTTGTGCCAATTGGCCATAAAGATCCTCGCAAATTCACCAATAATAGAAGTATTAACCCATGCATGCATTACTTCTATCAAGGTCATTCCAAAAATTACATCTCATCATCATTACAAACAATCATATGTAATAGATAGAATCCTTAGGAAAACAAGTTGCTACATATAGGTGCAATGAAAATAGCTTCCTGCTACTTTCAATAAGGAAAACATTATCCGAAAGGAGTCTATCAAATTCACCATGAACCCATGAAAGTATTACTTCTATCAAGGTCATTTAAAAAATTAGATCTCATAAACATTACAAACAATCATATCTAATAGATGGAATCCTTAGGAAAACAAGTTAGCAACATAAAGTTACAATAAAAATAGCATGCCGACACTTTTAAAAAGCCACAATTTTATCAAAAATCATGTGAGAAGACCCATATCATCAAGGTATTAAAAAAACAAAAATGAGATCATAATATATCAAAACACCCAACATCATTTAGATCCTCAACGCTCTTAGATATTGACCAACGAGAAGGTGATTCACCCATAGTGATCCAAGGTTTTTTTTAAAGCCATCACCTAATTAATGAATTTGATTTTTCACCCATTGTAAGCCCCTATTAGGCCCATTAGAAATCCAAGATGAAGGTTTAATTTTAAAAAATCCATTGAAGTAAAAGAGAATCTTCAAAGTAAAATGTTTGGCAGGGTGTCTCTCTCTACGATGACCATGAGTGTGCAGGAGAAAAGGGGACGGCGAGACTGGCGAGGACAATGGGACACAATGTTGCAGAAAGCTATGAGAACATAACCCACCAGCAAAGTATGTTGAAGGTGGACACTAGAAATATGGGCGGATGCATGGGGGGTGGCCCTGGATTATGTTAAATTTTGGGGTGCCATGATACGTGGGACCCCGCGGGCCCCAGCATGGGCAGTCACCTAGCCAGTGAGACTGCCTTGGTCTAGACTGTGGTGCAAAAGAGGTATAGACACATGTCCAGGCATAGACACACGTCCGTGCATTTGCTGGGATTCGAACCCAGGTCCTTGCCAAGAGAGGCGAAGCATCTAGAGAGAGAGAGAGAGAGAGAGAGAGAGAGAGAGAGAGAGAGAGAGAGAGAGAGAGAGAGAGAGAGAGAGAAGCACACTAAACCTTAAGTTCTATTACATATGTTGTCAACCATACTATGAAGGGCTTCTAATATAGAGAGCTATTAACCCAATCTCAAGTTTACACATCATCATGCAATGTTGCAATTCCTTTTCCACATTCTTTTGTGTGGCTCTCACCATTCACCCACAATATAATGTGGCATTCTTATCTTTCCAAAATATTTTACACCTCTAGGGTGTGTTCACACACTCAACCAAATAGCTCAAGCTTTAGTTTAAATTGCACATTTCAACACAAAAGTATATAAATACAATAATATCTGAGTACAACAAAATATAAGTACAAAATAATATGATTATAATCATCTACAATTATCTGGCCCTCATGTGACGTTTCAATGGAACATCTAATGCTGATCTTGCCCGCTCACCTATACGATCGAGCAAGGGAGTGGGTCTATAAAATGTGTAGTCCACCAACAACTCCTCGTGATCTTGTAAACTTATAGTAGTAATATATGACTACTATACGTTGAAAGATGTAATCGTGGTGTTGTGTGTATGTGGAAAAGCACCCTAGAGGTGCAAGATATTGTGGTGAGATAGGAATTCCACATGTAATATTGTATGGTGTGTGAGTGTTGACCAAAAGAGTGGAAAAGGGAGTTGCCACATGGATGATGACATGTAAAGTGGGATAAGGCTAGAAAGCCTATATCATTGTTTGGTTCATTGTGAAAAGGAATAGAAGAGATCAAGTGTTGAGTGTGCAACCTCTCTCTCTCTCTCTCTCTCATGGAGTTTTTAGTGTGGTATAATCCACCTTAATTATGTTGCTTAATCTATGTCCTTCACCATAATCAATCCCATTTTTAGATTGTTAACATGGTATCAGAGCTTGGGTGGGCTCTTGGTCATGGTGATTATTATGTATATTAGCTTGCTTATGTGTTCATTTGATTAAGCATTATTTTCAATTTATTATGAAAAAAAATATTATCTTTTGGATTTGCATTTGTGAGGATTTGAGAGAGATTTGGAGATGCCATTCTCAAGGTTGAGAGGAGATTTGCAACAAGGAGGTTGCATAGAAGCTGCCCAAGAGAGTTGCAAATGGGAGTTTTGCAACATGCAGAGCTTGCTCAACATCAAGGAAGCTGAAAATGGGAGATTTCAGCATTATGAAGGCTATGGAGTCTTCATTATCGTCAAGGAGAAGCTGCCAAGAGAAGATATGCTGCTGATTATGCCTCAAGAAGGTTGGTTTTATGAAGTTTTGCCTCAAAGTTTTGGTTTTGAGCATGGAAAAATGCTCAATGTATAAGGGTTGCTTGATGGGATGGAAGAATCCCAAGGTTTTTGAGTGGAGGAGGTGCATGCTTGTCAAGTGATGGCAAGCTGTGATGGGCTGATTTGTAGCTCATAATGGAGCATGCTTGAAGGGCATTTCTCATGGAGTTTGCTCATGAAAGATGAGCTGGTTGTGGATGCTATTGGAGCATTCATTTTCTGGTTATGCACCTATGGTTGCATTTGAGAAACTTGTGAAGAGGAAACCTTGAAGATGTTGGCATGCATATGGAAGAGCATGCTATATATATGGAGTTCATATTGGAGCTCATGAAAGGCCATGTTGATGGCTATGGGAGAAACCTCAATAAGAGAGGTTTAGAAGAGGCAAAGTATCTCTAGCTCGTCAATCAAAGGCTCCAAATAAACATCAGGATTTTTGACTTTATGTTTCCCTGGGGAATTAGAAGGGATAGCATAACATGTCCTTTCTTAATCGCCATAGAGGGTGGAAGATTATAATTCACCAATATCACTGGCCATACACTGTAAGAGGTGCTTTTGAGACCAAATGGGCTCACACCGTCCATACCCAATCCAAGTCTCAAGCTCCTAGGTTCTTCCTTGAAGCTTGGCCATGTGTCTTCAATATGCTTCCACACAAGAGTGTCTGCGGGAGTTCTCCACTTGCCATTGGTTGATCGATGGGAGGAATGCCATGACATGACCTCTGCAATGGATTTGCACTTGAACATATGTTGGATGCGAGGGATTATGGGAAAATGTCGCAGAACCTTACGAGGCACATCCACAGTTTTGAGATCTGCTCTATATCTTGCCTCTCCACAAGTAGGACACTCTCTTGCATCCTTATGTAGTCCACGAAACAAAACTCAATCGTTGACGCATGCATGGATGCGCTTGTAATCTAATTCTCCAAGAGAGGTCACATGTTGCCTTTTGCAATATCTCTTGAGGGCGGTAATTTATTCTCACTTGGAAGCATTTTACACAATAGCCACATGAAGACCATAAATGAGGAAAAGCATTTGTGTAATCGGCCCACTAGCATAGTTCACCATGTTTGTAAAATAGACTTTAAAGCTTACTTGAGTAATGCATTCAAACTTGCATTGCTCCATCCATAGATGGTTTGCAAGTTTAGTAACTCAAGGGAGACACATAGAACAGAGAATGTGCACCCCTCAAACAGTGGAGTCGATGCTGTGGTAAAAAGATCGTTCTGCTCCATGCTATCATCCCTCCCTTTGAATTGATGGACATATAAATCCCGCACCATATCATCAAACACCACCTCCTCCATGGCTTCACGAGGTAATGGTGGAGGGCTACTATCACCATCACTCCATGCATCCGTAACGATCCCTCTTGAAGATCCCACCTCATATCGCCGACGCTTTGCCTCCTCACGACGAGCATAAGGCAACATATGCGGGTGTGGCACTGCATCCTGTATCAAATTAAAACGGGATCATAACTCAAACATATGAACACCCATAGGTATCTCAATCAACCTTAACTCTTTAACACTTACCATGTTTACGGTCGCATCCCATTCTCCATACTTTGAGATATGATTGGCTGTAATCCTGCGTGCAGGATACATGTTTCCTCGACATCGATCACACATACATTTGATTTTTTGCTCCAACCACATTTCCGGATGGTGGATACGAAGGGATTCATCCTCCACTGGAGCTACTTGTTGAAGATGAAAACATCCTACAAATAAAGAACCCAAAAAAAATTGCTCTTATGTCTAATATTTAATCTAAAAACTCTGTGTGGCACGTCTATTTGCGCGTCTAAAACCACGTCTGTTCTGTGTGGTACGCGGTTTTAAACGCTGTTTTAGACGTGCAAATAGACGCCATTTTAGACGCTCCTGTAGATGCGATTTTCAATTTCAAACCTACTTTTAGCGCGCTTGCTTTTCTTCACATACTTTAAACAAATGCTTTGCTATGAACAGATTCACAGCCTAGCATCCACACATTTCTTCAAGCACCCACAATTATCTCCATGTTTACACAATCATCTCCAAGCACCCAAGAGAAGAGGGTGAACAAGGAAGAGAAGAAAGAGAAGCAAAGGGTGAACAAGGAAGAGAAGAAAGAGAAACAGCTTTGAAGAAGGACAAGAAGCTTCCATACCTCTATCCAAGGTAAGTCTCTTTAGGGTTGATCTTCTTTGAAAGTTGCTCTCGTTTGATTCGTCCTTTGCTCTCTTTGAAACGACTGTTTTTGTACAACAACTGTGTTTTTGTGTCGGGCACGTCGGGCGCAACGCATGTCCTTTTCGTTCTTTTGAATAGTATGTCTGTCAGAACGCGTGTATAGACGCATCTGAGGAAGCGTCTAAAATTGCATCTATAGACGCGTCTACTCTGTGCTAGAAACAGGTAGCCGCATCTATAGACGTACTGTTAAACGCGCAGATAGACGCTGTGTTTTTTTCTCTCTTTTTTCCCCCCTCTCACCTCCTCTCTTTTTCTCTTTTTTTCTCCTCTCTTTTCCTTCTTTTCCTCTCCTTTCTCCTCTCTTTTCCTTCTTTTCCTTCTTTTTTTCTCCTCTCTTTTCCTTCTTTTCCTTCTTTTCCTCTCCTTTCTCCTCTCTTTTCCTTCTTTTCCCCCTCTTTTTTTCTCTATTCTCCTCTCTTTTTCTCTCTTTTATCCCCTCTTTTCCTCTCTTTTATCCCCGCTGTGCATGCCTTTTCTACTCTCTTTCCTTCTCTCTTTTTCTCTCTTTTTCTCTTCTTTTTCTCAATTTAGTTCATCAGTAATCTTCTTTTTTTCTTTTTTCTAGTTCATCATGTGGCCAGGAAGCGCTTCCGGCTCACCTGATCCTCGGGAATCCATCTTTCGGGACTTGTATAACCTTTTGGGGCACCCTCCCAGTCCTACGGAGTTATACGGCTACATGACAGGTACTCTAAACACCCCCCAGGAGTCGGCACTACAGACTCCAAACCACCCCAACCCCACACCTTTTGAGATTACCCCAGTGGAGTCAACAGAGCGCAGCCGGCTACATAGCCGAGACCCTTCCCCCATGCCATCCTATGTCCCTTCCCCCATGCCATCAGGAGGCCCTTCTGCCTCGCAGAGCCGTCGGCGTACTCCCGTGCCCTTGAGACTTGGTTCTCCAGTAGCTACAGGTGGCCAGCGTAGTAGCTCAACACGACACAGTAGTAGGCGTAGTAGCAGCGAGAGCGGAGGGGGATGCATGGCACAGTGCTTTGGGGGGGGAGTGGTGGGGGCGAGAATGATCAGATGATCAAGACGTGCCTCCTGGTGATGGTACGATCTACTATGACATCACTCAGACAGGAGGCATCTTGATGGATGCATGGGGGAAGGACATCATGGCCTTCATGCGCTCTGTAATTGCTAACAATTACAGAGATTGCTTTATTCACTACAAAGGTTAAAATTTACAGTAGCATTAAAATTTCGTTGCTACTAGGCAATATTTAAAGTAGCATTAAAATTTAGCTGCGAAGCAATGACCTAGAAACTGAGACTCCCACCTAAATTTCCCGCACACGATTGCTTTCTCTATACCTACCTCTCTTTGTTGCACATGCTAGGATGACGGATTCAGCAGAAGCAGCAGTTCCTCCCACCCAAGTCCTTTCACCTCTCCCTCTCTAAGGTAAGTGCCTCTCCCCTTTCTTCTTTTCTCCCAAACTTTCATGGAAAGCTTCATTCCTTTCTTGTTTTCTAAGCTTTCATGGAAGGCTTCAACTATGCTCCCTTTGTGAGATTTTCTTTCCCTTCCCCTCTCTTTTCTTTCCTTTCTTCCTTCTTTTTACCTTGCCCTGACCCTAGCTTTCACATAAAAGTTCTAATAAAGAGCTTTGATGGAGATATCTATTATGCTTTCAATGTAAAAGCTAGGGTTATGGCAATATAAACCACAAGCTTTCAATAATTTATGTATTAGAATTAGGTTAAATAAACTCACCTTGTTTTTCTCCTCTTCTCCTTCTCCACTTTAACTTCTCCTCTTGCTTTTACTAATATGCTCTTGCTTTTGCTTTTTAGAATATAGGGCATTTAGGGTTTTGTGATTTTTTGGCTCTCTATGCATGTTGAGAGCTCTCTATGTATGCATAGATCTCCTAATGCATGCATAGAGATTTTAGGGTTTTGTATTACTTGTGTATTATTTCTTATTCTTATGTTTAATTTACTAATTACTTTGTTTAATATTTTGTTTTGTAGGTCTTTCACCAATCCTCTCCTTCAGCTTTGCAAAAAAGAGGTAGTCCCTCTTTCGATTTTTCTTGTTTATGCTTTTTTCTACGTATTATTGCACCCTTGGGTGCCAGGTTTAGGGTTAGTTTAGGGTTCTTGCAAGCTTATACATAGGATTATTGCAAGATCTATGCATAAAATCTATCTATAAGCTTGCAATCTCTATGCATAGCCTTCTTGCAAGCTTTATGCATAAGCTCAATGCATAGGCTTGTATGCATAGAGCTTGCGAGCTTATAAAATCTCTATGCATAAGCTCTATGCATAGGCTTTATCCATAGAGCTTGCGAGCTTATAAAATCTCTATGCATAGGTTTCTTGAAAGCTTGCATGGAGATTATGCATAGAGCTTGCATAGCCTTCTTGCAAGATCTTTGCATAGCCTTCTTGTTGAAAGCTCTATGCATAGCCTTCTTGTAAGCTTAATGCATAAGCTCTATGTATAGGCTTTATACATAGAGATTGTAAGATTATGAAAGCTCTATACATAGGGCTTGTAAGCTTATGCAAGATCTATACATAGAGTTTATGCATAGAGCTATATGAATCTAGCTGAATGCATGAATTAAGATCTATGCATAAAGCTTAATACATAATGTTTTATGTATAAATCTAATGGATGAGCTTTATGCATAAGGCTTCGTGCGTTATGTTTTTATGCATAAAGCTTTTTTTGATGTAGAGTGCCTTACATGGATACAAAGCATAAGCTTTTTGAATGTTTATACTCTCTTATACATATAACATATATTTCTTATGCTCTGTTTTTCTATGCATAAGGTATTCTCTCTATTCATAGAGTTTTTATATGTATAGACATAGTGTGTTACTAATCACTTTTTTTCATGTTATGTTTTGTAGGTCTTAGATTGTTATCCCCTCCTTCAACTTGACATTACCAAGGTAAGATCTCTTATTCATGTAAGACAAGATCATGTTTATTACACCCTTGGGTGATGGGTTTAAGGGTTAGCATAGTGCATAAGGCTTATAGCATAGAGCTTATGCATAAGGCTTATGCATAGAGCTTATACATAAGTCTTGCAAGCTTATACTTAAGGCTTGCAAGCCTTATTATGCATAAGATTGCATAAACCTTATTCATAAAGCTTGCATAAGACTTATGTATAGAGCATTACACATAAGCTTATGTATAGATCATTATGCATAGGCTTTATGCATAAGGCTCTATGCGTTCAGCTTTAGGTGTAGGCTTCTATGCATAGAGCTCAATGTGTAGGCTCTATTTGCAGAATCTATGCATAGACATTTATGCATAAGGCCTTTAAAAATAGCTATTTATGAATAGAGCTATGCATAAGGCCTCTATGAATAACTATTTATGCATAAGGCCTATCCATAGAGCTTATGAATGAATGTGTTACTAATCATAGTTTGAGGGTATTTTGGGCCATTTAGAATGTTGGTTAAGTCAGGTTAGGAGTCATTATTCCGCAAGTAGGTGGCTATAGTGGAGGAGTAGCCCTCGATCTTTGCACTATCCTTCTCTTGTAAAAGAGAAGTTGCCTTTGGATTTAATAGTTGAGAGCATGTGGAAAGTTATGAGAAGCTACGATCCAAAAGGGACACTATCCACCCTGCTTGTCCAAGTAGTATTCTAGAAGGACTTAATAAAGTTCTAATATCACATGAGAAGTATAAGAGTTCTAATGCGTTCTTGTGTTATTTAAGCTTAGAGCATTTTTTATGTTATTTAAGCTTTAAGCATTCTTGTGTTAGCGTGGTGAAAAAAGGTCTATCTCTTATCTACATAGAGTGACTCGAATATCCTGAGCATCATTCCATCTCTTGAGGTAAGATCTCTTTTTATTTTAATTGCTTATGCAAGTTTTTCCTTTATTTCACCCTTGGGTACCGGGTTTAGGTTTACCTCTATGCATAGGCTCCTGTAAGCTCTATGCAATAAGCCTATGCATAGAGCTTTCATAAGCCTACAAGCTTTATACATAGGCTCTATGCATAGATCTACTTTAAAAATTATTATTTGTCATACAAACTTGATGTTATGCATTGATTTGATGTACAACATCAAGTTACATAGGAATAAAGGCTACTTGGGGCTCATCCAACTACAATGTAGCTCCTCTGAATTGTTGGGAATCCCTGGCGCCATAAAAAGAATGTAGGGTCAAATAGAATTGAGTGTTGAGTGTACATTCTCTCTCTCTCTCTTATGGAGTTCTTAGTGTGGGTTAATCCACCTTAATTATGTTGCTTAATCTATGTCTATCACCATGATCAATCCCATTTTAGGATTGTTTACATGGTATCATAGCTTGGATGGGCTCTTGGTTATGGTGAATATTTATGTATAGTTTTTCTTGGTTATGAGTTCTTTGATTAAGCATTATTTTTGGTTTTTATGAAAAACAAATTATGCACACTCATATTATCATTTGGATTTGCATTTGTGAGGATTTGAGAGAGATTTAGATCTTCCATTCGCAAGTTTGAAAGGAGATTTGCAACAAGGAGGTTGCATAGAAGCTGCCCAAGAGAGTTGCAAATGGGAGTTTTGCAACATGGAGAGCCTGCTCATCATCATGGAAGCTGAAAATAGAGTTTTGAGCAAGTATGAAGGCTATGGAGTCTTCGGTGTTAACAAGAAATCTACCAAGGAGATTTGAGAAGGTATTTTTGGTGATTTTGCCTCTAATTTGGTATTTGAGCATGGAAGAATGTTTATATTTGAGAAGGGTTGCTATGTGTAGGACTTGTGAATCCCATGGCTCTTTATATATGTTTTTCTCTGCATTTCTTTCAATCTGTAAATATCTCTGGTAGTCAAAGTAAAAACATTAAGTGTTGATTACCCAGCAACACTTTTGGTGATCTTGTTGTTCATGGCGTCTATGCTCTCTCAAGTGAACCAGACAATGATATAGGCTTTCTAGCCTTTTCCCACTTTACATGTCATCATCCATGTCGCACTCCCTTTTCCACTCTTTTGGTCAACACTCACACACCATTCAATATTATATGTGGCATTCCTATACTGCCACAATATCTTGCACCTCTAGGGTGCTTTCCCATATACACACAACACCGCGATTACATCTCTCAACAGGTCTCCTAGAGTGAGGTCTTCAGTTAAGTTAATTTTTTATTGAACAAGAGAGAGGGTTAGTGTAGATAAAAACAATGTTAGAGTCTAAGGAGGGGCCCGAGGAGTTAGCGGCAACGAACCTATGTACGAGGCGCATTTGATAAGTTGGCGTAATTCATCTGGTTGATTGGTTCTTTGAGATATTTGTTGAAGGGTGAGCTAGCATTGTAGATCCTATATTCTAAAGTCTTTGGTGGTGTAGTGTGGAGATGGCTACATCCTGCACATCTCGAGCAGTGGCCTGCTGTACATATCTTCTTCCAGCTTCGTCCATTGCAATCGTGGAAGCTATGTCTTGAACATTAGCCTTTTCAATTAGCCTCTACCAATCCTCTCCCAAGATTTGGATGCTAGTCAACTACTGGTGTACATGCTCAAGCACCTGTTGATGGCTTGCCAGCATATGAATTATCTCCAACGACTTTGCAGTGCACCTCATTGAGGGCCTTTAGTTTCTCAACATGGGCTTTGCTAAATTGTTCTCTTTCTATTTAAAGGCTTACCATTCTCTGTTCTTCTAGCAATGGCTTTAGTGAGTGTGTTGATATGCCCTGTATATCCATCTTCCTATGCTTGGAACGTGGCAGGTGCTTCCTCTAGCTGTTGCATATATTGCTCTTCTTTCTCCTTGGTATATGCCACTTCCTTTTTCAATTGTACCTTGGCTAGTTCTAATATTGTCTTGAGTTTGTCATTCTCTTTGGTGGTATGGACTATGGTTTTGCTGATTAGTTTGTTCTGTCCCTCTAAGGTCTGAACCCTTGCCTCCTGTTCCTCAGCTGCTTTTAAACTCTTTAGTATCAGTTCCCTATGTGTGGCATCTGCCGCGCGATGGCTATTTTCTCCTTAAGTGCTTTCACCTGGTCACTGGACTCTTAGACTTGTTTCCATAGTGCGACATTCCTATCATGGAGCATGTGAATAGTAAGCAAGTGATGTCTCCATACCCTTTGCTTTTGCGTCTAAATATCTGTATGTGTGGAGGTTGAGCCTTATATTTTGTGCACCAACAGCGTGTCGAGGCCTTCCATGGTCTCTTTGAGGAAGCGATTAGCATCGAGATTATGCAAGAAGGATCCTTCTTCTATTGTGACCTTAGCTTCCATACACCTTCGCTTACTGGGACTTGGGCTCCCGTCAGTTCTCTTCCTCTTCTCAGCTTCTTGAGCTTCTCAAGTTTTGGTTGTGCTAAGGTGGTCTCTTCATTCCTTTTTCCCTCATCCATTTGTGGGGCAATTGTTGTACTGTTGGAGCCTGTGTTGCACCAATCTATGCAGAGGTGGGATTACAGAGTTGTGGAGTGGTGAAAGGTTTGTGAATACCATGAGCAGGGTTGGAAGGTGGTGTGTGCTTTCTTGCTTACGAACGGAACTTGTTGTCAAGCTGATATTCTATTTTTCTTTTGCTTCCTATTGTTTGAGTACTTGTTGAAAGGACATGATGTCTTGGGCTACCTCTTCTTCCATACACTACGTTTCTGATTCTAATTGTAGGAGGCTTCCCCACATCTTTTTGCCTTTATTTGACTTTTTACCCTTCATCTCTTGAATTAGCTTCTTCGTCTCCTTTAGGACTGATTATCCCTATTGTAGCTCTTCTCTGAAATCAGGGTAGAGGGCTCCATGGATCCTTCGACCTAAGCTACCCCTACCTCTTGATTGCCAAAGATTCACTACATGGCTAAGTACTTTGGTTAGGAGATATGGATTACACATCTTGGATTGGTGTGAATTGAGGTAACTCTCCATTTTGCGGTGGATATGTCAAGCCTAGGTCTTTTAATTTTCCTCATGGACTTTTGCTATACGGTTTGAGAGAGGGACCCTGTTATATTTTTCCATTGGCTTTACTTGCATGAGCATTGACATTGCTCAGTAATATTTCTCATCTACTTCATCCCTTATATTCTCGTATTTAACTCCATTCAAGTTAAAGGAAACCCTCTTTAGCATGTCCTCCATGGGAATCTGATCGATTGTATGGAGATGGGTCGATATGGGGGGAGGTAATTGAAAAGATTTCCATATCATTTCCTCTGTGAGGACTTGCTCAGTGAAGCCATCCTCCTTTGTAACTGTACCCCTCTTGGTGTTTCTATCATAAGTCTTCAAAAATTTTTCACATAGTGTTGGGTGGATGGTGTGGGGGAGGACCTCTACCATTCTCCCTAGTCCTACCTTCTCCATCTTGTTCTTGACATCTGTATCTTTTTTCTTTGGCAAAAGAAGCACTAGGTCTCCCAAGTCATAACCCCAATGGGGGGATCTTCATGCCCACATTCTTTCCATGGTATTAAAGTACTGGTTCATGTCAAGAGATCAAGAGGTAGGCAAAGAAAGTAATGCTTCGTATCTTTCCATTTGATTTGGACGAAAAGCTATGTAGGTAGCTGTTAGGAAAGATCAGCGTTAAGCAAGCACAACAATAAGGTGTATGTCACATCTTGAGGCATCCTTCATGATCAAGAAAGAAATTGCATTATATTATGTAGGAAAAATTGAATTTGTTGCCAGTAACTCCTCCGGCCCCTCCTTAGACTCTAATATTGTTTTTATCTACTGTAACATACCTCTGAGATTAACCAAGTTATGATTAAAGATAATGCTAAGTTTTGGATGCTATAGATTTTAGTAATGAGTTCCAGCAGGTTTTTAGTGGTTTTTCAACAGTAAAGACTCTAAGTGTTAAAATTAAGTGAAAATTCAAGATTGAGTTTTCAATTATTCAGTATACTCAAAGGAAGCCTTTAAGTATGTAGATGGACATGCGAATCGAAATTTGATAAAAAATAAAACGCGACCTATTTTTGGAGTCGACTTTCACAATCAGCTGATTTTGGCGATTCCGCACACGTATATTCTCGTAATGTTAACTACCCACATGACTAGTATCTGATAATGCAGATTTGAGAGGCTTGCCAAATCTACAAGCGGCTCTTCCATAACTTCTGGAGAGTAGACATGGATTCCAATCGATCAAGACATTAGCAAATATATCAGGGAAGTACACAAACACTCTTTCTATTATTTTTCTTCAAATTCTTTTGAGATTAAATAAATTTATTGATAAGCATGTATATGGGAGAATTTGAGTCGATGTATGGCATGCTTAACCATAGCAACTATGGGAAAACATGTGAGAAGAGGAGGGGGGGCGCAAAGAACTATTATTGATTGCCTTAGTCCGACCCATAGAATAAACACTTTTGGAGTTAAAGAATTAGAAGATAGAATATTTGACTAATTTTGTGACTAGATTTTAGGTATAACCTTCATTAGGGACTGTTTTGCGAAGCATTTATCTTTTCATGTGTTTAGAATCAGAGATTTACATAAACACAAAAGTTCTAGATGATAGAAAACTCTACAAGAGTGTATGAGATGCTAGAAAGGTAAATCCCTTTCGTTTTTGAGTTATTTGACTGCAAAGTGGGGCACTTGGCAGTTTTTGATAGTTTTATGCTAAAAACATAACTTTGGCCATTTTGAATGCTCTCAAAGAGACCTTAGAACTCATTTTTAGAGAACCATCCCTCATTGATACATGCTTTATAGAGCATTAGAAGTGCTAAAACTTGAAGTTTTGACTTTTCTCTAATTCTAAATAGATTGAAAGATATTACTTTCCCAAAGAGACTAGTTATTAGGCTTTGCCTTAGAAGTTGCTATCAAGATTGAATATCTTATCTATATAGACCAGATGGACTAACGCATAAGCATAATTGAGAATTAGCTATAGTGACTAGAGATGACCTTGCTGGTTAGAACATGATAATTGATTATGTTAAAAACAAGGATTTCCATGTTACTTAAAGATAAAGAGCAGTTAAAAGCTTGTTTTATACTTGAAATTGATTCTGATTGATTTGAATATGCATGCCTTGAAAGATTATGGACTAGAGATGAGTGTGAGATGATATGTATGAGTTATGATTGCTTTGTTTTGAGATGAATGATTGATATGCACACGTATGACTGATTGATATGCATGTGTATGATGAGACTCGACATGAGATTTTGAGATTCGAGCCGACCATCCCCCTTAGACAGGGAACGCCAGATAGAGAACGAGATTTATGCCCTTTGGGAGCCATGTGGTAGAACCCAGAGAGGATGAGATTCAAAAAGAGGCATACTCAAGATAGCCGCGATGTCCACCCAGTGTGGAGGTTGGGTGGACGAGGATCGGAGAAAGCACTAGATTGGTTGGATTTTGGTCATTATGACTAACCATGGTATTGAGCATGGTGATCATAATAGAATCTTGAGATAGACACATACATTATGATTGATTGAGATGCTATGATGTAATTGATAGAGATTTATAACATATGAATGTTTGTTTGAGATTACATGATTCTTTGCTTATGTGATAAGGATCTTAGATATGGCATGCATGCTTGTTTGCTATTTGAGAAGGTTGATTGGACTCTATTGCTATGTAGAAATAGCAAGATTAAGTTAATTTAATATTTTCTTAGATTAAGTTACATGATTAAGATATGGTTAGATTCAAGATCGTCACATCTACACTAACCCTCTCTCTTCTTCAAAGAAAATTTAACTTAACTACTGAAGACCTCAGTCTAGGAGACCTATTGAGAGATGTAATCGCGGTGCTGTGTGTATATGGGAAAGCACCCTAGAGGTGCAAGATAGTGTGGCAAGATAGGAATGCCACATATAATATTGATTGGTGTGTGAGTGTTGACCAAAGGAGTGGAAAAGGAAGTGCCACATGGATGATAACATGTAAAGTGGGATAAGGCTAGAAAGCCTATATCATTGTATGGTTCACTTGAGAGAGCAAATAGAATTGAGTGTTGAGTGTCCATTCTCTCCCTCTCTCTTATGTTCTTAGTGTGGTTTAATCCACCTTAATTATGTTGCTCAATTTATGTCTATTACCATGATCAATCCCATTTTAGAGTTGTTTACATGGTATCAGAGCTTGGGTGGGCTCTTGATCATGGTGAATATTTATGTATAGTTTTTCTTGGTTATGATTTCTTTGATTAAGCATTATTTTTCATTATTATGAAAAAAACATTTATGCACACTCATATTATCATTTGGATTTGCATTTGTGAGGATTTGAGAGAGATTTGGGGTTGCTATTCTCAAGTTTGAGAGGAGATTTGCAACAAGGAGGTTGCATAGAAGTTGCCCAAGAGAGTTGCAAATGGGAGTTTTGCAACAAGGAGAGCCTGCTCATCATCATGGAAGCTAAAAATGGAGTTTTTAGCAAGTATGACAGCTATGGAGTCTTCGGTGTCAAGAAGAAAGCTGCCAAGGAGATTTGAGAAGCTATTTTTGGTGATTTTACCTCTAATTTGGTATTTAAACATGGAAGAATGTTCATATTTGAGAAGGGTTGCTATGTGTAGGATTTGTGAATCCCATGGCTCTTGCATTTTGTGCAAGGAGTGTATTGAAGATGCATGCTTGTTTGTGTCAATGGCAAGTGGGGCTGGTTGAAGCTCAATTTGGAGCATGTTAGAAGGTCATGGCTCACAGGATTGCTCATGGAAGAAGGGCAATAGAGGTAAAAGCAAGTTGGCTTTCACAAGATTATACACCTCGGGTTTCTTGCAGGAAATCCATGAAGAAGAAGCAACCTTGAAGATGGTGTATGCAAGAGAAGCATGCACATAATGGAGCTCAAGTGAGAGCTCGTGTGGATAAGACCATGAAGATGGTTCCTAAGAGGCACAAACAAGATGGCATGATTACAACATGCAGGCAGGAGATGCATATGGAGCTTAGGAAGATGCAACCAAATAAAATGCCTACGAATGGAAGGCGGTAGAAGAAGGAAGATCAAACATTAAGCAATGAAGACATGTATGCCTAATTGAAGGCAAGGGAGAATGCTCAAGTAGTGTAGGTGCACGGTCTATGCACCATGTTCTCATTATGTAGAGGATATCAATAGAGAGAATTAACTCAAAGGTGGCTATAGAAAATGTTGCAAAGTAATGCAGCATACGCCACACGTGTCTAAGGTGGCTGCACACAAGTCTACTACAAAAATCAGTTTGCATAGTAGATCATCTAGGAATTCAATGATATAAATTGGCCTGGTCCAATGCAGAGAGTGCAGCTGCTTGCCGAGAGCAGCCTTAAAATTGTCCCTTCTCAGTACGTTAGACCGAAATCTGAGAGACCCTCAATAGCAGGTGATGGGATAACAAAGGACAACCACCACCGGCATCCACACGCAGCGCATCAGATGTGCCCATCCTCGATTTGTCCAATATAGACAATGAAGAGAGAAGACATGCAATCTGCCTTTGAAGAACATGCGGCAAAGTACAAAGCGCAGAGACAGAGTGAGAAAGCACAGCCATCACGGAAGCATAGAGAAAAAGCAAGTACAAAGCAGCTGGCTACTATTTTCGGGCAAAGTGATAGTGCCCAGAACGCTGAGGAAGGTTAGCCATTGATTAATGCAGGCACCAGCCCTGAGAAGAGGAGACAAGCGAATGCCTTCAGCGCCAGGCACAAGAGCAAGCTAGGTGCACAGGTGCAGTAGTAAGAAACGTTTGGAGATATTGCACAGCAAGTAGTCACCTGAACTTGTTGCCAAGGAAGCTGTGGTACAACAAGAAAATAGTGTTGGATAAGAAGACCACACTGGGTCCCAAAGCTTCAAGTGGAGCAGTTTCAGGCACGCAAATGTCGCGTAGGCAGATGAGATAGAAATCCAGCTAAGCGTGCCTATCGTGTGCATTCATTGGATGGATTTTTTTAACAAAAATATATATATTCCTTTAATTTAAACACTTTAAGAGAGCTAAGGGTTCATTCACATGGTATAGACCTTGTCTGGAGACGAAGTTCACTTAAATTTGTAAACAAACTATTCACACACATTGCCCAAATATTCTTTCACGTCTTCAAGAACATGCACGTAATGGGTGTCCTACCTGCCGACTTCGGCCAAAATGATTGTATTTTTTTCACCCATGAATATGAGATGGCTAACCGTTCCCGAGCCTACATGCTCAAAAGGAGGAGTTTTTTTGTAATCACCCATGGTCTGAGGGTTGCCCTTCCCCCCTTGCTCACCTAGAAGCTCGAAATGATTGTCACGTGATGTGTGCATGAACGATGCACGTGTGAGTTGCATGTGCATGGGTTGGTTCCCACCCGAACTTCTATGTTCAAATCAGACTCAGTGGTTTCGCTGTGAGTGAGTCGGCTCAAAAAGGACTTGGTGTCTAAGATGGTAGACATGCGCACACATGTTTGTTTGATGGACACTCCAATGTATCATTGAGGGGGACTGTTGAGGGGGACTGTTGAGAGGTAGCGATTGGGGTTGTGCAATGCTACATTGATATGGTGATGGGTGAGTTGTGGAACACCTCGATTAAGAGGGGGTGTTGAGAGATGTAATCACGGTGTTGTGTGTATATGGAAAAGCACCCTAGAGGTGCAAGATATTGTGGCAAGATAGGAATGCCACATGTAATATTGAATGGTGTGTGAGTGTTGACCAAAAGAGTTAAAAAGGAAGTGCCACATGGATGATAACATGTAAAGTGGGATAAGTCTAGAAAGCCTATATCATTGTATGGTTCACTTGAGAGAGCAAATAGAATTGAGTGTTGAGTGTGCATTCTCTCTCTCTCTCTCTCTCTTATGGAGTTCTTAGTGTGGTTTAATCTACCTTAATTATGTTGCTTAATCTATATCTATCACCATGATCAATCCCATTTTAGGATTGTTTACAAGACCTAATCCTAATTCATCAAAATACAGAAAGGGATGAAGACCCAACCATAATAATGGGAATCCTATGGGGGGGATATAGTTCTAATTGACCCAGCTGATATTTTCTTTTTTCGCTCATCCCATAGTGTTAAACCTTTGTAGTTAGTGTCGAGTGCTGCAACGGCCAACTACAAGGTGGTTGCACGAAGTTACCAATGGGTTATAGCCATGGCTGGATTGAAGTATATAATACACATCAGCATCTAAACCTCTAAGAATCCACATTATATCATCCTTTTGGTATTATAAAACTTTATCAAAATATCCATAAGCATTTGGAGGTTATGCTCACTAATGTGATTTATAATTTTGATAAAGAGCATATAGAATATCCTAATATAACCACCAATGATATAATTGATCTCGAAGAATTTATGAAAACTAACAAGACCAACCTACCACCCCCAAGCTCTAGAGAGGGTCAAGAAGAAACACTAAGAATCTCCTCATTTTTTTATCTAGTGTTCTCCTCCATTGCGTGTAAGTTATTAAATCCCTCTCCTACTGTATCTCCTACTAATAAAACTGAGGCCGATTGTATCTTCTCTCGCTTCTCTTCTATCCCTGTTGATTTTCCACTAACACTCTCGCCCCTGAGGAGATTCCGCACCAAATCTATCTCCACCAAGGATGATCAATGAGGTACGTGACCATCACCCTTAGGATGATATCCAAGCTTTTAGTGATGCAAATATTCTTGAGTCTTTGTCAGCTGTACAGTACGAGGGCTTCATCCGCGTGGTAAACCACTCTTGAAACCGAAACTCGTGTTTAAGGTGTTAGTCCAAATCACACCATTTGGGCCTACCAAAAGGATCCTACCGCATGCATACTCCAACATGGAGTCACAAAGTAAACCTTATGTTCCATACCCTCTCCGAACCCCAGTGCTAGAATTAGAAAAGCTTTTACCAATGGGAGGAGAGGGGACATTGTGGGAGAATGTGGCTCATCACACCAAGCTGGCCAATCCGCATTTGGTTGATCTGCTAGAGATACAAATTGTCACATTCATTTTAGCTATTGTTTCCACAGATGGTGCAAATAAAGCCCAGTGTATACAAGGGGAGGCTATACGGCAATCTAAATAGATGATACCAACCCTCGCATGGTGGATTTTGGCATACAATCAAAATGGCGCAAGGAGTATCTTAACAGTTCCAAAATATAGTTATAAGTACCAGTTCTCCCCCCCACTAACACCACAGAGAGTGAATCCCTTATTCATGTCCACTCCAATTCCACGAAGCTAAGAAAGGGGATTCTCATGTCTTCTACAACCTCCCTCACTTCTCGCCTTCCACATTCCAAGATATAACAAGTCAATGATAGAAGTAGCTCACATAGGTATGAGCATGGCATAGAATTCCATATCCAAATATGAAGAGATGCCCAACTAAGAGAGACATGAAGCTGATGCAACTTGGGCCAAAATCCAAGGGGAAGCGCTGGAAGCCCTAGGGTCGGCACCAAAGGTGAAATCTTTTCTATGTGACATGTGGGAAGGAAGGACACCTTAATAAAAATTGCTGCACCGACCGGTACTGTGTTATCTATGATATGATGGTCCACACCACAGATGCTTGCTATTACAACAGAAAATATGGAAGGAAACCTCTCCCACACTTCGCGGTAGCGATCTAGCCAATAATATCAATTCAAATGGTAGCACTAGCTCTGTTTGCTCTGTAGCCTCTACCACCAAGACAGTTTGCAGGACGGGGACGGGGTATTCCTCCACCTGGTGGCTACTAGTATTTTATTGCCAACGCCTGCGCACCGCAAGATGGATGGCCCTTTAGGGTAGAGTCATTAGCAGGAGATTACTCAACAAAGGTAAACGACACCACAACTAATAGCTAATGTGGTGGTCATCGAATAGGATCAACTGGTTGAGGAGGATCTGGCCCTTATGGTCATAAACAAGGTCCAAGCATAAGTCTAGTTTAACACCAATTGATGAAATTACAACCTCAAAGGGTAAAGCCCCGGCATGGTAAGAGCAATAGAGCAAGTCTGAGAAGAGGATGACAATGCTACAAAAAGTGCAAGAAGGATTGTGACCATGGCACCTCGATCAAAGTATATCTCATAAGGAATGCGCAAGGTGGTGCATGATGATGCACCATTGGAGAAACGAGACCTTGTGAGCTACAGTACAAACAAGGCACCAATTCCAGGATAGACGGTCTCCCCAGATTCAAAACATAAGTAGGATACACTGACTTAAGTAAATGACCCCACCTATGATCGGTGGGAGGATTTAGCTCGGATGAAATTAAACATCACATTGGACTAGCTGCCTAGCCTAGTATCAAATTACTAGAAGTAGCTATTGGAAAAGATGGTTAAATTTCCCAAAACACCGGCAATTGAGTCAGTAGTAGTCAATATACAGATCGATTGGAAGTGGCTAGCACATCCAGTACCAGATTAGGATGCAATAGTCTTGGAAATCAGTGTCCCCACAACACTAGGACAGATAATTTCCAGAGTATTTCTAGACGGAGGATCCGGGGTGAATATTCTTCCTAATGATATGCATGGGAATTTGGGGATTTCCAAACTGGAGCCAACCCTGTTCTTAGTTAAAATGGTAGACCAACAATGAGTGAAACCATTAGGTTTGGTGCGTGGTATCAACGTGCAGCTTGCGGATGCTAGTTTCCTATGGTGTTCCTGGTAATCAAGATGGATGAAACAGCAAGAGCTTATCCCATGCTACTTGGCAAACCCTGGCTACAGCAAGGAAAAATCAAGCACAACTAGGATACTGATTAGATTACCTTTCAAAAAGGTAAGAAGAAGATCCGGGTTGGCATTATGACCAAACGAAGTCTTGAAGCAGGCAGTATGCCCTTTATGGGTAGGTCTTAATTATCTGGAAGGTGTCGTAGATGATGAAGAGGAAAGCATTCTAAGGGACAACCCTCATCTAGTCTTCCTATTTGATTTAGACATGGATGGCATTGTTTCTTCCCAATATAAGGCCGAGGTGTTAATGGTCCACCCTTCCTCGATCAACGAAGAGCTTGATCCGGATCCAGGAGCTACAAAAGAGGGCAGTGTGTTCGATGATCATTTACTCAAGAACTTTTCAGCCATAGAGGCAGCACATGAACAGGAAATGTGGACTATCTGCTGCTGCAGGGTGGAGGAAGACAACCTGGAGGAGGATATGGAGCTGGGATCACACGAACAGTCCTGCACAGTCCAAGTCAGTCCAAGTCAGCAGGAAGCTAAGTACATTCCTTAAAGCAAAGCTACGGTTGCTTCATACATATGTGGATGTGTTCGCTTGTAATTACATAGATATGAAAGGGATTAAATCCCTCTTTTACCAGCACCGGATTAATTTGAAGGAGGATTATGTTCCAATCCGATAGCAGTGTTATCGAATGAATCTAAACTATGTAAAGCATGTGAAGGAAGAAATCGATAAGTTACTGAAGGTGGGATTCACCTACCTAGTTGAAAAGGCAAGTTGGTTATCCCCTATCGTGATCATGCCAAAGAAGAACGGGAAGCTCTACGAGTATGTGTGGATTACAGAAAATTGAAACTTGCACTTGGATCATAGAGACCAACTCTTTTTTCCTCATCGGTACGAGAGGCACAACCGTTAATTTGGGTAGAATTGATATTTATAAGCCAAGCAATTGGCAAAAATTTAGAAAAAGTCCCAACGGTATCGAAAGTAGAAAATGTTACTAAATGTGAATACGATGTGAATAAGATGAGAATACGATGTGATAAGATGTGAATGCAATGTGACTAGGGATCCATCAATCTAGTCCCATGGGTTAGCCAACCGCCCAACCACTGTAGTGATAGGATCCATTTAGGAATTTGGTTATGTTTTGTCCCAGGCACTAGGGAAAAGAGTTCCCAGGCCCCCTAGCCGGTGCTTCAAGCAAACTTTAAGATAGTCACACCACTTACATACCTAATATGAAATTGCCTGTTTCATAGATTCAGCTGTCTTTAAGACAATCTTTTAATGAAACCATAGTATCACTGATCATAATCCTCCAAAATATCTGGTTGAATTCTAATTTCCAGTTGTTCCTTCATTGGTGTACCTATGGTATCATTGGCAACCAGAACGCTCACCACTTGTCCACTCAGGGACCTTTTCAATAGTTCCTAGCTCATAGTACCCGGCAATATAATCACATAAGAAAATCTAGATGGACTCTCCGTTTGAAGATCAGCAAGATCAACCCACAGATCCATATAAAAGAGCCATGCACTCATCCGTTGAGGACCAGCAAGAACAATCAACCAGATCCATGCCCGAGTTCAGAAAACAACTTTAACACCTTGTTCCATTTTCCTCCTTGATGCACCTGTGGGTATCTTCGGCGACCCAGAGCCTAAGCACCGTATGGTTAGCACCCTCTAGGCTGCTTCGCAGGTTACCTAGCGCTTCACTCATAGACTGCTTCATGGGTCCCTCATCCACCGTACCGAAAGGTCACCATTTAAATCAAGGCTGGTCAAGACCTCGCGGCCGAGCTTGCTACACGAGACGTCCTTCGTTGACTCTCCGTCAGCTGTTGTAACTTTATCACTTAGGTCTCCACGACCTCATTCACAAGATGGTCAAAATGCTTCCCCAACATTCTTGACATAAAACAATGATTTAAAAATAGGTCATAAATATAGTTTCTAACGAACTCTCATCTTTCCACATTGTTCCACATCATTTCTCGTTATCCCACATTCTTCTACATCAATTCACTTTGCTTAATCCACATCCAATCATATGTATTCCCATCGTCCTTCATCCATTCTCATCTAGTCTCATCATATTACATCTCATCCATTCACATCTACCCATATCCATATCACATCACATCACATCCATTCACATTGCATCTCATCCATTCACATCTATCCCGATTCACATCACATCCATTTCACATCACATCTCATCCATTCACATCTATCTCGATTCACATCACATCACATCTCATTCATTCACATCACATCCATTTCACATCACATCACATCTCATCCATTCACATCTATCTCGATTCACATCACATCACATCTCATTCATTCACATTTATCCTGATTCACATCACATCCATTTCACATCTCATCACATCCATTCACATCTATCTCAATTCACATCACATCACATCTCATCCATTCATATGTATCCATATCCATATCACATCACATCTATTTCACATCATATCACATCCCATCCACATTCATTACATCCACATGACATCACATACATCCCATCCACATTACATCACGTCCACATCTCATTCTCATCCATTTATTGATACATCACTTCCTTTCACATATCATCACATCTCAATCTCATCTCATCACATTCACAACCACATCTACATCCACTTACATCACATCACATCCCATCCACATCTCTTCACATCCACATCCACATCCATTTACATCACATCACATCATATCACATCCCATCCACATCCATTTACATCACATCACATCCCATCCACATCTCTTCACATCCACATCCATTTACATCACATTCACATCTTATCACATCCACTTACATCTTATCACATCCACTCACATCCTATCACATTGCATTCACATCTTATCACATCGTATTCTCATCTTATTCACATCGTATTCACATTTAGTAACATTTTCTACTTTCGATACCGTTGGGACTTTTTCTAAATTTTTGCCAATTGCTTGGCTTACAAATATCAATTCTACCCATATTTCCCAATAATGCTCAAAATTCCACTTTTGATAAATACTCATAATTTGAATTACGCTAAAAATTTTTCTTTTTTCATTTAATTTCTTGGATCTCAAATATGATGTGAATTCCTCTTTTTGCATTTAAATGATTGAATTCCAAATGTCATGGGAATTCCTCTTTTATCATAAAATATATTTATCTAAAATTTCTCTTTAAATAAAAATATTCATTATTTTAATATACCAAAATTTCTCTTTTTTCATTTAATTACATGGATCTCCATTATCATGGGAACTCCTCTTTTTGCATAAAAATAAAATTACCAAAAATTTTACTTTTCTTTAATTAATTATTTATGCATAAACACTAAAAATTAATTTTTCATGAATGTGATGAAAATCATTCTTTTAACATAGGATGACCAATCCTAGAATATGGTAGGAAGTCCTCTTTTCACATTATGCATAAAAATGAGCTATGTATTAATTTCAAATTTTTTTGCCATAGCTTCGCTCTGCTATTACTAATAATTTTTAATATTTCTAGAAAGAATAAGACTTTGTAATACAATTATGATAGAATACTATCCTTAGACTTAAATCCAATTTATGGAATTAAATCATAAGTTTACTATAAATTTATTAGCATAAAAACATAAAAGAGCCATTTTCTTAACCTCTAGCTTAACAAGCTTAGAGATTGATTTTGAATTAAGAATTTATCCATGAGAAGCATTCATTTGCTAAAGAATTAGTCATAGGAATGACTATTCTTTTGGGAGAGAGAGATATACACATAAAAAGCATCCTAATTAAGCATAAAAACTAACTTTTTTATGATTAATCATTAGAATTCTTATAGAAAGCTTGATTTGCATTGAAACCAATTAATTTGAAACTTCTCAAGCTTGAGAGGGGTTGACAAGTGAAATCTTTTGAGAATATTAATGAAAACCATGAAATTACTTCTTACCTCTTGATTTGGCTTGCTTCTTTATCTTAAAAGGAAGCCCCCAACCAATCAATTGGTTTAGTATGCTAAGAAGAAATCTCGAAGGATTGTTGAAGAGAGAGAGAAGCTCCAATCTCTCCAAAATTAGAGGATTTTTAAGGGATAATAGAAAATATCATTATTTTAATGTAATACTGGCATGGTATAACTCACAATTTTTTTTACAAAAGACTAAGGATCTATTTATAGGTGAGGGAGGCCACTAACCAAGTCCAATTGGATTCTAGAATTTTTCAAGTTTATTTTGACTCAATTTGGACAAGATTTGGACCAGTTTGGCTCCCTTTTTGACTTGGTTTGATCCAGGAGAGAGGAGAGATAAAAATATCACAATTTTTTTGAATTAAAAACTCATCCACATGTGTGAATTAGGTGCCTACCTCAAGAGTCTCCCCCTCCTTTATACCAAGGTGTCAAAAATTCATCATTTCTCTAAAATATCTCATTTTTTTAGTAATATCTCTTAATTTCTAACTAATAAACCTTGTACTCGGTCAACTCTTCATCTTATGTGAGTATTTACTCATTTTTGGGTATTGTCTTTTATTTTTCGAATTTATCTCATCCCAATACTTGGATTAATCCTATTGGGCCCATAGGAACCTTAATTGGACCATAATCTAGAAATTTTTGAAAATCTAGACCCTTAAGCTAAGCTCCCTTATATTATTTTTTTATTGATTCCTAATGCACATTGGAAAGTTCATTTTGAACTTACGTTTCAAGGGAAACCATTTTAGACACTAGGAGGATTTGTATATCCAAAGATATCTCAATTTTGGATAACCTCACTCTGTACATTTTCTCTCTCTAGGCCAAAACAAGGTAAAACAAGATCTTTCTTTTATTTTAGAGAGGGGAACAATTACAAGAACAGAAGGGGAGGTTCTTACACTTTTACACCTCAAAAGCTGGAGGGAGGAATCTTACATGAGATCTCTGATGTCGAGCACACCACGAGGATGACCCACAAGAATCTCTCACTAGGCTAGTACCACATCAAATATTCAAATCCAAACCCAAATCCAAATCAAATTCCAAATCCTTGAGCTTGTAAGCAAGGTATAATAGAGAAGAAAGAGGAGGCTAATTAGTATCCTCGGGCTCATCATTGTCTTCGTCCTCATCTTCACTTCCTTCTCCCACTTCATGCTCATATTATGGATCTTCCTCTTCCTCCTTCCCTTCATTCTACATAGATGCAAACAAGAGTATGGTAAGTATACAACAATAAAATACAAGTAGATAGAAATAAGAGAAGGGTTATTTCACTACTACTTACTTACCTCGTCTGCTTGAGTCCCCAAAACGAACTCATTCAAGCATACACCTCGCGTATGTATCCATGCCCATGATTGTGGATGAGGGGCTCTGTACCCATAATCATACTCCTCTTTTGTTGGGTCATGCCCAAAAACCTCTCTCTACAAAAAACAATTAAGAAAATATACAATTAGTTAAAGGAGACAACATAGTACAAAACAAAATGAAAGAGAAGAAGGAAAATAGTAAAATAAATACTGAAGGAGGAATTTCCTCCCGAGCCAAAGTGTGAAGCCTCTTGCTTCCATAGTCAGGAAGCACTAGCCACCACTTGTGGTTGAAAAGAACATGGGTTCTTTCTCACCACAAAGCTTCACGCATGCCTCCACTCATCCTGTGAGAAAACGCCGGGCTTTTCCAAATTATTTTTCGCCGCTCTCTGGATGTTTTCTCTCCTATTAGAGAGAAGAATATTTATCGTTCTCTTCATCCAGTCCTCCAAGAAGCAATGGCCCGCATGTGGAATGATAAACTCAGTCTTGAGCAGATTAATGACATATTTCTTTGAGAGCGCATCTTGGGCTTTTCACTTTTTAAAGGAGTTCGTGAACTCTAGCTTAGCAAGTACATGCATGTGTTGCATCACTTCGTGACTCTGTAATCCCACCTCCGCATAGATTGGTGCAGCACAGGCTCCAACAGCATAACAATTGCCCCACAAACGGATGAAGGCAAAAGGAATGAAGAGGCCACCTTAGCACAACCAGAAACTCAAGAATCTCAAGAGGCTAAGAAGAGGAAGAGAACTACGAGAGCCCATGTCCCAGTAAGCGAAGGTGAATGGAAGCTGAGGTCACAATAGAAGAAGGATCCTTATTGCATGATCTTGATGCTAATCACTTCCTCGACGAGACCATGGAAGGCCTAGACACGCTGTTGGTGCACAAAATATAAGGCTCAGCCTCCACACATATACAGATATTTAGACCCAAGAGCAAAGGGTATAGAGAAGTCACTTGCTTACTACTCACATGCTCCATGACAGGAATGTCGCACTATGGAAACAAGTCCAAGAGTCCACTGACCAGGTAAAAGCACTTAAGGAGAAAATAGCCATCGCACGGCAGATGCCACACATAGGGAAGTGATACTAAAGAGTTTAAAGGCGGCCGAGGAACAGGAGGCAAGGGTCCAAACCTTAGAGGGAAAGAACAGACTATTCAGCAAAACCATAAGCCATACCACCAAAGAGGATGATAAACTCAAGACAATATTAGAACTAGCTAAGGTACAATTGAAAAAGGAAGTGGCATATACCAAGGAGAAAGAAGAGTAATATACGCAATAGCTAGAGGAAGCACCTGCCACATTGCAAGCACAGGAAGATGGATATACAGGGCAGATCAACACACTCACTAAAACCATTGCTAAAGAAGAACAGAGAGTGGTAAGCCTTTAAACAGAAAGAGAACAATTGAGCAAAGCCCATGCTGAGAACACCATATTGGGGAATATGGGAATTTTTCACAAGTTTGGGACACGTGGTCAAAAGTTTGGATTAACCATAACTTGAACACCACTAATCCAAAATGAGCGCTTTATAGCTCTTTAGATTCCATTTTTCAAGCGCTTTCCAACGATAGGTCATATGATAGGGTTTTGAGAAACTTACAAACATGTTATCCATGTCCCCCTTTTTTAAGTATTCAAAAATGGGAATTGGGAAATTCCCAAATTCACTAATATGGTGTTTGAGAAACTAAAGGCCCTAAATGAGGTGCACTGCAAAGTCATTGGAGATAGATCATATGCTGGGAAGCCATCAACAGGTGCTTGAGCATGTACACAAGTAGTTGACTAGCAGCCAAATCTTGGGAGAGGATTGGTAGAGGCTAATGTTCAAGACACAGCTTCCATGATTGCAATGGATGAAGGTGGAAAAAGATATATACAGCTAGCCGCTGCTTGAGATGTGCAAGATGCAGCCATCTCCACACTACTCACCACCAAAGACTCACTACTACATATTAGCCTAATACCGGGGCTTGTATCGGCGCTATTTAACGGGGTCTAAAAAAGCCTCGTCATCGGTATAAGCGCCGGTATAAGCGCCGGAACCGTAGCGTCGGTATAAGTGTCGGGTGCTAATACCGGCGCATATAACGGCGCCTATACCGACGCTCACCGGGGATAATACCGACGCTTAAACCGGCATCTATACCGGTTTATATACCGACGCATAAACCGGCGTCTATACCGGATTATATACCGAGGCGTAAACCGGCGTCTATACCAATGTATATACCGACTCTGGTACCGGGGCATATACCGACGCTGTAGCAGAAATTTTTTTTTGGGCAGAATAGTGCTGCCTGGCTGTTGCCTAGCTGCCTGCAATGAGCAGGATCAACAACAGCAAACAGACAGCACCATTCTGTCTACAATAGAGCACAAAAACAACCGTGCTCGTTTGCATATTTTCCTGATCGACAAACAAGAAATTAAATTAAACATTAATACTCAAGAATGTTTTGATCATATTTCATTAGTTTGAAGGTCATCTTACATCATGGTAATGCCTCCCAATTGACGGTCTCTCCTTCTTCTTCAAGCATCTCAAACAAGGCCACAAGGCCATGTTTGTGAGCGTACTTCTCCTCTCGCCTACTTGGTGGGCGATTCATGGCCAACTCCTGCACACACGATTAACAATTATAACTTTTAGAAATCAACATTTAGCCCACATACATACATTTAAATAAATAAAATTGCTACAAACACTTACGAATTCATGGCGCATGGTTTCGTAACCACCACTCCCGAGATGAGAAGCCCCTACTGTTTGGAGTCTTGCCCTTGCCGCCTCTCTTTGTTGTTGAAACCTGTCTGGTGTCTCGGTGAGCTCCTGAGCAATGGCTGCCCACTCCCTGTCATCTAGCCAAACAGGTTTCTCCTTCCCCTCTCTGAATGCGTCCCTCGCCTCTGACCTACGATGCCCCATCAAAATGCGAGCTGTATACTGTATCCACTCATTAGAGACGACATTCATAGGGTCAGATGGCTGGAACTCTTGCTTTATCTTTGTGTTTATATAATTTTTCTTCCCCTTGTCTTGCTGATCCCATTTAGTCATGACAGAGTCATGAAACTGTATAGTGCACAATTGTCGAATGCGTGGAAGCTACAAGAAGCTGAAGCACGGGAAGATTCTTTAAGGAGGGAACGTCTTACTTTCAAGGCACAACAAGATTATCATGAGGTGGAGTTAAATTGTCAAAATCAAAGCTTGCAAAAGGACAACAGTAGCGAACTGAAGCAAGCTAACTGATGCCCAAGACAAGGTGGCGGGGGTTGCTGTGGCGACCTCCGATGACAGTAGCAGGAGAGAGAAAGACAAGCTCAATCAAGAGGAGCTTCAACGATGAGAATAAAGAAGAAAGTTATGGCAACTATGGCGTCATGAGGAAGACGACTTGAAGAAGAGAGAGACTTTAGAAGAAGAAACGATTACAGCCCCAGCACCTGAGCATGAGCGTAGGTGAAATTGCAGGTCTGTGAGTAACCCAAGGTTGCCATGGAAACTCAGAAGGATGAAGAAGACGACTTTGTGAGAAGTGGGTCTCCCGTTTCTACAAAAGTGATGCAGAGTCCGGATTCATCGGTGCATAGTCATGCTGGCACATGAACGAGCTGCACGTCCATATTTGCAGGCGGCATTTGGAGTGTAGCCCAATTTGGTGTGCAGGACAAGTGGTGGGATCACTCCAGACACAAAGAGAAAGTGAATTTAAGTTTTTAATAAACTTTTAATCTTGACCCTTATAATATCAAGGGCTCATTCACACACAACTAAATTTTTAAAACCTTTTTAGAAGACGTTCACACACACTTCGGTCCGCTGCCCGGCTTTGGCCAAAGCTTTGGCCAAAAAGGCTTTGTAATTTTTATTTTCACCCATAATTAATGATGGGCAAATCATCCCCGGGCCTGTGTGCTCAAAACAAGGATTTTCTTTGTAATCACCCATGGTATAAGGGTAACCATACCCGAGCTCACTGAGAAGCTCAAAATGGTTGTTGTGATGTGTGCAAGAGCGATGCACGTGTGAGGTGCATGTGCATGGGTTGGTTCCCACCCGAACTTCCATGTTCAAATCGAACTCAGTGGTTCCGCTGTGAGCAAGCCGGCTCAAAATGGACTAGGTGTCTAAGATGGTAGACACGCTGTCGTGCCATGGCACGTCTATGGTGTGAAACCATGCATACGAGGCCATTAAATGCAAATCCAGATGCATGGGATTAAGTGCCATGACTTGAGTCATTATATGATGCCTAAGTACATATGCTCATATTGTAAATGAGGTTCAATAAGACGAGCTGGGGCTGAGCCAGGTCTCGAAGCCTCTGTACATAAGTGTGGTGTGAATCATGGAGTTTTTATGCTTATGGTAGACCTTGTAGTAGGGAACACCCCTCTCAACATGTATGGGAAATGTGAGAGCATATATGATGCAAGGATTGGTTTTGAAAGAATGCCTTTTCAAGATATCGTGTCTTGGAATGCCATGATTTCTGTTCTTACTCGGAATGAGCAGAACAAGGAGGCTCTGGGTTTGTATGATGAGATGCACTGTTGGAGGCTGGGGGTTGGCGTGGGCATTAATAAGGCAATAATGAAGCTAATGGAGGGAAAGGTCTTGGGTGGTGGCTTTCATTTCCACCACCCAGAATTAAGAACAAGGCTGGGGTGTGGATGGGTGGTTATCAACACCAAGGACCTCCATCATGATTAAGGTTGGGAGAGACTAGAGAGGGCGGCTACTGCTTAGCTAACTGTGAGCTTTTGAGAGAGAAGGCAAGGGAAGAATCAAGAGAGTAAGAGCCCGTTTGCGCTTCATGCTGGCATCAAATATGCTGCTTGTGACCTAGTTGTGAGAATGTCTTGGCGGTGCTTCTATACATGCTTCTTCTATGGATGCACTTGAGAGTTGTTGTGTCGTGAGCAGGTTGTTATTGAGTGTTTGCTAGAGATGTGAGAATATGAAGGATTTGAGTGCAGTGTGTATCTACTGAAACTGGGGATCACTCCATTAGAGTGACCAGGGTGCGTCATATGAGAGTGGGGAGTGATGCGCATCACTCTGATAATGATTATGTGGAACATGCTTTTACAAAGGCAAAAGCGTCATTCGCATGACGCCTAGCAAGGGCAGCAGCTGCAGACGCAAGGTGGTGGCTTGCGTGGCAAAAATGCGAAGGATTTTTTTTAAAAAGGGAATATCCGAGTATTAAGCTGGAAAAAAGGAGGCGCAGCATATTTTTAATTTGGGAAATCTGACTTTGTGGCTGCAAAAGGGAAGGGGGACCAAATTCCCTGCGGGAAGGAAAAGAAAACCAGAAAAACGGCGCATATTGAAAGGGGAAGGTGTGAAAAAAGAGAACCAGAGCTGAATTTAACCAGAGATTCAAAAATCGTGATGACAGCTACTGTATAGGGCATCCTGGGTTTTGAATTAAAAGGGAAATGAAGCGCTATCGAATGACATGACCTTCAAAAATCCCACAATACATGATGAATACTGATTTTGGCGCATACTGCAGTGAAGCAGAACGTGGGAAAAGCGATATTCATAAATTCGCTTCTTTTTTTTACTCTGAGATAAGTAATATTTTTGTTGTTTTGTTACTTACGATTTCAAAAAAAAATCGTATAGTCTAGGAATAAAAAAATCTTCCCCCCTTAAGGTTTCTTTGGGAACAAGAAGGCTTTGGGGAAAAAGGTTTTATGGTTTTGGAGAGTCTTCGAATAGGAAAGCATAAAAAAAATACAAAGAGTTTCCTGGATTTGGATATTATTTTGTAAAAAGCTACTTGGTTGGATTTTGGATTGCTAGACATGGAGTTTTCTAAAATCGCATGAATATGTTATACATATGCCATATGTCATCTTTTGCTTTGTGAGTTGTTGGAATCTGAAAGCAGGTTTTCATGAGATCAAGAGACATCTTGAAATGATGGGGTTGGCAATATATGATATATGTGATGTGAATGGTTACATGTATATGGAAATCTTTTGTAGATTGTGTTATGCCTACATGTGATATGATTGAGGCATTTGGAAAAAGAGTCAGGAGATCTATGCTTGGAACTGGTCATGCTCTTGACACACAATTTATGTGCAATCATCAAGCTGAATTTGGGGATGTATTGAAGTGAATTGGCACATGTACATGTCAACAAAAATGGAGATGTCTTATGATCCTTGAAGAGATATATGTTCTGTTTCCTTGCAGGGATTTAAAACTACTCTCACAGCCAGAAGTCTCGCACTTTCCCAGCTATACCGCCCACATCACAACAGCTTTTTGGTGAACCGGACGTGAAACTACTGGGGTGAGAGTGTGGTGAAATACACAGTGCAAGCTATGGCTGAGAATCCTGAGGGTCAGGGGGTTCATTTTGACCCTGGAGTTATGCAAATGTTTCAGATGTTTACCATGTATATGCAACAGCAGCAAGCGGCTGAGAGAGGGCAAATTTCCATGACTAAAGCACTGCAGTCAATTGTGAAAAAGGTGGATCAATTTGATGGTAAGGACATCACAAAGTACCTGCGCAATTACACAAAGGAAATGGAGTTAAACAGGGTGACTGAGGAGGATATGGTTCGAAGCTTTGAGCTGGTATGTGTTCCTGAAATAAGAGAGCGCATAAGAGGATTACAGGCAGCACATGGTGGCAGAAATTGGGAGGAGTTCAAGCTTGCTTTGAAGGATGAATATTTCATGGAGCATTCCGAGCGGGTGACCAAACGAACTTTCTTGGAATGGGTCACAAAACCCAAAATGGGAATTTCTGCCCCATAGAGTTGCTAAGAGAGTTTGAGAAGCGCTATGCCCAGCTGTCAAGGATTGAGCGCACAACCTTGGACAGGGAAAAAACAGAGCTCTTCTTACAAGCAGCCGGGAAAGATCTCCAAGAAAAACTGGAAATTCTCCTTGAGGATAAGGATACAGAGGAGGGGCTAAAGAATGATTGGAATGATGTCGAGGATGCAGTCACCATGCTAGCAAAGCGGCAGCGAAGGAGGGATAAAATGGTGATGAGCTCGGCAACTCCTATAACTGTTGTTACCCCTGAGAATCTACCAAAACCAGCTGCTGTAATCCCAAAGGTAGAAGGGACGATGGATGAGCTTATTAAGGGCATGCGAGACCTAAAACTGAAGATGTCCAGGATTGAGGAAAAAGGGCTACCATTAGGGCAGGCTTCTATGCAAAGGCCTCAAAGCAAAGAAGGGTTTACATTCAGATGTATATGGTGTGATGATCCAGAACATGCAAAGAAAGACTGTGCTAGCTATAAAGAAGCCCTCAGAAATCAACTTGTGTTTTTCAAAGATGGAAAAATCCACCTTACAGAGACTGGTCTTCCATTAAGTACAAACTTTGGAAAAGGAGGGATGAAAAAGTTGGTTGAAGACATGGTTTTGCTGGACATGCCATCTCTATGGTTGAGGCAGTGACCTATGGGTTAAAGGTTGGTCAATCAAAGCAAGAATCTGAGAATGATGAAGATTATGAGAATGAAGATTTTTGGCCATCAACAATGGAGCTAATTGCTTCAAAGAAGGTGTCTAAACAGGCTTTGCATGAGGCAGGTGACTCTATACGTCTTGAGACTGGCTGGAAAGAGCCCGTGGATTCTTTATCTGTTCATGCTGCCTACATTGCAAAATGCCAGAATAATGAGGCACAGGTAGAGGAAAAGCGTAAGAGGGAAAATGAGGAAGGAGGGTCATCAAAAAGGGTCACCCGTGGTAGTGAAAAGAAGGATCCTGGGCCATCACATATGCCTCCGCCGCATAGCAAACCTCCACAGGAAGTATCAATGGAAGAAATGCTAGCAAAAATGAAGCATGAGAAGGAGAAGGGTAAAGGGAAAAGTCCACTCTACAAGCTTCAATCTGATATTGAAGCCGCAACAACAGACCTCAAAAAGGTGCTTGAAGAGAGGATTCTAAACAGTAGGGTGGAATTTACACTAGGGGAAGTCTTGGGGATTGCAAAGAAAGAATTCCATAATGAGATAATTGATATTATACGAAGGAAAAGGCAGTCCATAATTGAATCTATTCCATCACAAGGGGAGACAAGCACTTCCAAGACTCATGGAGTACAGGTACAACAAAAGGAAGAGAGAGAGAATGTGGTGGAATGTAATCACTCTGCTGAAGGGGCACGACAAGTGCGCTTTGTAGATGAGGATGATGAGAAAGAAGTTCTTACAAAGAGTCATTACTCCAGGAGCCATTGGGCAAGGGCCACCACTGAAACCCTTGTCAAGATAGGTGACTTGGAAGAGCCGTATGTCGCTCTAATCGATCATGGGTCTGAAATAAATCTTATGGCTAAAAATCTCTACAACAAATGTAAGTGGCCAATGGATGTAGATCATGGGTGGATGATTAAAGCAGCTAATAACTCATCTGGAGAGCTCTATGCAGCCTGTCCAAATGTAAGGGTAACTATAGGGGATGTGAAAGATGATCAGAACTTCTTTGTTCAGGAGATGTCATCGTATCCCCTCATCCTTGGACAACCCTACATTACAGCTGTGAGGATGGAAACAAAAGTTTTGGATGATGGCTCAGCATATGCAAGAATAAGGAGTAAAGATGGCAAGAAAGCTGTTCAGTTTTTGACAGTTTGCATTAACCATGAAAGGAACCGTGAGTCTCTTCGAGCACAAAGATAAACAGAGAATTCATGAACTACAGGGAGATGAGGGATTTTGGCCAGGTGCCATTGTAAAGCGGGATTCCAATGGTACAAGGGAAAATGAGTTCTCGCAGGACTCAATCAATGTAAATAACTTTTCAGCAAGTTTTCAGGGATTTTCTAGCTATGGGTCACTAGTCTTTGTAAAAAGCAAGGATTTGAAGCATGGCATGCGTCGACATATACAAAATGAACAAAAAAGTCTTGAGCAGTGTGGTCTTTTGGAGAAGAATGAGTTTATTTCAGGGGTGCTTGATGAGGTGTCATTTGTGGATACTATGGGTGTGCTTTTTGCTATGGAAAGAGCATGCTTACAGGGTGGGAATGAGATGATAGAGGTGTCATCTGTGGGGATGTATGATATAATCCGGGAATTTGAGGGGATGGAATGTAAAAACATGAATTGTAAGATGGATGCTCATGTTGATACAAAGTATAAAACGGTTGCAAAAAAGGTGAAACTAGTTGCCTTGCCCTTGCCACCAGGAAGCAAGGAGAAAATAGATGAAGCCTCTATGCAACCGAATCTCAGAGATCCAAAGAAAATTGGGCATAAGTTTTCACAGGAAACCCTAAAAGAGCTGAAGATTGGTGAAAAGGATTTTCTGTTGCCAGTTGAAAAGGAATGCTTTGAGGAGATGCTTGTAAAACATGGGAAGGCCTTTGCTTTTCAGCCGCATGAGATAGGCTGTGTTGATCCAAGCATAATAGCACCAATGGTGATCTTCACTGTTCCACATGTGCCCTGGAACTTGCGGCCGATTCCAGTACCAAAGGCTCTCTTGCCAAAGCTGATGGAATTACTAAAAGAAAAGATCAGGATGGGAATTTTGGAACCATCATGTGCTCCATATTCCAACAGATGGTTTACCGTGCCAAAGAAAAATGGAGCATTGTGCTTCATTCAAGACATGCAACCTGTAAACAAGGTCACAATCAGGAATGTGGGGGCAGGTCCGATTGTGGACGAGTTTGCAGAAGCATTTGCGGGAAAAGCTATATACTCTATGGGTGATCTGTATTCGGGATATGATGAGTTCCAGCTGGATATACAAAGCAGGGACATGACCACAATGAAAACTCCTTTGGGTCTGGTAAGGATGTGCACCTTACCACAGGGAGCCACCAACTCAGTGGTGCATATGATGAATGGAATGAATAAAGTCTTGCGAGACTTCATACCACAAATAACTATGCCTTTTCTGGATGATGTGCCAATAAAAGGCTGTGATGAGAAAGATAAAGATGGGGATTTGGATTCGAAAGGGTGCCGCAAGTTTGTGGCAAATCATATAAAAGATTGTGATATGATTCTATCCAGGCTTGAAGAGGTGAATCTTACTTTATCTGGATTGAAATCAGTGTTTGGGGTTGGTGAAGTGCTAATTGTGGGGCATCTTTGTAGTACTAATGGACGCCGACCTTGTCCAGCCAAGATAGATGCAATACAAAGAATGAAAGAGATATGCATTAATGTTACAGAGCTGAGGAGATTTCTTGGTACATGTGTCTTTTATGTTATATGGATCCCACATTATGCACATGTAGCAGATCCTCTTTATCAACTTTTGAGGAAAAATCAAAAATTTTTGTGGAGTGCAGCACATATTAAAGCTATGCGGAAGCTGAAATATCTGCTTCAATCATCACCTACTCTAAGGAAGGCAGATTATGAGTGTGATAGGCCTGTGATTGTTACAGTTGATACTAGTCCTACTGGGATAGGATGGGCAGTAGGACAAGATGATGAGGATGATCACAGGTATGTAATCAGATTTGGAGCAAAGGTATTAAGCATTCGTCAGCAAAAATATCCGTAGATCAAGAAGGAGTTATAGGGAATAGTCACTGCTCTAAAATGTGAAAAAGAATATCTTATTGGGGCATCTGTACTTGTGGAAACTGATTGCTTGCCACTCCTTGGGATGATTGCAAGCTGCACCACTCCAGATATCGCTATGCTTAGGTGGATTGCCTATATCAAGTCACTAAATCCTGAGTTTAAGCATATTGTAGGAAAAGATAATCCAGTTGTTGGAGATATGCTATCAAGAGCCAGGTATGAAGATGAAGAAGGGATGATTAGTGACATTGATGATGTAGGTACAAAGTTCCATACTACTGCATATGCAAAAGGGGACCATACTTGCCTATCAAATGCACTTGAGTCTTTTACTACTGAGGAAATGTATGAAGGAGATTGGTTGCTTATTGGTCAATACTTGAGTACTCTGACAAGACAGAAAAATTGGTCTGACTCAGAATTTAAGAGGATCCGCAGAAAAGCATATGGGTATTTTCTAAAGGATGGGTACCTGTGGAAGCATCCTAAGCAAAGGAATGCTATGCCACAGAGAGTCATATGTGATAAAGAGACTCAAGGGAAGCTCATGAAAGAATTCCATGAGAGTCTCTGGGCTGGACATCGAAGGGGCCACCTTTACCAAAATAAAGGAAAGATATTGGTGGAAAGGAATGTACAAGGATGTTTCCCAATATATGGAAACATGCATGGTATGTCAAATGTACTCAAATGTGCGACATTGTGATGGCTTGCAACCAACCTACCCACCTGCCATGCACTACAAATGGGTAGTGGATCTAGTTACAATGCCTTTGGGAATTTGGCAGATGCGGTACATAGCACTTGCAAGAGAAGATTTGACAAATCAGGTGGAAGGGCGTGCTCTTAGAACAAAGAGTACGGAAACAGTATGCAAATTTCTCCTGGAAGATGTGATTTGTCGGTATGGTTGTGTTGGGAAAATAACAGCTGACAGGGGTGAGCTAGATGTTGAAGAAGTAAGGGAATTCTTCTCTAGAATTGGCATCAAATTGGCCCTAACATGTGCTTACAACCCTAAGGGCAATGGTAAAAGTGAGCAAGGACATCCTCCAATCATTAAAGCTTTGGCTAAGGCATGTAGAGGAAGAATGCGAGAGTGGCCAAGGCTGCTACCATATGCCTTGTGGGCTGACCGTACAACTCATAGCTCAGTGACAGGATACATGCTTGCAGAATCAATGTATGGTCAGAAGCCAGTAATGCCAGTTGAAGAAGTAGTTCCAACTTGGAATGTATTACCCTGGGTGGAAGAATTGAATAGGGAAGACCTCCTTGCATTGCGAATAAGACAGCTGGAGAGGAGGCTTGAAGATGTAGAGCTTGCTAAAGCTCGTTTAAAAGATGCAAGGTTGAAAAATAAAGAAAGATTTGATAGAAGACACAGACTCCGGCCAAAATCTATTGAAGAAGGTGATTGGGTCCTAATGTATGATAGTAGTCTTGACAACCAGTTCATTGTTCAAAGAAAGTTTGCAAAAAGATGGTTTGGCCCTTACATTGTCAAGCATGTGCATGGAAATGCCACGTATACCCTATGTGAGCAGAGATAAAGAATCTTGTAGCAAGCAAAAGGATCAAGATGTTTAAAAGAAGGCATGATAGTGATCCTTTTGATTCACAGGAAACTCAGGATGAGAGGCTTGACACTGATAGCATGGATATGGTTGAAGAAAAAGAAGATGATCTTCCTAGTAATGTAGAGGATGAAGATGACATCCAGATATATGTGGATCTTGATGATGATTTGGCACATACCAGAGGATGTGCAGGTTTAGAGGGGGTGGATGTCGTGCCATGGCACGTCTATGGTGTGAAACCATGCATATGAGGCCATTAAATGCAAATCCAGATGCATGGGATTAAGTGTTCATATTGTAAATGAGGTTCAATAAGACGAGCTAAGGCTGAGCCAGGTCTCGAAGCCTCTATACATAAGTGTGGTGTGAATCATGGAGTTTTTATGCTTATGGTAGACCTTGTAGTAGGGAACACCCCTCTCAACATGTATGGGAAATGTGAGAGCATGTATGATGCAAGGATTGGTTTTGAAAGAATGCCTTTTCAAGATATCGTGTCTTGGAATGCCATGATTTCTGTTCTTACTCGGAATAAGCAGAACAAGGAGGCTCTGGATTTGTATGATGAGATGCATTGTTGGAGGCTGGGGGTTGGCCTGGGCATTAATAAGGCAATAATGAAGCTAATGGAGGGAAAGGTCTTGGGTGATGGCTTTCATTTCCACCACCCAGAATTAAGAACAATGCTGGGGTGTGGATGGGTGGTTATCAACACCAAGGACCTCCATCATGATTAAGGTTGGGAGAGACTAGAGAGGGCGGCTACTGCTTAGCTAACTGTGAGCTTTTGAGAGAGAAGGCAAGGGAAGAATCAAGAGAGTAAGAGCCCGTTTGCGCTTCATGCTGGCGTCAAATATGCTGCTTGTGACCTAGTTGTGAAAATGTCTTGGCGGTGCTTCTATACATGCTTCTTCTATGGATGCACTTGAGAGTTGTTGTGTCGTGAGCAGGTTGTTATTGAGTGTTTTCTAGAGATGTGAGAATATGAAGAATTTGAGTGCAGTGTGTATCTACTGAAACTGGGGATCACTCCATTAGAGTGACCAGGGTGCGTCATATGAGAGTGGGGAGTGATCCGCATCACTCTGATAATGATTATGTGGGACATGCTTTTACAAAGGCAAAAGCGTCATTCGCATGACGCCTAGCAAGGGCAGCAGCTGTAGACGCAAGGTGGTGGCTTGCGTGGCGAAAATGCGAAGGATTTTTTAAAAAAAGGGAATATCCGAGTATTAAGCTGGAAAAAAGGAGGCGCAGCGTATTTTTAATTTGGGAAATCCGACTTTGTGGCTGCAAAAGGGAAGGGGGACTGAATTCCCTACGGGAAGGAAAAGAAAACCAGAAGAACGGCGCATATTGAAAGGGGAGGGTGTCAAAAAAGAGAACCAGAGCTGAATTTAACCAGAGATTCAAAAATCGTGATGACGGCTACTGTATAGGGCATCCTGGGTTTTGAATTAAAAGGGAAATGAAGCGCTATCGAATGACATGATCTTCAAAAATCCCACAATACATGATGAATACTGATTTTGGCGCATACTGCAGTGAAGCAGAACGTGGGAAAAGCGATATTCATAAATTCACTTCTTTTTTTTACTTTGAGATAAGTAATATTTTTGTTGTTTTGTTACTTACGATTTCAAAAAAAAATCGTATAGTCTAGGAATAAAAAAATATTCCCCCCTTAAGGTTTCTTTGGGAACAAGAAGGCTTTGGGGAAAAAGGTTTTATGGTTTTGGAGAGTCTTCGAATAGGAAAGCATAAAAAAAATACAAAGAGTTTCTTGGATTTGGATATTATTTTGTAAAAAGCTACTTGGTTGGATTTTGGATTGCTAGACATGGAGTTTTCTAAAATCACATGAATATGTTATACATATGCCATATGTCATCTTTTGCTTTGTGAGTTGTTGGAATCTGAAAGCAGGTTTTCATGAGATCAAGAGAAATCTTGAAATGATGGGGTTGGCAATATATGATATATGTGATGTGAATGGTCACATGTATATGGAAATCTTTTGTAGATTGTGTTATGCCTACATGTGATATGATTGAGGCATTTGGAAAAAGAGTCAGGAGATCTATGCTTGGAACTGGTCATGCTCTTGACACACAATTTATGTGCAATCATCAAGCTGAATTTGGGGATGTATTGAAGTGAATTGGCACATGTACATGTCAACAAAAATGGAGATGTCTTATGCTCCTTGAAGAGATATATGTTCTGTTTCCTTGCAGGGATTTAAAACTACTCTCACAGCCAGAAGTCTCGCACTTTCCTAGCTATACCGCCCACGTCACAACAACGCGCACACATGTTTGGTTGATGGACACTCCAATGTATCCTTGAGGGGGAGTGTTGAGAGCTAGCAATTGCGTTTGTGCAATGCTACATTGATATGGGTGATGGGTGAGTTATGGAACACCTCGATTAAGAGGGGGTGTTGAAAGATGTAATCGTGGTGTTGTGTGTATGTGGGAAAGCACCCTAGAGGTGCAAGATATTGTGGTGAGATAGGAATGCCACATGTAATATTGTATGGTGTGTGAGTGTTGACCAAAAGAGTGGAAAAGGGAGTTGCCACATGGATGATGACATGTAAAGTGGGATAAGGCTAGAAAGCCTATATCATTGTATGGTTCGTTGTGAAAAGGAAAAGAAGAGATCAAGTGTTGAGTGTGCAATCTCTCTCTCTCTCTCATGGAGTTTTTAGTGTGGTATAATCCACCTTAATTATGTTGCTTAATCTATGTCCTTCACATGATCAATACCATTTTTAGATTGTTAACACTATATAGCTAGAAAATCACGTTAACATGTATTTCTTAGTGCCAATATGCTCTTAAAAAATACAAGTTGGCTGTACTCCTAACTTTCGAGCCCTGGTAATATTTATCAATCTTACTATGTTTGCATGTGTATAAGAGTGACCATCTATGAAAGTGCACTCTCCACGTGAGACCATACTACTAAATGTGTGCACTCTCTCAATAATGGATGCTCCCTTATAGCATATCCCGTGTACGTGATCACATGATGACTAAGCTATAGCCATAATCCCTAAGAATATAAAGAACCACAAAATATCATACGTGTCACTACACCTCTTGTGGGTCCATATAAGTCTTGAGAATGTATAGACCATGACGTTGATGGCACGGAAGCGGTAAAGCTGTCTACGCCCTTATAGCATGCCACACTTCCACATACGCATGCAAACACACCAGAACACCAGACCAAAGAGCATGAACAAGACTCATATTTCAGAAAAGACCTTGACCTTTACAGAAACCCAGCCACTGCTCTCAACCTCTGCTCTGTGGCAGCCCGCTTCTCTATTTTTCTCAACACCAGCACCTAGGCGTCTCCCACACGCCAGCCCTCCAGCAGCCATGCCTGCGACGCCAGCAGCTTCTCTGCAATCCACTGCACTTGCTCAGTGACCATGATCCGCCTCCATTCAAACCAGCACTAGCACTACCTGTTTGTACTTTGCTCTGCACCAACCTACTGCGCCCATCAACCCATAGGCGACCTGCACACACGTCGTCAGAGGGAGCCCCACAAAACAAGACCCGTCTGTCTACTGCAGCACCCCAGTGACCTTCGCACACCAGCGGCCCTCTCTTCCTGTCTGCTCCCAGCAGAATCAACACACTCAGCTGCGCCTTCCTGCGCCTAGCTCCACACGTCGGCTCCTTCAGCCAACCTCACACAGTCGACCCTACTATCAGCTGCGATCACCTGCAACACTTGCAGGTTCGACTGGGCAGCTCCTACACGCCAACGCTCTCCAGCTCCTGGCTCCACAGGCCACGCAAAAACACACGCGTCTCCTCTCCTGTCTTCCGCTCACACTAGAGAGCCCACACGTCGGCCCTGCTGCAGTTACAACTGCACGCTCCTCAGGCCCAGAGAGTTCCCAGCTCTCTCACGGCGAACCTTCCTCCGTCTTGCGCCTCTCTAAACAACAAGCCCCCTCACCACTGCAACCACACCCGCGGCTGCACACCGCTCCTCAACCTCAGAGAGTCCCCCAACTCTCTACTCGTCCCCTGCGTAGCAACAACCCAGTGAGGTCCTCTCTAGCTCCTACAACACGGCGTCTTCCTTCCTTTTTCCGCAACTCCGACTTCCACGCTATCACCTCCACAGCGAGAACCATTGTTGCGCTGGCTGGCTTCCAGAAGTACGCGCTGGCAGCCATTTAAAGCTCCACGCACACCACCTTTTTATGGCCACGTTATCCATTATTTTATTTATTTTATTTTGAAAAAAAGGCCACCATGTACTCTTTTCACACCATGCCCATATCTCCATACCTTTTTTCTGCCCATGCCCACATACCTCAAATGCGACCTTCAGTGCTCACTCATTTGGACACGCATACAACTCAAGTGGCTGAACAGTTGAGACCATCTCCAGCTACGTTCCGCACGAGCTTGCTTCCAGAATTTCAACATTGTCTCTGCACATTCACTTCCATCAAAACCCATAGCCTGACTGCCGCATCCACGACGCCCACACTGAGTCAATGGGTGCCCCCATGACTTCACCACAACACGAACAACACTCATGTACACATGTACAAGTTGAGGTTGAGGTTCCCAAAAAACTACACACAACGTTGTAACGTACTCATATGTACATATTTTTGGGTCCATTTGACTCGGAAATATTTAGCATCTATATTTAATGTTAAAAAGTAGGAAATACTTAGAGGACATAAAAGATTAATTTTGGTTGCACATTTAGTAATTTTAGATTTGTCAATTTTTGTCAATTTTTGTCAATTTTAGATTTGTCAATTTTTGGTGACTTTTGGGACTGCATGTTTTGTGGTGTCATTTGTAAGTTATTTTTATTCTATACTTAACCATGTTAGATAATGTATAAGAGGGTCAACGTGAGTAGTTTAGCCTAAAGGAAACTCATATGGGGGTTTATATAGTAAATATAACCGCAGTGGGCGCTCGAAACTGGGCCCGAATACCAAATTGACCCTTAATTTTCAGTAAAACGGCCTCGCAGGAGGGGGTAGAAGATTCCGCCACAAGGTGGTCAGTATTCACGAAACGAATCCGACACCACTTTCGAGTGTTGGGTATCATCTCTAATTGGGTTCAAGATCATGTTTTTAGAAAGGATTTCTATCTTTAACATTTTTATGCATGATAATCTATTAATTCTCATGGGCCATTTTTTTGGCTTCTTCCAAAGCCTTGAGGTGATTTCTGTGCAAAATAGAGAGAGAGAGAGAGAGAGAGAGAGAGAGAGAGAGAGAGAGATTCGGGCCGGCCGTCCTTAGACACAGAATGCTAGACAGAGAATGTGCCCTCTGAGCCATTTGGTAGAACCTAGAGTGGAAGAGATGTAGAAGAGGCATACCTGGGATAGCCGTGATATCCAGCATGGTGGTTGGGTGGACGAGCGTCGGACGAAAGCCCTATTGGCTAGATTTTTTTTGTTGGTGATTCTCTCTCTAATTTTGATACTTTGTATTCGCGATTATTATTGTTACTTTTGACTGTCAACAGTTATGGTTTATTGAAATCTTTTTGTTTTCTCAATTATGATATGATTTTTCTCCAAGATTTGAGAAATTTTGTGTAGATCATGGAACACACTATGGGTACGTTTCAGACGTGCACCCCGAATCATGGATGATGCTATAGTAAAATGGCATCCCCAATTACTAAACTCCTCCCAATTAGATGAAAGATCATGTGCCATCAAGCCACCTATTGGTCTACAGTCATAAGAAGCCCAAACCAAAAGAGACATCCCCAATGTCTAAGCTCCTCCCAATCAGACGAAAGATCATGTGCTTTCTATCCCACTTGCTGATCTACGATCATAAGAAGCATAGACCCAATGTCATAGCAAAAACTCACCGGCAACAAGATATGGTAGCAACTTTGTGTTCGTAGATGATCTCATCAGGGTAAAAAATAAGGATCATATCCTATGGTCAAAGTAGAGATGGGTTGGCGAATCTTTCTTTGATAGAAGGTAGAGTCTGTAGGCCCACTTTGGAAAATGTTTTAAATTTTTTAGTAGATATGCTCACTTTTAGTGTCAATTAGGGGATTTTTTCTCTGAAATTTACCCAAAAATTCTATCTTGGGCTGATATATTAGAAAACTCTCCATTTTTTGGATGCCCAAGACTTTTTGAAGACCCTTGAATATTATCCTTTAGGATAAATTTCACCCCTAAGTTTTTCCTCGGATCTCATATGCTTGGATTATCGTAACATGCCCTCTAGTGGTAGGATGTCTCAACACCTCATCATCATGGGAGAAGTATGAGATATTGTGACTAGGACCCCCACACTATTGCTCGACTATGTGATGTAACCTACATGTTAAACAAGGAATATGAGTGAGAAAAATTCTTAAACTTTTTATCAACATGGGATGAGGAGTAAAAAAGTGTAAAAAGTTATGTCGTCGAGGTCCACGGTGTGGTGGAGCATCTGCACAAAATTCTATCTCAAACTTGTAGTCAGTAGAAACATGGCCAACATGTAAACAAGACCCCTACAATCCACACAATAGCATATCCTCTTCCTTTGAAATCTCCACTAATCTTATGAAATCCAGAAGAAGATGAAGGCTCACCAAGAGGTGGTGTGACATATAATGGTAGTCGTCCCATCTATGCTAGATCAAATGGGGATGTGTACATAGTTTGTTGGAGAACAATGACCCGTAATAAATTAAAAAATAAGAATTAACATGACATAGTATAAAATTTACATGTAACACAAGATCGGATCCAATTTTCCACCACACAAGAGTGAGACCACGCTTTCTCTTATTGTATTTTAATTATATTACTTGAAATAACTTGTGGAGCTCAAAATAACTTCAACTTTAACAAAGATGTTAACTTCAACAAAAAAAGCTTCCTTTATTAACGTGCAAGGCCAAACTACTCAAAAGAGGTATAAACATTAAACCATATAAGTGTGTACATCTTTTGTAGAATTAAATATGCATAAGGGAGCTTTCACATGTCCAAATAAATATATCTGTTGTGTTAATAAATATGGAAGCTAGGCCACAATCTGCATTGCATAAAATCAAAAAATAATATGTTGATACCCAAAGGCGAGTGTCTCAAAATCTTCCTAACCACCTCCATTATCTAACCTAATGATCTGCACTAACATAAACTATGCCAATCAATTAATAAATTAATTGATAAAAAAAATACAAAAATCAATAAATCAAGATGATGCAACCTATAATCTCATGCATGTACAAATCCTAATCTAAAGTCATCTATAAGAATTCATAAATAATGAGAAACGTGAAAATATTAAATCCTATAAATTTACTCCTCATAACATGCTATGAGGGTAGGAATCAATTGTCTTCAATTTTGTCCTCACAAAATCTAACATAATCATGAGCAAGTATCAAGATAAGATATAATCAAGAATGGATGGGAAGTGAGGGCATGATCAAGGAGCCATTCAGCTTCTTCAATGGTGTGGCTTTTATACTTCACGAAATATATGTGATAAATATTTCCTCTTCTTGTTGTTTTCTCCTCATCTTAGAGTAATTGCTCAAGGAGATGAATTTGATCTTCAAAGGTCCGTTGTGAAAGTGGGAATTAGAGAATTGACCATCTCGAAAAATAGCAATTTCATTGTTGGTGTCATCTATTGGTGGCTTGATTGACCCAAATCCATTGATTTGAAGTGAAGAAGTTTTATTCGTCTTAGTTAAGTGGATGAAAGGTTTCCCAATTTGTCACTAAGGCTTAATAACCTTTTTTAAAAACTTTACGAATTGCTATGGTAATTTTAGGGCTCTTTGAGCTCAAAAATAGCAGTTTTTGTGTAAAAATATGGATTTTGGGACCCAAAAATAGCTCTATAAATTTTTGAAATTTACTACCAAGGAAGATAAGTGCATAGGCTAAAATGTTTTGGTGGGCTAGAATTAAAATTAATAATAAGCAAGTTGACCTTTATAGAACATATAAATCTTTAAGCTTGTATAAGCTTTTAAAACTTATAAAGTAGAGAAGTAATCCATCGGGCATCCACATGCAGCAAGAAGGAAGTAATTTAGTGGAGAAGTGCAACGTGCACCACTGAGAGAGAGAGAGAGAGAGGATGATCAAATTCAGTTGTTACAAGCCATGGAAATGGTGGATTTGAAGCCTATGGAGGACTGAGGCAAAAACATATGTGAACTTTGATTTGAAAGAGGTAAAGATCAAATGGAAAAAACTATTTTTATCTTTTGGAAGGTTTTGGAGAGTGGTTTTTTTCAAGTTGGGTTACCTTGTGGTTAAAAGGATTATGGGATTTGGTTTCCAATTTATAAAATAAGCCTTTCTTTGAATCTTAGGCTTCTCCTTTAATTTGCCAATGAATTTTTACCTTGCCTTCGCTTTTATCTCTCCTTTTCCCTCTGATTAGCTTCAAGGTTTACAAATATCCTTGGCTCTGATACCACTATTGGATGACAATGACCCATAAATAAAATACAAAATAAGAATTGACATGATGTAATGTAAAATTTACACATAACACGAGATTGAGTCCAATTTTCCTCCACACAAGACTGAGCCCATGCTTCCTCTTACTGTACTTCAATCATATTACTTGAAATAACTTATGGGGATCAAAATAACTTTCACTTTTGCAAAGATATCGACTGTAATAAAAAAATAGCTTACTTGATTGAACGTGCAAGCCAAACTATGTTAGAAAACGTGAGTATCATGATATTATGCACATGCAAGCCTATGGTCTGCTTAAGCTAAACCTACACTAATTTAATATGATTAAAGTACCTAAGGTGGGTGGTGTCTAAGCACACATATAATGACAAACTAAACTAAACTAATTAAGCATGACACTTAAGCATAATTAGGTTACAACTACAAGGTAAAAAATAAGATACCTCCATGAATATATGTGTAGGTGGGTTGGCGATTATTCCTCCTATAAAAATCTAAAATTATAGAAAATGCGGCGAATATTTTCAAAACATGCCCTAAAATGTTCAAAACTGGGTGAATATTTTCTAAAACTCTTCAAAACAGTCGAAATTCGGGGAAATGTTTTCAGATACCTTACGATTTTTTATTTCAAAAAAACCCCCAAAAATAGCCAATTGGCGAAGATTAGCCCTTGTTTTTTTCCTTGGTTACAAGATTGAGACTTGCACTCATAAAGAGACTTAAGGGCTTGCTTGAATTGATTGATAAAAAGTGACCCATTTTATATGAGGTGCGTACATCTTCTCTTGATATCTAATGTGGGATAACTCTAGCTTACTCATGTGGTAGCTTGCTCTTACACTCACTCCCTACCTTCCTTGTGGCATTCATTGAGAGCCCCTTGGGGACAATGCCAGTGGTGAAAATCTGGACAAGAGGGGAGGTTTTGGAGAAGCTATCCCCTAAGGGCTGCACTTCTAAGGCCATGATTGTTGCATGTATGCAACTCATTTCATGGGGGCAATCTTCCTTTGTCTGGGAGGATGAAACGTAGGATCTGATCCGCAAATTACTCAACACTGAAATGTAAGTTTTGTGAATTTTGTTGTGGTCTGTGGGCTTCAAAGTCTACTTGATATTAAGAGAAGGGATGTGTCAGTGGGAGAAGTAAAGGGCAGTTTTGTTAATATTAATATATATAATTATTGTTCCCTAAAAGAAATCTAAGAAGAAGGTTTAATTTTGAAAAATCCATTGAAGTAAAAGAGAATCTTCAAAGTAAAACGTGTGGCAGGGCGAGCCCGAGTGTCTGTCTACTATGACGATGACCATGAGTGCGCAGGAGATAAGGTGACGGGGATGGCGGGACACAATGTTGCAGAAAGCTATGAAGACATAACCCGTCGGCAAAGTACGTTGAAGGTGGACACTGGAAAGCGGGTGGTAAGGGCACAGGGCAGATGCATGGGGGGCGCCCACGGGCGGGGGCGCTGCGCACTCCCACCGTGGGTCTGCTCATATAGCCAGGTTCACACTAAAAAATGACTTTTGTATGTTATAGTAGGAGAGTACTTTTCCTTCTAGTATGTACTCTTATCTCTTTATGTTATGGTTATAGAGAAGAGAATAGAAGAAAATGCATCCATCCATCTCTCTTGTGTGCTTATCTATTCTTGTGTGTGTGTGTGTGTGTGTGTGTGTGTGTGTTTGCTTTCAAGAAGCTGAGGCTCATCCTCTCGCCCACATTCTTTTCATGGTATCAAAGTGCTAGTTCATCTCAAGAGCTCAAGAGGTAGGCAAAGAAAGTAATACTTCGTCTCTTTCCATTTGATTTGGAAGAAAATCTATGTAGGTAGCTGTTAGGCAAGATCAACATTGAGCAATCACAACAATAAGGTGTATGTCACAACTTGAGGCATCCTTCATGATGAAGCAAAAAACGGCATTATATTGTGTAGGGGAGATTGAATTTACCCATTGATCACCCATTCAAGACTATCAAGGCACTAAAGTTTAATGAAAAATAGAGAATCCAGCCCTACCTTGTAGCATCCACACGATTGGGTTTTAGCATGGATTGTGTTTAGAATTCTTAGGTAGAAGAATCCTAGAGTGGAACCCATTGGAATGAAGCCCGAAAACTCAATCTTCCATAGACTACAATATTGCAATAAGTTGAGAATTATTCACATACTGGATTCTATGATGTAATGTCCTTGCATTGTAAGCTTGAGGACTTGAAAGACTAGTACTTTGATTCTCCACCTAACCATATCCCAATAGACCCTAAACTCATGGTTATATAGGCCTAAGTAATGCATGAACTTCCAACTTAAGCCCCTTAACTTTCATTAGCTAGAAATTGCGTTTTCCTTGTCCAATGCCTATTCAACTACCTCTAGAGGGGGGTGCCTACTTGTGTGTCCCTTGGCCTTCCATTGTGTACCATCTACTTCTCTTTTTACTTTAACTTTAATGCCTATTAACCATTGCTTAGGTATTTCCTATTTGAAATCCCTTGAACCTTATTTATATGCAACCTTTTACATATAAATAATAATTGATTGGGTATTTCCTATTTGAAATCCCTTGAACATTATTTATATGCCCATTAACCATTGCTTAGGTATTTCCTATTTAAAATCCCTTGAACCTTATTTATATGCAACCTTTTACATATAAATAATCTTTCCCAGTCTTACCTTTCAGTGTTTCGTGTCAGTCTCATAACATTTTCTCCCCCTTGAAAGAAAAGTTTTCATCCTCGAAAACAAATTCAAGAAACCTTTTCTTTATGGAAGAATATGTGGTTCTATAAAATCAACTATTTCTTCTTTTCCAATGATGTTATCATTGTTTTCCATCTTGCGTTTCAGTCTACTAACATGAAACACAGGATGTACTTTGGATCCTTGAGGTAAAGCTACCTTGTAAGCTACATTTCTAATTTTTTTAAGTATTGTATAAGGACGAGAATACCTTGGAGTTAACTTTGGAACTTTTCCATTTTTTTAAGTTTTTGACTTTTTAGAATCCTTTACATAAACTAAATCACCTTCCTCAAAATTAATTGGTCTACTTTTATCTCTCATAATTAATAGAACAATATTGCGCCTTTTTAATGTGACTTCTTGCAACGTTTAAAATGTGTTGTATGTCTTTGAGAAAGTCTTTTACACTTGGCAAGTCTTCTTTTTGTAACCCAACTGCTATGGGTTCTCTAGGCTAAAACCCATACATTAACATAAATGGACCAAACCAGTAGCAGAATGTTCAGCACTATTATAAGCAAATTATAATAATGGAAGATACTCATCCCAATTGTTTTGCTTATGATTAACATATGCTCGAGGCATATCTTCTAGGACTTGATTAACCATTTATGTTTATCCCCATCGCTTTTGTGGATGTTCAGATGTACTTATACTAAGTTTGGTGTCCAACTTTTTGAACACTTCTTTCCAAAAATGACTTGTAAACTTTGTATATCGATCACTTCCTAGATCTGTTGTGACAATCAATAAAATTTATATAGATGATGGATAAACATTCTCTCCAATTTTGGTGTTTTTACTTCTTTTTTAGTTGGAATAAATTGTACCAACTTGGTTAACCTATCCACTACTACCCACACTAAATCATCACTACAACATGTTGGGGACATAACAATGTTCCAATAGAGTTTAGGCTTTCAAGATGTAAGAAAATTATGTCATTGCTTAGCTGCGAAGTAGTATTGCTCATTCGCTATTGTTGAGCAGCGATCGTAGAAACAAAATTTTGTTGTTGTTTTGTTTCCTAGAATGCGAAGCAAGAATAGTAGCAAAATTTCACAACTATACTGTAATTTTGTTGCTCATCAGCGCGGAGCGACAGTAGCGGTGAGATTTCACTTATATTCTCAGTGCACAGAATTCTAGAGATTTTTTTAGTACTAAATCTAAGTTATATATGTCACATACATACAAAATATGATTATAGTTTTAAAAAAAACATCCATTAGAACCCTTAGAGCCATGTTTAAAAAAAAATAAAGATAGTTGAAAACTTTTGAAGGGAAACAATGTCAAGATCATGAATCTATCCCATCTTGTAATAGATCCATACGTGTTGCTTCATCAATGTCTATATCTAATGGAAGCTGAATGAAAAGATAGGGTTCTATATCAATATCACGATCATTATCTAATGAAGCATTTTCATGAGCGATAGTAGGTGACTCATCATCTGCTTTGAATTGATGTTTCTCATGCTCTTGACCGACTTCCTCTAAATTGTTATCATCATTATCATCTTCTTCCAATGAGTTGATTTGAGGTAGTATTTGCACCTCGTCTAGAGATTTGGCCTCAATATCTTGGTCTTAAAAGATATGTTTTGAATGAGGAAAAACTTGTATAACGTACCAGTACTTTGGATCGATGTGAAACAAAACCTAAAATCATAAAACAAAGGGGTTACACTTTTATTATACTACATCAAGATTTACCGGTGATTGGTTGGGTTTCTAACCTATTTGAAAGTGTTGAGGTAGTACAGAAGTATCTTTCTCATCATTTCAAAACTTGGTGGAATCATTTTGAAAAAAAATGGATATCTTTTCCACGGTTGCTTGAGCACCTATATATATCACCTTGAACCATTTGACATCAAAGATAAATAGACTAGATGCTTTAAAACCAACCTTAATAATATCTTGATAGTTCCAGAATAGTCAAGATTTTCCTCTCTGACATTGGTATCATGTCTACTAGCTCAACTTGCTTGCTCAAAAGTTACCATCACACCACAATCAATGTGTTTCTTTTAGAATCCACATGGTCCATGCAAAAGTTACCATCACACCACAATCAAATGTGTTTCTTTTAGAATCCACATGGTCCATGCAAAAGTGCCTTCCCTCTTCTTGTATTGCATTATATAGTTTGTACTAACATTAAAAAAAGCATGACATTTAGTATAGTGTATTAAACAAGGTATATAGCAGTTGACACATGAGATAGAGATGAAGAATATACTTACTTGAGGGAAAATGAATAAGCAAATGTACCTGTAATATCTTGTGCTAATCATGTGTCTTGAGGCCATATAATTGTACCTCTCCTTTCTTTTAGTCTTTGTGAAGGCACCCTTCAATGAATGCATTACTCCCGTTGGTGTATGAAAAAAGGTAATCACATTTTTCACCTTATTGTGCTTCTTCTTAGTTAATATCCATGGTGCCTTTGGTAGTACCATGTTACCACTCTCACTTACAATTAGCCATGCACTTTGAAGGTATCCAATGTTTTGTAAGTCATCCCTTGCACCCTTCATATCTGTTTTACCAATTAAAGGGTCCCAAATATTGCTTGCCACATTCTTGAAGATATGCATGGGATCTAAGAGATGATTGATCTTTAACTCACACCAATATCGAAGTCCAAAGAAGATTGAGTGTCTAGACATCCCATGGGTTATAGATTGGGGTTCCTTCTCCATGCCTAAAGTCAATCTCTACCTCGCATCACAAGTGGTCAGAGGTAGAGATTGGGGTTCCTTCGCCATGCCTAAAGTCAATCTCTACCTCTCATCATAAGTGGTGAGACATCATATGGCACATACTTAGTATTTGAAGGAGGGAGAAATTGATGATGTTTGTCATACACCACCTTCTGTAGTATAGAGGGTCTTTCCAAAACAAGTGATGCAAATTGGACATGCATGATGTCTAAAGGTGAAATTGATATGATTGATAGAAGTTATTCAGTTCAAGTATGTACCTGAGCACTACAAGAACCCATGACTGTAATGCATAATCCAAATCAAAACTCATTTCACCTCCATATCACGCCTATTTATTGGCCTTGAGACATCATGCACTTTGATACCTCTCCATATTCTCTCAAGATCCTCAATCAAAGGCTTGAGGTACACATCCATGTTCACCACCTTATACTTATGTGATGGTACAAGGAGAGAAAGCATGATACGACCTTTCTTGATTTCCACCCATGGAGGGAGGTTGTAATTCACCAATACAATAGGCCAAGTAGACCATGATGTGGGCTTGAAGCAAAATGGGTTAACACCGTCCATACCCAAGACAAGACGTAAGTGAAAGGGCTCATTTTTAAACTCTAGTCATTGATGCTCCATATGTTGCCATGCCAGAGAATCAACTATTTACAATCCTCATGATGGCATCGGTTGAGCGATGAGTAGCATGCCATGTCATGAGTTCTATAATCCCCTTACATTTAAACATGTCATGAGTTCTGTAATCCCCTTACATTTAAACATGTGTTGGATGCAAGAATGATAGGGACGTGTCTCAAAACCTTTTGGGAAATTTGGTCTGCTTACAAATCATCTCTATAGCGGCTCTCTCCACATTGTAGACATTGTGTTGCATCTTTATTAACCCATCTAAATAGCGGGACATACATGTATTTTTGTATAATCCATACGGGTATAACAATTGAACATGTCCAAACATATGGACTTCATGAGGCATTGGCATGACCAAGTGTGGATGATGACATGGAGGAGAACGATAGGAGAGTATTACACAACATGCCACACCATTCAATGACATTGAGTAGATTGCGAAAGGTGGCAAGGCTTCATAGGGAAAGCATGTCTGAGAATCTTCCTCGCTAACCAATGAATGAGGTTCCTACACCATTACAACATTTAGGAGCAAAAGGATCTTATCATGGAAGACATCGTGCATGACTTCTTTGAACGGGAGGTCATAGATGATAGACAGAAAGCTCTAATGTCACAAGAGGAGGAAACCTTTCATAAAGAGGCAAGCACCCCTTTGTATGAGGGATGTTTGTACTCTACACTACTCTGAGCAAACTTGGAGATATTAAACTTGCAAACAATTTATGGATGGAGTGATGCAAGTGTTACAAATCTTCTTATGTAAGATCCAATCAAAATATTCTCTTAAACAGAAAATGTCTCATATTCTGTATACTCTCCTTGTAGATATTTTGACATATGATTTTCTATGTTATGTTGTAGGCTTCTATAGATGATTCTTCCCCCTCGAAGTCTATTATTGGACTCACGATATGGGTCTTGTAAAATTATCTCCATGCTAGCCATATGGATTATAAAAAAATACATGCATGTTCCAACTATTGCATGCTATTTAGAGGGGTTAATAAAAAATGCAACTCTACACTCTGAGAAAACTTGGAGATATTAAACTTGTAAATAACTTATGGATGGTGTGATGCAAGTGTCCTAAGTCTTCTCAGGTAAGATCCAATCAATCTTAAATAGAAAATGTCTCATGTTTTATATACTCTCCTTGTAGATATTTTGACATATGATTTCCTATGTTATGTTGTAGGCTTCTCAAGAAGATTCTTCCCCCTCAAAATCTATTATCAGACTCACGATATGGGTCTCATAAATTCTCTCCATATTGGCGTTGTCGTATATATTGGCCCTTACATCGATCACACATACAATAAAGTTTTTCTCTCTCAACTATGCTTTGAAACTAACATCCGGCCATTGATCACTGTCAGACATCTAAAATCAGGCCAAAACTAGTTATGTATTAGTATAAAAACACATGAGCTATCCAAAACTGGCCAAACAGAAAGTTTCCCAGGTTTTCGTGGCAATATTTACAGCAGCATTAAAATTTTGCTGCTAAGCAACAACCTAGAAACTGAGACTTCCACCTAAATTGCCCGCACACGATTTCTTTCTCTATACCCACCTCTCTTTGTTGCACATGCTAGGATGACGGATTTAGCAGAAGCAGTAGTTCCTCCCACCCAAGTCCTTCCACCTCTCCCTCTCCAAGGCAAGTGCCTCTCCCCTTTCATCCTTTCTCCCAAGCTTTCATGGAAAGCTTCATTCCTTTCTTGTTTTCTAAGCTTTCATGGAAGGCTTCAACTATGCTCCCTTTGTGAGATTTTCTTTTCCTTTCCCTCTCTTTTCTTTCCTTTCTTCCTTGTTTTTACCTTGCCCTGACCCTAGCTTTCACATAAAAGTGCTAATAAAGAGCTTTGATGGAGATCTCTATTATGCTTTCAATGTAAAAGCTAGGGTTAAACCACAAGCTTTCAATAATTTATGTATTAGAATTAGGTTAAAGAAACTCACCTTGTTTTTCTCCTCTTCTCCTTCTCCACTTTAACTTCTCCTCTTGCTTTTACTAATATGCTCTTGCTTTTGCTTTTTAGGATATAGGGCATTTAGGGTTTTGTGATTTTTTTGGCTCTCTATGCATGTTGAGAGCTTTCTATGCATGCATAGAGCTCCTAATGCATGCATAGAGCTCCTAATGCATGCATAGAGATTTTAGGGTTTTGTATTACTTGTGTATTAGTTCTTAATCTTATGTTTAATTTACTACTTAATTTGTTTAATCTTTTGTATTGTAGGTCTTTCACCAATCCTCTCCTTCAGCTTCGCAAAAAAGAGGTAGTCCCTCTTTTGATTTTTCTAGTTTATGCTTTTTTCTACGTATTATTGCACCCTTGGGTGTCGGGTTTAGGGTTAGTTTAGGGTGTTCTTGCAAGGTTATGCATAGATCTATGCATAAAACCTATCTACTATAAGCTTGCAATCTCTATGCATAGCCTTCTTGCAAGCTTTATGCATAAGCTCTATGTATAGGCGTTATGCATAGAGCTTGCGAGCTTATAAAATCTCTATGCATAGGTTTCTTGAAAGCTTGCATGGAGATTATGCATAGAGCTTGCATAGCCTTCTTGCAAGATCTTTGCATAGCCTTCTTGAAAGCTTTATGCATAGCCTTCTTGTAAGCTTTATGCAGAAGCTCTATGTTGTAACATACCCATTGTAAATAACAATGTACTTGCTTCAGAGTTGAAAAATATAACTTAGTTTGTCATTTTTACGATCAAAAAACTTCTATTTTTAGAAAATGAGCCATTTTTGCTTAGAAATTTGTAATTCTGAATCCAAATTTGGAATCTACGCATAATTTTACGCTTAAAATAGTTTTTTTTGAACAAAAAACGGGTACCCGGAATGGGTTTAATTAAGCTTTTAAGCCTTTAATCTGCGAACTTCCGACCTAAAATAGGAACTATCCAGGCGTCTAATCAACAAACGGAACACGCCCCCATGGTCACGGGGCAAGGCCGGACATTTCCGTCAAAAAATGTTTTCTTGACCCCTCGGGGACGATGGCGGGCGGCCGGCGGTGGTGGCCCCACCACGGGCGCCGCCCGTGAAAAAAACCGACAATCCGTCCGAGACACCCAAGCGTGTACACGACCTAGACGCACCCTCCAGCACACCCCTACACGTACCCCCTCCTCCCAGAACCCTCTATCCACAGGTGTCGCGCTCTGTCTCTCTTGGGGACACCTCCACCCCTATGTGTCACACTTTCTCTCTCCTCGAGACACCTCCACCCCCAGGTGTCTCACGCCCACACTCTCTCCCGGACACCTACACCACCCAGGTGTCACCTTCCCGCACCCGGACGTCCACCCTCCAGCACCTATAAAAGGACCCTCCCGCACCTATAAAAGGACCCTCCCAGTCCCCTTCTCTAGACAAGCCCCCAGCAAGGCCCTACGCGCAAGCCCTCCCTCAAGCTTTAGGACATGTTCTACACTCTTCTCCCCCCCCCCCCCCCCCCCCCCCGTGTGAATAGACTTAAAGTGTGCCTCTCCTCCAACCCTTGCCTTACTCTTCCCTAGGCCTCCCTAGACGTACACTCTTCTCAAGAGCTCTCCAAGTTAAGGACACCCTCTCAATTTCCCCCCCCCCCATATGCGGCGACTTAAACTTAGGCTAAGAGGTCGTTCCTACCCATAAGCCCAACAAGCTTTTCCTATCCCAAACGGACTCCGTTTTCGAATCCATTTGAACCAGTAGAATTCTCTCTTTTCCCTCCAAGTTCCCAACCTCTTATATTCACCCCGTTCTCTCTCTATCCTCTTAAAACTCTAGTGCTCCTATGGCGCCGAAACGCCGCCGAATTGAAGAACCACGCGCTGCCCAAGGAGGGAATGAAGCGAATCGCGTCCCTGCAATCGACTTCGCCCCTCTTGAAGCGAATTTGGACATGAAGTTTGGATTGGAATATCGGCCCGGTTCCAGGGTCTTTGTAAATATTTTTCACTGTAAGTATGTTTGTTGATTTCAATGTTGTGCTAAGGAAGATCTCTTTTAATGAATCAAGTGTAATTAATTAACAAAGGAATTTATTTTTAAGTGTTTCACAATGTGGTAGGACTTAATTAGAAAACAATTGAACGGGTGAGTGTGTGGAAAGTGGGAGAATGGACACCCTGACGGTACCATTCTAAGGATGGGTGGACCCGATCAGTCGGGTAGCTTTCTACTAGTCGTAACTTACGATACTTAGGGAATAGTAGAACCCCGAACAAGACTTGTTTTAGGGGACCGAGCCAGCGGTCGTGCCTCATGAAATACGGGGGAAAAAGGCGTTGGCTTCCTTGAACCAAGTGTGGGTCTTGTTCCATCTCCACGCACATTCCGTGCTGGGGATTAGAATTTCCTTTAGGATGACTATGCTTCCCCTGCGAGATAGAGTTAGGTCCCTCTGTTTGCTCGTAACCTCGTATTTCTACGAGATCGAGGTGTGGTCAATCGGAAAATAACACGAGACTTAACCGCCTATCAAAAGGATTCCCCCGCCCTACGGGTCGGCGGTCTTACACGTGGTATCAGAGCAGGTTTAGACTTGGGAGATTTTATATTGTATTCTCTTGTTGCTCTAGGAATTCTTGTTAAACTAATCTAGTTACGGCTGGACGCAGGAGGACGAGATGGATCCCTATTCTTGCTTCCTGGTATTCCAATGCATGTTCATGACTGCTTGTCGCTCTTCCGAATTTGAGTTCCGTGACACTATGATGCACATTGTAGACAAGCTAACCCTTCCTCTTTACACTCGCATCGAAAGGGGATGGAACAGAGCTGAGTATTGGCATCGTCGATCTACCTATTTCATCATTCGAGCTGAGCACGTCGGCAATCTCACCAACGACTTGAGGCGGATCCGATATGCCGAGATGTTGCGGATGGTTCGCCTGTTCTGGTTTATTGGCACTCCTCGTAACACCTATGTCACTATCGATGGGAATCGCATGTTGCAGAATCGATGGGTTTATGATAGGGTGACTCAAGTTGTACCCCCTGATAGAATAGCCGTTACCCGTCTTTCTAGACGAGGTTTACCTCCCCTACCAGAGACTTATCGAGTTCTTGAAACCATGGGAGAACCCCCCTACTTTTTCAATGCTACCACCGCAGATCTTTATTAGGTTCCCTAGAGGACTACCATGTAAATAAATAAGATTGGATTTAGTCCAATCCTTTTGTAAATGGCTTGGTTTACTTGTAAATATTAAAGCTTGGAATAAAAGGTTTTGATTTTCACACTCATTGTTTTATGTGTATTAAACCGCCTAAGTGACATGATTCTAAATTTAGCTTCATATTGATAACCAAGATCGTCAACTTCTTGCTCCCAATGCATTATATACAGATACACAGGAGAAGAAGCTTCTCCTCAAACAAATGCAACCTCCCTCATTTAATGGGGCAGGTTCAAAGATTGAAAGGGATGCAGAAGTTTGGATAGAAGCCATGGACGATTACTTTTCGGCTGTTGGTACAGGAATTGGGAATCAATCCATGCTTGCCAGATTCCGTCTTACCAGGGACGCCAAACTTTGGTGGAAGCAATGGTGCCGAGATAAGGGCGTCACTGAAGATATCCAAACCTGGAGTGACATTAAGCAAGCTGTGAAGGGCCGTTATCTTCCCCCATCTCATGAATCTATTAAGATGAATGAGTTCTTCAGCCTCAAGCAGCTTAGCTTAACCTTGGAGGAATACTACTCAAAATTTGTCACACTTGGCAAATATGCCCCACCTATGTCGATCACTCAACAAGTGGCCTGATTTTGCCAAGGGCTGAATGAACCTTTGGATTCTCGCCTTGAAGAAATGAGGCCAACTACCTTACAAGATGCTCTTACCCGAGCCAAACCTCTGGCTAAAGAAGTAAAGAGTGGTCAAGCAAAGAAGAGAGTCTATCCTGAGTCTAACCCAAGGAGGCGCCTTCAGAAGAATTACCAATCGAATTTTCGCCACAACACTATTGGTCAGTACCCCAATAATTTTATCCCCCGCAGTTATGCTAATTCCACTTCAGAATCCTATGGGGACCAAAGGTGCTTTTATTGCAATGAAGTTGGCCACTTCCGGAATGAATGCCCCAAACTTGCAAGACCCTCTCTCAATCCTAGTGTCACTGCTGCTCCACAAGGCGGCCGAGTAGTTCAAGGTCGTGGGATTCCTAATAACCGCCAGGCTGGACGAGGTGGTGGTGGACGTGGTAGAGGTCGTGGAGTGACTGCCCGTGTCTGCTCTATGATTGGTGAACCGACTTTAGAGATGGAAGAAGAAGAGCAAGCCACCATTCATGCAGCTATAGAACATCAAGGACCTAATCAGCAGTTTTCTGTGATCCAAGCTCCGGCTACTTATCAAGGTAGATCTTTCCAGCTCTTGATTGATTGTGGTAGTACGCATTCCTTTCTCCAAAATGCTTGCGTAAGTTACCGTTAGATCAAAAACCAGCCCAAGCAATGATTGTTGAGTTAGCCAGTGGAAAAGAAGAAGTATCCCGACATTGTGTGGGAGATCTTCAATTTGAATTGGGTGGTGAATCAACCCATGGGTATTTCAGAAGCTTACCATTAGGGATTTATGATGGAATCCTTGGTATGGACTGGTTAATTGCAAACAATGCTGATATTCACTGTGTTGAAGGAAGCATCACCTTTAAGAATAGTCAAGGACAGGTAGTATCAGCCCAGGGAAAAACAGGTAAACCCAAATTTTCTTTGGTCAAAGCTAATCTCCTTCTTAAGGGAGTGCATAAAGGCCAACAGATCTTCCTTGTCAAACTCAACAAGGTAGAAGAAAGCAACCCAGATTTAGAACCCTCTTGGCTTCAGGAGTTTTCAGATATCTTTCCAGAGGAACTTACAAAACTACCCCCATCTCGAGAAGTAGATCATGGGATTGAGTTAATCCCTGGGGCTGAATCAGTTTAAGGGAGGCCTTACAAAATGTCTCTTCCTGAAGCCATAAAGCTCAAGGAACAACTTAGGCAGCTCATTGAGCAAGGATTCATTCGCCCTAGTAATTCCCCATGGGAAGCGCCTGTTCTTTTCCAGAGAAAGAAGGATGGCACGCTTCGTCTTTGTATTGACTACCGAGGCCTAAACAAGGTCACTGTCAAAAACAAATACCCCATTCCTCGCATCGACGAACTTCTTGATAGACATTATGGATCCAAAGTTTTCTCCAAGATGGATTTAAGGTCTGGCTACTATCAAATTAGGATCAAGGAATCAGATATCTCCAAAACTGCTTTCAATACCCGCTATGGCCACTATGAATTTACAGTCATGCCATTCGGATTAACCAATGCTCCCGCCACCTTCAACCGCCTGATGTAGGATATCTTCCGACCCTACTTGGATGAATTTGTCCTTGTCTTCTTTGATGACATCTTGGTCTATTCTCAGTCAAAAGAGGAACATGAGGAGCATGTACGCAAAGTATTGCAAATACTGTGCGAACATAAGCTCTATGCCAAGAAAAGCAAATGTACCTTCTTCACTTCCCAAATTGAATATCTAGGGTTCATTGTCTCCTCAAAGGGCATCTCAGTAGACCCTGTCAAAGTCAAGGATATATTGGAATGGCCACCCCCTAGGACAGTCAAAGAAATCCGTAGGTTTCTAGGCATCACAGGATGGTATAGGATCTTCATCAAGGATTATGCCAAGATAGTCGCACCCTTAACTGATCTCCTCAAGAAGGAATGTAAGATAGTATGGTTACCAATCCACCAAATCAGTTTTAGCCAACTTAAGACTATCCTCACCTCAGCACCAGTTCTGAAGCTCCCTGACTTCACCAAAGAGTTTGAGGTTGTCACTGATGCTAGTGGCCTTGCACTTGGTGGTGTCTTAATTCTCGTAAGCTTAAATCCTATGAAGTCAATTATGCCACCCATGATTTGGAACTCCTTGCAGTTGTTCATTGTTTCAAGTTATGGAGACACTATCTCCTAGGCCGTAAGTTTCTGCTTGTAACTGACCACCAGAGTTTAAAGTGGATCTTCACCCAGCCCAATCTCAACACGAGGCAAAGGAGGTGGATTGAGATTCTGCAAGAGTTTGATTTTGATATCAAATTTCGTCCTGGAAAGGATAATGTTGTAGCAGATGCCCTCAGTCGCAAGTCCTTCCTAAGTGCAATCTCTATGCCAAATAACCCCATCCTAGAGAAGGTAAAGCAGGTTTCACTTAATGACCCTGATTACCAAAAGCTAGTAAGCCTAGTTCACAAGGAGGCACCCACAGAAAAGGAAAATATATTGATCAAGGGATACACCCTCGATGATGAATGCCTCTACTTCATGCATAGGTTATGTATTCCCAAAGATCTTGCACTGAAGAAGATGATCTTGTATGAAGCTCATGATAGCCCCGTATAGCAGGACACCCAAGTTATGCAAAAACCTTGAATGCCTTGAGGAGAAGTTTTTTGGCCTGGAATGAAGAGAGATATCCTTCAATACATCAGACAATGCCTTTCATGTCAAAGGATTAAAGCTGAAAGAATCAAAATGCCCGGGAAACTCCAACCTCTGGACATTCCTCAGATGAAGTGGGAATGTATCAGTATGGATTTTGTCACAAGTCTTCCCACAACACAAGGAGGGTATGATTCTATTTTAGTAGTTGTGGATATGCTTACCAAAGTGACCCATATTATCCCAGTAAAGAAGACATTTAAATCTTCTGATATTGCCCGCCTTTTCATCAAGGAAATCTTTAGGCTTCATGGATTGCCAAAAAGAATAGTCAGTGACCGGGACTCTGACTTCACTTCAAAGTTCTGGACATCATTATTCCAGGCTATTGGAACACAACTTTGTTTCAGTACAGCTTACCACCCAGAAACAGATGGTCAAACTGAGAGAGTTAATCAGGTTATAGAAGACATCCTGAGAGCCTATTGTGGCGTGAACCAAAGAAGTGGATTCAGTATCTCCCTCTAGTGGAATTCTCTTACAATACATCCTATCACCAAAGAAGTGGATTCAGTATCTCCCTCTAGTGGAATTCTCTTACAATACATCCTATCACCAAAGCATAGGGATGTCACCATTCAAAGCTCTTTATGGTCAAGAATGTTTGTCTCCCTTAAATTTCTCTGACCCCACACTAAAGGTTGAAGCCTCCAGGGTAATGCTTGAAGAAATGGAAGAACAAACCAAAGCTATTCGTAAGGATATTAAAGCCGCCCAGGATCGACAGAAGCATTATGCTGATACCAAAAGATCTGAAAGAATTTTTCAGCAAGGAGACAAAGTTTTTCTTCGAGTGCGGCCAAAGAGAAGTTCTTTATCTCTTGGAAAATTTAGGAAGCTGAGTCCAAGTGTAAGATTCCTCCCCCAACCCCTTTTTGATGTCTAGTATATTCCCCTGTAATCAATTCCTTTTCTAAAATATAAGAGATCTTGTTTGTGGCTGTTTTAACCTAGAGAGAGAAAATATTCTAGAGAGAGAATATTCAGATTTTGAATATTTTTGGATAGAAAAATATCTCTTATAATTCAGATGAGTTCCCCTGAAACAGAAATTTAAAAAGAATTTTCCAATGTGCAATTGGAATTAATTGGAAATTGGTATAAAGAACCTTAGCCTAAGGGTCTAGATTTTTATAAATCTTTAGACTATGGTCCAATTAAGGTTCCTATGGGCCAATAGCATCAATCCATGTGTAGGGAGGAGATAAATCCAATTTGTAAAAGAAGATACCCAAAAATGAGTAAATGCTCACATAAGATGAAGAGTTGAAAATGTACAAGGTTTATTAGTAAATAAACACATATGTAAGGAAGGGGAGTTCTTTAAAGGAGGTGCATATTTCACATAAGATGAAGAGTTGAAAATGTACAAGGTTTATTAGTAAATAAACACATATGTAAGGAAGGGGAGTTCTTTAAAAGAGGTGCATATTTCACATAAGATGAAGAGTTGAAAATGTACAAGGATTATTAGTAAAAAAAACTATGACACATGTGTAAGGAAGAGGAGTTCTTTAAAGGAGGTGCATATTTCACATAAGATGAAGAGTTGAAAATGTACAAGGTTTATTAGTAAAAAAACTATGAGCAATACAATTTTGACACATATGTAAGGAAGGGGAATTCTTTAAAGGAGGTGCATATTTCACATGCTTGAATGAGTTTTAAACTCATAAAAATTAAGATATTTCATCTCTCCTCTCTCCTCATTCAAGTCTAGTTCCAAAAAGTTAGCTTAACTGACCTAAAAATGGTCAAAAAGTGACCAAACTGACTTGGAAAATTTTAGAATCAGTTTGTTTGGTTAGGAGCTCAAATTTTCCTATAAATAGAAGCCTCCCCTTGTTGAAAAAAAAACATAGTCTCTTATGCCTTGTTACTCTACTCTACCTAAGCCAAAACATAGTCTCTTATGCCTTGTTACTCTACTCTACCTAAGCCAAAATATATAGTCTCTTATGCTTTGTTACTCTACTCCACCTAAGCCAAAATATATAGTCTCTTATGCTTTGTTACTCTACTCCACCTAAGCCAAAATATATAGTCTCTTATGCTTTGTTACTCTACTCCATCTAAGCCAAAATATATAGTCTTATGCCTTGTTACTCTACTCCACCTAAGCCAAGAACTGTGAATTCTTTAATAATTCACTAGTTTTTGACACTTCTCTCTTTCTTCAATCCCCATTGGTGGCTCCATCAACATACTAAACCAATTGATTGGTTGGGGGCCTCTACCGTGAATAAAGAATCAAGCAAATCATAAGGTAAGTATATTGAATTTTGATCTTTTCTATGATTTCTCAATGATTCTCTCTTCTCAACCCCTCTCAAGCTTGAGAAGTTTAATTGGTATGGTTTTTTTAAATGCTATTGAAGTTAATTGGTGAATAGTAGTGAAGAGTTACATAATTTAATAAATGCTATAGAAGTTAATTTCCATTTATGTTTAAAATTCTAATGGTTTTTATGTAATTTCTCTCTCTCACTCAAGAAATGGTCATACTCATGAACCATTCTCAATCCAAATGAAGCTTTTCATAAAGCTTTTTCTTAATCCAAGATTAAGCTATGCTTGAGGCCAAATTAATGGCTTTTTGCTATGCTTTTAGTTTATGCACATTGATGATTCAATCCATTATGGATTGATGGCCCAATTAGAGACCATTCTAATTGTTTTCTTAATGATCCAATTAGAGACCATTATGGATTGATGATCCAATTAGAGACCATTCTAATTGTTTTCTTAATGATCCAATTAGAGACCATTATGGATTGATGATCCAATTAGAGACCATTCTAATTATTTCTTTAATAATGAGCTTTATCCCTTAGAAAAAAATTGAGATTTATCAGTCATAGTAGCGGAGCTATGGCAAAATTTTTATAAAAATTACGCATAAAATAAATTCATTCAAAGCATAAAAAGAGGAATTCCTACCATATTCTAGGAACTATCATCCTAGATTAATTAAAAGAATTTTATTATGCATGGAGATGTGAATGTTGCATGTAGATGTAGATGTATGGATGTGAGTGTGAATGTAGAGGTGGATGTATGCATGGGACGTGGATGTATGCATGTAGAAATAGATGTGTAGATGAGGATGTAAATGGAGATGTGGATGGATGCATGTAGATGTAGAGGTATAGATGTAGATGTGAATGGAGATGTGGATGGATGCATGTAGATGTAGATGTATAGATGTAGATGTGGATGTGGAGGTAGATGGATGCATGTAGATGTAGATGTATAGATGTAGATGGGAATTGAGATATGGATGTATGCATGTAGATGTAGATGTATAGAGGTAGATGTGGATGTGGAGGTAGATGGATGCATGTAGATGTAGATGTATAGATGTAGATGGGAATGGAAATATGGATGTATGCATGTAGATGTAGATGTATAGATGTAGATGTGGATGTGGAGGTGGATGGATGCATGTAGATGTAGATGTATAGATGTAGATGTGGATGTGGAGGTAGATGGATGCATGTAGATGTAGATGTATAGATGTAGATGGGAATGGAGATATGGATGTATGCATGTAGATGTAGATGTATAGATGTAGATGTGGATGTGGAGGTGGATGGATGCATGTAGATGTAGATGTATAAATGTAGATGTGAATGGAGATGTGGATGTATGCATGTAGATGTAGATGTATGGAGGTGAATGTGAATGTGGATGTGGATGTATGCATAGAGATGTAGATGTATGCATGTAGATGTGAATGTACGCATATAGATGTGGATGTATGGATGTGAATATACGATATGCGATGTGAGGGAATCTGAAGTGATGAGATAGAAATGATGTGATGGGATGAGTATACATATAAATGGAATATGGAATAAGTAATGTAGATTGATGAGGGATAATGTGGAAAAATTAAAGTTAAAATAGAAATTGTGTTGTAAACTGTTTGTAAATACTGTTTGTAAATGCTGTTTGTAAATGATTGTTTTATGTCAAGAATGCTGGGGGGAGCATTTTGACCGTCTTGTGATTAAAGTCGTGATGGTAAAGTTGCAACTGCTGACGGGGAGTCAATGAAGGACGTCTCGCGTAGCAAGGTCGGCCGAGGTCTTGACCAGCCTCGGTGCGATTAAAATGGTGAGCTTCCGGTACGGTGGATGAGGGGCCAAGGAAGCGGCCTATGCGTGAAGCGCTAGGTTACCTGCGAAGGATCCTAGAGGGTGCTGACCATACGGTGCTCGGGCTCTGGGTTGCCTAGGATACCCACGCGTGCGTCGAGGAAGATATTGGAACAGAGTTGGAGTTGTTTTCTGAAATCGAGCATGGATCTGGTTGATTGACCTTGCTGGTCTTCAATGGATGAGTCCATGGCTCCTTATATGGATCTGTTGGTTGATCTTGCTGATCTTCAACGAGAGTCCATCTTGTTAAGTGATTATATTGCCAAGTATTATGGGCTAGGAACTATCGAAACGGCTCCTGAGCGTTCTAGTTGCCAATGATGCCATAGATACTCTGATGAAGGAATGATGGGAAATTAAGAATCAATTGGATAAATTGGAAGATGGTGATCAATGATACTATGGTTTTATTAAAGGATTGTTTTAAACTGGTTGAATCTGATTGAAAAAGGGCAATTTCATATTGGGTGTGTGAGTGGTGTGACTAGTTTTATTTTGCATGAACATCCGGCTAGGGGGCCTTGGAACTCTTTTCCTTGGTACCCGGGACAAAACCTAACCAAATTTTTAATTGGATCCCATCACTACAGTGGTTGGGCGGTTGGCTAACCCATGGGATCGGATGGGGTTAGGCTGGACTGATGGATCCGTAAATCGAGACTCAAACTTTTGTTTTTACGATAGAAAAAATAAATAAATCCCGGACAGTAACTGTTCTATGGATAGGAATCAACGGCTGTGCCTCTTGAATGGGGAAAAAAGCGTTGATCCCAATGATCCAAGTGCAAGTTTCTTCCTTGAACTGACTAAGTATCTTATAGATGTAATCGGATCATCTCGATCAGAAATGATCTTGACTACGTTAGAGTAAAAAGTTATCCTGGTGGAATCGCCCGTGCTTTCCGGTAAAGGAAGTTTTTCCGGGTTCGGTTTTGGAACAACCGACGGATTAGTCTCTTATCCGGATATCCGTGGGCGAGGCCCCGAGTGTGGGACCCCTGTCCCGCGCGAGAAGCGCTACTTCCGCTGCCAGTACCCCGAATCCGTTGCTCGGTAGGAACAGGGATCTTACAGTTGGTATCAGAGCCAGGTTAATAAAGATCAACTGAGAAGACAAATATGTCAAAAATTTATCTAGAAAGACAAAAAGGTTATAATTGTGTGATATAATTCATACAATTTGATATTCAAACTGAAACTCGTAAATTGGTAATTGGGTCTTCAAATGGAAGTACCGCAATTATATAAAATCCCTGACTTGCTTGAGGCCTAGACATGATAGTATTTACCTTATAATTCCAAGGGCCGTGACTACGCGTATATACCGAGAGTATACTGCAGCTCTTTACTGATAGTATATACGAGTAAATCTAAGACTTGAAATTATAAGCGTTAATGCTATCCAGATGATGATTTCGAATGTGATTGATATGATTTTTAATTCTGTTTGAGAATTGATGAATTGATTTGGATTCTGATTGAAAATGCTGATTGAAAATGCTGATTGAAAAAAAAAATGTTGATTTTTAAAAATTAGTTGAAATATAATGAAACCACAATGAGGGGGAATGGGACGAGTCCCTGTGATGATATTCATAACTAGAATGATGATAACGAATTCAGCAAATCACTATGAGATTAGTGGATTGTGCTGTCAGATTGCTACTGTTAATACTTGACCGGTAGATCAAGTTAAGGGATGTCAAATTGAGAACTTGCTTGACTGAAATTTCCGTGGGAAGGAATGTTCCGAAGGAAACTTTTCGGTCTAATAGACCTTTATCATGTTAAAGATATGAATGATATGATCTGAATGAATTGTTATTTAATGATGAGTTCTATATAAGGGATATTTATCCCAGTGTTCTGTTGGGTGGACCAAAATATAAGGAACCCAGAATAAAATTGGATCTTAAGAAAAAGAGCTGTCCTCTACCTTGCGAGATGAGGACATCTCGCACTTTTTAAGTGGGGTAGGATGTAAGATTCCTCCCCAGCCTTCGAGGTATATAGGAGTAAGAATCTCCCTTTCGGATCTAATAATTATTCCCTCTCTATAATAAAAGAAAGTTTCTGTTTAAAAAAGGAATACCCTTTTCCTAAATTACTTCTCAGGAGTCATGCCTATTTTAAGGATTTAGAACAATGAGTTTAGAAGTGAGAATCGGTGTTTTGGATACCAAGGTTTTGGTTTTCATTCGAGTATGGCCCAAAAGAAGTTCTTTATCTCATGGGGAGTATAAGAAGTTATCCCCCAGATATTGTGATCCTTATATCTGAATTCAATGAAAGTAGGTGACTTAGCCTACAAGTTTCTTTTATCTCCTCATCTCAAAATTCTTAATGCCTTCTATAGAAAAATGTGTCAAACACAAATCATGGAAAGACGGTAAAACTTCAGTGGTGGCAAGTTACCGTTGGCTTCTAGGTTACGCTAGCTCCTTCCTTTATATAAGTCGTAACTTTTACTTGTCGCTCATAGTAATCTTACTCCCATCAATCTCCTTTCTTTCGTAATCTCCTTCATGGCTTGGCAACAGGAATTAGTTTTATCCCTGATGATTTCTCACCTTCAAGACGCAAGAGAGTCTGTGAAGAAAGACTTTATAGAACAGTATGAGCGCTCACTTTTTCCTCACCTAGGAACTTCTGTAGCGCAGACCAAATGGCGGACCTATCAAAACATAACTAGGGTAACACCCTGGGGTCAGCAACACTTTCGTAACAATGTCCGCTTGGCCATGGTTATTGAAGCTTTGGGTTTGGGTCCCCGATACTACTGTGTCATGAGATCAAGGCATCTTGGGTTTTCTGAGCGGGTCTTCTTACTGGCGTGTTTTCTTCCTCATGAGAAGATATGCCTTTATCCCGTTTTTGGCTTGCCTCTCAGAGGTCCTTTTGTTAGATCACCTCATACCACTGAGATAGGTGCGGCAATAACCAGCAGAATCATTCCCATAGATGAGTTACCCTATACTTGTGCAGCTTGTGAGGACTGCTTTTGTGACCATATGATGGACGGGCTTGTGGAAGTGTAAAGAGTTCTTCTATCTTTACTGTATAAGTCCCGTGAATGAATAAAGTTTAAATCTTGTTCTTATTTTGAATCTTGCTCTCTTTAAGACTTTTCTTGGTGGTTAATCGTGATTAAAATTTTTCTCTAAGTCTCATATTCGTGCATCTTGCGAAATTATTCCAAGTTGCGAGATGAGGACATCTCGCGTTTTTTAAGTGGGGTAGAATGTAAGATTCCTCCCCCAACCCCTTTTTGATGTCTAGTATATTCCCCTGTAATCAATTCCTTTTCTAAAATATAAGAGATCTTGTTTGTGGCTGTTTTAACCTAGAGAGAGAAAATATTCTAGAGAGAGAATATTCAGATTTTGAATATTTTTGGATAGAAAAATATCTCTTATAATTCAGATGAGTTCCCCTGAAACAGAAATTTAAAAAGAATTTTCCAATGTGCAATTGGAATTAATTGGAAATTGGTATAAAGAACCTTAGCCTAAGGGTCTAGATTTTTATAAATCTTTAGACTATGGTCCAATTAAGGTTCCTATGGGCCAATAGCATCAATCCATGTGTAGGGAGGAGATAAATCCAATTTGTAAAAGAAGATACCCAAAAATGAGTAAATGCTCACATAAGATGAAGAGTTGAAAATGTACAAGGTTTATTAGTAAATAAACACATATGTAAGGAAGGGGAGTTCTTTAAAGGAGGTGCATATTTCACATAAGATGAAGAGTTGAAAATGTACAAGGTTTATTAGTAAATAAACACATATGTAAGGAAGGGGAGTTCTTTAAAAGAGGTGCATATTTCACATAAGATGAAGAGTTGAAAATGTACAAGGATTATTAGTAAAAAAAACTATGACACATGTGTAAGGAAGAGGAGTTCTTTAAAGGAGGTGCATATTTCACATAAGATGAAGAGTTGAAAATGTACAAGGTTTATTAGTAAAAAAACTATGAGCAATACAATTTTGACACATATGTAAGGAAGGGGAATTCTTTAAAGGAGGTGCATATTTCACATGCTTGAATGAGTTTTAAACTCATAAAAATTAAGATATTTCATCTCTCCTCTCTCCTCATTCAAGTCTAGTTCCAAAAAGTTAGCTTAACTGACCTAAAAATGGTCAAAAAGTGACCAAACTGACTTGGAAAATTTTAGAATCAGTTTGTTTGGTTAGGAGCTCAAATTTTCCTATAAATAGAAGCCTCCCCTTGTTGAAAAAAAAACATAGTCTCTTATGCCTTGTTACTCTACTCTACCTAAGCCAAAACATAGTCTCTTATGCCTTGTTACTCTACTCTACCTAAGCCAAAATATATAGTCTCTTATGCTTTGTTACTCTACTCCACCTAAGCCAAAATATATAGTCTCTTATGCTTTGTTACTCTACTCCACCTAAGCCAAAATATATAGTCTCTTATGCTTTGTTACTCTACTCCATCTAAGCCAAAATATATAGTCTTATGCCTTGTTACTCTACTCCACCTAAGCCAAGAACTGTGAATTCTTTAATAATTCACTAGTTTTTGACACTTCTCTCTTTCTTCAATCCCCATTGGTGGCTCCATCAACATACTAAACCAATTGATTGGTTGGGGGCCTCTACCGTGAATAAAGAATCAAGCAAATCATAAGGTAAGTATATTGAATTTTGATCTTTTCTATGATTTCTCAATGATTCTCTCTTCTCAACCCCTCTCAAGCTTGAGAAGTTTAATTGGTATGGTTTTTTTAAATGCTATTGAAGTTAATTGGTGAATAGTAGTGAAGAGTTACATAATTTAATAAATGCTATAGAAGTTAATTTCCATTTATGTTTAAAATTCTAATGGTTTTTATGTAATTTCTCTCTCTCACTCAAGAAATGGTCATACTCATGAACCATTCTCAATCCAAATGAAGCTTTTCATAAAGCTTTTTCTTAATCCAAGATTAAGCTATGCTTGAGGCCAAATTAATGGCTTTTTGCTATGCTTTTAGTTTATGCACATTGATGATTCAATCCATTATGGATTGATGGCCCAATTAGAGACCATTCTAATTGTTTTCTTAATGATCCAATTAGAGACCATTATGGATTGATGATCCAATTAGAGACCATTCTAATTGTTTTCTTAATGATCCAATTAGAGACCATTATGGATTGATGATCCAATTAGAGACCATTCTAATTATTTCTTTAATAATGAGCTTTATCCCTTAGAAAAAAATTGAGATTTATCAGTCATAGTAGCGGAGCTATGGCAAAATTTTTATAAAAATTACGCATAAAATAAATTCATTCAAAGCATAAAAAGAGGAATTCCTACCATATTCTAGGAACTATCATCCTAGATTAATTAAAAGAATTTTATTATGCATGGAGATGTGAATGTTGCATGTAGATGTAGATGTATGGATGTGAGTGTGAATGTAGAGGTGGATGTATGCATGGGACGTGGATGTATGCATGTAGAAATAGATGTGTAGATGAGGATGTAAATGGAGATGTGGATGGATGCATGTAGATGTAGAGGTATAGATGTAGATGTGAATGGAGATGTGGATGGATGCATGTAGATGTAGATGTATAGATGTAGATGTGGATGTGGAGGTAGATGGATGCATGTAGATGTAGATGTATAGATGTAGATGGGAATGGAGATATGGATGTATGCATGTAGATGTAGATGTATAGAGGTAGATGTGGATGTGGAGGTAGATGGATGCATGTAGATGTAGATGTATAGATGTAGATGGGAATGGAAATATGGATGTATGCATGTAGATGTAGATGTATAGATGTAGATGTGGATGTGGAGGTGGATGGATGCATGTAGATGTAGATGTATAGATGTAGATGTGGATGTGGAGGTAGATGGATGCATGTAGATGTAGATGTATAGATGTAGATGGGAATGGAGATATGGATGTATGCATGTAGATGTAGATGTATAGATGTAGATGTGGATGTGGAGGTGGATGGATGCATGTAGATGTAGATGTATAAATGTAGATGTGAATGGAGATGTGGATGTATGCATGTAGATGTAGATGTATGGAGGTGAATGTGAATGTGGATGTGGATGTATGCATAGAGATGTAGATGTATGCATGTAGATGTGAATGTACGCATATAGATGTGGATGTATGGATGTGAATATACGATATGCGATGTGAGGGAATCTGAAGTGATGAGATAGAAATGATGTGATGGGATGAGTATACATATAAATGGAATATGGAATAAGTAATGTAGATTGATGAGGGATAATGTGGAAAAATTAAAGTTAAAATAGAAATTGTGTTGTAAACTGTTTGTAAATACTGTTTGTAAATGCTGTTTGTAAATGATTGTTTTATGTCAAGAATGCTGGGGGGAGCATTTTGACCGTCTTGTGATTAAAGTCGTGATGGTAAAGTTGCAACTGCTGACGGGGAGTCAATGAAGGACGTCTCGCGTAGCAAGGTCGGCCGAGGTCTTGACCAGCCTCGGTGCGATTAAAATGGTGAGCTTCCGGTACGGTGGATGAGGGGCCAAGGAAGCGGCCTATGCGTGAAGCGCTAGGTTACCTGCGAAGGATCCTAGAGGGTGCTGACCATACGGTGCTCGGGCTCTGGGTTGCCTAGGATACCCACGCGTGCGTCGAGGAAGATATTGGAACAGAGTTGGAGTTGTTTTCTGAAATCGAGCATGGATCTGGTTGATTGACCTTGCTGGTCTTCAATGGATGAGTCCATGGCTCCTTATATGGATCTGTTGGTTGATCTTGCTGATCTTCAACGAGAGTCCATCTTGTTAAGTGATTATATTGCCAAGTATTATGGGCTAGGAACTATCGAAACGGCTCCTGAGCGTTCTAGTTGCCAATGATGCCATAGATACTCTGATGAAGGAATGATGGGAAATTAAGAATCAATTGGATAAATTGGAAGATGGTGATCAATGATACTATGGTTTTATTAAAGGATTGTTTTAAACTGGTTGAATCTGATTGAAAAAGGGCAATTTCATATTGGGTGTGTGAGTGGTGTGACTAGTTTTATTTTGCATGAACATCCGGCTAGGGGGCCTTGGAACTCTTTTCCTTGGTACCCGGGACAAAACCTAACCAAATTTTTAATTGGATCCCATCACTACAGTGGTTGGGCGGTTGGCTAACCCATGGGATCGGATGGGGTTAGGCTGGACTGATGGATCCGTAAATCGAGACTCAAACTTTTGTTTTTACGATAGAAAAAATAAATAAATCCCGGACAGTAACTGTTCTATGGATAGGAATCAACGGCTGTGCCTCTTGAATGGGGAAAAAAGCGTTGATCCCAATGATCCAAGTGCAAGTTTCTTCCTTGAACTGACTAAGTATCTTATAGATGTAATCGGATCATCTCGATCAGAAATGATCTTGACTACGTTAGAGTAAAAAGTTATCCTGGTGGAATCGCCCGTGCTTTCCGGTAAAGGAAGTTTTTCCGGGTTCGGTTTTGGAACAACCGACGGATTAGTCTCTTATCCGGATATCCGTGGGCGAGGCCCCGAGTGTGGGACCCCTGTCCCGCGCGAGAAGCGCTACTTCCGCTGCCAGTACCCCGAATCCGTTGCTCGGTAGGAACAGGGATCTTACACCAAGGTATTGTGGGCCTTATGAAGTCATCAAATGTTTGGGAAAACATGCCTACAAACTTCGCCTCCCAACCCACCTCAAAATCCATGATGTATTCCATGTAAGCTTACTAAAGCCATCTGTGCCTCATCCTGATCATGTTCTTGATGATGAACAAGTTGTAATGCCAACTCAGGGAGTCCTTGAAATGAGACCTAATAGAATCATCGACTCTAGGGAAAGAGTGCTTCCCAATAGAATCCTTAGGGAACATTTAGTGGAATGGAAAGATTACCCTGAGGAGGATGCCACTTGGGAGGAAGAGTCAACCCTCCAAAAGAATTACCCAGAGTTCGTGCTGAGATGAGGACATCTCGAGTTCTTTTAGTAGGGAAGGATGTAACATACCCATTGTAAATAACAATGTACTTGCTTCAGAGTTGAAAAATATAACTTAGTTTGTCATTTTTACGATCAAAAAACTTCTATTTTTAGAAAATGAGCCATTTTTGCTTAGAAATTTGTAATTCTGAATCCAAATTTGGAATCTATGCGTAATTTTACGCTTAAAATAGTTTTTTCTGAACAAAAAACGGGTACCCGGAATGGGTTTAATTAAGCTTTTAAGCCTTTAATCTGCGAACTTCCGACCTAAAATAGTAACTATCCAGGCGTCTAATCAACGAACGGAACACGCCCCCATGGTCACGGGGCAAGGCCGGACATTTTCGTAAAAAAAAATTTTTGACCCCTCGGGACGACGGCGACGGGCGGCCGGCGGTGGCCCCACCACGGGCGCCGCCCGTGAAAAAAACCGACAATCCGCTCGGGACACCCAAGCGTGTACACGACCTAGACGCACCCTCCAGCACACCCCTACACGTACCCCCTCCTCCCAGAACCCTCTATCCACAGGTGTCGCGCTCTCTCTCTCTTGGGGACACCTCCACCCCCATGTGTCACACTTTCTCTCTCCTCGAGACACCTCCACCCCCAGGTGTCTCACGCCCACACTCTCTCCCGGACACCTACACCACCCAGGTGTCACCTTCCCGCACCCGGACGTCCACCCTCCACCAGCACCTATAAAAGGACCCTCCCAGCCCCCTTCTCCAGACAAGCCCCCAGCAAGGCCCTACGCGCAAGCCCTCCCTCAAGCTCTAGGACATGTCCTACACTCTTCTCCCCCCCCGTGTGAATAGAATTAAAGTGTGCCTCTCCTCCAACCCTTGCCTTACTCTTCCCTAGGCCTCCCTAGACGTACACTCTTCTCAAGAGCTCTCCAAGTTAAGGACACCCTCTCAATTTCCCCCCCATATGCGGCGACTTAAACTTAGGCTAAGAGGTCGTTCCTACCCATAAGCCCAACAAGCCCAACAAGCTTTTCCTATCCCAAACGGACTCGGTTTTCGACTTAAACTTAGGCTAAGAGGTCGTTCCTACCCATAAGCCCAACAAGCTTTTCCTATCCCAAACGGACTCCGTTTTCGAATCCGTTTGAACCAGTAGAATTCTCTCTTTTCCCTCCAAGTTCCCAACCTCTTATATTCACCCCGTTCTCTCTCTATCCTCTTAAAACTCTAGTGCTCCTATGGCACCGAAACGCCGCCGAATTGAAGAACCACGCGCTGCCCAAGGAGGGAATGAAGCGAATCGCGTCCCTGCAATCGACTTCGCCCCTCTTGAAGCAAATAGGCACGAAAACGATAACCAGGTTGGTCATTTAACAAGTTTAAGTAAAATTCTCTCTTATGAAGCTTAATGCAAAGATTCGAAATAATAGGAAAGGAACCAAGGTTAAACCCCTAGTATAGATGGCCTAAAGTACCTTATGGTTACTCTTAAGTAAAGTTATAGGAAAATAATCTTGCTTTTGAATCATTGTCTTTCTGAAACGATGGTTTTTGTTAATGTGTGAATTCATTGAATAAAGGCTATGTCTCTTTTTATTGGATATACTGCTGGTTTATTGCTAACATGCAGGTACAGCTTCTCCCCCCCTTAGCTAACTCCGTGCTTGCCTGTGTAGCCGGGCGGAGGATATAGCGAGGCCGGGAGTCGGCCCAGGGCAATCCCCTCCTATGCCACTGGGAATTGGATTTCACCACCAGGGTGATGTATATATGCTGCCTAGTTCTGTGGGTCCAGGCTGCGGTGACTTAACCCCCACCTCATGAGGAGACGTCCCCTCCGAAGAGCGAGAGGGTTTGGTACAAGCGTCAGTACCTGAGGGGGTGACAGGACGGCTTGGCCCTCATCGGCTGGCTGACGACGAGGGGAGACGGTCCGTGAGGTTTACCCAGCTGGTTGAGGCTGGAAGATCGAATTCTAGATCATCGATGTGGTTGTGGTTGTGATCGGATTGTGGTTATGGTTATGGTTATGGTTTGGACATGAAGTTTGGATTGGAATATCGGCCCGGTTCCAGGGTCTTTGTAAATATTTTTCACTGTAAGTATGTTTGTTGATTTCAATGTTGTGCTAAGGAAGATCTCTTTTAATGAATCAAGTGTAATTAATTAACAAAGGAATTTGTTTTTAAGTGTTTCACAATGTGGTAGGACTTAATTAGAAAACAATTGAACGGGTGAGTGTGTGGAAAGTGGGAGAATGGACGCCCTGATGGTACCATTCTAAGGATGGGTGGACCCGATCAGTCGGGTAGCTTTCTACTAGTCGTAACTTACGATACTTAGGGAATAGTAGAACCCCGAACAAGACTTGTTTTAGGGGACCGAGCCAGCGGTCGTGCCTCATGAAATACGGGGGAAAAAGGCGTTGGCTTCCTTGAACCAAGTGTGGGTCTTGTTCCATCTCCACGCACATTCCGTGCTGGGGATTAGAATTTCCTTTAGGATGACTATGCTTCCCCTGCGAGATAGAGTTAGGTCCCTCCGTTTGCTCGTAACCTCGTATTTCTACGAGATCGAGGTGTGGTCAATTGGAAAATAACACGAGACTTAACCGCCTATCAAAAGGATTCCCCCGCCCTACGGGTCGGGGGTCTTACACATGTATAGGCTTTATGTATGTGGCATTCCTATATTTCCACAATATCTTGCACATCTAGGGTGCTTTCCCATATACACACAACACCGCGATTACATCTCTCAACACGTCTCCTAGACTGAGGTCTTCAGTTAAGTTAATTTTTTATTGAACAAGACAGAGGGTTAGTGTAGATAAAAACAATGTTAGAGTCTAAGGAGGGGCCCGAGGAGTTACTCGCAAACAAGAACGAGCCTATCTCCGAGGCGCATTCGATAAGTTAGCGTAATTCGTCTAGTTGATCGGTTCTTTGAGATCTTTGTTGGAGGGTGAGCTGGCATTGTAGATCCTATATTCTAAAGTCACTACAAGAGCTTGAGGACATACCGACGCTAAAATACCGACGCAAATGTCGAATGTCGGTATGTCCGTCGTCATGTTGGAGGAGACAAGCATGGCGGGGTTTTTTAAAATTTTCGTGTCCCGTCGCGTATACCGACGCCTATACCGACGCTTATTCCGACGCCTATACCGACGCATATTCCGTAGCATATACCGACGTGTATTCCGACGCATATTCCGTAGCATATACCGGCGCTTGTAAGTTTTTCACAGTCGAGAGCCTATTTTCTGGTTTTTTCGCAGAGGAAGCGCAAGTACAAGCGAAGAAGGTGCTTTCTCTCCCTCTTCTCTTTCTCTCTCTCTCCTCTTTTTTCCTCTCTCCTCTTTTCTCCTTCTTTCTTCTTTTCTCCTCTTCTCCTTCTCCTAACATGTTATTGCAATTGCTTTTAGTTTTTAATTTAAAAATTAGGACGTTTAGGGTTTTGTGTTTTTTTGGCTCTCTATGCATGTTGAGAGCTCTCTATGTATGCATAGATCTCCTAATGCATGCATAGAGATTTTAGGGTTTTGTATTAGTTCTTTTTCTTGTGTTTAATTTACTAATTAGTTTGTTTAATATTTTGTTTTGCAGCTCTTTCACCTCACCAATCTTTCACCAATCCTCTCCTTCAGCTTTGCAAAAAAGAGGTAGATCCTCTTTCGATTTTTCTTGTTTATGCTATTTTCTATGAATTTTTGCATCCCTGTTTTATGGTTTAGGGTTAGTTTTGGGTTCTTGTAAGCTTACACATAGGATTAATTTAATATCTATGCATAAAACCTATAATAAGCTTGCAATCTCTATTATCCATGTACGTAAAACAAGATCATGTTTATTACACCATTGGGTGATGGGATTAAGGGTTAGCATAGTGCATAAGGCATATAGCATAGAGCTTATGCATAGAGCTTATGCATAAGTCTTGCATAGAGCGTATGCAAGAGACTTATGCATAGAGCGTATGCATAAGACTTATGCATATGACTTATGCATAGAGTTTATGCATATGGCTTATGCATAGAGCGTACGCATAAGACTTATGCATATGGCTTATGCATAGAGCTTATGCATAAGGCTTATGCATAGAGCGTGTGCATAAGGCTTATGCATAGAGCGTAATTGCATAGAGCGTGTGCATAAGGCTTATGTGAAAGGGATTAAGGGTTAGCATAATAGTGCATAAGGCATATAGCATAGAGCTTATGCATAGAGCTTATGCATAAGTCTTGCATAGAGCGTATGCATAAGACTTATGCATAGAGCGTATGCATAAGACTTATGCATATGACTTATGCATATGGCTTATGCATAGAGCGTACGCAGGTAGACTTATGCATATGGCTTATGCATAGAGCTTATGCATAAGGCTTATGCATAGAGCGTGTGCATAAGGCTTATGCATAGAGCGTAATTGCATAGAGCGTAATTGCATAGAGCGTGTGCATAAGGCTTATGTGAAAGGGATTAAGGGTTAGCATAGTGCATAAGGCATATAGCATAGAGCTTATGCATAGAGCTTATGCATAAGTCTTGCATAGAGCGTATGCATAAGACTTATGCATAGAGCGTATGCATAAGACTTATGCATATGACTTATGCATATGGCTTATGCATAGAGCGTACGCATAAGACTTATGCATATGGCTTATGCATATGGCTTATGCATAGAGCTTATGCATAAGGCTTATGCATAGAGCGTGTGCATAAGGCTTATGCATAGAGCGTAATTGCATAGAGCGTAATTGCATAGAGCATGTGCATAAGGCTTATGTGAAAGGGATTGTTGAAATGCAATTGCAAATGCCTTGATTGTGGTTAACAAATGCTTATGCAAATGCCATGGTGAGGGCATTGTGAATTGTTGGTTTGTGTTGGAGCTTTTGGATGATGGATTGAGGCATGAGTCCATGCTTTATTAATGAGTTCTAAATTGTAAAAGGGCATGAGTCATGCTCAATACTTGTAAGCCAACAAACTTGTTCTATCATTTGATATTATCCACATCATTTTGTACCTACACTCACCATTGCAACCACTTCAAGTTTCTATAGAATCTAGCAATGTGTGAGGGTACCTTGGCATTGGTTGGAGAGGCCAAGGGGAGAATGGCTTGAACTCTTTGTGCCGTGATTGCTTGGTAAAGCGGTACGAAGGGGGATTAGGTACACCGGTGTGAAGAAATGGCCTCAACCTTCACCTTGGAGGAAAACTCGGTGAAGGGGTGAGAAGAGCTTGGCCGGGAGATCGGCAAGCTTCAACGCGCGTCCTCAACAATCCTCACCATCGACTTTGTGGATGCATTTGGGCAATGGGGCCCCTTTTCCGTCATATTGTGTGGATATTGCAAATGCATATGATCTTTCATGACATTGTGGGATACAAAGAGTATTGCGTACAAGTTTTAAGAAGTTGCATTTTCATTTGAGATTTGGTTCCAATTACAAAGGAGACTCTGGCGAAATTTACAAAACCGTAATTCAGTCCTAGGGTTTTTGGGATTAGGTCCGAGCTTATGGCTTATGCATAAGACTTGTGCATAGAGCGTGTGCATATGGCTTATGCATAAGACTTATGCATAGAGCGTGTGCATAAGACTTATGCATATGGCTTATGCATAGAGCTTATGCATAAGACTTATGCATAAGGCTTATGCATAGAGCTTATGCATAAGTCTTGCAGCCTTATTATGCAAGCTTATACTTATAATATGCATTTAGATTATTGCATAAGGCCTTTATAAACAGCTATTTATGAATAGAGATAGCTTCTCTCTCCATCCTTGTTCAAATTCTATTTAATTTTGTATGGAGAGGAGATAAGCTGATTTGTGTTTAATGAGCTGCATATACATGTTATCCTGCTAGATGGAGCCTCTCAATCTTGAAGAGAGAATAGCGTGTCCATGCATGCGATGTAAGTACCAAATCTTTCGAAAACGAAGGATTTGCAACGAGCATGTTCATGACGCTGGCATATTTCCAATGGAGCGCTTGCAAAATTTACGGTTTCAATCGTACAACCAAGCAAGTGTGCAGCCGCATCTTGATAACATTGCGCCTGTGAATTCTCGTCCCCAACAAAGGATGAGGATATCGCAGGAGGGAGTGACAGATGGAGCTCAATTAACAGCACCCGAGGGAATGGAAGAAGGTCAGGAAATGGAAGAAGGTCCAATGGAAGAAATGTTGGATGCCTTCATCGAGCAACAAGAAGCTCTCTTCGAGGAGCATGAACATGAAGATCATCAACCACGACATTCCCAACGGTCAAATTATGAACCAGAGGAAGAGGCCATGCGTAAACTTGCACGCCTTCCATTATACAATGGTGCCAACATATCTGTATTGCGTGCATCTCTTACGATGCTAAATTTGCAGTCAGTTTTTGGATGGTCTAATACAAGTGTCACTGAACTATTCAAGTAAGGTCTTTTTTTGGAGATTACACCTACTGTTGAAATGTTAAATTATCAACTTGTATTTGAGAAAATCTTAATAGTAACGATCAGATATTGCCATACTTGCAGGCTTTTGAAAGATCAAATATTGCCCCCTGGCAACGAGATGCCTCCATCTCGTGCAGATGCGAAGAAGTTATTGAAATCCATAGGCATGGATTACAATAATATTCATGCTTGTCGCAATGATTGTTGCCTCTTCCGCCATGAATATGAGCATTTACAAGAATGTCCCCATTGTGGCTCTAACAGATATAGAGAAGATGTTCAGGGGGAAGCTGTCCCGGTAAAGGTTCTCAGGCACTTTCCAATCATCCCAAGGATAAAAAGCATGTTCAGGTGCAAATCAATAGCAAGCTTGATGACATGGCATGCCACAACTCGATCCACAGATGAAGTGATGCGTGTGCCTGCTGACTCACCCGCATGGAGACACATTGAAGAGAAATGGCCGGCTTTTAAGGAAGAACCTAGAAACCTCCGTCTTGGCCTAGCAATGGATGGTGTAAACCCTTTTGGTTTAAGGAGCTCTTCATGGAGCACATGGCCTGTTTGCCTTGTGAATTATAATCTTCCGCCATGGTTAGCAATAAAGAAAGGTCATCTGTTGCTCTCATTAATAGTTCCAGGAAAGTACAAGGTGAAGAACATGGATGTATATTTGGCACCACTTATTGATGAGTTACGCACCTTGTGGAACGAAATTGAAGTGAAGGACATGTCAAAGCAGCAGAGTGGCCAAAGACTTACAACTGTGCAAGGTATTCTCATGTGGACAATGCATGATTGGCCTGGCTATGGAGAATGCTCAGGTTTGTCTATATCGGGTTACAATGCATGTCCTGTATGTGGTCCTCGACTTGATTCAAGATACTCAAAAGCATTACGAAAGAATGTCTACCAAGGACATGTTAGGTATCTTCCAGAAAATCATGAACTGCGGGATGGTAATCTAGGAAGACCTCCTCCAAGTGCATTGAAGGCAAGCGATTGGAAGATCAAATGGGAGGAATGTGGCAACTTGGCATGTCCTGGGATGAAGAGGCTCTCTATCTTTCACCAACTGAGGATGATAGAATAGATAATGATTTTTAAAATGATGTATCTTAATGATTATGCAAATAGTTATGACATATTTGTAATGGTTTTATGACATTGAAGGTCCATTCATTGTTTACCATTGTTAATGTTTACCATCATAATCACTACTGTAGGAGCAAGTTGATATAGTTTTACCAATGTTGTTTATCATTGTTAATGTTTATCTTCTGGTTCTTTCATTCATTGTTTACCGTGTAATTTACATTCCGTACAAGTTTGTCATATGGTTTTTTGTCCAACAGGCCATGGGTGACTCACCGCCCTACGACTACAGTCCAGATTTCTCATTTAATCCTACACCGCAGGGCATGAGTCCCCAGCAGTTATATGGTTTTCTTTCGTCCATGACTCCAGAGCAGAGAGCCATGGCTCAGAGTTATTGGGGTTCTGGAGCAGGGACATCTGCCTCACCATCTGGCTTCCCGACGCCAGTTCCCACACCCGTGGGTACGACAGCAGCTCCCACACCTCATACCACACAGCCTTCCACTCCTCTTACAGCTCGATCTACCACCTCTTCACATAGACGGCGCTCACGTAGTAGGTCTTCAGGGGGAGGTTGTTGTGGTGGTAGTGCCACAGATGCTGTGACACCACCACCACGTGAGCGTCGTCCTTCGCTCTCATCTGTTGATAGCACACCCATAGGGTCACCTTCCACTCCCTGGGGTGCACATGACCATGACAACAGCAAGATTTACACAATTAGGGATGGGGCACCAATAATGGATAGTGCAGGGAGAGGTATCGAGGTGCATGATGTGAGTAGGCCTCCCTCATCACACGAGACTTCAACTGCAAAAAGCAATCTTGATGTGGACGATGCATGGCGAGTGTTCAGGTAAGCATTGCACTTCTAATTATGAGTAGGCAAAGGATGTGGCACCCTAAACCCACCTTCAACTCTTAATTGCCTCTATTGTTCAGGTCTCACTACATCGGGTTAACATGCATGTCTTGTTTGTGGTCCTTTGCTTGTTGCCTCATGGGCAGACGCATTGAATAAGGTCATCTATGAGAATCACCATCGATTTCTCTGTAAGATTCCTCCCCCACCCCCTTTTTTATGTCTAGTATCTTTCCCTGTAATCAATCCCTCTTCAGAAATATAAAGACCTTGTTTCTATCTGTTTTAGCCTAGAGAGAGAAAAATATTCTAGAGAGAGAATATTCAGATTTTGAATATTTTTGGATAGAAAAATATCTCTTCTAATTCAGATGAGTTCCCTTGAAACAGAAATTCAAAAAGAATTTTTCAATGTGCAATTGGAATTAATTGAAAATAGCTATAAAGAACCTTAGCCTAAGGGTCTAGATTTTCAGAAATCTTTAGACTATGGTCCAATTAAGGTTCCTATGGACCAATAGCATCAATCCATGTGTAGGGAGGAGATAAATCCGACTTGTAAAAAGAAAATACCCAAAAATGAGTAAATGCTCACATGAGGTGAAGAGTTGAAAATGTACAAGGATTATTAGTAAAAAACTATGAGCAATATTAAAAATATGACATATGTAAGGAAGGGGAATTCTTTAAAGGAGGTTCATATTTCACATAAGATGAAGAGTTGAAAATGTACAAGGTTTATTAGTAAAAAACTATGAGCAATATTAAAAATATGACATATGTAAGGAAGGGGAATTCTTTAAAGGAGGTGCATATTTCACATAAGATGAAGAGTTGAAAATGTACAAGGTTTATTAGTAAAAAAAAACTATGAGCAATATTAAAATGATTCCATTATGACACATATGTAAGGAAGGGGAGTTCTTTAAAGGAGGTGCATATTTCACATGCTTGAATGAGTTTTAAACTCATAAAAATTGAGATATTTTATCTCTCCTCTCTCCTCATTCAAGTCTAGTTCCAAAAAGTTAGCCTAACTGATCTAAAAATGGTCAAATATTGACCAAACTGATTTAGAAAATTCTAGAATCAGTTTGTTTGGTTAGGAGCTCAATTTTTCCTATAAATAGAAGCCTCCCCCTTGTTGAAAAATATATAGTGTTTATGCATCGTTACTCTACTCCACCTAAACCAGAAACTGTGAATTCATTTAATAATTCACTAGTTTTTGGAGCTTCCCTCTTTCTTCAATCCTCATTAGTGGCTCCATCAACATACTTAACCAATTGATTGGTTGGGGGCCTCTACCGTGAACAAAGAATCAAGCAAGTTGTAAGGTAATTAGTGAATATTGATCTTTCTATAATTTCTCAATGTTTCTCTCTTCTCAACCCCTCTCAAGCTTGAGAAGTTTAATTGGTATGGTTTTTTTTTAATGCTATTGAAGTTTGAATAGTAGTGAAGAGTTACATAATGCTATTGAAGTTAATTTTCATTTATGTTTAAATTCTAATGATTTTTATGTAAATTCTCTCTCTCACTCAAGAAATGGTCATAATCATGAACCGTTCTCAATCCAAATCAAGCTTTTCATAAAGCTTTTCCTTAACCCAAGATTAAGCTATGCTTGAGGCCAAATTAATGGCTTTTTCTATGCTTTTAGTTTATATATATTAATGATTCAATCCATTATGGATTGATAATCCAATTAGAGATTATTTTAATTATTTTCTTAATGATAAGCATTATCCCTTAGAAAAATTGAGATTTATCAGTCATAGCAGCGGAGCTATGGCAAAATTTTTATAAAAATTATGCATAAAATAATCTCATTCAAAGCATAAAAAGAGGACTTCCTACCATATTCTAGGAATTATCATCCTAGATTAATTGAAAGAATTTCATTACAATCATGGAGAATTTGAATTTTAATATTATGCATAATGGATAAATTTTTATATCAAAAGTGTTATTTTTATTATTTTTAATTTTCATGCATAGAAGTATGCATAAAGGAAAATTTTTATATCAAAAGTGTTACTTTTATCATTTTTAATTTTCATGCATAGAAGTATGCATAAAGGAAAATTTTTTATATCAAAAGTGCTACTTTTATCATTTTTAATTTTCATGCATAGAAGTATGCATAAAAGATAATTTTTTATATTAAAAGTGTTACTTTTACCATTTTTAATTTTCATGCATAGAAGTATGCATAAAGGAAAATTTTTATATCAAAAGTGTTACTTTTATCATATTGGATTTCATGCATAGAGGTATGCATAAAAGTTGAATATTTTATTATAAAAGTGTTACTTTTAGCATAATTGAATTTCATGCATAGAGGTATGCATAAAAGATATGGGAATGTAGATGTGGATGTATGGATGTGAATGTGGATGTGGATGTGGATGTATGAATGTGGATGTATGGATGTATGAATGTGGATGTATGGATGTGAATGAGGATGTAGATGTGGATGCATGGATGTAAATGTGGATGTGGGTGTATGGATGTATGCATATAGATGTGGATGCATGAATGTGGATGTATGGATGTGAATGAGCATATAGATGTGGATGTATGGATGTGAATGTGCATGTAGATATGGATGTATATATGTGAATGGAAATGTGGATGTGGATATATGTATGCATGTGGATGTGGATATGGATGCATATGTATGAATGTGGATATGGGATGTGGATGTATAAATGAGGATGTGAAAATGGAGTTAAGCATGTAGATGTGGATGCATGGATGTAAATGTGGATGTGGATGTATGGATGTATGCATGTAGATGTGGATGCATGAATGTGGATGTATGGATGTGAATGAGTATATAGATGTGGATGTATGGATGTGAATGTGCATGTAGATATGGATGTATATATGTGAATGGGAATGTGGATGTGGATATATGTATGCATGTGGATGTGGATATGGATGCGTATGTATGAATGTGGATATGGGATGTGGATGTATAAATGAGGATGTGAAAATGGAGATAAGCATGTAGATGTGGATGCATGAATGTGGATGTATGGATGTGAATGAGGATATAGATGTGGATGTATGGATGAAATGTGCATGTAGATATGGATGTATAGATGTGAATGGGAATGTGGATGTGGATGTGGATGTATGTATGTATGTATGTGGATGTGGATGTATGAATGAGGACATGATAATGAATGTATGCATGTGGATGTGGATATGGATGTGTATGTATGAATGCGGATATGGATGTGGATATGGATGTGTATGTATGAATGTAGATATGGGATGTGGATGTATAAAGGAGGATGTGAAAATGGAGTTAAGCATGTAGATGTGGATGTATGGATGTGAATGTGGATGTGGATGTGGATGTATGGATGTGGATATGGATGTGAATATATGATATGTGATGTGAAGGAATCTGAAGTGAAGAGATGGAAAATGGTATGATTGGATGAGTATACATATAAATGAAATGTGGAATAAGTAATGTGGATTGTATGAGGGATAATGTGGAAAAATGAGAGTTAATATAGAAATTGTATTTGTAAACTGTTTGTAAATGCTGTTTGTAAATGGCTGTTTTATGTCAAGAATGCTGGGAAAGCATTTTGACCATCTTGTGATTAAGGTCGTGGAGACCTAACTGATAAAGTTGCAACTGCTTACGGAGAGTCAATGGAGGACGTCTCGCGTAGCAAGGTCGGCCGAGGTCTTGACCAGCCTCGGTTCGATTAAAATGGTGAGCTTCCGGTACGGTGGATGAGGGACCAAGGAAGCGGCCTATGAGTGAAGCGCTAGGTCACCTGCGAAGGATCCTAGAGGGTGCTGACCATACGGTGCTCGGGCTCTGGGTCGCCCAGGATACCCACGCGTGCGTCGAGGAAGATATTGGAATAAGGAGTAAGAGTTGTTTTCTGGAACCGGGCATGGATCTGGTTGACTGACCTTGCTGGTCCTCAACGGATGAGTCCATGGCTCTTTTATATGGATCTGTTGGTTGATCTTGCTGATCTTCAACGAGAGTCCATCTTGATAAGTGATTATATTGTTGAGTATTATGGGCTAGGAACTATTGAAACGGCCCCTGTGTGGACAGGTGGTGAGCGTTCTAGTTGCCAATGATGCCATAGATACTCTGATGAAGGAATGATGGGAAATTATGAATCAACTGGATAAATTGGAAGATTGTGATCAGTGGTACTATGGTTTCATTAAAGGATTGTTTTAAAGTTAGCTGATGCTAAGAAAAAAGGCAATTTTCATATTGGGTGTGTAAGTGGTGTGGCTAGTTTTATGTTTGCATGAACTTCCGGCTAGGGAGCCTTGGAACTCTTTTCCTTGGTACCCGGGACAAAACCTAACCAAATTCCAAATTGGATCCCATCACTACAGTGGTTGGGCGGTTGGCTAACCCATGGGATCGGATGGGGTTAGGCTGGACTGATGGATCCGTAAATCGAGACTCAAACTTTTATTTTTACGATAGATAAAATAAATCCCGGACAGTAACTGTTCTATGGATAGAATCAACGGCTGTGCCTCTTGAATGGGGAAAAAAGCGTTGATCCCAATGATCCAAGTGCAAGTTTCTTCCTTAATCTGACCATGTATCTTATAGATGCAATTGGATCAGCTCGATCAAAAATGTTCTTGACTACATTAGAGTAAAAAGTTATCCAGGTGGAATCGCCCGTGCTTTCCGGGTAAGGGAAGTTTTTCCGGGTCCGGTTTTGGAAAAACTGACGGATTAGTCTCTTGTCCGGATATCCGTGGGCGAGGCCCCGAATGTGGGACCCCTGTCCCGCGCGAGAAGTGCTACTTCCGCTGCCAGTATCTTGAATCCGTTGCTTGGTGGGAACAGGGATCTCACAGTTGGTATCAGAGCGAATTGGTTAATAAAGATCAACTGAGAAGACAAATATGTCAAAAATTTATGTAGAAACACAAAAAGGTTGTAATTGTGTGATATAATTCATACAATTTGATATTCAAACCGAAATTCATATTTTGGTAATTGGGTCTTCAGATAGAAGTACCGCAATTATATAGAATCCCTGACTTGCTTGAGGCCTAGACATGATGGTATTTACCTTATAATTCCAAGAGCCACGACTACCCGTATATACCGAGAGTATACTGCAGCTCTTTACTGACAGTATATACGAGTAAATCTAAGACTTGAAATTATAAGCGTTAATGCTATCCAGATGATGAATTCGAATGTGGTTGATATGATTTTTAATTCTGTTTGAGAATTGATGAATTGAATTGGATTCTGATTGAAAATTCTGATTGAAAAATGATGATTTCTAAAATTAGTTGAAATATAAAAATCCGAACAAAACCACAATGAGGGTTAATGGGACGACTCCCAGTGATGATATTCATAACTGGAATGATGATAATGATTTCAGCAAATCACTATGAGATTAGTGGATTGTGCTGTCAGATTGCTACTGTTAACACTTGACCGGTAGATCAAGTTAAGGGATGACAAATTGAGATCTAGCTTAACTGAAATTCCCGTAGAGGAATGTTCAGAAGGAATTTTTTTCGGTCTAATGGACCATTATCGTGTTAAAGTTATGAATGATATGATTTAAATGAATTGTTATTTAATGATGAGTTCTATTTAAGGGATAATTATCCCAGTATTCTGTTGGGTTGACCAGAATATAAGGAACCCAGAATAAAATTGGATCTTAAGAAAAAGAGTTGTCCTCTACCTTGCGAGATGAGGACATCTCGCTCTTTTCAAGTGGGGTAGAATGTAAGATTCTCCCCCAGCCTTCGAGGTATACAGGAGTAAGAATCTCCCTTTTTGATCTTATAATTATTCTCTCTCTAAAATAAAAGAAAGATTTTGTTTAAAAAAAAGGAAGAACCTTTTCCCTGAATACTTCTCAAGAGTCCCACCTGTTTTAAGGATTCAGAACAATGAGTTCAGAAGTGAGAATCGATGTTTTGGTGGATATCAAGGTTTTGGTCTTCATTCGAGTACGGCCCAAAAGAAGTTCTTTATCTCTTAGGAAGTATAAAAAGTTATTCCCAGATATTGTGGACCAAAGAAGGTAGGTAACTTAGCCTACGAACCTCTTTTATCTTCTCATCTCAAGGTTCTTAATGCTTTCTATAGAAATATGTGCCAAACCCAAATCAGGGAAAGACGGTAAAACTTTAGTGGCAAGTTACCGTTGACTTCTAAGTTACGCTAGCTCCTTCCTTTATATAAGTCGTAACTTTTACTTGTCGCTCACAGTAATCTTACTTCCATCGATCTCCTTTCTTCTTAATCTCCTTCATGGCTTGGCAACAAGAACTAGTTTTATCCATAATGATTCCTCACCTTCAAGACGCAAGTGAGTCTGTGAAGAAGGATTTTATAGAGCAGTATGAGCGCTCACTTTTCCCTCACTTGGGAACTTCTGTAGCGCAAACCAAATGGCGGACCTATCAAGACATAACTAGGGTAACACCCTGGGGTCAGCAGCACTTTCGTAACAATGTCCGCTTGGCCATGGTTATTGAAGCTTTGGGTTTGGGTCCCCGATACTACTGCGTCATGAGATCAAGGCATCCTGGGTTTTCTGAGCGGGTCTTCTTACTGGCGTGTTTTCTTCCTCATGAGAAGATATGCCTTTACCCCGTTTTTGGCTTGCCTCTCAGAGGTCCTTTTCTTAGAACACCTCATACCACTGAGATAGGCGCAGCAATAACCCACAGAATCATTCCCATAGATGAGTTACCTTATACTTGTGCAGCTTGTGAGGACTGCTTTTGTGACCATATGATGGACGGACTTATGGAAGTGTAAAGAGTTCCTCTATCTTTACTGTATAAGTTTCGAGAATGAATAAAGTTTAAATCTTGTTCGTATTTTGAATCTTGCTCTCTTTAAGACTTATCTTGGTGGTTAATCTTGATTAAAATTTTTCTCTAAGTCTCATATTCGTGCATCTTGCGAAATTATCCCAGTTTGCGAGATGAGGACATCTCGCGTTTTTTTAAGTGGGGTAGAATGTAAGATTCCTCCCCCACCCCCTTTTTGATGTCTAGTATCTTTCCCTGTAATCAATCCCTCTTCAGAAATATAAAGACCTTGTTTCTATCTGTTTTAGCCTAGAGAGAGAAAAATATTCTAGAGAGAGAATATTCAGATTTTGAATATTTTTGGATAGAAAAATATCTCTTCTAATTCAGATGAGTTCCCTTGAAACAGAAATTCAAAAAGAATTTTCCAATGTGCAATTGGAATTAATTGAAAATAGTTATAAAGAACCTTAGCCTAAGGGTCTAGATTTTCAGAAATCTTTAGACTATGGTCCAATTAAGGTTCCTATGGACCAATAGCATCAATCCATGTGTAGGGAGGAGATAAATCCGACTTGTAAAAAGAAAATACCCAAAAATGAGTAAATGCTCACATGAGGTGAAGAGTTGAAAATGTACAAGGATTATTAGTAAAAAACTATGAGCAATATTAAAAATATGACATATGTAAGGAAGGGGAATTCTTTAAAGGAGGTGCATATTTCACATAAGATGAAGAGTTGAAAATGTACAAGGTTTATTAGTAAAAAACTATGAGCAATATTAAAAATATGACATATGTAAGGAAGGGGAATTCTTTAAAGGAGGTGCATATTTCACATAAGATGAAGAGTTGAAAATGTACAAGGTTTATTAGTAAAAAAAAACTATGAGCAATATTAAAATGATTCCATTATGACACATATGTAAGGAAGGGGAGTTCTTTAAAGGAGGTGCATATTTCACATGCTTGAATGAGTTTTAAACTCATAAAAATTGAGATATTTTATCTCTCCTCTCTCCTCATTCAAGTCTAGTTCCAAAAAGTTAGCCTAACTGATCTAAAAATGGTCAAATATTGACCAAACTGATTTAGAAAATTCTAGAATCAGTTTGTTTGGTTAGGAGCTCAATTTTTCCTATAAATAGAAGCCTCCCCCTTGTTGAAAAATATATAGTGTTTATGCATCGTTACTCTACTCCACCTAAACCAGAAACTGTGAATTCATTTAATAATTCACTAGTTTTTGGAGCTTCCCTCTTTCTTCAATCCTCATTAGTGGCTCCATCAACATACTTAACCAATTGATTGGTTGGGGGCCTCTACCGTGAACAAAGAATCAAGCAAGTTGTAAGGTAATTAGTGAATATTGATCTTTCTATAATTTCTCAATGTTTCTCTCTTCTCAACCCCTCTCAAGCTTGAGAAGTTTAATTGGTATGGTTTTTTTTTAATGCTATTGAAGTTTGAATAGTAGTGAAGAGTTACATAATGCTATTGAAGTTAATTTTCATTTATGTTTAAATTCTAATGATTTTTATGTAAATTCTCTCTCTCACTCAAGAAATGGTCATAATCATGAACCGTTCTCAATCCAAATCAAGCTTTTCATAAAGCTTTTCCTTAACCCAAGATTAAGCTATGCTTGAGGCCAAATTAATGGCTTTTTCTATGCTTTTAGTTTATATATATTAATGATTCAATCCATTATGGATTGATAATCCAATTAGAGATTATTTTAATTATTTTCTTAATGATAAGCATTATCCCTTAGAAAAATTGAGATTTATTAGTCATAGCAGCGGAGCTATGGCAAAATTTTTATAAAAATTATGCATAAAATAATCTCATTCAAAGCATAAAAAGAGGACTTCCTACCATATTCTAGGAATTATCATCCTAGATTAATTGAAAGAATTTCATTACAATCATGGAGAATTTGAATTTTAATATTATGCATAATGGATAAATTTTTATATCAAAAGTGTTATTTTTATTATTTTTAATTTTCATGCATAGAAGTATGCATAAAGGAAAATTTTTATATCAAAAGTGTTACTTTTATCATTTTTAATTTTCATGCATAGAAGTATGCATAAAGGAAAATTTTTTATATCAAAAGTGCTACTTTTATCATTTTTAATTTTCATGCATAGAAGTATGCATAAAAGATAATTTTTTATATTAAAAGTGTTACTTTTACCATTTTTAATTTTCATGCATAGAAGTATGCATAAAGGAAAATTTTTATATCAAAAGTGTTACTTTTATCATATTGGATTTCATGCATAGAGGTATGCATAAAAGTTGAATATTTTATTATAAAAGTGTTACTTTTAGCATAATTGAATTTCATGCATAGAGGTATGCATAAAAGATATGGGAATGTAGATGTGGATGTATGGATGTGAATGTGGATGTGGATGTGGATGTATGAATGTGGATGTATGGATGTATGAATGTGGATGTATGGATGTGAATGAGGATGTAGATGTGGATGCATGGATGTAAATGTGGATGTGGGTGTATGGATGTATGCATATAGATGTGGATGCATGAATGTGGATGTATGGATGTGAATGAGCATATAGATGTGGATGTATGGATGTGAATGTGCATGTAGATATGGATGTATATATGTGAATGGAAATGTGGATGTGGATATATGTATGCATGTGGATGTGGATATGGATGCATATGTATGAATGTGGATATGGGATGTGGATGTATAAATGAGGATGTGAAAATGGAGTTAAGCATGTAGATGTGGATGCATGGATGTAAATGTGGATGTGGATGTATGGATGTATGCATGTAGATGTGGATGCATGAATGTGGATGTATGGATGTGAATGAGTATATAGATGTGGATGTATGGATGTGAATGTGCATGTAGATATGGATGTATATATGTGAATGGGAATGTGGATGTGGATATATGTATGCATGTGGATGTGGATATGGATGCGTATGTATGAATGTGGATATGGGATGTGGATGTATAAATGAGGATGTGAAAATGGAGATAAGCATGTAGATGTGGATGCATGAATGTGGATGTATGGATGTGAATGAGGATATAGATGTGGATGTATGGATGAAATGTGCATGTAGATATGGATGTATAGATGTGAATGGGAATGTGGATGTGGATGTGGATGTATGTATGTATGTATGTGGATGTGGATGTATGAATGAGGACATGATAATGAATGTATGCATGTGGATGTGGATATGGATGTGTATGTATGAATGCGGATATGGATGTGGATATGGATGTGTATGTATGAATGTAGATATGGGATGTGGATGTATAAAGGAGGATGTGAAAATGGAGTTAAGCATGTAGATGTGGATGTATGGATGTGAATGTGGATGTGGATGTGGATGTATGGATGTGGATATGGATGTGAATATATGATATGTGATGTGAAGGAATCTGAAGTGAAGAGATGGAAAATGGTATGATTGGATGAGTATACATATAAATGAAATGTGGAATAAGTAATGTGGATTGTATGAGGGATAATGTGGAAAAATGAGAGTTAATATAGAAATTGTATTTGTAAACTGTTTGTAAATGCTGTTTGTAAATGGCTGTTTTATGTCAAGAATGCTGGGAAAGCATTTTGACCATCTTGTGATTAAGGTCGTGGAGACCTAACTGATAAAGTTGCAACTGCTTACGGAGAGTCAATGGAGGACGTCTCGCGTAGCAAGGTCGGCCGAGGTCTTGACCAGCCTCGGTTCGATTAAAATGGTGAGCTTCCGGTACGGTGGATGAGGGACCAAGGAAGCGGCCTATGAGTGAAGCGCTAGGTCACCTGCGAAGGATCCTAGAGGGTGCTGACCATACGGTGCTCGGGCTCTGGGTCGCCCAGGATACCCACGCGTGCGTCGAGGAAGATATTGGAATAAGGAGTAAGAGTTGTTTTCTGGAACCGGGCATGGATCTAGTTGACTGACCTTGCTGGTCCTCAACGGATGAGTCCATGGCTCTTTTATATGGATCTGTTGGTTGATCTTGCTGATCTTCAACGAGAGTCCATCTTGATAAGTGATTATATTGTTGAGTATTATGGGCTAGGAACTATTGAAACGGCCCCTGTGTGGACAGGTGGTGAGCGTTCTAGTTGCCAATGATGCCATAGATACTCTGATGAAGGAATGATGGGAAATTATGAATCAACTGGATAAATTGGAAGATTGTGATCAGTGGTACTATGGTTTCATTAAAGGATTGTTTTAAAGTTAGCTGATGCTAAGAAAAAAGGCAATTTTCATATTGGGTGTGTAAGTGGTGTGGCTAGTTTTATGTTTGCATGAACTTCCGGCTAGGGGGCCTTGGAACTCTTTTCCTTGGTACCCGGGACAAAACCTAACCAAATTCCAAATTGGATCCCATCACTACAGTGGTTGGGCGGTTGGCTAACCCATGGGATCGGATGGGGTTAGGCTGGACTGATGGATCCGTAAATCGAGACTCAAACTTTTATTTTTACGATAGATAAAATAAATCCCGGACAGTAACTGTTCTATGGATAGAATCAACGGCTGTGCCTCTTGAATGGGGAAAAAAGCGTTGATCCCAATGATCCAAGTGCAAGTTTCTTCCTTAATCTGACCATGTATCTTATAGATGCAATTGGATCAGCTCGATCAAAAATGTTCTTGACTACATTAGAGTAAAAAGTTATCCAGGTGGAATCGCCCGTGCTTTCCGGGTAAGGGAAGTTTTTCCGGGTCCGGTTTTGGAAAAACTGACGGATTAGTCTCTTGTCCGGATATCCGTGGGCGAGGCCCCGAATGTGGGACCCCTGTCCCGCGCGAGAAGTGCTACTTCCGCTGCCAGTATCTTGAATCCGTTGCTTGGTGGGAACAGGGATCTCACATTCTCCCATCTCATCATCCTAGATATGTTGCCCCTTGGAATGAAATCCTCCCACAATCACTCACAGCAGGAGATTGGATGAGAATTTGGGACGGTTCCACGACTCCTCCACCACTTAGCATGAGCCGGTAAGGGTTTGTAACTATTGTGTGCTATATTGGCAAGAAATAAAGATTGCCTGCTATAACACCAGCTTTTGTTTGGATACTCCATCTTTTATCATTTACCATATTGGTCCCACCTCAAGATCAATCACCTGCTTGATCCCATGCATATCTTCAAGAATGTGGCATCTACCATTTGGGAACATTTGAATAGGACACGAGATTCCGTAGGCATAAGGAAGGATCTACGTACCACAGGGAGGATGCGTGAAGCTTGGCCCACAAGAGAGACCAAATGGGCGTGTTTTTTAACCTCCTGCACCGTGGAGGTTATCAAAGCTAGAGATGGTCGCGGTGAAGCGTACTATTACTACAATTCGTACTCCCACTGGATGCATGAGTTGTTTGAAGGGGGCCTTTACAACAAAGCAAGAAAAGAGGTGTAGAGCAATTATATGGCTTAAAATCTCATGATTGGCACAAGATGCTCCAAGTAAGTATTTTATGTGCATAATATCTTTTTCCTTTCAAATTTGTGAGTGAATTAGAAGAAACTAATCAACCATTCCTCGTGTGTTTAGTTCATACAACCTACTAGCATTTCTCGTAGTGCATCGAAGGACGTGAAAGATTGTATTTACAAGATGGGCGAGCTTGTGAGATACTTTACATGATACAAAATGTGATGCGTATCAATGCTCCATGCAAGGTGTTCATATTGCTAATATGGTGTACTTTTTCATTTCTAGGTATGTGAGCTCAAAGGAAATAGATCCCACCATGCTCGAGAATGCTCGAGTTATGTCAGTGGAGGTGGTTTGTTTACTGGAGGAGACATTTCCACGTTCTATTCTCACAAGCCAACTACATCTCATAGTGAATTTGGTGGATGAGATTGCTATATGCGATACTATACATGCACGATGGTTGTTCTTCCTCGAGCGCTTCATGAAGACCTTGAAGGGTTTTGTGAGACAAAATGCAAGACCCGAAGGTAGCATGGCCGAGGGTTGGTTGATACAAGAGTCACTTGTATATATTTTTGAGTTTCTTGTTGATGTGGATAGCTCTCTCCCACGACTATGGAGAGATGATGAAGACCTAAGGATGACCTCTATTGTGCCTCAAGGGAAAGGACGCAACAAAGTAATAGACACAGAGTTTCTTAATAATATCAACCTCTATTATGTGCTTAATAGTGATGTGATGAAAAGATGGGTGACAAGATAGGAGGATGCAAAGGCAAGAAGACAAGAAGAAAGGGCCCTCTTTTGTACACACCACGGATCTCGTGTGCCATACCCTTAGTATCTAAGAGCACTTCGAAAGGATATTCATGTGGATTGGCTACTTGACGAAATAGAGAAAGCAGAGAAAGCAGAGAAAGACGACAAACGCCATGCAAGTGGCTTTGTAACTATTGACTCCACAAAGTTTTGGCAAAGTAAGAAGGACACACTAGTACTACACGGCAACAATGTGAACAGGTCTATTTAAGAGAATATTTTGATTGGATCTTACCTGAGAAGACTTATGACACTTGCATCACTCCATCCATAAGTTATTTACAAGTTTATTATCTCCAAGTTTTCTCAAAGTGTAGAGTTGCATTTTTTATTAACCCCTCTAAATAGCATGCAATAGTTGGGACATGCATGTATTTTTGTATCACAACAACACAAAGCAACTATAGATGCACTTGATAGACGCGCAAAATAGCGGGCGCATCTATAGGCGTTGCTTGAATAGAGAAATTACGGGCGCGTCTAACAACGCGTCTAATAGCGCATGTATTTGCGTGTATTGACGCGTCTATTGGGGCGTCTACACTGAAAATCTAACACTACGTCTAACAGCGCGTCTATTCTCGTGTGTATTAGAGCATCTATTTACGCGTGTATAAGGGCGTCTATTAGTTCGTCTACAGTGAGAATTAGACGCATATTTAGACGCAAAACAGAGAGTACAAGAAGTGAGATTTTGGTGTAGGCTGGTAAATGTATATCACTGCTTTCCAAAAATTACCCATGATTGCCAAAGCACATAATTTTAACAAAAACATCAATGCTTTTTTGCAAACCCACATATACAAAAAATAAGTGAGGTGAGGAGAATGAGACAATATGTAAAATAGTTTAGCCAATATCAATGATGGGCTACGGTTCAATCTCATCCTCAATGAGATTAACCCTTGCCAAACTATCTACTTCAAAATCCAAACAAGTGTTTAGATCTACAAATACATTCAACCCACTACTACTTGTGCTACTCATGTGCTCATCAAAATTAGCATCACCAATGGTAGGCTCGTCCTCACGGGTAATGGCCTCAATATCTGTATCTCCTATCTCATGATCATCCTCCTCTCTCGTATCAGGGTTATCATACCTCCATGGCCATGATCATCCTCCATATGCTCCATATTCGTAAATGTACTATACATCACTTTGGAACATGGCATAATAGGTATGACATGCCACCATCTGTTATTATCCACCATTGGTTGATAGACAACCTAATTTAAACACAAATACAATCATGTTATTTTCCTTGCATCAAAGATATCAAATATTTAAAAGTGAGTACTTTTATATGTGTGTACAGTATTATCAGACTCACGAGATGGGTCTCGTAAATTCTCTCCATATTAGCCGTATGGATTATACGAAAATACATGTATGTCCCAATGATTTCATGCTATTTAGATGGGTTAATAAAGATGCAGCACAATGTCTACAATGTGGAGAGAGCCGCTATAGAGATGATTTGTAAGGAGACCAAATTTCCCAAAAGGTTTTGAGACACGTCCCTATCATTTCTTGCATCCAACACATGTTTAAATGTAAGGGGATTACAGAACTCATGACATGGCATGCTACTCATCGGTCAACCGATGCCATCATGAGGATCGTAAATAGTTGATTCTTTGGCATGGCAACATGTGGAGCATCAATGAGACTAGAGTTTAAAGATGAGCCCTTTCACTTACGTCTTGGTTTGGGCATGGATGGAGTTAACCCATTTTGCTTCAAGCCCACATCATGATCTACTTGGCCTATTGTATTGGTGAATAACAACCTCCCTCCATGGGTGGAAATCAAGAAAGGTCATATCATGCTTTCTCTCCTTGTACCATCAGGCAAGTATAAGGTGGTGAACATGGATGTGTACCTCGAGCCTTTGATTGAGGATCTTGAGAGACTCATGGAGAGGTATCAAAGTGCATGATGTCTCAAGGCCAATAAATACGCGTGATATGGAGGTGAAATGAGTTTTGATTTGGATTATGCATTACACTGATGGGTTCTCGTAGTGCTCAGGTACATACTTGAACTGACTAACTTTAAAATTTACATCTCTACCTATCAATCATATCAATTTTCAATAGGTTTGGAAACCTTTAGACATCATGCATGTCCAATTTGCATCACTTGTTTTGGAAAGACCCTCTATACTATAGAAGGTGGTGTATGACAAACATCATCAATTTCTCCCTCCTTCACATACTAAGTATGTGCCGTATGATGTCTCACCACTTGTGAGATGAGAGGTAGATATTGACTTTAGGCATGGAAACATCCATTGTTTTTTTCAAATTGATTCCACCAAGTTTTGAAATGATGAGAAAGATACTTTTGTACTACGTCAACACTTTCAAATAGGTTAGTAACCCAACCAATCATTGGTAAATCTTGATGTAGTATAATAAAAGTGTAACCCCTTTGTTTGATGATTTTAGGTTTTGTTTCACGTCGATCCAAAGTAGTGGTACGTTATACAAGTTTTTCCTCATTCAAAACATATCTTTTAAGACCAAGGTATTGAGGCCAAATCTCTAGACGAGGTGCAAATACTACCTCAAATCAACTCGATGATAACAATTAGAGGAGGCCACCGGTCAAGAGCATGAGAAACATCAATTCGAAGTAGATGATGAGTCACCTACTATCGCTCATGACAATGCTTCATTAGATAATAACCCTGTGCAGAGGTTTACCTATGATGGTTATGTGGCACATCACTATGCATACATGGCAAAAGTTGTGTATGAAGCAACCACTTGCAGCTGTGGCTTAAGGCTTGTACTTCGCTTCCTGCCTGCTGCTGTTGCTGACCCGGATTGTCCGGGACTGTTCATGTGATCCCAGCTCCATATCCTCCAGGTCATCTTCCTCAACCCTGTAGATAGTCCACATTTCTTGTTCATGTGCTGCCTCTACGGCCGAAAAGTTCTTGACTAAATAATCATGAGAGACCTTGCCCTCTTCTATAGCTCCCGGATCCGTATCAAGCATTTCATCGATTCGGGAAGGGTAGACCATTAACACCTCGGGGCCTTATACTGGGAAGAAACAATGCCATCCATGTCTAAATCAATTAGGGAGACCAGATGAGGGTTGTCCCTAAGAATTCTTTCCTCTTCATCATCTTCAACACCTCCCAGATAATTAAGACCTTCTGCCCATAAAGGGCGTACTGCCTACTTCAAGACTTCGTTTGGTCATAATGCAAACCCGGATCTCGGCCTCATACCGGGAAGAAACAATGCCATCCATGTCTAAATCAACTAGGGAGACCAGATGAGGGTTGTCCCTAAGAATTCTTTCCTCTTCATCATCTTCAACACCTCCCAGATAATTAAGACCTTCTGCCCATAAAGGGCGTACTACCTACTTCAAGACTTCGTTGGTCATAATGCAAACCCGGATCTTCTTCTTACCTTTTCACCGAAAGGTAATCTAATCAGGTTCCCAATTGTGCTTGATTTTTCCTTTCCGTAGCCAAGGTCTGCCAAATAGCGTGGGATAAACTCTTGCTATTTCATACATCTTGATTACCACGAACACCGTAGGAAACTGGCATTCCGCAAGCTGCACGTTGATACCACAGACCAAAGATAAAGATTTCACTCATCATTGGTCTACCATTTCAACTAAGAATGGAGTTGGCTCTAGTTTGGAAATCCCCAAATTCCCAAACATATCATCAGAAAGAATATTCACTCTGGATCCTCCGTCTAGAAATACTCCGAAAATTGTCTATCCTAGTGCTATGACGGTGACTTCTAAGAGAGACTGTTGCATCCTAATCCGATACCACTGGTATCCACTTTAATGTGCCAACCACTTCCAATCGATTTGTATTGACTACCGTCCGTCTCAATCGCCGGTGTGTTGGGCAATTCAACCATCATTTCCACTGGTATCCATTTTAATGTGCCAGCCACTTCCAATCGATTTGTATTGACTACTACTGGCTCAATTGTTGATGTGTTGGGCAATTCAACCATCGTTTCCAATAGTTGCTTCTAGTAATTTGGTACTATAGGTGGCTAGGCAGCTAGTCCAATGTGATGTTTAATTTTATCTGAGCTAAATCCTCCCAGAGATCATAGGTGGGGTCATTTACTTAAGTCAGTGTCTCCTACTTTTGTTTTGAATCTGGGGAGACCGTCTATCTGGGAATTGGTGCCTTGTTTGTACTGTAGCTTATAAAGGTCTTGTTTCTCCAATGGTGCATCATCATGCGCCACCTTGCGCATTCCTTATTATGAGACATCCTTTGATCGAGGTGCCATGGTCACAACACCTTCTTGAACATTTTGTAGCATTGTCATAACCTTCGCTTGGCCTTGCTCTATTGCTCTTAGTATGCCGGGGTTTTACCCTTTGAGGTTGTGATTTCACCAATTAGTGTTAAACTAGACTTATGCTTGGACCTTGTTATGACCATAAGGGCCAGATCATCCTCAACCAGTTGATCCTATTCAATGACCACCACATTAGCTATTGGTTATGGTGTCGTTTCCCCTTGTTGAGTAATCTCTGATGCCTCCACTATAAAGGAAAATTCCTCTTGTAGTGCCCATGGCGTTGGCAATAAAAACACTAGTAGCCACCAGGTGGAGGAATACCCCTTCCCTGGCCTGAAAACTGTCTTGGTGGTAGAGGCTACAATGCTGACAGAGCTGGTGCTACCGTCGAACTGGTATTATTGGCTGGATCCCTACCGCCAAGTGTGGGAGAGGTTTCCTTCCAGATTTTGTATTGTAATAGCAAGCATCTATGGTGTGACCCATCCTATCGCAGATAGCACAGTACCGGTCAGTGCGATAATTTTCATTGAGGTGTCCTTGCTTCCCACATTTCACATAGAAAATATTTTGCCTTTGGTGCCAGCCCCAAGGCTTCAAACGGTTCCCCTTGGATTTTGGCCCAAGTTGCATCACTTTATCTTCTACTGATTATGTAGTCTTCTGGCTCTTCTAGGACTTGCACTTCTCCTGTAAATCGGAATCACTCTCCGAATCATCGTCTATTGAAGTCATAGCATCGTCTTCCTCACTAGAAGATTCTAAATCGCTTTGTTGTTTCTTCTTCTCCCACTTCTTAGTCTTTTGTTTTGCCTTCACCCCGCGACAATGTGCATTCTACTCAAACTGTTGCCATTATAAGATCATCAAACACCGTGTTGGCCAAATCCACCGACGCTAAGGCCTATCATAATTTTTACCGAAGGCCTTTCACAAACCATTCCCCGGTGACCTCTAATGTCGGCAGATCAGTCGAGTGTCGCTCGAGTTCACAGTGTGCGAAAGCGGGCTGCATAATCCTCCACCATGTCCTTCTTTTTTCCGAAACGTTTGAAGGCACTCCAAAACTTTGGAGATGGTCTTAGTAGTGCGGTAGCAGAGGAGAGAAGCGTCACGGAGGGCCACATATGTTAGAAAAGGCATATCTGCATACTGCACATGCCAAAGCACCCGCCTTAGATTCCAATGTTGATGCAAAAACATTACATTTATATTCATTTGGTTGATTCTCGTTGCTATTAGTGTGCCATTGGCCTACCATTTTTCGAGCTAAAACTCACGACCTCCCGAGCTAAGGTATCACAAAAGAGGATAAATTACTAACTTTTTGAATCAAATCACATGATCCCACCAACATGTTTATCCAAGAAATAAGGATATATTATAAATTATATATATTTTACATTCCAAGAAAGAAACATTGATATTACATGATGGCTAGAAAACAAGCACAACTGAATATTAGGTGTTACATGTGAGGGTGGCATTGAGAGAGACTAGTGGATTTAAGGCATGTGAATGTAGGAATATGTAAAGGAGATCACACCCATGTAAGAGACTCCTCTCCAAGCACTTAATCAAGTAGGAAGGACAAGGAGTGTATGGGTCTTTAAAGGAGGTCATCCCTAGACACATAGTAGGATAGACTTAAGTAATGTCGCTGATAAAAGCATAAGAAATAACTTTTAACTTATCCAATTGTAGATCTAGATGTTTTATTTTCAAAATTTTCATATTAAATCATGTTTTTTTGTAAGATTTAACCCATTTCATGTGCTCCAATTGGAATTTTCCCTTCTATTTGAGTGGTTGAATGACTATATTTGGAAATTAGACGTGAGAGTTATGGCAGTTTAATTTATCCCAAGTACTTTCGCCAGTGAAAGTACTTGGGCTTGCTTTTTGTCATAAGCTATCCCAAGTACTTTCTTAAGTACTAGGACTTTCTTTCTTTCACACCAAGTTATCCTAGTTCATGTGCATGGGGAGGACATCTTGCTGTCTTAGGGACTCCTCCTTAAGTACTTTCCCTAAGGGAGAAGTAGAGAGGAAAAGGAGGTCATGGTAATGTAATGGAGAACATAGACATGCTAGAGAATCTTCCCTAGGTACTTTATAAAAGTAAATAAGGAGGATATGGAGGTCATGTATACTTGTAGAGGTGGCCATGCCAAGAAATTCTACTAAACATGTATCCCCACTAACCCTTTTTTCTAGTATGTTGTATAATATCTTGGTTAAATAGATGAATTAATGCATGTTGAAAATAATAGCTTGACATTTTTAACTTGGAGGTTTTAGCTCAGTAAATGCACATACCCCCTCTCTTGTGGCCTCAGATATGGATTGGACAATCCCTTCCTGACTAACACCATATGCTTGGACTATGTTGAAATCCACAAGAGTCTCTATGGATGTGTCATACTCCCAATTATTTGTGACAAGATATTGATCCAGGATTTGCAAGCCTAGCTCTTTTCCCAAGGTAGACGTAATGTTATTGCTTGTGTCGCGTCTGTTGGGCACTACTTGCGGAGTCTTAGTTTGGGACTCGTTTTGGGTGTACTGGGTTGTTTGGGTTACTAATTGTTGTTATGCCAATTGAAAAGTATATTCTTCCTTTGCTAGCCTAGATCAGTGCCTCTACCGCCCGCACTTCATCTAATGTCCTACCATCGATATTCACAGTTGTAGTAGGTGTAACAGCAGCAGTATGGACAGGGATATCAACATGAATGCTCCCTTGTTTCAACGATGAGAGTACACCATGTGTCTCACTGCAGTGTTATGGGCTTTTGCACCTGCCAAGAGAGAAATCTACCCATTCACAATTAGAAGAAGCAATAGATAACAACTATCATTCTGTACTTACGAATGCTTCGATCTCACGTCCCTGGAGGCTCCCCAAGATTGCTTTTGGAAGCTCCACTCCTCCAATCTCCACCTCCACGGTGTCACCATAGAGTTTCTCACACCATAATGCAAGGCAATCTACCTTTGACTCTTCCACACACGCATGTATAGAAGAGGAACATGCACTAGAGTACACTCTCACTTTGTATCTCTCACTCACAAGACAAAGCAAGAGCTCTCATAGCACAAAGGAGGGGGATTGTGTTCTCTCATTATGAGAAATTTCCTTTTATACATGTGGCCCTTATTCACACTTGGGCTCCCAAAACTTACTAACTAAGGCCTTGAGTGGCCAGTATCGCAAAATGTACAAATTTTACAGTGCCTTTACATAACACTTAATGTGCTCAATTATAGGAGCATCTTTGTTAGTCCAAAATGGGACTAACATCCCCCCTATACCCGATGTAGGTTCTGTCTTCAGAACCTTTACCTAGGTCGTGAATCATGTCTATAGAAGTTTCAGCGGGATTGAAGATTCTTAAGGGTAATTTGGAAAGCTGAGTGGGACATCTAGAACTCGGTGTTGACCATGTCTTCGAATGTGACATGCATGTAACCCAAAAAACACCTTAGGCGATGATAGTAAAGCATCATGTCTCTTTCAGTTGCGCATCTACTCATGTAAGGGAAAAGCTGCTTTGCTTCAAAGTTGGGCATCTATTCATGTCAGCGAGAAAAGCTGCTTTGCTTCATATCTCTCTCAGTTGGGCATCTCTTCATATTTGGATCTCGAATTCTTTTCCATGCTCGTAACCATGTGAGCTATTGCTATCATTGACTTGTTATATCCTAGATGTGGAAGGCGAGAAGTGAGGGAAGGTTTAGTAGCAAACATGAGAATCCCATTTCTTAGCTTCGTGGAATTGGAGTGGACTCAGGCACCTTTTGATTGGCATGAATAAGGGATCCACTCTCTGTGTTGGTGGGGAGAACTCGTACTTAGAACTATATTTTGGGACTGTCAGATACTCCTTGCGCCATTTTGAATGTATGCCAAAATCCACCATGCGAGGGTTGGTATCATCTATTTAGATTGCCGTATAGCCTCCCCTTGTATGCATTGGGCTTTGTTAGCACCATCTGTGGAAACAACTGTCGAAACAATAGCTAATAATGAATGTGATAATTTGTATCTCCACCAGTAGATCAACCAATGCAGATTGGCCAGCTTGGTGTGATGAGCCACATTCTCCCACAATGTCCCCTCTCCTCCCATTGGTAAAAGCTTTTCTAATTCTAGCATTGGGGCTCGGAGAGAGGGTATGGAACATAAGGTTACCTTTGTGACTCCATGTTGGAGTATCCATGCAGCAAGTTCCTTTTGGTAGGCCCAAATGGTGTTGCATCAGCACCTTGAACATGATTTTCCATTTCAAGAGTGGTTTGTCTGCGCGGATGAAGCCCTCGTACTATATAGCTGACAAAGACTCAAGAATATTTGCATCAATAAAAGCTTGGATATCATCCTAAGGGAGATGGTCATGTACTCAGTCACCCATTGTCCTTGGTGGAGATAGATTTGGTGCGGAATCTCCTCAGATGCAAGAGTGTTAGTGGAAAATCAATGGGGATAGAAGAGAAGCGAGAGAAGATACAATCGGCCTCAGTTTTGTTAGTAGGAGATACATTAGGAAAGGGATTTAATAACTTACAAGAAATGGAAGAGAACACTAGATAAAACGATGAAAGTCAATATTAGATAAAGTGGGAAAAATCCCATTCCCATGAAAAAAGTGGGGGTGTGGTAAACTCATCCAAAAGTTTGTCAAAACATATTCATGTGACATATCATTGGAAAGAGCTTGAAAAGTAGAATCTAGATCTACTTTGTCCGACAAATTTGGAGTTTGCATGTTCAAGTTATGGCCAAAACAAATTTTTTAAATACATTCCCATTTTGAGGGATTTTTCCCATTTTATCTAATATTGACTTATGAGGAGATTCTTGGTGTTTCTTCCTGACCCTCTCCAGAGCTTGGGGGTGGTAGGCTGGGGTTGTTAGTTTTCATAAATTCGTGGAGGTCAATTATATCATTGGTGCTTATATTAGGATATTCTATATGCTCTTTATCAAAATTATAAATCGCTTTAGTGAGCATAGCCTCCAAATATTTACGGATATTTTGATAAAGTTTTATAATACCAAAAGGATGATATAATGTGGATTCTCAGAGGTTTAGATACTGATGGGTATTATAAAATATATACTTCAGTTCAGCCATGGCTATGACCCATTGGTAACTTTGTGCAACCACATCGTAGTTGGACGGTGTCATTAGGATATCATTTGGTAGAAACAAGTCGCGTTTATCGACACTGTCATCTAGGATGTCTGACTATTGCAGCACCCGACACCAACCACAAAGGTTTAGTACTATGGGATGTAAGGGAAAAAGAAAATACCAGCTAAGTCAGTTAGAACTATATCCCCCCCCGTACGATTCCTATTATTATGGTTGGGTCTGCATCCCTTTCTGTATTTTGATGAATTAGGATTAGGTCTTGTAAACAATCCTAAAATGGGATTGATCATGGTGATAGACATAGATTAAGCAACATAATTAAGGTGGATTAAACCACACTAAGAACTCCATAAGAGAGAGAGAGAGAGAGAGAGAATGCACACTCAACACTCAATTCTATTTGCTCTCTCAAGTGAACCATACAATGATATAGGCTTTCTAGACTTATCCCACTTTACAAGTCATCATCCATGTGGCACTCCCTTTTCCACTCTTTTGGTCAACATTGGTCAACACTCACACACCATTCAATATTACATGTGGCATTCCTATCTTGCCACAATATCTTGCACCTCTAGGGTGCTTTCCCATATACACACAACACCGTGATTACATCTCTCAACACCCCCTCTTAATCGAGGTGTTCCACAACTCACCCATCACCCATATCAATGTAGCATTGCACAGCCCTAATTGCTACCTCTCAACACTCCCCCTCAATGATACATTGGAGTGTCCATCAAACAAACGTGTGCGCGTATCTACCATCTTAGACACCAAGTCCTTTCTGAGCCGACTCGCTCACAACAGCGAAACCACCAAGTCCATTTTGAACATAGAAGTTCAGGTGGGAACCAACCCATGCGCATCCACCTCACAGGTGCATCACTCATGCACACATCACGCGACAACCATTTCGAGCTTCTAGGTGAGCTCGGGCAGCAGGGCAACCCTCATACCATGGGTGATTACATAAAAACTCCTTGTTTTGAGCATGCACGCTCGGGCACAGTTACCCATCTCATAATCATGGGTGAAAAAAATACAATCATTTTGGCCAAAGCCAAGCACGACACCCATTACGTGCATGTTCTTGAAGATGCAAAAGAATATCTCTCTCAGTGGTGCACGTTGCACTTCTCCACTAAATTACTTCCTTCTTTTTGCTGCATTTGGATGCCCGATGGATTACTTCTCTACTTTATAAGTTTTAAAAGCTTAAAGATTTATATGTTTTATAAAGGTCAACTTGTAAATTTTTTTTACCAAGCTTATTATTATTTTTAATTCCAGCCCACCAAAACATTTTAGCCTATGCACTTATCTTCCTTGGTAGTAAATTTAAAAAATTTGTAGAGCTATTTTTGGGTCCCAAAATCCATATTTTTACACAAAAACTGCTATTTTTGAGCTCAAAGAGCCCTAAAATTACCATAGCAACTCGTAAAAATAAATAAAAAAGGTTATTAAGCCTTAGTGACAAATTGGTACCACAGCTTCCTTAGCAACAAGTTCAGGCGACTGCCTACTGCGCAATATCTTTTCAAAGCGTTTCTTACTATTGCACCTCTGCACCTAGCTTGATCTTGTGCCTGCAAAGCGCTGAAGGCATTTGCTTGTCTGCTCTTCTCAGGGTGACTGCCTGCTTTTATAGCCTTAATTAATCAATGGCTGACCTTCCTCAGCGTTTTGGGCACTATCACTCCGCCCAGAAACAGTAGCTAGCTGCCTCGTACTTGCTTTTTCTCTATGTTTCGGTGATGGCTGCGCTTTCTCACTCTGTCTCTCTCTACTAGGTGCTGCTGGTTCTTCAAAGGCGGATTGCCTGTCTTCTGTCTTCATTGTCTATATCTGACAAGTCGAGGATAGGCACATCGTTCTGATGCGCTGCGTGTGGATGTTGGTGGTTGTCCATTGTTATCCCATCACCTACTACTGAGGGTCTCTCAGATTTTGGTATGACATACTGAGAAGGGACGATTTTAAGGCCGCTGTCTAGCAGCTGCACTCTCTGCACTGGATCAGTCCAATTTATATCATTGAATTCCTAGATGATCTACTATGCAAACTGATTTCTACAGTAGACTTGTGTGCAGCCACCTTATACACGTGTGGCGTATGCTGCATTACTTTGCAACATTTTCTATAGCCACCTTTAAGTTAATTCTCTCTATTGATATCGTCTACATAATGAGAACATGGTGCATAAACTGTCCACCTACACTACTTGAGCATTCTCCCTTGCCTTCAAATAGGCATACATGTCTTCGTTGCTTAATGTTTGAGCTTGCTTCTTCTATCGCTTTCCATTAGTAGGCATTGTGTTTGGTTGCATCTTCCTAAGCCCCACATGGAGCTCTTGCATGTTGTAATCATGCCATATTATTTGTGCCTCTTAGGAACCATCTTCATGGTCTTCTTCACGAGCTCTCACTTGAGCTCCATTATGTGCATGCTTCTGTTGCATACACCATCTTCAAGGCTAATTCTTCTTCATGGATTTCTTGCAGGAAACCCGAGTTGCATAATCTTGTGAAAGCCAAATTGCTTTTACCTCTATTTCCCTTCTTCCATGAGCAATTCCATGAGCCATGACCTTACGACATGCTCCAAATTGAGCTTGAACCAGCCCCACTTGCCATTAACCCAAACAAGCATGCACCTTCAATATGCTCCTTGCCCAAAATGCAAGAGCCATGGGATTCACAAATCCCCCACATAGCAACCCTTCTCAAATATGAACATTCTTCCATGCTCAAATACCAAATTAGAGGCAAAATCACCAAAAATACCTTCTCAAATCTCCTTGGTAGCTTTCTTGTTGACACCAAAGACTCCATAGCCTTCATACTTGCTGAAAACACCATTTTCAGCTTCTATGATGATAAGCAGGCTCTCCATGTTGCAAAACTCCCATTTGCAACTCTCTTGGGCAGCTTCTATGCAACCTCCTTGTTGCAATTCTCCTCTCAAACTTGAGAATGGAAGCTCCAAATCTCTCTCAAATCCTCACAAATGCAAATCCAAATGATAATATGAGTGTGCATAATTTGTTTCTCATAATAACGGAAAATAATGCTTAATCAAAGAACTCATAACCAAGAAAAACTATACATAAATATTCACCATAACCAAGAGCCCATCCAAGCTATGATACCATGTAAACAATCCTAAAATGGGATTGATCATGGTGATAGACATAGAATAAGCAACATAATTAAGGTGGATTAAACCACACTAAGAACTCCATAAGAGAGAGAGAGAGAGAATGTACACTCAACACTCAATTCTATTTGCTCTCTCAAGTGAACCATACAATGATATAGGCTTTCTAGCCTTTTCCCACTTTACATGTCATCATCCATGTCGCACTCCCTTTTCCACTCTTTTTGGTCAACACTCACACACCATTCAATATTATATGTGGCATTCCTATATTGCCACAATATCTTACACCTCTAGGGTGCTTTCCCATATACACACAATATCTTGCACCTCTAGGGTGCTTTCCCATATACACACAACACCGCGATTACATCTCTCAACAGGTCTCCTAGACTGAGGTCTTCAGTTAAGTTAATTTTTTATTGAACAAGAGAGAGGGTTAGTGTAGATAAAAACAATGTTAGAGTCTAAGGAGGGGTCGGAGGAGTTAGTGGCAATGAACCTATGTCCAAGGCGCATTTGATAAGTTGGCGTAATTCATCTGGTTGATCGGTTCTTTAATATCTTTGTTGAAGGGTGAGCTAGCATTGTAGATCCTATATTCTAAAGTCTTTGGTGGTGAGTAGTGTGGAGATGGCTGCATCCTGCACATCTTGAGCAGCGGCCCGCTGTACATATCTTCTTCCAGCTTCATCCATTGCAATCCTGGAAGCTATGTCTTGAACATTAGTCTCTTCAATTAGCCTCTACCAATCCTCTCCCAAGATTTGGCTGCTAGTCAACTACTGGTGTACATGCTCAAGCACGACTTGATGGCTTGCTAGCATATGATCTATCTCCAACGACTTTGCTGTGCACCTCATTGAGGGCCTTTAGTTTCTCAGCATGGGCATTGCTAAATTGTTCTCTTTCTATTTAAAGGCTTACCACTCTCTGTTCTTCTTTAGCAATGGCTTTAGTGAGTGTGTTGATATGCTCTATATTTTCATCTTCCTGTGCTTGGAACGTGGCAGGTGCTTCCTCTAGCTGTTGCATATATTGCTCTTCTTTCTCCTTGGTATATGCCACTTCCTTTTTCAATTGTACCTTGGCTAGTTCTAATATTGTCTTGAGTTTGTCATTCTTTTTGGTGGTACGGCGGACTATGGTTTTGCTGATTAGTTTGTTCTTTCCCTCTAAGGTTTGGACCCTTGCCTCCTGTTCCTCAATTGCTTTTAAACTCTTTAGTATCACTTCCCTATGTGTGGTATCTGCTGTGCGATGGCTATTTTCTCCTTAAGTGCTTTCTCCTGGTCACTGGACTCTTGAACTTGTTTCCATAGTGCGACATTACTATCATGGAGCATGTGAATAGTAAGCAAGTGATGTCTCCATACCGTTTGCTCTTGCGTCTAAATATCTGTATGTGTGGAGGTTCGGAGCCTTATATTTTGTGCACCAACAACGTGTCGAGGACTTCAATGGTCTCTTCGAGGAAGCGATTAGCATCAAGATTATGCAAGAAGGATCCTTCTTCTATTGTGACCTCAGCTTCCATTCACCTTCCCTTACTGGGACTTGGGCTCTCGTCAGTTCTCTTCCTCTTCTCAGCTTCTTGAGCTTCTTGAGTTTTGGTTGTGCTAAGGTGGCCTCTTCATTCCTTTTGCCCTCATCTGTTTTGTGAGGCAATTGTTGTGCTGTTGGAGCCTGTGTTGCACCAATCTATGCACAGGTGGCATTACAGAGTCGCGGAGTGGTGAAAGGTTTGTGAATACCATATGAGCAGAACACCATATTAGTGAATTTGGGAATTTCCCAATTCCCATTTTTGGATACTTAAAAAAGGGGACATGGATAACATGTTTGTAAGTTTCTCAAAACCCTATCATATGACCTATCGTTGGAAAGCGCTTAAAAAATGGAATCTAAAGAGCTATAAAGCGCTCATTTTGGATTAGTGGTGTTCAAGTTATGGTTAACCCAAACTTTTGACCACGTGTCCCAAACTTGTGGGAAATTCCCATATTCCCCAATATGGTGTTGCAGGGTTGGAAGAAGGTGGTGTGTGCTTTCTTGCTTATTACGAACGGAACTTGTTGTCAAGCTGATATTCTATCTTTCTTTTGCTTCCTATTGTTTGAGTACTTGTTGAAAGGACATGATGTCTTGGGCTACCTCTTCTTCCATACACTACGTTTCTAATTCGAATTGTAGGAGGCTGCCCCACATCTTTTTGCCTTTATTTGACTTTTTATCCTTCATCTCTTGAATTAGCTTCTTCGTCTCCTTTAGGACTGCTTATCCTACTGTAGCTCTTCTGAAATGAGGGTAGAGGGCTCCATGGATCCTTCAACCTAAGCTACCCCTACCTCTTGATTGCCATGGGGAATGGGAAGATTCACTCCATGGCTAAGTACTTTGGTTAGGAGATATGGATTACACACCTTGGATTAGTGTGAATTGAGGTAATTCTCCATTTTGCGGTGGATATGTCAAGCCTAGGTCTTTTAATTTTCCTCATGGACTTTTGCTATACGGTTGAGAGGGACCCTGTTATATTTGTCCACTGGCTTTACTTGCATGAGCATTGACATTGCTCAGCAATATTTCTCATCTACTTCATCCCTTATATTCTCGTATTTGACTCCATTCAAGTTAAAGGAAACCCTCTTTAGCATGTCCTCCATGGGAATCTGATCGATTGTATGGAGATGGGTCGGTATGGGGGGAGGTAATTGAAAAGATTTCCATATCATTTTCTCTGTGTAATGAGGACCTGCTCAGTGGAGCCATCTTCCTTTATAAATGTACCCCTCTTGGTTTTTCTATCATAAGTCTTCAAAAATTTTGCACATAGTGTTGGGTGGATGGTGTGGGGGAGGGCCTCTACCATTCTGCCATTTTGCCATTTTGCACATAGTGTTGGGTGGATGGTGTGGGGGAGGGCCTCTGCCATTCTGCCATTTTGCCTACTCCTACCTTCTCCATCTTATTCTTGACATTTGCCTACCTTCTCTTTGTCAGTGGCTATAGCTGCCCAATTTCCACACAAGCCTGACATGCCTACCTTCTCTTTGTCAGTGGCTATAGCTACCCAATTTCCACACAAGCCTGACATGGCTACTTAGTGAAGCTCTTATTTTGAGCTACTCGACTCTTAATATTTTCTTTGTGCTACTTCTTGCACCTTATGCCTTCATCATCTCACCATTTGTTCAAGCTACTATTTGTTGTGCCAATGCTACTTAACTCCAACCACCTTTCTCATGACTCCAACCACCTTTCTCATAGCTTATTCTCTCCACAAGCTTCGTTGTTGTCTCTCTAATGCTTTGTTATCTGCATAGTACTTTGCTATGTGCAGCCTCTTCTAGACATCGTAGAAAGATTCGCACAGGAGTGTCATCTTGGCCTTCAACTCATCGGACTTCTACCACATTGCTCATCTTCATGAGCATACCATGAGCCATGCCTCAGCTGACATGCTCCAATATGGACTAAAACCATCCCATAACCACTTTCCATTGACACAGATAAGCATGCACCTTCAATACGCTCTTTGCCCAAAATGCAAGAGCCATGGTATTCACAAATCCCACAAATAGCAACCCTTCTCAAACACGAGCATTCTTCTATGCTCAACACCAAACTAGAGGAAAAATCACCAAAAATACCTTCACGAATCTCCTTGGCAGCTCCTCCTTGTTGACACCGATGACTTCATAGCCTTCATACTTGATGAAATATCCATTTTCAGCTTCCATGATGATGAGCAGGCTCTCCATGTTGCAAAAATCCCATTTGCAACTCTCTTGGGCAGCTTTTATGCAACCTCCTTGTTGTAAATCTCCTCTCAAACTTCAGAATGGTAGCTACAAATCTCTCTCAAATCCTCACAAATGCAAATCCAAATGATAATATGAGTATGCTTAAATTTTTCATAATAAACTAAAAATAATGCGTAATCAAATAACCACAACCAAAATATATATATATAAATATTCACCATGACAAAGAGCCCACCACCCAAGCTCTGATACCATGTTAAACAATCCTAAAATGGGATTGATCACGGTCATTAGACACAAGATACATTAAGCATAACTAAGGTGGGTTATACCACACAAGAAACTCTATGACTAGAGAGAGATAGATTGCACACTCAACACTTGATCTCTTGCTATTGCATTCACAATGAACCATACAATGATATAGGCTTTCTAGCCTTATCCCACTTTACATGTCATCATCCATGTGGCAAATCCTTTTCCACTCTTTTGGTCAACACTCACACACCATACAATATTACATGTGGTATTCTTACCTTACCACAATATCTTGCATTTCTAGGGTGCTTTCCCACATATACACAACACTTTAATTACATCTCTCAACAACAAATAGTGGCGAAACTTGTTAATTGAGTAGATCATGCCAAGTGCTTTCCTACTATGAGTGGTGGAATAATTTGGTGTGGCATCTGATAATCTCTAGCTGCCATAGTAGATGGGCCAAAATCTTTTTTTTTCCTCCTTCATTAGGAAAGCTCCTATTTCCACATATGAGGCATCCACCCACGAAGACGTGGAATGGAAAATCCCAATCAGGTGCTTGGACTACAGGTAATTTGGACAGCATCAGCTTGAGGCGCCAAAATGCAATGTCGCATTCCTCAATTCATTCAAGGTTGGCTTGCCTCAACTGCTGGTTCAATGGCATTTTTATCTATGCCATTTGGTGGTTTTAGGGGAATTTCTACATGCACTAGATGGCTGAGCATTCCGCTATGCCATCTAACTTGCTCCAAGAACCTTCTCAGTTCTTTTAAACTTTTTAGGATCGAAGCTTTTCGAATCACCCCCACCCTTCGCGAGGTCTATTGTAAGGCCTTCCTGAGATACTATGTGGCCAAGGAGCATACCGCTTTTTGGAAGGAAAAGACACATTTAGTTAGATTCAAGCTCAATCTACTAGAAACTCGCCATTTGGCCAAGCACAGCTCCAAGTGCGTCAAATGTTGGGATGATTTCCCAAAGACACTAAAATCATCGATGAACACCCACATAAAGCTGGTCAAAAATTCAAAAACATCTCTTGAACCATCCGTTGTTGCAATGTGGCAATGTGGCAGGAGCATTCTTGAGCCCAAAGGTCATGACATTAGATGTAAATGCTCCCCATTCGGTGATGAAGGCTATCTTCTCCCGATATTTCAGTGCCATTTTGATTGTAGCCACTGAATCCATCCAAGAATGAGTACATCTCCTGGGTGGCTACTGGATCTAGCAAGGAGTCTGTGAAAATGACAAAGGATGGGTTCAAAGATTGTAGCAGCATTGAACTTCTTGTAATCCACATAGACCTTGATATTTTGATTCTTCTTGGGAAAAACCACGATTAGGAACAACCATGTCACCCGATCGATCGGATATATGAATCCGACATGTAACAATTTATTATGCAGTTCCTCCTTGACCCTTTTGGCATAGTTGGGATTCATCCGCCTGTATCTTTATTGCCAGATGGGAACTGCATCTTCCCTTAGATTGATATGATGTTGGTAGAATTGGGGGTCAATCCCTCTCATTTCGGTGCAGCTCCATGCAAAAACATCCTTGAAGGACGTGAGCAACACCGAAACTTCTTTCTGGAATGAAGCATCCAGCCTGGCATCGACTCTGAACATCTTGGAGATCATTTATAGGGCCTTCTAAGAAATTCACGAATTCCTATTTTCTCTCTCTAGAAAAAATGTACAAATATAAAACAACTGAATTTTAAGATGTGATTATTCTACTCTTGCATTTATGAATAGCTGCAATCTTTTCATAAATTCGAATCCTAATATAACCTTATTCTAATATAATTTTTGTTAGCTTGTCAGCTTGTCATAAAGTAGTTTATTTTGTATCTTATACACCAAGATAGGGCTCTTTCTTGTCAGCTTTTCAGCTTGTCATAAAGTAGTTATTTTTGTATATAATACACCAAGATAGGGCTCTTTAATGAAGCATTTCATGCGATTAGAATTGAAATTCTAATAAACCCCTTGATAGTATAAGCAAGATACTATCATCCTTACTACACGTAGTCCATGGAGAGCAACATTGTAAGCAACCATTCTACTAACGTGCTTAACGAAGTAGATAGTAACAAAAAATATCATCTCTACATTGATCTTGATAGTCAGTATGAGTCCATTCAAAAGCGCAGAAAACAATCTCTGCAATGCTCTCATCAAGTGATAAGGCAAACATGAGAGGGTTTGGTTTGCAGCACATAGATCTTTGGTGTGATGGATCAATCTATCCTATCAACCCTACAACGGCTTCCCATCCTCCATTCTCCAATCCCACAAATCTATTACATTTTATAGGAGATGGAGTCAATGGATTGCTAGGATACTGTCAATCCATTGCTGACTATGCAAATAGTGAAAGGCAATACTCTCAATACCAAGCAGCTCAACTTCTTCGTTCAATAGAAGAATGCAAGGCACTAAAATTGAGAATGGAGAAAAATGATATTGAACTTGCAAGACTACAGAAGCAATTGAGGCAAAAGGAAACAAGCGTTGGACTACGACAAAGGAAGAGAAAGCTCAAGAACTTTGAGAACCTGAAGCCTGGATCGGGTGGGCTAAAGAAAAGAATCCAAGGAATAAGGTAAGAGATGTATTTAAAGCTCTATTTATTTTGTGTTCTTGATGTTAGAACTTATTTTCTCCACAACAAAAATATAGGATGCTATGGATAGTAATGGAGTTAGTCAAAAAGGTTACAATACTATTCAAAAGTCACTATCTTCAGTTCTTGATGCCAAGGGAATCAAAGGGAAACTACTTCCAACTCCTAGAGATGTCTAGAGATTTTAGGACAAGCTGAATGTAGAGGTACTGCAACACATCAGTAAACCTTACCACATTGAAGAGGAGTTTAATGGAGAAAGTGGCAACATTCAATACAATCAATTCAACAATATATTCCTATATATGGAGCTTTTGCAAAAGAGAATGGTAGAGTTCTATGACATCACTTACGAGGAGACAGGGGCTTCAATTTGTCATCAAGCTTGATGAATGTGAGATTATCAAAATGAAAAAGGTAGAAAGAGTGACAATAACACTAATGAATAGAGAACTCAATAAATGCATGAAGGATGATAATCCGTAATATTTCAGCGTGCAATCTGAAAACAAATATATGGTGGCTAGGATCACTTGATGTAAATCATATTGCATTTATCTATAGACTTGTTTTTCTCTTGTTTAGGAAGAAATTTGACATTATCTATTTATCCGTAGTATAGGTCACGAAAGAAGATCATGAAACATTGTTTTGGGTGTTTCATCATACACCCATTCCTAAATTGATTAGTGATGAGCAGATCAAGGGAAACAGAATCATTAGCGTTGACAACAAGGGAGACTTCCAAGTTCAGCGGGGCGTGACCTCAAGACACTCAAGTACTTATTCAATTGCAGCAAGGGAGCTAATGTAAGGTCACCGTGTCTTTATTGCATGGACTCCACAAAAGAGCTAGATTCTAAGTGGTGGAGAAGACCACAAAACCGAAATTGGATTGATGAGAACTTTCGCCCTGTATTTGAGATTCCTCTCATCAATGTACATATTTGTACCCTTCATGCATTGTGCCATATTATTGAGAAATTGGTGTTTCTCTACATTGGATTTTCTTGGAAGATAAAGAAGGTGCCAGAGAGAAAAGAAGCCCTTTGCTCATTGGAAAAGGTGTTGTCTGAGATTGGGACTACATGGAGGGAATGCTTGTATTTTGAAAGACACTAAGAAGTCAACCAATGAGAAGGATGTACCATGAAACCATCAATAGGAGGTGTTAAAGCAAGAAGATTTCCATCAAAACACCTCCATAGCCAGAAACACAAAATCACCAAGACAGGAAAAGTATATAAATCAAACTACATTAGAAGAATCAAGTACAAACAATGGAAAAATCTCCATAATGCAGTGAAAGATCAAGAGAGTGAATCAAGGCATGCAATGGAAGAGGTTTGGCGATTAATTGATGTTCTTTTCAGAATGTGTGACAAAGTTAACTAGACACAACAAGATCAAAAGAGCTTTTAAGACAACTTGCAAACTTTCAAAAGAGTCATGAAGATAGCTTGGAAAGATTCCAACATAACACACTACATGGTAAGGTTCATGATTATGTTCTTTTAGTTGACATGCACAACTGATTGATGCACATTTGATTCTCTCTTTGTTGATATGCAACATATTCTCTACAACCATATGCCATTTTTAATCCAAAAATATGGAAACCCTAGTACTTGGAACACTGAAGGGATGGAAAAGTCACACTATATGGCACAAAATGCATATTTTAGGCATACACAACGAGGTGGAGGAAGGAGAAAAGAAAATAGCATGCATGAAGTATTCCAATGGTTCTACTGCAAAATACTCCAACAACAACTACATAGGGAAGAAACCTTAAAGTCGTCAAAGATGCTTTAGACACTTAGAGATATAGAAAAGAGAAAACAAAAAAGATCTGAAGCTTTTAAAAACTCAAGTGCTATCCATGCACAAAACAAATGGAGAGAAAAAAAGATTTATGTAAATCACCCACTGGATTAATAAAATGTAATGATACAATAAAATTTTTAATACAATCTCAAGATTATCTATCCCTGAGTAATTTATTGCTAATATGGTGTACTGGTTGCTTGAATCTAAGTAGAAAATGTTTTCCATACTCATCTAACTCCTCAGGATTCTCTATACCTAAGGATAAAGCATTAGCAGTGTATGTAAGAAAGTAAGCCCTCCTAGAAGCTCTTAAGCCAGGGTAGTATCCAAAAATATCTACTGCACTTACTTTCTCTACAAGAATTATCTTATCGTATGTTTTGGGTATTATTGTACTGTGCCAAGAAAGCCACCCTATTGGCTCGTAGAATTATGGTAGATCAAAATCTTTGCAGTTGATAATCTCTTCAGGTAGTAAGACACCCTGTTGGCTCATAGAATTATGGTAGATCAAAATCTTTGCAGTTGATAATCTCTTCAGGTAGTAAGATAATGCAACATCTCTACCACGGTAGCTTCGATTATGCCTCTGTAAAAATTGATCTGGCTCCTCCATAAAGGTCTATAAGAAATTTGAATACCATAGAAATATGAGAGAGAGAGAGAGAGAGAGAGAGATTCCAGTACCTTAGTGCTTTCATCTGCTACAAACGCATTGTTGATCCGGAGATCTATTGAGCTCTCTTTTGCTGGCATCTTCTTGTCAAGCCAGCCTCATGTAGAGTCCTCCAGCTTATCAAAACCGTGATCCTCCTAAAACTTTTTGAAAGACTGATCGTTTGGGAGACTAAACTACCTTGCCTTATTGAAACACTTCCTTAGACAGTCTTTGCCATCAAAATTCAACTCGAGGGCCTCTTCGTCTCACTAGAGTCCTCTGAAAAAAATCCATCCTCTCCATCATAAAAACTGGCTATGGCAGATAGAGCGTAGTCTTCACGTATCCTAAATGTATTCTGTATGTCACTTAAAAGGAGATACACCTTCCCACCAATTTCGAACTCCGAGAGTACAAGCAAGATTAGCTAATTGTCTTTAACATTGAACTCCTGTAGATCATCTAGCATCTTCAAACCTTGAACTCCTGTAGATCATCTGGCATCTTCAAACCTTGACTCCTGAGAAGAACCAGGTCTAGGGTCGCTTCTTCTGCCTCCCGTTCAAGTTGGACCTCATTAACAACTTTTATGTCTTCATCATTAGGCCGGCTGGTCTCATCTGCAGGCACATCCTCATCAACAGTCTCCTCGTAGAACACCTCTTCCCCTAATGAAGGGAGAATAGTGTATAGACAGTGAAGGAAGCATAGGAGTCTGATCGATTCCTCCAGCAACCTCCTACAGTGCCTAGGGTGTACAGAGCATGTCGCTTTGCGATCAAAAGGAAATTGCAAATACCTTTTTTGGCGAAGATTCAGGTACTTGGAACTTGGAGCGCAATCCATTAAATGTACATAAGCTCTCCCACAAATAGGGACTCTCCCATTCTTAAGAGAAGCTTCAAAATCAGACCTCTCTTTAAATAGAAAATCTGCATGTTGCTCCAAAATTAATGAAATGTCAAGTGGCCTATTGAAAATATCACTCAATATATGATACTGCTCACTAGCCCCAAAAGCGTAGATGAAATCAAACAATTTTTCATCAAATGATAGTGAACTGATCTCTCAAAATCCCTATTACAACCTCTTGTTCCTTACGAGTTCCTATAGAGAAATCAACATCCCTTTTTACTAACTTCCTTGCTACAACAGGAATCAAGGACAAGTTTGGCATATCCTTATTAGCTTCTACCATAGAATCTAAGCTGTCGGCACTACTGTCATAATCCCTGCTAGCCTTAATTTGTTCCTCGGAATCGGGATCCTTTAATTTAAAGGCACAAATCTCTAAAACAACACTAGAAGATCTGCTTAATTCTGCAACTCAAGACCTACATAACTCCTGACATGCCCGACATTGCTGCATTTGGTTGAGCAAATTCAGGTACTACACTCTACACTATAAGAGGAGCGTCGCTTGAAGAAACAACTGAACTTGATGGAAAATTGATCAACCTCTTCTTCAAAATCTTTGATTCCCTTGGCTGCTTATCCAGTACATCTTTCCATCCTCTAAAGCTATACTCTGCATCCATTTCAAAAGACTTTTTTTTAAATCCCCTCTACCCTGCATTATAAGAAACAGATATATGATTAATTTATAAAAATAAATTACAAAATAGCTATGTGTCAATCTATATGTGTGTGTGCGTGTGTGTGTGTGTGTGTGTGTGTGTGTGTGTGTGTGTGTGTGAGAGAGAGAGAGAGAGAGAGAGAGAGAGAGAGAGAGAAAATACAAGTAGCCATTTGATGCGAAGAAACAAAAATAAGAGCTTTGAAATCAGAATATCACGTCTTTTGACTATCAAAAGCAAACTTAAATATAGTTTACATGCACATGCAAAATCTCATAGAGGCATATCTATGCATATATACAAATTTACAATTACATAGATATACCAATATACAGAAATGCACACAGAAAAATATATCTACACATATAAAAACATAAAGGCATGCACACACACACACACACACACACACACACACACATATATATATGTATATGTATATGTATATATATATATATATATGTATATATATATGCAGTATATACTTAAGGATATCTATATAGGTATGTGTGTGCGTGTGTGTGTTTGTGTGTGTATTTGTGTATGTAGCCATTTGACGTGAAAATGAAAAAGTAAGGGATTTCAAAGTAAGATATCGCGTCTTTTGGCTATCGAAACCGAATCTGTTTTGGGAAGCAAAATGACGAGGTATTTTCTCTTGAAATATCGAGGATTAGCCTATTTGTGTCATATGGCTGCTGCATGCAGGGATTCCTTGAGATCTGAAAGCATCTAAAGATTTTAAAATAATTTCTTTAAAGAAGGTACGTGAAAAAGTGTAATACACCTACCTGAGGCACTCTGGATTATATATTTTGATTGATGTCTGTTTTCATTTTGTCGCGCTTTTCCTCCATTCTAACAGCTGAAATAACTATACTCAAAGCGCAGTTTAAGTCGTTTCTCTCGAAAGCAAGTGACAGCTAGATTCTCGCAAATGGGGTGTAGAAACTCTAACTGTGTCAAAATCATGACATTTTTTTGAGAAACCTTAGAGAAATTTGGGGCAAAAAACTATCCAATTTCGTGAGTTTGTGTGAGAATAGTTTATTGGGCCGTGCTATTTAAGTCCGAACATGATATTTAAACGTGACCGTATGACATTCAATTGCAGCATGACATGTGTAGTGCTTCGATATTTGTGTCAAATGGTCAATCTGCATGCAATAAATAAAACAATGACATGTGGCAAAAAGTACTCTCTACACGTGTCGCATTTAAAGCGTGCTTTCCCATTATTTAATGTCATTTTATTTCTTATAATCTGTGAACGCGTGTTTGGTTGTTTTTCTCAAAAGCCAACTTAAGCTGATTTTGTGTACTTTACATGCCTCACAACCAACGCTCTAGCTCAGCCTCCAATGCTCTAGCTTATGAACCCTGCTCCATCTGCCTCACGACAATGCTCCATCAACCTCACGACCAATGCTTCAGCTCAACGAAATCTCTTACTACCAGGTATCTATTCCAGATCACATTACCATCACAAAAACAGCATTAAATATACTTTTAAAAACCAAAATGCATCGGAAGCGCATTTGTTTCCTTATTTCTTAAGGGTAACACCTGTCGAGTAAAGAAGTCATTATTTATGCTTGTTTCTTTAAAAATTTGACAATATAGTTATCCCTGTACATAAAAATATATGTATGTTTACTACATACATATATGTATAGCGACAACTGTATCGTCATACTAATAAAGAAATATACTTAAATATATTTTAACATACAACACAATATACCAAAATCTTTATGATAGTTGAAAGGCGCAATATCTCGTTTCTAGCCTTCTTAGTTTTTCTTATTTGCGTTAAATGGCTACTAGATGCATATATTCTAGCTACTCTAAGCAAATAGTTGAAATTAAAAGATCCTAAATTAGTAGCTTCTCAAAGTGAATATCGCATTTTTTGGTTATATGCACCATATTTCTATATGATTCTACCTGCGAATATAGGTGTGTATGTGTATACAGAGACACCCACCCAAACACACACGAGAATTCGGTCATGATAGCCGAAAGACGTGATATCTCGTTTGCAAACCTCTTAGATTTTCATATTCGCGTCAAATGGCTATGAAGGTGTAAGCATAGGTATATATACGCACACACACACATATATGTGTGTGTGTGTGTGCATATATATACGTATCTATTTATATATATATACCAAAATCTTTATGATAGTTGAAAGGCGCGATATCCCATTTCCAATCCTTATTTTTTCTTATTTGTGTTAAATGGCTACTAGATGTGAATAGTCAAAAACAAAATATCCTAAATTAGTAGCTACTCAAAGTGAATATCACGTCTTTCGGTTATATGCACCATATTTCTATATGATTCTACCTACTACGAATATAGTTGTGTATGTGTATATAGAGACACACACTCACACACACATGAGCGTAGCCATTTGACGCAAATATTAAAATCTAAGAGGTTTGCAAACGGGATATCGTGTCTTTAGGCTATCATGACCAATTGCTCATTTGCTTGTACCTACATTTATATATAAATGTAGAGCATATATGTGGATGCGTATGTGTGTGTGTGTGTGTGTGTTTGTGTGTGTTTGTTTGTGTATAGAGAGAGAGAGAGAGAGAGAGAGAGATGCTTATGGATATGTTTTGAAATGTGTAATTTTTTGTATGGCGAGGACTAAGAGAACTGCCCATAGGCAGGGCAAGGGTCCCAATGTTAGTACAAAAGCTGCTGCTAAACAGAGGAGAAAGGAAAAGCCTATGCATATTTTGAAATAGGTGAGGTGTAGTAGATTTTCTCAAAGGGTAAGTATTTTAAGGAAGATTAGGAAAGCTCAAAAATGTATTGTGCTTTGTATTCCTAAGGCTCCTTTGTAGAGGTTAGTGAGATCAATTTGTGATCAATGGTCTCTTCAGATGAGGTGGAAGAGAACATGCTTGCTTTGTCTTCAAGAGGCAGCCAAAGATTTATTCTAGAATATTTCAATGATATGTGTATAATTGCTGCACAGGCACACACAGAATCACCATCATGGTTAAAGATTCGGAGACTCTGAAGAGAGTTAGATGGAGATTCGAGAAGCTTCTGTTTCCTGCCAAAATAATTGATCATAAAATGAGAGATATTCTTATGATACCCCCTGTTAGGAAGCAGAGTGATGACATAAAGTCACAGAGGTTACACATGAAGTTAATACAAGAGCTAGGGCTGAACAGGAGGCCAGGTTACAGTAGGAAAAGCACTGAAGCAAAAGAATGCAAAGGCCATGGAGAAGCCTACAAAGGTTGAGCTTTGAAGGGACAAGTTGTACCAAGAGGAAATTGCAGAATTAGATGCTGTTAATTTACATGAATTTTTAAAATTTCAGAATGATTGATCCTCTGTGCTAATAAGTACAAGCTCGTTGTGCATGTAGACATGTTGCACAAGCACCTCCTTTATAGTTGTCCTTCTGCTCTATATCTTGAAGTCTTTGATTCTACCCTTCCATGACGTTATGAAAATGTTCTTGCTACTTGTATGTTTTCATCTTCTTGCTAATTGTATGTTTTCATCTTCTTTGTTGCATAAGCACCCAAGTTCCCTTAGTTATTTGAACTTGTGTCCATTGGTTCTGTTCATTGACTATGTTGGAGATAAGTACAGAAAACACTAATGATCTAGGTCTCCTTGGCCTTTGAAGTGTTTTGTCAATGTCCTCCCGATGCAGGGTATGACCGACATGATATGAACCAATGGTTTGTAGCCATTGTTTAGAAAATATACAAAACTAATAGATTAGAGTAGAAGGATGAAGGAAAGCAGTGCGTAGCTAGGAGAATGAAGAGAGCAAAACGAGAAGAAGAATACATACGAAGGTAGTTCACTTTAAAATTTCCTTCCTCGACAAGTAAAGATAAGATATCGACAAGGATGAAAAATTCTCCATCTGTACTTGGGCAGGCATCTTCAATGCAATTTTTGTCAGATTCTCCAACAAAGTTATATATTTAAGATGAATACGATTGTTTTTGGAATATACATAAAAACTTTTTAAGAATTTTTAAGTAAATATAGCTAATTTTCAACGTTATATTGCCTGCTTGCTCATTGGTTGGCGGCTATTTTTACTCTCTTATAAAAGGCCCTCCAAATGACCTCCGAAATATTCTAATGTGAGGTGAGATGAGGGACGAGTATACTTAGTGCAATGTGGCGATGTGATAACGCTCACGCAGACAGGGTGGAATTGCTTCTCAAGGAGTTGTAGAGCTTGGAGACCTCGAGGGTTATGAGCTTGACCATTGGAAAGATGCTCATGACAGTTGCGGTTCACCAAAGTAATCTCTTGTTAGATGTATTTCAAGGGGGACTAGGGTGAGCTATAGCAATCCTGCACTTAGCTGTTGGGATACACCCTTTTCTTGATTAGAGGGCTCTTGACTTTTTTGAGTCACGCACTACTAGAGGTTTAGGGCATATCGATGCTAGAATACCGACGCAAATGTCGAGCGTCGGTATGTACGTCCTAAACTTGGAGGCAAAGAGTATGGGCGGGTAATTTTCAAAAGGGAGTATACCGACGCTTATACCGAGCAGATACCGAGCAGATACCGTAGCAGATACCGACACTTATACCATAGCAGATACCGATGCATATTCCGACGCAGATACTGATGCCCGTAACTTTTTTACAGTCAAGAACCTCTCATTCTCTGTTTTGCAAGGCTTGGAATGTCAAGACAAGGTATGCGTGTCTTTCCCCTCATCTCCCTCAGGGGTTCGCCTTGTTCCATTTGACCCACTCTTGATGTGTGTGTCTGTGTGTGTGTGGAGAGAATTAGTGAAGTGTGTGTATAGATCTCCCTCTCTCTCCTTGGGAGTTTTGCCTCTCCCCATCTCCTCATCTTCTTATGTGTGTGTGTGTGGATAGAATTAGGGTAAATGTGTGATGTGTGTGTATATCCCCTTCCCCTCTCTCCATTCTTCTTCTTACCTTCTTAACACTAGTTTGGTACCAAAACAGGACACTTAAGTGTCCTTTTTTGGGGGTTGCGAAAAAAAATCAAACTCCTAATGTAGGCTTTAAAAACCAAAATGCTTCATTGGGCATGTAGAACATAACCCTATGCTTATGTAAAAAATGTAAACATATAAAATGCCTTTTTATTTAGAAGTATATAAGCAACAAAGTAGCATATATCTTGAAAATGAACATTTTTTAGGATTTTTCCAAATATGCAAGCATCATTCTCTAAAAAAAAAATCCAATGATATCAATACCATTTTTCCCAAGATATTTTGATAGCATACATCAGTCCAAGGAGGTAAAAGTTCACCAAAAAAATCATTTTTCTTTCCTAGAATTTTTTCCAAAAAAGTTGCATAAAATCAGCAAAAGTAACGCGTATTATCAAAACTCAATCACGCCACTAAAAAATAATGTAGCCCTATTAATGATAATGTTGATCATTGGTTTTCATGCTTGACATGAGATAAATAAGCCATAATTTGATGTGTATGACACTAACTTAGCCTCCACTTAAGTAGGTTCTTATCGCCTAGTTCTAAAAAAACTGTAAAAAATAAAAATGTAAAATTTGATCATCTTTTATCAAAAACTAATCATAACTATGCTTGCACAAGTAGTCTACACCTATAGTTACAACAAATAATGCACTTACACAGCTTTTTCCTTTGATGAAAATCAAAATTAGGCTCATAATTAGACATTTTATGTATTAAAAACAGGTTGCGCAAAAGGCCATGTATGAGAAGAGGCCCAAAAAGTGGCTCTAAAGTTTTGGAAAATTCAAAACAAAGTAGTATTTACCCTATATAACATGGGTGCACCTCAAGTTTTACATTATTAGCTTGCATATGGAAGGAGAAAAATTCATGCTCCACCTGTATAAAAAACGTCATTTCAATATTAGCGAGTCAAAAATTTATCGTTTGATGATTCCAGGATTTAGTTTACATCATGGGCTTTCCATCAAGCCAAGTTTCATGATCAAACTATGTCCCTTCTAAAAGTTATGTCCAAATTACTACTATTTTGAAAACAGCAAAAATCATGCATTTTATCAGCATGTGTCTAAGAAAATTAAAATATTACCTTACAAAAGCTAAGAAAAGTGCAATTTAAAAAATCTCAAGGATTTTTTGGGTCTTGAGGAACATCTGTGGATGTTAAGCATTTCAAAACTCTTAATAGATTGCCCACAAAAATTCAAGAACTTTTCAGGACACTTTAGTGTCTCAGGACACTTAAGTCTCCAATTACAGAACTAGTGTTAATTATGTTTGGAGAGAGGATTTGTATGTGTGTGTTGTGAGAGATGTAGAGAGTGAGAGAGCTTGTGTATGTGCATCTATTACTAATGTATGCAATGTTGAGAGATGTAATCGTGGTGTTATGTGTATGTGGGAAAGCACCCTAGAGGTGCAAGATATTGTGGTGAGGTGGAATGCCACATGTAATATTGTATGGTGTGTGAGTGTTGACTAAAAGAGTGGAAAAGGAGTTGCCACATGGATGATGATGTGTAAAGTGGGATAAGGCTTGAGAGCCTATATCATTGTATGGTTCATTGTGATATGCAATACAAGGGAATAGTGTTGAGTGTGCAATCTCTCTCTCTCTCTCTCTCTCATGGAGTTTTTAGTGTGGTTTAATCCACCTTAATTCTTATGCTTAATCTATGTCCTTCACCATGACCAATCCCATTTCTAGAATCTTAACATGGTATCAGAGCCAAATGGGCTCTTGGTCATGGGTGTTTATTATGTATATTAGCTTGGTTGTGAGTTTCTTTGATTAAGCATTATTTTCAGCTTATTATGAAAAAAAAAATTATGCACACTCATATTATCATTTTGATTTGCATTTGTGAGGAATTGAGAGAGATTTGGAGCTTCCATTCTCAAGTTAGAGAGGAGATTTGCAACAAGGAGGTTGCATAGAAGCTGTCCAAGAGAGTTGCAAATGGAGTTTTGCAACATAGAGGGCTTGATCATCATCAAGGAAGCTGAAAATGGAGATTTCAGCATTATGAAGGCTATGGAGTCTTCATCATCGTCAAGGAGAAGCTGCCAAGAGAAGATATGCTGCTGATTATGCCTCAAGAAGGTTGGTTTTGTGAAGTTTTGCCTCAAAGTTTTGTGTTTGAGCATGGAAAAATGCTCAATGTATAAGGGTTGCTTGATGGGATGGAAGAATCCCAAGGTTCTTTGCTTCCAAGCAAAGAGTGTAAGGAGGTGCAATCTTATCCAAATGAGGGGTAAGATAAGGAGTTATGGGCTGAGAAAAGAGCCCATGATTGGGCACACCAAAGAGGGTGATGCTTGTTGAGTTTGCTCACAGATTTGAGCAAAATTATGGAGGCCAATGAAGGCCATTCATTCTATTTTGGCACCTATGGTTTCAAGAGAAACCACTTGAAGAGAGTACCCTTAAAAGACTGATTGTATGCAATAAGGAGCATGCACTTTTGGAGCTCAATGGGGAGCTAGCTACAGTCATATTGAAGGCTATATGTAAACCTCAAGAAACAGGTTTGATGGTTGAGGCAAGAGGAGGTGAGTTCCATGGGAGCTCAATGTAACCATTTGGAAGGAGGCCCTCTACTGCACAAACCAAAATAAGGTTTGGTTATTACAATGAGAATCTAAGGCAAAAGCTTTTGAGGAAAGGGAAAGCTTGGTTGAAAGCTTTCAACTGAGAGAGACAGTCCCAAGGCAGCATCGAGAGAGAAGTCTTTGGTGTGGAAGCTCGCCTTTGAGAGCAATGAGGCAAAATGACGGTAGATAAAGCTCAATAGAAGATGGGTGAGCATCAAAGAAATTGAGCAGGGCTCTTGAAGGAGCTACAGTAGCTGATCAAAGCTCGCATGGTAAGCTCAGAGCAGCAGAAGAAAGCTGTGGATCCAGTCGCGTGGTCGAGGAGATTCTCCTTTGCATGTAAGATGCATGGCGAGGGGCCAAGTTGCAGTCAAGCAGCAGCAAAAGCCCATGGATGCTTTGCAGCTGTGCAGGCCAAGTTCGGGTCCGGGAGCCTGCAGTTCGTGGACGTTGGTGAGATGCCTGTAATGGAGTTCAAGCTGAGCATGGGAACCAGCGCGCCGGCGTGCTCCTGCACGAGGCCCGCGCACCAGCAAGTGGAGGAGAGAGAGAGGGTGGACAACGGCCACCCACCACGGTCCATACAGAACTGGCAGGCGGCATTCAATATTAAAGCCAGCCGTCTGCAGATGACACACTGACAGGGCGGTGGCAGCACGGTGGCAGCAGTGAATGGTTCACAAGTGTCTTTAATTAAAGATTGCAGAAGAAGGATAACGTTCAAACATAAGGCCTAAAATTTTCCTTGTTAAGCCCCCATTCACACAAGTTATTTGTAAACACTTAGGGCCTTGTTCACATGCATAAAAGATGCAGCATGTGTCTGCCTTGTTTGTATAACATATCCATGTGTATGTGTTGACACATGGGTTCACTGCTTGACCTCGGCCAAAAGACTTTGTAATTTTATTTTTCACCCAAAAATGATGATGGACAAACGTCCACCCACGAGCATGCGTGCTCAAAACAAAATTTTGTATTCACCCATGGTATGAGGGTAACCATACCCGAGCTCACCGAGAAGCTCAAAATGGTTGTTATTGTGATGTGTGCATGAGCGATGCACATGTGAGGTGCATGCGCATGGGTTGGATCCCACCCAAACTTCCATATTCAAATCGGACTCAGTGGTTCCGCCGTGAGCGATGAGTCGGCTCAAAATGGACTAGGTGTCTAAGATGGTAGACACGCGCACACATGATTGGTTGATGAACACTCCAATGTATCATTGAGGGGGAGTGTTAAGAGGTAGCGATTGCGGTTGTGCAATGCTACATTGATATGGGTGATGGATGATGGGTGAATTATGGAACACCTCGATTAAGAGGGGGTGTTGAGAGATGTAATCGTGGTGTTATGTGTATGTGGGAAAGCACCCTAGAGGTGCAAGATATTGTGGTGAGGTGGAATGCCACATGTAATATTGTATGGTGTGTGAGTGTTGACTAAAAGAGTGGAAAAGGAGTTGCCACATGGATGATGATGTGTAAAGTGGGATAAGGCTTGAGAGCCTATATCATTGTATGGTTCATTGTGATATGCAATACAAGGGAATAGTGTTGAGTGTGCAATCTCTCTCTCTCTCTCTCTCATGGAGTTTTTAGTGTGGTTTAATCCACCTTAATTCTTATGCTTAATCTATGTCCTTCACCATGACCAATCCCATTTCTAGAATCTTAACATGCAATGTGTGTGTAGGTTTGTTCCTCCCACGTGTGTCCTAGGTTGCAGATCTGCTTCGAACACGCACTATCCAATCCACATTTGAGAGGTAAGCACATTACCAATTATGTTGTTTTATTACTTCTCTTTTTGTTATGTTTTAATTTATTCTCAATTTATAATTATTAATTAAAATTATGAGTATGCAAGCTTGTTGTTTTATGCACATATATGCTAATATTAGCATATATGTGAGTGCATAAGAAATTAATGTATGTGCTTATTTGTCTTTACACACACACACACACACACACACTTTACAAGAAAGAGAGAGAGAGAGAGAGAGAGAGAGAGAGAGAGAGAGAGGGACTTTCTTTTTGGCACATACCCAGGAGTTTCGGTCTCTTTTTCGACTTGAAATCTAATGTCTAAGACATGCATGTCAACGCTATGTCTATATGTATATACTCTAATGTATATGCCTAAAGCACATATCCATAAGCTAATGTATATGCCTAAACATCGCTAATGTATACCTGATCTCCCTCAATGGCTAGGGAAAAGAAGCCCGTTTGATGCTTTAAATGTTTTTGTAAAATCTCCCTCATGGCTGGGGAAAAGAAGCCCTGCTTTATGGTTTACATAATGCTTAATGATTTGTGTAATGCGTAATTATTTGCATTTAATGAGCTACATATACATGTTATCCTGCTAGATGGAGCCTCTCATTCTTGAAGAGAGAATAGCATGTCCATGCATGCGATGTAAGTACCAAATATTTTGAAAACAAAGGATTTTCAACTAGCATACTCATGACGCTGGCATATTTCCAATGGAGCGCTTACAAAATTTACAGTTTCAATCGTAAAACCAAGCAAGTGTGCAACCACATCTTGATAACATTGCGCCTATGAATTCTCGTCCCCAACAAAGGATGAGAATATCAAAGGAGGGAGTGACAGATGGAGCTTAATTAACAGCACCCGAGGGAATGGAAGAAGGTCCAATGGAGGAAATGTTGGATGCCTTTCTCGAGCAACAAGAAGGTGTCTTCGAGGAGCATGAACATGAAGATCATCAACCACGACATTCTCACCGGTCAAATTATGAACTAGAGGAAGAGGTCATGCGTAAACTTGCACGCCTTCCACTATACAATGGTGCCAAGATATCTGTATTGCGTGCATCTCTTACGATGCTAAATTTACAGTCAATTTTTGGATGCTCTAATACAAGTGTCACTGAACTCTTCAAGTAAGTGATTTATGGAGATTACACCTAATGTTGGAATGATAAATTTTCAACTTGTATTTGACTAAATCTTAATAGTAACAGTCAGATATTGCCATACTTGTACGCTTTTGAAAGACCAGATATTGCCATACGGCACGAGATGCCTCCATCTCGTGCAGATGCCAAGAAGTTATTGAAATCCATAGGCATGGATTACAATAATATTCTAGCTTGTCGTCGCAATGATTGTATTCTCTTCCGCCACGAATACAAGCATTTGCAAGAATGTCCCCATTGTGGCTCTAGCAGATATAGAGAAGATGTTCAGGGGGAAGCTGTCCCAGTAAAGGTTCTTAGGCACTTTCCAATCATCCCAAGAATAAAAAGCATGTTCAGGTGCAAATCTATAGCAAGCTTGATGACATGGCATGCCACAACTCGATCCATAGATGAAGTGATGCGTGTGCCTGGTGATTCACCCACATGGAGACACATTGAAGAGAAATGGCCGGCTTTTAGGGAAGATCCTCGTAACCTCCATCTTGGCTAGGCAATGGATGGTGTAAACCCTTTTGGTTTACGGAGCTCTTCATGGAGCACATGGCCTGTTTGCCTTGTGAATTATAATCTTCCACCATGGTTAGCAATAAAGAAAGGTCATTTGTTGCTCTTATTAATAGTTTCAAGAAAGTACAAGGTGAAGAACATGGATGTATATTTGGCACCACTTATTGATGAGTTACGCACCTTGTGGAATGGAATTGAAGTGAAGGACATGTCAAAGTAGAGTGGACAAAGACTTGCAAACAACTGTGCAAGGTATTCTCATGTGGACAATGCATGATTGGCCTGGCTATGGAGAATGCTCAGGTTTATCTATATCGGGTTATAATGCATGTCCTCTATGTGGTCCTCGACTTGATTCAAGATACTCAAAAGCATTACGAAAGAATGTCTACCAAGGACATGTTAGGTATCTTCCAGAAAATCATGAATTACGAGATGGTAATCTAGGAAGATCTCCTCCAAGTGCACTGAAGGCAAGCGATTGGAAGCTCAAATGGGAGGAATGTGGTAACTTGGCATGTCCTGGGATGAAGAGGCTCTCTATCTTTCACCAACTCCCCTATTGGGGTGATCTTCTTATAAACCATTTTCTTGTCCCGATGCATATTTTCAAGAATGTAGCTGACATTCTGTGGAAGACCATGATAGGAAAAAAGGAGACTAAAGGCCAAAGGGACGACTTAGAAGAGATAGGTTGCATGCAAGAGTTGTGGGCTCGCACTAGACCCAATGGAAAGGTGCTACTTCCAAGAGCCCCATGGGTTTTTAGTAAGATGGAGGAACAACAAGTGAAGAGGACAATTTCAGAGTTTCGGACTCCTACAGGTTGTATGCATTGCTTGAAAAGTGCATTTACAAAGGATGATGATCTTAGTGGCCTCAAGTCTCATGATTGGCACAAGTTTTTACAATTTGTGCTCCCCATATCAATAAAGGATTGCCTCACTGAAGACATTAGAGCTACTATCTATAAGATTAGCACATTGGTGCGTTGGATTTCTTCAAAAGAGATAAAGAGAGACACTTTGGAGACAACGCATTTAAACTCCATAGAGACACTCTGCATGGTAGAGAAGTTTTTCCCTACAAGTTTTTTAACAATCCAGATACATCTACTAGTTCATGTTGTAGATGAGGTTGCAGCAGTTGCTGGAACAGTCCATTCAAGATGGATGTTCTTTTTGGAGAGGTTTATGAAGACATTAAAGGGATTTGTTCGCCAAATGGCTCACCCGGAGAAGTATGTCAGAAGGGTGGCTGATACAAGAGTCCCTTGTTTACATCACTGAATATTTAAGTTCATCAGATCTAGAGTTACCTCGACTATGGTCTCAAGAGTCTAACAGGCGAGTCATTGGTGAGGAACCTCAAGGCCAAGGCATTAAGAGAAAGATGGATAACAATTTGTGGGAGAAAATCAACAAATTTTGCATCTTGAACTCGCATGTAATGGAGAAGTGGATTGAGACATATGAAGCTCTTAAGCGACAGCGAGTATAAGATCGTTTAAGTTTCAGAAGGAATCGCACTACAAGAAATCTCCCATAAATAGGTCTGCAAGCTCTTTCGGACTTTCCCACAAGTAGATGGCTAGAAGCTACAATTTTAGAAGCCAAATGTGCTGGTTTAACTATAACAGAGGAGGAGGAGGAGCTTACAAAAGGATGCGATTGGCATGTAAGTGTTTAAGTTCTACATGTCTCTCTTTTTTTTCTCTACATGTCTCAGTTATTATTTGTCCATCAACAATCTTTATGTGCTATTTGTAGCATCACAAATATGAGGCGTTTTGGTCACATGGACGTCATTTTCGAGTAGAACGAATAGATTAAAGAAGAGCAACCTATGATTGTGGTGTCACAAAACAATTTGTTCAAGAAATTCGAGCAAGTACAAGTGATGATAACACAATTAGTGGAATGCTTGATTACTTTGGAACCATTCAAGACATATTAAAGGTTGGCTTTAGAAGTTTTGAGTTGATGTAAAGTGGTTCAAGGTAATCACAAATGGGCCACATTTAACTGTACGTAGAGACAAGAGTGGCCTCATCCAAGTGGACTCCACAAAGGTATGGACCGATTAGCGAGATACTTTTGTGCGCCCAGAGCATTGTGAGCACGTTGTCTTTAAAGCAAATCCAAAAGATCCACGCGGGCTATTTATGGTTCAAGTCGCCCCCCGCAGTAAGCAAATTTGTGAAGAATTAGAGCTACAACAGGGTGATGTGGATTCATAGCGTGGTGGGGAGCAACAAGAACAAGCCGATATCAACAATAAAGAAGAGCAAGCAAATGAAGAGGAGAAACTAGAGCAAGATCCAAATGAAGAGGTGCAAACCAATGAAGCTGGGAAATCTATTGAGGAAGAAGAGGTGCAAACCAATGAAGCTGGGAAACCTGTTGAGGAAGAAGACATAGATGATGAGGACAGCCTTCATCAAGGGACTTTTAATGATGAGGATGCTGAAATGTACATAGAAATAGATCTCTTTGGGGCTACTGATCTTAATGAGGATGATAGAATAGATAATGATTTTTAAAATGATGTATCTTAATGATTATACAAATAGTTTGATGGAAAATTATCCACAATACCCTTGAATATGCTTACGTAATTGCAATCCAAGGCATGCAAAATGGTAAAAAACAATGCAAAAGATAACACTTCGAAATGGGTAGAAGAACATGACTTAAAGAATAAACCACAAGAGCAAACAAAACCTTCTAAACCCAAGAGAAACAAGGGGTAACAAACTATCCAAACCAAAGCTGAAATAAAGGACATGGATAAAGAGACTATGGAGGACCTAACCCGAAAAGAGCCAAAAGCGACACATGATGTAGAAGCATCCACCTCAAGGAGGCTACCACACAAACCACATAGCCCATATTTGCAACACAAGATACCAAATGCCCAAAAGAAAATTCGATCTCGTTGCATTGGCAAACATAATGAAAACCTGACGATCTAAAGAAAGTCAGAAGATGAAACAAGTTCTAGTACGTCACTTAGTGAGGATGAAACAAGTTTTTTATTTGTCACTCAGTGTACCTAATAGACCAATCAAGAAACTAGAACCCACCCAACTAACCCAAATTGAAAATCATGATCATATGACATATGCAGAACACAATCAAGAGAGCATGCTTAGCATGGTTGAGTGTCTTACAGGATCACCGATTGTGATTGAACCTCATAATGCCAATCCTAAAAATGCAACCAAAATAAAAAAAACTTGGAGGAGTATCGCTTCCCCTTTCAAGAGGAAGACATACTCTCTTAGTGGATAGATTGCATGAATTATGTGGTTGAAAAAGCACGTGAGGAATTTGATGAATCCCTTATGAAATTAAAGCTGTGTCTCTCAAAACCTCATTTGGAGGAATGCTCCTCTCTGATGGTGAAGCTAGCATAGCATCAGCACTTGTACATTTAAGGTCTCAGCATGAGTTATACCAAGATATAAAGATCTCTATAGAACAAGATTGTGAGGATTCACAAGTTTCCAAATAGAACTCAGTTAGAATTGTCAGAGGACCAAGTGTGCCATTGTACACATTGGGTACTCTTGAAAAAGATGAGATCCAAAAAGAGGATAAAAGTGAATGGGAATATGAAACAGAAACAAGATCTGAAGCTAAAACATACATGGTTCCTCTTGAAGATTCTATCATGGTATACTTAGATTTTCCTACAGGCAATGATGTTAAGCGCAAAGGCGTGTTGATTAGCCCTTGAGCTACTTATAACATCATGACAATATACGCTTGGGTGTCATTGGGACAACCTAAACTCATCCCTACAGATAATGGTCTTGCAAGAGGAGCCAATCGACAAAACCTTGAAGTTCCCGGTTACTTTAGCTATGCTACTCAATCGGTGCATATGTGGAATTTAGATTCCATGTTACCACAGATCCCCTTGATTTCATATGATATCATCCTTGGTGGAGCTTCGATACATGACTCGTTGTATTCAATTGCTAAATCCATGCAGTCACCTTGAACACTTTTGTAGGCATTGTACAATTGCTATTATGGGAGGAAGAGACCTTGTAGGAGTTGGAACTTCTAACATATCTTACTGAAAAGATCCCTAGGATTCTATTTGGATTGGAACTTTCCAATAAAATCACCACAACTCAAGCACAGCTTTATCCAATATGAGAACACAATCTCATGACCCTTGAGTTATGGGACTTGTTAGGTCAACCAACACGCACAGCTCATCTTGAAAGAATTTCCTTTACACAATACTTGAACATGCCATGTTTGGGATACTTTGAACGTAAAATGTATATTGAAACTAGCCCCCTTACTTTGTAAGTTTTTTGTGGTTGAGTATGTGTTGGAAGTAGATTTGATCTTGGGGTATAAATGGACTATTGCTACCCAAGCACCACTGTGCTTTGCCAGCGATAGTGCTATCATGATGGTCAATGGCATAAAGTTGATAGTACCATATTGCAACAAGGAAGAGGATCCAACCCTAATGGATTTCTATGATGATGAACACAAAAAGTTACAAGCCTCTTCCACTAAATACCCTCTACATAATGACCTCCCATTTGTGTCAACGACCGACTCCGATAAAGCATCTACTCCTTCAATCCCATCCTCACCAACAAAGTTTGATGCCAAAACCTCACAGTCGATAGCTATTCCTAAAGAATTTCTCCATGCGCAACCATTTTTCTCTAACAAGGAACTCAAAAGAAAAGCCTTGGAGCCTATGCCTCTTCATTGACAAATCTCACCAAAGGAGACAAGTGCATACTCGAAAGCCTCATCATCGACAGCCACTCCACAAGAGACTCTAGCCTCATCATTGTCAAAAATACCCAGGAGTCTCAACCAAAAAGAAAAATCCACCAAGACAACCAAAATCAAGATATCTTAATGACATCAACATGTGGGTGGAGAAGCAGCTACTTGTTGCTTAAGGTTATTACAAAGGTGCCCATCAAATTTGGGTGCCTTGACAGTCAAAGCCTCTTCCTCAACGCATCACTCAGAGGCCAAGGAAAAATAAAAGCACTCCACAACACCGTCCTATGTGAGTCCCTCAACGAACTCCACCAAGACAATAAGTGTGGGTACCAAAACAATTACTACAAGCACAAAGGGTACTACCAAAGCTAGATTCCCAAGCATATCAAAAAGTCCCCTAAGCATGTTCAAAGAAACAAACATTAACACCCAAGACATCAGCCACCAATTTATAATGTTTATCAAAGATGGATGCCTTTGCACATGCTTCAACAACAAGGATACTATGATGGTAATCCCATCATATGGTTGCCAAAATCGAACAAAGTGAAGACAGTCTTGCTATCTACTTTAACCCCAACAACTTCACTTATAGTTAGACAAGAATGGAGGCCCAAGAAACACCAAGCAAGTCACTCAAACCACTCTCATGCATTCAACACCTACAGAAGAGCTTGTGTGTTCAAGCCACCCCAATGGTAACCAACCAGCAATCTTACCTAACGTCTCGACAACATTTGAGCTAAAAATTCAAGAATCAATTCTCACATCTCCAACGGAGACTTATGAGCGTATCAAAGACAAACTCACAATGCTCTTTTCACCCCTCTAGATGTGAAGTGTAAGTGTAGAAGCTATGTGACAGACAAAAAAACATATTCTCTCATAAAGGAGAGTAGCCCAAGAACCTATTGCTCGTGAGGTGGTAACTCCAAAACATAACATACCTTATACTTATTTTTTTCGAAAGTCACATCCATGGCAAGAAGGCTATTGTTCCCATACTTATCTAGCATATGGAGTTGCCAGACTATCTGAATGCCTAGAATAAATGGATGTAGCAATAGGTAGCATCCTTGAAGGCCAATTGCCTAAGAGTTCTCAAAGATGGTGTGAACATTGCGTTTGTCGAAAGTAAAAAAAACAAGAGAACTTAAGCATGGCAATAAAACTGTAATCCAAAAATAAATAATAAAACTGTACAATTTTAGTTGCCTGACAAGTCCAAATATTGAAGGGAAGAACAGTTTATTAACGAGAGGGGAAAGGTTCCATTGAGCTAATTATCTGACAGTTGATTAACGAGATGGTATTTTTTATCAGCAATAACAAGGGGATTATGCATACATTTTAAATGACTGCGCTCCTGTGATCGTGGACGAGTGGAGGGAGAATAATGGAGCGTCGCAACCGGGGAGAATAGCTAGCGTGGAAGGAACTACAAACTGGCGCTGGAGCTACAAAGTGGCAGTGGGGCTGGGAGAAAGTGTAGGGCTACGAGAGGCGGACTGAGCTGGCGAGTAGGGGCTGGTGCTACAAACTGGCGAGTGGGTTGGAAGAGAGGCGGACTGAGCTGGGGTATGGGTTGGAAGACGAGGCTGGGGCGTGCGTTGGGAGACGAAGCTTTTGTGTGTGTGCGTTGGGAGACGAAGCTGGGGTGTTGCTCCAAAGAGGAGGCGGACTGAGCTGACCTAGCTGGGCGGCGTGCAGAGGAATTAAACCAGCTGGGCGGTGTTTAACCAGCCCGGGCCCCATTCAACAAACCACCGTTGGCTACGAAATTTGGCAGAGACATAAAGAATCGTGTCGGTTTTCCGTCAGGAGGCAGCATGTAGATAAGACAAACCCAACGCGCTAGCATGTAGATAAGACAAACCCAACGCGCTGAAATGTATCCTTAGCCGCGCGAGATTTTTCATGGTCACTTGAGCACTAAGAGACTTGAAAAATACACACTGGGCATAAATTTTTAATCCAAACATGCTTCGATGGTGATCAAACTTTGGGAGCATGTGGGGGTGGGTCCCCCCTACATGCTCGCAAAGTTTGGTCTCTATCGGAGCATGTTTGGGTACGGCTGCATGGGGAAAAGCTAGATTTTCCATGGCCTTACGAGCATTAAGAGACTTGCAAAATCTCCACTAGGCACTAACTGCTAATCCAAACATGCTTTGATGGTGACAAAACTTTGCAAGCATGTGGATTTTCCCCATATGCTCGCAAAGTTTGGTCACCATCGGAGCATGTTTGGGTGTACGAGGGCGTGGGGAAGAGAAGGATTTTCCATGGCTTCTCGAGCACTAAGAAACTTGAAAAATCCACACTCTGCACTAATTGCTAATCCAAACCTCGATCCAAATATGCTCCAATGCTACCTAAACTTTGTGAGCATATGCGGGTGGGTCCCCCCACATACTCGCAAAGTTTGGTCACCATCGGAGTATGTTTGGGTATGATGGCATGGGGATTTGTTACAAACATCATAATAGACAAAGTGTTAAAACATCCCATAAACCATGAACATCAACTGAAATGCAATGATCATCAATAATGCAAAAACTCATAAACCTCATCAACATATGAGCTAACCCAGCTACTCTGGGTTTAGCCACTAACTCTAAACCCATTTCTAGGGTTAACAAGATCTACCACCATTATCTTACATCAAGGAGTCACGATAGATACACCAAAGGGTCATACATTCAAGATATGAAGCAATAGTGTCCAAAGCTACAACTTGGACGGGAGCCCGTAATGGTGTGACGGAGTATTTATGGCAATTCTCGCTTTGGTAGCAAGTTAGGAGGATGAAGTCCTAAGTGATGTACTTCATGGATATATTATGAGAGCAGTCATTGAGCCTAAAGTGCCCGGTTGGCCATAGTTTAAGTGAGTGTGAACACTTATAGCCATGTATATAAGTGAATATCTCTCATAATACAACATACTCTCCCATTGTACAATTGATTCTTGCTCTTGCTAATCCTCTTGCTAATGTCTCTTCCTAATGCATGCTAGTGAGTGTGTATGAGTGAAGTGAGTGGAGAGGAGGGACGAGTACCCGTAGCCCAACATGGTGGTGTGATAACGCTCGTGGGAGGTGCGGTGGAATTGCTTCTCAAGGAGTTTAGGAGTTTGGAGACCTCAACGGTTATGAGTTCAGCCATTGGAAAGATCCTCATGATAGTTGCGGTTCACCACCAGGTAATCTCTTGTTGGATGTGTTTTCTGTAATGAGGTCCACAGTAGAGGAGCGGCCCTCTTCATGTGACTCCATGCTAGACCCTAAGCCTAATACAAATGGGCAAGTCAATGTGAAAGGTCCAATGCTTAGTGCTAAGAAAATTTTAACGTAACACTAATGAAGCTATAAAAAAAACTAATGATGGATTCAAGGCCCATTAATTGTGCTTCAATCTAAGAGAGCAAGGAGAGTTAAAAACAACATGAGAGAATGAGGGGAAAAAAAGAAACTTTGCGGTTTTATAATCTTGATCAAGGTTCGGTGGCATGTATTTCAAGGTTTGCAAGATCAACGACCCGGCGGATGTATGCATGATTTTAGGGTTAGTGAGACAAACGGCCTCGATATTCGTTTGATTTTAAGGTTGGTGCTGATCAATGGCTTTGATTTGACATAGGTATCTTGATCAAGATTTATGGACGGCTTCGATTTTGAGTAAGTACCTCGATCGAGATACGTTGGACGGTCCCAATTGTACTACATATCTCGATCGAGATAAGTCAATGGCTGGGATCACATCTCAGAATGGATTTTAATAGACGAGATGGATTATATGGTCTTATCTTGATCGATATATTTCAATGGCTTTGATTTCATCTTGGTATCTTGATCAAGATATATAAACGCATGGCATCACATCTCCATATCTCGATCGAGATACATCAATGGTCGAGATTATATTTTGGTATCTCGTTCAAGATATGTGGACAGTGGAGATGACATTACTCAATATGTTGAATGTACATCTAAGTGGGCAAGCCGAGGGGGATCCACTGTGGAATTGACGTGGATCCGAGTGGCCTACATATCTCGATTAAGATAGTGAGGTGGCGGTGATTTGTACTTTTGACACGGATGGTGAGTTGCCTCCCGAACCTAGTGGCATGGCAGTTGTTGATATCTCGATCGAGATATAGGGCTTTTGGCTTGAGAGGGACGTGCCATGTTTTATTGATGGAGATATCTCGATCGAGATAATCCACCTGAGAGTTTTTCTTGTTGCGTTGATGTCCCAATTTTAGAGTGTGAACGAAAGTGAGTACCCTCACCTTGCAACCACCCACTAACACACACAATCTAGAGAACTTTCATGGCATCAAAGTAATTTTGAGGAGAAAAGATTACATTTTTGGATCGTGCATATTGAGACAGAATATAATGATACATTTCAATGAAATTAGTCATAATTCCAAACATCTTAGTACTAAAACTATTTCAATATGATGCAATATTAGATACAGGCTAAAGCACCACAATTGAACAATGTTCAATTTAATCACACACCCATTCACATAGAGTAGTACTACTAAACATGATTTCAATATATCATACTATAGAAACTAAGATAAATATATTGAACAATGTTTGTTTAATGTTATGGGTAGAAAAGTAAATTTCAAGGAGTACACATTATAGAATATATACTGGTTAGATTTCAATGATTTTGAGGAAAACGTGTGTAGAAAATTGGTGAGGGTTTGGGGTACAAACCTCACAAGCTCCCCCATCTTATAAATTGTCTGTCACACTTCGTGGGATGCACAATGGGAAATTCTTGTAGGAAGAATAAACTATAAACATTTATACACCATGATTGAACAAGTTAAAAATATACAACTTCAATGTTTCACTTACTTGAAGCATCTTGTGCCAATCGTGGGACTTCAAGCCATTTAATTGCTCAACACCTCTCTTGTTTGTCTTTTTGAAGGCACCTTTTGAACACCTCATGCACCCCGTTGGAGTACAGAATGTAGTAATGGCATCTTTCACCAGCTTCTCCTCATTATTTGTCAATATCCAAGGTGCTCGAGGTAGAATTGTCTTCCAATTTGGTCCCTCTCATGGCCAAGCTCTTTACATCCTCTCTATGCCTTGTAGATCCTCTCTTACAAGCAAGGAGTCCCGTGTTCCTCTCAAGCATTCTTAGATGTGCATTAGATCAAGAAGATGGTTGATTTTGAGGCTCGTTCAATACGGTAGGCGAAAGAAGATAGAGTACCTTATCAAATAACAACAAATATTAAGAGGATTATCTTTTCAAATAAAAGCTTGTATTGGAATTCTATGTCAAAGATATATTACCTATTCATGGTAGGGGGAGGAGTACTGTCCACTCATGCCTTCCAATCTCCCATGCTTAGTGGATATGGAGGGACTCCCATCCAAGAAGAAACAAATTTGGGATGATGATGAGGGAGAAATCGATGATGATTCTCATATATCACTTTCTTCAAGCTCTCTGGCCTAGATTCCACCAATGATGGACCACAAATAGGACATGCATGGTATCTAGATGTGGAGAGACCTAAACAACATACACATTTAAGCATGTAAAAAATAGTACAATGATAATAAAGAATCATCATGAATAGAAACCCATTTGACTCACCTGAACACTCGCCATAACTAGGAAAGTAGTGCATCGTCCACATCAAGATGGCCGACCTAACCAAAAGGCTTACCCTAGAGAAATCAATAAACCACCAGTGGATGCCAAATCTCATGCAGCTAGAAGAAGACTACACAATGGATAGGTGGCAGACATCACTCAAAAAAGAAGAAAGAAATTGGTGAACAGGAAATAGCAAGCACAAGATGTTCCAAGAAAATGACAAAGTACTCCTCTTTAATTCAAAGCTCGGACCACACCTCGGTAAGATTAAACTACGTTGGATGGGTCCCTATCAAATAGAAAATTAATTTAGCTTAGGAACATTTAGGTTGCAAACACTAAGTGGTGAAATACTCCCCAAACCTATAAACAAATTCAGAATCAGGCCCTATAGAGAAAGAAATGAAAAAGGGAATTAACGAGCAAGTCAAGAGAACACAGAAGAAGAAACAGTGGAACAATTCATGGTTGTAACAATCCCCATCTATATAGTGCAACCAGATGAAGACACGTGAACAACACTCCGATGGGTAACATAAAACAAAGAAAGAATGCATGATTAAAAGCACAAGGGTGTAAACATGGAGCAAAGAGGTGTAGAGGCGGTGTCCAAAAATACACGTGAAAATCGTGAAAATTTTGGGCGGTTATCTCGCTTTTGGAAAATCATTGTGGAAAGAAGAAAAAGCCATGAAATAGTAGCCCTAATCAAGAAACCCTACCATAGCCAAAACCCACCCCAACTACCCTCTCTCTCCTTGACTTATTCGCAACTTTCTCTCTCTCTCTCTCTCTCTCTCTCTCTCTCTCTCTCACCATCTCTATATCTCTCATTGTAGCATGTCTTTCCTTGTTCTTGCAAACCTCAGCAACTAGAATCAGCCATGGCTAGCAGCAAAGCAAGAAAGTGGAGTTTTATCCCTACAATGCAATGTTAGTGTGTTGAGAAGTGTGGTGCCATAGAGAACATGTAGAGGCAGGGAGTGAGTAGGTGAGGAGGAAGCCATATGGCAAAAGTGGATTATATCACATGCAATGACCAAGCAAAGATGTACTCTACCCATATAAAAGGAGTCGTTTTCAAGCAATGGAAGTACAAGCACTTGCACACATCTCAACCCTCTTTATGAGATGAGTACAAGTCTTAATCTTGTAACCTAGTTGTGCTTGAGTTTCATGCATACACTCATCATTATGAGTGCATTTAGGCTCCATCCACCATAGGTTTAACTTAATCATGTGTCATTAGTATGTGCTTAGTGTGTCATTAGGCTAATTAGCTTCTTATAGAAGGTACCATGGTATCTTAACATGGTATCATAGCCTCCCTCTCTCCTTAAAGCTTCTCCTAATCAAATTATTTAGTTAATCTCAACTCATTAGTGTGTTTAAGTCACTAATCCCAAGCTTATGTCTTCCTCCCCATTTGTGGCCAAGATTTGAGCTGCTCATTGTCCTCACTCTAGGAACCATTGGGTGAGATCTTTTAGCTGTATAGTGACCTCACATAGCTCCTTAACCTCACCATTCTGAGGCTCGGGACAACATACTCCATTGGAACTACTTCCTCTAACCCATAGGCTAAAGAGAATAGGGTGAACCTAGTGCTTACCTTGTATGATGTGAGGAATGTTCATAGTGCCAGAGTGTAGCTTTTCATCCTAGTATGTTGGGTGAAAGCATGAAATGGTGTCTCAATAGTTGGTGTCCATGGACACCAACTATTGAGCTATCATCACTGGGAACACAGTTAAAATATTTGTGTGTCAAAAAGGACTTGAAAAAAATAAAAATAAAGGAAAATGGGGAAAACAAAATGAATTGAAATGATCGCACAACTCCACCACTCTGAGAAGTGATTATGGGCCTCTCTCTCTCACACACTCTCTCTCTCTTCCTCTATTCTCTATGCTGCTAATGAGTCTCTATTGAAGCTCTATGTGGTCCATTAAGTAAATTATGGACTCTCATTTTTGCCTCTTAAGGATTTACACACCTCCTCTCTCTAGAAAAATGGGCTTATGGTGAAGTTTTTGTAAATCAAATCAAAAGTTGGTGGACTTTGCACATTTGGAGTCTACTCCTCAAGACCTTTCACTAGAATAAACCCCCCCTTAGCGATAGGGCCAAAATGTTGGGTTTTTCCAAACATGTCGCTTAAAGGGTGATAAACGTCACTTAATCGACATGTTTGGAATGTGCTAATGAATGTCACATTAGAGACAGTTAATTATGCATTGTTAAATAGCAGCGATAGCGACACTTGCATATTGGAAAACATTGCTTAGATGACACCACTTATACAGCATCATGTAAACAACGGTCTGAGAAATTTAAAAAAAAAAACAAATGTGATGGCTTTTGCGAATTCGTAGGAGCCATTTGCATTCTCATCATCAACGCCCTTAGCTTCTTCAAGCAGACGATCAATCAGTGCCTATCGATCGTTGCTTCTCCTCCCATCTCTGCACCTTCCCTCCATCCAGGTAATGCTCCCATGAGCTTTGATTTGTTCTAATTTTTGCATATTTACAAGACCCTTGGCCCTTCTGTGTAACCTCCTTTGTGCTTGGCCACTTATGGGAAACTTCTGTGCTTGGCTGTCTTATGGGCAAGCCATGTGCTTGGCTGCCTAGCTGAGTAAGTCCCCGACTGCTCACATGCGTGCATGCATGACCATCTAAATCATATTGGCGGCACCAAACTTTGCACACACATGCCCTAGACTTTTGCCTACATGCTGGATTTGTCATTAGGATGGAATTGCATAACAACCATCTTCTTGACCCTTGCATAATCTTTTCTCGCAAGAGGGTTATGCAAAAATGAATCTACTTCTAATGGACCCTCTTTGGAAGAAAAAAGTGCTTAGAGACATTCCATAGGATTCCTACTTTTTCCTTGAAGTAGCAGTATGTTGACGTTGTGCACGTGACATCCCTTCTGCTTAACTTGTTGATGGAAGTGATGACACCATCAACAACGTCAGATCCTTCTCCTTGTGAAGATTTTGAGGCTGATTCTTGGGTCTACACGATCTGTACATCTGCTAAATCTTCTTCTTCTAGGTCTTCTACTTGGTATTCACTAAAACTTTTGGACTCCTCTACTTATCGCCAACCTTCTTTTACATGCCTTGTGTCCCCTACAATGTTTGGGTGTGTGATGGGTCAGGTCAATTTTTGTGCCACACACCACATTATGAGCAGATGAACACTCATGATCCTCGACGTGGTACCACTACCAACTAGTGACATATAATAGAGAGATACTTCTTTGAACCTCTTGAGTCAATGTTCAAGCCACGGCTTGCAAAAAATGTCATCTCTAGTGTTCTTGATGTTTAGCAGTGCATTCTTAGCTAGGTGCTTGACATCATGAGTCATGTTTGACACAAATCCTAACACTTTTCTATCGATCAAGAAAAAATTAAACTTAGCCCTCTGACCCACTTGTTCAGCCACTTGTTCAAAAATGACATCCTTGGTACTATCACAATCCAAAATAAGTGTGACTAGGTAATAATTTAGATTCCCTCGTAGCCTTAAACAACTCAAAATTGCTAGCCTCATCGACCCCCTCGTGCTTAGCTTTTTGACCTCGCCCAAGGTTGAGACCCTAGTCTTTTAATCTTCAAACCTAGTGACTATGGAAGGTAGAAATGATGTGCTACTACTAGCTAGAGTGTGCCCTATGGTTCACTCACTCTACTACTAACATTCTTGGGACACTTTGACTTAGACAAAGAGTGGGCTTCTGTCCCTATGGTGTGAGCTAAGGACATATGCTCTCTATGTACCAGAGAGGGATGCTATCCCATGAGCTAAAGATCAAATGTTGCTATGCTCTATTGTAGCACAGAGGGCTGCTATCCCATGAACAGATATGTAATGCTAATGTGATCTATGTGGCAGAGAGGGCTGTTGTCCCTTGAAAAGATATGTAACGGTGATGTGATCTATGTGGTAGAGAGGGTTTCCATCCCAAAGTGTAGCCAGATGTAAAACGCTGAAGTACTATGTTGTAGTAGAGCAGGTTGTTGTCCCAAAGTGTGGCCGGTAGTAAACGCTAATGTGCTGGGGCTAACAAGTGATGATAAAGTAGGTATGGTTTATGCACCGACAGTAGAACAGAGAATATGGTCAAGAAGTGGTATAATAGTGAAGTGATGAGGCACAACTATATATAGTTTGTGGGACTTTTGGTCAGTAGAGTAGTAGAAGAAGAGAACAAAAAATCCCAAATTAATCCAATAAAGTCCATTAAAATTTCCTTTTTAGGGCTGGGAAAAATGTTTTTTTACACACCTTTTCTCTCAAGCCAAAAAGGGGACCAATGCGAGAAGATGATGGATGCCAGGGTCCCAAACTAACACACTAGCACAAAAGGAATGTATCTCCCTTTGAAACCAAAATTTGATGAAGTACGAGAGGGAAATCATGATGGCAAAGGTGGTGAGGGTGAGGTGATGTAGATGGTTTGATCATCTCCTAAAATAAGATCTTGAAACGGGACACTCCACTGAGTAAGAAGTCCCATTCCTTTTGTGAGGTGATGTAGATAGGTTGATTGTCTCCCAAAGTAAGATCTTGAATGAGACTCTCCACTGAGTAAGAAGTCCCATTCCCTATGTGGTCCAGATCAGAGTTTGGAGAATCAACCTAAAGACGAGAAGAATTGGTCCTCCAGGAGTACAGGTAGACGATCCATGTTGTGTGCTCTTGAGGTCTTCAATTTATTTGCTCACAATAGCTTTGATACCATGTGAGGGCGAAAGGACAAAAGGACCAAATGTATGAGAGATCAAAGAAAAACAACACAGCATGAAATAGGTGAGTGATTCTATATAAAATGGTGAATGAACATATATACGAGAGGTCCTCTGATGAGAGGTGACTCTGAGTAGAGAGAACCACTGCATAATTAGAGACGACATCAGAGCCGAAGCACAATCGATGATAAAGGCCCATGTCACCATCCCGAGTGGTGAAAGATCTGGTGTGACAAGGGTGCTGTAATACTTGAGGGGTGGTGAGGAGGAGAGAGGGCTATTGTCCCGAGTGGTGTCGGTGGTGAAGATAAGCAAACAGGGTTGCCATCCTAATGATGTGCGATGGTGAGTAGAGAGGACTACTATCTCGAGGTAAACTATAGAAGAACCAGAGATGGTTGACATCCTGATGATGTGAGATGGTGAGGAGATGTCACATGCGTGCCTATGTCATGGTTTAATCTTCAGCATGAACTATCTAAATCCTTGATCAGTAGTAGAAGCATCTTGATCATCTCAGTAGTAGAAACATATTCATCATCAGCATGGTCTACAAAACAGCATCATCATCAGCACTGTATCATTATATCAGCATCACATCATCATCATCATCTTCATTTACAACAGCGTACAATGCATGAGGGGCATTGTACACTGTAGCAACCGACTGTAGCAACTGACAGGGTACTGTTGGTAGCCACCAACAGTGTTGTCTAGGTTATAGTCAGCATAAGAGGAAGTAGCAAGGCATGGGGTGTGACCATCCATAGTGAAGCACAACAATGAATAAAGCCAATCAGCATTTGCTTGTCCACCCAAAGTTGGCCGACTTACTGTCTATTGGCTGACTGCTCCTCGAGCAACATATTTAAGTACCTCAAGCATATTCAAGAGTTTGCAAGTCATAGTTCAGTTCATAAATCAGCATTCAGTCATATAAAGAGTAGAATAAATGTAAAGGGGCTAGGGTCAACCCCTATGGGGATGACCACAAGCCTCATTCATGTAAAAGCATCAATTACCTTTTTGTAACATAGTTATACAAGAAAACCCTAAGCATTAATCTCTCTCTCCTTCTCTCTCCTCTGTGTCTTAATCATAAGTAATTAGCATCAATGTTCTTAATTAAGCATAGGGATGTGGATCAATACACATGCTAAAGATTCAGACATGGCACGTGCGTGCACGTGACAAGAGAGTGCTGCTATCCCCCCGAGGTAAACTGTAGAAGAAAAATGATGATGTGTTATAGCAGATGGTGGGTGTCCCAAGATATGTATTCATGATAAAGTGCAGATGTGTTGTACAGTAGAGCAAAGAGTGACCTGGTATCGAATGGTTGAAAATGTTGATGATGCAAACTCTGGTAACAAGGGTGCTATGGTACCTAAATAGTGATGAAGAGAAGAGAGGGCTGTTGTCCCGAGCGGTGCAAGCTCTGGTGAGACAAGGGTGCTGTAATACCTAAGGGGTGATGAGGAGTAGAGAGCGATGCCATCCCGGAGTGGTGTCGATGGTGAAGATAAGTAGAGAGGGATACCATCCTAACGATGTGAGGTGGTGAGTAGATAGGGCTACTATCCTGAGTTAAACTAGCAGGGGTGGGGTCGCGGTGCTACACGGCTTCTGGGAGCGTCACTGCACCGCTCCTACCGGGGTGGGGTCATAGCATGACATGGACCAGGAGGGGGGGCTCACTGCATGGCAGGGGTGGGGGTAGGGTCATGGCACGACATAGCTTTGGGGTTATGTGATGGCATGGCCCAAGGGAGTGGGCTGCTCTCGGATCATTGGCCAGGATAATGTTGTTGGCATGCTTTTTGTTTGGGTCCTCCATGACCTCATAAACCATATAGTACTCTAGGTGATATGGTCTATACCTCGATGTCAATGTTGAGTTGGAGATATGGTGTTTTGGTTATGGTGGTTATGATGTCCCTGGTCAATGACCTTGACTAGGGATAGGGTCAACTAAGGGTCAACAGTGGTCAGTAGGTGTCAGCTGAGTGTTAGGAAGTTTTTTGCATTAGAAGAATTTAGGTAAACTTTGGGATAGATGGCTAGCCCATAAAGGACAATTTCCATGCCATAGGAGGGCTTGGGTAGCCCCAGTGGGTTGCCCTACACATGCCCATTGGCCGTCGGCTCTAGCATTACAGCCTCCCCATGGGCTGTCAGCATAACAAATACCCTTCTTGCATATAATATAAACCCATAATTTCATTTAGAGCATCACTCCTCCATAGAGAATAGCTTGCACAAGAATCATGTCTTACATTAACATTAGAGTAGATCCTCATGGCACTGTGGACACATGGGTACTTATTTGAATGTGTGTGTGTGAGAGAGAGAGATAGAGATCATAGTGTGAGAGCAATAGGGTGTAAAAGTAGTGCAACTTATTGGCTATAGTATATTATGTGGGAAAATCCATCAATGCTTAATCAAAGTAATTAATTTGCACATGTTTATATTCAATGGCCAAACCCAAGACACTCACAAAGATTGTTAATGATATCATGTTGGCCTGCACATATGAAGACAACATGGATGCTTACCGCATATCTCTTCAAAGGAAACAATATGTTGTGGATATTTATTGGGGCACAATAGTGCGTGGTGGGACAACTCTAGCTGATGTGAATAAAGCGCAGATGAAACTTTCAGAGGCCATCCCTGAGTGGAAACAAAATCAACTAATTGATTCCACTCAAAAAACAAGAGCTCATCATGATGAGCTCCCTGATATAGTGTAGTACGCTCTGTAGAATGTTTAGGGATTATCAATTTAAAGTACTCTTTTATAATATATTATTTCTATAGTTTAATGGAACTATCGGCTTTATATCCCTGATAGTCCGATATTATGTTATTGTTACCGTTCTTGACATTTTGAGATAAACTATGTTATTGTTATTACCATTGGTGGGATTTGGAGTTGTATTTGAGTATGTTATATTTTACTTAGAATGTGATGATGGGGATTTTGTGCATTTATTATCTTGTGTATATGTACTACTGGATTGTGAGTGTATGCTTAGATACAATCTCCTTCTACATGTATATAGATATCCATGGAGGGACTCTAGGAAGTTAGGTCTCTTGATAGCCATCAAGAAAGTATTGTGGAGTCTGGGTTTAAGTAGAGAGGATAAAGAGGAGGACATGGGAGAGTATTCCATGTTGCGCATTAACGAGTTGGAGGCTAGCCTCACTCAGCTCTCTTGCTCCTTGTGGCCCGCAGTCCTTAGTGAGGGCACCTCTAGATCCGTCACAGGAGGAGGAGGAGGATCGAGAGCAGGAGGGTCAAGAGGAGTAGAGGAGGGCTAAGATCTGGAGCTAGAGCTAGCCATGGAGGATCAGGATCTAGAGTTTGACATGGCATTAGAGGATCAGGATCACGAGCAAGACGTGGCACAACGTAGCCAAATGAGTATGTATAATTTCTATAATTTGTTTCTTTTGAGCTATCATTTATTTAAAAATAGCTATAATACTTATATTTGGTCAATTGTTGAATGGTTGCAAGATCAGGGTGCCCAGTTTTGTCCACTCAGACACCCTGTAAACAGTTAAAAAATAGGCATTTGTCTACCTTTAGTGGCAAATCTCTTTGAGATAACGAAGGAATTTCCTTTTACTTAGTTATTTTGTTGGAACATCACATGCAAAGTTGGGAATATATTTGCATAATCTGATTAAGCATTAGATAGTCGAAAGTCCTCATTTCCTTATGTACAAAGTCAATGTATACACTATGTCCCCCAAATTTATCCTAATTCCATAAAATGCTAATATTGTAAGATCCCTGTTCCCACCGAGTAACAGATTCGGGATACTAGCAGCGGAAGTAGCACTTCTCGCGCGGGACAGGGGTCCCACATTCGGGGCCTCGCCCACGGATATCCGGATAAGAGACTAATCCGTCGGTTGTTCCAAAACCGAACCCGGAAAAACTTCCTTTACCGGAAAGCACGGACGATTCCACCAGAATAACTTTTTACTCTAACGTAGTCAAGATCATTTCTGATCGAGCTGATCTAATTACATCTATAAGATACTTGGTCAGGTCAAGGAAGAAACTTGCACTTGGATCATTGGGATCAACGCTTTTTTCCCCATTCAAGAGGCACAGCCGTTGATTCCTATCCATAGAACAGTTATTGTCCGGGATTTATTTTATCTATCGTAAAAACAAAAGTTTGAGTCTCGATTTACGGATCCATCAGTCCAGCCTAACCCCATCCGATCCCATGGGTTAGCCAACCGCCCAACCACTGTAGTGATGGGATCCAATTAAAAATTTGGTTAGGTTTTGTCCCGGGTACCAAGGAAAAGAGTTCCAAGGCCCCCTAGCCGGATGTTCATGCAAAATAAAACTAGTCACACCACTCACACACCCAATATGAAATTGCCTTTTCACAGATTCAACCAGTTTAAAACAATCCTTTAATAAAACCATGGTATCACTGATCACCATCTTCCAATTTATCCAGTTGATTCTTAATTTTTCCATCCTTCCTTCATCAGAGTATCTATGGCATCGTTGGCAACTAGGACGCTCACCACCTGTCCACTCAGGGGCCGTTTCTTAGTTCCTAGCCCTTAATACTCGGCAATATAATCACTTATCAAGATGGACTCTCGTTGAAGATCAGCAAGATCAACCAACGGATCCATATAAGGAGCCATGGACTCATCCATTGAAGACCAGCAAGGTCAATCAACCAGATCCATGCTCGATTTCAGAAAACAACTCCAACTCTGTTCCAATATCTTCCTCGACGCACGCGTGGGTATCCTAGGCGACCCAGAGCCCGAGCACCGTATGGTCAGCACCCTCTAGGATCCTTCGCAGGTGACCTAGCGCTTCACTCATAGGCCGCTTCCTTGGCCCCTCATCCACCGTACCGGAAGCTCACCATTTTAATCGCACCGAGGCTGGTCAAGACCTCGGCCGACCTTGCTACGCGAGACGTCCTTCATTGACTCCCCGTCAGCAGTTGCAACTTTACCATCACGACTTTAATCACAAGACGGTCAAAATGCTCCCCCCAGCATTCTTGACATAAAACAATCATTTACAAACAGCATTTACAAACAATTTACAATACAATTTCTATTTTAACTTTCATTTTTCCACATTATCCCTCATCAATCTACATTACTTATTCCATATTCCATTTATATGTATACTCATCCCATCACATCATTTTCATCTCATCACTTCAGATTCCCTCACATCACATATCGTATATTCACATCCATACATCCACATCTATATGCATACATTCACATCTACATGCATACATCTACATCTCTATGCATACATCCACATCCACATTCACATTCACCTCCATACATCTACATCTATATGCATACATCCACCTCCACATTCACATCCACATCTATACATCTACATCTACATACATACATCCACCTGTACATCCATATCTACATCTATACACCTACATCTACATGTATACATCCACATCTCCATTCACATCTACATCTATACATCTACATGCATACATCCATATCTCCATTCCCATCTACATCTATACATCTACATCTACATGCATCCATCCACATCTCCATTCACATCCTCATCTACACATCTATTTCTACATGCATACATCCACATCTCCATGCATACATCCACCTCCACATTCACACTCACATCCATACCTCTACATCTACATGCAAACATCCATATCTCCATGCATAATAATATTCTTTTAATTAATCTAGGATGATAGTTCCTAGAATATGGTAGGAAGTCCTCTTTTTATGCTTTGAATGAAATTATTTTATGCGTAATTTCTATAAAAATTTTGCCATAGCTCCGCTACTATGACTGATAAGTCTCAATTTTTTCTAAGGGATAAGGTTTATCATTAAGGAAATAATTAGAATGGTCTCTAATTGGATCATCAATCCATAATGGTCTCTAATTGGATCATTAAGAAAATAATTAGAATGGTCTCTAATTGGATCATCAATCCATAATGGATTGAATCAACAATATACATAAACTAAAAGCATAGAAAAAAGCCATTAATTTGGTCTCAAGCATAGCTTAATCTTGGATTAAGGAAAAGCTTTATGAAAAGCTTCATTTGGATTGAGAATGGGTCATGAGTATGACCATTTCTTGAGTGAGAGAGAGAAATTACATAAAAACCATTAGAATTTAAACATAAATGGAAATTAACTTCAATAGCATTTATTAAATTATGTAACTCTTCACTACTATTCACCACTTAACTTCAATAGCATTTAAAAAACCATACCAATTAAGCTTCTCAAGCTTGAGAGGGGTTGAGAAGAGAGAATCATTGAGTAATTATAGAAAAGATCAAAATTCAATATACTTACCTTATAATTTGCTTGATTCTTTATTCACGGTAGAGGCCCCCAACCAATCAATTGGTTTAGTATGTTGATGGAGCCACCACTGGGGATTGAAGAAAGAGAGAAGTATCAAAAACTAGTGAATTATTAAAGAATTCACAGTTCTTGGCTTAGGTAGAGTAGAGTAACAATGCATAAGACACTCTATATTTTGGCTTAGGTGGAGTAGAGTAACAAAGCATAAGACACTATATATTTTGGCTTAGGTGGAGTAGAGTAACAAAGCATAAGACACTATATATTTTGGCTTAGGTGGAGTAGAGTAACAAAGCATAAGACACTATATATTTTGGCTTAGGTGGAGTAGAGTAACAAGCATAAGACACTATATATTTTGGCTTAGGTGGAGTAGAGTAACAAAGCATAAGACACTATATATTTTGGCTTAGGTGGAGTAGAGTAACAAAGCATAAGACACTATATATTTTTCAACAAGGGAAGGCTTCTATTTATAGGAAAAATTGAGCTCCTAACCAAACAAACTGATTCTAGAATTTTCCAAGTCAGTTTGGTTGAATTGGGACTAGATTTGGACCTAGTTTGGTTACTTTTTGATTCGGTTTGGTTCCATTTTGATTTGGTTTGGTTCAAGAGAGATGAGAGATAAAAATATCACATTATTTTTGAGTTTAAAACTCATTCAAGCATGTGAAATATGCACTTCCTTTAAAGAATTCCCCTTCCTTACATATGTGTCAAAATTTTATTGCTCATAGTTTTTTACTAATAAACCTTGTACATTTTCAACTCTTCATCTTATGTGAAATATGCACCTCCTTTAAAGAACTCCTCTTCCTTACATATGTGTCATAGTTTTTTTACTAATAAACCTTGTACATTTTCAACTCTTCATCTTATGTGAAATATGCACCTCCTTTAAAGAACTCCCCTTCCTTACATATGTGTTTATTTACTAATAAACCTTGTACATTTTCAACTCTTCATCTTATGTGAGCATTTACTCATTTTTGGATACCTAAAATATCTCATATTTTTAATATTGCTCATAGTTTTTTTACTAATAAACCTTGTACATTTTCAACTCTTCATCTTATGTGAAATATGCACCTCCTTTAAAGAACTCCTCTTCCTTACATATGTGTCATAGTTTTTTTTTTACTAATAAACCTTGTACATTTTTAACTCTTCATCTTATGTGAGCATTTACTCATTTTTGGGTATCTTCATTTTCAAATTGGATTTATCTCCTCCCTACACATGGATTGATGCTATTGGTCCATAGGAACCTTAATTGGACCATAATCTAAAAATTTCTAAAAATCTAGACCCTTAGACTAAGGTTCTTTATACCTATTTCCAATTAATTCCAATTGCACATTGAAAAATTCTTTTTGAATTTCTGTTTCAGGGGAACTTATTTTAATAAGATGAGTTATTTTTCTATCCAAAAATATTCAAGGTAGAGGACAGCTCTTTTTCTTAAGATCCAATTTTATTCTGGGTTCCTTATATTTTGGTCAACCCAACAGAACACTGGGATAAATATCCCTTATATAGAACTCATCATTAAATAACAATTCATTCAGATCATGTCATTCATAACTTTAACACGATAATGGTCCATTAGACCAAAAAATTCCCTTCTGAACATTCCTCTACGGGAATTTCAGTTAAGCTAGTTCTCAATTTGTCATCCTTAACTTGATCTACCGGTCAAGTGTTAACAGTAGCAATCTGACAACATAACCCACTAATCTCATAGTGATTTGCTGAATTCATTATCATCATTCTAGTTATGAATATCACCACAGGGACTCGTCCCATTCCCCCTCATTGTGGTTTCATTATATTTCAACTAATTTTTAAAAATCAACATTTTTCAATCAGCATTTTCAATCAGAATCCAAATCAATTCATCAATTCTCAAACAGAATTAAAAATCATATCAATCACATTCGAAATCATCATCTAGATAGCATTAACGCTTATAATTTCAAGTCTTAGATTTACTCGTATATACTATCAGTAAAGAGCTGCAGTATACTCTCGGTATATATGGGTAGTCACGGCCCTTGGAATTATGAGGTAAATACTATCATGTCTAGGCCTCAAGCAAGTCAGGGATTCTATATAATTGCGGCACTTCCATCTGAAGACCCAATTACCAAAATTATGAATTTCCATTTAAATATCAAATTGTATGAATTATCTCACACAATTATAACCTTTTTGTGTTTCTTGATAAATTTTTGACATATTTGTCTTCTCAATTGATCTTTATTAACCAAACGCTCTGATACCAACTGTAAGATCCCTGTTCCCACCGAGTAACAGATTCGGGATACTAGCAGCGGAAGTAGCACTTCTCGCGCGGGACAGGGGTCCCACATTCGGGGCCTCGCCCACGGATATCCGGATAAGAGACTAATCCGTCGGTTGTTCCAAAACCGAACCCGGAAAAACTTCCTTTACCGGAAAGCACGGACGATTCCACCAGAATAACTTTTTACTCTAACGTAGTCAAGATCATTTCTGATCGAGCTGATCTAATTACATCTATAAGATACTTGGTCAGGTCAAGGAAGAAACTTGCACTTGGATCATTGGGATCAACGCTTTTTTCCCCATTCAAGAGGCACAGCCGTTGATTCCTATCCATAGAACAGTTATTGTCCGGGATTTATTTTATCTATCGTAAAAACAAAAGTTTGAGTCTCGATTTACGGATCCATCAGTCCAGCCTAACCCCATCCGATCCCATGGGTTAGCCAACCGCCCAACCACTGTAGTGATGGGATCCAATTAAAAATTTGGTTAGGTTTTGTCCCGGGTACCAAGGAAAAGAGTTCCAAGGCCCCCTAGCCGGATGTTCATGCAAAATAAAACTAGTCACACCACTCACACACCCAATATGAAATTGCCTTTTCACAGATTCAACCAGTTTAAAACAATCCTTTAATAAAACCATGGTATCACTGATCACCATCTTCCAATTTATCCAGTTGATTCTTAATTTTTCCATCCTTCCTTCATCAGAGTATCTATGGCATCATTGGCAACTAGGACGCTCACCACCTGTCCACTCAGGGGCCGTTTCTTAGTTCCTAGCCCTTAATACTCGGCAATATAATCACTTATCAAGATGGACTCTCGTTGAAGATCAGCAAGATCAACCAACGGATCCATATAAGGAGCCATGGACTCATCCATTGAAGACCAGCAAGGTCAATCAACCAGATCCATGCTCGATTTCAGAAAACAACTCCAACTCTGTTCCAATATCTTCCTCGACGCACGCGTGGGTATCCTAGGCAACCCAGAGCCCGAGCACCGTATGGTCAGCACCCTCTAGGATCCTTCGCAGGTGACCTAGCGCTTCACTCATAGGCCGCTTCCTTGGCCCCTCATCCACCGTACCGGAAGCTCACCATTTTAATCGCACCGAGGCTGGTCAAGACCTCGGCCGACCTTGCTACGCGAGACGTCCTTCATTGACTCCCCGTCAGCAGTTGCAACTTTACCATCACGACTTTAATCACAAGACGGTCAAAATGCTCCCCCCAGCATTCTTGACATAAAACAATCATTTACAAACAGCATTTACAAACAATTTACAATACAATTTCTATTTTAACTTTCATTTTTCCACATTATCCCTCATCAATCTACATTACTTATTCCATATTCCATTTATATGTATACTCATCCCATCACATCATTTTCATCTCATCACTTCAGATTCCCTCACATCACATATCGTATATTCACATCCATACATCCACATCTATATGCATACATTCACATCTACATGCATATATCTACATCTCTATGCATACATCCACATCCACATTCACATTCACCTCCATACATCTACATCTATATGCATACATCCACCTCCACATTCACATCCACATCTATACATCTACATCTACATACATACATCCACCTGTACATCCACATCTACATCTATACACCTACATCTACATGTATACATCCACATCTCCATTCACATCTACATCTATACATCTACATCTACATCTACATGCATACATCCATATCTCCATTCCCATCTACATCTATACATCTACATCTACATGCATCCATCCACATCTCCATTCACATCCTCATCTACACATCTATTTCTACATGCATACATCCACATCTCCATGCATACATCCACCTCCACATTCACACTCACATTCATACCTCTACATCTACATGCAAACATCCATATCTCCATGCATAATAATATTCTTTTAATTAATCTAGGATGATAGTTCCTAGAATATGGTAGGAAGTCCTCTTTTTATGCTTTGAATGAAATTATTTTATGCGTAATTTCTATAAAAATTTTGCCATAGCTCCGCTACTATGACTGATAAGTCTCAATTTTTTCTAAGGGATAAGGTTTATCATTAAGGAAATAATTAGAATGGTCTCTAATTGGATCATCAATCCATAATGGTCTCTAATTGGATCATTAAGAAAATAATTAGAATGGTCTCTAATTGGATCATCAATCCATAATGGATTGAATCAACAATATACATAAACTAAAAGCATAGAAAAAAGCCATTAATTTGGTCTCAAGCATAGCTTAATCTTGGATTAAGGAAAAGCTTTATGAAAAGCTTCATTTGGATTGAGAATGGGTCATGAGTATGACCATTTCTTGAGTGAGAGAGAGAAATTACATAAAAACCATTAGAATTTAAACATAAATGGAAATTAACTTCAATAGCATTTATTAAATTATGTAACTCTTCACTACTATTCACCACTTAACTTCAATAGCATTTAAAAAACCATACCAATTAAGCTTCTCAAGCTTGAGAGGGGTTGAGAAGAGAGAATCATTGAGTAATTATAGAAAAGATCAAAATTCAATATACTTACCTTATAATTTGCTTGATTCTTTATTCACGGTAGAGGCCCCCAACCAATCAATTGGTTTAGTATGTTGATGGAGCCACCACTGGGGATTGAAGAAAGAGAGAAGTATCAAAAACTAGTGAATTATTAAAGAATTCACAGTTCTTGGCTTAGGTAGAGTAGAGTAACAATACATAAGACACTCTATATTTTGGCTTAGGTGGAGTAAAGTAACAAAGCATAAGACACTATATATTTTGGCTTAGGTGGAGTAGAGTAACAAGCATAAGACACTATATATTTTGGCTTAGGTGGAGTAGAGTAACAAAGCATAAGACACTATATATTTTGGCTTAGGTGGAGTAGAGTAACAAGCATAAGACACTATATATTTTGGCTTAGGTTGAGTAGAGTAACAAAGCATAAGACACTATATATTTTGGCTTAGGTGGAGTAGAGTAACAAAGCATAAGACACTATATATTTTGGCTTAGGTGGAGTAGAGTAACAAAGCATAAGACACTATATATTTTTCAACAAGGGAAGGCTTCTATTTATAGGAAAAATTGAGCTCCTAACCAAAAAAACTGATTCTAGAATTTTCCAAGTCAGTTTGGTTGAATTGGGACTAGATTTGGACCTAGTTTGGTTACTTTTTGATTCGGTTTGGTTCCATTTTGATTTGGTTTGGTTCAAGAGAGATGAGAGATAAAAATATCACATTATTTTTGAGTTTAAAACTCATTCAAGCATGTGAAATATGCACTTCCTTTAAAGAATTCCCCTTCCTTACATATGTGTCAAAATTTTATTGCTCATAGTTTTTTACTAATAAACCTTGTACATTTTCAACTCTTCATCTTATGTGAAATATGCACCTCCTTTAAAGAACTCCTCTTCCTTACATATGTGTCATAGTTTTTTTACTAATAAACCTTGTACATTTTCAACTCTTCATCTTATGTGAAATATGCACCTCCTTTAAAGAACTCCCCTTCCTTACATATGTGTTTATTTACTAATAAACCTTGTACATTTTCAACTCTTCATCTTATGTGAGCATTTACTCATTTTTGGATACCTAAAATATCTCATATTTTTAATATTGCTCATAGTTTTTTACTAATAAACCTTGTACATTTTCAACTCTTCATCTTATGTGAAATATGCACCTCCTTTAAAGAACTCCTCTTCCTTACATATGTGTCATAGTTTTTTTTTTACTAATAAACCTTGTACATTTTTAACTCTTCATCTTATGTGAGCATTTACTCATTTTTGGGTATCTTCTTTTTCAAATTGGATTTATCTCCTCCCTACACATGGATTGATGCTATTGGTCCATAGGAACCTTAATTGGACCATAATCTAAAAATTTCTAAAAATCTAGACCCTTAGACTAAGGTTCTTTATACGTATTTCCAATTAATTCCAATTGCACATTGAAAAATTCTTTTTGAATTTCTGTTTCAGGGGAACTTATTTTAATAAGATGAGTTATTTTTCTATCCAAAAATATTCATAATCTGAATATTCTCTCTCTAGAATAATTTTCTCTCTCTAGGCTAAAACAGTTAGAAGCAAGGTCTTTATATTTCTGAAGAGGGATTGATTACAGGGGAAGATACTAGACATCAAAAAGGGGGTTGGGGGAGGAATCTTACAAATATCTTTTACATATAAACTCATATGAGATTCCCACCTTGGACCTTAGATATTCACATAATATAGAGCTTTACTTTATTTTGTGAGAAAATTTTAAGCTATCCGTCTATTTTCTTTAAATATTTCAAGGTCTTTAAAGTGTTATAATATATGCCACTTTTGCACCCACAATAACTACCACTTAAAATGCTCAATCTTGTAGATCAAAAGAGTGGTAGATATTGAGACATTAGTAGAAGGTGTTGGTTAGTCAAAATTCCAAATCAAATGGTAGGATTTTTAATGATCTCTTTTCCAAAATTCTTCCAGGTTATCTCAAGGCCTGTAAATATTAATAATATAATTAGTAAAATTATATTTTTGATGCAAATCATCTAAAACCTATAGGAACTAGTGTACTTGTAACGGTGCGTCTATGGGAAAAAACTTGGATCACTGTAAGTATGGAAAGATCATTTTTTAATCATTACAATCATATTTTTAATAGATTAATTTCTATGAATTTAAGTTATATTGGATTAATTTAAGTGCATGTGTATTTTCTGTTAGTTTCTTGATATCATTTGAAGTACCTTGCCCCCCCAAATTTTCTCTCCAAGCATTGTCCCAGTCCAGCATAAACTGGACAAAATTGCACAGCCTGATCTTGCAACAACCCTATTTTGGACATAGAGGAGAGGTACATAGGGGCCTAGTGTTATCACCTAGGAGCCTCCATAGAGGCTCATCGACATAGGTATGAAGTATGATTTATATGTTATACTAGTTATTTCAATGTCTAATAGCTATTTGTTTTAATCTCCTTATAGGAGTGAGAAGTGGAGTGTCACAGCTCTACCCGAGCAGCTAATCCCACCGCTATTTTAGTGCCAAGATTCTTTATAGGGGACGTGGGCATAGAGTGCTCCATTGAGACGAGCGGGGACACATAGTGGACCGAGACAAAGGCAAGGTTTTTCGTCGTTAACTTCGAGACCTCTATATGCCTGAGGTCCACAAGCTATGGGGATAAGAGATCTTTTATTATAATATGAGATGGTTGTAAATTGTAATTGAACTGATTAATAAACATAGAGTTTTCATTTAAATGCACGGACTAGGACGAGGTTAGCAAGAAGTTTGTCCTTGCATAGCTTGAGCAAGAGTTCAGGAACTGCTTGGAGCCACAAAGGTGTTCTACAAGAGCGTGAGATTCTACTCAAGCACTAGAGAGATAATTCACGGTAATAACAAGTAACCTTGTTTGAAAGACTGAAGTAGATGTGTAGAAAATAGAGAGAGAGAGAGAGAGAGAGAGAGAGAGAGAGAGAGAGGGTGTCTAGGCTGATGGGCAGCCATGCACAAACAATGTGGGGTGGCCCTACACTTAGCTGACTAGCTAGGTAGGGCCTACACTTAGCTGACTAGCTAGGTAGGGCCCTGGCCCTGCCGTCTGCCTCACCAGTAGATGTGTAGAAAATAGAGAGAGAGAGAGAGAGAGAGAGAGAGAGAGAGAGAGAGAGAGAGGGTGTCTAGGCTGATGGGCAGCCATGCACAAACAATGTGGGGTGGCCCTACACTTAGCTGACTAGCTAGGTAGGGCCTACACTTAGCTGACTAGCTAAGTGTAGGCCCTACACTTAGCTGACTAGCTAGGTAGGGCCCTGGCCCTGCCATCTGCCTCACCAGGGCCCCTAGGGCTAGTGGACAGCCTGCCCACCCAGCCTGCCCACCCAATGCCTGAATGTTGACTTATGAATGCTGAACTATTGTATTGTTGAATGCTAAACTCCACACCTTCCTAGGGTCTTGGGTCGAAGACCACCAAAATGATGTAGAGCTTCCTGGTATGACATGTGGAAGCTTCGGGCTTGAATCGATAACTTCAATGCTCAGAATTCAACAATCTTTCATGACAAAAATAACGGATAATACTATAGATATGTAGAAAATAGAGAGCGAGAGAGAGAGGGAGGCAGAAGAGGACATAGTTTTGGGTCTTGAATACCCGACCGCGAGACAAGATATTCCCCTTGATTGTGTATGGTTTGGCCACCCCGAGCAAACCATCTAGTTGTTGGGTAGCCACTGGGTTGGTTGTCTAGGTTGTCCCATAGCTGGCCTCGATAGCTTCTCTTGGGCCTAGGGCCTGTCGGACGGCTATCCATGGGCCATAAGGCTAGTCAATAGCCCCTCCTCCCAAGCCAAGGATGGTGGGCACAATCTGGGGCCCTCTTGGCCCCCTTGGGGGTGGTTCTACACCTCCCCGATGCCCACAATAAGAGCACATGGCTTTGCCCTCAGGTAGCCTTATGGGTTGACCCCTTCTCTACATGCACCTATAGATGTCCGGTACCCGGTCACATACTAGATACATAGATCATCTAACATCATTCCAAGCTGCTAAGTAGCCATGCACAAATAGTGCAAGACTCCCCACACTCAATTGACTAGTTGGCCAGCCAGGCAGCCCTGCTGGCTGCCTGCTGGCCAAGGCCCCTAGGGCTAGCCAATAGCCTGCTAGCCCATGCAAGGGCTAGTGGGTGCATCTTGGGGACTTCGTCATCCCTTGGGGTGGCTCTAAGCTCCACCATGACCATTGCAAGAGCCTTAGGCTCTGATGTGAGGTAGCCCTATGGGTTGGCCTCCTTTTCTACATGCAAACCTACATGCACTACATAAGTCTAGCATCCAGTTGCAAACCAGATACACAGATCATATGTGACATGCAAGGGATTGAGCGTAGTAAAACAACCTTAGTCTTAACTAAACTTAACTTAGAAATATACTTAAGAGATACGCAATGTATATATATTAGATGAGATGGTTACAACACAAATATAATAAGATATGTGATGATGATGATGCTTACTTTGATTGAATGTTGCCGAATGCTAAGCTCCATGCCTTCCTAGGGTCTTGTGCTAAAGACCACCAAAACGATGGAGAGCTGATTGGTATGAGAGCTTCTCTAGGGCCTTGGAAAGTTGACTGGCTATCCATGGACCATAGGGTTGGTTGACAGTCCCTCTACTACCCAAGCCAAGGGTGGTGGGCATACTTTGGGGCCCTCCTAGCCCCTTGGAGGTGGTTCTATAGCTCCCCCATGCCCACAACAAGAGCACAAGGCTCTGCCCTGGGGTAGAATTATGGACTAGCCCCTTCTCTACATGTAATCCTACATGCACCTATAGATGTCCGGCACTCGATTGCAGACCAAATACACAAATCATCTGACATCATTCTAGAGGGAGACTCATAGCACAGACTGGCACTGCTTCATTTGCAGAGCAAGACAATGCAGACTTGACCTTGGATGCATAGAGTGGAACCTTGGCTGACTCGTCCCACACTCGGCTCACATGGAACCAATTTTCCACTCCAAGTCTCATGGGTCCAAGGTCAGTTTCCATCGGCATGCATTGGAAGCTATTGGCGTGCCTAGGTAGCACCCAACATGCATTGGGAGCTCTCGGTGTATGCCGAGAAATACTAGCATATTTAGGAAGGATCTGGCGAGAATTTAAAGATACCTTCTTTCCTAGGTAGCACCCTACATGAATTGGGTGCTCCCAGTGTATGACGATAGCTACTGTCATACTTAGGTGCTTCTCATGCATGCCAGTAGAGCTGCTGCCAGTGCATGATGTCAGTGTTGAAATATACAAGTGAATAGAGTGTGTGCGGGAACAACCCGTTAGCAAGAGGCTGTAAAAGAGAATCTGTAAATGAGAGAGAAGCTATGAAAAGGTGAGAGGTATTTATTGGGAGAGAATAAAGGGTAGCATGAGAAGATTTAGGATGTGTGGAGGTATTCTGGGAAGAGGTGGAGAGAATCAAGCAAAAGAGGTGGAGTGAATCAAGGAGAGATCAGTGGGATTAGATGCTTGGATGTAAACTCTATAAATTGAGGCATTGGCCTAATGAGAATTCGCTAGTTTTTTATTATCCATGCCTACATTAAGCTATCAATTAATTGCTCACTAATCACATCTTAATCATCATCTAATCTCTTTGCTAATGATGTTGATTCTTGCATTTGATCCACCATAGCTCATCACATTGCCGCAAATTTAACATGGTATTAGAGCCTAGCTTGGAATCTATCAAATTTATGAGCCCATTATCTTGCTAATCACCTAGTTAATTAGGATTAGGAAAAAATATAATTTTTAGCTCTTTTTCAATTAACCTCTATACCCCCAGTTGGTGGAGGAGCTCTCTCTCCCTTCACACATAACATTGGCCCAAATCCTTTTAGCACACATAGCCACAATCCATATGCTCCTGTCCATCAACTCGAATCACCAAACTGCCTTCTCGAGCTGCCATTTTTCGTGAAAAAGCCAGCAGTGTTTTTTTAAAGGAAAACTTCAATTGTGGCTTCACTACTTGGAATTGGGAGCAATGGAGTTAGCCCAAAGTGTTTTTGGATGCTTTGAGCATGCTCTGAGTTAGCCCAAAGTGTTTTTGGATGCTCTGAGCATGCTCGTGGCCTCAGAATCTAGAAATTCTTCAAGGAAAAGTGGAATCAAGCTCTGCATCAAATCTACAGGTGACTTTGGTAAAACAGAGATTAAGCATTTAATGTTTGTTCAAATCTTGTTTTTCTTGGCTTAATCCTCTACTAGACTAAATTCTATTTATGGCTTTGGAAGGAGTTGAGCTCATTTGAATTCTAAGGCCCTAGATCTGGACTCCTCGCATACTCTGTTTTCTACACACAAAACATAGGACTATTTTGCTAATCAATGATTAATCAATACTAATCATTGTATTTTGGTGCGATTGAGGGTCCAAATTAACCATTCGGTATCTGATACAGATCCCTATAACTTCAGATTGCAATTCAGAGATGGTTTGATACTCCAACCATTCAGTACAGATTTGTTACCCTTGGCTGTATGTAATTTCTGGTGAATTTATGTTGATAAATCTATTGTAATCATCACCTAAACACCAGATTGAGTTGTAAAAGGGTAGAAACTGCCCTTGAATCTTGAAATTGGATCAAGAGGTAAGACCCCCTTCACATCATCATGAGCACGGCATAAGAAAGCCAAATTATAATGGGGAGCAGTTTTATACATGGCAAACAAAAAAATAAAAACCATGTATTTGCTCACGAGAAAAAATCTGTGGGGGCTAGTTGAGGGAAGAGATGAATGCCCAGAGGTGAGTGGGGAAAATGAGTGGAAGAGTAGGGATCAAAAAACATTAGGACTCATCGCACTCAGTTTAAATGATAAAATCATTCATCACATCACAGGGATACAATGGGCAAAAGATGCATGGGATGAACTCAATAAATTATTTGGCACTCAAGCAAAAAATTCAAAGATAAATCTTTTAATGCAATTCTACAAACTTGAAATGAAGGAAAGTGAACCTTTAATCATACACTTGAAAAAATACAAAAGCATTAAGCAACAACTCGCAGCCATTGGCAAAAAGGAAGAAGATGATGAGGCACTAGCAGTGCTTTTGAAGCGTGTGGACAAAGGTGAATATGAAAAAATTGTAGCAACCTTAAGAAGCTGCATGAGATAGAAGGAGCTCTACTAGAGAAAGAGACCAAGGTCAAAGAGAAGAAATGGTTGGACTCAACAGCTGGAGAGGAAAAAGCATTCTTCACCCAAGGAGGATTCTCATGAGGACAAGGATGAGGAAGAGGCAGAGTAGGAGGAAGGACCCTCACTTGCCACAACTATGGGAAGCTGGGACACATGGCAAAAGACCGCTACAGCAAACCCAGTGGAGAAGGAACAACATCGGCAAACTTCATGGAGGCTCCTAAGGAAGTGGAGTCAGATCATCTTTTCTAAGAGAGAGAGAGAGAGAGAGAAACCCCACAACCCAATGTAACCTGCCCCAACAGAGTAAAACCACCTCTTAGCCACCACCGATGATGTAGGCCATGTGGTAGATGTATGTGTGAGCACTTTAGTCAAGGTCACGGGCACTTATAGTAGCCTTGGACACATAGAGAGAGAGAGTGTGTGAAGGACTATGAGTTTAGGGACTTGAGGCACTCGTCGTGGGGGCTACCAAGTAAGAGGGAAACTTGGTATAGGGTCCAGGTGTGCTAGGATTATTCACTTGAGGGGAGGTATTGAAATATACAAGTGAATAGGGTGTGTGCGGGAACAAGCCCTTAACAAGAGGCGCTGTAAAAGAGAATCTGTAAATGAGAGAGAAGCTATGAAAATATGAGAGGTATCTACTGGGAGAGAATAAAGGGTAGCATGAAAAGATTTAGGATGTGTGGAGATATTCTAGGAAGAGGTGGAGAGAATCAAGCAAAAGAGGTGGAGTGAATCAATGAGAGATCAGTGGGATTAGATGCTTGGATGTAAACTCTATAAATTGAGGCACTAGCCTAATGAGAATTTGCTGGTTTTTTATTATCCATGCCTACATTAAGCTATCAGTTAATTGCTCACTAATCATGTCTTAATCATCATCTAATCTCTTTGCTAATGATATTGATTCTTGCATTTGATCCACCATAAATCATCACATTGCTGCAAATTTAATAGTCGGTAGTTATCGGCATGCATTGGAAGGTACCACCGACGGCATGCATTTAGTGCTCTCAGTCATGCTGGTATCTACCGACATACTTAGGTAGCACCCGCTATGCATTGGGAGCTCTCAGTCATGCTAGTATCTACCGACATACTTAGGTAGCACCCGCTATGCATTGGGAGCTCTCGGTGCATGTTGGGAGTTGCCGGTGTGCATTGAAAGCTACTGGCAAGCCTAGGTAGCACCCATCATGCATTGGGTACTCCTAGTGCATGTCGGTAGCTACTCGTGTTAATCCAATTCTAGGATTAACAAGAGCTACTACCATTATCTTACATCAAGGAGTCATGATAGATACACCAAAGGGTCATACATTCAAGATATGAAGCAATAGTGTCCAAAGCTACAACTTGGATGGGCACCCATAATGGTGTGACGGAGTATTTATGGTAATTCCCACTTCAAGAGCGTGGTAGCAAGTTAGGATGAAGTTCTAAGTGATGTACTTCATGGATATATATTTAAGTGAGTGTGAACACTTATGGCCATGTATATAAGTGAATTTCTCTCATAATACAACATATTCTCCCATTGTGCAATTGAGTCTTGCTCTTGCTAATCCAGTTGCTAATCTCTATCCATAATGCATGCTAGTGAGTGTGTGTGAGTGAAGTGAGGTGAGAGGAGAGACGAGGATCCGTAGTGCAACGCAGCGGTGTGACAATGCTCATAGGAGATGCAGTGGAATTTCTTCTCAAGGAGTTGTAGAGCTTAAAGTCCTCAAGGGTTACGAGCTCGGCCATTGGAATGATCCTCAATGACAATTGCGGTTCACCAGGTAATCTCTTTTTGGATGTGTTTCAAGAAGGGTTAAGGTGAGCCATAACATTTTTGGTGATGTCAGGGAGCCATCCCTTGGCTTTTTCCATTGTTTTGCCTCTAATATACACATAACCCATTGTCCATTATCTTGATTAATGGTTTCCCATGAAAAAGATGTGGATTTGATGGTTATTTGTGTGAGATTTGGTGTAGAATAGCTCTCTTTTTTGCTTTTTGAAAAGAAAGCTTTTTGTTTAATTTTTAGATTAATTTGTTGATTTTGTTGTTGTTTTTATAGTTTTTCATGTTCGTAGGGCTTGCACATAGTTTGTATTAGGCTTAGTTTGCATCCATTGCATCAAATAATAGAAGAGAATGCATTTCTTAGTGAATGTTAGCTCTCTTTAGTTTAAACGTAGAAGTAAGATCATTAATTTTAGTTTAATTGTGTGTTTTTTGTTGAAATTGTTTGGATTAGAGTGTTAGAAAGCATTAGGAGTAGCTTAATATTTCAAATAATTTCTTAAAACCATCAAAAAATTCTTAAATTTGACTAATTTTTCTTAATGGACTGGTTTTTGTCATTAAGGGTGATTAATCTTATTTTCAAAAGGCCAAAAAATTAGAATATGTGTTGATTGGGGTCTAAATGGATCATATGATTAGTTCAAATTGGTGTTTTTGAGTGTTTTGAGAGCATCTAGATACACAAAACACCTAATCACATCAATTTTTTCATCAATTGGAGAAATTTGACTCTCTTTGCTTAAATTTGTCTTAAAAGAGGAGACTATAATTAAGAGTCTAATTAATCTCCTAATTCATATTAATTTACACAAATTGTTGATGCACAAAGGTTAGCACTCCCTTGCTCTATCCAATGATGTGCTCAATTGTGTGAATTAATTAGGTATTAATGGTTAATTAGAGTCCTTGATTAGTGTAAAAGAGGAAAAGATTAATCTTGGATTAATCCTTCATCACTTTTTTAGATAACTCATTAAGGCTAATGAGCATTCAATTAGTAGATGCTCATGAGTTGTCAAAATTGTCCATTTTGGGGGTCATTTATGAAGAGTGTAAGGGGTGTCATTAAAAGGTTGACTTTTTTGATTCTCACTTACTTTTTTGGGGTGTCGTTAAAAGGTTGACTTTTTTGATTACCACTTACTTTTTTGGGGTGTCATTAAAAGGTTGACTTTTTTAATTCCCACTTACTTTTTTGAAAAAATGCCTATATCCCTTTCATTTTAAATTAAAAAATATTCCCCTCCAAAAAGGCAAATTCGTATTCTCCACTAGACTCCAAAAAAAAAGATCTGGTCGTGAACGGAAAAATTTCGGCCATGAACGGACAAATTCTGGTCGTGAAGGCGTGAAAAAATTAAATTAAATTTAATATTCCGGAGAGTCTTGTTCACGGCATGAAACACTCAATGTTTCACAGCATGAAAGCCTAAGGTTTCACAGCATGAAAGCCTAAGGTTTCACGCAAAAAAAAATGAATTTAATATTCCATGGAGTCGGGTTCACGGCGTGAACCATTTTTTGCACTTTCACCCACAGAACTAGGTTTCACGCGCCTAAAAAAAAATTCAAATTTAATATTCCATGGAGTCCGGTTCACGGCATGAACCATTTTCTGCACTTTCAAGGAACTAGGTTTCAACGGCGCTGAAAGAAAATAAATAAATAAATCAATTAATCAAATTTAATATTCTGTGGAGTCCAGTTCACGGCATGAAATACTCAATGTTTCAAGGCGTGAAAGCCTAAGGTTTCACGTGAAAAAAAATTCTAATTTAATATTTCGTGGAACCCGGTTCATGGCATAAACCATTTTTTGCACTTTCACAGAACTAGAAGATGATCATGCTATGAGGTGTTCCTCATCTAAACCAAGTGAAGCAATGGCAAAAGAAAGATCGATTTCGGAATTGACATTCCCCGAATTTTGTGCAACCTTGCTTAAAACCTTACAACAAACATCTCTAAGAGAGGATGACAACCTTCAAACCAAGACATCCTTAATGCCTTTTAAAGTGAGGAGCGAAATGCCTTGTGTTGAATGCAATCATTACGACCATCCCAATCCTTATTGTGCATACAAGGCACCTGTCCTTCTACACTGCATATATATTTTGTAAAACCTTTGACCATGATACTAAAAAGTGTCCCGCTTCATCCACAATGGACTCAAAACCTCCATTTTCTTTGCACCAAATAGAGACAGTCCAAAGGGTAGAAACTACTCAAGAATCAGTTAATCAAACACTTTAGTGTTTCTATTGTCATGGAGCTCACAAGGTGGAAGACTACATAATTTGGAATACTTCCATGTCCATAGTCACTGACACCTTGCGCCAATGTGTGAATGATGTGGCATTGATCACATGTTCCAAGTTTTCCCAAGACGAGTTGCTTCTGTTAGACCCCACTGCCCCCTCCGCGCACCAGATTCCCGGTTGCTAGCAGCAGAAGCAGCTTCCTCTTCGGCGGGGAAGGGTTTCTCACTCGGGGCCTTGCCTCAAATATTCGGACACGAGACTAATCTGGTGGTCATTTCGAAACCGAAACTGGAAAAATTTTCCTTGCTTGAAAAATGGAGACGATTCCACCTTTTTGATTTTCTTTAGCGAATTTCTAACAGGGTCAAGAGGCTAAACTATCCTTCACATGATTAAACCCTCGGGGGGGTCACTCGTATAAATATGTAAGTATCACGTGGGTTCAACAGAAGGACATTTTAAATATTTAAAACTTACAGAAATATATTTACAGAGGGGATTTATTTATTGTATTTTAAAAAAAAATTACAGATTTGAATAGGAAAGGATACATTATATTCACTAAAAAATTCACAGATAAGGGACTTTTTAAATAGGCCTTGAACGCACGTGATATAGAGGATTTACATATAGTGACCCCTCCGAGATTAAACCAGATAGAAGGAAGTCTATTACAGACTCATCTTGAAGAAATCAATGCTTTTTTCCTAACCGAATCACGCACAGCTCCGTTGATCTAATCATTTGAGAAGTCTTCACATTTTTATTTAACTACTCGAGTTCTGAGCGTATTCTTATTATTCAATTTCATTATTAAAACTCCACTGATTTCAGCCTACCCCAACCACTGGAATCGGTAGAACCAGACAATTGCTCACCCACCCATAATTGAATGCCTTTCTTAACTTTTGCTTTCGAATACAGATATGCACACACTACTCTTTAAAACTTAACTTATAAAACAATCCATTGACAAACAATTATTGGTTACAGATGTCATAACTCAAAATTTCCATCCAATCCTTGTTTCTAAAAAAAAAAACAGTATCACTCTGGACTCTCTGTTGAGACCAGTTGGTCAGCCAATGAGATCCAGTAACAGATTACAATAATCATTAGTCCACCATACAATCTTCCACAACATATGCATGGGTAACAGATTACAATAATCATTAGTCCACTATACAATCTTCCACGACATACGCATGGGTGTCCTAGGCACCGCGAGCCCGTGCATCGCCTGGTCAAAACCCTCCAAGATCCTCTTTAGGTATCTTGGCACTTCACTCAGGGACTGCTTCGTTGGCCCTCATTCATCATACTGGAAGCGCACCATTTTAACCGTACCAAGGCTGGTCAAGACAGGCTTTCCCGCGTGAGCTGTCCTTTGAACACTCCCCGTGCTAGCTGTTACAACCGAACTTCCCTTAGAAAAACACATACCAAATGCTCCCCCTAGCATTCTGGCGTAAGACAGTCCTTTAGGAAAACAAGGTTTCTATGCAAGTTTTCAATTTGATTTTTCTTTTGAATACAATGAGCATATCTTAAATTAGTATCCCCAAAACTTCATGATCAAATTACTGAATTTCATAACAGAATTTCTTGAATTCTGTAACCTTGATCCACAGATCAATTCGAAGGGTCTCAAACTTAGTTTCAGATTTGGTGGGAGATTTGAGTGTATTTTTTGGAACTGGTCACATCTGTTTTCTTCGAAAGTGGTGAAAGAGTTTGGTCTTGGTCATAGTCTGATTTAGGGTTCGAGTCTGATATAGTTTTTCTTGAACTATCTTTCTCAAAATGGGGGTGATATTTGAGTTACTATTTTACTGAATTTCACTCATTGAATATTCACTTAATTGATTTCTAAATTAATCAACACGAATTTCGATGAGGAATAAATTAATCATTTATTTGAATAATTCGACTTCTATAGATTTTTTGAATTTTCTCTTTACAGGCCGAGTGAATATAAAACGATAGAAATTTCTCTCTAAGAGTATTTACTTATTCATTTATCAAATACTCATAGAAATTAAACAAAGAATTAAAGAGAATTCTAATTTTGATTTAAAAAAAATCTTTATGCATCTATTTATGCATAAAAATCAACGTCAATGGGATAACACTTTTATATAAAAGAAAATCCTTTTATGCATCTATTTATGCATAAAAATCAATGTCAATGGGAATAACACTTTTATATAAAAGAAATACCTTTTATGCATCTATTTATGCATAAAAATCAATTTTAATAGGAATAACACTTTTAAATTTTAAAAAAAAATTTATGCATCTTTTTATGCATAGAAATTAAATTCAATGAAAATAACTCTTTTATAATAAAAAAATTTCCATTATGCATCTTTCTATGCATAGAAATTAAATTCAATGAAAATAACACTTTTATATTTAAAAAAATTTCCATTATGCATCTTTCCATACATAGAATTTAAATTCAATGAAAATAACACTTTTATAACTAAAAATTTCCATTATGCATCTTTCTATGCATAGAAAAAATTTTATGCAATGAAAATAACTCTTTTATATAAATTAAAAAAAATTGATTATGCATCTTTCCATGCATAGAATTTAAATTCAATGAAAATAACACTTTTATAATAAAAAAATTTCCATTATGCATCTTTCCATGTATAGAATTTAAATTCAATGAAAATAACACTTTTATAATAAAAAAATTTCCATTATGCATCTTTCTATGCATAGAAATTAAATTCAATGAAAACAACACTTTTAATAAAAATTTCCATTATGCATCTTTCTATGCATAGAAATTAAATTCAATAATTAATATAAGTGATATCCATGCATATTCAAAGGTGACTATGTACATGGAGTAAATAAGAATATTTCTTTTAGAATGCACAAACAGTGGGAATTACTCTTTTAGAATAACATAAAAATAAACTTTCTTTTCCACAAAATTCAAGAAAATTTTTCCATAACCTCCTTTTTGTATGGCTGACCAGTTCTCAATTTTTAACATTCTATTTTCTATTTAAATTAACCCCAATAAGATATAAAGGACTATAATCTACACAATTTTCAATTTCAAGAGAGTAAACAATAGGAAAAGTTTAATCAATCTATTTGTTAATCATTCTAGGATAAAGAAAGGCTGAGTTTTTAAGGAAGAGAAGGGGATGGTCTTTTCATCAAGGCATAGCATCAGAATTCACTTTAATCAACTTAAAAAAATAAGAAAATCAGAAAACCATAGATTTGAAATTAAAAAGTAGAAATTTTAGCTTACATGGAGTTTTATAAGCTTTCATTTGGCTTGAGAGATTGAGGGTTCTACTCTTTTTTGGATCAAGAGTGGCCACCAATTTATTTGGAGAGGATTCAGTCAAGAACAATTGAATTATCGAAGAATTCAATGTAATTGGCTCTCGGTAAGAGTAGAGTAAAAGTGCATAAACACTATTAAGCTTATTTATAGGAAAAAGTGAGCCTCAAACCAAGCAAATTGATTCTAGAATTTTTCAGATCAGTTTGGTCAATTTTTGACCATTTTTGGGTCAGCTCAGCTTACTTTTTGGAACTATACTTGAATTAGGAGAGAGGAGAGATGAAATATCTCCTTTTATTGATTTAAAATGGGGAGTAACGATGAGAAAAAAGGTCCCTCCTTCATGAGGGGGAATCCCCACTCTAAGGTGTGAAAAAATCAACTTTTTTTAATAATTCCTTTGGTCCTTAGTCCACTCTTCAGCTTATGTGAGCATTTACTCATTTTTGGGAGGGTTTTCATTATTTCTTCAATTTATCTCCTCCCTACATTTGGATTAATCTTATTGGTCCCTCACAACCTTAATCCAATTTTTTCAAAAAATTTGGACCCTTAGGCTAAGGTCTTTTGAGGAGATTATAATTCATTTCTAATGCACCTTAGGAATTTCTTTTTAAACTTCTGTTTCAGGAGAATTTATTTTAATAAGAAAGGATATTTTTCCATCCAAAGATATCTTAAAATTGAATTATCTCTCTCTAAAACTTTTTCTCTCTCTATGCCAAAACAAGTAGAAACAAGATCTTTTATTAGTCTGAAAAGGGGATTGATTTTACAGGGCTGGGGAGGAATCTTACATCCTCTCCCACTTGAAAAACGCGAGATGTCCTCATCTCGCAAAACTGGGGGTAATCCCGCAACAGTTTGGCTTCTTTCTCCCAGGTGGCATCTTCAAAAGGATAGAACTTTCATTTGACTAATAATTCTCTCATAATTCTGTTCCTGAGAACCTTCTCTCGAACATCAAGGATTTCTTCAGGTTGGAGTTCCATCAGCCCTTGGGTTGAAGAAGTTAAGATTTTATCATTTTAAGCACATGATTCGGGCTCAGTACGTACTTTTTAAGTAGGCTTACATGAAATACATTATGTACTTTGAGATGAGGAGGCATAAGAAGTTCATAGGCTAAGTCACCTACTTTCTTTGTAATTAGATATGGCCCACAGTATCTAGGATAACTTCTTGAACTTCCCCCAAGAGATAGAGAACGTCTTTTGGGGCGTATTCAAATGAAGACCATATCTGATTCTTCGAACTTTCTGTCTGACCTTTTCTTTTCTGCATACTTCTTCTATCTATGCTGGGCAGCTTTTATATCTTTGTGGATTGACTGCATCTATATTGCTCCATGTCGTCAAGCATCTGTCTGGACATCTCGACCCTAATCAATGGGTCAGACCAAGTTAATGGCGTTAGGCAATCTTGTCCATATACAGCTTTGAAAGGGCTCATCCCGATACTTCGGTGATAAGAGGCATCGTAGGCGAACTTGACTAGGTGTAGATAGCTTAGCCACTTCTTGGGTTCCCTGCCCCACAGCATGACCGAAGTATATCTTCGATTACTTGGTTCACCCTTTCTGTTTGACCATCGGTCTCGGGGTGGTAAGCTGTGTTGAGATCCAAGAAAGTTCCTACTGCTTTGAAAAATGCAGTCCAAAATCTTGACGTGAACTTGGGATCTTAATCACTTACTATTCTCCTGGGTAGGCCATGAAATCTAAAGATTTCCTTGAGGAACACTCTGGCCACACTCACTGCAGTGTAGGTTTCTTTTACTGAAATTAAATGGGCAACTTTGGCTAGTCTGTCAACTACCACAAAGATGGAGTTGTAACCTAATTGCATTGAAGGTAGTCTAGTAATAAAATCCATACTGATACATTCCCACTTCATTTGGGGGATGTCTAATGGATGTAATCTCCTAGGCATTTTAGTCCAGTAATAAAATCCATAGTGATACATTCCCACTTCATCTGGGGAATGTCTAATGGATGTAATTTCCTAGGCATTTTTACTCTCTCGGCTTTGACTTTCTGACAAATCAGGCATTGACGTACATGATTAAGTACATCCTTTTTTAGTCTAGGCCAAAAGAAACTTTTCTTAACAGACATGTAGGTCTTGATGAAACTTGGATGTCCTGCTATAAGGCTATCATGGGCTTCATTCAGAATTTGACCCTTAATTTGGGAATGCATAGCCTTATGCCAGAATGCTCGGGGGAGCATTTGGTATGTGTTTTTCTAAGGGAAGTTCGGTTGCAATAGCTGGGGGGGAGTGTTTAAAGGATAGCTCACGCAGCAAAGCCTGCCCAGGTCGTCTTGACCAGCCTCGGTATGGTTAAAATGGTACGCTTCCGGTTACGATGGACGAGAGCCGACGAAGCGGTCCCTAAGTGAAGTGCCAAGACACCTAAGGAGGATCCTGGAGGGTTCTCACCAGGCGATGCACGGGCTCGCGGTGCCTAGGACACTCATGCGTATGTCATGGAAGATTATATGGTGGACGAATTAATATTGTAATCTATTAGTGAATCTCGTTGCTGACCAGCTGGTCTCAACGGAGAGTCTAGAGTGATACTGTTTTTTTTTTAGAAACAAGGATTGGATGGAAATTTTGAGTTATGACATCTGTAACCAATAACTGTTTGTCAATGGATTGTTTTATAAACTAAGTTTTAAAGAGGAGTGTGTGCGTATCTATATTCGAAAGCAAAAGTTAAGAAAGGCACTCAATTATGGGTGGGTGAGTAATTGTCTGGTTCTACCGATTCCAGTGGTTGGGTGGTGGCTAATCCATGGGCCGGATGGGGTTAGGCTGGAATCAATGGAGTTTTAATAATGAAATTGAATAATAGGAATATGCTCAAAACTTCAGTAGTTAAATAAAAGCCTGAAGACTTCTCAAATGATTAGATCAACGGCTGTGCCTGATTCGGTTAGGAAAAAAGCGTTGATTTATTCAAGATAAGTCTGTAATAGTTTTCCTTCTATTTGGTTTAATCAGGTGAAGGATAGTTTAGCCTCTTGACCCCGTTAGAAATTCGTTAAAAGAAAATTAAAAAGGTGGAATCATCCCCGTTTTTCGGGCAAGGGAAATTTTCCCAGTTTTGGTTTCGGAATGACCACTAGATTAGTCTCGTGTCCGGATATTCGAGGCGAGGCCCCGAGTGGGAAACCCTGCTCCACGCAAGACAAAGCTACGTCTGCTACTAGCAACCAGGAATCCGGTGCGCGAGGGGGAAGTGGGGTCTCAGAGCTGGTATCAGAGAACTGTTGTTTGTAAACTTATGAAACAGCAGCAGAAATTGCCTAAAATTTTAAAGTAAATCTGGGAAATAATGTTTTCACTTTTTAAGATTGTGTTGAAATGAATTCATAAATTTAAAACTCATAAATTGAACTGGATTTTTAGATGGATACCCCAAATCTTTCTAGCATTCCTGGACTTTCCCAGAGTCAGGATATGATTACCTTTGCCTTCAAAAATCTTATCAACTCCGCTACAACCCGAGAAAGCAGAGTGAGGCTCGCTCGTCACTTTGAGGATCTATACTTTCCTGATCCAATAGAGCGACATCAGCACATGTGGTTCTTTGGAGGGCGAAGTATTAACGTCAATACCAATCAACGTTAGAGGCTCAGATAGAATATCTCACTAGACATGATCTTGATAAGGCTAGGAGTTATTCATTATGTCCAACTCTATAATCATTCACCCCAGAATTTGAAAATTTCTTGCCAAATTTTTAGACTTCTTAGCCGCTTTATTCCTAGGAGCAAAATTACAGCACCATTATCAGTGAAAAATCATGTATATCATAGCATGTCTCCATCCTAGTATCGCCTTTTTATGCGTACGCGATTGAGGCAGTGACTTTTGGAGCCGAGATGCTCTATGTAAATATCAAAAACTTTTGATAATAAATGATGTTTTGCAAAAGATTCAAAATTGATTTTGTGGTTGAGAATATTGGTTAATAAAATTATCAGAGTGAATCTTGTTTTTAAGAATTATGATGGAATAATTATTGTTTAAGAAATAAATCTCAAAAATTAAAAAGACATAAATCTGATGACAAAGTTAAGTTAACAAAAATCTCGTTTTGTCAGAATCATGAGGCGCGTGGCCCATGCTAGGCAACCGGATCCTCTTATCGATGATGAAGAGTTAGATCCAGACGTTCGTAAAGCCCTGCACCGATCCCAACCTAGTCCATTCCAGGGTGATGGAGAACATTTAGGTGAAGCAGTGGAAAAATGGATTGACGCAATGGAAGAGTACTTTGATGTAACCAGTTATAATGAGAGGAGCAAGATGGCTCTCGCCAGGTTAAAAACTGTGGAAACGGCCAGGGTCGCATGGAGGAACCATTGCGAGACAAACCGTTTGGACCGAAATACGCTGGCGCTATAACTATGCCAGAATGGCTGTCAGACAGCCTGTCATCCCAGTGGCCGCATATCACCCATGATCTCATCAACCATGCCAGTGGTGTAAGTGTGGGGCCTATCCCCCGAGGCGGGTCATCAGTGTCCATCGCCTCACTAGATGAGCTCGATATCTCAACACTCCCCCTCAAGCTCAACTCCATCTCATGTACAGCAAGCGAAGCCCTGAATCTGCAGAGCTTCTCTGTATACCCAATGCTTTGGTGAAGATGTCAGCGACCTGATCCTGTGTGCTAACATAAACAAAGTCAACGTCTCCTGCCAAAACCTTCTCTCTAACAAAATGGTAGTGGACCTCTATATGCTTCATGCAAGCATGAAAAACTAGGTTCCTAGCCAACTATATACTGCTAATGTTGTTACAAAAAATGATAACTTGTCTATCCACCACTGATAGACCCAAATCTGCAAGTAGCTTTCTCAACCAAGCTACCTCACATGCTACCATAGCAGCACCTCTATACTCGGCCACTGTTACTAGATAGAGAAACCATAGGCTGCTTCTTGCTGCTCCAAGTCACAGTAGCACTCCCCAAAGAAAACATGAAGCCACTAGTAGATCTTCTATCTGAGATACTACCAGCCCAATCAGCATCTGTGTACCTATGTACACAGATCTCTGTCCCAGTTTCATAAAATAGTCCACAATGCAAAGTAGACCTCACATACCTCAGTATGCGTCTCAATGCATCCAAATGCGGCTTCCAAGGAACCTACATAAACTGACTCACCAACCCAGCAGCATAGCTCAAATCTAGCTTGGTGATCGTCATGTAGATCAAGCTTCCTACTATGCGCATAAACATAGTAGGATCCTCCAAAATCTCTCCTGAATCTTCACTCAAATTTCCATTCTGATCCAATGGCACTGAGATAGGCTTATAGCCTCTCATACCATACTTGGACAACATGTTCAAGCCATACTGTCTCTACAGTAATCCAATACCATGTGTGGTGACCTAATCACCTCAATGCCCAAGAAATATTTGAGCTCCCCTAGAGCCTTCATCTCAAACTTTTGTCTAACCAAGATCTTTACATCAAAGATCTCTGCATCATGGTCCCCCGTAATGATCAGGTCATCTACATAGATGACAACAAGCACAACCCCTCTATCACTGTGTCTCACATACAACGCGATATCTACATTGGCTACATGAAAGCCAATAGTGACAAGATATTCAGAAATCTTGTCAGACCATGCTCTTGGTGCTTGTTTTAAGCCATACAAGGCTTTCTTCAACTTGCAAACATGCTCGGGGTGACTCACATCCTCATAACCAGGTGGCTGTAACATATACACCTCTTCCTGAAAATCCCCATGCAAGAATGCATTCTTTACATCCATCTGATGTAAAGACCAGTGCTTTGACGCAGCCACTGCTATCACAACTCTCACTATTGCCATCTTGGCAACTGGGCTGAAAGTTTCCTCATAATCAATGCCATATGTCTGTGCATATCCTTTGACTACCAATCTAGCCTTGTACCTGCTTATGCTTTCATCACTATTATGTTTTACTTTGTGCACCCACTTGCATCCAATGGCTTTCTTGCCTTCAGGCAATTGCACTAAATCCCAAGTCTCATTTCCATGTATAGTGCATCCATCTCCTCATCCATAGCTTTCTGCCAACACACATTTCCAATAGCCTCATCAATGCATGTGGGCTCTACAACCTTTACATCTTTTTGGCTTGCCTCATAATACAAGGGTGGCTCTCACTATTAATTGTGAGATTTTGATTATATTACTTGTGGCATTTCGACTATATCCTTGGTTATGATTTGAGGAAGACTGGGTAGTTTTGCTCCACATATTTTTCACATGCTGGTATTTTTCTCCACATACTTTTGGGTAGTTTTTCTCTCGATATTGGGTAGTTTAACTCTCGATACTTGGTAGTTTTGCTCCACATGTTTTTCACATACTCGACAGTTTTCGTCCACATAATTTTGGGAAGTTTTTCTCTCGATGTAATGCCATCTTGGAGAAGTTAAAAGTCTGGGATGGGAGATGAGCATCATGGAATGCCCATCTCTACCCCCCGAAGAAAGTTGATTTGGTGCTCTATCTGTAAATAAAATCATATACGAGCACTGAATGCCCTCACCTAAGACCAAGGCAATTACTCTGTGGTGATCACTGTCAGAGACTAGGGAACCATGATATTGCCATGTGTAGATATCCAAGGATCCAACCTCTAGCACAATTGCTAGTACACCCAAAGTGCCTTTAGCCTTACCAGCACCTCCAATGCAAACCAATGCGGCTGCAGAGCAATTGAATATTTGGGTTGTTGCAAGATCAGGGTATCCAGTTGGATTGGGACATAGCTTGGAGAGCAAATTTTGGGGGGCAAGGTACTTAAAATTAGATCAAGAAAATAATAGAAAATATGCTTGCCCTTAAATTAACCTAATATAACTTAAATTATTATAAATTAGTCTAATTAATCAAAATTAATCAAAAATATGATGAAATGATAAACAAATGATCTTTCCATACTTAGAGTGATCCAATTTATTTTTCCATAGATGCACCATTACAAGTACACTAGTCCCTATAGGTTTTAGATGATTCACATCAAAAATGTAATTTTACTAATTAGATTATTAATATTTGCAGGCCTTCTGATAGTCTGGAAGAATTTTGAAAAAAAGATCATTAAAAATCCAACCATTGGATTTGTAATTTTTACTAACCACCACATTCTACTAATGTCTCAGTATCTACCCACTCTTTTGATCTACAAGATTAAGGATTTTAAGTGGTAGCTATTGTGGGTACAAAAAGAGGCATATATTATAACACTTTAGAGACCTTGAAATATTTAAAGAAAATAGACAAATATCTTAAAATATTCTCGAAAAATCAAGTTAAGCTCCATATTATGTGAAGATCTAAGGTACAAAGTGGGAATCTCATATGAGTTTATATGTAAAAGATATTAGCATTTTATGGAATCAGTTCAAATTTGGGACAGGGTGTATACATTGACTTTATACCTAAGAAAATGAGGACTTTTGACCATCTAATGCTTAATCAAATTATGCAACTATATTTCCAACTTTGAATATGATGTTCCAACAAAAGAACTTGAAACGAAATTCCTTCATTTACTAGGAGAGATTAGCGACTAAAGGTAAACAAATGCCTGTTTTTTTACTGTTTACAGGGTGCCTGAGTGGACAAAACTGGGTACCCTGATCTTGCAACCACCCATTTCCTACTTACCAAAAAGGTATGTTTCCAATGCAAGAGATGTCACCATTACCACCACCTATCCTACCACGACAACCACCACGGGCCAAGATAAACTAGGTGTTGATCGAGGAACCCTTGGAAGAGGGAGAAGTCATGCACAAAGTCGAAGTCAATAATGACTACTATAAGAAACCGACAGAGATCACACATTAGTATTATCTCGTACAAAATAGCATGGCAATAAAAACAAGTGTTTCAAACCACAGTACAGTGGAAGGGAAAAGTCATAAACTCGCCTATGATAAGGAGACCCATACATTATTTTCATTGTAATGGACATCATCGAGTAGCGGAGTAGTGTCCTCTAAAAAATGTGGCTAATGCTAGACAAACTGAGCTAATCAAACAATGTAGCCCTCGCCATGCCAACACTTTCATGTGTCAAGTGTGGTGTTGATCATCTAATCAAGGACTGCCCATATCGTGTCAATGGATCTAATTCTATTTCTAACCATGCCACCATCAGGACTAAAAGTGTGCAGCCTGAAAATATCATGCCACTGAATGTACTGACATGTGCACAAGTGAAACAAGTGGACAAAGGGAAGAATTCTAGAGGTATTGCAACCACTAAGATTGACAAAAGGATAAGAGTGAAAAAGGTGGGCAAGGGTGATACTATGGTCATAATTTAGGATAGATCGAAGGAAAATACCACTGACAACAGATTGACCCAATTAAAGGAAGGAGACGACCAAGTGCTGAAACTAGATGAGCAGCCAAAAAAGAGGCCAACAACCCCCAACGGTGTTGGAGAATATTCAAATGATGAAGAAGAAATAAGGAAGCTTTAGGAAGCTAAGGCCTTGATGTAGGAATTGTTGAGATTCAAGCTCGATGTCAGTGTGAGCCAGCTATGATATGTGCTGGCAGATTAGGTAGGAACATGTGTGAGACATAAATGACCGCATGTCCAGCTGGTCATAGTGTGTGGACATTAGCTAGGGTTAGTAGAGTGTGGACACAACTCATTATGTGTTGTGTGGATTATGGATTAGTGCATTATGCTTTGTGTGAGAGTGGACATGGCTTCCCTCTATGATTAGGGTTTGCAATATACATTAGGGTTTGCTCTTGTGTGTGTGTCTCCTCCCCCTCTACCGTTCTTTCAACATGGTATCAGAGCCTTGTGCTGTTTATTAGGGTTTATGAGTGAGTGAAGAGAAGAGGGAGAAGAAGCTGTGAAAAGAAGCTGTGAAGCTTGCCATTGGAGCTGTGAAGCTTGGAGCACACCAAATACTATCAAATCTGAAAGCTTGGCCTACCGGGTAAGGTCTTCTAAACATCCTTGAGCGGATTGCAGGTGATACAAGCAAAAACAAAGCAAAATAGAGCAAATCAAAGCAAAGAGAAATTCTGGTTTTTGAAGCTTTCCATTAAAGCTTGGCAACATTGATGTATGGTGGAAATACATGTAAATCTGGCAAAGAAAACATGTATCTGACAATGAGGGATGTAATGGCAACTCTTATGCAAGCCCTATTGTGATTTTGGAGCAATTTGAATGCATTTCAAAGTGTGAAAATCTCTGGTTTTTTGAGCTCTCACAAAACAGTGAAAAAGAAGCCCAAAATTGAAGCATTTGGAGTGTGATTTTGGCTAAAATCCAATCACTGGTGGATTGCACATGTACCTAGGAGTGTTAGGGACTTGATTACATCATCAAATAGCATTACAACCACTCCCAAAGAGCCCTACAGCAGGCGGCGCAGCCAGACAGAGAAAACAGGGCCAGATTTTGTACTTTTTGACTACGAGGAGATCAAATTCTCAGTGGGTGCTTCATATCTTTCACAACTTCTTAAGCAATTGGATGCTATACACATTGGAGAAGAGGGCTATGTGATTTGTTTGGTAAATGATGCTTAATTGAGTTGGGAATGAGCTGATTAAAACAGGCTGTCCACTGGTTGCAGAGAAACAGAGCATTTTTAATTGAGCAATTAATCCTTGGTGTTTTACAATTGGACAAATTCCTCTTACATGGAGTTGATGGACACTAATGCTAAGCTAATGAATGCCTGGTTGCTCAATTTGGACAAATATTGATGGAATTAGAGCAAATTTTCTACTGGTTTTTCTGGTTTTTCTGGTTTTTCCAAAAACAGAGAAAGGGGTTTTCAAAAATTGATATGTACACATGTCAGATGGTGTTGATACTCAACATTGAGGTTGATTAGGTGTCAATGCAAGTTTCCCATACTTGATTGCACCATTACATTGTGATTTGGAGCCTTGGAAGGCGTGTCAATTCAGGGTATCCCGCAGTGAGTGAGTCAGTTCATCTTGGATGATTACAGGCTGATTTTCTACATCAAATTTGGAGTTTGTTGGCTACCTTGGAGTATCTGGAACATTCATTGGAGTGTGGTTGAGGTAAGGAAGGCTCATTTACAGATTTGAAGTGTGCGAAAGGTGTATGCATTGAGCAAACATGTCGGATAACCCAGTTCAGATTGTTGGTGAGAAGCTGGATAGGAAGAACTTCCAGGCATCGAAGTACAGGATAAAGAGTTTCTTGAAAGGAAAAGGATTTTGGAATCTCATTACAGGTGCTGAGCCAGAGCCTGAGCTACCTCGGCAACCTACACAGCAGCAGCTTATTGCTCATAATAAGCAATGGTCAGAGAGAGCATTCAAAGTGCTGCATTATTTGTCTATATGCATTTCTGATGCTATGCTCATACACATTCAGGATGCTGAGAATCCCAAAGATGCATGGGATACTTTGGTCAAGATGTTTGATACAGATACGAGTGTTCGCAAGTCTCAATTGCGACAGCAGATACACAATGTGAAAAGGAATAAAAGGAGCATACATGATTATGTGCAAGAAATCAAGAAGTTTGCAGATGCATTGGCCACAATAAATGCCCCCATGCCTGATGATGATTTGGTGGATATTACCTTGCGTGGTCTTGGCAAGGAATACAAATCTTTTGATACATCTATCTCAGTGAGGAGTACAGGTTTACCCGACTTCGATGAGTTGGTTTCACTCTTGTTGGTTGAGGAAATCAAGCTCAGTGATTCATTTATGGATGCATCTACTAGCCATGATGATGGCAGAAATCAGGCTTTCTACTCGCAGAGAGGCTTTAGAGGCAGGGGGAGATTCGCATCACGTGGACGTGGTGGTAATGGTCGTGGATGGCAGGACAGGCCTCCACAACAGAATTTTCAGCCTTCATATGGTGCTCGAGGTGGTCGTGGATATGCACCTCAGCGAGGCAGAGGTACCCCCGTGGTCGAGGACGTTGGCAAGGCCAACAAAATTCTATGCAAGATGTGGAATGCCATTATTGTGGCAAATATGGTCATATGGCGAGAGATTGTTTCCGCAAACAGAATGATTTGAGAGGGGGAAGAGCACAACGTGGTGGTCATTATGGTGGAAACTATGCACAACATGGTGGTAACTATGCATCAAGTAGCAATGATGGAACTGCAAATCATTTGTTTGCCATGAAGCATGTTGTGGGTTCTATGACAACAAATGCTGAGAATGATGATACATGGTATATGGACTCAGGAGCATCAAACCATATGACATGTCATGGTGAATGGTTTGAGCATATGAAGCCTATGGATGTAAAAGGCTATGTGGAAACAGGTGATGATACCCAGCATGTCATTACACATGTTGGAAGTGTACCATTGGTCATGCACAATGGTCAGACAAAGTCTATGTCAGATGTGCTATATGTGCCTTCGATCACTAAAAGCTTGGCCTCAGTTGGTCAAATGGTAGAACAGGGATTCCAGGTTCGTTTCAACGAGCATGGATGCTTCGTTGAAGATTTCAAACATGGATGTAGAGTGATTGCTAAAGGCAAGAAAGAAGGAAGACTGTTTAAGCTGGATGCTGGAATTCCTGAGCTAAAATCAACCATGTTCTCAAAGAGCAGAAATGTGGTACAAGATATTGATATGTGGCATAAGAGGATTGGACATGTCAATATACAGAGATTAAAGAACATGCAAACAAGAGGCATTGTCAATGGATTGCCTAGGTTCAAATATGATGGACATATGCATGTTTGTGAAGCCTGTCAGTTTGGGAAGCAGGCAAGGTTGAGGTTTCCTAGAGAAGGAAATATGAGTAACAGGCCACTTGAGATAGTACATAGTGATGTATGGGGTCCTGCACAAAACCCATCTATCAAAGGCAGTTTATACTATGTTACATTCATAGATGATTTCAGCAGGATGACATGGATATACTTTCTCAAAGAGAAGAGTGAAGTGTTGGAAAAATTCATGGATTTCAAAGCTTTTGCAGAAAAGCAATATGGCTGTTGGATTAAATGTCTGAGGACAGATGGAGGTGGTGAATACACCTCAAAAGCTTTTGAGCATTTCTTGAGGAAGCATGGAATAAGAAGATAGTTGACTTGCAGGTATACACCTCAGCAGAATGGTGTGGCTGAGAGAAAGAATAGAGTCATATGTAAAGTGGCAAGGGCAATGCTTAATGAAAAGAGCATGCCAGATTACTATTGGGCAGAAGCATGTGCTACTGCAGTGTATATACTGAACAAAACACCTACAGCAGCCATTCATGGAAGCACGCCAGAGATGCAGCTCACAGGTTACAGGCCAGACATTGGACATCTTAAAGTTTTTGGATGCATAGCTTATGTACATGTGCTTGATGAAAGAAGAAGGAAGTTGGATCCTAAGGCAGAGAAATGTGTATTTGTTGGATATGCACAGGATCGAAAGGCATACAAATGTTATAACCCTCAAACTAGACAAGTGGTCATCTCACGTAATGTGGTGTTTGATGAGCTTGCTAGTTGGTACAAAGCAAAAGATGAGGGTGTTATTGAGTCACTTGAGGCTGATGTGCATGTGAACTTGCCACCACAAGCAAGTTCTAGTTCTACTACTATGTCTGGGCCGGCAGCAGAAGCTAAGAGTAGCAGTGTACGTCCATGGCCAGGACGTTTGAGGCATGAGAGTGTGAGCACTGGGAGTAGTGCTATGGATAAAGGCAAAAAGAAAGTCGAAGGAATTGGAATCACAGGTTATGAGTCATCTAGTTCTGAGAGTTTGGATGAGGAGCTTGGCATACCTGTGTTACGCACACCTGGTGCTAGACAGGATAGATATGTGCCACCACATGCTAGAGTTACAGGTGTACAGAGTGACCCGCAGGCATTGCGGAGATCCCAGAGAGTCAGATATCCTGTTGACAGATTGACATATAGAGATTTTGCTATGCACTATGCATATATGACATCTATGGTGAAGCATGTGGAACCTACATGCTATACAGAGGCTATTGGAGAGCATGTATGGGAGAAAGCAATGGATGCTGAGATGGATGCATTGGTCCATAATGATACATGGGACTTGGTTGCATTACCAAAGGACAAGAATGTTATTGCAAAGTGAAGTGCAAATCTGATGGTTCTATTGAAAGACATAAAGCAAGATTGGTAGCGAAAGGTTATGCACAGACCCAAGGATTGGATTATGATGAGACGTTTAGTCCAGTGGCTAAGATGGGCACAGTGAGAGCAGTCATTGCTATGGCTGCAGCTAATGGCTGGGAAATGCATCAAATGGATGTCAAGAATGCATTTCTAAATGGAGATCTACAAGAGGAAGTGTACATGGCACAGCCAGAAGGGTATGTACACCCTAAATATCCCACTCACGTATGCAGATTGAAAAAGGCATTGTATGGTCTAAAGCAAGCACCTCGTGCTTGGAGTGATAAGATGAGCAGATATCTTATCTCACTTGGTTTTCAGATTTCTACAGCAGACTCTTCACTCTATGTGAAGAAGACAGAGCATGGGATTGTTTTACTAGTCATCTATGTGGATGACTTGATTATCACAGGTGATCATGGTGCAGATGTGATGCATGTCAAGAAAGCTTTGAGTGGGCAATTTGACATGAAAGATCTTGGTGAGTTGAGATACTTCCTTGGAATTGAAGTGGTGAAAGATCATGCAGGTACTTGGTTAGTACAGCGCCAATATGCATTGGATATGTTGGCAAAGTATGGCATGACAGGGTGTAAGCCTATGAGTACACCATTGGAGCAAAATGTGAAGTTGCGGGCTGATTATGGTGAGGAATTGGATGATCTTTCTATGTACAGGAAGATGGTTGGTAGTCTCATATACATGACTATCACACGCCCGGATTTGAGTTATGCGGTGGGGCTAGTCAGCCAGTTTATGCAGAGCCCCAGGAAACCACATTTGGATGCAGTGAGACGCATCATGAGATACGTGAAGACCACAGCACATTATGGTTTATTTTATGAGAGTGGTAAAAGCTTGGACATACATGGCTACACAGATGCTGATTGGGCAGGTAGCGCATATGACAGGAGGTCTACTAGTGGATATGCTTTTACACTTGGAAGTGCCGTGGTGAGTTGGAGTAGCAAAAAGCAACCTACAGTTGCTTTATCCAGTACAGAGGCTGAGTACAGGGGTGCAGCCATTGCTACTTGTGAGGCTATATGGTTAAAGAGTCTCTTGACAGATTTATGTGAGCCTCTTGATGGCAAAGTTGTCATTCATTGTGACAACATGAGCAGTATACAGTTGGCAAAGAATCCAGTGTTTCATGCGAGGACCAAACACATAGAGGTCCATTATCACTTTGTCAGAGAGAAGGTGCTGGATGGTACAGTTGATCTTCAGTATGTGAAGACTGATGAGCAGGTGGCTGATATCTTTACAAAGCCACTTAGCAGGGAGAAGTTTGAGTACTTTCGGACTATGTTGGGAGTACATGGGATGAGCTTGAGGGGGAGTGTTGAGAGTCTTGATATCCCAAGCTCATCTACATCTTCATCGGCAGTACATCATGAGCTTGAGAGGGGCTGTTGAGATTCAAGCTCGATGTCAGTGTGAGCCAGCTATGATATGTGCTGGCAGATTAGGTAGGAACATGTGTGAGACATAAATGACCGCGTGTCCAGATGGTCATAGTGTGTGGACATTAGCTAGGGTTAGTAGAGTGTGGACACAACTCATTGTGTGTTGTGTGGATTATGGATTAGTGCATTATGCTTTGTGTGAGAGTGGACATGGCTTCCCTCTATGGTTAGGGTTTGCAATATACATTAGGGTTTGCTCCTGTGTGTGTGTCTCCTCCCCCTCTACCGTTCTTTCAACAGGAATATCAATGCAATCACGAAACCAGATTGAGGGCTAACAGGCATAGGAATATAGTGTATCCACGAAATGAGCTATTAAAAGAAAACAAGTTGGATGTGCCTACTCCATAGGGTTCCGAAGAAGGAACTCGTAATGACCTGATGTCAAGAATGTTTGAGGAGGTAAATCAAGAATTTTTAATCCATTCATTCCCTAGGATTGAATATGGGAAAAACACGTCTAAGGAGCCCTCACTTGCCAGAGAAGCTAGAGACATAGGCGGTCTCTAAAAAATACTATCTAGAAATGTCAAAATGCCACTTGGACCATTTCTACACAACACGCCAGCATTGTGGGCGGATGTCAAGGACTGGGTGGAAGGAATAATGAATCGAATGTCCACTACAGAGGAAAGAGAGTCACCTCTAGTAGAGAAAAACCTAGCACCTGAGGAAGGGAGAGCACACAGACTCATCAAAATACCTGTCAACCAATTGGGGAGACATTAATGCCAAAATTCCAATCCACCACAAGGGCTACCAAACACTGGATATCCTAGATGGAGGTGTGGGTGTGAGCATCATCACCATGAGATGTTGGGAAAAGTGGGGGAAACCAGAACTAGGAAGAGAATATCTAAACATCAAGATGGCAAATGGAACATCTTTAAGGACAATGGGGTTATTGAAAAACATAAAGCTTAAGGTCTTTTTCATTCCATTACCATCATGCATTTGTTGTAATGGTCTTTACGCAACAAACATATTCTTACGATATTTTCTTAGGCATACCCTTCATGAGGGAGGCCAAGGTGGTGCATGATTGGTCATTAGATTAAGTGTATATTTGAAAGGATTCGCAAATTCTTAGAATTGATCTCCATACGTGGAAGGAACACCCCATGGAAGGGAAATTGTTTGGAGATGATTCGGTCACCATAGAGCAAACCACTTCCTTACAAGTCTGACAACCAATTAGATCAAGTGTATATTTGAAAGGATTCGCAAATTCTGAGAATTGATCTCCATACGTGGAAGGAACACCCCATGGAAGGGAAATTGTACGGAGGATTCAGGAGAAGAGGAAGAGGCAAAAATGTGTGCATTGCTTCCACCTCTGGACTTTAGTGAAAACTGGATGCATGTGCTTGCCCCCTAGAGGAACCAAGTATGTTGAATCTGAAATCATTCCCACCACCTCAATGCACATGGCAGATGTGTGACCCAGAGGAGGAAACAAAGGATGAAGTCTCTAGCACAGAAGGGCTTGGACTCCATGGTCACAGTAGCAATCAACTCCTTGGAAGTGGAGGAAACAAAAGAGGTATATCACTAAACGCAATGCCCTATTTTGTGAAGAAGACCCACGTACACCCAATGGTTATATCTCTAGGTCAGTAAGGTGCACGATGAGTTCTTTGAGAATTGGGTTGAGGAATTGAGTAAGATAACCTTGGAAGGAAAACAAGAAGAGAAAAATACTCTTCAAGATCCTAATCCACCTAAACTTACCAAGGCTAGAAAAAGAAAATGAAATAAGGATCTAGTGAGAGGAAAAGAAGGCAATGGCTCTCACACAAAAGATGATGAGGATGACAAGCCACACTTGCTCTCAGTGTCGGACCATTTCAAAAACTACACCCTTGATGAATGAAAATTGGTCCAACTGACGACCAAGAGAGTGAAGGAAAATGGCCAATCCATGTCTTACAACAGACCAGCTGTTCAAAGTTAAGGAGGTAGACATTGCAGAGCTAGGGGAGGATCCCAAACTTGTCTACATTGCTAATGACATAACTGGTACTGAAGAAGAAGATCTCATTGCTTTCTTAAAGGAGTTCATGGATTGTTTTTATTGGACATACACAGAGATGCAAGGTATACCACCCAAGGTGGTTCAACACACTATCCCGATCATGGAAGAATCAAGACCATCCAAGCAAAAACTGTATCACATGAACCCAAAATATGCAGCAATTGTAAAGGAGAAAATTGATAAGGTCATCATTTGCAAATTTTGTTGACATTAGGGCATTGTGATGAGCTATGGTGGATCAAACACTAGAATCAACATCATTAACAAAGTGATTAGTAAATAATTAAGACGTAATTAGTGGGTAATTAATAAATAGATTAATGTAGACATGGAAACTCAAAAACCAGCAAATTCTCATTAGGGCTATGCCTCAATTTATAGAGTTTACATCAAGCATCAAATCCCACTGATTTCTCCATGATTCACTCCACCTCTTTTCCCTGATTCTCTCTACCTCTTCACTTTTCCCAGAATATCTCCACACTTCCTAAATCTTCTCATGCTACCCTTTATTCTCTCCCAGTAGATTCTTCTCACCTTTTCACAGGTTCTTTCACATTTACACATTCTCTTTTACAGCCTCTAACCAAGGGCTTGTTCCCGCACACACCCTATTCACTTGTCTTTTCAACACCTCCCCTCAAGTGAATAATCCTAGTACACCTAGACCCTATACCAAGTTTGCCTCCCCTTACTTGTTGATAGTCTACGACTAGTGCCTAGCACACCTCCCCTCAAGTTATCTTAGCACACTTGGACCCTATATCAAGTTTCTCTCTTACCTGATAGCCTGCGACTAGTGCCTTGAGTCCCTAAACTCATAGTCCTTGACACTCTCTCTCTCTATGTGTCCAAGGCTTACTATAGTTGCCCGCGACCTTGACTAAAGTGCTCACACATACATCTATCTACCACGTGGCCTACATCATCGGTGGCTCAGAGGTGGTTTTACTTTGTTGAGGCAGGTTACATTGGGTTGTGGGGTCTCTCTCTCTCTCTCTCTCTCTCTCTCAGAGATTTTCACATGGCTCCTCACTCTTTGGAGCCTCACATCTTCTCTTGTCTTCAGTCTTCTTATCGTGGCAGCTTCTCTCCACGCGTTCGTCTCTTCTTTCAGTCTTCTTGTGGTAGCTTCTCTTCTCGTGTCCATGGCTTCCTTTAGATCTTCTTGGTGTGGATCTTCCTCTTGGAAAGAGATATTCTTCTTCGGCCATGAGCTCGTCGGTCAGGTCTTTTTGCTCCATGTGAGCAACATGTTCAATGTTTTGCTGATAGTTCCTTTGGGTTTTTGATGTTTATCTTGTATCATTATGCAATGCAAACCCAAATTTATGCGGGAGGTCTTACCTCTTGCCTTATTCTGGACAAGGGCAGTGTCTGTTCCCATTTTTACACTGATGTAATGTGCCCAATACATCAGGCATTAACCAAGGGTTAAATGCAAAATGATGATTCACAATTTTATCAGCACAATTTTACTAGAAATTACATTAAATCAAGGGTAACCAATTTGTACGGGATGGTTGGAGTATCAAACCAACTCTGAATTGCAATCTGAAGTTATAGGGATCTGTATCAGATACCTAATGGTTAATTTGAACCCTCAATTGCACCAAAATATAGTGATTAGCATTGATTAATCATTGATTAGCAAATTAATCCATTATTTTGTGTGTAAAAAACAGAGTATGCGGGGAGTCCAGATTTGGTGCCTTAGACTTTAAATGAGCTCAAATGCTTTCAAATCCATTAATAGCAATGAGTCTAGTAGAGGATTAAGCCAAGAAATACAAGATTTGAACAAATATTGAAAGCTTAATCTCTGTTTTACCAAAGTCACCTGCTACTGCTGCAGATTTGATGAAGAGCTTGGATCTCACTGTAGACTTGATGAAACTAAATTCTGTCTTCACCAACTTGTAGAGCATGCTTGAAAACACCTTGGGCTAAGAGGAATCAGAGTGATCCACCTTGAGTGAGTGTAGATCTGAGATCTTCTGCTGAAAAACGGAGCCTGCTAAAATAGCGATTTCTCCTTCATCGGATGGCGGTTTGCTACGTTGTTTGGATGAGCTTGAAGAGCTATGAGATACCTATTATGTGCTAGAAGGGTTTGGCCTAATTTTATGTGTGCAAGGAGAGGGAGCTCCTCCACTGACTGGAGGTACAGAAGGTAGTTGAAAAAAAGAGAGAAAATTATAATTTTCTACTAATCCTAATTAGCAAAATAATTAGCAAGATAATGGGATCACAAATTAGCATGGCTCTGATACCATGTTGAAATTAGGGCATTGTGATGAGCTATGGTGGATCAAACACTAGAATCAACATCATTAACAAAGTGATTAGCAAATAATTAAGACGTAATTAGTGGGTAATTAATAAATTAAGACATAATTAGTGGGTAATTAATAATTAAGATGTAATTAGTGAATTATAAATTAAGACGTAATTAGTGGGTAATTAATAAATAGATTAATGTAGGCATGGATACTCAAAAACCAGCAAATTCTCATTAGGGCTATGCCTCAATTTATAGAGTTTACATCAAGCATCAAATCCCATTGATTTCTCCATGATTCACTCCACCTAATTAGGGCTATGCCTCTATTTATAGAGTTTACATCAAGCATCAAATCCCACTGATTTCTCCATGATTCACTCCACCTCTTTTCCTTGATTCTCTCCACCTCTTCACTTTTCCCAGAATATCTCCCAGAATATCTCCACACTTCCTAAATCTTCTCATGCTACCCTTTATTCTCTCCCAGTACATTCTTCTCACCTTTTCACAGGTTCTTTCACATTTACACATTCTCTTTTACAGCCTCTAACCAAGGGCTTGTTCCCGCACACACCCTATTCACTTGTATTTTCAACAAATTTCATCTATGATATTGAGCATACACATTGGGTTTCACCACTTGTGACAGTGTCAAAGAAGAATGGAAACCTAAGAGTCTGTGTTGATCTCAAAAAGGTCGATGCAACTACCAGGAAAGAGTATGTATTAGAACGGGATGCCGGTGAAGTTGCCTAAAGCTTCTTAGATGGGTTTTTTGGCTACAATGAGGTGTCTAGAGCACTAGAAGACCAACACAAGATGACCTTCAATACGATGTGGGGGACCTATGCTTATAAATTTATACCTTTTTGCCTCACTAATGCCCCAACAACTTTCCAACGATTAATGTGCATGGCCTACAAGGACTACTTGCAAAAGTGGCTTGAGGTATTCATTGACAATCTGTGTGCACACTCAGGATGGAATAAACACCTAGCTTGCTTAAGGAAAGTGTTTGAGAGATGTTGATTATATCGCATATCCTTAAACCTTTCAAAGTGTCAATTTTGGGTCAAACATAGTGTTATCTTAGGGAACATTGTGTCTAAGAATGGTATTCCCACTGATGAGAGTAAAGTAACGTTGATCTTGGAATTACTCCAACCAACAAACTACAAGGCTGTGTAGCGGTTTATTGAACATGTTGGGTATTATCGCTATTTCACCATATTCTATGCTGAAATCTCTAGGACATTGTATAGACTACTCATCGTCTTTTAATGGACTGAAGAATGCCAAAATGCATATGATAAGTTGAAGGAAGCACTAGCTATGTGTGTCCATCTTGGGGAAAATCTTCTTGTGAGCTTTTTATCATGAGTATTTTTGGCAAACAAATTAAAACTATGAGCTTTTCTTGAGCCCTATTATCATCCTCTATGTAAATCACCCCTTTCTAAGTGCACGCACCTACCTACTCCAAATAGACACTTTAAACCACACATAATACCAAGAAAAAATTTGAATGAATGATATATTTTTCATTGTGGGTAGATACCTACCAGCTCTAATTAGTCATCTTAAACTATAAACTATCAACAATTTGAATGAACAATGTGAAAATTCCTTTGGCATTGCTTAGTTGTTATATTACTCCAAAAATTCTCTTCAGAAAGAAGATATGAACATAACATAGCCTTCCTTAAAATATGCTTGTCAATATATTATTTAGCTCACTCTATGATGTTGATCCATCATCATCAGGCCTCAAGGTGACCCATAATCCCATCTCTTCATGCAACTTGACTCCATCGAGCACATTTCATGTGTTTCACCTTGTCGCGGAGGGTGAAACCCGTCGCATGACTCCCCAGCTTAGCTCCATGGCCTTGTGGACTCGGGTCACTCCTTGTATCTCAAATCCATGATCCAACTGGCCCAGCCTTATCGGCCCATCACCTCGACATGGCTTACCATCTCGGCGGCTTCATTATTTCCACCATTCTTTCTTCAATCAGTCCTGTTTCCTCATCGTGGCATACTTTCCGTCAAGGTGTTGAGGGCATCCCCAAGGCACACGACATCACACAACCCCATCCACAACATGGGAGGCCTACCCGATGCCTTCCGGTGCATGAGTGCATTCTATGTGTGCCTAGGTATGAGTCCATGCCATGCCTCTCCTTTTCACTTCATCCCCACATAGATGCATGATATTCGGTGCGGCCTAGTATACCTACAAGGCCCCATGGGTCTCGAGATGTTTTCCCCAACTGTCACATACACCCCACTTTGTGGAATTGACATCTTTGTCAATTGATTTTCAAACTAGGGTGAGTGCCTTTATCATGTGCCTAAGTGTTGCTAGAAATAGAAGAGAAAGCATAAGGTCTTAACTTTGCTTTATAGCCATGAGCAAAGTCAGTGTCTAGCCTGTTTACAACATGGTGCATATTTTTGTATTTTTGTTTATTTTGGTATGCACTTCAAGCCCCCACTCAAGAGTACAATCTTCTATGGTGGATGGCAGGTTGTGGTGTGGAGGATTTGGCAATGGCTTCTGGGGTTGTGGAGCCTAGCTTGGCTCTATACGGGTGGGCACTAGGACTGCTTGTTGTGGTGTTTCTTGCAAATGGGCATCCAACCTGTGATGTAATGTGAATAGGCATGGTTTGCCTCATTGAGATCCTCTTCTATCTGGTTAGGATAAGATGCCACTTTAGTGTCGAAAAACATCGATGCAAGCTTGATTTGATTATCTGCAGTTATCTTGATCTGGCGATGTAGGAGAATGATGGCTAATAGATGGTAGTAGGTATGGTGAAGATCATATTGTATGATGCATGTGTAAGTATTGACCACCAAGCCCAGGGTTTGGATTGAATCTAAATCTTCTTTGGCCTTTTGGAGCTTTGGATCGATTGACACACGGCTTGAAAGGGTGATGTAGACTTGAGAACTATAGATGAAAATGAACTATGTCAGAAAATCATGGCTTTGTGTCTCTGTAGCAGTAGGCATGTCAGTCAAATGACACATTTTTGGAATGACACGTTTTTGTTTTTTTTAACTTCATAAGTGATTGACATGTTTCACTTCTTTTTGGTGCTTTTTCCCAGATTTCTCCTATCTTTTGTCTGATTTGTTCCTTCTCAATGCTCACATCTCAATGCAGTCATGCCTAATGCATGGTTCATGATGAAAACTGCTATATGATTGAGTTGGGATGAATGAACAATATGCTCCTATGCTTTTGATGGGCAAAATGCTTATTGACGGCGGTGAGGATTGTAGAGAGTACATGTCATAAGAAGATTATTAGTTTTTCAAAGAATAATTTCATTGTTTATGTGCATGGGGTAAAAGAGTTGTGCTTAATGTAAAAGCGTTGTGTGCGAGATGAAAACATGGTTTTAGGCTTTTACTGTGAGGCTCTTCCTATGGACTCTCCTTTACTCCACGGACTAGCACTTAGATATATTCATGTATTTACCATTTTCCTGCCCCTCTGATATAGGTGACACGACTTTCCCTTTCCTTACCTCTCTCTTCTAGTGCAAGGGACTCTCATTAGCCGGATTGACCATGTTATAATGAGAGAATAAATAAATAACTAGAAATATATATACACATGTATTATAGGTAGGTTTTTATATGGAAACATGTTTTGGTCTTGCAATACCCCACTTTTGACTCTTATGCCCCGAGCGCTCTTGGCGACTTGTGACTTCATAGGTGTAAAGTTAAGTATTATTTCCAAGCACATTGTTATTGCCACAAGTGAATGGGATTTTTCTTTGGATCCAAGCTTTGATGCTACAAAAAATGTAGCAATGAGGATGGAAAGGCTTGAATTGCGGTTTGAACTTCAGCCACCTCATTTTCTTGGATGCCTTCCATCACCTTGGCCTTCATTTTCTGCTGATGTGGTTGTGCGAGCACCCCGCGACCCATAAGGAACTATGGGAGATTGCTTCGATCGCGAAACTTGTTTGGCCGTAGATTTGGTTGGGTCTTTGCTATTAGCCTTGGGCTTTGTGGGCGGCTGCTGATGTGACTGCGCCAACACCCCCCCGACCTATTAGGAACTATGGGAGGTTTCTTGGGTTGGGAGACTTGTTTGGTCGTAGCTTTGGCTGGGTCTGTGGTGTTAGCCGTGGGCTTCGTGGGTGGCTGTTTCTAAATGGCGGGTTGCTTTGCTTTTGGTACCCAGACTTGTATAGCTCCTGCTTGAAGATTGGATGAAGAGGTGATATACTGGCGTAATGGGTTTTTTTGCCAATCCTGTTAAATGGTCGACCTTGAACCTCAACCCAACAACCATTCAACATGAGCTGCAAGGACGGCAAGCAAGATTGTGGGACCCATTTTGAGAGTGACTGTCATTTTGGCCAAGCCTTTGAAACTTGATGTCTCTAACGCAATGGCTAGGGAAAGTGATTGTTGTTTCTTCCCCCTCTATTTCTCAGTGTAAATTCCTTCTATTCCAATTGTTCTAGTCTGCTAAGTAGTGAATGGCTCGAAAAGGGGGGCTCCCAACCCCCCGTGGTCCCCCTTTTTTCTCCTCATAATGGCAATGAAAGCGTGGACTCCTCCCCACCATCATGCACATGCACATGAAGAAGCAGAGTAATCACCAGATCATTGCCACGAGTATTGTGGTGGACAAATATGCTCGAACTAACTCGCATACCCTGGTTGAACCGATTGTACTAGCCGTGAGAGATGCCCTACAGCTAAACATATCTGTGTGGGGATGCTTCTCTGATATTCAAAGAGGTTGTAATTGGCCTCATGAGGAAAATAAAGGAGGGGGGGTCCCTAGCCCCTCCTTGGTCTGCGTTATCATAGACGAAAGGGGGGGGTTGGGGAGCCCCCTCTTTTTACCTGATGTAAAAGGTGTATACATGCCATACGCACTTGGAATCTTGTTTGACTTGTTTATGGTGGTCTCTTGGCGTCATCTAAAACTTCGGTGATGATTTTAGTGGAAACTTTTTGCACAATATGGTTTTACAGCTGTCCATGAACTGCTTGCCTTCGCTTCTAGTCCATGCATGTTTTCTCTAGTAGATTTCTTACGGAAAGGCTAGGTTATTTTATGGGACCTTCACAAAAATGCTTGATGTTGCATGCAAGGACTAGGCAAGGATACTAGTCCTCATTGGAGGGAGTTGGATGGTGGGCCAGGGTGTTCCATCATCCTTGCAAGGTGACCTTATTAGGCTTGTTTAGTTGGTTCACCAGCCTGGGAAGTTCTCTCTGCATATGAAGATCAAGTATGGCACCTTGTTGTTGGAACAATGTCACTTGCACTCCTTTGTGGTGGGCTGACAGGCGTGGGGTGGTGCATCATGATGCTTGAATGATCTATGGTATTTGGTAGGGGTAGCTTAAGATTAGGTAACCTCTTTAATGTCGTCAAATCTTTGGATGTTTGCATGCAAGCGAAATTTTCATGTTCTTTGGTAAAGTAAAACAAGGGGCTACAAGTCGTAGAGCTTGGGTTCTAATAGTAGTGAAAACATTATTTTGGGTCCAAGAATATGTAAATAGGAAGGTTAAGCCAAGTACTTTTAAGCACTTCCATAGACACCTACAAATGTATTTGTAGGTGAGTTTACAACAAATTCCAGTGCTTACAAGTTGGCTTTATTTTTTTGCTTAATCCTGGACCTAGAAGATTGTCTTTCCTACCAATATAGCCTAGCTGTACAGGGGTGTGAAATACCCTATACTTGTAACCCTAAACACAGAAAGGCAATATTTTCAAGAATCTAACCTAACCCTAATTTCTCTCACAATACACACACAGATCTGAATATCCACCACTCATAGTAATTCCACCACATCATAATCAATCTAATAACATATCATGAACATCATCACAGAACATTAATCAAAAATAGACAAAACAATGGAGCTTGAGGGAAGACTCTAATTGTATTCAATAGCATTGTGCTTGACCCAAAACATGCGACTACAAAAGATCTCTATCTATCTATCTATATCCTAAACATTCGAGTACGCCTCCATATATGCTCTAAGCATGGTGTCTTCCCATATCACATGGCATTCACATGACTTGTAGTTATCAGTTATAGCCATTTTTACATCATACATGCCACTATCGGATATTCCACCTAGTCGGATATTCCACTTAATATCGGGTATTCCACCTAGTGCCTAAAAGACTGATCTGTTAAGGTTCAAGACATGGCATAGCCCGGTGGCTGGATTTTGCATAAAATCCGACTTGGACCCACATATCCCTTGATCAATTCTCATGGAATTTGATAGACCCCCAACTTGATTCACCACACCAAGTCAAGACTATGCCGAAAATAGAGTGAAGAGCTTGGTGCAGTACCAACGTTCAAACTACCTCAAACACAGCTGTCTAAAAAACCCAAGAGAAGAGCACATGTTCCCTTGATCAGAATCTCCCCTTTTTTTTCTTTTTTCTTTTTTTTTAATGACAAAAAATAACAAAACCTAAGAAAACTAAAACCCAAAAAACCAAAAAATAGTAGACTTAGGGTATTTAGACCTCCCCAAATGGGTTTGATCTCCTGTCACTTCACCTTGTGCTACCTCCTCTTCAACTGGTGCACCTTCTTCTTCTCATGTACCTTCCTTCTCAGGTTCCTTCTCCCTGGCTTCTTCTTCCTTCAATTGGTTCTGCTGTTCAGTTCCAATTCCATTAGTCTACACAGCCTGGCTCACCTCTTCTTTTCAAGGCTTCTGTCTTCAACAATATCTCCTCTTTCTCTACTTTCAGCACTTCTATCTACTTTATCAAATCACTCCCATGCTCAGATACAAATGTTTCTTTTAAGGTATCATAAGGTTTCAATGCAACAGCCTCTCCTCTCCCTCGGGGGGGTCACTCGTATAAATATGTAAGTATCACGTGGGTTCAACAGAAGGACATTTTAAATATTTAAAACTTACAGAAATATATTCACAGAGGGGATTTATTTATTGTATTTTAAAAAAAGTTTACAGATTTGAATAGGAAAGGATACATTATATTCACTAAAAAATTCACAGATAAGGGACTTTTTAAATAGGCCTTGAACGCACGTGATATAGAGGATTTACATATAGTGACCCCCCCGAGTCCTCTCCCGGATCTCCTTCCATAATTTCACTCCAACCTAGGTCATATTTTGTCTCATGACATTAACATTTGAATGTGCACTAAAACCCCCTGAACATCCACATCCTGTTGCCTAAGAACTTGGTTTTCTATTGCTAAAAGGGGCTCAACTCTTTGTAATAGGACCTGATTTTCCACTTGCAGATTTACATTCTTATATCACAATACTGTCAGCCCTGCATGCATTCTTTCCTTTAGTTCCGGTGTCCATTCCTTAAACATCCCCAAGGATATCTTGTTCTTTACCAATATCTTCTGGCTCTCAGCCACCTACATTTTCAACACATCCTGCTCGTTCTCAGCATCCTGTAGCATTATTCTAACCCTTAAAAGCTCCTTGTTTGGGACATCATAGCATAGCGGAGGCTACACTCCAACCCACACACTTTGTCAATCCGTGAATGCAACCCGGTTAGCGCATAGAGGCTATCCCGAATGGGAGAAGATTAGTTAACCACACACTAATGACTTCTAATCCTACTCAATCCATCTTCAACAATTAAGCAATCAATCGTTGATTCCTTCTCAATCTAACATAATCAATGCATCAAGATTCGGCTACACTTAAGCACAAAAATACAACTTATGCAAAGAATCCAACATGCAAAGAGCTATCACACAAGCCTCAACTACACATCATTTCATGCACAAGCTTCATCACATGCACTCTACAATTCACAAATCAGATTTTAGCATCAAAACATCATTAAGAAATCTAGATTAGCAAGTGTGTAGACCGCAACCTCAAATCATTGAATACGTAGAGAATAGAGAGTACAAGATTGAAGCAAGAATGGAGATGGAGAGCCTTGGGAGAGCACATGAGAAGGAGCTATGGAGCAAGCTCTCTCTATGAGCCTCTTAACCCAATGACCAAAAGTCCTCTCTAGCTCTCAAATGAGCCACTTTTTATACAAAAACTCTAAAACTCCCAAAAGTTCCCATGTGGGATTATTGTCAAGCCCACTCCCACATTCATCTACAACTTGGAACTCTTTACAAGAGCCCTAAGTGTCTTTTTTGTTGCATCCTTGCATTGATCTTCATTCGTCATGCAACACTCCCCCCTTCCTATTTTGCGCACGTCCTCGAGCGCGGTAGGAGCACGAGCTGCAAAAAACAATGGATACAAGTAAAGCCTTTTATTGAAAAAAAGAAAAGAAAAGAAGAAAAGAAAAAAACAGCAATGACAATTTCACATGTGAGCATACAAGTGAAAGGCTGATTAGAGTTTTAAAGAGTACTAAAATAGGTGAGTAAAGACTAGTCAAAGTGAGACTAAGTGGTAGATAGTGCTATGCAAAGGCAAGTGTGCTTGTACACCGCCGGTTATGACCGCAGTCTCAATGTCCTACAAGTATTTAAGTTATTCCTAAGTGGCAAACCTACTCCTAAATATGAGCAAAGGTGATTGGAACTCTTTTTTTTTTTTTTGATTTGTGTGTAGAAGGTGATAAAGATTAAGGTTCCATCCCAATGAGATCCAAGCAATGGCCAAGAGACCTCCGCCAAGAGAATCTAAAAACCGCTAAGTATCTCAAGGGCGACAGACCCTTTTTCTTTCTTTTATGACATAAGGAGTACCCCATGAAGATGAGGGCATCGGTCTCGAGGGTCCATAATGTACCCCAGAGTCCTACCAAAATCTATCAAGGCGATAGATTCCTTGAAGGTCTTTTTCTGAAGCTTTTAGACGTCAGTGTTCACCCCATGGAAACCAAGGCATCGGCCCAAAGGTGCTAAGACAACCCCAGGTCCTACCAAGCATTCCTCATGGCTGTAGACACGTCATGTCTCAATTCACTTTGTATATATATTTTTTAGGGTATATTTTCATAAATTTTTTATTAATCCTAGCACCTAGCTCATATCTACGAGGTAGCTACCACTAGGGATAACTAATATACCTTGAAAGCATATGAACTTGGCATACTCCATTGGTATATATCCTACACTGTCTTTAAATAGAAATATCTTCTACTAAGTTCACTAAGAATCTAGAATTCACTCACCATATTTTAACAACTAATCAAAAACTTAAACCAGCCAACATTGCAAACCATATATCCAAAAGATAAAAGCACATAAAGAACAAAAGATTGTGATTTGAATACACCTGTTGTAGTGCCCGTTGATGTTGTTCGTTTGCATTGATGCATTGCTGATTTTGTGCAGATTGCTCCTCCTTGGTCTTTGTAGGCGTAGCGTGTCTCCCCTCTTCCTAATTTGTGTGCACGGTAGGTGGACTATTGGGGCGTGTTTGATGCTCTTGTTTAGCTGAGATCTCTGCAAAATGGTTATTAACAAACAAGAAAAGAAAAGAAAAGAATAAAATTTGCTATTGGTGCCAATCACCGAATATAGCCGAGGGGAAAAACCCAGTGGGAGAAAAGTGCCCTGGCTTGTCGATCTTATTGTGGAGTCGCTGAGCTTACCCTTGCACTGGTGGTGGATCCGTTGATGGCACGGAAGCGGTAAAGCTCTTTACGCCCTTATAGGATGCCACACTTCCACACACGCATATAAACACACCAGAACACCAGACCAAAAGCATGAACAAAATTTATATTTCAGATCTGGCTGTCACAACTCGTACCCAAACGTACAAGGAAACAAAAGAACTCTCTGGCATCACCAAACACCAGCCACAACTAATCAAGAAAATTTACAACTCTGGCCTGAGTCTCCAGAAGAAGTAGAAATCCACAAAAAAAACCACACACACACTCTCTCTCTCTGGCTCACTGTGCCTGCAGACCACCAGCCCATGTACCTTCGTTACTATCATCAGGGTGCTTCACTCGTTCACCTTCACTTCACTGTGTACACAGCTCACACTAGCCCAAGCTTTTCCTTTGTAATTAACACCTTCAGCCCCTCTCTTTGGTTACCAGCTGTCACACAAGGCTTTCTCTACTATTTGTTGCTCCAGCCCTTTACCTTACAGCCGGTGCCTTCTACACTTGCAGCCTCTTCTCTCCTCGGTGTCCACTCTAACTACTCTGCAGTCGCCTGTCTGTAGCTGTCCCCCCACAAGGCGACACATTGGCTCCTTCAGCTGCTGCACCTGGGCGGCTCCCACACGCCAACGCTCTCCACCATGTATCACCAGCTGCGCCTAGTCCCTTCACGACAGTCGCCAGCTTTCATGTATAAACTCGCTCCAGAGCCGTCAGCTTGTCAGCCCAGTTGACCACAGCGGCTTCTGTGCTCTCTACACCTCTTCAGCGGGGGCTCCAGCTTCTGTACAACAGCCACATATGCAGCCCGTTGGCTCTAGTCGCTAGCCACAGCTGTGCGCAAGACACTGCTTCCACTAAACCCAGGCTGCACACGCCCCAGTGCCTCTTCCCAGCGCTATGTGCTGCTAGCCATGTGTCAGGCTAAAATCTGAAAGGGTTTTTTGGTCAGTGTACATATGGTGCGTGTGGTGTGCGAATAAACTTTGCCCTGAATGCCCTGGCAAGTGTACAGGCTGAGTGGTTTGGCAGAAAGTTGGTTTATGCATGTGTTTATTTTCCGGAGCAGATGCTGGAGATCTCGAGTTTTCATGGCAATAATGTGGTGTGCGGATGGTTGCTAAAAGCAGAACACCAACTGGGAAATTGACGGATTTAGTATGATGATGATGCTGATCATGGGGTTGTGGGTACCTCTCGCTGAGGCGCTGTAGAAAAGGGGTCGAGGCCTTGCAAAAAAGAGACGCTAGTGGGCAAGGTGAGGCGGCCTGGTGTGTGTGTGAAGGGAGGTGTAGGCGAGGGCAGAGGCCTTGCAGGAAAGAGACGCCAGGAAGAACGTGGGGTCGTCGCCTTGCTGACAGTGAAGAGCCTGAGGTGCAGGCGAGTGGCTGCCTTTTGTGTGTGGGGGCCTCATATGGTTGGGAGTGAGGCGCTGCAGGTGGGAGACCAGAGGCGAGCTGGGGCCGCTGGGTGTATAGAGGTCGTGTAGCAGAGAGGGGCTGGACCACCTCAGTAGGCAAGCGCTGGAGTGATAAAGAGGCGTGTGACCACACAGGCACAGAGCGAAGGACAGAGGTGCGGGCGAGTGCAGAGTCGAGAGCTGAGGGTCGCCTTTGGCTCAGAGATTGAAGCTGCGGGAGGCAGAGAGAAGGCTGCCTTGGTCGACTGGGTGCAAGCGCTTGCTGCAGGCATAAGAAGGAGAGCCAGCGCGTGTGAGCCAGCAGGCCTCCGTGTTCTGAAGCAGCTGGGACGAGTAGCAACGAAGAGAGAGCGTCCGTGTGGGTGAAGGTGACAGGGTGTTCTGCAGATGCGAGAAAGGAGAGCCGCCTAGCTTGAAAGGTGTGGTTTGTTGTGTGTATTGGCTGAAGGCGTTGAGCTGGCCGTGTGAGAGCCAGTGAAAACATTGGCGGGTCTGAAAGGTGACGGCGCCAAGTGTACGAGGGGACAGGCAAAGTGGAGGCCTTGTGAGAAAGTGATCGTCTTGTCATGGTGATTGAAGCAGCAAGGGAGGGCTGCTGTTAGGAAGGGATTGAGAAGATGTGGCTTGGGCTAGATATCTGAGGATGCTGCGGTGAGCAGTGGTTCGTGGTGAAGAGGTTGTGCAAGGCTCTGGTGGTTGGTGAAGCTGCTGGTCACGACATACAGAGAGTGGGAGCTGCTGAGTGAAGGTTAGCTGGTGTGGGCGCCTTCTGGTGAGAGTAGCTGGTCTTGTGTGGGCGGTGATTGCAGGCAATGCGTGGATGCCAACCAGAGAGGGAGCCTTGGGTTTTTGTGTGTGTTGGATGCAGAAGTGGTGCTGATGTGTGGGCTGGAGACAGTGGGGCTCGCCTACGACAATTGGCAGGTAGCAGCAGACAGAGAGTAGCCAGGCTACAGAGGAAGTGAAGAAGGGTTGCTGGTGTGGGCGCCCTCTAGAGATTACAGGGACCGGGAGACAGAGGCTTGGTCGTCAGACGCAAGGGTGTATTCCCTTGGCAGTAAATCCTGGCCAGAGTCCTGGTCTTTGGTGTATTTGCTGAGTTTGTACATGGTTCATACTGTATATGTTTTTTGCTGAATGATCATCTATCCTTCGTGGTTCTGAGCTGTCTTATGGTGTGGGGGGTGGCGAATGTTGAGAGAGTGTTCCAGCCGGTGGCTGGTGGTGCCCCGTTCGTGGTAGTTTTTCCAAGTTTGCGAGGTGGAAGAGCTATAGAGGTAGGTTCTTTCTTCTTTTTTTCACCTCACATCCTTCTGGTGCCCCCACTGAGGAGTTGCTCAGGATTTGTGTGACTGAGGAGTGGCTCTTTCCAGACATTGTTTATCTGAGGAGTTGCTCAGAGATTGTGTGACTGAGGATTGCTCAGGGATTTCTCTTACGAGGGTGTATGCCCCAGAGTGAGAGATTGAAGGAAGGTGTTTTTGGGTTTTTGCTTGGGATTGGAAGTGAAGTTTGGGGATTAAGATGATGGCTTACCCAGAGTTTTATGGTGGTCCGAATGAGGATGTGGCGGACTTCTTGGAAAGGATGGAGGTTGCATGTATAAGCAACCATATTAATGAGCAGACACAGGTGTTGCGGCTGTTGAGCATCTGTTTGAAAGGAGATGCAAGGATCTGGTACAGGGCTTATGAGGAGTCATTGAGGGATGCTGTTCCACGCATTGAGATGACTGAGGATGGACTGAAGACAGCACTTAGCAACAGGTTCAAGAAGGTAGAAGACCCCGAGAAGGTTTGGCATGAGGTGCAAGCTCTGACACAAGGTGAGTTTGAATCAATAGATGATTATATGAAGAAATTTTCTTTGCTATGGGAGACTCTATGCAGGGCTTTGGGAGAAGACCAGGTACCGCCTGATATGATGAAGAAGAACAAGTTTGTAGCTGGACTTAAGAGGAGTATTCACTGGAAAGTGGAATTGAAGAAGCCCAGGTCTTTTGAGGATGCGGTAGAAATTGCTAAATCAAAAGATTGGAAACTGCAGCGGATGAATCAGCTGGGGATGATTCCAGTTTTAGCACAGCCGGAGATTCGTAGAGTGGAAGCTACACCCATGAATGCAGTGATTGAGAGGATGAAGCCCACTGAAGCCCAAGCTATGCAGATGGTGCCTCAAGCTAGTCAGGGAGTACCTATGGTTCCTGCAGGTTCTGATGAGGGTTGCGACAGGATATGAAACAGATGGTTGATCTTATGAAGAATTTGAGCTTGAATTTGATGGGAAGTACAGGTGGTGGACGTGGTAGAGGCCGTGGTAATAATCATGAAGGGGGAGATGGACAAGCAGGGTATGGACGTGGTCGCGGTAGGGGCCGTCATTTCATTCCTACATGCTGGAACTGTGGTGAGCTTGGTCATCTGAGTACAGATTGTGATAAGCCTCAACGAATGGGTGGTGATATGTACCCATTACCTTCACAGCTACCTGACAGGTCAAATGATTATGGTATTGATATCAGGGATCAAGCAGGTCCGAGTGGAATTACAGCTGAAGAGAAGGGAAAAACTAAGGTGATAGATGTAGTCACCCTTGAGAAGATGAAGGAGGCAGAAGCTGACGTGATGCCCTTGGGAAAACGGATGCCACAGGAAAGGGAAAGCAAGGATGCTGCAGGGCCCAGCAAGAAGAAAGGTAAAGTGAAGGAAGGAGAGGATGTGAAGGTCAAGCAGAAGAGGAAGCCTCGTAAGAAGTTTCAGGTAACTGATTTTCCACTAGGGGGTGGGCAGGATAGCTATAGTTTGCAGGAGGATATGGCTGAAAGGAAGGCTAACATTACTTTTGGGCAATTGATAGAGTTAGCTCCTAATTTGAAGCGTCAGTGGAAAAGACTTGTGAACCCGAGAGAGAAGGAGCCTGCCAAAGGGATAGTGACTGTTCTATCTGTTCAGGAGTTACCTGACATATGTCCTGTGGTGAATGTGTGGTATAAAGGGAAGAATCTGGGAGAGGCATACATAGATGGTGGAGCACAGATTTGTGTGATCACATTGGCAGCTGTGGAGAGGCTTGGTCTTGACTTCACTGAAGCGTCTGGATTTCGTATTCGGCTGGCTAATCATCAGAAAGTCAAATGTTTAGGTATGGTTAAGGAATTAGAATTGGAAGCTTTTGATGTGAAGGTGCTTGTAGATTGTCATGTTATGCCTGCAGGAATGGGTGCATTCCCCATCATTCTGGGAAGACCATGGCTGAGAGCGGTGAAGGCTGTGCAGGATTGGAGAAAAGGGGTTATTACTCTGTATGACAGGAGAGGAGATAAGAAGCAGTTTAATATGGATAACCAGAAGCCTGTTCATGATGAAGAGGGAAGTGAAGCTGATTCGAGTGATGACACGACCAACACTACTAGCGAGGGAACAGAGGATACTTCATCGAGTGAGGAGGATGCAGAGATGGATGCCCTGGTTATTGATGAGGAAGTGCTTGGTGACGAGGTTGCTGAACAGGAAGAGGCTATACATGAGGAATGCGAAGAGGTACAAGTGAATCCCGAGCAAAGGTATGCCTGTGATGTGAAAGAGTTTGTTTTTAAGGCTTTGGATAATAAACCTGTGTGGGATGAGTGGGAAATAGACAGTCTACAGGATGATGAGCCTGAGTTGGAGCTGGATGACCAGATGTGTATTAATGTTAAGAAAGCCATGACCAGAATTGAGGCTATGAAGGAAGAGAAGCAACAGAAGATTTTGAATGATGCTGCTGCTATAGATGAGACTATGGATGCTGTAGTGGATGAATTTCTTGGTGGCTTTGATGAAGATGAGGATACAGGAACTGAGGTGGATGCTTTGGCAATGGTGCCTGTTGAAGGGGAGTTTGTTTTGCCTGTGGTAGCTGGTTTTGATGGTGAGGCTTCTTATATGGATGGACAGGAAAATATTATGGCACAACAGGTCTTTTTTGATGAAGCTTTCATCAGTTTTTACCCTTAGCAGGAGTTGCTGCACTGGTTCTCCGATATTGGTGTTGACCGTATCAGGGATATTGGGATTGAGATGAGGCAGGATGGTGTGTATGTCAGGAGCTTTGTCTCCAGAAGTTCTTGTGATATGTTGTGGGATATGGGATGGAAGATTATGCCTGGGGAGGATGACAGAGTTTCTTGGATCACCTGGAATAGAGATGTGTTGGTTACACTGTATGATGCTCAGAGGATTGACGGAGGGAAACGTGGTCATATGCTTTCTGCTGATCATAAATGATTCAGCAAGCTAGGGGTTGGGCAAAGTATGTCAGGCTAAAATCTGAAAGGGTTTTTTGGTCAGTGTACATATGGTGCGTGTGGTGTGCGAATAAACTTTGCCCTGAATGCCCTGGCAAGTGTACAGGCTGAGTGGTTTGGCAGAAAGTTGGTTTATGCATGTGTTTATTTTCCGGAGCAGACGCTGGAGATCTGGAGTTTTCATGGCAATAATGTGGTGTGCGGATGGTTGCTAAAAGCAGAACACCAACTGGGAAATTGACGGATTTAGTATGATGATGATGCTGATCATGGGGTTGTGGGTACCTCTCGCATTTATTTGGAAGCTGTGTGGGCACCGTATTTCCTGGAAAAGAAAGGAGAAGGAGAGTCTTTTGGCATTAGTGTGGCCATAATTATGTGGTTGGAGGCTTTTTAAAAAATAAAATAAAATAATAATCCACATGGCCAATTTGTAAAAGGCCACATGGAATAGCGAGGAGGCGGCCAGCTTGCTTCGAGAAGGTGGTGGAGAGCTGATGGGCGCTCTGAAAAAAGGAAGGGGAGGCCTATTGTAGAAGAGCAGAGTTGGGCAGAGAGAGAGGAAAAAGCTTGAGAGGCTCTGTGGAAGCCGCCTTGTGTGTATGAGGCGCTGCAGAAAAGGGGTCGAGGCCTTGCAGAAAAGAGACGCCAGTGGGCAAGGTGAGGCAGCCTGGTGTGTGTGTGAAGGGAGGTGTAGGCGAGGGCAGAGGCCTTGCAGGAAAGAGACGCCAGGAAGAACGTGGGGTTGTCGCCTTGCTGACAGTGAAGAGCGTGAGGTGCAGGCGAGTGGCTGCCTTTTGTGTGTGGGGGCCTCATATGGTTGGGCGTGAGGCGCTGCAGGTGGGAGACCAGAGGCGAGCTGGGGCCGCTGGGTGTATAGAGGTCGTGTCGCAGAGAGGGGCTGGACCACCTCAATAGGCAAGCGCTGGAGTGATAAAGAGGCGTGTGACCACACAGGCACAGAGCGAAGGACAGAGGTGCTGGCGAGTGCAGAGTCGGGAGCTGAGGGTCGCCTTTGGCTCAGAGATTGAAGCTGCGGGAGGCAGAGAGAAGGCTGCCTTGGTCGACTGGGTGCAAGCGCTTGCTGCAGGCATAAGAAGGAGAGCCAGCGCGTGTGAGCCAGCAGGCCTCCGTGTTCTGAAGCAGCTGGGACGAGTAGCAACGAAGAGAGAGCGTCCGTGTGGGTGAAGGTGACAGGGTGTTCTGCAGATGCGAGAAAGGAGAGCCGCCTAGCTTGAAAGGTGTGGTTTGTTGTGTGTATTGGCTGAAGGCGTTGAGCTGGCCGTGTGAGAGCCAGTGAAAACATTGGCGGGTCTTAAAGGTGACGGCGCCAAGTGTACGAGGGGACAGGCAAAGTGGAGGCCTTGTGAGAAAGTGATCGTCTTGTCATGGTGATTGAAGCAGCAAGGGAGGGCTGCTGTTAGGAAGGGATTGAGAAGATGTGGCTTGGGCTAGATATCTGAGGATGCTGCGGTGAGCAGTGGTTCGTGGTGAAGAGGTTGTGCAAGGCTCTGGTGGTTGGTGAAGCTGCTGGTCACGACATACAGAGAGTGGGAGCTGCTGAGTGAAGGTTAGCTGGTGTGGGCGCCTTCTGGTGAGAGTAGCTGGTCTTGTGTGGGCGGTGATTGCAGGCAATGCGTGGATGCCAACCAGAGAGGGAGCCTTGGGTTTTTGTGTGTGTTGGATGCAGAAGTGGTGCTGATGTGTGGGCTGGAGACAGTGGGGCTCGCCTACGACAATTGGCAGGTAGCAGCAGACAGAGAGTAGCCAGGCTACAGAGGAAGTGAAGAAGGGTGGCTGGTGTGGGCGCCCTCTAGAGATTACAGGGACCGGGAGACAGAGGCTTGGTCGTCAGACGCAAGGGTGTATTCCCTTGGCAGTAAATCCTGGCCAGAGTCCTGGTCTTTGGTGTATTTGCTGAGTTTGTACATGGTTCATACTGTATATGTTTTTTGCTGAATGATCATCTGTCCTTCGTGGTTCTGAGCTGTCTTATGGTGTGGGTGGGTGGCGAATGTTGAGAGAGTGTTCCAGCCGGTGGCTGGTGGTGCCCCGTTCATGGTAGTTTTTCCAAGTTTGCGAGGTGGAAGAGCTATAGAGGTAGGTTCTTTCTTCTTTTTTTCACCTCACACCATGCTCCCCAGTCGTCTTGTACTCTTCTCTCTGATGACTGGCTTTTCGCACACGTCAGCTACCTGCTGGCTTGTATGCTGTCTGCTCCAGCGCCTTCCAGGCGATTCTCCTGAGCCTCCCAGCTCTGCAGCATCTAAGCGACCTTCTGCACAAGGCCGGCTTCTCTCCTTGTCCGCTCCTCTCCACACGGCGAACTCCAGCAGCCACACTCTCCCAGCTTCACACACCCCAGTGCCTCAGAGAATCCCCCCTTCTTTCTGCAACAACACCCGGCGGCTTCCTCTTCTTTTTACTGCGCCGACTCACCAGCCTTTCTCTATGCTTTGCCAGCCTTCTGTACTGTGCGCTGGCAGCCCTCTCAAACCTCCACGCACACCACCTTTTTATGGCCACGTTATCCATCATTTTATTTATTTTATTTTGAAAAAAAAGGCCACCATGTTCCTTTCCACACCAAATGCCCAAGGTAACTTTGGCCCCTCATTACCTTTTTTCTGCCCATGCCCACATACCTCTTCAAATAGCAACCTTGAGTGCCCGCTTATCCTTGGAGACGCATACACATATCCAGACATCCGAGGAGCTGACATCATCTCCATCATCTGACCTCGCACTGGACAAGCTGTACATGCTCACATCAATACATTCACTCTGTACACCTGACAATACTCTCAAAAGCAAAACTTCACACACGCTATGTACATGTATGTACACACTATCAGCCTCTATTTTTGTCCACACATATTTAGCAACCCCCTACTTCTGCTGAGACATTCATGTCCAACAGCTGTACAAACAGGGATGAAATATTCAGATTTTCCTCTGTACCTTCCACATCCTCCTGACATGCATCACAAGCTTCCTGATCTTCTTCTTTCACGGCTAACATCAATCGAGCAAAATATTTCTTCAGTCGTAAACCATTCACTCTCCTTTTATGCTTCTTTCCATTCAAATCAGCAAGCTGATAACTCCCATTATCAAATTTTCTCTCAACTTTATACGGACCTTCCCACTTTGTCTGGAATGCAGTATGAAAAGTGCTATCCAGCTTGCTATTATACCTGAGAACCAGATCACCCTCTTCAATTTCTTTCTGCTCCACCTTCTCATTCTCTCTCTCTTGTCTTTTCAATTGCATAGCTGCATAGTGATCAAATGCTAGCTCTCTGTCCAGCTGAACTATTTGCAAAGCCAGTAATCTTTCTCTATAACAATTAATAGGCTCATGCCCTTCTTCAATCAAAAACTTCAATGCTGGAATTTCCACATCAATAGGCATGAGTGCTTCTTTCCCATAAACTAAATGAAAGGGTGAGAATTGTGTACCAGATTTTACTGCAACTCTGTATGCCCATAGTACACGATTCATCTCTGTATCCCAATTCTTGATATGGCCTTCTATCATTTTGGTTATCATCAGCTTAAATTCACCATTGAATCTTTCATTCAAGCCATTGCATTGAGGGTGATAAGGAGTGGAGTACTTGTGGTTGATATTCAATCTTCTGCATAAATGGTCAACTACCTCTCCTCTAAATTCAGGTCCATTATCTGATAGTATCTCCAGAGGAATACCAAATCTGCAGCATATATATTCATACACAAAATCAGCCACCTCTTTACTATCCACTCTCTTCACTGCCTTCACTTCTGCCCATTTTGATAAGTAATCCACTGCAGTAAGCACATAACACTTTCCTCTGGCTGTCCTGGGAAATGGTCCAACTGCATCCACTCCCCATCTTTCAAAAATGTCATATACCAGCATAATATTTCTCGGCTCCATTTTAAGATTCTCTTCCCCATTCTCTGGCACTCATGGCAAGACCTGCACCAGTGCTGAATATCCTTCTGGATGGAAGGCCATACATAACCCTCCAGTAATATCTTCTGTAAGGTGATCTTAAATGCATAATGACCCCCACATGCTCCCTCATGATTTGAAGATAGAATATAATAAATCTCTTCCCTCCAGGGAATTCTCCTCAATACCTGATCAGCTCCTTGCATGTATAATTCATCTCCAATCATGACATAATGCTTACTTTTTCTGATAAAATGATACTTTTGACCTTTTTTGAGCTCCTCAGGCAAGCGACCTGAGAGTAAGTAATCCACCACTCTCGACAGGTATTCCCTCCCTCTGTATAATGGCTCTTCGATTTTTGCAATTACTGGATCCTGATTAATTGCCTCCTGAGCCAACTCATGTGCCATATGATTGTCCTCTCGCCGCACATGTTGAATACTCCATGCTGTAAATTGATGTAACAACCTTCTAACATCAGCCAGACATTCTTTTAATCTCGGATTCTTTGCTCGCCAGCTACCCAAGACCTGCTTTACTACTAATAGAGAATCTCCCTTTATGATTAGCTTTTGAATTTTCTGCTTTAAAGCAGCCTGCAACCCTTGAAACAATGCTGTGTATTCAGCCTCATTGTTACTTTCAGCTTCCAGATGTATTCCATTCATTTAGAATCAGCACGCCTTCTGAATCCTGGATTATATATCCCCCGGTGGCCTGATGTATACTCCTTTTATACGAACCATCAAAGAATAAAACATGAGCTCCAGGAATGATAATATGTTCCTCTTTTTCTATCTTTGAATCCACTTCCTTCACCAGTATTGGGCCATCTTTGTATGTTAGAAGATCTGCCAGAGTTGCCTTGCAAGTATCTTCAATCAAAAATGAGAAATCATACTCTTGAAGCTCCACTAACCATCGCATCATACCTTTTGAGAGTGAAGTTCCATTCACCAGCTGAGGGAGTAAAGTATAATTTGTCAGCACCACAAATGGTTTCATCAGGAGATATGACCTGAATTTCCTGCAGGCATACACCAGACTTGACAAAACCAATTCAGCCTCAGTATATTTCCTCTCTGCATCTGTCTTCACTCTACTTGCATAATACACAGGCTTCATATATCTGGATTCATCTCCTCTCTGCATTAAGATTGCTCCAACTACATCCGGACCAAAAGATGGATTCACATAAAAGACCTGAGAGAAATCCGGAGCTTTTACACTGGAAATACCTCCCAATACCTCCTTCACTTTCTCAAACACTTCCTCGCATTCTTCATTCCATTGCAATGGTTCTTTCTTCATAGCCTGCTGAAGAGGATAAAGCAGTTGAGACATTAAAGGAACAAATCTTGCCATATATTTTACCTTCTGGACAAAAGTTTGCAGCTGCCTGGATGTTGATGGTGCAGATAATAAGACAAGAGCTTTTATCTTCTCTGGATCAGGCTCAATTCCATTCTGAGATATCATATGCCCCAACAGCTTCACCTTTGAATGTCCTAAATGACATTTCTTTGGATTGAGCTGTCCACCTGCATCATCCATTTTAGAAAATACTTGCTCCAATTTATTACCATGCTCTTTTTGAGAACTATACACACATATATCATCCAAAAAAGCTCTCACAAAATGATCTGTAAGAGGTGCAAGTACTCTATCAGTGTTCCTCTGATACCACGAGGGTGCATTTTTCAAACCAAATGGTACTACTCGGTAACAGAAGCAACCCCATGGTGTAATGATTGTGGTTTTAGCCTGATCTTCCTCAGCAATTGAGATCTGAAAATACCCAGAGAAACCATCGCATAGACTATACCTCTCATATCCAGCTACCCTGTCCAAAATATCATCAATGAACGGCAGAGGATAGTGATTGCTTTTTGTTGCAGCATTCAGAGGTTTGTAATCAATACAGACTCTCCAACCACCTGTATGCTTTGGAGTGAAGACCACTGGATTTGCCCAGTCTGAGTGATCTACTGGATAAATTAACCCTGCTTTTAACAACTTACTCAGCTCCTCTCTTAATACAGGCAATAGTTCTCTATTTATCCTCCTCAGTTTCTGAAACACTGGCCTCACACCCTCTTTTAATACTATAGGCATTGGCTCACATTTGAATCCTCGGATCTCTTCATATGAAGTAATGAACAAATGAGGGAATTTATGTATTACCTTCATATACTCTTCTTTCTCCACTGGCTGCAATTTAGGATTCAGCATTCCCTGTAACAGCTTCTCTTTCTCTGCACTGGGTGATGGAGGCTGCATCAGACTGTCCATATCTTCAAGCCTGCTCTCCTCTTCCTTCTTTATCTCCTCTTCAGCTTGCATGACATGCTCATTTTCTTCCTTCATTATAAATGATACCTGGCTCTCATCATCAGAAGTAGAACTCTCTTCTTCAGTTTCACTATCTGTATACTCACTGTGAGGTGAAAAAAAGAAAGAAATACCTGCCTCTATAGCTCTTCCACCTCCCAAACTTGGAAAAACTACCACGAACGGGGCACCACCAGCCACCGGCTGGAACAATTCTCTCACTCACCACCCAACCCACGCCAGACTAACAGCAAAAACAAGGGCACCGTAGACCAAGCAAACACCCAGCAATATACTCCCAGATCAAAACATTTTACAAGCTTCTCTCGACACAGAAGCCTTACTCACACAACCATAAACAAAACACTCAGGCCTGTCAGCCGAGGATACACCACATCCCTGATCACCACGAAATCCACTCGCCTGCCTGCTGTACCAATCACACCAGAATGAACCCGGCCACTCTCACTCCAGAAGGCGCCCACACCAGCTAACCCTCGAGTCCTCTGCGACCCATCACTTCTGCAATGTGTCGTCAGCAGCAGCTACACCATCATCTCTCTCTCACTGTCTCTGTGCTGACCCTCTGCCAGCTTCACAACAAACCCAGGCAGCTTATCTGCCTTGCTACCGGCCCACCACCAAGCAGCAACACTTCTCTGTCTCTGCCTCACTCGGCACCCACTCTGTCCTCTGTCCACTGTCCTAGGCGGTCCACACCAGCCGCCTTTTCAATGCAGCTTATCTGCTCCTCACTTCACAGGCTAGCAGCTCCCTTTGATGCCAGCACCCGTCTCGTTCCCACAGGCAGCGCCCCACCAGCCTCTGCCTTCTCTCCTCGCCCCTGATATCTGCACACTCCCAGCAGCATCACCTTCGAGGCGGCTCCACACTTCACACGCCCACTAGGCTCTCTCCTCTTCACACGTTGTCCACACTTCACACTCTTCTTACCTTGCGCCCATCGCCGTCTTCTCTCATACGGGAGGTCTCCTCTGTGTGTGTCCTGCAGCTGCGCCCACAGTCCATAGGCTCACCAGCCCGTCCACTCACGCTGGCAGCCTGTCAACCCACTCCAGTCACCACCACCAACCTCACCAGTTTCCTTTCATCTCTGCGCACGGGAGGGCCCCACCACTGCTGCACTGACCAGCTGCGTTCCAAAACCCACCAGCTTCTCTAGCCCGTCAGCCTTTGCCACAACGGCGTCTCCAGCTGCTGCACGATCTTCACACTGTAACGTCGGCTCACACACCAGCGTTGCCCCCCAGGTCTGTCAACTGCAGCTACGCTGCCTGAGAACCCACGCCTCTACACGATCACCTTTGCACCGCTGCAGTGCCTCTCTGCTGGCGGACCACCGGAGAGCCCCCCACACAACAATACGGCCGACGCCTTTTCTTCATCTGCAGGCTCCGCCAGCTCGACACCTTCGCCACCCTTCCAGAATGTAGCGTTGGCAGCATAGTAAAGCTCCACGCCTACTCTACTTTTTTTGGCCATTTAATATTATATATATATATTATCTTGCCTAAGATGGCCACTCCCCCATCTTTCACACCAAATGCCCAATACCTTGGCCCCATCATCAATTGTTTGCCCATGCCTTCGTACTCATTCCAAATGCAGCTTCTAGTGCCCACCTTTTTCCTTTGGGACGCCCACACACTTCAAGACGACCATCGAAGAGCTGGAACCACCTGCATACCGCTCACCGGACAAGCCTGCAACAAACCCAAATCAAATGCTGTCCACACTGAACACCTGGCCAGGCATTTCACGGCCAAATTCTTACACACGCCACGCATTTATATGTGCTAGAGCATTCATGCTCAGCAGCAAAAGACAATTCCAGTAATCATCCACCAGGATCAAAAGGGAACATCTCCTCACCATCCCATTCCCCAGCATCTGTTAAACACCATGGCTGCATCACTGCACACCAAACATCCACCATATGCATCAGAAAATCATTCACGTCCACTTCACCCACAACCAACCTCCCTGTCCTCAAAACCCGTGGCATTCCAGCATTAAGCATCCCATCCATCAACACCTGTGAAGGCCAGGTTCCAGCATCTTGACCCTTCTCCACACCAAAATGCAGATCCTCTCCATCAGCAGTGTCCACCAGCACTTCCAGCTCTTGTACTTCAGGCATCCCTTCACAACCATACACCTCAACTAGCTCAGAATCCTTGTCATCCATGCACTTTGCTTTCAGCATTTCAGCAATCCGCAAAGAAGCCTTTGCCACACTCTCAGCCATATCAGCATCCATCTCCACCTCTGGCTCCTGCTCATCCAGGCTAGCAATTTCCCAGATATCATCCTCAAGCACAACACTGACCTCACAACGCTCTTTATCAGCCAAATCTTCATGCATACCTTTTTCAGTGTTGCCAACCCCCCTGGTATCATCGTCCAAAGACTCCTCAGCACCTAATCCATCCACATCATCCATACCTTTCATTGCAGGTACCATACCATCATCCAGCTGTCCCAGAAAATCCATAATAATAAGATCTTCCTCCACGCTCTCCACATCCGCATCCATCTTCACTTCATCACAAGTCTCTACCCCATCCTCCTCCCTTGTAGAATCTGGCAAAAAATCATCCTCAAAGCACCCTGTATCCAGCTTCTCTTCTTTATCATCAGCCAATCCCAAGGCATCATCCTCTTTACTTCCCTGTGCATGCATGTCATCCAGATCCCTGTCATGAATAGTCACGCCCAAATTCAAAGAAGAATCCACTGGCAACTCCTTATCTTCACTTTTCTCCTTCACCTGCTTCTTATCCACCTGCACATGCTTTTCAAACTTTGGAAAAAAATCAGAAGGCATATAAAACATTCCCCTCTGTACCTGTATCGGCCTTTGAGGCTCCTGTCTAATCAAGCTTTGCATAGGACTCTTACCCACCTCAACCAGATTCACCTGCTTATCCCTCACAGACACAACACCTTCATGCGGATAAATTCCCATCTCCATCTGCTTCAAAACCTTGCCTTCCTTCTCCCTAGCAATCCTGACAGCATCATCAAATGACCTGGGATTCTTTAACTCAACCCTGACCCTCAAATGGGGTAGCAAACCATCAATAAACAAGCTCTTCTTCAGAAACATTGGAGGAACTTCCTGCTTCAATGTCATACACCACTTACTCCACAAACATGTAAATACCTGCACAAAATCATCCAGTGATTGCCCATGTACCTGCTTCAAGATGCTCAGCTCCTGCCAAAGTACACTAGAATCCTCCACTTGCTGAAATCGCTCCAAAAGCCCTTCTTTTAACCTGTCCAAGGTCAAAACACCAGCATCCTGTGCTTCAAAACCCTTGAGCCAGCTTCGGGCATCTCCCTTCAAGAAAATCTTCATCAATCTCAAAACCTGCTCTTCATCTGTGACATGGTTGCTAATGCATGCCAGCTCCATCTGCTCCAAAAAATCAACCACATCTTCACCCTTCCGGCCATGAAACTCCGGATAAGACCACATCATGACAACTTGTACGATCCCTGAGCTCTCCTCAGTGGAACACACGCCCTTCTAGGCAAAGAACAACGCCAGAGCCACTCCTCAGCTGACACAATCCTTGAGAAATCCTCAGTGGGGGCACCAGAAGGATGTGAGGTGAAAAAAAGAAAGAAATACCTGCCTCTATAGCTCTTCCACCTCCCAAACTTGGAAAAACTACCACGAACGGGGCACCACCAGCCACCGGCTGGAACAATTCTCTCACTCACCACCCAACCCACGCCAGACTAACAGCAAAAACAAGGGCACCGTAGACCAAGCAAACACCCAGCAATATACTCCCAGATCAAAACATTTTACAAGCTTCTCTCGACACAGAAGCCGTACTCACACAACCATAAACAAAACACTCAGGCCTGTCAGCCGAGGATACACCACATCCCTGATCACCACGAAATCCACTCGCCTGCCTGCTGTACCAATCACACCAGAATGAACCCGGCCACTCTCACTCCAGAAGGCGCCCACACCAGCTAACCCTCGAGTCCTCTGCGACCCATCACTTCTGCAATGTGTCGTCAGCAGCAGCTACACCATCATCTCTCTCTCACTGTCTCTGTGCTGACCCTCTGCCAGCTTCACAACAAACCTAGGCAGCTTATCTGCCTTGCTACCGGCCCACCACCAAGCAGCAACACTTCTCTGTCTCTGCCTCACTCGGCACCCACTCTGTCCTCTGTCCACTGTCCTAGGCGGTCCACACCAGCCGCCTTTTCAATGCAGCTTATCTGCTCCTCACTTCACAGGCTAGCAGCTCCCTTTGATGCCAGCACTTGTCTCGTTCCCACAGGCAGCGCCCCACCAGCCTCTGCCTTCTCTCCTCGCCCCTGATATCTGCACACTCCCAGCAGCATCACCTTCGAGGCGGCTCCACACTTCACACGCCCACTAGGCTCTCTCCTCTTCACACGTCCACACTTCACACTCTTCTTACCTTGCGCCCATCGCCGTCTTCTCTCATACGGGAGGTCTCCTCTGTGTGTGTCCTGCAGCTGCGCCCACAGTCCATAGGCTCACCAGCCCGTCCACTCACGCTGGCAGCCTGTCAACCCACTCCAGTCACCACCGCCAACCTCACCAGTTTCCTTTCATCTCTGCGCACGGGAGGGCCCCACCACTGCTGCACTGACCAGCTGCGTTCCAAAACCCACCAGCTTCTCTAGCCCGTCAGCCTTTGCCACAACGGCGTCTCCAGCTGCTGCACGATCTTCACACTGTAACGTCGGCTCACACACCAGCGTTGCCCCCCAGGTCTGTCAACTGCAGCTACGCTGCCTGAGAACCCACGCCTCTACACGATCACCTTTGCACAGCTGCAGTGCCTCTCTGCTGGCGGACCACCGGAGAGCCCCCCACACAACAATACGGCCGACGCCTTTTCTTCATCTGCAGGCTCCGCCAGCTCGACACCTTCGCCACCCTTCCAGAATGTAGCGTTGGCAGCATAGTAAAGCTCCACGCCTACTCTACTTTTTTTGGCCATTTAATATTATATATATATATTATCTTGCCTAAGATGGCCACTCCCCCATCTTTCACACCAAATGCCCAATCCCTTGGCCCCATCATCAATTGTTTGCCCATGCCTTCGTACTCATTCCAAATGCAGCTTCTAGTGCCCACCTTTTTCCTTTGGGACGCCCACACACTTCAAGACGACCATCGAAGAGCTGGAACCACCTGCATACCGCTCACCGGACAAGCCTGCAACAAACCCAAATCAAATGCTGTCCACACTGAACACCTGGCCAGGCATTTCACGGCCAAATTCTTACACACGCCACGCATTTATATGTACACTGACCAAAAAGACGTCTCAGAAAAACGCCTGACACTCACCAACACTTGTTTCTTCAGACTCACTCTTCATTTCCCGCTTACTACTCATATTGAACTTCCTGGCTCTTCCTCTCCTATTATGTACTGTTATAGTTCCCCTTTTCCAATTTTGGATGGCACCCACCTGTCTGAGCCAAGGTCTACCCAAAATCAGTGGATAAGCTCCTAAACCAGCAGGCATAATATGGCAATTTATATTGCAAACCACACCAAAAGCAGTCACTGGCACTTCTGTGCATATACCCAGACACTTCACTTTTGCATGATTTGCCAGACGGAGTCTAAAATTTGAACTAGCATTCAGCTTCAACCCTAATCTCTCCATACAGGACTGAGTCATCACACTGATTTGTGCACCGCCATCAACATATGCTTCTCCAACACTCACACTTCCACACCAGGCATCAACTGATGGACAAATATCAGGAAGGTCTTCCACAGACATGAGCTCCATTTCGCCTTGTGTGGGTTCCTGCTCATTTACCTTCCTTGGATTTGCCAACTTCTTCCACTCTCTCTTAAGCTTCGGACACAATCCAAGCAATTGGGCAAATGTTATATTGGCTACCCTTCCCTTTAAATCTCCCATCAATGTATACTCCTCCTGACCTTGACCAATATGCAAATCTGAAGTTTTATAATGTCTCCTTGGCTTCCTCTTCTTCTTCTCTGGTTGAGGGCTTATATCAAATTGGACATGCTTACCTTTCTTAGAAGATGGTTCAGGTTCTGCCATTGTACTCCTTGTCCTCTTTGCCACAGGCATAATCTCTGGAATGGTCTCCACTCCTATCAAGCTGAGAGCCGGTCCTTTCCCTTTATCTTTCCATTTGACTCCACTGGTAGAGGGTTGATTTGGATCTTTTACTTCAACACTATGATCCCCCGATCTATCATTAGTCCTCTGCATCACAGGATATATTCCACCACCTGCTCTGGGCGGTTTGTCACATTGAGGGCTGATATGTCCCCGCTCCCCACAGTTCCAGCATTGGACATTACTCAAATAGTAGCCCCGTCCTCTCCCTGTTCCTCCCATGTTCCCTTCACCTGTTGACATATTATCCCTTCTATTATTTGGTGCACCTCGGCTTCTTCCCTTTCCACCTGCTTCCATCCAATTCAAACTTAGAGACTTCATGAGCTCCACTGCATCATGTATGTCCCTCTTCAAAGTGTCCTCCTGTTCTGGAACAACAGCAGCTTCCCTTTTAGGATGTATACTCTCAATCTCTGGCATCTTCACAAACTTCTTCGACTCTTCCTGTATTCCCATCTGCCTCAAACACTTCACCTTCCACTCCTTTTCTCGAGCTACTCTGACAGCCTCCTCAAAGCTATCCAGGTTCTTCAGCTCCACCTTCAGACGGAGGGTTGGCTCTAGACCAGCCACAAACCGGTCTATCTTTATCATCTGCGGGGGTACTTCAGGAATCAGAGCCTCACACCATAGACTCCACAGTCTACCAAACTCTATCAGGTACTGATCCACATCCTGACCATCCTTCTGCTGAATGTTACACAACTCCTTCCACACCTCATTTGGACTCCTCACTCGGGCAAACTGTGCCAAGAATGCAGCTCTGACTACACGGTACTCAGGATCCTGCTGATGAATGTTCCTGTGTGTATTCACAAACATCTGTAACCATGTTTTCGCATCACCCTGCAAGAAATAAGCCAAAATCTGAGAAAGGATCTCCGGGGTTGCCCTGTCTTTCATCAAAGCTGTAAATTCCATCTTCTCCAGAAACCTAACTGCACTCTCCTGTGGCAATCCCCAATACTCCGGAAAATCTTGAGCCATCTTTCCAACCTTCTTCACACAGCCCTGTTCTCTTTCACAAACCAGAGGAAATCTGCTCCTCTGTGGAGGCACCAAAAAGTGATGGCACGAAAGCGGTAAAGCTCTTTACACCCTTATAGGATGCCACACTTCCACACACGCATATAAACACACCAGAACACCAGACCAAAAGCATGAACAAAATTTATATTTCAGATTTGGCTGTCACAACTCGTACCCAAACGTACAAGGAAACAAAAGAACTCTCTGGCATCACCAAACACCAGCCACAACTAATCAAGAAAATTTACAACTCTGGCCTGAGTCTCCAGAAGAAGTAGAAATCCACAAAAAAAACCACACACACACTCTCTCTCTCTGGCTCACTGTGCCTGCAGACCACCAGCCCATGTACCTTCGTTACTATCATCAGGGTGCTTCACTCGTTCACCTTCACTTCACTGTGTACATAGCTCACACTAGCCCAAGCTTTTCCTTTGTAATTAACACCTTCAGCCCCTCTCTTTGGTTACCAGCTATCACACAAGGCTTTCTCTACTATTTGTTGCTCCAGCCCTTTACCTTACAGCCGGCGCCTTCTACACTTGCAGCCTCTTCTCTCCTCGGTGTCCACTCTAACTACTCTGCAGTCGCCTGTCTGTAGCTGTCCCCCCACAAGGCGACACATTGGCTCCTTCAGCTGCTGCACCTGGGCGGCTCCCACACGCCAACGCTCTCCACCATGTATCACCAGCTGCGCCTAGTCCCTTCACGACAGTCGCCAGCTTTCATGTATAAACTCGCTCCAGAGCCGTCAGCTTGTCAGCCCAGTTGACCACAGCGGCTTCTGTGCTCTCTACACCTCTTCAGCGGGGGCTCCAGCTTCTGTACAACAGCCACATATGCAGCCCGTTGGCTCTAGTCGCTAGCCACAGCTGTGCGCAAGACATTGCTTCCACTAAACCCAGGCTGCACACGCCCCAGTGCCTCTTCCTAGCGCTATGTGCTGCTAGCCATGCTCCCCAGTCGTCTTGTACTCTTCTCTCTGATGACTGGCTTTTCGCACACGTCAGCTACCTGCTGGCTTGTATGCTGTCTGCTCCAGCGCCTTCCAAGCGATTCTCCTGAGCCTCCCAGCTCTGCAGCATCTAAGCGACCTTCTGCACAAGGCCGGCTTCTCTCCTTGTCCGCTCCTCTCCACACGGCGAACTCCAGCAGCCACACTCTCCCAGCTTCACACACCCCAGTGCCTCAGAGAATCCCCCCTTCTTTCTGCAACAACACCCGGCGGCTTCCTCTTCTTTTTACTGCGCCGACTCACCAGCCTTTCTCTATGCTTTGCCAGCCTTCTGTACTGTGCGCTGGCAGCCCTCTCAAACCTCCACGCACACCACCTTTTTATGGCCACGTTATCCATCATTTTATTTATTTTATTTTGAAAAAAAAGGCCACCATGTTCCTTTCCACACCAAATGCCCAAGGTAACTTTGGCCCCTCCTTCAAATAGCAACCTTGAGTGCCCGCTTATCCTTGGAGATGCATACACATATCCAGACATCCGAGCAGCTGACATCATCTCCATCATCTGACCTCGCACTGGACAAGCTGTACATGCTCACATCAATACATTCACTCTGTACACCTGACAATACTCTCAAAAGCAAAACTTCACACACGCTATGTACATGTATGTACACACTATCAGCCTCTATTTTTGTCCACACACCATGTCCACTTCTGCTGGAAAGATGGTATCAATTTCCTCAGGATGTAGGGACAACCCTTCACAAAAACCGGCCTCTGGAGAAGGTGGTAGAGGAAGGAGTGCTTCCTCACTAAAATATGGCATTGGTTCTATGGAAAGGTTAAGCAGACAATTTCGATTTTGGAACTACGCAATATAGGTACTCATATTGATCCAATATTGACATGTTGAGGCTTGGGGAAGGAGGGCTTGCAAGATCGGTGGTTGCAAGTCATTTAAGCTTGTATCCCTCCATTGTTGTGCTTGAACCTCCTCAGGTAATCTACGTTGATTTGGTCCTCTCTCTGGTATTCTCACATTAAGAAGATTATGGCGTTGGGGTGTAATTCCCACAATTTGCTTCATTAAGCCCGTGCCATATCGTCTAAAGTAAGAGCGGCATATCCAACAAATATGTGAAGCTTTGCCTAATACGAGTCGTGCACACTCTTGACAATGTGGAAATGGGTGATGCTGTTGATAGAATAACGTGACAAAGTGATGCCCACAGCAATTTTCACCTAAGGGAGCGTAGAAGTACCTAGAATGAGTTTGAAACAGCACTATAACCCCCGCGATGACCAGGTCGAGTACTATCAGGGTCAATGCATGGTGGACATGTATCTCGCCAAATATCCATCAGGAGTTATCTGGACGTAGAACAATGAAATTTAGAACACTCATATCCATCATTACACTTCCAATAAAAAACAAGATTATCTCAAAAAGAACACAATCCTCTAAAGGCATAAGGAACCACATTATTCAAACATTGATTTACCAAAGAGCTTCAATTGTAGTGTTAATGCCTTATCTTTGGTTTTAGGTATATTCTTTTTAAGAGGTGGGAATTTTAGCAATTGTCTTGGAATTTGAGCAAGATAAGAGGATTTAGGTATTGAAATGCTAGAATCTATGCTCAAATGAGACTCATTTGGACTTGTCTTAGGTACACAAGTTGATGGTGGAATTGTGTAACAAGGAGAAATTGGGACAACCGGTGTTTCAATACATGTTTTAGGAAGATCAATACAAGTAGATTTGTAGGTGCTATCACAGCCACCTATCCTATCTTGAAGAGTTTGTGTTGATTTCTTTTGCACCCACTGATATGGAAAATCAAGGGTGGCTCTTGGAATCTTTCTGAAACACTCTTTTATCCCTAGCAAACCATGGCATTTTGGAAGCCAAATTGCTGTTGCACCCTCATAATAGCCTTGTGCTTTAAGAACATGTTTTGGGACCCAACGAGTAACAATCTGAGGTTTAGGCTTGGAAAAGATGTGCTTCTTAAGAGGCTTAGCAACTGGACTAGATGGTACAAGTTTGTACGCATCTTTGGGTAGCCAAATTGATAATTCCTTCTTGCCTGGCCTTCTTTGAGCAGCAACTAGAGTAGTTGGAACATGCCAGCCATGGCCCTCACTTGAGTACTCATCCATTATCCACATCATTTATTTTGGAGCTTCAAGAGCAGATTTTGAGAGTGGGTTGTGTAAGGTAGAAACATTACCCTTTTGACACGATAAAGCTCGTGGAGTAGCAGATCCCAAGATGCAATCAGAATCAATTTGCAACTTGTATTGTCTATTCTTCCAATCTAATGAGCAATTGGTAGCACTTAACCACGATCGACCGAGAACAGCCTCTACTACTACCTTGGACTTACGTGCCACATAAAAGGACACTGACATCTGGTGATCCTGAATGGACATCATAATGACACATTTTCCCTCTATAGGGTTATCTTCACCTGAGAAGCTTCGTAAGTCGACAGGAATTTGCACAAGTGTTGGTTGTCCCAAGGCTTTCCATGTGTCAAACGAGAGAACATTATAATCTGCACCAGAGTCAATTAAGGCAGAGACAAAGTAGGTAGTCTCTTGAAGATGAAGGCACACTTGAATATTGAAAGGATCGACATATGGTTCATCAGTAGCCAACTGTATGGCCAACATAGAAGCTTTGCGACGCTCCTTGGCTTTTGCAACTCTAGCTTTAGCCTCCTCTTGAGCCTGACGTTTAAGTAGGTCAAGTGCTTCTTTCCGTGTTTTTGCAGCATGCATTTGTTGAAGCATGGCTTCAGTTAATGGTTCATTGTATTTCTTGAGACGACTTCCATTAATGAAGTTAGGCATTTGCTCACCTTCTAGTGTCTCTAAACGCACTGCACCACTTGGAGTCAGATCATTAATCACGAACGGTCCTAGGCCACGTTTCTTGAGCTTTCTCTTATGCTTCTTAAGTGTGTACAAGAGCACAAGGTCCACTTTTTTGAATCGGCCAGTTGTTACATTTCTATCATACCATTGCTTCTGTCTCCTCTTCTCGGCATACATCCCCATTACCGCCAATAAGCGAGTCTCATCAAGCTTTTCCAATTCGTCAACGCGTTGTGAAAGCTCATGACCAGTCCAATCCAATTGTTTAGCTACTCGTAGAGTAGGTACAAGAAATTCAATGGAAAGAATTGCATCTAGCCCAAAAGCAAGCTCAAATGGGATTGTGCCCACAGATGTTTTATAGGCTGTCCTATATGCCCAAAGAACTGAGTGTAACTTTTGCTCCCAATCAGTCCTATGTCCCTCAACAATCTTTGTTAGTGCTGTGCAGAGAACCTTGTTAGTACTCTCAGCTTGTCCATTGGTCTGGGGATGATAGGGTGCAGAACGCTTGTGAATTACCATAAATTCTTGAAGCAAAAACTCTATGGCCTCATTCACAAAGTGCACACATTGATCACTAACGATCTCAATAGGTAAGCCATAGCATGTAAACACGTACTCATACAGGAACTTGGCTGTGGTTCTGGCATCATTTTTGACTGTTGCCTTTGCCTCTACCCATTTGGTCAAATAGTCAGTTGCGATTATAATATATTCAGCATGCGTGTGACGAGCTGGAGGTTTAATGGGACCGACAAAATCAATACCCCATTTTGCAAAAGCACGTGTGCTTAACATAGGCCGCAATGGCATATTGTCCTTTGTGATGGGAGGTTTGGTCCTCTGATAATCGTCACAACGTTTTACATATTCTTCAGCATCCATTTGTAAGGTTGGCCACCAAAGCCCAGACCACCTAATCAACTTAGCTGTGGTATTGCCCGAAAAGTGTCCACCCCCAACACCTGCATGTGCATGAGTTAAGATTTTCAAATAGTCAGCTTCACATACACACATGCGTAAGTTGCCATCCTTGCCCCTCTTGTAGAGTTGGCCCTCTATCAGCATATAGTTTGCCCCTTCAACTTTAATAGCATGCTTTCGATGTTTAGGAATTTTTTGATCCGTATGACCATGCTGAAGATAGTCCACAATATACTTACTCCAACTTGGTGTAGTTGAAATTTGGAATAATGTGACATTATGAATTGGCTGTCGAATTTGACATGAAGCACAGTTACGAACAAATGTTTCAGCATCCGCATGCATGGTAGGCCACCATTGTCCATCCTGAGATATACGTCGCACACAAGTAGTAGCTGATGCATGGATTCCATTGATACCTGCATGTGCCCATTCCAAGATTTCTTCATATTGGTCAGGGTTAGGTATAAGCCGCAACACTCCATCATTACCCTGACGATATAATCTTCCTGAGATTAACTTGAACGGTCGCCATAGGTCCACATTAGGACCCGCTAGTTGTATCTGCCCACTTGTCAAAATTTCTAAAATGGATTCAGACCATCTAGGAGCTGTCTCTACAAGGAAAAGTGTTGAATCTAACATATCATCATCCACACCCACAGGAGCTTCGCCAGAGGTGATTCGAGACAAATGATCTGCCCTAAGATGAGTTGTTCCTTTTCGAACTGCCACTTCAAAATCAAACTCAAGAAGGATGATAAACCACCTCACAATCCTTCCGATTGCGCAAGGCTTATTTACCAAATATAGCATTATTCACATTGCTTACACAAATATTGCTTCTATTTTGGTCCAGTGCACTATGTTCAATGCTATATGGTGTGAAGGTAAGCATTTTCGAACACAAAGAATTGATGAAAAGAGGAATACACAAGATTGCGGTGTCATAAGTAGCTTTGAGGGAGCTAATGGAAAAACGGATGATTATTGTGGCACAATCCAAGACATATTTAGGCTTGACTTTCGTCGCTTCTTTGTGTATGTTTTGGATGTCAAATGGCAAATGAATGTGGTGGAAAAAGGGCCTTATGCAACGATAAAACGCCATGCAAGTGGCTATGTAACTATTGACTCTACAAAGTTTTGGCAAACAAAGAAAGATAGGCTCGTATTGCCACAACAATGTGAGCACGTATGCATTTTTTTACTAATGGCTCCTGTACATAGTAGGATCCTCCAAGATCTCTCCTGAATCTGCACTCAACTTGCCATTCTGATCCAATGGCACAGAAATAGGCTTACAGCCTGTCATACCATACTTGGACAACATGTCCAAGCCATACTGTCTCTGCAGTAATCCAATACCATGTGGTGACCTAATCACCTCAATGCCCAAGAAATATCTGAGCTCCCCCAGATCCTTCATCTCGAACTTCTGTCTAAGCAAGATCTTTACATCAAAGATCTCTGCATCATGGTCCCCCGTAATGATCAAGTCATCTACATAGATGACAACAAGCACAACCCCTCTATCACCATGTCTCACGTACAATGAGAAATCTGCATTGGCTACATGAAAGCCAATAGTGACAAGATATTCAGAAATCTTGTCAGACCATGCTCTTGGTGCTTGCTTTAAGCCATACAAGGCTTTCTTCAACCTGCAAACATGCTCGGGGTGACCCACATCCTCATAACCAGGTGGCTGCAACATATACACCTCTTCTTGCAAATCCCCATGCAAGAATGCATTCTTTACATCCATCTGATGTAAAGACCATTGCTTTGACGCAGCCACTGCTATCACAACTCTCACCGTTGCCATCTTGGCAACTGGGCTGAAAGTTTCCTCATAATCAATCCCATATGTCTGCGCATATCCTTTGGCTACCAATCTAGCCTTGTACCTGGTTATGCTTCCATCACTGTTATGTTTAACTTTGTACACCCACTTGCATCCAATGGCTTTCTTGCCTTCAGGCAATTGCACTAAATCCCAAGTTTCATTTCCATATAGTGCATCCATCTCCTCATCCATAGCTTTCTCCCAACACACATTTCCAACAGCCTCATCAATGCATGTGGGCTCTACAACCTGCACAACTTTTGCCATATATGCATAATGATGTGCCACATAACCATCATATGTAAATCTCTGCACAGGGTTCTTCACTCTCCCTGATCTTCGCAGCTTCTCATTCATGGCTTCCATAGCCTTCTTTACACCAGGTGTTCTCATAGCTGGGATCCCAAGCTCCTCATCAAGACTCATATCTGAGCCACTAGACTCTCCATCAACATGAGAATGCCCTGCAGAAATGTCAGGCATACCAAGGGGCTCAACCACTTTCTCTTTTCCTTTACGTGATGTACTAATCACATTTGCAGGGCTGGTATTATGACGCAGCCTGCCACTCCATGGTCTATCAATAGACCCACTAGATGAGGACTCTCCTGGTCCACTCAAAGACTGTGATTGCTGACCTGCATTCTGTGCAACCACACTTCCACTCACATCAGCCCCAATAGCTTCTTTTTCAGCAGCATACCAACTGCTCATCTCATCAAAGACAACATCCCTGCTTACCCTCAACTCACGTGTAGCAGGGTTATAACACCTGTATCCCTTTCGCTCAAGGGAATATCCAATAAACACACATTTTTCAGCTTTCGGATCCAGCTTAGTTCTCAGCTCATCTGGCACATGCACATATGCAATGCATCCAAAAACTTTCAGATGAGACAAATCTGGTTTTTTGCCAGTAAACCTCTCCTCTGGAGTTACATCATGTATGGCTGCAGTTGGAGTCCTGTTCATGATGTATACTGCTGTAGAAACAGCCTCAGCCCAATAGCAATGCGGCATATTTTTCTCTTCCATCAATGCCCGCGCAATCTCAGCAATGTGCCTGTTTTTCCGCTCAGCAACTCCATTTTGCTGCGGAGTGTATCTGCATGTATACTGTCTCCGAATTCCATTCTTCTTCAAAAATTCAGAGAACTCATTGGAGAAGTACTCTCCCCCTCCATCTGACCTTAGGCACTTTACATATTTCCCTGTTTGCTTTTCAACCAAAACTCTGAAATTCTGAAAGTGAGTGAACACCTCACTCTTCTCCTTCATGAAATATACCCATACTTTTCTTGTGTGGTCATCAATGAAAGTGACATAGTACCTGCAGCCTCCCATAGACACGGTCTTCGTAGGACCCCATACATCTGAATGCACAACATCTAGTGCATTTCTGCTCACATATCTGTTACGTGGAAACACATGCTTTGTTTGCTTCCCAAATTGGCATGCTTCACATATTTTCTGCATACCTTCCACCTTAAATTTAGGCAGCCCTTCTACGATTCCTTTTGTCTGCATAGACTTCAATCTCTGAACATTTACATGTCCAATTCTTTTATGCCATATGTCTGTGTCTGCAACAACTCCTGAACCATTTGCAAACATCGCAGCACTCATTTCAGGCATGTCTACATCCAACGTAAACATTCTGCCCACTCTGTTGCCTTTTGCAACCAACTTGCACTTGTCTTTGAAATCTTCAACATAACACCCATCAGGGTTAAACCGAACCTGCAAACCCTGCTCAATCATCTGGCCAACTGAAACCAGATTCTTTGTTATGTTCGGTACATGAAGTACATCTGCAAGGTACTTCACTTTGCCATCCTGCATAGATAATGGCACATCTCCAACGTGGGCAATTGGATGAGCAGTGTCATCCCCTGTTTCCACAAAACCTGGTCTTTCCGGGTTCTTCATCTCCTTGAACCACTCCCCATGACTCGTCATGTGGTTCGAAGCGCCTGAGTCCACATACCATACATTATCTTTTTGTGCTGCATCAACATTTTCAGACATGGCATTTACAACATGCTGCATAACAAACAACCTTTCATTGTCCTCATTATTTCTGCTTGAGGATGCATAGTTGTTTTGCTGCACTTTCCCATTTTGCATGTCAGCCTGTTTCTTATAACATTCTGATTGCACATGTCCTGGCTTACCACAATAGTAGCATTCACGTGCATCATTATATTGCCTTTGCCAATTTCCACGGCCTCTTTGACTCCCCCTGCCTCTGAATCTGCCTCTTCCACCTGCGTGTTGTTGTTGTTGTTGATTCTGGGACTGTTGTTGTTGCTGCTGCTGCTGGCCATAATTCTGATTACCTGTTCGGCCACCTCCTTGACCGCGTCCACGGCCTCCTCTACCTCGTCCTCTTCCTAAACTCGTGTAGAAGGCCTGTTGCTCTGAACTGTTTTTGCTTTGTGAAGACTTTTGATCTTCACCCAAGTTCTTCTCTTCGATAATCAGCATAGACACCAAATCTGTAAAGTTGGGAATGTTTTTCCGAGTCTGAATAGACGTCTTGAACGCCTTGTATTATGGCCCGAGACCACGTAGACAGACCTCCACCTTGTCATCATCATCTACTGACACACCAATAGATGCAAGGGATTCAACAATGCCCTTTATCTTCAACGCATAGTCATTCACAGACATGCTCTTTTTCTCCACAGTATGAAGTTCATTCTTCAACTGTATCTTACGTGCCTTGGTATTTGTTTCATACAGCTTTACCAAGGTGTCCCACGCCTCCTTGGGGGACTTGGCATCCTGAATGTGCCCAATCATGGTGTCCTGTATACTAATGGAAAGCCAATACATTACTTTCCTGGCTCCTTGATTCCAGTCTTTAAACTCTTTCACATCTGCAGCAGTCGGATTTATATCCGGTATCTCCGGTGCCTCTTCATGCTCACCTTCAATGTAGTCCCAATAGCCTTTTCCCATCAGGAAATTAGTCAGCCTGAACCTCCAAGCATGGAAGTTATTCTTGTCCAGCTTCTCAGCCACAATCTGTGTTATGCCATCATTAGACATCTTGCCAAACACACAATTTTACCAAAAACTGCACTCTGGTTTTTCTGCACAAATGCTGTATTTTCTGCACAGCGGTACTGTAGTACTCTCAAATGTCACAACCAGTGACTTCAATGCACATACATACACCCAATGGCAACTGTAGACCTCTTTGCAGCACCCACAGTGTCTGCACAGTCAATCTGTCTTCCTGCAGTTCTTAAAACAGAGTTCTGCAGAGAATCGGTGACTTACCCGCAGTGCTCGAAATCGCCTGCTTTCTGAAAAACGGAGGTCCAGACGCGCCCGAAACGCGTTTTCGGCCCGAAAATTGGAGTCCGAAGGACTGTATAGTTGCCCTGTAGCTTCACTCCCGCGAAGAAAGCTCCTCAATCGGAGATTGTTTGCCGGTGCCTCCCGTAGAGCTCCCGACAAGGGTGTAGTCACCAACACAATAGGGAAGAGTAGTTGTAGCTCTTACCCTCGTACCGCTTCTTGTGGTTCTCTTGCTTGCAGCTCAGCCCTTAGCACGAACCAGGCTCTGATACCATGAAAAGATGCAGGGGGGAAGAGAGCTTGAGCTCTTGCAAGCACACACACACACTCACAAAACCCTAATAGAGAACACACAAGGTGAGAGGCTGAAAATCTTCTTCTTCTCTACTCAACACTCAACACACCATATACAAGATAAGAGTACACACAATATGAAAGGTACTCAACCAATACATACACGGGTTCTCTATAGTGTGAACCCGACTAAATGAGCTGGCGCTATAACTATGCCAGTCTCTAGAATGGCTGTCACACAGCCTGTCATCCCACTGGCCGCATATCACCCAAGATCTCACCAACCATGCCAGTGGTGTAAGTGCGGGGCCTATCCCCCAGGCGGGTCATCAGTGTCCACCGCCTCACTAGAGCTCGATATCTCAACATAATGATATATACTGTAATGTACTATGAGATGGTTTAAAGAAAATAGTTTTTAATTTTGTAAAGGAATTTAGTTTTTCTTCATAAAGCGTGTATTGATGCGTGTATAATTGCGTGTATATACACGCGCTGGTAGATGCCAATATACATGCGAATTAAAATGCCAAAATACACGCGCTCGATACTATTCAAATACATGCACGACCATACACGCGCCCGTAATTTATCGCGTGTATGAAACGCGTGTATGGCAGCATTGTCTTGTAGTGGCCCTTCCCTCTTTCTAGAGGATTGGTGGCCACTCTTGTCTCAAACAAGAGTAGAACCCTCAAACCATCAAGCCAAAGGAAAGCTCTCAAATTATCAATGTAAGTTGGAGATTCTTCTCTTTTAAATTCTTTTTATGGTTTTTTTATGATTTTTATCTTCTCTACATTGCAAATGATGTTATGTCTCATTACAAAAGGCATTTCCCTCTCTTCTCTAGTAAATCCAACCATTCTTTATCCTAGATGAATGATTAATGAATAAAATCAAGTTTTTCATAATATTCCTCTTAAATAAGTAGAAAAATGTTACTTTAGAATGATTTAAATACTCTTGGTACATTTCTAATTAATTTAATAGACTTAAAAATTAAAAAATGGTCAGCCATACAAAGGAGGTTATGGTAAAATTTTTCAAAAATTTAGGAATAAGTATTATCTTTCATTATTCTAAAAGAGTAATCCTTATGGTTTCTATATTCTAAAGTGTCATTTTCATGCATAGAAGATATATTTTGATTATTTGTATAAAAAAAAATTAGTTTTATTATAAAAGTATTACTTTCATTATATTTGATTTTCATGCATAGAAGTATACATAAAAGATTATTTTTTTTAATTATAAAAGTGTTACCTTTATCAGTATGCATAAAAGATTTTTTTAAATTATAAAAGTGTTACTTTTATCATATTTGATTTTCATGCATAGAAGTATGCATAAAAGATTTTTTTATTATAAAAGTGTTACTTTTATCATATTTGATTTTTATGCATAAAAGTATGCATAAAAGATTTTTTTTCTTAATATAAAAGTGTTATTTTTATCATATTTGATTTTCATGCATAGAAGTATTCATAAAAGATTATTTTTTTATATAAAAGTATTACTTTTATCATATTTGCTTTTCATGCATAGAAGTATGCATAAAAGATTTTTTTATTATTATAAAAGTGTTACTTTCATCATAAGTGATTTGTATGCATAAACATATGTATAAAATATATTTTTTTATATTCAAAGTGTGATTTTCATCATAAATGGTTTAAAAGATATTTTTTTATATTAAAAGTGTGATTTTCATCATAAATGATTTTTATGCATAAATGGGTGCATAAAAGATATTTTTTTATATTAAAAGTGTGATTTTCATCACATAAATGGTTTTTATGCATAAATGGGTGCATAAAAGATAACTTTTTATTAAAAGAGTGATTTTCATCATAAATGATTTGTATGCATAAAAGAAATTCTTCATGTTAAAAGAGTGATTTTCATCATAAATGATTTTTTATGATGATAAAAGTGTGACTTTCATCAGAATCGGATTTTATACATAATTAGATGCATATAGAATTCTTTATAAATTAAATAAGGGTTCTCCTTAATCCTCTATTTAATTTTCGCAAATTAGAAAAATGAATCAGTAGATAATCTGTGAGAAGAAATTCTACCGTTTCATATTCACTAAGATGGTAATCAGAAAATTCAATTAAACTATCGAAGTCGAAGATTGAGATAAATGATTATTTTATTCCTCAATCATAAGAAATTCATGTTTTACAAATTCGTAAGTAAATATTTGTTCGAATGAAATTTAGAAAAAGAGAAATTGAAATAGTACCTTTCAAGAAAGATAGTTTAGGAAGAACCTTTCCAAACCCAAACTCTGATTCTGACTATTGACCAAGACCTAATTCCTTCGTCAATGACGATGTGCTCAGTTCAAGAAAAATGCACTCAAAACACTCACCGAATCTGAAACTAAGTTAAGACTTTTGATTTGGATCTGAGGATCAAGTTGATGAAAAATAGGTAGAGGAAGAGGAGACACACATACAGGAGCAGACCCTAATGTATTAGTCAAACCCTAACCAATAGAGGGAAGCCATGTCCCATCTCACACAATTCATAAAGCCATAATCCAAAAGCTACAACACACTACTTGTGTTGTGTCTCTTGATCCAAAAAATGGGTAGTGTTCAGGGTGCTCTGTTTCATCCCTTGTATTTCTTGATTTGTGTTTAGTTTGAAAGTGACATTTCATATATTGTTAGGATTTATGAAGAACAAGCTATATGCCAAGATTCAGGTTTGTTACAGTTGTATAGGTGTGTTTTTGAGCTTAATCAATGTGCCTATTTGCGAATTTTGTGGATTGTGGACCATTTGAGGTCTAGTTGATCTTAAGTGCTTTTGATGACCTCATTCTTTTCAACTTGGGATGAGGTAAGGTGTACATGTTCAAGGGTTGTGAAATAGAGGCTTGAATGGTTACTTGGGGGTTTAACTAAATAAGGGTCAATTATAGTGTTGAGGATAGGGAATCCTAAATTGGCCACCACTTGGTCAGGCCTTATTATATCTAGTGAGTAAGCCATACACCACGGGGAGAATCACACGATGGTTGCTTCTACTCCTAGAATTTGACTTTATGATCTTAATGAGAAAAGAAACACAACATGTCTTAGCAGATCATATGTCTAGAATTCTAAACGGAGAACCTGAATTGGCATTGACAAGACCTCCTAGATGTAGGTTTATTCAAAATTGATATGGTACCTGCATTAGGGAAATTTTGAGGTCATTTTTTTGCCCTGTAAGGAAGTTTGACCAGAATATTCTCGCAAAAATTGGGCACAAGGTAAAATTTTTACAAGTGATCTCAAAATTTGTCCGACCTTGCATTTTTAGAACCTACTCATCAAGAGCTTTCCGATGATATATGGCGTGCTTGGGTATCGAGATTGGACGGGCTAAGATTCCCACAAGATGCTTTTATGCTCTCAAAAGATTCCATCTTGTGGGAATCTTAGCCCGTCCAATCTCGATACCCAAGCACGCCATATATCATCGGAAAGCTCTTGATGAGTAGGTTCTAAAAATGCAAGGTCCGACAAATTTTGAGATCATTTGTAAAAATTTTACCTTGTGCCCAATTTTTGCGAGAATATTCTGGTCAAACCTCCTTACAAGGCAGAAAAAATGACCTCAAAATTCCCCTAATGTGTGGAGCGAGGAAATATCAGAGTACCTAGCTCATGGTTTTCCACAAGGTCACCCTTTGAAAGATAAGATACGTAGGTTTATTAAGCTGGTGGTCGCACCATATCAATTGATTATGAGAGAAACATATAAGCTGAGCAAAGATGATATCCTTTAGGAGATGTGTGCAAGAAGATGAGCTTGTCACACAATATTAGAAGAAGCACACTCGGGAATAACCAGAGTACATTTTGCTGGAATTAGCCAAAATTTTCCCAGTGTTCTCAAGAGAGAAAGGGGACGATGTAGATATACATGTAAGGAGGTTTGAGCAGTATTGGAAAGTGGCCAGACCTCAGGATGTGGAAGATCTAGAGCTGAGTGAAATTCAAAGAGATGCTTTCATGAACACCTTCAAAGACAGAGCCACAGAGTAGGTATCAAGATACCAAGAAAACCATTTCAAGACCTATGAAGACGTCATAACTGCTCTTCTAGGCATATTCCATAAGATAAAGTCTACAACTCAACTCTATGTGATAAAATGAGAGAACTCCAACAAGAAGACATGGATGTTGAAGTCTATGCAAAAAAAACTTTTGAGTTTGAGGCAGAGAGTGGCGGAACAAACCCGATCCTTAATGTAAATAGTTGCATATTGGTTGATCCAAGGGCTTAATTCGGACATCCATGTAGCGGAAACTGAAGAGGAGTTTGAGCAACTGGTCAATTCGACCAAGAAAAGTGTCACATGAACTGAGAGGATGATTCAAGAAACACCTTAGAGGACACTTTAGTGGCAGTGAAGAAAAAGAAGGACAAAAAGAAGAAAACCATGAAGGCAAAAATGAACCCCAAACAACTTGTGCTGCTGCTTGGAGGTGAAGCAATTGATGCAAGAGATGAAAAAGAGCAAAAGCTCAGAATTCCATAAAAATGTGTTCTTCTCTCAATGCAAACACGAAGGCCACCTCAAGGAGGAATGCAGAGTGCGACCAACATGTACCATTTGTAGCATGTAAAATCAAAGTACATGGAACTATAGGTACAACATAAAAAATAGAGCTCCCATGGTGAACAACATGTAAGGAGAGGAAAGAAGACCCTCAAGAATGGGAAGTTATGGGTGAAGAGGCCGTAGAAATTACTCAAGAAGAAGAAGCCACGGACATGTCGATGGTTCTACCACCTTCACATGCTACGATTGTCAATAGCTTGGGCACACTAGGGCGGAATGTGCCATGAAGAAAAACCATGATGAAGAAAGATAGGAAAAATGGATGTAACTGAAACAAAATCCACCAAGTGCTAACATGATGTAGCCGGATGACCTACAGATAGAGGTTCAACAAATCTTGGCACTCACAAGGGCTAAAGCAAATGAATATGGTGTAGTAATAACTCTACTAGATAATCAAGACTCACCCAAAGCCCGCAAGGTAGCTGTGGACTAGGAACAACAAGAGAAGGTGATGATTCAAACCACTAAGGAAATATAAAGAAGGAAATGTAAGCAAAAGGAGGATGGCTCATGTGAAGTTATCACAAATGTCCCAGAAGCGAGTAGAAATCTACACAAGATGCATGCAAAGAACAACAATGAAATATGCTTAGAAGAAAGCAAGAAGAACGCTGATTAGTTTTGCAAACCAATATAGTATCAATGCTACTGGTGGATAGATAGGTTTTGTTGAGACAAGTGCGAGACTTATGTCCAAGATTTAAGGCTAAAATCTTGATGGCAGGCATTGAAGGACTAAGCAAGGAATTGAAACACTTAGACGAAGAAGAAACCCTAGAATGCAAGCTGAGGAACCCCTAGCATCTAGAGATGATAAAGTGGCCAAAGTCATAATCCAATTGAACCACATGTTCATCAATGATGCAATAGTGGATAGTGGATCCATAGTAAATGTCATTACTGAGGAAACTGCAGTGGGATTGGGTCTCAAATGGGACCCATTCCATTCAACATAGGAATGGCAGATAATAGAATGGTGGTTCCTAAAGGAATTATAAAAAATATCCAAATGAAAATTAAACAAGTAGACTTCAAGGTCAACTTGGTGTTCATAACCACTGAAAACCACAGTGGGTCTTACCCCGTGTTATTGGAAAGGCCGTGGTTGAGACATGGCAAATTAAAGTAGGACTAGCGAAGAAACAGAATCTCTATTAGAAAGGGGAAACGAAAAGTTCATGTTGATTTTTTTGATGTAAGGGGATCAATAACACCTATCAAAGGCTAGTTAATGCAAAGACATTTAATATGTCAAAAGGCTTTAATGATGATGAAGAAGATGAATACTCCGTGAACATCCCGACCTAGTGCCCTTGTACATGTTACATGCCCTTGTACATGTTACATGTATATAAAGTGATGGGGCACTTTGCGGAAGCAAAAGATAAAAACGTGAAAGAAGCAACCAAAGAAATGAAGAAAAAATAATCAAATTCCGAAAAACCAAAGGGCTCAAGTGGAACAAAACTGAGCAAAACCATGTAAAAGAAAGCCTTGGAATTGGTCTGAATCTAGAGCAAGAGGAAGAAATGCAAGAGATTTGTGATTGGGTGCAAAAACAAAAACATAACTAAAAGGAAAATGCTGTAAAAGTTAGCTGAGGCAAAATACAAGAGGTGAATCAGGGAAATAAAAAACAAGAAAAGCCTGTGAAGATTCCCCTTAACTGGATTGGAACTATTGACTTGAGACTTTGATGACGCATCGACATTCCTTTGTTGATCGATAGGTCCATGCTCAAAGAGATTCAAACTATCAACCCTCGGATTTGAAGTTTTGTCCTCTATCCAATTGATCTACAGGCACAAGTTGACCTTACAAACCGCAAAGAGGCTAGTAAAATCTAACGCAATGCTTAGAAGGTCATAAAATCAAACCAGACTTCGCTAGAAAATGAACATGAAGTGTTAAAAGCAGTTTTCTTGGTGGCTGGCTTTGACCTTCACAATCCAAAGACAAATCTCTGGGTCCCAAAGAAAAAGCATGCATATTATCTCGCAATGCTACATATTGACTATTATTGGTGCTAGGTAAGGAGTTTCAGTTTTGGGTTGAAAGCGTCACTTTTTGAAATATCTCGATAGTCTAGAACTTGAAGAAAAATTCAAGCAAGAATTGTTGTCCTTACTGAAATAATACCAAGAACGCTTTTCTTGGTCATATGAGAACATGGAGGGGATTGACCCTAAATTCTTCTAGCACAACATTAATTTAAGAGAGAAAGAGCCATACCAGTCAGACAGCACATGTACATAATGAACCCTAACTATGCCAAACAAGTCAAAAAAGTCATAGACTACTAAGAGTAGGTTTCATTGTGCCAGTAGAGAAAGCAGTTTTTTGAATATCCCCAATTGTGGTAGTACCTAAAAAGAGCATGAAGATCAGAATATGGGTGGACTACCACAAGCTGAATGCCGCAACTACCTCGGATCCCTTTCCACTTCCAAAAGCGAGTCATGAAAATGTTAACAAGTGCAATAGGCTTTCTTGATTTTTCACTTGTCCTAAATATTGATCAATTTTACAATCTTTTGGAGACATTAAAGAGAAATGTTTTTATCACTAGTCCTAAATATTGATCAATTTTACAATCTTTTGGAGACATTAAAGAGAAATGTTTTTATAACATTTACAAAATAAGCATAGTTGTAAACTTCTTTTAAAAAATGTATATATTGCTAATTTAAAGGTGAAAAAATTTCCACTTTTCATGTCAAATAACAAAATGGAAAAAACAAGGTCAATACAAGATCTAATATTCTTTAAAACTACTAATAATTCACGCATGCCTATGTAATGTATAATACATTATTTACTTAGAATTGCAAAGTTATACTTTATCTTCTCCAAAAAATTAAGTAGCTTCATCCCAATCATTGCAATTCATCCTAATCATTAAATTAGAGCATATATTTGATGTTAAGATAAGTAGGTATATGGAGTCCATGGACATAGAAGAGGCTTATTGAAAGAAACGATTTCTCTCCATTTAGATAGAAAACCAACGATCCAAACGATCAAATTTTAAACTGTATTGAGCACTCCAATTTATCACTTTACTTTATTTTGATCTAACAGTTTGATTTAGAGTTATAATCTTTGTAAAAACATAATTTTTAGTTTGTAATAGTTAGATTTTGAGCCATAAAAATGACAACAGCTGTCGTAAATTTAATGTAATTGGCTCTGGGTAGGAGTAGACTAATAGTGCATAAACACTATTAACCTTTTACAAAGGAGGAGGCTTCTATTTATAGGAAAAAGTGAGCCTCTAACCAAGCAAATTGATTCTAGAATTTTCTAGATCAGTTTGGTCATTTTTTGACCATTTTTAGGTCTTTTTGGATCTAGTTGAAACAGGAGAGAGGAGAGATGAAAATATCTCATTATTTTTTAGTTTAAAACTCCTCCACACATGTGAAATAGGTGCCTCCTGTTGAAAAATAGGTAGAGGGAGAGAAGACACACACACAGGAGCAAACCCTAATGTATATTGCAAACCCTAACCATAGAGGGAAGCCATCTCCCTTCTCACACAATGCATAAAGCCATAATCCATAATACACACAACACACTATGAGTTGTGTCCACACACATCTAACCCTAGCTAATGTCCACTCACTATGACCAGCTGGACGTGGTCATTTATGTCTCACACATGTTCCTACCTAACATGCCAGCACATAACATAGCTGGCTCACACTGACATCGAGCTTAAATCTCAATAGCCCCTCTCAAGCTCATAATGTACTGCCATAAATAAAGATGTAGATGAGCTTGGGATATCAAAGCTCTCAACACTCCCCCTCAAGCTCATCCCATGTACTCCCAACATAGTACAGAAGTACTCAAACTTCTCCCTGCTAAGTGGCTTTGTAAAGATGTCTGCCACCTGCTCATCAGTCTTCACATATTGTAGATTAATTGTACCATCCAGCACTTTCTCTCTGACAAAATGATAATGGACCTCTACTGCTCATGTTGTCACAATGAATGACAACTTTGCCATCAATAGGCTCACCCAAATCTGCCAAGAGACTTTTCAACCATATTCCTTCACAAGTAGCAATGGCTGCACCCCTGTATTCAGCCTCTGTACTAGATAAAGCAACTGTAGGTTGCTTCTTGCTACTCCAACTCACCACGGCACTTCCAAGTGTAAAGGCATAACCACTAGTAGACCTCCTGTCATATGAGCTACCTGCCCAATCAGCATCTGTGTAGCCATGTATATCCAAGCCTTTACCACTCTCATAAATAAGACCATAATGTGCAGTGGTCTTTACATATCGCATAATGCATCTCACTGCATCCAAATGAGGTTTTCTGGGGCTCTGCATAAACTGGGTTAGTTGCCCCACAGCATAACTCGAATCCGGGCGTGTGATAGTCATGTAAATGAGACTACCAACCATCTTTCTGTACATAGATGGATCATCCAACTCCTCACCAAAATCAGCCCGCAACTTCACATTCTGCTCCAAAGGTGTACTCATAGGCTTACACCCTGTCATGCCATATTTTGCCAGCATATCCAATACATATTGGCGTTGCACTAACCATGTACCTGCATGGTCTTTGATCACTTCAATTCCAAGAAAGTATCTCAACTCACCCAAATCTTTCATGTCAAATTGCCCACTCAGAGCTTTCTTGACATGCATCACATCTGTACCATGATCACCTGTGATAATCAAGTCATCCACATAGATGACATATAGAACAATCCCGTGATCTGTTTTCTTCACATAGAGTGAAGAATCTGCTGTAGAAATCTGAAATCCAAGAGAGATAAGATATCTGATCATCTTATCACTCCAAGCACGAGGTGCTTGCTTCAAACCATATAATGCCTTTTTCAATCTGCATACATGAGTGGGATATTTTGGGTGTACATACCCTTCTGGCTGTGCCATATACACTTCTTCTTATAGATCACCATTTAGAAATGCATTTTTCACATCCATTTGATGCATTTCCCAACCATTTGCTGCAGCCATAGCAATGACTGCTCTCACTGTTCCCATCTTTGCCACTGGACTAAATGTTTCATCATAGTCCAAGCCTTGGGTTTGTGCATAACCCTTAGCTACCAATCTTGCTTTATGTCGCTCAATGGAACCATCTGCTCACTTGCACTTCACTTTGTAAACCCATTTATAACCAATGACATTTTTGTCCTGTGGTAATGCAACCAAATCCCATGTGTCATTATGAACCAATGCATTCATCTCAACATCCATTGCCGTCTCCCATACATGCTTTCCAATAGCTTCTGTAAAGCATGTAGGTTCCACATGCTTTACCAAAGAAGTCATATATGCATAATGCATAGCAAAATCTCGATATGTCAACCTGTCAACTGGATATCTGACCCTTTGGGATCTTCGCGATGCATGCGGATCACTCTGAACACCTGTCACTCTAGCATGTGGTGGCACATATCTATCCTGCCTTGCACCAGGTATGCGTAAAACGGGTATACCAAGTTCCTCATCCAAACTCTCTGAACTTGATGACTCATAACCTGTAATTCCAATTCCTTCGACCTTCTTCTTGCCTTTATCCATAGCACTACTCCCAGTGCTCACACTCTCATGCCTCAAACGTCCTGACCATGGACGTACAGTACTACTCTCAGCTTCTGCTCTGCTCTGCTGGCCCAGACATAGTAGCAGAACTAGAACTTGCTTGTGGCAAGTTCACATGCACATCAGCTTCAAGTGTCTCAATGACACCCTCATCCTTTGCTTTGTACACCAACTAGCAAGCTCATCAAACACCACATCTCGTGAGATAACAACTTGCCTAGTTTGTGGATTATAACATTTGTATGCCTTACGATCCTGTGCATATCCAACAAATACACATTTTTCTGCCTTAGGATCCAACTTCCTCCTTCTCTCGTCAGGCACATGTACATAAGCTATGCATCCAAAAACTTTGAGGTGTCCAATGTCTGGCCTAAAACCTATAAGCCGTATCTCTGGCATACTTCCATGTATGGCTGCTGTGGGTGTCTTATTCAATACATACATTGCAGTAGCACAGCAGTAGCACAAGCTTCTGCCCAATAATAATCTGGCATGCTCTTTTCATTGAGCATTGCCCTAGCCACTTCACAAATGACTCTATTCTTTCTCTCAGCCACACCATTTTGCTGAGGTGTATACCTGCAAGTCCATTGCCTTCTTATACCATGCTTCCTCAAGAAATGCTCAAAAGCATTTGAGGTGTATTCACCACCTCCATCTGTCCTCAAACATTTAATCCATGAGCCATATTGCTTTTCTGCAAAAGCTTTGAAATCCATAAACTTTTCCAACACTTCACTTTTCTCTCTGAGAAAGTATATCCATGTCATTCTGCTGAAATCATCAATGAATGTCACATAATATAAATTGCCTTTCATAGATGGGTTTTGTGCAAGACCCCATACATTACTATGTACTATCTCAAGTGGCCTGCTACTCATATTTCCTTCTCTAGGAAACTGCAACCTTTCCTGCTTTCCAAACTGATAGGCTTCACAAACATGCATATTCCCATCATACTTGAATCTAGGTAGCCCACTAACAATGTCTCTTGCCTGCATGTTCTTTAACCTTTGTATATTGACATGTCCAATCCTCTTATGCTACATATCAATGTCTTGTACCACATTTCTGCTTTTAGAGAACATGGTTGATTTTAACTCAAGAATCCTAGCATCCAGCTTAAACAACCTGCCTTCTTTCTTGCCTTTAGCAATGACTCTACATCCATGTTTGAAATCCTCAACGAAGCAACCATGCTCATTGAAACGAACCTGTAATCCCCGTTCCACCATTTGACCAACTGAGGCCAAGCTTTTTGTGATAGAAGGCACATACAATACATCTGACATAGATTTTGTTTGACCATTGTGCATAACATGTGTAATGTCATATCAACTCCATTTTTTTCGGAGGTTGTATATATAAAATCTACTCTTCAAGATCTTCCCATTCATATATAACATGACAGGGTTTGGACATGACCCATGGAAGATAGACAAAAAGTAGGTTCAAAAGTGATGATGTGGACCATTTTTATCGTAGCCTTTAAACTCGATCTTTAGGAAAATGGTATATATTGAGCTTAGCACCTCCAAATGTTTCGGAGTTTGAAACTATAAGATCTACTTTTCATGATATTTCTAATGATATGTCATATCATGGGGTTTTAACATAAGGTAAGAAATGTTCACCCGACCCCCATTTTCAAGGTAAAAAGATGACAAAAAATCCCTTAGGGGGCCCAAAAAAGAGCCCAAATTTCCCCTAATGAATCTTGGAGATCCTAAGGAAGCACCAACGCTTTACAAAGAAGAGCAAGTGCACTTTCTCTGCTGCTGCTGGCCATGTAGAATACTTGGGATTCATAGTATCTAAAGACGGGATTTCTCCTAACTCTGCAAAAATCCAAGTAGTTGTGGAGTGGTCAAAGCCCAAAACAGTGAAAGAAGTCAGAGGATTCTTGGGACTAACCGGATGGTATAGAATCTTCATACCCAAGTATGCTCAGATAGCATCCCCTTTGACTAACCTTCTCAATAAGAGCACCCTATTCTAGTGGACTGGTATGTGTCAGAGTGCTTTTGGCAAGCTAAAAATAGCTTTAGCACAACCAACCCTATTCTAAAATTGCTAGATTTTTCCTTACCCTTTGAGGTAGTGAAAGATGCTCGTGGTTTTTCCCTAGGTGGTGCACTTATGCAGGAAGGTCATGTAGTAGCCTATGAATCCAGAAAGCTGATAACACATGAGAGAAATTATGCCATCCATGACTTGGAGTTACTCTCAGTAGTTTATGCTCTGAAGTTGTGGAGACATTACTCTTGGGATAGAGATTCACCTCGGTGATGATAGATTATCAAAGTTTGAAGTGGATCTTCACCCAAAGGGATCTCAACATGCGTCAAAGAAGGTGGATGTAGACCCTGCAGGAATTTGACTTTGAGATAAAGTACCGACCAGGGAAAGAAAATGTGGTAGCCGATGCACTTAGTGGAAAGCCTCCTTATTTGCAATTACATTGGTGTCAAATCCATTGATCAGTGAAGAAAGAGAGAAAATCATGTACGACAGATTCTTTGCCCCCATTGCTACCCTACTGATGCAGGAAAGCAAGACGCCTCAAGGAATGAGTCAAGTTCTTGGTGGGTACAAAATGCATGAAGGATGCATGTATTACAATAATCGGTTGTGCATTCTTAATGATGAGGAAACAAAAGGAAAAATTTTGAGGGGAAGCCCATGATAGCCCGATAGCTGGACATCGAGGGTTCATAAAGACCTACATGTCTGAAGTGGATCTTCACCCAAAGGGATCTCAACATGCATCAAAGAAGGTGGATATAGATCGTGCAGGAATCTGACTTTAAGATAAGATACCGACCAGGGAAAGATAATGTGATAGCCGATGCACTCAGTAGGAAATCCTCCTTACTTGTAATTATATTGGTGTCAAATCCATTGATCAGTGAAGAAAGAGAGAAAATCATGCAAGACAGATTCTTTGCCCCCATTGCTACCCTACTGATGGTGGCAGGAAAGCAAGACTCCTCAGGAAATGAGTCAAGTTCTTGGGTACAAAATGGACAAAGGATGCATGTATTACAATAATTGACTGTGCATTCCTAATGATGAGGAAACAAAGGGAAAAATTCAGAGGGGAAGCCCATAATAGCCCGATAGCTGGACATCTAGGGTTCATAAAGGCCTACATGTCTGAAGAGCTTCTTCTGGTGGCCGCCGCGACTCAAAAGGGATGTACTCAATCATGTACATCAGTGCTTGACATGTCAAAGAGTCAAGGCAGAAAGGGTTAAAATGTCAGGTAAGCTGTATCCCTTAGACATTCCATAGATGAAGTGCGAATATATCAGTATGGATTTTGTTATTGGATTACCGTTAGTGAAATCAATTACAACTCCATTTTTGTGGTAGTTGACAGATTGACCAAGGTTTCTCATCTGATTCCAGTAAAAGAAACCTACTTTTGTAGTGGATGTTGCCAGAGTCTTCCACAAGGAGCTTTTTAGACTGCATGGCTTACCTAGAAGAATAGTGAGCGACAGAGATTCTAAGTTCACATCAAGCTTCTGGACTGCATTCTTTGAAGTAATAGGAACTTCCTTAGATCTTAGTACAGCTTATCATCCAGAGACCGATGGCCATACTAAAAGAGTGAACTAGGTAGTTGAAGATATTGTTTGGTCATGCTGCGGTAAAGAGCCCAACAAGTGGCTAAGCTACTTACATCTAGTGGAGTTTGCTTACAATGCCTCTTATCACCAAAGTATCAAGATGACTCCATTCAAAGCTCTGTATGACAAGATTGACTCACGCCATCAACATGGTCCGACCCATTGATCATGGTCAAAATGTCCAGACAGATGCTTGATGATATGGAGCAGCAAATGTAGGCAATCTGCAAAGATATTAAAGCTGCCCATGATAGACAAAAGCAATATGCTGACAAGAAGAGATCGGAGAGAGTGTTTGAAGAAGCAGATATGGTTTTCATTCATGTATAACCCAAGAGAAGTTCTTTATCTCTCTAGGGAAGTACAAAAATCTATCTCCAAGATACTGTGGGTCGTACGCCATCACTAAGAAAATAGGAGATCTAGCTTATGAACTTCTGCCTCCCCATCTCAAGGTACATAATGTATTCCATGTCAGTTTACTTAAAAAGTATGTACCTAGCCCAAGCCACTTGCTTGATGATGAACAATTGATTTCTCCGAGTCAAGGCCAGATGGTACTCCAACCTAAAGAAATCCTTGACGTTTGAGAGAAGGTACTCAGGAGCAAAGTCCTCAGAGAATTTTTGCTCAAGTGCAAGTTTTTCCCTTAGAGGATGCCACTTGGGAGAAAGAAGAAGAGTTAGTAAAGGATTATCCCCACTTTGCGAGATGAGGACATCTCATTTTTCAAGTGGGAGACGATGTAAGATTACCTCAGCCCTGAATAATGTATAAGCTTCAACCTCAATCGTCTGTAATCATCCCCTATTTCAGAATGCAAGAAAATATTATTTTCCCTTGTTTTGGCCCAGAGAGAGGTAATTCAGAATTGAGATATTTTTGGATACAAAATTTCTCCTAATATCTAAGATGAATTCCTGAAACAAAATTCCAAAATAAACTTTCCAATGTGCATTAGGAATTAATTGAATATGTGTATTGAGGGCCTTAGCCTAACGGGTTTAAGCATGATAGAGTGGGAATACTTTTGGCAAAACGAGTACTATACTTTTTCACTAATCCATCTTTGATATTGCAACCTTTATCTCTATAAACACTTAAATGACATGCATGTCATGGTTAAAAAAAAGGTGGGAAAGGCATTTAGTGCCTACTAGACGTTTATAGAAAATTTTCAAATTTCTTTGTGGACTCATGCACCTAGCTTCCTGCCAAGGATCAGTCGCCCGCCAAGGATCAATGACCTTAGCTCAATTGGAGTTTCACTCACAGGTGTCCTTTGTTGCATGTTTTCTTAGCCTCTCCCCAATGCCTCCCAAGAACGCACAGAGTTACCTCAGGTATGGGACACCATCGCCTACATAGTGCGATACCCGCTAGAGCTTCTCTGTGCTTTCTTATGACCCTTTTCCGGGCTTGAATCCATCTCTCCAGGTGAAATTTCTTTTTATATAACCCTTCTAAGTTGTACTTTTGCAGGTTCAATGGCACCCAAGTAGGGGAAGGAGACTGACTCGGGAAAAGTGGCAAACGACTTTGCATATTGGCTGAAGGAGAAGCCAAAATTGAATCCAAAACTTAGCAAGTGGATGGTCGAAACCTGGGGTCAGGTCTAGAAGCACAGTAGGAGGGGATATAGTGTACAGTCTTTGTGGCCTAAGTGGAGAGAATAGATTTTGGAAATCTACTTTGGCATCCACCACACATTCCATCATGAACAAGGAGGTCGGGGCTGCCTTGGTGTGTACATTTGATCGGCACAAGCACGAGGTTCGAATTGATTGGGCATCCTTTTCTTACCCACAGGGAAAGTTGGGCCCATACGTCAATGAGTGAGGAGGCAAGCATAGTCATGGAGGATGTGAAGCCTTGCATTGTGCAAGGAGCCGAGTCTTGGAAGGACATTGAAGTCGTCCCTTGTAGTTCAAAAGACAAGGCCATGGTTGCAACATGGATAGTTGCATTGAAGGAGGGCATAGCAAGAGCTAAGGGTGAGTTGGTTTCTGCTATTAAGGAGGAGAAAGAGGCCTATAAGGTTCTTCGCACACTAGAGGGCTGTCAAGCTTACATTCTTGGGAAGATTTCTCAATTGGAAGTGAAGAAACATGATATTTTTATAGATCATTAAGTGTCTAGAAAGCCTGACCCCATGGAGGTCTGCATCATCCTTTCACAGGATGATTCTTTGTGGTGAAGCTTGGCCAAAGATCTGTTGGAAATTGAGGGTCGATTTGTTGAGATCTTTGCAAGGTGCCATGGATAGATAGTTTCAAGGAGACACAAGGAAGAGGTGTTGTTCAAGGAGACACAAGGAAGAGGTGTTGTTAAAGCTCAATTCATGCATGGTCAATCTTCAGCAAGTACAACAACGCATATCTTCATCCGGAATGAGGTGCGTCAACCCCACTCCTGTCAAGCATCCTAACATAGTGGAGCTCATCACTTTGACCATGGAGAGGTATGTGCAGCAAAATCCTTATTCTGGAATTATGTTTGGTTTTTTTGATATCCAAGTTGTTTATTCCTCTAACACTAGTGTGTTGCCTTTGCCTATGTAGATGCGCTTAGAGAAGAATCTGCTAGATTTTGTGACCATGCCCTACTATCACACTTACCACATGTTTTGCACATGTATGTGCTTCAACAAAAGCAAAGCTTGCCATTGTTGCTCGGGTGGAGACAATGAGGTGTCAGAGGCATGGTTGATAGCCATGGGCTTCGGTAAACCATGTAGTAGTCCTCCCTTGAAGACAAATACTCCCTTTACCCTCCACTATATGTTAGTTATGTCCTCATTACTTTCTGTACATTATGTTATATGATTTTGGAACTACTGGTTTGCTTTTGCTTTTTGTTTGGCACAAGTAGTAGCATGTCCTCCCCTAAGCTATGTTCAGAACTCTGTTGCAGCATTAGTCTACTTGGATACTATGGTTCTATTTCCTACTCTATGTCAATAGCATGTAGTTTGTGTACTTTGCAATCTTGACCAATACTTTTGTAGCATTGGGATGCTTTTTGAATACTATGGTTCTATGTCCTACTCTATGTCAATAGCATGTAGTTTGTGTACTTTGCACTCTTAGTACTTTTGCAATATTGGGATGCTTCTTGGATACTATGGTTCTATGTCCCACTCTATGTCAATAGCATGTAGTTTGTGTACTTTGCACTCTTGGTACTTTTGAAGTATTAGTAAATCATAGGAAGTACTTGGATACTATGGTTCTATGTCCTATTCTATGTCAATAGCATGTAGTTTGTGTACTACTATGGTTCTATGTCCTATTCTATGTCAATAGCATGTAGTTTGTGTACTTTGCACTCTTGGTAATTTTGCAGTATTGAGTACTATGCATCTTGAAGTCAAGTACAGGAAGTACTTGGACATTCTTTGATCTAATGCAGTCTACTAAAGGAAGTACTTCGATACTATGGTTGTATGTCTTGTGCTATGTCACTAACATGTACTTTGTGAAGTAATTCTCTTGTACTTTGAGAGTATTGGTATGTTGTAGTATCGGCATGTGCTTAGCTCTAGTATGTTTAATACTATGTGTACTATCACACAACTACAAGAAGTACTTGGAATACTATGGTTCTATGTCCTATATATGTCAATACTATGTCCTTTTTGTACTTTAAGCTCTTTGTTATTTGGCAGTATTGGTATGCCAATGGCACTAGTTTGGTGTAGTACTTGCACGTCCTCAACTCAAGTATGTTTAGTACTACTATATGTGTACTATGTGAGTATTTTGTACACTGTGTACAGTACTGTGTGAGGACTATGTATGTACTGTGTTGTGTGGGGGGGCTCCACAAGCAAGGTAGGGTCTCTGAAGGAAATGGAGTAATGACTATTGTATTAGTACTATTCACAATACTATGTGAGTATTGTATTGTACACAGTACTGTGTGAATACTATACACAATACAATATGAGTACGGTGAGGATGTGTTCATCTCGTTAATAGCATGACCGAAAGCATGACTGATGTAAGGTAATCTGGGAAGAAAATACGGGCTTCACAAGTCAATTTGACAAGGATACCCTATTGCAACAAGTCAAGAAGCAAGCTGAGACCTACAACAAGTAGAATAAGGTGAACCAGGTTGAAGGCACCCCTTCAAAGGCTGAAGTTACCCCAACCTGGAAGTCTCGACGGTTGAGTGGGGAATCAGAGGAGTTGCAAACTCTAGGTGTGAGTCACCTTTACTTGAGTGTTTTCTTTACTATAAGTCACCTTTACTTGAGTGTTTGGTCTCTGATTCCCACATGTGTTTTCTTTGAATGTGCTTAGAAGACCTGAATAGTCTGAGGTCTAAGCACTGGTTGGTAGCGCTTAAAGAGGCACTTGCTGGTGAGAAGGTTGCTTTTGCAGGTAATGAGGATCCTAGCAAAGGTATGGTTGTGTTATTTGGGTTGACATGTTTGTGTTTTGGTAGTCTAGGTTGCAAGGGTGAAACATGTATGTGCATTGCACGTCACGCAGAAGGGGAAGGTAAAGTGTCGCCAGCCTATTGTGGATGAGGATCTTGGCAAGGGCGTTGTGGCTGTTGTCTGACATTATGAAGCTTGGGGGGGGAGATGTTGCTAACAATGACATGGAGGGCCCTGCTCTCCAGATGATGCTGACAAGGACATGGAGGGCCCTACTACAGGGGAGCATGCAGTCAATGGTATGTATCTCTTGTGTAAAGCGAACCACAGACTTGGGAATGGGTAGATAGGAGTTGCGATGTAAATATATCTTAGTCAATCATAGGAAGTGGGGTCCTCGATACCATAGTAGGGTTTAGGGAATGTGCACTGTCATTTTGCATGTGTGTGTTATCTTGATGGTCCATGTTATGTGCAATTTTGGTGGAAGAGAATAATGATGCCCCACTATAAGATTTTTTGGCAACATCGAAGAGGAGAGGGAAAAGAGCCCAATCCAATAAGCCCCATAAAAAACCAAAGCTTTAATGATTTTTGTAACCGTTTGCCAACCAACAATGCAGTTGGTCTTTTGTTGTAATCCAATTTTCTGAATGAATTTTAATTCTTTTCATGAACTTGGGAGCATGACTTCTATCTAATTGTCTTTTTGTCTATGAGCAGAGCTATGTGGGTTGTCTCCTGTATTTAGACCTTTTTTTTTCAAACTAAGATTTAGTGCCATTTTTAGCAAACTAAGACTTAGTGCCTTTTTTTTGCAAACTAAGACTTAGTGCCTTTTTTGCAAACTGAGACAGTGCTTTTTTTAGTAAGTGTTGAAAAAGCTGTCATACCAGTCATTAAACTGGCAGTTTTGGATTTGAATGGCATGTTGATTAAGCGGTGTCATTTCCATATCAACAAGGTGTCGTTCTTTGGTTGCACATGATCTAGGCAAGTATAGAGTTGTGTTGAGACCTGGAATCTGCACATTCTTGAGGGAGATATTAGGCTTGTTCTGTGTAGCCATACGGTCCTTAATAGCAAGAAATCTCTATCCTATGATTCAATTGATAGCCAAAGAATATGAACACAAGGGAGGTTTAGATGTCCCTCCATTTTCTTTTCTTTATTCACAAGAGGCATGTGTGCAGAGGTTGCCACCACGGGGGTCGCAATCTAAACCAATTTTCCTAAAGCCCTTCAGTAGGATCACTTTTTTAGGTTTTGACCCTTTTCAAATGTTGCTCATAGATGACTCTCTATAAAAAGCAGATTTGAATCCACTGATGTATTTTGCCCATGCCATGGGAAGGTGATCCAAGGGACACTACCTTGTTGCAACGACTATTGCCATATCTGAAAAGGCTTGTAGAGTTTGGTGGGATCGTTCTTGACTTTGTGCAGTGTGCTACTCACAAAAGCACGATCATGCTTAGTCCCATATGGAGTCCATGGCCATAGAAGAGGTTTATTGAAAGCAAAGATCTCTCTAGATTTAGATAGAGATCCAATGATCTAAATGGTCAAATTTTAGATGGTAGTGAGTACTAGAATTTATCACTTTACTTTATTTTGATCTAAAAGTTTCATTTTGAGTTATACTCTTTGTAAAAACATAGTTTTTAGTTTATACCAGTTAGATTTTTGAGCCATGAAAGTGACAATTGTTGCTGCTTTGGAAAATTGTTAAAAATTTAGATTCGGATTCTGGAATCCAAAATTTTGTGACAGACTAAAATTTCCAACCGAAAAAAGATAAATTTTGGTCCATAATAATTTTACTTCTATTACTCAAAAAATTTAGTCTGTTGGTGGAAAATATTTTTGTCGACGGAATTTTTTTCGTTGTGATGAAAACAATTTTCGTCGATGCGAATTTTCGTTGACACTTGGATTCTAGAATCCGAATTTTCGACGATGGATTTAAATTTCCATTGATGGGAAAAATTTCATTGTTGAGAGAATCCAAATTCTCATCAATGAAGATTTTTCTATCGATGGAAAAATTTTCATCTAAAATTCTGTCAATGGAAGTTTTTTCCATCGATGGAAAAAAATTATGTCGTTCCATCGATGAGAATTTGGAATCCAAATTCTCGTAATTTTTGTCTCAACGGATTGTAATTTCAGTCAAAATTTAGATTTGATCGATTGAAATTTTCATTGATGAAAATTTGGATTCCAGAATCCAAGTGGATTTTGGAATCCAAATTGTCATCAATGGAATTTTTTTAACATCGATGCAGATTTTTTTCCTGTCTCGATGGCTTTTTTCCCACATCGATGGACTAAATTTTTCGTCTAATAAAAGTTAAATTTATGTTCATTATGGTCAAAAATTTGTCTTTTTGGATGGAAATTTCATAGTCAGGATAGAAACGTGAGTTTTTTCGATTCCAGATTCCACTTTGCCAACAAAGAGTGGATTCTAGAATCCAAATTTTCATCAAATTTTCAGTACAACAACTGTTGTCAATTTCATGGTTCAAAATGTAACTGTTATAAATTATAAATTTTATTTTTGCAAAGATTATAACTCTAAATCGAGCTATTAGCTTTTTTAGTAGCAGAATGGGCCTAGCATCTCCCTACATTTCTAGTTATAAAAGCGCTGCTATTTTTACTACTACACCCTCATTATGTTGTAGTTATAAAAGTGCTGCTATTTTTACTACTACACCCTGATTATGTTGTAGTGCTAATTTTGGTTAAATTAGATGAGTAGAGATTGATTTCTCTAAAAAGTCTAGAGGCTATGTAGAAGCATAGGAAGGCATGGCATGATAGAAATATCAACACATGTTAGTTTAAAGAACGAGATCTAGTGTTATTCTATGATAGTAGATATTATAAGTTTCCAGGTAAGATAAAAATTAGATGGTTAATAGGATGTTTTAGAGTCTTAGAAGTGTTTTTTCATGGTTCTTTGAGCATAGATGATGATTTCCAATAAGACAATGACTCGTTTAGGCTTAATAGGTTGAGAGTGAAGCATTATGTAGCATAGGAATGGAGATAGTTAGGGTATTGATGAAAAGTGTAGGGTATTAAAGGTATAGGTTACATAGGTCATTTTACTAATTATTATACCAGTTTATTGTTGGATCTAGTTTGATAGATTTTACATGGAGTGATACCAATGCACCGGTGTTGTTGGATGGAAACAATTTAGAGGAGTATCATCAGGTATGTTTTTTGAATCCTCCTTTACAGACCCATTTTGAGTACCTATATGCATTTAGGAGTGAGAACTATTGTGGTGAGTTTTTTTCATTTGTTTTTATTGTAGTTGCATCTTGTCATGCTGCATCATATAGTGTGTTGGTGATAATGTAAGATTTGTTTTAGCTTCTATGGTACTAGTTTAATTAGGTGGATGGGAGAAGTGACACGAGCAAGACATGATGTATACATTGTTTTTAGGCCAGCTAGAGGTATTTATCTCAATATAGGATTGAGGTATGTGAGCAGGATATAGAGCACTCAAGAAATGCACAAGTTTATGAGCTCACTACTCCTTCTACTAGATTCTTCTGCCTCAGGTGTGTTTTTATGCGGGAGACTTTATAGATAGTAGAGATGAAGGTGATGTTTTAGCTGATTTGCCTCTAATTAGCATGTCTTTTCATAGTTTCGTAGTGTTAGTGCCTCTTACTTTATAGGATAGAGTGTATGCTTTGATACAAAGGCATGGCAGGAAGTGGAAGCTAAAACTCGGACCGATTTGTTTTTAGTTGATGTTGATCTCAAGATGACGTGGGTAACTACCATCTAGAGCTTACTAAGGAGGAGCTATTGAGGTGATGTAAGTTTTTTTCGGTTAATGTGTGTAAGTGGGTTTTTTTGTATTTTTAGGTTTTCTCTATTACAAAAAACACAAAAGAGAATTTTTAAAAAAATAACATTTAAAAAAACAGTCTAGGACTACCTTGTTTGGTGTAGTTGTGGCACTAATGAAACAGGTTCCAAGTTGGAAGTGTGAAGAATGTTGTGTGAGAGGAGTTGAAAGGGAAGTGAAGACGAAGAAAGGAAGTTTTGCAATGATGTAAATGATCACATGTCTGAAACCTATCTTTTATTAATAGTTTTGAATTAATGTGTTATTTTAAATGTTGATTAATTTGAGTGGTTATGCATGACTATGTGATGATTGTCATCAGTAGTTTATGTTCCTTGCTAGTTTTCTAGTTAGATGCGTGCTAGAACTTGACTCTTCTTGGGAGCTAATGGTTGGTTCAGACGAGATTGTTGTTGCTACTACGTTGTTACCTTTTTTTTCAGACGAGTGCTCATGGAATAGTCTCATTCTTTGGTTAGATTTTATTTGAGGTGTCTCTTCGGAGTACGGTAAGATATTGAGACAGTCTGGGGCGGGCAACAAGAGGAGCGGCCTCTAAGCATTCCTCAAGGCTCTCGTGTTGCTCAATGGGCTTGGAGCACAACACAAACATAAGAACCCCAAAACCACACACTCAACAAGAAAAGGAGCACCACCTAGTTATGTGTGTGAACTAGGACACCAAAGATTTTTCCTTATAGCCAATCAATACAAGCTAATCATATACATCAATCAAAAGGCACACACACCCTCAACAAACACTCATAACATATGATATTGTGTGTGGACGAGACTAGCATAACACAAATAGATGCACACCAAACTTGGAGAAGAGCTTAGAGGGAAAATATAAACTTGATTTTGTTGTCGGTATGCACATGGTCTTAAGGTTACGGGATCCCTCTCACCATACAACCCTCTTACCATGGATTGAAAGGCAACAAATCAAAAACAGGCCCTCAAGCCGCCAAGCATAAAATCACACCACAAAATACAAGGAGTAAATTTACCTTAAATCAAACATCCACCGCTTTGCTAAATAAATTTTGGAGATGTAGGAGTCGTTGCACCCAAACTACTAATCTTATTTATGCAACAAAGGCAAGATATAATTATGATAGGGAGTATGGCATCATTCAAGCCCTCACAATGACATAACTAGCTTCAAGCTTCTCTATGCAATCAAAGGTATTGATGTATAGAGAGAGCTCACAAATTCACTATCTCCTTACACACTAGAGTTGGGAGTGGTGTACAATGTATGTAATCCCCCTTCTCACAAGGAATGGAGGGGTTCTATTTATAGGTTTGAGAAGCCCCAATTAGGATTAAGCCTAATCAATTTTATTATGAGAAATCATAGATTATAGATTTTTTATTTTGGAATGAGAGTGGGCCTCTTCTTATCCCTTGAGTCACATGGATGTGGGCTCAAGGTGAGAGAATTATTGAAGATGAGAGGAAAGTGTGGTGTAGAGGTTTGAGAAAATAACTCCTAGTAATGCCTACTCAAAAAGTAGTAGAGTGGGTGCTTATTTACATATGTTAGTGGTTAGTAGTTAGTTAGTAATCACTATAAAAGATTAGTACAATGTACAAATGGGTGAGAATGGCTGAGAGGTTTAGTGAGAGGAGTAAAGATTTGGAAAGATCCTTTGTGTGTTGAAAGCTCGAAGAAGCTTGGATTCACCCATGTGTAGATCTTTAAGTTAACCACCGGTCTCCTTCTTGCATTCGACACCACAAAAGTTGATTAAGGTGAAGAACATGGGGAGTTTTGTAGATGGAAACCCCATATTTTCAGAGGTTAATATGATACATTCATGCTGAATTTTTATGTATTTTTTGATATTGAAAAAATAATTTAGTAATATGGAAGTAGTAGAGAGAGAAATGGAGATGAGGTATGGGTGTAGAGTAGATATGAGAGAAAATGGAGATGGAAGGAGAGGGCAAAGGTGGAGAGGGTGAGAGAGGACATGAAGTTTGCAGGTTTTATGGAGTCAGAAAGTAATGAGTAAGTGTGTAGGTGATGAATGTGTAAGGGAGCTGAGAAGAGACTAGGTGTACCTTGCCAAAAAGTGGGCAGACTGGGGTCCAATAAAAAATTCATATCTCACCGCCATCAGCTCCAAAAATTCTCCAAAAATTTGAGCATATTTGTGAGCTCCTGAGCTAGCTTTTGTCACTTGATGAACAGTCCAAATTTGGAGTGGAGGCAGGCGCAAAAAACTCAGCAGAATCATGTATTTTCTAAATTTTCAAAATCTTTGTGTGGGTCCCCATTGGTGGAATTTCTTGATAGCTCCAAGAGTGAGCCCCCCAATACATCATACCCTGACCTTAGAGACTCAAGTGTATGTGGACACTTACATGGAGGAGATTTTTTCCATTTTATAAAGATATAATAAGAAAAAAAACAAGCTAGTACTTTAACTAGTCAACATATCATGACAATATGGTTATTATGATAGGAAAATAAAATAAACAAAGAGATCTAATTGTGAATAAAAATACCAAAATAAAATACACAAAAATAATTGATATATGAAAAAGTATTTAATGAAAATATTTAAAATATTTAATAGTAAAAAATATATACAAAAATACTAAACTATGGAAGTCAAAAGGGAGGGAGACCCTCATATTTTAGGGTAGATGAGAGAATAAAAGATGAAATAGTCTAAGGGAAAAAGTGATTTGGATAGTAGGCTTTCTACACGGTGTGGGTAGAAATGTGAGGGCATAGGATTTACTTATGCATGGTGAAGTTGAAGCATATGTACAATGATGGTCCAAAAGTATTATGAAGAAAGAATAATAATAATAATAATTAATAAATAAAATATACTTGGGTTTTTTAATACACACACCTAATGAAGTATTTACATATTGGAGAAAATAGAGACCCCCATATTTAGGCCCTTATATGAAATGAAATATTTACACAAAATGGGCCGTAATAATTTTATTTATTTTTGATGAGTAGCTAGCAAAAAACTATTTTTTTAATAATATAAAAAATATATAGAAGATATGGGTAAAGTCCCTAACGTACACATGCCTATTTACAGTGAAAAGGTATTTATGACAAAGAGTTTATGTGATTTTCCTTGGCCGAGGTAGCTCCTTGTGGCAATGTGGATAGTCGAAAAAATGGCTATCATTTAGCCCTCCCCCTAGATGATGGTATATTCATGTACATCATCTAGTAGGCCTTCTAAAGCAAGTGGTGTAATGTGGTTCTCTTATCTTTCTTATGTTCCTCGTATTTTGCACCACAGACATTACTCAACCACAGAACTTACATGCCCTTTTATCTCCTTTTTGTGGGTGCTTTTGTGAGTCTATCGGTAGAATGGGACTCAAGTATGGCTTGAGTCTGTAGCCATTAACCTTCTTAGAATGTTCTTTGCCATCCAAATCCATGAGCTAATAATAGCTAGAGTTGAAAACCTTCTTTGACAATGTATGGTGCCTGCCATCTAGTTTCAAACTTGGCATCAAACTGGTTACAAGTCGATTGTCATACTTTAGCACAAGATCTCCTTCTTTGATGCCCTTGCCTTTGAAAGTTGCATTGAACTTCTCCGTTGCTTGTATGGCTTTTCTTCTATAACACTCGTATGCAACTTCTCTTTTCCACTCTAGCTCAACTAAAGTGAGAAGTTGATCCACCCATGCATCTTGATCTCCTAGTCCACCTTTTCCATGTAGTCGCATTGTTGGAATGTTGAGCTCAATAGGCTGCAATGCTTCTTGACCATAAACCAAGTGAAAGGACGTAAACCCCGTTGCTTCTCGGTAGGTAGTCCGGTATGCCCATAGTGCTCCATCACAAGGAACTCGTCCTCCCAAAGCCTTGTTCTCCACCATCTTCCTTATGATTCCTGCAATGACACCATTAGCCTTCTCTACTAACCCATTTGATTGGGGATAGTAGGGTGTGCTATGACGATGTGAAACATGAAGCACTTCACAAACTTCGGTGAGCAAACCTTTTCTAAAACCTGGACCATTTTCAGAAACAATCTCCAAGGGTGTGCCAAATCTGCAACATATATGAGTGTAAACAAATTTGCTTACAGTCTTTCCATTTACCCTTGCCACACTTTGAGCCTCCACCCACCTAGCCATGTAGTCTATGGCCACTAAGATGTACAATTTTCCATTTTTAGTTCTAGGTAGTAGACCCATAGCATCAATGCTCCATTTTTCAAATGGACCACTTGCAATGACTAATTGGCGTGGACCATGTAGCAACCTCTTATTACCATTGACTTGGCAGTTATGACAGCTCTTACACCAATGTTGGACATCCACATGTAAGCTTGGCCAAACATACCCAGCAAGCAAAATCTTTTTCACAATTAGTTCTTGAGCAAAATGGCCACCACATGCTTCTTCATGCAAACCTTCTAAAATGGCTGGAATCTCCTTGGTTGTTGGTACTCTTCTACACACTTGATCTTTTCCTCTTTGGTAGAGGGCACCTTCTAAGAACAAGAAAGAACTTGCCCTCTTCATGAGCCTCCTCTTTTGTGCCCTTGTGAAGTCTTGTGGTAATTCACCTTCCAAGATGTAGCTCGCTATGGGAGCCAATGTCTCCATTCCTTGGTACCGTGGTTGCTTAATAGCCACTGCAGCCAAGACTACTTGCATTTCCTTCTTAACACATGCAACAGCTTGTTGTGCAAGTAGATCAGCATCCTCATTTTGTTTCCTAGGAATATGATACAATTGCACCTCCTCAAATTGATTAAACAACCTACGGATAGCATGAACCTTTTGCCTTAATCTTTCATTCTTGCATGCCCAAATGCCTAAAATTTTTCTTACAATAAGAAGTGCATCCCCTTTTACCAGGAGATGTTGTATCCCTTGATTGATGCACACCTTCAAGCCATGAAGTAGTATGTCGTACTCTGCTTCATTGTTGGCAGTAGAACTTGGCAAGTTGACCTTCTCCTTCATAACCACCTCTCCATTTGGGTTGAGCCCTCCCCCTGCTTTACCTGTGGCTTTTCTAAAAACTCCATCAAAGAACAAAGTGAATGCATTAGGTATAGTTTTGGGTGGTGGCAATGGTAGGGTCTTTACTTCAGGCACCTTAATCTCCTTTTCATGCACTCTATAAGTGAGATCTAGAAGTGAGAATCCCTGCCAATTGTGCACGCACACTATCTTCTACCTTGAAAGAGTGTTGGAATTCTTGCAATTCCATAACCCACTTTGTGATTCTAGTGCTGATAGTCATTTGAGAAGACACCCAAGGAAACAAATTTTCTACAGTGAGAATTAAACAAGGTTTTGGTAACAAGTAGGATCAAAATTTTCTCACTGGAGATGAGAGCAAGCATCATGAGTTCCACTTCCGTGTAGCCTTTCTCCAAGACATTCATGACCTACTAACAAAGTAGATGGGCCGCATCCTAGTATTGTGGGGACCTTGCTGTAACAAAACTGCACCCACTGTTCCTTTCCAACACTAGAGCTAACAAAGAAAGTGTACTCCCAACAAGGAGGCATGAGTGTTGGTAGCTCTGACAAAATGACTTTAATGTTACAAAATTACTCCTCAAGCTCATTAGACCATGCAAACTCTACTTGTTGAGTCAATTTTTGCAAGGGGTGAAGTAACTCTGAGGCTAAGTGAATGAAGTAACTCTGAGGCTAAGTGAATGAAGCATGACATGTACTTCACCTTTTGAATGAATGAGATGGCCTCCTTGTTGAGACTCTTTGGAGGTGGTAGGTTGATAAGAGCCTTTGCCTTTGTAGGATCCACCTCAATGCCTTTGGAAGAAACCTTATGACCAAGCAAGATTACTTCATCCTCACCAATATGACATTTGTCGGGATTGAGTTGGCCCCCCATGTCATAGAGTTTCTTCAAGCCTTCTTCCACCCTCTGCACATGCAATGACTTAGAGCTATAGATGCAAAAATCATCTATGAACACTCTAATGGATTTCCCAAAGAATGCTTGAAACACCATGTTCATGAAACGTTGAAATGTCGCTAGAGCATTGGTCAAACCAAATGGCATGACTCTGAAAGCATAACAACCCCAAGGAGTGATGAAGGTTGTTTTCAATTGATCCTCCAATGCAATCCCAATTTGAAAGTAACCCGAGTAGCCATCACATATCGTATACTTCTCATGACCTGCTACCTCATTTAGGATCTCATCTTGAAATGGGAGAGGAAAGTGATCCCTTTTTGTCGTGGAGGACGATAGTCTACACACACCCTCCATTTGCTGTTCTTCTTGGGAGTGACCACGACGGGAGAGACCCACTCTAAATTTTCTACCGGATATATGAACCCCGCTGCTAGAAGCTTCCTCACCTCTTTGAGTAGTGCTTGCTCCTTGATGACTCCTAGTCTTCGTAGCTTTTGTGCCTTAGGTTTGGCTTCTGGCTTTAGCTCGTCTTGTGTTGAATGGCCTCTACGCCATGCACATCTGTGTAATCTTTAGCAAAAAACCTAGGAAATTTCCTTAGTACACATTTAAACTCCTCTCCTTCCTCCGATGTAAGCTTTTTTGAGAGCATAGCATCAAACATTTCTTCATCATGCACAATTTGGTCTTCTTGAGAGCCTACCTCCTCCAAAACTTGACAGGGTGTCTCTTTGTCTTTTGCTCTGAATCTTACCCCCATGACCTTAATGGAAGACTCCTCTTCCATAGTGCTACTGCTGCTTTCTTCCTCTGAGGTGTCATCGGTCCAATCCTCCTCTGTTTCACCTTGAGAAGATTCTTCATTTATCTCCTCTCGTCGTTGCTCCTTCATGTCAAGATAATCTTCTTACGATTTTCATTCCTACAAATTAACTTTCCATTTTCCCAATCCTGCAAAGCTCGCATTCTCATTAGCCATGGTCTACCTAGGATAAATGGATAACCACTTCCCTTGGTAGACATAACATAAAAGTCAACAACCTTCTTAATGCCAAAAACTTCCACAGAAACATTCTTACAAATCCCAAGCACTTTGCTTTGCTATTGTTTACCATTTTCACCTTAATTTTAGGTGTTTCATGAATATGCATGCCTAGTCTTTGTATAAGGTCCTCTGTCATGATGCAAATTTTTGCGCACCCCCATCTACTAGACCCTTCTTAACTAGTCTTCCCTTGATGTAGCAATCTAATATAGGTGTAATGTCCTCATCCATCTCGACTTGTGAAATTTTTACAACAGGCACATTCTCTTTTGTTTTTCTCCTAGTGCTCATCACGGACTTTGTTAATTCTCTCCTAACTTGTGGACATAAGGCTAGAAATTGAGGCCACGAGATATCAAGACCCTTACCTCTCATGTCTTCCAAAAGGTTGTATGGAGCCATACCATGTCCAAGGGGGAAATCTTGGAAGTTTATATACGACGTTGTCTCCTCTTGACTTTCTTGTTTTCCTTCACTTTCTTTCCTCGTCCATGGTCACTTTGTGATGCCACACCCTCCTTTTTCTTCTCTTTTCCACTCCTTCGTTTGACACCATTTGCTTCAATGTCTACCTCCTTGGCCTTTGTTACCTCTACCACATGTACATTTGGGTCCGGAAAGGGCAGCATTCCTTCCACTCCTCATGTAGGTGGTCTTGTTGCATTGGACCTCTGCAAAATCATCGGTTGTTGTTGACTATTGCCTTCACCTGCATTCATCACTAGATAATTCATGTTAGGCTTCCTTGGCTCCCCATGAGGCCAAGGACAATTATACATCCCATGCCCTGACTCTCTGCAATTCCAACATTGCAAGAGTCGCCTAGGTCGTGGCTCTCATTCTTCAACCCTTTTGGCTTGGCCCTTCTGTAAAGTGGATAGACAAGCTATTTAAAGACTCATTTAGCTTTTATATCACCTCGACTGTGACCTCAGGTAATTCTCTACAAGTGCAAGACTGTACCTCTTCCCTAGGCTTTGAATCATCAAAGATAAAGCCCCCCCTAGCATACACCTCATCTTTCGGCATTTCTTGGTAGCCCTAGCCTGAGCAACATCAAATGTTGTGGGCTCTCCTGACTCTACTTGCAATTTTAGTAATGGATACATCCCTGCAATAAATCTCTCCTTCTTCAAGAATTCTGCACCATCTCCAGGGTTAGGAAGACTACGCAACCAAAGAGTCCAAAGACGTAAGAATTCTTGCTTATAACTCAAGTAGTCCTCTAGATCCTTTTGCTTATGAGCACCTATTTCTTGCCATAGCTTTTGTGTGTTCAAAGGAGTGAAGTAATTGTCTCTAAAAAGTTGTATGACCCCCTTGTAATCTACTCGTGCGGGTGAAGGTAGAGATTAAAACCAAGTGGAAGCATCTCTTCGTATCACCAGCTCAAACATGTCTAAGCATTCTTGGTCTCCTACCACTCTCTTTATGTGGAGTGCCATTCTAAAGCTTGATAAGAACAACTCGGCATCCTCACTGGGCTCTCCAAAGAATAAGAGGTAGCCACTCATTTGCCTAGTGGTATCCATGGTTAAGAAGAAGAAGCACAAATATGATTGCACAAAGGTCTTCCTTCACTCTCTTTCTCTCTCACTCTTTTTTTTTTCAAAGTAGAATGAAAATGTAGACGTCAAATCTTATGTGTCATAACGAATCAAAGGCAAAATAAATGGATTAAATGAGGCATTAATGGATGCTACTTGCCTAGGTCCAAACATACGACGAATGACACGCTAAAATTGCAACTTACTACCAACAACTATGTGTATTTCTTGCCTAGCATAACGAATCAAAGGCAAAATAAATGGATTAAATGAGGTATTAATGGATGCTACTTGCCTAGGTCCAAACATACGACGAATGACACACTGAAATTGCAACTTACTACCAACAACTATGCGTATTTCTTGCCTAGCATAAGAAATTAGCCTACGGTATAAGTCTTCTTAATTCATAAAACTAAGCTAAAACAAGATGAAAATATGCACATCAAAGGAAATGGTGTAATCTACAATGGGAAGTATGACAGGATTAGGTGATGCTAAAACCTCTCTTAATCTTTCTGGACCAAAAAGAAGAACCATGCGTTGTTGGTAGAAATTTTTTCTATCAATGCAAACATTCACTCTAATGGAGCGCACCCAATGAAATTGGTTGAATTAAATCCCAAGAGGATTAGAAGGAGGTGGATTATTCATGAAAGATCACACAAAAGTACCAACTTTCCTTCTTAAAATATGATACCCAACAAGCACACAAGGAAATTTATATGTTAAAGAGATTGATGTACCTTAAATACCCATTCAAAAACTGCTCGTTCCTCAGTGGGGGCACCAAAATTGAGGCAGTCCGGTGCAACAACAAGAGCGGCCTCTAAGCATTCCTCAAGGCTCCCGTGTTGCTCAATGGGCTTGGGGCACAACGTAACACAAACATAAGAACCCCAAAACCACACACTCAACAAGAAAAGGGGTACCACCTAGTTATGTGTGTGAACTAGGACACCAAAGATCTTTCCTTGTAGCCAATCAATACAAGCTAACCATATACATCAATCAAAAGACACACACACCCTCAAAAAACACTCATAACATATAATATTGTGTGTCGAGAAGACTAGCATAACACAAATAGATGCACACCAAACTTGGAGAAGAGCTTAGAGAGACAATATAAACTTGATTTTGTTGTCAGTATATACATGGCCTTAAGGTTACGGGAGCCCTCTCACCATACAATCCTCTTACCATGGATTGAAAGGCAAACAAATCAAAAACAGGCCCTCAAGCCGCCAAGCATAAAATCACACCACAAAATACAAGGAGCGAATTTACCTTAAATCAAACATCGGACCGCTTTGCTAAATCAACTTTGGAGATGTAGGAGTCCAAGATTTTGTACACAATTGCACCCAAACTACTAATCTTATTTATGTAACAAAGGCAAGATACAATCATGATAGGGAGTATGGCATCACTCAAGCCCTCAAAATGACATAACTAGCTTCAAGCTTCTCTATACAATCAAAGGTATTGATGTATAGAGAGAGCTCACAAATTCACTATCTCCTTACGCACTAGAGTTGGGAGTGGTGTACAATGTGTGTAATCCCCATTCTCACAAGGAATGGAGGGGCTCTATTTATAGGTTTGAGAAGCCCCAATTTTAGGATTAAGCCTAATCAATTTTATTATGAGAAATCATAGATTATGGATTTTTTATTTTGGAATGAGAGTGGGCCTCTTCTTATCCCTTGAGTCACATGGATGTGGGCTCAATGTGAGAGAATTATTGAAGATGAGAGGAAAGTGTGGTGTAGAGGTTTGAGAAAATAACTCGTAGTAATGCCTACTCAAAAAGTAGTGGAGTGGGTGCTTATTTACATATGTTAGTGGTTAGTAGTTAGTAGTTAGTAATCACTATTAAAGGTTAGTAGTACAATGTACAAATGGGTGAGAAGGGCTGAGAGGTTGAGTGAGAGGAGTAAAGATTTAGAAAGATCCTTTGTGTGGTTGACAGCTCGAAGAAGCTTGCATTCACCCATGTGTAGATCTTTAAGTTAACCACTGGTCTCCTTCTTGCATTTGACACCACAAAAGTTGATTGAGGTGAAGAACATGGGGATTTTTGTAGATGGAAACCCCATATTTGCAGAGGTTAATATGATACATTCATGCTGAATTTCTATGTATTTTTTGAAATTAGAAAAATAATTTAGTAATATGGGAGTTGTAGAAAGAAAAATGGAGATGAGATATGGGTGTAGAGCGGATATGAGAGAAAATGGAGATGAAAGAAGAGGGCAAAGGTGGAGAGGGTGAGAGAGGACATGAAGTTTGCAGGTTTGATGGAGTGAGAAAGGAATGAGTAAGTGTGTAGGTGATGAATGTGTAAGGGAGGTGAGAAGAGACTAGGTGTACCTTGCCAAAAAGTGGGTAGACTGGGGTCCAATAAAAAATTCATATCTCATCGCCATTAGCTCCAAAAATTCTTCAAAAATTTGTGCATATTTCTGAGCTCCCGAGCTAGCTTTTGTCTCTTGATGACCAGTCCAAATTCGGAGTGGAGGCAAGTGCAAAAAACTCAGCAGAATCATGTATTTTCTGAATTTTCAAAATCTTCGTGTGGGTCCCCATTGGTGGAATTTCTTGATAGCTCCAAGAGTGAGCCCCCCAATACATCATACCCTGACCTTAGAGACTCAAGTGTATGTGGACACTTACATGGAGGAGATTTCTTCCATTTTATAAAGATATAATAAGAAAAAAAACAAGCTAGTACTTTAACTAGTCAACATATCATGACAATATGGTTATTATGATAGGAAAATAAAATAAACAAAGAGATCTAATTGTGAATAAAAATTCTAAAATAAAATACACAAAAAAATTTGATATATGAAAAAGTATTTAATGAAAATATTTAAAATATTTAATAGTAAAAAATATATACAAAAATACTAAATTATGGAAGTCAAAAGGGAGGGAGACCCTCATATTTTAGGGTAGATGAGAGAATAAAAGATGAAATAGTCTAAGGAAAAAAGTGATTTGGGTAGTAGGCTTTCTACACGGTGTGGGTAGAAATGTGAGGGCATAGGATTTACTTATGCATGGTGAAGTTGAAGCATATGTATAATGATGGTCCAAAAGTATTATGAAGAAATAATAATAATAATAATAAATAAATAAATAAAATATACGTGGGTTTTGTAATACACACACCTAATGAAGTATTTACATATTTGAGAAAATAAAGACCCCCATATTTAGGCCCTTATATGAAATGAAATATTTACACAAAATGGGCCGTAATAATTTTATTTATTTTTAATGAGTAGCTAGCAAACACTATTTTTTTTAATAATATAAAAAATATATAGAAGATATGGGTAAAGTCCCTAACGTATACACGCCTATTTACAGCGAAAAGGTATTTATGACAAAGAGTTTATGTGATTTTCCCTGACCGAGGTAGCTCCCTATATGTGGCAATGTGGATAGTCGAAAAAACGGCTACTATCAATATCTCGAAACTTATATTCTGATTTCATAGTTGCATTGTGAGTAAGAGAATAGTCTAGAGGAGATAAAAAAAGACGGAAGAAGAGTTTAAAAAAAATATGGGAGGAGAGTTCAAAAAAAAAGAAATAAGCAGTAAGGAAGAAGGAAGAAGGAAAAAAAACAAACTGAAAAAACGACAATGTATTTGCCCCTTTAGAAAGGTTTTCAAACTCAAACATCATGTACATTGGTTAGATTGTCCACGCACAAAGATGTGAGAATTCCTATAACCAATCTTAATGGTGTAAGGAAGGGTGTAAGGATTTTGTATTCTAACTTTGATCTACACATGTGGCTCCAACCTAGGGCCATCGTTGTCTCAAAGAAAGGGGCTGGCAAGGTACCAACAAATAACGAACCAACGTTTGATAGCATGGGCATGAACTCGCATCAACTGCAGAGATTTTAGGGGAGAGAGAGAGAGAGAGAGGAGATCAATGCTTTTTACATGGCATGGGCTTCTAATGAGACATAGATATTGTGTTCTAATGGAAAACCTACAAGTATTAAAGAGAAACTCGTGAGAAAATAGCTTTATATTTTATGAAGAAAACAACTCGAGCCTTCTTTCTAAGTAGGGGTGGGGTGGGGTGGTGGGAGTTTTTGTTGTACGGTGAATATGTCAAGCTTAAAAGGTGAGAAGCCTAAACTCCCCTGTTGCATGACGAATGAAGATCAATACAAGGATGCAACAAAAAAGACACTTAGGGCTCTTGTAAAGAGTTCCAAGTTGTAGATGAATGTGGGAGTGGGCTTGACAATAATCCCACATGGGAACTTTTGGGAGTTTTAGAGTTTTTGTATAAAAAGTGGCCCATTTGAGAGCTAGAGAGGACTCTTTGGTCATTTGGTTGAGAGGCTCATAGAGAGAGCTTGCTCCATAGCTCCTTCTCATGTGCTCTCCCAAGGCTCTCCATCTCCATTCTTGCTTCAATCTTGTACTCTCTATTCTCTACGTATTCAATGATTTGAGGTTGCGGTCTACACACTTGCTAATCTTGATTTCTTAATGATGTTTTGATGCTAAAATCTGATTTGTGAATTGTAGAGTGCATGTGATGAAGCTTGTGCATGAAATGATGTGTAGTTGAGGCTTGTGTGCTAGCTCTTTGCATGTTAGATTCTTTGCATAAGTTGCATTTTTGTGCTTAAGTGTAGCTTAATCTTGATGCGTTGATTATGTTAGATTGATTGCTTGATTGTTGAAGAAGGATTGAGTAGGACTAGAAGTCATTAGTGTGTGGTTAACTAATCTTCTCCCATTCCGGATAGTCTCTATGCGCTAACCAGGTTGCATTCACGGATTGACAAAGTGTGTGGGTTGGAGTGTAGCCTCCGCTATGCTATGATGTCCCAAACAATGGCGCCGCTACCGGGGACGCACACCTAAGTTAGTGAAGGGTGTTAACCATTACTTCTTACTAAGTGCTCCATTGATTGCAAAATCATGGATTAGGATAGATTAGAGTAGAGTTGGCAAGGGCATTGAGTGTGTGATCTCAAGGGCGCCTTGTGTGTTTTCTGTTTTTTGATTTGAAGCAAAAAAAAAATTTAAAACCCCATTGCGATAGAGTAATCCCGCCATTAATTAGTTTTAAGTGTTTTCTGTTTTTATTTTTTGAAGTGGTTTTGGTAGATGAGTCGTGGAGGCGCAGCAAAGAAAAAGAAATAAATATATATATATATATATATATATATATTTTCATTCGTTGAAGCGTGACAGCGAGCAGCTGAAGGCGGGGAGCAGAAGGCTTTCATCGGGCGCAACAGCGAGCAGCTGAAGGCGGGGAGCAGAAGGCTTTCATCGGGCGCAACAGCGAGCAGCTGAAGGCGGGGAGCAGAAGGCTGTTGGAGGCGGATAAATACACGTGAAGGAGGCGCAGCTTGCAGAAGTGTCTGCACTTGGGGGGGCGTCTGCATTGGGCGCAGCCTGCAGAGCATTGAACGTTGCGTGGGGGCCGCGTTGCAGAAGACACGTGAAGGAGGCGAACGGCGCAGAGGAGATAACGATAAGGTTAGTGATTTTTTTTGTTTTTTATTTTTTTATTATTTATTTTTTGTAACTTTCTTGTTAATTAAAAATAATAATATTAAAAACCATAAAACAATAAATTTTAAAAAAAAGAAAAGAAAAAAAAGACAAAAAGACAAAAAAACCATAAAACAATAATTTTTTTAAAAAAGAAAAATAAAAGAGAAAAATAAAAATTAGTTTTTAAAAAAAGAGAGAAAAAAAATTAAACTTTTTTTTTGTTTGTATTTTGAGTCCATTTTTCATTTCTTAACTTTTTGTAAAATTTTGCATAATTAAAGTAGCTTGAATTTTTTTTAGAATTTCTGTAAATTGTGTGCATAATTAGTAATTTTGTTAGCGTGATTCATAATTTTGTGTAATTAGTATGAAATTTATTAGTATTTAAAAAAAACAACCAAGGAGAAGAAAACAAAAGAAAAGAAATAGAAATTTAAAAAAAAACATTCTATAAATTATGTGTTTTTTTTAGGAGTCCATATTCTTTGCATATTTTGTAATTTTTTATTTTTTTTAATTTTTTGCATAATTAGGATAACTTGCATTTTTTAAAATTTTTGTAATTTTGTGCATAATTAGTATTTTTTTAGCGTGATTCATATTTTTTGTAATTAGGAAAAGAAAAAAATAAAAAATAAAAAAATATATATATAATAAAAAATAGCATAGATAGTTACACCACACATACTCATTTTAGTTGCCTTTAGTGGTTAGGTAGGGTAAAAAATATATATATATATATACATATATATATATATATATTAAAAAATAAAAAAAAACAAAACAAAAACAAAACAAAAAAGACATAAAAAAACAAAAAAATAAAAAAATAAAAAAAAATGACCTTATGCACTTGCGGTCGGGACGTCTTATAGATTCTGCCATAGGGCCTAGGGCACCTTCTAGAGTACCTATGCAGGAAAGTGGGACCCAATCGGTAGGAAATTTGGCAGATATTGCTGAAACCCTTTCCGAATCCCAATCCGACACCCTTTCCTCCAGAACAACTAGTTCATTGTCCATGGACAATCTAGGTCCGTCAAATAGTCATCCCTTAGCCCCAAATAGGACACCCGCAAGATCTTTTAATCCATTTGAAGCCGACACCATGGGGTTAACACTCAATGTGAGACTCCAATATGTCTACACAAATGCTCAAGGAGCTGAGATCTTTAGGGATCCACAACAACGGTATCTTGTTAAGATCGCAGACATTTTCTCAGAACTTGATAGAGCACCTCTAGTCAATGACTAGGGTAACATGTACATGGGTGGAGATGGTGTTCGCTACGAAGTCACCTACCATCCAGAAAATGTAGACAAATTAGGGGAGCTTTCTAAAACCGAGTTCTTAGACTTATCAAAGCTTTCCAACGCAAGGGAGTCTAGAGATGACTGGCTCATTGAGCCGGACATGCCTGGACCCTCCAATGCCCAGTCCTCAAAGCCATCCATAGATGATTTACTTCTTGTAGATCTAAATTTGGAAAGGGATAGGAAAGGCAAGAGCAAAATGAATCAGGGGGTTGAGAACCAATGGGAGTTTGTACGACAAATTCCAATGACAAAGGTCTTACAGGATGACCCACTTCAAGAGGTCTATAAGGACTCGTTAGAGGGATATTATGCCACAACTAGATTGCCACAGCTCGATCTTCCTCTAGCACTCGTGGTGGTAGTTGAGAAGCTTGCAGGACACATGAACCGAATAATTGATAAATGGGCCAATGAATACCGAACCTTAGATTGGAAAGAGATTCGGGAACTCACGTGGAAAGGACAACCATTATTCATGGAAGTGTTCTCAACAAATACAGCCAAACCAGGAGAGACAGCCTTTCTTGGAGAAACTGTTGCTCCTCCCCTACGAGAGTTCACTAGAGAGGGACCCTCAACATCAAAGTGGACCACTGCTAGTAGCCCAACTCTAGCACCAAGATATAGTCCTACACCAAATGTGCGACCACCGGTACACCACAACAACATCTTTCTCACTATGATAATCGGAGGAGAGGGGAGCCAACTCGGCCTCCCATAAATGCACCTCCTGAAATGTGGGTGACAAGATCTTTGGAGGGGTTTGGTGAGGCTGGTAATAGGGAACCCACACCAATTTTGGATGCATGTGGACCATCTTACCAAAGAGAGGAACAATTCCCACTGAGAGTGAGAGGCCGTAGGCCCTATGATGAGTATTCAAGACATGTAAGGCCATCAACTCTTCAGAAACTGGTAAAGAAGTACGAAGAGTCGGGATATCCATACGACCATGTAGCAGCATTTAGCCAAGCAGTTCGAGCTGAGCAAGTATCTGACAAGCATACTCAAATTGAAGGATTTGGACTCACTCTTGAGGGAAAGGCCCTTGCTTGGTTTCAGGCATTAGAGGCTTCAGACAAATCTTCTTTACGAGCTTTGGAAGAGAGATTCATTGCTGCTTTTTCCTTGATGGGAATTCAACATGACACAGTAGCACACATCTACTCTTTCAAGCAAGGCGAGAATGAGAGTGTTAGAGACTGTGTAAATCTAATGAAGCAGTATATTAATCGTTGCCCAGAAGATGAGAAGCCCGCCCAAAGTCGATTAATTTCTCTCTTCTTAAAAGGACTAAAAAATTCAACACTGCATACACATCTCTATGCAAAGAAGCATACAAATTTCAATGAGTGTTGCCATGATGCTATGGATTTCACCGATAACTTCAAATTCCAAGATGGTTCTGGCCCTGAGGTGAAACCTAGAGATCAGTGGGGTGATGACCAAAGTTTAGGGTCTAGCGCGCTAGTAAATCCAGACCAGATAGCTAACCTAGTACTAAGGAGATTGGGACAGACCTATCGTCCACCCATGCAGCCACAACAACAGCAGCAGAGAATGAGGAGTGTACTTCCTACAGGTCCTCATCTTTGTGGAGCATGTGGCGGTAACCATAAAACAGAGGAATGTAATACCTTTTCTCCTCTAGTCACAAACCAACCCACAAAAAAGTGGTGCCAAGCCTGTGCTTGGAACTTTACCCATACCACACAGGAATGTACTCGCATTGCAAGAATGAGACAGGAACGTGAGCAGCCAAGGGGAGGAGTGGCTCCACAAATGTATCAACAGTATACTGATTTTGAACGTAAGCCACCGATGGCACAAGAGCAAGCACGACCTGTTCTTGGTGCCCAACCTCCTGCTCCTGGGACTGCTCCTGTAAGGGTTGTGGACTACGACCACTCAAATATGTGTAGAGAATTGGTAAACCCAGGCTATGTGGAGGAGGAATATGCATCATATTCATCCAAAGAAAATCTCTTTGAAAGTCCCGCATACCCAAGCCCAGCACTGGAGATTCAACCAGGGGAACAAAACTCTTTGATGTTGCTAGGCGGCTACCAACCTAGGACTCCAGGCCCCTCAGGTCAATGGCAGCCAAGGAAAGTAGAGACCAAACCAATGGGCCCCTGTTATGAGTGCGGAGAACCCCATTGGGCTCGTGATTGTCCACATCGCTCAAGGCAAGCATCTCGATCCAATACAACAGTACAACAGTTTCCACCAATTGAAGGATATTGTCTAGGGTGTTGTGTAGAACACTTCCCAAAGGATTGTTTGCTGAAACCACATGAGGAAGGCACCTCTCAACCAAAGGTCTCACTCAACCTTGTAGGGGCAGTTCCATCACCACCTTTATCTGAGAATGAGGATGTCGTGCCACTTAGAGTCATGACTAGATCACAGACACGAAATGCCGAAATACAGACTGATGAGACACCTCGAACTAGGGATGCAAAGGCAAATCTAGTGGACAATAGAAAAAAGACCACTAGGAGGAAGAAGAACCGAAACAAGCGAACTAAAAGTGCATCCACTAGTTCTCAAGAAGCCTCTAAACAAAACATGAGGGATAAAACTTTTACATCCCAAGAAGTGCATGAGGAGCATCAACCTCAACCTGGGCCTAGTGCTAAACAAAATGAGACTAGTACGACCGAGGATAGTTCTGGGGGTTCTATTTTTGTGGATAAAGTGAATGAGACTCTAGATGCCATCATTGATGCTCATAGAAGTCACATTGCAGCTTTATCTGAGCTACCCAAGAAGCTTCAAGAATACCCAAACCCTTGTGAGGAGAAGATCAATCTAGCTGTACATCAGCAACTCATTAGGGAAGCTCAGTCAATACTTGAGGGACCACCACCACCTATTCCTCGGGGCCCAACCTCTCTTAAGCCAACATTAGAAACCATACCAGAAGTGTCATCAAGTCGGGAAATGAAAAGTGAGCTCATTTCACAAGCTCATAGCGAAAGGTCTACACCAATTGACACCCAATTGAAAGGAGGTATTCTACCACCACCTAGCCTTGTCTTCCCATGCAATGATGAAGTTATTGATGCTAATGAGGACATGGCAAATGAGATGTGGGCTGCAGTTCATGAGAAAGTTAATGAGAACATGTCCTCTATTAGTTCGCCTCCATTCTCTGAGGTGGATTTTACCAGGGGCACGGAAAACAACTTTAGACGCCCAAGCATCCAGGAGGAAGTTCAAACAATTGTTTCTCCTACAAGTAAGCATACATTGAAAACCTTACCATCATATCTGGGAGAATATGAGAACTGTTCTCAAACCTTGAGGATACCCTCCATGCATAAAAGGTTAACAAAGGAGAAGGATATGAGTATCGTGCAAGCTATTTTGTCAGCACCAGTGGCTTGTACCTTACCTTTGCTTGATTTGATAAAAATTTGACCTGAGTTGTGGAATAATATTGCCACATGTGTGTCAGAGCAGGTATTGCTACAAAAGGGTCACCATGAGTGTACTATACACCCAGAGACAAAGCATGTTATGCCAGTTCCTATCAACAAAGTAGGAAAATTTTGTGAGGACGATCAGGGAAATGCTACCCTCCCATTAGAAGTGCGAAAAGTAGCTTCAACTGCAATACTTGATAGTGGTGCAGGAGTGGGCATTGTGACAAGGTCCATTTGGGAAAAGTGGGGCAAACCAGCTATTAGGAGTACCAGGATGCGCTTGCAGCTAGCAGATGGAAGCTTAGAACATCCCCTTGGACTGCTTGAGAACATATTGGTCACCACATGTGGGATTGAATATAAGCACACCTTTGCAGTAGTGGATTTTGGAAAACATCCAAACTATGAAGTGATATTGGGTAGACCATTCATGCGACAATTTCAAATGATTCAAGATTGGGGATACAATTATTTGTACCTCCGACATGATTCTGTCATCACAAGAGTCAACCTAAGGAATCACTCATATCGTGATGTAACAAGGTCTCCAATAGATGAGTTTGATTCTGCTTCATCTGAGGGCTCAAGAGTTACATTGTCAGATGGGCGAGAAGATCTGTGGATATGTGGAGCCTCATGTAGGGATTTCAACACTAAGAGACTTAAGGGTAATCGAAGTGTATCAGACGAGGCTTACATTCTACAACCCTTCCCCTGAGCATTTAATTGATCCACTAGAATGGAGTCATGTCCTTGCAACATTATCGACATGTGCTTTACCAAAGCCAATTCAATTTTGTGACTCAGATGGATATGATATTATTCCTATACGAATGGTACAACCACGTGACCTTCTAGATGATTTGTACTATAGGAATGCATCCACAACAGCACTACATGTCGAGGAAGTCTCAGTAGAGGATTTAACACTCGAATCTGCTAATGATGCTGATAAGGAAGATGGATGGGACTCTGATTTTGATAATAATGTGATAATCCCTGAGGATGAGTTAGGAAAGGCATGCTTACTCTTGAGAGGAAGGGAGGTTCAAGTAGAGATCCCTCAAAGCCGACCTAAACGTAAATGCTGTAAAAGCCATAAAAGAATCCGTAAACAAGATGAGCGGGAACAACGTGAGAGACTACAAAAAGAAAAGGAGGAATCTAAGAGTGAACACTCTCGACCACCACCTCACTTCTCAGAAAGAACGGATATCTATACTATGTCCAAGCACAAGATAGTATCAAAGACCAAGTAAAACGATCAGATGGATTCCAAGCAGGGGAAAAGCTAACAACTGTTAGCAAAAATCGTAAAAAAAAAGAGAAACAAAAACCAAAAATCAAGTCTAAAATCGATTCAAAAGAGAGTGTCGGAAGTGCAAAGACAACGGTTGAACAAAAAAATCCGATGCAAGATGGCAAAGGAGAGCTCAAAACCGCATGGTCTTCAATGAGTGAAGACTCAAGTGGACAAGAACAAGGTCTCAATGTTCCTCCCAATTTCACACAGTACACTCTTCAAGATCGAAAGATTGTTCTTCAACAGCCCATGCGACAAAAACCAAGCATGCCACAGGGGTTTCATATGATGGTCCAGAAGATGCAAAAAAGATTGATATTGCTAAGCCAGGAGAAGAGCCTCGCTATGTGTGGATTGCCACAGACTTGTCCTTAGATGAGGAGAAGTTATTAATACAAACAATAAAGGAGTATCGCGATGTTTTTGCTTGGAGTTATAAAGACCTCAAAGGAGTTGATCCAAGCATATGTCAGCATACAATTCCATTGCGAGAGGATGCAAAGCCTTCCAAGCAACGTCCTTATACTTATAATGAAAATTTTGCACGGAAGATAAAGGAAGAAATAGACAAGCTCTTAGAGGCAGAATTTATCTATGAAATTGAACACACTGAATGGGTCTCCCCTATTGTAGTGGTGCCCAAGAAAAATGGAAAACTTCGAGTATGTGTAAACCTCAAGAAGGTAAATGCAGCTACTGTGCGTGATCATTACCCACTTCCAATCACGGATCATGTTCTGGAACGAGTTGCAGGGAAAAAGGCATATAGTTTCTTGGATGGATTCTCCGGTTACAATCAAGTGTCAATTGATCCAAAGGATCAACACAAGACAGCCTTTGCTACTGAAGATGGCATCTTTGCCTATCGTGTTATGCCATTTGGTCTAACAAATGCACCAGCAACCTTTCAGCAGTTAATGAGTCATGTATTCAAGGAGTACCTTCGGCAATTTCTTGAGATCTTCATGGATGATTTATGTGTTCACTCACAAGAGCGTGATGATCATATAGAACACCTCAGACTTGTGTTTCAAAAGTGTCAACTTTATCGTATATGCTTGAATCCTGACAAGTGCAAATTCATGGTAAGACAAGGGAAAATTTTGGGCCATATTGTTTCTCGCAATGGGATTTCAACAGATATGGATAAAATTGATGTCATTGTCTCATTACCTCGGCCTATCAACCCTAAAGGGGTACAAACATTCATGAGACATTGTGGCTATTACCGTAGATTCATCTACATGTACGCTGTCCTAGCCAGACCATTATATGCTCTTCGTGTAAAGTTTAATTGGACTGATGAGTGTGAGGAATCCTTTGAAAAGTTGAAGCAAGCATTAGTGACTGCACCCATCTTACGGGCACCAGATTGGAACCAAATCTTTCATGTCCATATTGATGCTTCAAACTTTGCAATTGGATGTATTTTGGCTCAATCGGGAGAACATAATAAGGATTTCCCAATCTCATATGCTAGTCGACAGTTGAACAATGCTGAGAAGAATTATACCACAACAGAAAGAGAAGGATTGTCCATGATATATGCAGTGAAAAAGTTTTGCCATTACCTTTTGGCAAACAAATTCATATTTTTTGTGGACCATCAAGCATTGCTATATTTGGTAAATAAGCCTTATGCAACTAGAAGGATTGTAAGGTGGTTTATCATCCTTCTTGAGTTTGATTTTGAAGTGGCAGTTTGAAAAGGAACAACTCATCTTAGGGCAGATCATTTTTTTCGAATCACCTCTGGCGAAGCTCCTGTGGGTGTGGATGATGATATGTTAGATTCAACACTTTTCCTTGTAGAGACAGCTCCTAGATGGTCTGAATCCATTTTAGAAATTTTGACAAGTGGGCAGATACAACTAGCGGGTCCTAATGTGGACCTATGGCGACCATTCAAGTTAATCTCAGGAAGATTATATCGTGAGGGTAATGATGGAGTGTTGCGGCTTATACCTAACCCCGACCAATATGAGGAGATCTTGGAATGGGCACATGCAGGTATCGGTGGAATCCATGCATCAGCTACTACTTGTGTGCGACGTATATCTCAGGATGGACAATGGTGGCCTACCATGCATGCAGATGCTGAAACATTTGTTCGTAACTGTGCTTCATGTCAAATTCAACAGCCAATTCATAATGTCACATTATTCCGAATTTCAACTACACCAAGTTGGAGTAAGTATATTGTGGACTATCTTCAGCATGGTCATACGGATCAAAAAATTCCTAAACATTGAAAGCGTGCTATTAAAGTTGAAGCGGAAAACTATATGCTGATAGAGGGCCAACTCTACAAGAGGGGCAAGGATGGCAACTTACGCATGTGTGTATGTGAAGCTGACTATTTGAAAATCTTAACTCATGCACATGCAGGTGTTGGGGATGGACACTTTTTAGGCAATACCACAGCTAAGTTGATTAGGTGGTCTGGGCTTTGGTGGCCAACCTTACAAATGGATGCCGAAGAATATGTAAAACATTATGACGATTGTCAAAGGACCAAACCTCCCATCACAAAGGACAATATGCCATTGCGGCCTATGTTAAGCACACGTGCTTTTGCAAAATGGGGTATTGATTTTGTCGGTCCCATTAAACCAGCTCGTCACACGCATGCAGAATATATTATAGTCGCAACCGACTATTTGACCAAATGGGTAGAGGCAAAGGCTACAGTAAAAAATGATGCCAGAACCACAGTCAAGTTCTTGTATGAGTACGTGTTTACATGCTATGGCTTACCTATTGAGATCGTTAGTGATCAAGGTGTGCACTTTGTAAATGAGGTCATAGAATTTTTGCTTCAAGAATTTATGGTAATTCACAAGCGTTCTGCACCCTATCATCCCCAGACCCATGGACAAGCCGAGAGTACTAACAAGATTCTCTGCACAGCACTCACAAAGATTGTTGAGGGACATAGGACTGATTGGGAGCAAAAGTTGCACTCAGTTCTTTGGGCATATAGGACAGCCTATAAAACATCTGTGGGCACAACACCATTTGAGCTTGCTTTTGGGCTAGACGCAATTCTTCCCATTGAATTTCTTGTACCTACTCTACGAGTAGCTAAACAATTGGATTGGACTGGTCATGAGCTTTCACAACGCGTTGACGAATTGGAAAAGCTTGATGAGACCCGCTTGTTGGCGGTAATGGGGATGTATGCTGAGAAGCGGAGACAGAAGCAATGGTATGATAGAAAAGTAACAACTGGCCGATTCAAAAAAGGAGACCTTGTGCTCTTGTACACACTTAAGAAGCATAAGAGAAAGCTCAAGAAACGTGGCCTAGGACCGTTTGTGATTAATGAGATTACTCCAAGTGGTGCAGTGCGTTTAGAGACACTAGAAGGTGAGCGAATGCCTAACTTCATTAATGGCAGTCGTCTCAAGAAATACAATGAACCATTAATTGAAGCCATGCTTCAACAGTTGCAGACTGCACAAACACGGAAAGAAACACTTGACCTACTTAAACGTCAGGCTCAAGAGGAGGCTAAAGCTAGAGTTGCAAAAGCCAAGGAGCGTCGCAAAGCTTCTATGTTGGCCATACAGTTGGCTACTAATGAACCATATGTCGATCCATTCAATATTCAAGTGTGCCTTCATCTTCATGAGACTACCTACTTTGTCTCTGCCTTAATTGACTCTGGTGCAGATTATAATGTTCTCTCGTTTGACACATGGATAGCCTTGGGTCAACCAACACTTGTACACATTCCTGTTGACTTACGAAGCTTCTCAGGTGAAGATAACCCTATAAAGGGAAAATGTGTCATTATGATGTCCATTCAGGATCACCAGATGTCAGTGCCCTTTTATGTGGCAAGTAAGTCCAAGGCAGTAGTAGAGGCTGTCTCGGTAGATCGTGGTTAAGTGCTACCAATTGCTCATTAGATTGGAAGAATAGACAATACAAGTTGCAAATTGATTCTGATTGCATCTTGGGATCTGTTACTCCTCGAGCTGTATCGTGTCAAAAGGGTAATATTTCTACATTACACAACCCACTCTCAAAATCTGCTCTTGAAGCTCCAAAACAAATGATGTGGATAATTGATGAGTACTCAAGTGAGGGCCATGGCTGGCATGTTCCAACTACTCTAGTTGCTGCTCAAAGAAGGCCAGGCAAGAAGGAATTATCAATTTGGCTACCCAAAGATGCGTACAAACTTGTACCATCTAGCCCAGTTGCTAAGCCTCCTAAGAAGCACATCTTTTCCAAGCCTAAACCTCAGATTGTTACTCGTTGGGTCCCAAAACATGTTCTTAAAGCACAAGGCTATTATGAGGGGGCAACAGCAATTTGGCTTCCAAAATGCCATGGTTTGCTAGGGGTAAAAGAGTGTTTCAGAAAGATTCCAAAAGCCACCCTTGATTTTCCATATCAGTGGGTGCAAAAGAAATCAACACAAACTCTTCAAGATAGGATAGGTGGCTGTGATAGCACCTACAAATCTACTTGTGTTGATCTTCCTAAAACATGTATTGAAACACCGGTTGTCCCAATTTCTCCTTGTTACACAATTCCACCATCAACTTGTGTACCTAAGACAAGTCTAAATGAGTCTCATTTGAGCATAGATTCTAGCATTTCAATACCTAAATCCTCTTATCTTGCTCAAATTCCAAGACAATTACTAAAATTTCCACCTCTTAAAAAGGATATACCTAAAACCAAAGATAAGGCATTAACACTACAATTGAAGCTCTTTGGTAAATCAATGTTTGAATAATGTGGTTCCTTATGCCTTTAGAGGATTGTGTTCTTTTTGAGATAATCTTGTTTTTTATTGAAAGTGTAATGATGGATATGAGTGTTCTAAATTTCATTGTTCTACATCCAGATAACTCTTGATGGATATTTGGCGAGATACATGTCCACCATGTATTGACCTTGATAGTACTCGACCTGATCATCGCGGGGGTTATAGTGCTCCTCCGTTTCAAACTCATTCTAGGTACTTCTATGCTCCCTTAGGTGAAAATTGCTGTGGGCATCACTTTGTCACGTTATTCTATCAACAGCATCACCCATTTCCACATTGTCAAGAGTGTGCACGACTCGTATTAGGAGAAGCTTCACATATTTGTTGGATATGCCGCTCTTACTTTAGACGATATGGCACGGGCTTAATGAAACAAATTGTGGGAATTACACCCCAATGCCATAATCTTCTTAATGTGAGAATACCAGAGAGAGGACCAAATCAACGTAGATTACCTGAGGAGATTCAAGCACAACAATGGAGGGATACAAGCTTAAATGACTTGCAACCACCTATCTTGCAAGCCCTCCTTCCCCAAGCCTCAACATGTCAATATTGGATCAATATGAGTACCTATATTGTGCAGTTCCAAAATCGAAATTGTCTGCTTAACCTTCCCATAGAACCAATGCCATAGAAGCACTCCTTCCTCTACCACCTTCTCCAGAGGCCGGTTTTTGTGAGGGGTTGTCTCTGCATCCTGAGGAAATTGATACCATCTTTCCAGCAGACATGGACACGGATCCACCACCAGCGCAAGGGTAAGCTCAGCGACTCCACAATAAGATCGACAAGCCAGGGCACTTTTCTCCCACTGGGTTTTTTCCCTCGGCTGTATTCGGTGATTGGCACCAATAGCAAATTTTATTCTTTTCTTTTCTTTTCTTGTTTGTTAATAACCATTTTGCAGAGATCTCAGCTAAACAAGAGCATCAAAACACGCCCCAATAGTCCACCTACCGTGCCCACAAATTAGGAAGGGGGGAGACACGCTATGCCTACAAAGACCAAGGAGGAGCAATCTGCACAAAATCAGCAATGCATCAATGCAAACGAACAACATTAACGGGCACTACAACAGGTGTATTCAAATCTTAATCTTTTGTTCTTTATGTGCTTTAATCTTTTGGATATATGGTTTGCATGTTCACACAATGTTGGCTGGTTTAAGTTTTTGATTAGTTGTTAAAATATGGTGAGTGAATTCTAGATTCTTGGAGAACTTCGTAAAAGATATTTCTATCTACAGACAGTGTAGGATATATACCACTGGAGTTAACCAAGTTCTTATGCTTTCAAGGTATATTAGTTATCCCTAGTGGTAGCTACCTCTTAGATATGAGCTAGGTGCTAGGATTAATAAAAAATTTATGAAAATATACCCTTAAAAAAATATATACAAAGTGAATTGAGACATGACGTGTCTACAGCCATGTGAAATGCTTGGTAGGACCTGAGGTTGTCTTAGCACCTTGGGGCCGATGCCTTGGTTTCCATGGGGTGAACACTGACGTCTAAAAACTTCAGAAAAAGACCTTCAAGGAATCTATCGCCTTGATAGATGTTGGTAGGACTCTGGGGTACACTATGGGCCCTCGAGACCGATGCCCTCATCTTCATGGGGTACTCCTTATGTCATAAAAGAAAGAAAAAGGGTCTGTCGCCCTTGAGATACTTAGCGGCTTTTAGATTCTCTTGGCGGAGGTCTATTGGCCATTGCTTGGGTCTCATTGGGATGGAACCTTAATCTTTATCACCTTCTACACACACATTTAAAAAAAAAAAGTTTCAATCACCTTTGCTCATATTTAGGAGTAGGTTTGCCACTTAGGAATAACTTAAAATACTTGTAGGACATTGAGACTGCGGTCATAACCGGCGGTGTACAAGCACACTTGCCTTTGTATAGCACTATCTACTACTTAGTCTCAATTTGACTAGTCTTTACTCACCTATTTTAGTACTCATTAAAACTCTAATCAGCCTTTCACTTGTATGCTCACATGTGAAATTGTCATTGCTATTTTTTCTTTTCTTCTTTTCTTTTCTTTTTTTCAATAAAAGGCTTTACTTGTGTCCATTGTTTTTTTGCAGCTCGTGCTCCTACCGCGCTCGAGGACGTGCGCAAAATAGGAAGGGGGGAGTGTTGCATAAGATCAATACAAGGATGCAACAAAAAAGACACTTAGGGCTCTTGTAAAGAGTTCCAAGTTGTAGATGAATGTGGGAGTGGGCTTGACAATAATCCCACATGGGAACTTTTGGGAGTTTTAGAGTTTTTGTATAAAAAGTGGCCCATTTGAGAGCTAGAGAGGACTCTTTGGTCATTTGGTTGAGAGGCTCATAGAGAGAGCTTGCTCCATAGCTCCTTCTCATGTGCTCTCCCAAGGCTCTCCATCTCCATTCTTGCTTCAATCTTGTACTCTCTATTCTCTACGTATTCAATGATTTGAGGTTGCGGTCTACACACTTGCTAATCTAGATTTCTTAATGATATTTTGATGCTAAAATCTGATTTGTGAATTGTAGAGTGCATGTGATGAAGCTTGTGCATGAAATGATGTGTAGTTGAGGCTTGTGTGATAGCTCTTTGCATGTTAGATTCTTTGCATAAGTTGCATTTTTGTGCTTAAGTGTAGCTTAATCTTGATGCGTTGATTATGTTAGATTGATTGCTTGATTGTTGAAGAAGGATTGAGTAGGACTAGAAGTCATTAGTGTGTAGGATAGTCTCTATGCGCTAACCGGGTTGCATTCACGGATTGACAAAGTGTGTGGGTTGGAGTGTAGCCTCCGCTATGCTATGATGTCCCAAACATCCCCCAAGCTGGTGTAAACCACCATGAGTAAGAGCTACGCGCACTTGAATGGTCATTAAAAATAACTTTATAAGAAGTAATTAAGCTACTCTTGACATCATAGTAGCCATGGATATTTTGTTGAGGGAGGGTATTCGAAATACACAAAATTATGTGACATTGGGGATACGGGCATCCAGTGTGAACATCCTCTTAGTTAGAGTCAAAAGATAGGGTTTAATGCCTACAAAAGGGTATTGTACTTGGTGGTGTAATCATCTCTCATATCATTCATAATACAATCACCTTGTGTTGTGCCCAATTTGCCCTCTCTTGCTCTCTGTTTTCTCTCTTCTTCTTCATCCTCAACCATGGAGAGATTTCATCCTCCATAGCTCCATGATTGGACTTGTGATTCGCCAACAAAAATAAGAGATAGAAAATACCAACGCACATTAAGCATGCTCACAAAAAGGAGAAAGGGAAGAAGCTAAAGCAAGTTTAATACTCCAAGATTTAACCCTAATCTCATTATGTACTCTATCAATCATTATATTTAAGCATAATAGAAGAAAACCTTCATAAAGTCACATCATAACCATGTAGTGGTGATAAATAAGAAGAAAGAGAAAGAGCAAGAGGAAGAGTAAGATGAAGGAAGTACGAGTGCATTACATTTACGAATAAAAGAAAAAAACCATTAGGTTACACCATAGCCATGTCATGAATAAGGAGAAAAAGAAAGAGAAAGAGGAAGAGGAAGGAAGTACAAATGCATGGGATAGAGGTTGGTGCAGTCCTGCAAAGAAAGGTGTGCAGGGAATATTTTGGAGGATCAAGAATTGTGTCAGCGGGGCACCACATGTTTGAAAAGTAATTTTTTGAGCACTTCTATAAATGATGCCCAACATGGTATGATGGTATGGGGAAGGCCCGGATTTTCCATGGCCTCTTAAGCACCACGAAACTTGAAAAATCTGCCTTGGGCGCTAATTACTCACCCACACGTAATCCGATCATTACCAAACCTTGCAAGCATGTGGGGGTGGGTCCCCCCCACCTGCTTACAAAGTTTGGTCCCCATCGGCGCATGTTTTTGGGAACGATGGTATGGGGAAGGCCCAGATTTTCCATGGCCTCTTAAGTACCAAGAGACTTCAAAAATCTGCACTGGGTGCTAAATACCAACTTAAACATGCTTCGATCATGACCAAAACTTGCAAGCATGTGAGGGTGGGGCCCCCCCACATGCTTGCAAAGACTAGTCCCCATTGGAGCATGTTTGGGTATGATGGTATGAGGAAGGCCCGAATTTTCCATGGCCTCAAGCACCAAGAGACTTGAAAACTCCACACTAGGCGCTAATTACTAACCCAAAAATGCTCGAATCATATGACCAAACCCTGCAAGCATGTAGGGGTGGGTCCCCCCACATGCTTGCAAAGTTTGGTCCCCATCGGAGCATGTTCGGGTACGATGGTATGGGGAAGATCCGAATTTTCCATGGCCTCTTAAGTAGCAAAAGAGACTTGAAAAATCCACACTGGGCGCTAATTACTAATCAAAACATGCTTCGATCCTAACCAAACTTTGCAAGCATGTGGGGGTGAGTTCCCCCCACATGTTAGTTCGGTCCTCATAGGAGCATTTTTGGGTACGATGGTATGGGGAAGGCCCGGATTTTCCATGGCCTCTTAAGAACCAAGAGACTTGACACTGGGCACTAATTAGGAACCCCAACATGCTCCAATCATGACCAAACTTTGCAAGCATGTGGGGGTGGGCCCCTCCACATCCTTGCAATTGTTTAGTCCACATCGGAGCATGTTTGGGGTACGATGGTATGGGGAAGGCCCCGGATTTTCCATGGCCTCTTAAGCAGTAAGAGACTTGAAAAATCCGCACTGGGCACTAATTACCAATCCAAACATGCTCCGATGGGGACCAACCTTTGCAAGCATAGTGAGGTGGGGGCCCCCCACATGCTTGCAAAGTTTGGTCCCCATCAGCATGGTTGGGTACAATGGTATAGGGAAGGCCCGGATTTTCCATGGCCTCTTAAGCGGAAAGAGACTTGAAAAATACGCATTGGGTGCTAATTACCAACCCAAACAAGCTTCGATCATTGTGTGGGTGGGTCCCCCCCACATGCTTGCAAAGTTTGGTCCCCATCAGAGCATGTTTGGGTACGTTGGTATGGGAAAGGCCTGGATAAACACCAAGAGACTTGAAAACTCAAAACTGGGTGCTAATTACTAACCCAAACAGACCCTGCAAACATGTGAGGGTTGGTGCCCCCCACATGCTTGCAAAGTTTGGTCCCCATCAGAGCATGTTTGGGTACGATGGTGTGGGGAAGACCCGGATTTTCCATGGCCTCTTAAGCACCAAGAGACTTGAGGTGCTAATTACGAACCCAAACATGCTCCGATCATGACCAATTTTGTAAGCATGTGGGGGTGCCCCCCCACATGTCTTTGTAAAGTTTGGTCCACATTGGAGCATGTTTGGGTACTATGGTTTGTGAAAGGCCCGCATATTCCATGGCCTCTTAAGCAGCAAGAGACTTGCAAAATCCGCACTGGGCGCTAATTGCCAACCCAAACATGCTCTGATCATCACCAAACTTTGCAGGCATATGGGGGTTGGTCCCCCCCACATGCTTGCAAAGTTTGGTTCCCATCGGAGCATGTTTGGGTACGATGGTATGGGGAAGACTCGGATTTTCCATGACCTCTTAAGCACCAAGAGACTTGAAACATCTGCACTGGCCGTTAATTACCAACCTAAACATGCTCCGATCATGACCAAACTTTGCAAGCATGTCTGGGTGGGTTCCACCCACATGGTTTGCAAAGTGTGTGTCCCATCGGAGCATGTTTGGGTACGATGGTATGCAGAAGGCCTGGATTTTCCATGGCCTCTTAAGCACCAAGAGACTTGAAAAATCCACATTGGGTTCTAATTACTAACCAAAACATGCTCCAATCTTGACGAGACCTTGCAAGCATGAGGGGGTGGGCACCCCCCACATGCTTGCAAAGTTTGGTCCCCATCGAAGCATGTTTAGTACGATGGTATGGGGAAGACCCAGATTTCCATGGCCTCTTAAGCACCAAGAGATTTGCAAAATCGGCACTGGGCACTAATTACTAACGTAAACATACTCCGATCATGACCAAACTTTGCAAGCAACTAGGCGTGGGATCCCCTCACATGCTTACAAAGCTTGGGCCCCATCGGAGTATGTTTGAATACGGTGGTATGGGGAAGGACCGGATTTTGGATGGCCTCTTAAGCAGTAAGAGACTTGAAAAATCCGCTTTGGGTTTCAATTACCAACCCAAAAATTCTCTGATCATGACCAAACTTTGCAAGCATGTGGGGGTGGGCCCCCCCATATCCTTGCAAAGTTTGGTCTCCGTCAGAGCATGTTTGGGTACGATGGTATAGGGAAGCTCGGATTTTGCATGGCCTCTTAAGGAGCAACAGATTTAAAAAATCCACACTGGGTGCTAATTACCAATCCAAGCATGCTTTGATCATGACCAAACCTTGCAAGCATGTGTAGGTGGGTTTCCCCCACATGCTTGCAAATTTTGGTTCCCATCGGAGCATGTTTGGGTACGATGGTATGGGGAAGACCCGGATTTTCCATGACCTCTTAAGCACCAAGAGACTTGAAACATCTGCACTGGCCGTTAATTACCAACCTAAACATGCTCCGATCATGACCAAACTTTGCAAGCATGTGTGGGTGGGTTCCACCCACATGGTTTGCAAAGTGTGTGTCCCATCGGAGCATGTTTGGGTACGATGGTATGCAGAAGGCCCGGATTTTCCATGGCCTCTTAAGCACCAAGAGACTTGAAAAATCCACATTGCATGCTAATTACTAACCAAAACATGCTCCAATCTTGACGAGACCTTGCAAGCATGAGGGGGTGGGCACCCCCCACATGCTTGCAAAGTTTGGTCCCCATCGGAGCATGTTTGGGTACGATGGTATGGGGAAGACCCGGATTTCCATGGCCTCTTAAGCACCAAGAGATTTCCAAAATCGGCACTAGGCACTAAACTAACGTAAACATGCTCCGATCATGACCAAACTTTTCAAGCAACTAGGCGTGGGATCCCCTCACATGCTTGCAAAGCTTGGGCCCCATCGGAGTATGTTTGAATACGGTGGTATGGGCAAGGACCGGATTTTGGATGGCCTCTTAACCAGTAAGAGACTTGAGAAATCCGCTTTGGGTTTCAATTACCAACCCAAAAATGCTCTGATCATGACCAAACTTTGCAAGCATGTGGGGGTGGGCCCCCCCATATCCTTGCAAAGTTTGGTCCCCGTTAGAGCATGTTTGGGTACGATGGTATAGGGAAGCTCGGATTTTGCATGGCCTCTTAAGGAGCAAGAGATTTAAAAAATCCACACTGGGTGCTAATTACCAATCCAAGCATGCTTTGATCATGACCAAACCTTGCAAGCATGTGTAGGTGGGTTCCCCCACATGGTTGCAAATTTTGGTTCCCATCGGAGCATGTTTGGGTACGATGGTATGGGTTTGATGGTATGGGGAAGACCCGGATTTTTCATGGCCTATTAAGCACCAAGAGACTTGAAACATCGGCACTAGGTGCCAATTACCAACCCAAACATACTCCGATCATGACCAACAAACATTGCAAGCATGTGGGGGTTGGGCCCACTCCACATGCTTGCAAAGTTTGGTCCCTATCGGAGCATATTTGGGTACGATGTATCAGGAAGGCCCGGATTTTCCATGTCCTCTTAAGCACCAAGAGACTTGAAAAAACCACATTGGGTGCTAATTATTAACCAACACACGCTCTGATCTTATGACCGAATCTTGCAAGCATGAGGGGTGGACACCCCCCACATGCTTGTAAAGTTTGGTCCCCATCGGATCATGTTTGGGTACGACGGTATGGGGAACGCCCAGATTGTCCATGGCCTCTTAAGCACCAAGAGATTTGTAAAATCCGCACAGGGCACGAATTACTAATGCAAACATACTACGATCATGACCAAACTTTGCAAGAAGCTAGGTGTGTAACCCCCTCACATGCTTGCAAAGCTTGGTCCCCATCGAAGCATGTTTGAGTACAATGGTATGGAGAAGGACCGGATTTTTCATGGCCTCTTAAGCACCGAGAGACTTGCAAAATCCACACTGGGTGCTAATTACCAACCCAAACATGCTCAGATCAATGACCAAACTATGCAAGGATGTGGGGGTGGGCCCCCCACATCCTTGTAAAGTTTGGTCCCCATCGGAGCATGTTTGGGTACGATGGTATAGGGAAGACCCGGATTTTCCATGACCTCTTAAGCACCAAGAGACTTGAAACATCTGCACTGGCCGTTAAATACCAACCTAAACATGCTCCGATCATGACTAAACTTTGCAAGCATGTGTGGGTGGGTTCCACCCGCATGGTTTGCAAGTGTGTGTCCCATCGGAGCATGTTTGGGTACGATGGTATGCGGAAGGCCCGGATTTTCCATGGCCTCTTAAGCACCAAGAGACTTGAAAAATCCACATTGCGTGCTAATTACTAACCAAAACATGCTCCAATCGTGACGAGACCTTGCAAGCATGAGGAGGTGGGCACCCCCCACATGCTTGCAAAGTTTGGTCCCCATCGGAGCATGTTTGGGTACGATGGTATGGGGAAGACCCGGATTTCCATGGCCTCTTAAGCACCAAGAGATTTGCAAAATTGGCACTAGGCACTAATTACTAACGTAAACATGCTCCGATCATGACCAAACTTTGCAAGCAACTAGGTGTGGGATCCCCTCACATGCTTGCAAAGCTTGGGCCCCATCGGAGTATGTTTGAATACGGTGGTATGGGGAAGGACCGGATTTTGGATGGCCTCTTAAGCAGCAAGAGACTTGAAAAATCCGCTTTGGGTTTCAATTACAAACCCAAAAATGCTCTGATCATGACCAAACTTTGCAAGCATGTGGAGGTGGATTTTCCATGGCCTCTTAAACACCAAGAGACTTGAAAAATCCACACTCGGTGCTAATTACTAACACAAAAATAACTCGATTATGACCAAACCTTGCAAGCATGTGGGGGTGGGTCCCCCACACATGCTTGCAAAGTTTGGTCCCCATTGGAGCATGTTTGGGTATGATGGTATAGGGAAGGCCCGGATTTTGCATGGCCTCTTAAGGACCAAGAGACTTGAAAAATCCACACTAGGTGCTAATTACCAACCAAAACATGTTCGGATCATGACCAAACCTTGCAAGCATGTGTGGGTGGGTCCCCCCCACATGCTTGCAAAGTTTGGTTCCCATTGGATCATGTTTGGGTACGATGGTATGGGGAAGGCCCGGATTTTCCATGGCCTCTTAAGCACTAAGAGACTTGAAACATCCACACTGGGCGCTAATTACTAACCCAAACATAAACCTTGCACGCATGTGGGGGTGGGTCCCCCCCACATGCTTTCAAAGTTTAGTCCCCATTAGCTCATGTTTGGGTTTGATGGTATGGGAAAGACCCGGATTTTTCATGGCCTATTAAGCACCAAGAGACTTGAAACATCCGCACTAGGTGCCAATTACCAACCCAAACATGCTCCGATCATGACCAAACATTGCAAGCATGTGGGGGTTGGGCCCACTCCACATGCTTGCAAAGTTTGGTCCCCATCGGAGCATATTTGGGTACGATGTATCAGGAAGGCCCGGATTTTCCATGTCCTCTTAAGCACCAAGAGACTTGAAAAATCCACATTGGGTGCTAATTATTAACCAACACATGCTCCGATCTTATGACCAAATCTTGCAAGCATGAGGGGTGGACACCCCCCACATGCTTGCAAAGTTTGGTCCCCATCGGAGCATGTTTGGGTACGACGGTATGGGGAACGCCCGGATTGTCCATGGCCTCTTAAGCACCAAGAGATTTGTAAAATCCGCACAGGGCACTAATTACTAATGTAAACATGCTACAATCATGACCAAACTTTGTAAGAAGCTAGGTGTGTAACCCCCTCACATGCTTGCAAAGCTTGGTCCCCATCGAAGCATGTTTGAGTACGATGGTATGGAGAAGGACCGGATTTTTCATGGCCTCAGGCAGCAAGGGACTTGCAAAATCCACACTGGGTGCTAACTACCAACCCAAACATGCTCAGATAAATGACCAAACTATGCAAGGATGTGGGGGTGGACCCCCCACATCCTTGTAAAGTTTGGTCCCCATCAGAGCATGTTTGGGTACGATGGTATAGGGAAGGCCTGGATTTCCCATGGCCTCTTAAGCACTAAGAGACTTGAAAAATCCACACTGGGCGCTAATTACTAACCCAAACATAATCCTATCATGACCAAACCTTGCATGAATATGGGGGTAGATCCCCCCCCCACATGCTTTCAAAGTTTGGTCCCCATTATCGCATGTTTGGGTACGATGGTATGGAGAAGACCCGGATTTTCCAGGGCCTTTAAAGCACCAAGAGACTTGAAACATCCGCACTGGGTGCTAATTACCAACCCAAACATGCTCCGATCATGACCAAACTTTGCAAGCATGTGGGGGTTGCGCCCACTCCATATGCTTGCAAAGTTTGGTCCCCATCAAAGCATGTTTGGGTATGCTGGTATCAGGAAGGCCCGGATTTTCCATGGCCTCAAGCACCAAGAGACTTGAAAAATCCACAGTGGGTACTAATTACTTACCCAAAAATGCTTCGATCATGACCAAACCTTGCAAGCATGTGCAAAAAGGGCCCCCTTCCACTTGCTTGCAAAGTTTGGTCCCGATCGGAGTATGTTTGGGTACGATGGTATGGGGAAGGCCCGGATATTCCATGGCCTCTCAAACATCAAGAGACTTGAAAAATCCGCACTGTGGCGGTAATTACTAACCCAAACATGCTTCGATCATGATGTGACCAAACCTTGCAAGCATGTGGGGGTACGCCCCCCTCACATGCTTGCAAGCATGTGGGGGTGGGCCCCCCTCACATGTTTGCAAGGTTTGGTCCCCATCGGAGCATGTTTGGGTACGATGGTATGGGGAAGGCCCAGATTTTCCATGGCCTCTTAAACACCAAGAGACTTGAAAAATCAAAACTGGTCACTAATTACTAACCCAAACATAGTCCGATCAAGCATGTGGGGGTTGGTCCCCCCCACATGCTTGCAAAGTTTGGTCCCCATCAGAGCATATTGGGTATGATGGTATGGGGAAGACCCAGATTTTCCATGGCCTCTTAAGCACCAAGAGACTTGAAACAGCCACAGTGGGTGCTAATTACCAACCCAAAGATGCTCTGATCATGACCAAACTTTGCAAGCATGTGGGGGTGGGTCCCCCCCACATGTCTTTGTAAAGTTTGCTCCGCATCGGAGCATGTTTGGGTACGATGGTGGAAGGCCTGAATTTTCCATGGCCTCTTAAGCAGCAAGAGACTTGAAAAATACACAGTGGGTGCTAATTACCAACCCAAACATGTTGTGATCATGACCAAACCTTGCAAGCATGTGTGGGTGGGTCCCCCCCACATGCTTGCAAAGTTTGGTCCCCACACCATCGGAGCATGTTTGCGTATGATGGTATGGGCAAGGCCCAGATTTTCCATGGCCTATTAAACACCAAGAGACTTGAAAAATTAAAATTGGGCTTGCAAAGTTTGGTCCCCATCACAGCATGTTTGTGTACGATGGTATGGGGAAGACTCGGATTTTCCATGGCCTCTTAAGCACCAAGAGACTTGAAACATACGTATTAGGTGCTAATTACCAACCCAAACATGCTCCGATCATGACCAAACTTTGCAAGCATGTGGGGGTGGGCCCCCCCACATGTCTTGGTAAAGTTTGGTCCGCATCGGAGCATGTTTGGGTACGATGGTTTAGGGAAGGCCCGAATTTTCCATGGCCTCTTAAGGAGCGAGCATCCACACTGGGCGGTAATTAATAACCCAAGCATGTGGGGGTGGGTCCCCCACACATGCTTACAAAGTTTGGTCCACATTGGAGCATGTTTGGGTAAGATGGTATAGGAAAGACTCGAATTTTGCATGGCCTCTTTAAGAAGCAAGAGACTTAAAAAATCCATGCTGGGTGCTGATTTACAACATTAACATGCTCGAATCATGACCAAACCTTGTAAGCATGTCTGGGCGGGTCCCCCTCACATGCTTCCAAAGTTTGGTCCGCATCAGAGCATGTTTGGGTACGATGGTATGGGGAAGGCCCGGATTTTCCATGGCCTCTTAAACACCAAGAGACTTGAAAAATCAAAACTGGGTGGTAATTACTAACCCAAACATAGTCCACCCCAAACCTTGCAAGCATGTGGGGGTTGGTCCCCCCCACATGCTTGCAAAGTTTGGTCCCCATCGGGTACGATGGTATGGGGAAGACCCGGATTTTCCATGGCCTCTTAAGCACCAAGAGACTTGAAATAGCCACACTGGGTGCTAATTACCAACCGAAACATGCTCTGATCATGACCAAACTTTGCAAGCATGTGGGGGTGGGTCCCCCCCACATGTCTTTGCAAAGTTTGCTCCGCAATCGGAGCATGTTTGGGTGCGATGGTGGAAGGCCCTAATTTTCCATGGCCTCTTTAGAGACTTGAAAAATACACACTGGTGCTAATTACCAACCCAAACATGCTCTGATCACATGACCAAACCTTGTAAACATGTGTGGGTGGGTCCCCCCCACATGCTTGCAAAGTTTGGTCCCTATGGGTAAGGCCCAGATTTTCCATGGCCTATTAAACACCAAGAGACTTGAAAAATTAAAACTGGGCTTGCAAAGTTTGGTCCCCATCAGAGCATGTTTGTGTACGATGGTATGGGGAAGACTCGGATTTTCCATGGCCTCTTGAGCACCAAGAGACTTGAAACATCCGCACTGGGTGCTAATTACCAACCCAAACATGCTTTGATCATCATGACCAAACTTTGCAAGCATGTGGGAGTGGACCTCCCCACATGTCTTTCTAAAGTATGGTCTGCATCGGAGCATGTTTAGGTACGATGGTTTGGGGAAGGCCCGAATTTTTCATGGCCTCTTAAGGAGCAAGCGACTTGAAAAAAATCCACACTGGGCACTAACTACCAACCCAAACATGCTCCGATCATAACCAAACTTTGCAGCAGGCATGTGGGGGTTGGTCCCTCCCACATGCTTGAAAAGTTTGGTTCCCATCGGAGCATGTTTGGGTACGATTGTATAGGGAAGACCCGGATTTTCCATGGCCTCTTAAGCACGAAGAGACTTGAAACATCTGCACTGGGCATTAATCACCAACCTGAAAATGCTCCGATCATGACCAAACTTTGCAAGCATGTGTTGGTGCGTTCTGCGCACACGGTTGCAAAGTGTGTGCCCCAACGGAGCATGTTTGGGTATGATGGTATGCGGAAAGCCCGGACTTTCCATGGCCTCTTAAGCACCAAGAGACTTGAAAAATCCACATTGGGTGCTAATTACTAACCAAAACATGCTATGATCATGACTAAACCTTGCAAGCATGAGGGGGTGGGAACCCCCCACATGCTTACAAAGTTTGGTCCCCATCCGAGCATGTTTGGGTACGATGGTATGGGGAAGGCCCGGATTTTCCATGGCCTCTTAAGCACTAAGAGACTTGAAGAATCCACACTGGGCACTAATTACTAACCCAAACATAATCCAAACCTTGCACGCATGTGGGGGTGGGTCCCCCCCACATGCTTTCTAAGTTTGATCCCCATTAGCATATGTTTGGAGCATATGTTTGGGTGCGATGGTATGGGAAGACCCGGATTTTCCATGGCCTTTTAAGCACCAAGAGACTTGAAACATCTGCACTGGGTATGGTCTCCATCGGAGCATGTTTGGGTACGATGGTATCAGGAAGGCTCTGATTTTCCATGGCCTCAAGCACCAAGAGACTTGAAAAATCCACACTGGGCACTAATTACTAACTCAAAAATGCTCCGATCATGACCAAACCTTGCAAGAATATGCAAAAAGTCCCCCCTCCCACATGCTTGCAAATTTTGGTCCCCATCGGAGCATGTTTGGGTACGATGGTATGGGGAAGGCCTGGATATTCCATGGCCTCTCAAGTATCAAGAGACTTGAAAAATCCACACTGGGCGCGATAATTACTAACCCAAACATGCTCCAATCATGACCAAACTTTGCAAGCATGTGGGGGTGGGCCCTCTCACATGCTTGCAAGGTTTGGTCCCCATCCGACCATGTTTGGGTACGATGGTATGGGGAAGGCCAGGATTTTCCATGGCCTCTTCAGCACCAAGAGACTTGAAAAATCCACACTCGGTGGTAGTTACTAACCCAAACTTAATCTGATCATGAATAAAACCTTGCAAGCATGTGGGGGTGGGTCCCCCACACATGCTTGCAAAGTGTGGTCCACATTGGAGCATGTTTGGGTATGATGGTATAGGGAAGACTTGGATTTTGCATGGCCTCTTTAAGCAGCAGCAAAACTTGAAAAATCCACACTGGGTGCTAATTTCCAACCTAAACATGCTCCAATCATGACCAAACCTTGCAAGCATGTCTGGCTGGGTCCCCCTCACATTCTTGTAAAGTTTGGTCCGCATCGGAGCATGTTTGGGTACGATGGTATGGGGAAGGCCCAAATTTTCCATGGCCTCTTAAGCACTAAGAGACTTGAAAAATCCACACTGGGTACTAATTACTAACCCAAACATAATCCAATCATGACCAAACCTTGCAAGCATGAAGGGAGGGTCCCCCCCCACATGCTTGCAAAGTTTGGTCCCCATCGGCGCATGTTTGGGTACGGTGGTATAGGGAAGAACCAGATTTTCCATGGCCTCTTAAGCACCAACAGACTTGAAAAATCCGCACTAGGCACTAATTACTAACCCAAAAATGCTTCAATCATGACCAAACTTTGCAAGCATGTGGAGGTGGGCTCCCCCCACATGCTTGCGAAGTTTGGTCCCCATCGGAGCATGTTTGGGTACAATGGTATAGGAAGGGCCCGGATTTTCCATGGCCTCTTAAGCAGCAAGTGACTTGAAAAATACGCATTGAGTGCTAATTACCATACCAAACCTTGCGAGCATGTGTGGGTGGGTCCCCTCCACATGCTTGTAAAGTTTGGTCCCCATCCGAGCATGTTTGGGTACGTTGGTATGTGGAAGGCCCGGATTTTCCATGGCCTATTAAACACCAAGAGACTTGAAAACTCAAAACTGGGCACTAATTACTAGCCCAAACATAGTCCAAACCTTGCAAACATGTGGGGGTTGGTCCCCCCCACATGCTTGCAAAGTTTGGTCCCCATCAGAGCATGTTTGGGTACGATGGTGTGGGGAAGCCCTGGTTTTTCCATGGCCTCTTAAGCACCAAGAGACTTGAAACATCCCCACTAGGTGCTAATTACCAACCCAAACATGCTCCGATCATGACCAAACTTTGCATGCATGTGGGGGTGCCCTCCCCCCCACATGTCTTTGCAAAGTTTGGTCTGCATCGGAGCATGTTTGGGTACGATGGTTTGGGGAAGGCCCGAATTTTCCATGGCCTCTTAGGTAGCAAGAGACTTGAAAAATCCACGCTGGGCACTAATTACCAACCCAAACATGCTTCGATCATCACCAAACCTTGCAGGCATGTGGGGGTTGGTTCCCCTCACATGCTTGCAAAGTTTGGTTCCCATCGGAGCACGTTTGGGTACCATGATATAGAGAAGACCCGGATTTTTCATGGCCTCTTAAGCACCAAGAGACTTGAAACATCTGCACTGGCCGTTAATTACCAACCTGAACATGCTCCGATCATGACCAAACTTTGCAAGCATGTGTGGGTGGGTTCCACCCACATGGTTGCAAAGTGTGTGCCCCATCGGAGCATGGTTGGGTACGATGGTATGTGGAAGGCCCGGATTTTCCATGGCCTCTTAAGCACCAAGAGTCCACATTGGGTGCTAATTACTAACCAAAACATGCTCCGATCATGACCAAACCTTGCCAACATTTCGGGGTTGGCACCCCCCACATGCTTGCAAAGTTTGGTCCCCATGTGAGCATGTTTGGATACGATGGTATGGGGAAGGCCCGGATTGTCCATGGCCTCTTAAGCACCAAGAGATTTGCAAAATCTGCACTGGGTGCTGATTACTAACATAAACATGCTTTGATCATGACCAAACTTTGCAAGCAACTAGGTGTGGGACCCCCTCACATGCTTGCAAAGCTTGGTTCCCATCAGAGCATGTTTGAATACGATGATATGGGGAAGGACCGGATTTTGCATGGCCTCTTAAGTAGCAAGAGACTTAAAAAATCTGCACTAGGTGCTAATTACCAACCTAAACATGCTCTAATCATCATGATCAAACTTTGCAAGCATATGGGGGTGGGCCCCCCAACATCCTTGCAAAGTTTGGTTCCCATCCGAACATGTTTGAGTATGACGGATTTTGCATGGCCTCTTAAGGAGCAAGAGATTTGAAAAATCCGCACTGGGTGCTAATTACCAACTTAAACATGCTCCGATGGGGATCAACCTTTGCAAGCATGTGGGGGTGGGGCACCCCCACATGCTTGCAAAGTTTGGTCCCCATCAGAGCATGTTTGGGGAGGGGGATTTTTTTTTGCGAGCTTTTTTTGCCGAGCTTTTTGGAGCAATGAACAAGGAGTCCGAGCTTTGCAAAGGACCATGAACTTACTATGAGCTTTGTAAAGGACCAAGAACTTACTTACATATAAATAACAAGCTTTGAAAGATCAACATACAAAATATACATATACATATACCTATCTAAATTCATGCACCTCATACATATACACATACAAAATATACATATACATAGATACATGCAAGAGGTACCTACATACTAACATATATACATACATACATACATACATACTTTCTTACTTACTTAAATATAAAAAATAATCCTTTAAAGATAAAAAATGTATATATCGATCTTTAAAGTTCCAAACCATGAAAATCTCGATTACAAAGTCTTTTGATTCACATCATACTTATTGATATAATTATATATATACATATATCTACCTAAATTCATACACCTCGTACAAATACATATACATACATACATACAAGAGCTACCTACGCATCACTAACATATATACATACATTATATACATACTTTCTTACTTACTTAAATATATAACACAATCTTTTAAAGATAAAAAATGTATATATCGATCTTTAAACTTCCAAACCATGACAATCTCAATTAGAAAGTCTTTTGATCCACAAATTATAGCATTCTTCTACGTGTCATCTCGACCTAATGAGAAATCTCCCAGACATGCTTTGGCTACCTCCATATCATTCTCTATCCCCATATAGTGCCTTTTTAACTCTTGGCATGCATGTCCCAAGCCTCCACATCCCGCAAAAACGTCCAAGACACCATCTCCTTCACTTGAGAAGGTCTCCACTAGCCACCTACAATGAAATGCAATCATAAATGTACATCTACGTATTTTGAAAAAGTAGCTATGAAAATGAACAGAATAAAAATTGTCTCACCTAAAGAACATAGGAGATCTTTCTACACCACCTCGAATGTAGCACTCCAAGACCATCGTGCGTTGGAATGGATGCTTCTTATTCTTCTCAAAAATGAAATTTCGTTGAGCGTTGAATAACTTCTTTGAAACATTTTGCCTAGCCTCACGATCAATAATAGGGACATGGCAATTTACTTGATAGAACATACTAAGCGCCAATGTATCCACCTACCATAACGAGAAAACATTATGTTTGGATATCCATACCACATAACATGTATACATAAAGGGAAATATTTGAGAGATTATGACTTACCCGTTCTCCATTCTCATACAAATAACTTGATTCCACATGAACAGACATTGTTCGATGCATGACCAATCCAACTTTCTTTCCCATGGAATATATTTTAGGAAGTTGATCCATTAGACTCAAACACACAAACCAACCCTCATCAGCCACACAAACAAACCAACAAAACTAAGTGTGGCACGTATCAATGATGAAGAAACTTGATTCCATGAGGGACACCCATCTGTATCTACATCAACAACCTGTAAACTTGTAGGAAAGTCAGCCCATACGAGGCGAGCCACTGTATCTGAGGGAGCACCTCTATGAGATAGAGCCTTGGGAATCTTCATCAAGAATTCTTCCACACTATACAAAAAAGATTTATGATGTTTGGTTTTGGTAAGTATAACTTGGAAAACTAATTATATGGTGAAATTATTCTTTTTACCTATCTGAGCCCTCCAAAAGAGTGTGGACGTCTACCAGCAATATGTGTGAAGAACATCTCTCACCTGCAAGTAAACAAGACAAAAAATGAGATGCATTTCGAAAGCACACTCTTCTCAAAATAAATTTGCGATGGAAAGTACTCTTACTAGTCATGTCCATGATGTCATGTTTTCCTGACACCTCCCCCTCTTGAAGATGCTCTGGAGGGTCTCTCTCTTGAAGATGCTCTGGACGATGATTGCCATCCCAAACAAGAAACTTCTTACCACTGAGATCCTCCCACTCAGTTCCTCTGATTTCATACTCAAATCTGTCATGTTGTACCACCCAGTATGGTCCCCATTCTTGCAAGTCTATTTGTGTGACTGCGAAATACATAGAGCTTCTGGGACGTGTAAGTGAAACTAAAAAAGGAGGAGATGCTTCGACATAGCCATGGCAGTCAAAGGAATCACGAAACACCTCAAGTTGGCTAGAAACTGTACGGATGGCTTCATTTGGAATCAGCCTGCATAAAGGGACCAATGGGGTAGAGGAATTGCGTTGCACAAAAAACTTACTGAATACATCACCAAGCAATCCCAATTCAATAGATTTTCCAAGAAGCCTTTTATGGGTCTCCCCTTGACCAGTACTAGATTCAGGCATCTCCGTGTGAGTCGGAGGAGGTGAGCTCATTGAGCCAATTTCGTTCTCCAACACAAACGCTACCTCATAAACAAGAGAATTATGCGCTTCTGTTTCCTCTCTAATAGGAGAGATACATGTGAGGACATAGGTGTCCGTGATTGAGCTTCCCTCTCTAATAGGAGAGATACATGTGAGGACATAGGTGTCTGTGATTGAGCTTCCTCGCTAAGAGTCAAACAAACACGCCCAGATCTAAGTGAGTATCCCCCCTGTTGTCTGTAAGACACACACACCAAGCCCAAGTAAGCATATCTAAAAACATTAAAACATAATCTCATTAGAATCTTGGCTATTCATATCATATACCTTTCTTAGTCTTTGCCTATTGTTTTCCTGCTTTTCTTGGAGCCATCTGTCTCTCTTTTGCCCTGAATATGAGTAGCAAACAATTTGAGCTGAATGACAGATAGAGATGATCAACCTCACACATAAACCCTACTTCATGTCTATAGGAAAACATCAACCTCACACACAAACCTTACTACATGTCTAAGAAAACATTCACGATGGTGAAAGCTCTAGAGGCTAGCACACAACTTCAAAGAGTAGATCAGTAAGCTCACAAGGCATGATACCAAAACCAAGATCGGGCCATAACTATAGGCCCTATTCAAAGAAACCTCTAGGAAAGAAACACTCACCCATCATCAACTAATGGGCCCCACTGTGTTGGATCCACCATGCCCAAACCAGCCCCAAAAGTGCCAGGCCCATCTAGTTTTTTATGTAGGGAGTATTAGATTACTTGAATAAATGCATGACAAATGTCCCCAAAAATAAATGTCCAAACTACAAACAATCATAAGGAAAAAAGATGTGGCATGTTCTTAGAGCACAAAGTCACAGAAGAATTGAGGAGCTAGCAAGAACCACCATAGGAAGAACTGCACAATCTTGAAGAGAGCATAAGCCAATCAAGTGGAAAACCTACAAAGGTAGCTAACAGAGATCCAAGAGGCCAAGAAAGGGCTAGGACAAGAGGCCTCCTCCCCCTCACCATCGCCTCATCTCCATCCTCCACCTATAGTAGCCGAGGGATACTACCAAGGGAAGAGTCAAATATGGGTACCAAGGAAGGGGGGTGACATTCATTTTTAAAGGTATCCTTATAAGCTTAAATAGGGGCCTATTAGTGAATCCCTCGGGATCTCATCAGATCAGTCTTGAGTGAAATTGTCCAAAAGTAGGGTTGTTAAGCTGAGTGGAATCATTGAGTTGAGTGGGATTGTCATGATTTGAGTTCACAGAGTGCTACGATCCTAGAAAATAGAATCTTTATGGAGCTTATATTTACAATCATTTTATATCCATACATGCACATTGGGATTACATTGGGATTAGTTGTATTGATGATTACCTTGTGAGAATAAGAAAAAAACATAGAGTTTGAAGAATATACACATGCTTGCAAGCTTAGTATCTGAATTGAATTCGACAACTATACACATGATGCCTTAAAACACATATAAAAGACTACACATCTCCCCCCTTGCCCCTGTTGCTCCAGCCACCAGGCTCCCGGCGGCAGAGCCTGGGGATGGTCTGCGCTAGCCATCCCCAGGCTCTGCTGGGAGCCTGGAGTGGCTGGAGTGATAATTAACTAGATGGACAGAAGGCTTGCAACCCAGCCACCATAGTGCGTTTGCCAGGCCAGCCAGATGTGGAGTTCGAACAGTTCGCGGGCTACGTGAGCATCGCCGACGATGCAGACACTGCCAAAGAGGGCGGACGGGCACTCTTCTATTGGCTCACGGAGGCAGCCACTAATGCGGCCTCAAAACCTCTCATTATGTGGCTCAATGGAGGTGATTATGTGCAATTGATGAATGATCGTTAGTCTTTAGGATGAGTAAATACGGCATTTTACGGCATGCTCTGCGGTGTGAGTGCAGGTCCCGGGTGCTCCTCGCTAGCGTTCGGAGCGATGGGCCATTCCACATCAATTCAGACTCTAGTTCCCTCTACATGAACGGTTTCTCGTGGAACAAACGTGATCACAAGCTTGGTTCATGACCTACCATTCGCTGACACCGTAAGCATGCTTTATTTTACGCACGAGAAAAACACATCTTACGATCCTTTTTGTTCTGCCCTGCAGTCGCTAACGTGCTCTTCTTGGAGGCTCCTGCTGGTGTGGCTGCCTCCGTGAGCCAGTAGTAGAAGAGTGCCCGTCCGCCCTCTCCGACAGTGTCTACGTCGTCGGCGATGCTCACGTAGCCCGCGAACTGCTCGAACTCCACATCTGGCTGGCCTACGCACTAGTCCTCCACCAGCCTTAGCGTCGCCGAATGTCTCAGAGCTGTTGTTAGTGTAAGAGAAACCCACACCGGCACGAGCCACCCCAGGCTCCCGGTAGGCTCTGCTGGGAGCCTGGGGTGGCTGGCCACAGGCTGCTTGCCATGCTTTATTTTACGCACGAGAAAAACACATCCTACGATCCTTTTTGTTCTGCCCTGCAGTCGCTAACGTGCTCTTCTTGGAGGCTCCTGCTGGTGTGGCTGCCTCCGTGAGCCAGTAGTAGAAGAGTGCCCGTCCGCCTCTCCGGCAGTGTCTACGTCGTCGGCGATGCTCACGTAGCCCGCGAACTGCTTGAACTCCACATCTGGCTGGCCTACGCACTAGTCCTCCACCAGCCTTAGCGTCGCCGAATGTCTCAGAGCTGTTGTTAGTGTAAGAGAAACCCACACCAGCAGGAGCCACCCCAAGCTCCCGGCAGGCTCTGCTGGGAGCCTGGGGTGGCTGGCCACAGGCTGCTTGCCATGCTTTATTTTACGCACGAGAAAAACACATCCTACGATCCTTTTTGTTCTGCCCTGCAGTCGCTAACGTGCTCTTCTTGGAGGCTCCTGCTGGTGTGGCTGCCTCCGTGAGCCAGTAGTAGAAGAGTGCCCGTCCGCCCTCTCCGGTAGTGTCTAGTCGTCGGCGATGCTCACGTAGCCCGCGAACTGCTCGAACTCCACATCTAGCTGGCCTACGCACTAGTCCCCACCAGCCTTAGCGTCGCCGAACGTCTCAGAGCTGTTGTTAGTGTAAGAGAAACCCACACCAGCACGAGCCACCCCAGGCTCCCGGCAGACCCTGGGGATGGTCTACGCTAGCGCAGACCATCGCCAGGCTCTGCCGGGAGCCTGGGGTGGCTGGCCACGTGCAGCTTTGATTCTCAACAAAACCCTTTGTTTGATATGACAAAGCCTTAGAAAGCTTTACAGGGTATGCAAAAAAAAAAATGTTGATTATTGCTCAAAAGAAAATGCCAAAGCATGCGTTTGTTGGACTCTGCGTTTTCTTTTTCTCTTTTTTTTTTCTTAAGAAGTCGAGATGATGATGGCCTTCAATGCAAGGTGGTGATGATAGGCACCGACGACTGTGTGGTTGAGGCCAAAAATACGAGTCTACACGGCTGATTGGGCATAGGAATCGGTGGCAGGCAGAGCTAGGCGAATGTGGTGCTTGTTGAGAATCAAAGCTGCACGTGGCCAGCCACCCCAGATGGTCTGCGCTAGCCTGGGGTGGCTGGCCACGTGCAGCTTTGATTCTCTGTCAGGGGTTCGATGGCAACAAGATTAACTCCCCTCGACGGTCCTGGGGCTGCTGCTATCTCCTCCACTTTCTCTTTGCCCTTGGAGAGTATTCGCAGGGGCGCCTCCGGCGATCAGCCTCTCTCGGTTATTATGAATAAAGTCAAGCACTTCAGTGTCTATACAAAACGCCTGTCGGGAGCCTGGGGTGGCTGGCCACGTGCAGCTTTGATTCTCAACAAGCACCACATTCGCCTCGCTCTGCCTGCCACCGACTCCTTCTTAGCCCAGTCAGCCGTGTAGACTCGTATTTTTGGCCTCAACCACACAGTCGTCGGTGCCTATCATCACTACCAGCTTGCATTGAAGGCCATCATCATCTCGACTTCTTGAGAAAAAAAAAGAGAAAAAGAAAACGCAGAGTCCAACAAACGCATGCTTTGGCATTTTCTTTTGAGCAATAATCAACATTTTTTTTGCATACCCTGTAAAGCTTTCTAAGTCTTTGTCATATCAAACAAATGGTTTTCTACATCATCAAACATCGGCGTCTACATCATTATCATCATGTGCATTAACCTTCAGATGATCTTTGGGTAGTCGCCAAAGGCCAATGCTCCCTTTTCCATGGTATTCACCAAAGGCTGACCTCACGTATGTCCATGGCTGCTGTAGGTATTCACCTCCTACAAGTTCCCAAGACTGTAGAGACCACTCCTTCCGCTAGCATAACACCCAATACGTGAAGGCCCACTACTATGACTTCTACTGGAACTACCGTAAATCTCCCCTTGCCCATGTTGCTCCAGCCACCCCCAGGCTCCCGGGGCAGAGCCTGGCGATGCTAGCGTAGACCATCGCCAGGCTCTGCCGGGAGCCAAGGCGCTCCCTTTTCCATGTTATTCACCAAAGGCTGGCCTCACGTATGTCCATGGTTGCTGTAGGTATTCACCTCCTGCAAGTTCCCAAGACTGTAGAGACCACTCCTTCCGCTAGCATAACACACAATACGTGAAGGCCCACTACTATGACTTCTACTGGAACTACCGTAAATCTCCCCTTGCCCCCGTTGCTCTAGCCACCCCAGGCTCCCCAGGGCAGAGCCTGGGGTGGCTAGAGCAACGGGAGCAAGGGAGGCATCATGACCGGTTAAGCCGGTCTCCTCCTCCACCTCCACCTCCACCTCACCCTCTCCCTCACCATCGCCGCCGCCACCAACATAGCCGCTACCTCCAACATAGCCGCAATCTTCTCCATCGCCACCTCTAACATAGCCGTCGGCTCTCAATTTAACAGAAAAAGAACAGCAGAGAGAACAGTACCTCTTTTCACAGATGCGTTCGCCCGTTGGCCCGTTTGCCTGCTGAGTTGAGAGTACCCTAAAATATATGTACCATATATGTGTGTGTGTGGCCTAAAATATATATAGCCTAAAGATAGATACATACATATACACACATATATATGGCTAAAAATATATTAAGCTATAGATAGACATACATATACATACATATACACACATATATATGGCTAAAAATATATTAAGCTATAGATAGACACACACACACACACATTTTTCAATGGTTCAATATGTGTTTTTTAAACATTTAGGCTCAAAAGAGAGAGAGAATATAGTTTAGTCTAGGTATTTATATATTGATGTATATATATATATATTAGTCTAGGTATTTATTAGGTTACACACACACACACACACACACATATTAAGCTATATGTATTTTAATAAATGTGTGTGTGTGTGTGTGTAGCCTAATAGATATATAGTCTAATATATCTATATATCCTAAAATAGATAAAAGGCTAGTCTCTTTGTAAATACACACACACACACATGTCTATATTTATATATTATATTGTATATATTTTAGGCTAAGAATCTATTAGGATATATATATTTTAATGTGTGTGTGTGTGTATTTACAAAGAGACTAGGCTAAGAATCTATTAGGATATATATATTTTAGTGTGTGTGTGTGTGTATTTACAAAGAGACTAGCCTTTTATAAAAATAATACTTACCAATAAATGTATATATTTGTATATTTTTTTATATATTTGTAGATACATATATATTTGTATATTTTTTATTAAAAAAAATTTATCATGACCATTCTCAATTGTGATTGCTCTACCTTGTATTATCATTTCAACCGCCTTCATTCTCAATCGTGATTGCTCCACCTAGATACCTGATCTTCTATTTTTGTTTCATAAAGTCCCACCTGTTCCTTCGTTTTTATATTTTCATTTCACATTTTTGTCTCTCCTGTCCTTTCTGCATCTTCGTATTGCCTTCTCTATGGAGCCACACTGTCACCTTTGAGTGGGAGCTTGATGGCTACAGCAAAAAATCTTAAACTTTAATACTTCTCCACCAGACCACGCTCCTATGGACACGTCCAGTAACATCAAACATGTCTGTAAGTTGTACCATGCGTATTAGATATTGTGTTGGTACTTTGGAGTGCCATAGGCTCAGGTGTCCTTTTTACTTGAACAATAAAAGATATAACAACACCTTCTTTCATGGACATCTGACAAAAAAGATTGCAGTTGGACTTCTGACAGAGGATGAGAAAACTAAAATAGTTTGTCACTTTTGTCGCAAAACTGCACACTGTGTGCAAGTGTGTAGATGTGTTGCGTATTACGTAATGCCTCGTGACACAACTATTACAAGAATGATGCTCCACACCGGGCTGCATGAACATCCAATTCAGCCAGGAACTTCAAGGTCAATGTTGAAGCGCGTGAAAATGTTTGTTTCTCAAGTGTTGAAAGCCCAGAGAAGTGCAGGTCCTCAAAAAATACAGATGGATATTGTGAAGGATATGCTGTTTTCCTCTATGATGAATCAAAATGATGAGCTACCTATAAGTACTGGGGATCATGAGCTCTGTAATTTTTTGGAGGAGTTGAGTCCTCTTGTGGAAAACCAGAGGTGAGTATCCATTCTGTAACTTAATTATATTTGGATGTATTATCAGATGGGGAAGCACAAAAGTGAGGGACCAAGCTTGAGCAAGTTGCTGGACAGGGTGGCAGTAAGGTCAAGACCAACACCACCACAAGTGCCTCACATGGCCCATGAAACAGTAGCTAATACTCCTATGTATGAGGAATCAAGGCCTCTACATGGAGATAAGGAGACTATTCAACGGAAGAGGGTGAGGACAACGGAAGTAGACCAATGCTCACATCGTCCAGGTTATGTCATGCAGAGCAGACATCGTCAAAATTGGGGAACAGCAAGAAGAGTAAGTTTTGGAGATAGATCTCTAGAACAAACAGTGCAACAAGTCATGCTTCAAGGGGAGGACCAAAAAGTCCAATGACTGGAGGAAACAAAGATGTCGGATATGAAGAGCCTAAACAACATTATGGCACAATGAGCGGAGGACAAATGCATATAAAGGAAGAGGCCGTTGGGACGCACAATGTGGGCCATTAGACGAACCCCATTGAACTCAAAAGTCAAATGTTTGGGTGGTATTGATGGAAGACTTAAGTGCAACTCATACATACAGGGAAGCTCTACAGGGAAGCTCTATTGGAGTTGTTGCCCCTAGCTTCTACTCAGAGCGACGACATCATGGTCCAGGAGGGCCAAAGGCTCAAATGATGTGGTTTTGTCCTCAGATGTTTCACACATGGCATGTAGATCCAAACATAATATACAAGCCATCATACCCAGATATGTGGAAAGTGGATGTTGGGACCAACATAACCAGCCAAGAGGTAGAGAAATTAGTAAAGGCAGGGTTCAAGTTAGATGTTACTCATGAAGAACCTTTTGTGTCAAGGGTGGGAGAAACGTCCACACAAGCAGCGGGCAACAAAGAAAGTGACAAGAGGCCACATCATGCTACAGAGAATACAAAGAGATCAACCAAGTGGCGGCATTGCATTTCCAAAGAAGCAGAAAAGAAGATTGGTAGTGCCGAGGCCATGACAGCGACAGTCCTTAATGAGAGTGCAATGCAGCCGTCCCCCTACTCTATTTTTCATTTGGCATGTGAGAGTGGAGAGGACTATTTTATACACATCAAGGTACAACCTTGGTGTACATGTCCTGTTTTCATGATGCAAAGAGAATCTAGAGGAAAGTCTTATGTTGCATGTAAGCATATCTATTTTGTCTTCTTGCGAGTTTTGGGATTACATAAGAATGAGGATATGGTAATGCATCAACCGACACTATCATCAGAGGAAGTAGGCAATATACTATCACGTCCTCGAAGCAAGGATGTTTGTGCCTATACTTAAGCTTTAATCAAGCCTCTCATGTTCGTGCCTACTTAAGCTTATAAGGAAATGTGAAGTCAATCTTTTTATAAGAAAATTTGAACCCAATATTTTTGTCTTACTTTGGGATGGAGTATACTGTCACGTACTCTAAAGTCTTATTATAGGTAGCTTGTAACGCTATGGTTGTACCAACCATATATCTTCTTGTAAGGAAATGTGAACTCAATCTTTTTGTAAGAAAATATGAGCCGGGTATACTTGTTTTTACTTGTGTTGAAATAAATATTGGAAGAAAGGTACATAGATAGGTATGTTTGTGCCTACATTTAAGTTTCTTTGACATAAAATGTGTGTTTATATATAGGAAGGTAGGTAGGTAGGTATGTAGGTATGTATGTATGCATGCATGTATATGTTTGGGAGTATGCATGCATGCATGTATGTATGTATTGTACAAATGTGTGTATATATGTATGTATATATGTAGGAAGGTAGGTAGGTAGGTAGGTAGGTGTGTTTGAGAATATGCATGTATTTATGTATGTATGTATGTGAATGTATTTATTTCTCTTTCATAAATACTTACTATATAAAAGCTCACCAAAATGTACCATTTTTCTTACAAGCTCGCATAAAACTATCTTATCTCCAAAAAGCTCGCCAAATAAAGCTCGCAAAAAAATCAAACCCGGGGAGGGGACAATGGTATAGGGAAGGCCTGGATTTTCCATGGCCTCTTAAGCAGCAAGAGACTTGAAAAATACGCACTGGGTGCTAATTACCAACCCAAACATGCTCCGCTCATAACCAAACCTTGCTAGCATGTGTGGGTGGGTCCCCCCCACATGCTTGCAAAGTTTGGTCCCCATCGGAGCATGTTTGGGTATAATGGTATGGGAAAGGCCCGAATTTTTCATGGCCTATTAAACACCAAGAGACTTGAAAATTTAAAATTGGGCTTGCAAAGTTTGGTCCCCATCAAAGCATGTTTGTGTACAATAGTATGGGGAAGACGCGGATTTTCCATGGCCTCTTAAGCACCAAGAGACTTGAAACATCGGCACTGGGTGCTAATTACCAACCCAAACATGCTCCGATCATGACCAAACTTTGCAAGCATGTAGGAGTGGGCCCCCCCACATGTCTTAATAAAGTATGGTCTACATCGGAGCATGTTTGGGTATGATGGTTTGGGGAAGGCTCGAATTTTTCATTGCCTCTTAAGCAAAAAGCGACTTGAAAAATCCGCACTGGGCGCTAATTACCAACTTAAATATGCTCCGATCATCACCAAACTTTGTAGGCATGTGGGGGTTGGTCCCCCCCACACGCTTGTAAAGTTTGGTTCCCATCGGACATGTTTGGGTACGATGGTAAGTGGAAGACCCAGATTTTCCATGGCCTCTTAAGCACTAAGAGACTTGAAACATTTTCCATGGCCTCTTAAGCACTAAGAGACTTGAAACATTTGCAACACTGGCCGTTAATTACCAACCTGAACATGCTCCGATCATGACTAAACTTTGCAAGCATGTGTGGGTGGGTTCCACCCACATGGTTACAAAGTGTGTGTCCCATCGGAGCATAATTGGGTACGATGGTAGGCGGAAGGCCCGGATTTTCCATGGCCTCTTAAGCACCAAGAGACTTGAAAAATCCACATTGGGCACTAATTACTAACCAAAACATGCTCCGATCATAACCAGACCTTGCAAGCATGAGGGGGTGGGCATCCCCCACATGATTGCAAGGTTTGGTTCCCATCGGAGCATGTTTGGGTACGATGGTATGGGGAAGGCCCGGATTGTCCATGGCCTCTTAAGCACCAAGAGATTTGCAAAATCCGCACTGGGCACTAATTACTAACGTAAACATGCTCCGATCATGACCAAACTTTGCAAGCAACTAAGCGTGGGATCCCCCTCACATGCTTGCAAGCTTGGTCCCCATTGGAGCATGTTTGAATACGATGGTATGGGAAAGGACCAGATTTTGCATGGCCTCTTAAGCACCAAGAGACTTAAGAAATCCGCATTGGGTGCTGATTACCAACCCAAAAATGCTCTGATCATGACCAAACCTTGCAAGCATGTGGGGGTTGGTCCCCCCCACATGCGTGCAAAGTTTGGTCCCCATCAGAGCATATTGGGTATGATGGTATAGTGGAGACCCGGATTTTCCATGGCCTCTTAAGCACCAAGAGACTTGAAACAGCCGCACTGGGTGCTAATTACCAACTGAAACATGCTTTGATCATGACCAAACTTTGCAATCATGTGGGGGTAGGTCCCCCCCCACATGTCTTTGCAAAGTTTGGTCTGCATCGGAGCATGTTCGAGTACGATGGTGGACGGCCCAAATTTTTCAAGGCCTCTTAAGCAGCAAGAGACTTGAAAAATACGCACTGGATGCCAACCCAAATATGCTCCGATCATGACCAAACCTTGCAAGCATGTGTGGGTGGGTCCCCCCCACATGCTTGTTGCAAAGTTTGGTCCCCACACCATTAGAGCATGTTTGCGTATGATGGTATGGGGAAGGCCTCTTAAGCACAGCAAGAGACTTGAAAAATCCGCGCTGGGTGCTAATTACCAACCCAAACATGCTCTAATTATCACCAAACTTTGTAGGGGCTGGTTCCCCCCACATGCTTGCAAAGTTTGGTTCCCATCGGAGCATGTTTGGGTACGATGGGAGAAGACCCAGATTTTCCATGGCCTCTTAAGCACCAAGAGACTGCACTGCCCGTTAATTACCAACTTGAACATGCTCTGATCATGACCAAACTTTGCAAGCATGTGTGGGTGGGTTCCACCCACCCACATGGTCAAAGTGTGTGCCCCATCGGAGCATGTTTGGTACGATGGTATGTGGAAGGCCCATATTTTCAATGGCCTCTTAAGCACCAAGAGACTTGAAAAGTCCACATTGGACGCTAATTACTAACCAAAACATGCTCGGATCATGACCAAACCTTGCAAGCATTAGGGGGTGGGCACCCCCCACATCCTTGCAAAGTTTGGTCCCCATCGGAGCATGTTTGGGTACGATGGTATGGGAAAGGCCCAGATTATCCAAGGCCCGGATTGTCCATGGCCTCTTAAGCACCAAGAGGTTTGCAAAATCCGCACTGGGTGCTAATTACTAACGTAAACATGCTCCGATCATGACCAGACTTTGCAAGCAACTAGGCGTGGGACCCCCTCACATGCTTGCAAAGCTTGGTTCCCATCGGAGCATGTTTGAATACGATGGTATGGGGAAGGACCGGATTTTGCATGGACTCTTAAGCACCAAGAGACTTGAAAAATCCACACTGGGTGCTAATTACCAACCCAACCATGCTCTGATCATGACTAAACTTTGCAACATGTGGGGGTGGGCCCCCCCACATCCTTGCAAAGTTTGGTCTACATCGGAGCATGTTTGGGTACGATGGTATAGGGAAGGCCCGGATTTTGCATGGCCTCTTAAGGAGCAAGAGATTTGAAAAATCGGCATTGGGTGCTAATTACCAACCCAAACATGCTCTGATCATGACCAAACCTTGCAAGCATGTGTAGGTGGGCCCCCCCCACATGCTTGAAATATTTGGTCCCCATCGGAGCATGTTTGGGTACGATGGTATGGGGAAGGCCCGGATTATCCATGGCCTCTTAAGCACCAAGAGACTTGAAAAATTCACACTGGGCACTAATTACTAACCCAAAAATAACCCGATTACGACCAAACCTTGCAAGCATGTGGGGTTGGGTCCCCCACACATGCTTGTAAAGTTTGATCCCCATCGGAGCATCTTTGGGTTCGATGGTATAGGGAAGGCCCGGATTTTGCATGGCCACTTAAGGAGCAAGAGATTTCAAAAATCCGCACTGGGTGCTGATTACCAACCCAAACATGCTATGATCATGATCAAACCTTGTAAGCATGTGTAGGTGGGTCCCCCCTACATACTTGCAATACTTGGTCCCCATCGGAGCATGTTTGGGTACGATGGTATAGGGAAGGCCCAGATTTTCCATGGCCTCTAAGTACCAAGAGACTTGAAAAATCCACACTGGGCTAATTACTAACCCAAAAATAACCTGATTATGACCAAACCTTGCAAGCATGTGGGGTTGGTCCCCACACATGCTTGCAAAGCTTGGTCCCCATCGGAATATGTTTGGGTACGATGGTATAAGGAAGGCCCGGATTTTCCATGGCCTCTTAACCCACTAAGAGACTTGATAAATCAACACTGGGCGATAATTACTAACCCAAACATAATCCGATCACGACCAAACTTTGCAAGCATGTGGGGGTTGGGCCCACTCCACATGCTTGCAAAGTTTGGTCCCCACCATCAGAGCATATTTGGGTATGATGGTATCAGGAAAGGAAGGCTTGGATTTTCCAGTGACCGAACCACCAAGAGACTTGAAAACTTAATCTTTATCACCTTCTACACACACATTTAAAAAAAAAAGAGTTCCAATCACCTTTGCTCATATTTAGGAGTAGGTTTGCCACTTAAAAATAACTTAAAATGGAGCTATGCTATGATGTCCCAAACATCCCCCAAGCTGGTGTAAACCACCATGAGTAAGAGCTACGCGCACTTGAATGGTCATTAAAAATAACTTTATAAGAAGTAATTGAGCTACTCTTGACATCATAGTAGCCATGGATATTTTGTTGAGGGAGGGTATTCGAAATACACAAAATTATCATGTGACATTGGGGATACGGGCATCCAGTGTGAACATCCTCTTAGTTAGAGTCAAAAGATAGGGTTTAATGCCTACAAAAAGGTATTGTACTTGGTGGTGTAATCATCTCTCATATCATTCATAATACAATCACCTTGTGTTGTGCCCAATTTGCCCTCTCTTGCTCTCTGTTTTCTCTCTTCTTCTTCATCCTCAACCATGGAGAGATTTCATCCTCCATAGCTCCATGATTGGACTTGTGATTCGCCAACAAAAATAAGAGATAGAAAATACCAACGCACATTAAGCATGCTCACAAAAAGGAGAAAGGGAAGAAGCTAAAGCAAGTTTAATACTCCAAGATTTAACCCTAATCTCATTATGTACTCTATCAATCATTATATTTAAGCATAATAGAAGAAAACCTTCATAAAGTCACATCATAACCATGTAGTGGTGATAAATAAGAAGAAAGAGAAAGAGCAAGAGAAAGAGTAAGATGAAGGAAGTACGAGTGCATTACATTTACGAATAAAAGAAAAAAACCATTACGTTACACCATAGCCATGTCATGAATAAGGAGAAAAAGAAAGAGAAAGAGGACGAGGAAGGAAGTACAAATGCATGGGATAGAGGTTGGTGCAGTCCTGCAAAGAAAGGTGTGCAGGGAATATTTTGGAGGATCAAGAATTGTGTCAGCAGGGCACCACATGTTTGAAAAGTAATTTTTTGAGCACTTCTATAAATGATGCCCAACATGGTATGATGGTATGGGGAAGGCCCGGATTTTCCATGGCCTCTTAAGCACCACGAAACTTGAAAAATCTGCCTTGGGCGCTAATTACTCACCCACACGTAATCCGATCATTACCAACCGATCATTACCAAACCTTGCAAGCATGTGGGGGTGGGTCCCCCCCACATGCTTACAAAGTTTGGTCCCCATCGGCGTATGTTTTTGGGAACGATGGTATGGGGAAGGCCCAGATTTTCCATGGCCTCTTAAGTACCAAGAGACTTCAAAAATCTGCACTGGGTGCTAAATACCAACTTAAACATGCTTCGATCATGACCAAACTTTGCAAGCATGTGAGGGTAGGGCCCCCCCACATGCTTGCAAAGACTAGTCCCCATTGGAGCATGTTGGGTATGATGGTATGAGGAAGGCCCGAATTTTCCATGGCCTCAAGCACCAAGAGACTTGAAAACTCCACACTAGGCGCTAATTACTAACCCAAAAATGCTCCAATCATATGACCAAACCCTGCAAGCATGTAGGGGTGGGTCCCCCCACATGCTTGCAAAGTTTGGTCCCCATCGGAGCATGTTCGGGTACGATGGTATGGGGAATATCCAAATTTTCCATGGCCTCTTAAGTAGCAAAAGAGACTTGAAAAATCCACACTGGGCGCTAATTACTAATCAAAACATGCTTCGATCCTAACCAAACTTTACAAGCATGTGGGGGTGAGTTCCCCCCACATGTTAGTTCGGTCCTCATAGGAGCATTTTTAGGTACGATGGTATGGGGAAGGCCCGGATTTTCCATGGCCTCTTAAGAACCAAGAGACTTGACACTGGGCACTAATTAGGAACCCCAACATGCTCCAATCATGACCAAACTTTGCAAGCATGTGGGGGTGGGCCCCCCCACATCCTTGCAATTGTTTAGTCCACATCGGAGCATGTTTGGGGTACGATGGTATGGGGAAGGCCCCGGATTTTCCATGGCCTCTTAAGCAGTAAGAGACTTGAAAAATCTGCACTGGGCACTAATTACCAATCCAAACATGCTCCGATGGGGACCAACCTTTGCAAGCATAGTGAGGTGGGGGCCCCCCACATGCTTGCAAAGTTTGGTCCCCATCAGCATGGTTGGGTACAATGGTATAGGGAAGGCCCGGATTTTCCATGGCCTCTTAAGCGGCAAGAGACTTGAAAAATACGCATTGGGTGCTAATTACCAACCCAAACAAGCTTCGATCATTGTGTGGGTGGGTCCCCCCCACATGCTTGCAAAGTTTGGTGCCCATCAGAGCATGTTTGGGTACGTTGGTATGGAAAAGGCCTGGATAAACACCAAGAGACTTGAAAACTCAAAACTGGGTGCTAATTACTAACCCAAACAGACCCTGCAAACATTTGAGGGTTGGTGCCCTCCACATGCTTGCAAAGTTTGGTCCCCATCAGAGCATGTTTGGGTACGATGGTGTGGGGAAGACCCGGATTTTCCATGGCCTCTTAAGCACCAAGAGACTTGAGGTGCTAATTATGAACCCAAACATGCTCCGATCATGACCAATTTTGCAAGCATGTGGGGGTGCCCCCCCCACATGTCTTTGTAAAGTTTGGTCCACATTGGAGCATGTTTGGGTACTATGGTTTGTGGGAAGGCCCGCATATTGCATGGCCCCTTAAGCAGCAAGAGACTTGCAAAATCCGCACTGGGCGCTAATTGCCAACCCAAACATGCTCTGATCATCACCAAACTTTGCAGGCATTTGGGGGTTGGTCCCCCCCGCATGCTTGCAAAGTTTGGTTCCCATCGGAGCATGTTTGGGTACGATGGTATGGGGAAGACCCGGATTTTCCATGACCTCTTAAGCACCAAGAGACTTGAAACATCTGCACTGGCCATTAATTACCAACCTAAACATGCTCCGATCATGACCAAACTTTGCAAACATGTCTGGGTGGGTTCCACCCACATGGTTTGCAAAGTGTGTGTCCCATCGGAGCATGTTTGGGTATGATGGTATACAGAAGGCCCGGATTTTCCATGGCATCTTAAGCACCAAGAGACTTGAAAAATCCACATTGGGTGCTAATTACTAACCAAAACATGCTCCAATCTTGACGAGACCTTGCAAGCATGAGGGGGTGGGCACCCCCCACATGCTTGCAAAGTTTGGTCCCCATCGAAGCATGTTTGGGTACGATGGTATGGGGAAGACCCGGATTTCCATGGCCTCTTAAGCACCAAGAGATTTGCAAAATCGGCACTGGGCACTAATTACTAACGTAAACATACTCCGATCATGACCAAACTTTGCAAGCAACTAGGCGTGGGATCCCCTCACATGCTTGCAAAGCTTGGGCCCCATCGGAGTATGTTTGAATATGGTGGTATGGGGAAGGACCGGATTTTGGATGGCCTCTTAAGCAGCAAGAGACTTGAAAAATCCGCTTTGGGTTTCAATTACCAACCCAAAAATGCTCTGATCATGACCAAACTTTGCAAGCATGTGGGGGTGGGCCCCCCCATACCCTTGCAAAGTTTGGTCCCCTGTCAGAGCATGTTTGGGTAGATGGTATAGGGAAGCTCGGATTTTGCATGGCCTCTTAAGGAGCAAGAGATTTAAAAAATCCACACTAGGTGCTAATTACCAATCCAAGAATGCTCTGATCATGACCAAACCTTGCAAGCATGTGTAGGTGGGTTCCCCCCACATGCTTGCAAATTTTGGTTCCCATCGGAGCATGTTTGGGTACGATGGTATGGGGAAGGCCCGGATTTTCCATGGCCTCTTAAACACCAAGAGACTTGAAAAATCCACACTCGGTGCTAATTACTAACACAAAAATAACTCGATTATGACCAAACCTTGCAAGCATGTGGGGGTGGGTCCCCCACACATGCTTGCAAAGTTTGGTCCCCATTGGAGCATGTTTGGGTATGATGGTATAGGGAAGGCCCGGATTTTGCATGGCCTCTTAAGGACCAAGAGACTTGAAAAATCCACACTAGGTGCTAATTACCAACCAAAACATGTTCGGATCATGACCAAACCTTGCAAGCATGTGTGGGTGGGGCCCCCCCACATGCTTGCAAAGTTTGATTCCCATTGGAGCATATTTGGGTACGATGGTATGGGGAAGGCCCGGATTTTCCATGGCCTCTTAAGCACTAAGAGACTTGAAACATCCACACTGGGCGCTAATTACTAACCCAAACATAAACCTTGCACGCATGTGGGGGTGGGTCCCCCCCACATGCTTTCAAAGTTTAGTCCCCATTAGCGCATGTTTGGGTTTGATGGTATGGGAAAGACCCGGATTTTTCATGGCCTATTAAGCACCAAGAGACTTGAAACATCCACACTAGGTGCCAATTACCAACCCAAACATGCTCCGATCATGACCAAACATTGCAAGCATGTGGGGGTTGGGCCCACTTCACATGCTTGCAAAGTTTGGTCCCCATCGGAGCATATTTGGGTACGATGTATCAGGAAGGCCCGGATTTTCCATGTCCTCTTAAGCACCAAGAGACTTGAAAAATCCACATTGGGTGCTAATTATTAACCAAAACATGCTCAGATCTTATGACCAAATCTTGCAAGCATTAGGGGTGGACACCCCCCACATGCTTGCAAAGTTTGGTCCCCATCGGAGCATGTTTGGGTACGACGGTATGGGGAACGCCCGGATTGTCCATGGCCTCTTAAGCACCAAGAGATTTGTAAAATCCGCACAGGGGACTAATTACTAATGTAAACATGCTACGATCATGACAAAACTTTGCAAGAAGCTAGGTGTGTAACCCCCTCACATGCTTGCAAAGCTTGGTCCCCATCGAAGCATGTTTGAGTACGATGGTATGGAGAAGGACCGGATTTTTCATGGCCTCAGCAGCAAGGGACTTGCAAAATCCACACTGGGTGCTAATTACCAACCCAAACATGCTCAGATCAATGACCAAACTATGCAAGGATGTGGGGGTGGGCCCCCCACATCCTTGTAAAGTTTGGTCCCCATCAGAGCATGTTTGGGTACGATGGTATAGGGAAGGCCTGGATTTCCCATGGCCTCTTAAGCACTAAGAGACTTGAAAAATCCACACTGGGCACTAATTACTAACCCAAACATAATCCTATCATGACTAAACCTTGCATGAATATGGGGGTAGATCCCCCCCCACATGCTTTCAAAGTTTGGTCCCCATTATCGCATGTTTGGGTACGATGGTATGGAGAAGACTCGGATTTTCCATGGCCTTTAAAGCACCAAGAGACTTGAAACATCCGCACTGGGTGCTAATTACCAACTTAAACATTCTCCGATCATGACCAAACTTTGCAAGCATGTGGGGGTTGCGCCCACTCCATATGCTTGCAAAGTTTGGTCCCCATCAAAGCATGTTTGGGTATGATGGTATCAGGAAGGCCCGGATTTTCCATGGCCTCAAGCACCAAGAGACTTGAAAAATCCACAGTGGGTACTAATTACTTACCCAAAAATGCTTCGATCATGACCAAACCTTGCAAGCATGTGCAAAAAGGGCCCCCTCCACTTGCTTGCAAAGTTTGGTCCCGATTGGAGTATGTTTGGGTACGATGGTATGGGGAAGGCCCGGATATTCCATGGCCTCTCAAACATCAAGAGACTTGAAAAATCCGCACTGTGGCGGTAATTACTAACCCAAACATGCTCCGATCATGATGTGACCAAACCTTGCAAGCATGTGGGGGTGCGCCCCCCTCACATGCTTGCAAGCAGGTGGGGGTGGGACCCCCTCACATGTTTGCAAGGTTTGGTCCCCATCGGAGCATGTTTGGGTACGATGGTATGGGGAAGGCCCAGATTTTCCATGGCCTCTTAAACACCAAGAGACTTGAAAAATCAAAACTGGTCACTAATTACTAACCCAAACATAGTCCGATCAAGCATGTGGGGGTTGGTCCCCCCCACATGCTTGCAAAGTTTGGTCCCCATCATCAGAGCATATTGGGTATGATGGTATGGGGAAGACCCGGATTTTCCATGGCCTCTTAAGCACCAAGAGACTTGAAACAGCCACAGTGGGTGCTAATTACCAACCCAAAGATGCTCTGATCATGACCAAACTTTGCAAGCATGTGGGGGTGGGTCCCCCCCACATGTCTTTGCAACGTTTGCTCCGCATCGGAGCATGTTTGGGTACGATGGTGGAAGGCCCGAATTTTCCATGGCCTCTTAAGCAGCAAGAGACTTGAAAAATACACAGTGGGTGCTAATTACCAACCCAAACATGTTGTGATCATGACCAAACCTTGCAAGCATGTGTGGGTGGGTCCCCCCCACATGCTTGCAAAGTTTGGTCCCCACACCATCGGAGCATGTTTGCGTATGATGGTATGGGCAAGGCCCAGATTTTCCATGGCCTATTAAACACCAAGAGACTTGAAAAATTAAAATTGGGCTTGCAAAGTTTGGTCCCCATCACAGCATGTTTGTGTACGATGGTATGGGGAAGACTCGGATTTTCCATGGCCTCTTAAGCACCAAGAGACTTGAAACATCCGTACTAGGTGCTAATTACCAACCCAAACATGCTCCGATCATGACCAAACTTTGCAAGCATGTGGGGGTGGGCCCCCCCACATGTCTTGGTAAAGTTTGGTCCGCATCGGAGCATGTTTGGGTACGATGGTTTAGGGAAGGCCCGAATTTTCCATGGCCTCTTAAGGAGCGAGCATCCACACTGGGCGGTAATTAATAACCCAAACTTAATCTGATCATGAATAAAACCTTGCAAGCATGTGGGGGTGGGTCCCCCACACATGCTTACAAAGTTTGGTCCACATTGGAGCATGTTTGGGTAAGATGGTATAGGGAAGACTCGGATTTTGCATGGCCTCTTTAAGAAGCAAGAGACTTAAAAAATCCACGCTGGGTGCTGATTTACAACATTAACATGCTCGAATCATGACCAAACCTTGCAAGCATGTGTGGGCGGGTCCCCCTCACATGCTTCCAAAGTTTGGTCCGCATCAGAGCATGTTTGGGTACGATGGTATGGGGAAGGCCCGGATTTTCCATGGCCTCTTAAACACCAAGAGACTTGAAAAATCAAAACTGGGTGGTAATTACTAACCCAAACATAGTTCGCCCCAAACCTTGCAAGCATGTGGGGGTTGGTCCCCCCCACATGCTTGCAAAGTTTGGTCCCCATCAGAGCATATTGGGTACGATGGTATGGGGAAGACCCGGATTTTCCATGGCCTCTTAAGCACCAAGAGACTTGAAATAGCCACACTGGTTACTAATTACCAACCGAAACATGCTCTGATCATGACCAAACTTTGCAAGCATGTGGGGGTGGGTCCCCCCCACATGTCTTTGCAAAGTTTGCTCCGCAATCGGAGCATGTTTGGGTGCGATGGTGGAAGGCCCTAATTTTCCATGGCCTCTTAAGAGACTTGAAAAATACACACTGGGTGCTAATTACCAACCCAAACATGCTCTGATCACATGACCAAACCTTGTAAACATGTGTGGGTGGGTCCCCACCACATGCTTGCAAAGTTTGGTCCCTATGGGTAAGGCCCAGATTTTCCATGGCCTATTAAACACCAAGAGACTTGAAAAATTAAAACTGGGCTTGCAAAGTTTGGTCCCCATCAGAGCATGTTTGTGTACGATGGTATGGGGAAGACTCGGATTTTCCATGGCCTCTTGAGCACCAAGAGACTTGAAACATCCGCACTGGGTGCTAATTACAAACCCAAACATGCTTTGATCATGACCAAACTTTGCAAGCATGTGGGAGTGAACCTCCCCACATGTCTTTGTAAAGTATGGTCTGCATCGGAGCATGTTTAGGTACGATGGTTTGGGGAAGGCGCGAATTTTCCATGGCCTCTTAAGGAGCAAGCAACTTGAAAAAAATCCGCACTGGGCACTAATTACCAACCCAAACATGCTCCGATCATAACCAAACTTTGCAGCAGGCATGTGGGGGTTGGTCCCCCCCACATGCTTGAAAAGTTTGGTTCCCATCGGAGCATGTTTGGGTACGATTGTATGGGGAAGACCCGGATTTTCCATGGCCTCTTAAGCACCAAGAGACTTGAAACATCTGCACTGGGCATTAATCACCAACCTGAAAATGCTCCGATCATGACCAAACTTTGCAAGCATGTGTTGGTGCGTTCTGCGCACACGGTTGCAAAGTGTGTGCCCCAACGGAGCATGTTTGGGTACGATGGTATGTGGAAAGCCCGGACTTTCCATGGCCTCTTAAGCACCAAGAGACTTGAAAAATCCACATTGGGTGCTAATTACTAACCAAAACATGCTATGATCATGACTAAACCTTGCAAGCATGAGGGGGTGGGAACCCCCCACATGCTTACAAAGTTTGGTCCCCATCCGAGCATGTTTGGGTACGATGGTATGGGGAAGGCCCGGATTTTCCATGGCCTCTTAAGCACTAAGAGAATTGAAAAATCCACACTGGGCACTAATTACTAACCCAAACATAATCCGAACCTTGCACGCATGTGGGGGTGGGTCTCCCCCACATGCTTTCTAAGTTTGATCCCCATTAGCATATGTTTGGAGCATATGTTTGGGTGCGATGGTATGGGAAGACCCGGATTTTCCATGGCCTTTTAAGCACCAAGAGACTTGAAACATCTGCACTGGTGGGTGCTAATTACCAACCCAAACATGCTCCGATCATGACCAAACTTTGCAAGCATGTGGGGGTTAGACTCACTTCACATGCTTGCAAAGTTTGGTCTCCATCGGAGCATGTTTGGGTACGATGGTATCAGGAAGGCTCTGATTTTCCATGGCCTCAAGCACCAAGAGACTTGAAAAATCCACACTGGGCACTAATTACTAACTCAAAAATGCTCCGATCATGACCAAACCTTGCAAGAATGTGCAAAAAGTCCCCCCTCCCACATGCTTGCAAATTTTGGTCCCCATCAGAGCATGTTTGGGTACGATGGTATGGGGAAGGCCTGGATATTCCATGGCCTCTCAAGCATCAAGAGACTTGAAAAATCCACACTGGGCGCGATAATTACTAACCCAAACATGCTCCAATCATGACCAAACTTTGCAAGCATGTGGGGGTGGGCCCTCTCACATGCTTGCAAGGTTTGGTCCCCATCGGAGCATGTTTGGGTACGATGGTATGGGGAAGGCCAGGATTTTCCATGGCCTCTTCAGCACCAAGAGACTTGAAAAATCCACACTCGGTGGTAATTACTAACCCAAACTTAATCTGATCATGAATAAAACCTTGCAAGCATGTGGGGGTGGGTCCCCCACACATGCTTGCAAAGTGTGGTCCACATTGGAGCATGTTTGGGTACAATGGTATAGGGAAGACTTGGATTTTGCATGGCCTCTTTAAGCAGCAGCAAAACTTGAAAAATCCACGCTGGGTGCTAATTTCCAACCTAAACATGCTCCAATCATGACCAAACCTTGCAAGCATGTCTGGCTGGGTCCCCCTCACATTCTTGTAAAGTTTGGTCCGCATCGGAGCATGTTTGGGTACGATGGTATGGGGAAGGCCCAAATTTTCCATGGCCTCTTAAGCACTAAGAGACTTGAAAAATCCACACTGGGCACTAATTACTAACCCAAACATAATCTAATCATGACCAAACCTTGCAAGCGTGAAGGGAGGGTCCCCCCCACATGCTTGCAAAGTTTGGTCCCCATCGGCGCATGTTTGGGTACGGTGGTATAGGGAAGAACCAGATTTTCCATGGCCTCTTAAGCACCAATAGACTTGAAAAATCCGCACTAGGCACTAATTACTAACCCAAACATGCTCCAATCATGACCAAACTTTGCAAGCATGTGGAGGTGGGCTCCCCCCACATGCTTGCGAAGTTTGGTCCCCATCGGAGCATGTTTGGGTACAATGGTATAGGAAGGGCCCGGATTTTCCATGGCCTCTTAATCAGCAAGTGACTTGAAAAATACGCATTGAGTGCTAATTACCATACCAAACCTTGCGAGCATGTGTGGGTGGGTCCCCCCCATATGCTTGTAAAGTTTGGTCCCCATCCGAGCATGTTTGGGTACGTTGGTATGTGGAAGGCCCGGATTTTCCATGGCCTATTAAACACCAAGAGACTTGAAAACTCAAAACTGGGCACTAATTACTAGCCCAAACATAGTCCAAACATTGCAAACATGTGGGGGTTTGTCCCCCCCACATGCTTGCAAAGTTTGGTCCCCATCAGAGCATGTTTGGGTATGATGGTGTGGGGAAGCCCTGGTTTTTCCATGGCCTCTTAAGCACCAAGAGACTTGAAACATCCGCACTAGGTGCTAATTACCAACCCAAACATGCTCCGATCATGACCAAACTTTGCATGCATGTGGGGGTGCCCTCCCCCCCACATGTCTTTGCAAAGTTTGGTCCGCATCGGAGCATGTTTGGGTACGATGGTTTGGGGAAGGCCCGAATTTTCCATGGCCTCTTAGGCAGCAAGACACTTGAAAAATCCATGCTGGGCACTAATTACCAACCCAAACATGCTCCGATCATCACCAAACCTTCCAAGCATGTGGGGGTTGGTTCCCCTCACATGCTTGCAAAGTTTGGTTCCCATCGGAGCACGTTTGGGTACCATGATATAGAGAAGACCCGGATTTTTCATGGCCTCTTAAGCACCAAGAGACTTGAAACATCTGCACTGGCCATTAATTACCAACCTGAACATGCTCCGATCATGACCAAACTTTGCAAGCATGTGTGGGTGGGTTCCACCCACATGGTTGCAAAGTGTGTGCCCCATCGGAGCATGGTTGGGTACGATGGTATGTGGAAGGCCCGGATTTTCCATGGCCTCTTAAGCACCAAGAGTCCACATTGGGCGCTAATTACTAACCAAAACATGCTCCGATCATGACCAAACCTTGCCAACATTTCGGGGTTGGCATCCCCCACATGCTTGCAAAGTTTGGTCCCCATCGGAGCATGTTTGGATACGATGGTATGGGGAAGGCCCGGATTGTCCATGGCCTCTTAAGCACCAAGAGATTTGCAAAATCCGCACTGGGTGCTGATTACTAACATAAACATGCTTTGATCATGACCAAACTTTGCAAGCAACTAGGTGTGGGACCCCCTCACACGCTTGCAAAGCTTGGTTCCCATCGGAGCATGTTTGAATACGATGATATGGGGAAGGACCGGATTTTGCATGGCCTCTTAAGACTTGAAAAATCTGCACTGGGTGCTAATTACCAACCTAAACATGCTCTAATCATCATGACCAAACTTTGCAAGCATATGGGGGTGGGCCCCCCATATGCTCTAATCATCATGACCAAACTTTGCAAGCATGTTGGGGGTGGGCCCCCCAACATCCTTGCAAAGTTTGGTCCCCATCCGAACATGTTTGAGTATGACGGATTTTGCATGGCCTCTTAAGGAGCAAGAGATTTGAAAAATCCGCACTGGGTGCTAATTACCAACTTAAGCATGCTCCGATGGGGACCAACCTTTGCAAGCATGTGGGGGTGGGGCACCCCCACATGCTTGCAAAGTTTGGTCCCCATCAGAGCATGTTTGGGGACAATGGTATAGGGAAGGCCTGGATTTTCCATGGCCTCTTAAGCGACAAGAGACTTGTGGTCCTTTGCAAGCATGTGGGGGTGGGGCACCCCCACATGCTTGCAAAGTTTGGTCCCCATCATGTTTGGGGACAATGGTATAGGGAAGGCCTGGATTTTCCATGGCCTCTTAAGCGACAAGAGACTTGAAAAATACGCACTGGTGGGTGCTAATTACCAACCCAAACATGCTCCGCTCATGACCAAACCTTGCTAGCATGTGTGGGTGGGTCCCCCCACATGCTTGCAAAGTTTGGTCCCCATCGGAGCATGTTTGGGTATGATGGTATGGGAAAGGCCCGAATTTTTCATGACCTATTAAACACCAAGAGACTTGAAAATTTAAAATTGGGCTTGCAAAGTTTGGTCCCCATCAGAGCATGTTTGTGTACAATAGTATGGGGAAGACGCGGATTTTCCATGGCCTCTTAAGCACCAAGAGACTTGAAACATCGGCACTGGGTGCTAATTACCAACCCAAACATGCTCCGATCATGACCAAACTTTGCAAGCATGTAGGAGTGGGCCCCCCCACATGTCTTAATAAAGTATGGTCTGCATCGGAGCATGTTTGGGTATGATGGTTTGGGGAAGGCTCGAATTTTCCATTGCCTCTTAAGCAGAAAGCGACTTGAAAAATCCGCACTGGGCGCTAATTACCAACTTAAATATGCTCCGATCATCACCAAACTTTGCAGGCATGTGGGGGTTGGTCCCCCCCACATGCTTCCAAAGTTTGGTTCCCATCGGACATGTTTGGGTACGATGGTAAGGGGAAGACCCAGATTTTCCATGGCCTCTTAAGCACTAAGAGACTTGAAACATTTGCAACACTGGCCGTTAATTACCAACCTGAACATGCTCCGATCATGACTAAACTTTGCAAGCATGTGTGGGTGGGTTCCACCCACATGGTTACAAAGTGTGTGCCCCATCGGAGCATAATTGGGTACGATGGTAGGCGGGAGGCCCGGATTTTCCATGGCCTCTTAAGCACCAAGAGACTTGAAAAATCCACATTGGGCACTAATTACTAACCAAAACATGCTCTGATCATAACCAGACCTTGCAAGCATGAGGGAGTGGGCACCCCCCACATGATTGCAAGGTTTGGTTCCCATCGGAGCATGTTTGGGTACGATGGTATGGGGAAGGCCCGGATTGTCCATGGCCTCTTAAACACCAAGAGATTTGCAAAATCCGCACTGGGCACTAATTACTAACGTAAACATGCTCCGATCATGACCAAACTTTGCAAGCAACTAAGCGTGGGATCCCCCTCACATGCTTGCAAGCTTGGTCCCCATTGGAGCATGTTTGAATACGATGGTATGGGAAAGGACCGGATTTTGCATGGCCTCTTAAGCACCAAGAGACTTAAGAAATCCGCATTGGGTGCTAATTACCAACCCAAAAATGCTCTGATCATGACCAAACTTTGCAAGCATGTGGGAGTGGCCTCCCCACATCCTTGCAAAGTTTGGTTCCCATCGGAGCATGTTTGGGTACGATGGTATAGGGAAGGCCCGGATTTTACATGGTCTCTTAAGGAGCAAGAGATTTGAAAAATCCGCACAGGGTGCTAATTACCAACCCAAACATGCTCCACATGCTTGCAAATTTTGGTCCCCATCGGAGCATGTTTGGGTATGATGGTATGGGGAAGGCACGGATTTTCCATGGTCTCTTAAGCACCAAGAGACTTGAAAAATCCACACTGGCGCTAATTACTAACCCAAAAATAACCCGATTATGACCAAACCTTGCAAGCATGTGGGGGTGGGTCCCCCACTTAGGGAAGGCCCAGCTTTCCCATGGCCTCTTAAGCACCAAGAGACTTGAAAAATCCACATTGGGCGCTAATTACTAACCAAAAAATAACCGGATTATGACCAAACCTTGCAAGCATGTGGGGGTGGGTCCCCCACACATGCTTGCAAAGTTGGGTCCCCATCGCAGTATGTTTGGGTACGATGGTATAAGAAAGGCCCGGATTTTGCATGGCCTCTTAAGGAGCAACAGACTTGAAAAATCTGCATTGGGTGCTAATTACCAACCAAAACATGCTGAGATCATGACCAAACCTTGCAAACATGTGTGGGCGAGTCCCCCCCACATGCTTGCAAAGTTTGGTCCCCGTCGGAGCATGTTTGGGTACGATGGTATGGGGAAGGCATGGATTTTCCATGGCCTCTTAAGCACTAAGAGACTTGAAAAATCCACACTGGGTGCTAATTACTAACCCAAACATAATCCGATCATGACCAAACCTTGCACGCATGTGGGGGTGGGTCCCCCCCACATGCTTTCAAAGTTTAGTCCCCATTAGCACATGTTTGGGTACGATGCTATGGGGAAGACCTGGATTTTTCATGGCCTATTAAGCACCAAGAGACTTGAAACATCCGCACTGGGTGCTAATTACCAACCCAATTTACTCCGCTCCGATCATGACCAAACTTTGCAAGCATGTGGGGGTTGGACCCACTCCACATGCTTGCAAAGTTTGGTCCCCATCAGAGCATATTTGGGTACGATGGTGTCAGGAAGGCTCGGATTTTCCATGTCCTCTTAAGCACCAAGAGACTTGAAAAATCCACATTAGGCACTAATTATTAACCAAAACATGCTCCGATCTTATGACCAAATCTTCAAGCATGAGGGGTGGGCACCCCCCACATGCTTGCAAAGTTTGGTCCCCATCGGAGCATGTTTGGTACAATGGTATGGGGAAGGCCCGGATTGTCCATGGCCTCTTAGGCACCAAGAGATTTGCCAAATCCACACTGGGAACTAATTACTAATGTAAACATGCTCCGATCATGACCAAACTTTGCAAGCAACTAGGCGTGGGACCCCCTCACATGCTTGCAAAGCTTGGTCCCCATCGGAGCATGTTTGAATACGATGGTATGGAGAAGGACCGGATTTTGCATGGCCTCTAAAGCAGCAAGAGACTTGCAAAATCCACACTCGGTGCTAATTACCGACCCAAACATGCTCTGATGAATGACCAAACTGTGCAAGCATGTGGGGGTGGGCTCCCCCACATCCTTTACAAAGTTTGGTCCCCATCGGAGCATGTTTGGGTACGATGGTATGGGGAAGGCCCGGATTTTCCATGGCCTAAGCACTAACTTAAGCACTAAGAGACTCTTGAAAAATCCACACTGGGTGCTAATTACCAACCCAAACATAATCCGATCATGACCAAACCATGCACGCATGTGGGGGTGGGTCCCCCCCACATGCTTTCAAAGTTTGGTCCCCATTAACGCATGTTTGGGTACAATGGTATGGGGAAGACCCGGATTTTCCATGGCCTTTTAAGCACCAAGAGACTTGAAACATCCATGTTGGGTGCTAATTATCAACCCAAACATGCTCCGATCATGACAAAACTTCGCAAGCATGTGGGGGTTGGGCCCACTCCACATGCTTGCAAAGTTTGGTCCCCATCGGAGCATGCTTGGGTACGATGGTATCAGGAAGGCCCGGATTTCCCATAGCCTCAAGCACCAAGAGACTTGAGAAAAATCCACACTCGGCACTAATTATTAACCCAAAAATGCTCCGATCATGACCAAACCTTGCAAGCATGTGCAAAAAGGTCCCCCCCACATGCTTGCAAAGTTTAGTCCTTATCGGAGCATGTTTGGATATGATGGTATGGGGAAGGCCCGGATATTCCATGGCCTCTCAAGCATCAAGAAACTTGAAAAATCGGTACTGGGCGGTAATTAATAACCCAAACATGCTCCGGGCCCCCCTCACATGCTTACAAGGTTTGGTCCCCATCGGAGTATGTTTGGGTACGATGGTATGGGGAAGGCCCGGATTTTCCATGGCCCAAGAGACTTGAAAAATCCACACTGGGCGCTAATTACCAACCCAAACATAATCCAATCATGACCAAACTTTGCAAATGTATGGGGGTGGGCCCCTCCCCCATAAGTTTGGCCCCCATCGGAGCATAGGGAAGGTATAGGAAGTCCCGGATTTTCCATGGTCTCTTAAGCAGCAAGGGACTTGCAAAATACGCACTGGGTGCTAATTACCAATTCAAACATGCTCCGATCATGAACAAACCTTGCAAGCATGTGTGGGTGGGTCCCCCCCCACATGCTTGCAAAGTTTGGACCCCATCAGAGCATGTTTGGGTACGATGGTATGGGGAAGACCCGGATTTTCCATGGCCTCTTAAACACCAAGACACTTGAAAAATCAAAACTGGACGCTAATTACTAACCCAAACATAGTCCGTCCCAAACCTTGCAAGCATGTGGGGGTTGGTCCCCCCCACATGCGTGCAAAGTTTGGTCCCCATCAGAGCATATTGGGTATGATGGTATAGTGGAGACCCGGATTTTCCATGGCCTCTTAAGCACCAAGAGACTTGAAACAGCCGCACTGGGTGCTAATTACCAACTGAAACATGCTTTGATCATGACCAAACTTTGCAATCATGTGGGGGTAGGTCCCCCCCCACATGTCTTTGCAAAGTTTGGTCTGCATCGGAGCATGTTCGGGTACGATGGTGGACGGCCCAAATTTTTCAAGGCCTCTTAAGCAGCAAGAGACTTGAAAAATACGCACTGGATGCCAACCCAAATATGCTCCGATCATGACCAAACCTTGCAAGCATGTGTGGGTGGGTCCCCCCCACATGCTTGTTACAAAGTTTGGTCCCCACACCATTAGAGCATGTTTGCGTATGATGGTATGGGGAAGGCCTCTTAAGCACAGCAAGAGACTTGAAAAATCCGCGCTGGGTGCTAATTACCAACCCAAACATGCTCTAATTATCACCAAACTTTGTAGGGGCTGGTCCCCCCCACATGCTTGCAAAGTTTGGTTCCCATCGGAGCATGTTTGGGTATGATGGGAGAAGACCCAGATTTTCCATGGCCTCTTAAGCACCAAGAGACGGCACTGCCCATTAATTACCAACTTGAACATGCTCTGATCATGACCAAACTTTGCAAGCATGTGTGGGTGGGTTCCACCCACCCACATGGTCAAAGTGTGTGCCCCATCGGAGCATGTTTGGTACGATGGTATGTGGAAGGCCCATATTTTCAATGGCCTCTTAAGCACCAAGAGACTTGAAAAGTCCACATTGGATGCTAATTACTAACCAAAACATGCTCGGATCATGACCAAACCTTGCAAGCATTAGGGGGTGGGCACCCCCCACATCCTTGCAAAGTTTGGTCCCCATCGGAGCATGTTTGGGTACGATGGTATGGGAAAGGCCCAGATTATCCAAGGCCCGGATTGTCCATGGCCTCTTAAGCACCAAGAGGTTTGCAAAATCTGCACTGGGCGCTAATTACTAACGTAAACATGCTCCGATCATGACCAAAATTTGCAAGCAACTAGGCGTGGGACCCCCTCACATGCTTGCAAAGCTTGGTTCCCATCCGAGCATGTTTGAATACGATGGTATGGGGAAGGACCGGATTTTGCATGGACTCTTAAGCACCAAGAGACTTGAAAAATCCACACTGGGTGCTAATTACCAACCCAACCATGCTCTGATCATGACTAAACTTTGCAACATGTGGGGGTGGGCCCCCCCACATCCTTGTAAAGTTTGGTCTACATCGGAGCATGTTTGGGTACGATGGTATAGGGAAGGCCCGGATTTTGCATGGCCTCTTAAGGAGCAAGAGATTTGAAAAATCGGCATTGGGTGCTAATTACCAACCCAAACATGCTCTGATCATGACCAAACCTTGCAAGCATGTGTAGGTGGGCCCCCCCCACATGCTTGAAATATTTGGTCCCCATCGGAGCATGTTTGGGTACGATGGTATGGGGAAGGCCCGGATTATCCATGGCCTCAAGCACCAAGAGACTTGAAAAATTCACACTGGGCACTAATTACTAACCCAATAATAACCCGATTACGACCAAACCTTGCAAGCATGTGGGGTTGGGTCCCCCACACATGCTTGTAAAGTTTGATCCCCATCGGAGCATCTTTGGGTTCGATGGTATAGGGAAGGCCCGGATTTTGCATGGCCTCTTAAGGAGCAAGAGATTTGAAAAATCCGCACTGGGTGCTGATTACCAACCCAAACATGCTATGATCATGATCAAACCTTGTAAGCATGTGTAGGTGGGGGTCCCCCCCACCTACACATGTGGGGGTCCCCCCCACATGCTTGCAATACTTAGTCCCCATCGGAGCATGTTTGGGTACGATGGTATAGGGAAGGCCCGGATTTTCCATGGCCTCTAAGTACCAAGAGACTTGAAAAATCCACACTGGGCTAATTACTAACCCAAAAATAACCTGATTATGACCAAACCTTGCAAGCATGTGGGGTTGGTCCCCACACATGCTTGCAAAGCTTGGTCCCCATCGGAATATGTTTAGGTACGATGGTATAAGGAAGGCCCGGATTTTCCATGGCCTCTTAACCCACTAAGAGACTTGATAAATCAACACTAGGCGATAATTACTAACCCAAACATAATCCGATCATGACCAAACTTTGTAAGCATGTGGGGGTTGGGCCCACTCCACATGCTTGCAAAGTTTGGTCCCCACCATCAGAGCATATTTGGGTATGATGGTATCAAGAAAGGAAGGCTTGGATTTTCCATTGCCCGAACCACCAAGAGACTTGAAAAATCCACACTGGGTGCTAATTACTAACTCAAAAATACTTCGATCATGTGACCAAACCTTACAAGCATGTGCAAATAGGTCCCCCCCTACATGCTTGCAAAGTTTGGTCCCCATTGGAGCCTTTTTGGGTACGATGGTATAGGGAAGGCCCGGATTTTCCATGGCCTCTTAAGCACCAAGAGACTTGAAAAATCTGCACTGGTGGGTGGTAATTACATACCCAAACATACTCCGATCATGACCAAATTTTGTAAGCATGTGGGTGTGGCCTCCCCTCACATGCTTGCAAGGTTTGGTCCCCATTGGAGTATGTTTGGGTATGATGGTATAGGGAAGGCCAGGACTTTTCATGGCCTCTTAAGCACCACGAGACTTGAAAAATCCACACTAAGCATTAATTACTAACCCAAACATATTCTGATCATAGCCAAACCTTGCAACCATGTAGGGGTGTATTCCCCACACATGCTTGCAAAGTTTGGTCCCCATCGGAGCATGTTTGGGTACGATGGTATAGGAAGGGCCCAGATTTTCTATGGCCTCTTAAGCGGGAGACTTGAAAAATCTACACTGGGCGCTAATTACTAACCCAAACATAATCTGATCATAGCCAAACCTTGCAGCCATGTAGGGTTGTATTCCCCACACATGCTTGCAAAGTTTGGTCCCCATCGGAGCATGTTTGGGTACGATGGTATAGGGAAGGCCCGGATTTTGCATGGCCTCTTAAGCAGCAAGAGACTTGAAAAAATCCGCACTGGTGGATGCTAATTTTCAACCTAAAAATGCTCTAATCATGACCAAACCTTGCAAGCATATTTGGGTGGGACCCTCCCACATGCTTACAAAGTTTGGTCCACATCGGAGCATGTTTGGGTACGATGGTATGGGGAAGGCCCGGAAGCACCGAGACTTGAAAAATCCACAGTGGGCACTAATTGCTAACCCAAACATAATCCAATCATGACCTAACCTTGCAAACGTGTAGGGGTGGGTCCTCCCCACATGCTTGCAAAGTTTGGTCCCCATCGGAGCATGTTTGGGTACAATGGTATAGGGAAGGCCCGGATTTTCCATGGCCTCTTAAGCAGCAAGAGACTTGAAAAATACGCACTGGATGCTAATTACCAACACAAACATGCTCTGATCATGATCAAACCTTGCAAGCATGTGTGGGTGGGTCCCCCCCACATGCTTGGAAAGTTTGGTCCCCATCGAAGCATGTTTGGGTACGATGGTATGGGGAATGCCCGGATTTTTCCTAGCTTCTAAAGCACTAGAAGACTTGAAAAATCCACACTCGGTGCTAATTACCAACCTAAACGTGCTCCGATGGATACAAAACTTTGCAAGCATGTGGGGGTGCCCCCCCCAACATGCTTGCAAAGTTTGGTCCCCATCGGAGCATGTTTGGGTACAATGGTTCAGGGAAGGCCCAGATTTTCCATGGCCTCTTAAGCAGCAAGAGACTTGAAAAATATGCACTGGGTGCTAATTACCAACCCAAATATGCTCCGCTCATGAACAAACCTTACAAGCATGTGTGGGTGTGTCCCCCCCAACATGCTTGCAAAGTTTGGTCCCCATCGGAGCATGTTTGGATACGATGGTATGGGGAAGGCCCGGATTTTCCATGGCCTCTTAAATACCAAGAGACTTGAAAAATCAAAACTGGGCACTAACTACTAAACCAAACATAGTCCAAACCTGGCAAGCATGTGGGGGTTGGTCCCCCCAACATGCTTTGCAAAGTTTGGTCCCCATCAGAGCATATTGGGTACGATGGTATAGGCAAGACCCGGATTTTTCATGGCCTCTTAAGCACCAAGAGACTTGAAACAGCCGCACCGGGTGCTAATTACCAATGCCAACATGCTCTAATCCCATGACCAAACTTTGCAAGCATGTGGGGGTGCCCCCCCCCCCACATGCCTTTGCAAAGTTTGGTCCGCATTGGAGCATGTTCGGGTACGATGGTATGCGGAAGGCCCAGATTTTCCATGGCCTCTAAAGCACCAAGAGACTTGAAAAATCCACGTTGGGTGCTAATTACTAACCAAAACATGCTCCGATCATGACTAAACCTTGCAAGCATGAGGGGGTGGGCACCCCCCAAATGCTTGCAAAGTTTGGTCCCCATCGGAGCATGTTTGGGTACGATGGTGTGGGGAAGGTCCGGATTTTCCATGGCCTCTTAAGCACTAAGAGACTTGCAAAATCCACACTCGGCGCTAATTACTAACCCAAACATAATTTGATCATCACCAAACCTTGCACGCATGTGGGGTGGGCCCCCACATGCTTTCAAAGTTTGGTCCCCACCATTAGCGCATGTTTGGGTACGATGGTATGGGGAAGACCCGGATTTTCCATGGCCTTTTAAGCACCAAGAGACTTGAAACATCCGCACTGGGTGCTAATTAGCAACCCAAACATGCTCCGATCATGACAAAACTTTTCAAGCATGCGGGAGTTGGGCCCACTCCACATGCTTGCAAAGTTTGGTCCCCATCGGAGCATGTTTGGGTACGATGGTATCAGGAAGGCCCAGATTTTCCATGGCCTCAAGCACCAAGAGACTTGAAAAATCCACACTGGGCACTAATTACCAACCCAAAAATGCTCTGATCATGACCAAACCTTGCAAGCATGTGCGAAAAGGTCCCCCCCACATGCTTGCGAAGTTTGGTCCCCATCGGAGCATTTTTGGGTACGATGGTATGGGGAAGGCTCGGATATTCCATGACCTCTCACGCATCAAGAGACTTGAAAAATTCGCACTGGGCGCGGTAATTACTAACCCAAACATGCTCCGATCATGACCAAGCTTTGTAAGCATGTGGGAGTGGGCCCCCCTCACATGCTTGTTAGGTTTGGTCCCCATCGGAGCATGTTTGGGTACGATGGTATGGGGAAGGCCAGGATTTTCCATGGCCTCTTCAGCACTTTGAAAGACCCCGAAGCCCGCTGTTCTCCCTTGGCTGGAAGTGCTGACGGCCCGCACAGGATCCAGTTTCATGGTTCTCTGCTTAGCTCTTGCCAACGTCGCATGTTGGACTTGCCGGGACCTCACCTTGCTTGGAACCCATCTGACCACAGGCCCCAAAAACTGACATGTCGACCGACTTTGGAATTTCTTCGAATGGACTGCGTAGCTGTTATGAGACTTGAAAAATCCACACTGGATTCTAATAACTAACTTAAACTTAATCCGATCATGAATAAAACCTTGCAAGCATGTGGGGGTGGGTCCCCCACACATGCTTGCAAAGTTTGGTCCTCATTGGAGCATGTTTGGGTATGATGGTATAGGGAAGATTCGAATTTTGCATGGCTTCTTTAAGCAGCAAGAAACTTGAAAAATCTACGCTGGGTGCTGATTTTCAACCTAAACATGCTCCAATCATGACCAAACCTTGCAAGCATGTTTGGGTCGGTCCCCCCCACATGCTTGCAAAGTTTGGTCCACATCGGAGCATGTTTGGGTATGATGGTATGGGGAAGGCCCAGATTTTCCATCGCCTCTTAAGCACCAAGAGACTTGAAAAATCCACACTGGGCACTAATTACTAACCCAAACATAATCTAATCATGACCAAACCCTGCAAGCGTAAAGGGTGGGTCCCACCACATGCTTGCAAAGTTTGGTCATGATGCTAATTACAAACCCAAACATGCTCTGATCATCAGGTCCAAACTTTGCAGGCATGTGGGGGTTGGTTCCCCCCACATGCTTGCAAAGTTTGGTTCCCATCAGAGCATGTTACGGTACACTGGTATGGAGAAGACCCGGATTTTCCATGGCCTCTTAAGCACCAAGAGACTTGAAACCTCTGCACTGGCCGTTAAATACCAACCTGAACATGCTTACATGACCAAACTTTGCAAGCATGTGTGGGTGGGTTCCACCCACATGCTTGCCAAGTGTGTGCCCCATCGGAGCATGTTTGGGTACGATGGTATGCGGAAGGCCCGAATTTTCAATGGCCTCTTAAGTACCAAGAGACTTGAAAAATCCACATTGGGCGCTAAGTACTAACCAAAACATGCTCGGATCATGACCAAACCTTGTTCAAAGTGGGCTTGCAAAGTTTGGTCCCCATCAGAACATGTTTGTGTACGATGGTATGGGGAAGACCCGGATTTTTCATGGCCTCGTAAGCACCAAGAGACTTGAAACATCCTCACTGGGTGCTAATTACCAACCCAAACATGCTCCGATCATGACCAAACTTTGCAAGATTATGGGGGTGGGCCCCCCCACATGTCTTTGTAAAGTTTGGTCCGCATCGGAGCATGTTTAGGTACGATGGTTTAGGGAAGGCCCAAATTTTCCATGGCCTCTTACGCAGCAACAAGCGACTTGAAAAATTAACACTGGGCACTAATTACCAACCCAAACATACACCGATCATCACCAAACTTTGGAGGCATGTGGGGGTTGGTCCCCCCACATGCTTGAAAAGTTTGGTTCCCATCGGAGCATGTTTGGGTACGATGGTATGGGGAAGACCCAGATTTTCCATGGCCTCTTAAGCACCAAAAAACTTGAAACATCCACACTGGGCATTAATTACCAACCTGAACATGCTCCGTGACCAAACTTTGCAAGCATGTGTGCATGCGTTCTGTCCACATGGTTACAAAGTGTGTGCCCCATCGGAGCATGTTTGGGTACGATGGTATGGGGAAGGCCCGGATTTTCCATGGCCTCTTAAGCACCAAGAGACTTGAAAAATCCACATTGGGTGCTAATTACTAACCAACACATGCTCCAATCATGACTAAACCTTGCAAGCATGAGAGGGTGGGAACCCCCCACATGCTTGCAAAGTTTGGTCCCCATCGGAGCATGTTTGGGTACGATGGTATGGAGAGGCCCGGATTTTCCATGGCCTCTTAATAAGCACTAAGAGACTTGAAAAATCCACACTGGGCGCTAATTACTAACCCAAACATAATCTGAACCTTGCAGGCATGGGTCCCCCCCACATGCTTTCAAAGTTTGGTCCCCATTAGCGCATGTTTGGGTACGATGGTATGGGGAGGACTCAGATTTTCCATGGTCTTTTAAGCACCAAGAGACTTGAAACATCTTTACTGGGTGCTAATTGCCAACCCAAACATGCTCCGATCATGACCAAACTTTGCAAGCATATGGGGGTTGGGCCCACTCCACATGCTTGCAAAGTTTAGTCCTTATCGGAGCATGTTTGGGTACGATGGTATCAGGAAGGCTCGGATTTTCCATGGCCTCAAGCACCAAGAGACTTGAAAAATCCACACTGGGCACTAATTACTAACCCAAAAATGCTCCGATCATGACCAAACCTTGCAAGCATGTGCGAAAACGTCCCCCCCACATGCTTGCAAAGTTTGGTCCCCATCGGAGCATGTTTGGGTACGATGGTATGGGGAAGGCGTGGATATTCCATGGCCTCTCAAGCATCAAGAGACTTGAAAAATCCACACTGGGTGCGATAATTACTTACCCAAACATGCTCCAATCATGACCAAACTTTGCAAGCATGTGGGGGTAGGCCCCCTCACATGCTTGCAAGGTTTGGTCCCCATCCGAGCATGTTTGAGTACAATGGTATGGGGAAGGCTAGGATTTTCCATGGCTTCTTCAGCACCAAGAGACTCGAAAAATCCACACTAGGCGCTAATTACTAACCCAAACTTAATCTGATCATGAATAAAACCTTGCAAGCATATCAGCTCGCTGAAGCTTCTGCTCCCCCCTGCTCGCGTTGCTGCTTGCACGCCCTCCCCCCTTCCCGCCCTTGCGTCTGTTCTCCCCTCGCCTTCCCTGTGTTTCTGCCGCCCTCGCGTATGCTCCCCACCGCCTGGTTTTCTTGCGCCCCTTGCCCTAGCGTTGTAGTGCTCGTCGCCCCTTGCTCCTCTCCTTCGCGCCCCCCTCCCTTCTTTAGCGCCCGCCCCCTTCGGCTAGCCTCCGCCCTCTCTTCCCCCCACCCCCCCTTTCGCGTTGCTTCCGCCCCCCCTGGTTTTTTCTTCACCGTCGCCATACCCCCCTCCCCTTCTTTCTGCTTTTTTTCCATCCCTTGGGGGTTTTTTGCCTTCCGCCTTCCCCCTCCGTCCTTTGTGTGCAGCTTGGTTCTTGTTGCAAGACTCTCCACATTCGCTCCGCCTTCGACATAGCTTCAGACTCTGATGGAGGCTTCTCCCGCCCCACCTCAGAGGGACTCTGAGGCAGCCCCCTCGCCCGCCCTGATACCCCCATCAGGCTTTCTCTTTCGCCAGAATAGGAAGCGAGCCTCGCCGCAGAGGTGGAATGCCTCCAGGCACATTCCACCATCTGCCATATAGTCGGCACTCGCCCTAGCAGAGGGGAGATCCGGGATCTTCTCCAGGCCCACCTTCTTGCAGATGTGGGCAAGATCCTGGACGTTCACGGTGGACACTACCAAATTGAGTTCGAGACAGCCCAGAGCATGGCCCAGGTCCTAGCCATGAGTCCCCTAGACATCAGGGGTGCTTGGGCATTCTTCAGACCTTGGCAGCATGGCTTTGACCCAGCACGGCGGCGGTCAAGCAGGGAGAGCACCTATTTCATGTTACAGTTTGCTTCCCTGGACTCCACCGTGAGTACCTTCCGCTCCTTTCTAGGCTAGGAGCATTGGTGGGCTTGGTGCTTGAGACTGGCCCCACAGTAGCTTCAGTGGTGGCTAGAGCACCTTCGGAGTTTTGGTTCTTGACATCTCCTCCCTTTCGAAGGTCATTCAGCTACCTAGGATAGGGGGGGATGGATCGATCAGAGAGTGGAGTTTTTGGGGCTCCCAAACCAGTGTCTTATCTGCAGGCATGTCAGCCACATGGCCAAGGCCTACCCTCATAGGAGACCCTGACCTTCACTATAGTAGCAGGCCCCGGATGGCCCGCCGCCCACAGATGCGGCTCGGTAGGCCTCCGAGACACCTGCTCAACCCACAGAGACCTTGGAGTGGCAGCCTGGACAGGGGCACCGTCGAGCGAGATAGCCACAGCAGCACACCCACCAGAGATCGATGCAGCAGCCCACAGTCTCAGCATCACTAGGTTCCCGTGAGGAACAGCTTTGCTCCCCTATAGGAGGAGACCCCAGCGTTGACGGAGGACCAGGAGATGCCAGCACCGCCTCCTTCTCCCCCTCCCCCCTCCCCCGTCTCCCCCTCTCGCCTCGCTTCCACCTTCACCTCCTCCCGTTCTCGCTCCGGTTTTGGCAGCGGCTCCTTCTCCACCCCTTTCTCCCCCCCGCTCGCCTTAGCTCCCCGGGAGGCCCTGGCGGTCGCCTACTCTGCAGTCCGACAGACACTAAGCACCGACCTTGCTTGAGCACCGCAGAGGAGACTTACCATGCCAATTTGGGCTTCACAGATATCCTCTATCTGTAGTCGGCTGAGTTGTCTCGACACTAGACAACGCTCGGAGGCTTTTGATTACTCCTTCACACAGCTTTTTGGAGCGGAGGGCTAAGACAGCCTCCACCTCAGACCATGAGGATCATCTTAGGGAATGTACAGGGCCTTAGTGATGCACACTATATACGTTATCATGGTAGCTTGAGGCAGGAGCTTCAGAGATGCCTGGTTGGGGGAAGTATTGATATTCTGATGATGCAGGAGCACCATTTGGGTGAGAGCAGGATCCAGAGATACGGTTCGGTGATGCCTGGTAGATGGGACACATTTTGGTCTGCAGGGTTTGGCCCCTTGGGTGGGCAGGGAGGAGTATGTATGGTCATTGTGGATGTATGGCGGCAGGCCATTGTGGATCGCGGGATCATTGTGCCTGCTGGTAGAGCACAGTGTGTCATTTTGAGGATGCATGATGAGCTCTTTGGCGTGCTCAATGTCTATGCGCCCAACCATGCTAGTGCCAGAGGAGTAGAGTTCTGGAGCCTGGTTTATGGATGTTACAGTGCACGGCATGGAGCTTGCAGCTTGGGAGCAATTTTGCATGACACTGAGGAGGATCACTGATGCATGGCAGCATGAGGCTTTCTCCCACTCTCAGGATAGTCTTAGTTTCTCTCGCTCTAGATCGCCGCAGGGAGGGACTAATCTATCTCACGGATTGATCGCTTCTATGTGGGCGACATGTTAGGGGAGCGTGGGGGCTCCATTGGCATTCTCGCTGGCACCTCTTTTTTAGACCATGCGCCAATTATTTTGACACTTGAGGAGAGGACACGGGAGACCAGCTTGCAGTTGAGGATCCCAGAGAGGGTACTTACAGATCCTAGTCTCGCTGGACATTGAGAGGATATGGCATGACAGCCAGAGTTTTGACCAGGATGCAGCAGGCCAGTGTGCCCAGGGACTCATCAACCTCAGCACTTTTTTGCACGCTGCAGCCTTGACACGGCTGGGAGAGACTCGCGAGCGGGAGCATCGAACGTAGCCTTGCTTTGCTTCAGTGCCTTCAGGAGCAGCAGCCTACATGTGAGTGGGTGGCGTCCCAGCTGAGCCAGGCATGCTAGGAGGTTAGAGAGGCAGAGGAGCAGAGACATGAGTTCTACTATTGTCGCTAGGCCTCTCAGTGGACGCAGCTTGGTGATAGAGTGACTGGGGAGTTTTTTAAGATTACTGGACCCTCGCCACATGCTCGAGTAGGAGTCCGCCAGCTCAGGAGGCAGGACAGATTGGTAGCCATTGAGCCTGGGGAGATCAGAGCCATTGCCACTGAGTTCTATAGAGACCTGCTTTCAGCGGAGCCAACCACTGAGGCTCGGGATGCTTGCAGACAGACTGTGTGGGTCCATGTGCAGAGGAGGGTCACAGATCGTATGCGCATAGTTCTGGGTGAGGCTCTTTCAGAGGTTGAGCTTGCTGAGGCCTTGAGGGTCCTTCCGCGCCACAGTTGCCCTGGGGGAGGACGGATTGATGCCTGCCTTTTTTATGCGCTATTGGGACCTTTTAGGGCCAGGCCTCAGTATGTTTTGGACACTGGAGTGATGCCACAAAGCTTTTCAGAGGGCTTGATCTTTCTTATCCCCAAGGGGGAGGGGGTATCAGATGATATTCGGCATTGGAGACCTATTACGATCCTCAATAGTCTTAGAGCAAAGGCCTTGAGTTTGAGGATCCAGCCCTTCCTAGGGGAGTTGATTCATGCTACCTAGGCAGGATTCGTCAAGGTGCGCAGTATCTTTAACAACATTTTCACCTTCTGGGAGGTGACGGCCTGAGCTAGATTTCTCGGTGAGGACCTGGTCGTGATGCTTCTCGATTTTGAGAAGGCATATGATAGGGTCGATTGGGCTTTCTTAGAGGGCACTATGCTTCGTCTGGGCTTTGAGCCAGTTTGGATTCCAGGAGTGGCAGCTCTATATTCCACAGCTCGTAGCCAGGTGCTGATGGCAAGAGGACGGGGGCCGAGTTTTGAGTTGACCAGATCAGTCCGTCTCACAGGGGTGTCCTCTCACCCCTTTTCTTTTTCTCTTCTTGCTGAGGCTATGAGCATGACGGCAGAGGAGGTTGGTTTGAGAGGACTCCAGCTCCCAGTCCGGGCAGAGGAGGTTGGTTTGAGCTCCCAGTCCGGGGAGAGGACCTGCTTGATGTTGAGTTTGCTGATGACACGGGTTTATTTTTGCATGGCTAGGAGGCCAATCTTCGACGGGCAGAGCAGTCGCTTCAAGTTTTTAGTGCAGCTTTGGGAGCATTGATCAATTGGTGCAAGACAGGTGCAAGACAGTGGCCTTTTGGATCAGTAGCGCTCCCACTCCGGCATGGAGCCTAGACCCGGGTTTTAGATGGATTCCTCCTGGCACAGCAGTGCGGTATTTGGGATGCTAGATTGGACTAGATTTGTCACGTGAGCAGCAGATTGCCCCGCTTCTTTTGAGCATTCGGAAGAAGCTTTTGTATTGGAGTACAGCTCGGCTATCCTTGGCTGTGGGAGGGTGGTGGTGGCAAATCAGGTGCTTTTAGTGACCATGTGGTACATCACGTCTTACTGGATCTTCTCGAGCTCTTGCATCAGCTAGGTACAGAGGCTGATCAGGAACTTTCTTTAGTCTAGGCGGGATGGTCAGCCAGACTGGGATAAGGCTGCTTGGGCAGTTATTACACTTCCGTTGGCCCAGGGGGGCTTGGGCATTATAGATCCAGTTGAGCAGAGTAGAGCCTTATTAGGGAAGCTGATTGTTCGGGGGCTGCTTCCAGGCCCTGAGCCTTAGAAAGAGCTTCTTTTTCAGCGGCGGCTCTGCAGGCTAGGCTAGGAGGGGGCACTTGGGCACCAGAGATACGATGGATCTTCATAGAGATGAGGAGGATAGGCCTCAGTAGAGGATGGGAGGACAGATTTGCCTTGAGCATCCTACGAGCTTGGGAGTTGTTGGAGATCGGGACTCTCCCAGAGACCTCTTTCTTGTGATGAGGAGCGGGCCAGACAGCCGCTCATCTGGAGCCCAGCGGTACGCATAGAGCAGGGTCATATGCTAGGTTCTCAGCCTCGTCTAGCCTGGGGACCATTGGCGGTAGGCCCAGCATGTAGTTTTGGAGACTAACAGGCCTTCTGCAGTCTCCCAGAGGAGATCCAGGTGGAGAGGTTGAGTCACTTCAGAGGGGGGCTGATTATGAGGGATGACATTCAGGAGACACTCACAAAGGAGTGGTTCACGCCTCTTGAGCCAGTGGCCCCATGGTGGATGCCACGGTGGATGGGAGCCTTTACACAATTGGAGATCCTGATTGCTGTCAGAGCTTGCACCACTGAGGATGGTAGATGCCTCTACTATGAGATCCACGATGGGGGCAGACTTCAGAGAGTGGAGGCGGAGTCGCCTTTGGTTGCAAAGTGCATCTTGCAGAGGATACGGGTAGTGGCCGTCGCTTCCCGGAAGTGGCATATTGATCCAGACCCTACAGATGTGGACTCTGATTGGCACATATGGGCATATGCAGCGCGCCCCTTGGCCTGCGGCTCCAGTGGGACCCTGGCGAGTACGAGTGGCATGATCCTTATGCATCCCCCGAGGCCACAGAGATCACCTTTTTCTAGTACACAGTTCGGTTAGGGAGACATATTTTGACGGCGGTGAGGAGGATGGTCTCTCCAGCTACATCGGAGCATTGGCGGCTACAAAGACTCTCACAGGAGTTCCTGGAGGATTTTTGGACCAGCTAGTCGACAAGCATGCAGGATCTTGACTTTCCAGTGCTGGTCGCCCACAGGGGCTCTGCAGTTGGCACCTGGCTTGTCTACAATGGTCTTCCGGCGGCCTGCGTTCGATGCGACCACCCTTTGGAGACACAGAGGCATTGCCTATGGGATTGTCCTTAGGTGCAGCAGATTTGGCTGCGGATGCTGTGCATTCTGGCCCCCTCTCTCCAGAGGGCATGTATACGTGGGGTGCCGCTGCTTGGTCGACTTCATCTCAGGGCCTGCTACTATAGGCTATGAGACGGAGCAGGACAACCAGGCCATCAGATTCATTAGGGGACAGCCTCGCCTTCTTCCTTCATCGGATTTCTCGCATCTGCTAGCTGGACACAGGAGAGGGATCTATGATGGGAGCTCCTCAGCAGCCTCACCATCTAGTTCACCTGGAGAGCCCGGTGTTTCAGGGCCTTTGAGGGGAGACTGGAGCCACCAGCGACTGTCTGGGGGATTTGGCAGGAGTTGATCCACACCCTGCGAGGACAGTATGATCGCATCCCGGGGCGGATGAGGTAATCTTGCAGCACCAGGCCTTTCACACCACGGCGCGCAACGGCCCCTTCTATACCCTACATGACGCAGGTTTCCCCCGCTGGCACTACAAGCCACCTGTTTGACTTTTCCTCCCTCCTATTGTATGATATAGCCCCTCAGTTCTTTGTACTGAAATTTGTACTTTTCTGCACCTAGGGAGAGTCTCCCTAGCTGCCTTGCTTGGATCTCTACTCTATTTTCTTATGAACAGGAGAGGGTCTTTTATAGCCCTACGGGCATTTTTTATATAACTAATGAAAGGATCTTTTCTCGGGAAAAAAAAAAACCTTGCAAGCATGTGGGGGTGGGTCCCCCACACATGCTTGCAAAGTTTGGTCCACATTGGAGCATGTTTGGGTATGTTTGGGTATGATGGTTTGGGAAAGGATTGAATTTTCCATGGCCTCTTAAGCAGCAAGTGACTCGAAAAATCTGCACTCGGCACTAATTACCAACCCAAACATGCTCCGATCATCACCAAACTTTGCAGGCATGTGGGGGTTGGTCCCCCCCACATGCTTGAAATGTTTGTTCCCATCGGAGCATGTTTGGGTATGATGGTATAGGGAAGACATGCATTTTCCATGGCCTCTTAAGCACCAAGATACTTGAAACATCCGCATTGGACATTAATTACCAACCTAAACATGCTCCAATCATGACCAAACTTTGCAAGCATGTGTGGGTGCGTTTTGCCCACATGGTTGCAAAGTGTGTGCTTCATCGGAGCATGTTTGGGTATGATGGTATGCTCCGATCATGACCAAACTTTGCAAGCATGTGTGGGTGCGTTTTTCCCACATGGTTGCAAAGTGTGTGCTTCATCGGAGCATGTTTGGGTACGATGGTATGCAGAAGACCCGGATTTTCCATGGCCTCTTAAGCACTAAGAGACTTGAAAAATCCACATTGGGTGCTAATTACTAACCAAAACATGCTCCGATCATGACTAAACCTTGCAAGCATGAGGGGGTGGGCACCCCTCCCATGCTTGTAAAGTTTGGTCCCCATCGGAGCATGTTTGGGTATGATGGTATGGGGAAGGCCCGGATTTGCCATGGCCTCTTAAGCACTAAGAGACTTGAAAAATCAACACTGGGTGCTAAATACCAACCCAAACATAATTCGAACCTTGCATGCATGTGGGGGTGGGTCCCCCCCACATGCTTTCAAAGTTTGGTCCCCATTAGCGCATGTTTGGGTACAATGGTATGGGAAAGACCCGGATTTTCCATGGCCTTTTAAGCACCAAGAGACTTGAAATATCCGCACTAGGTGCTAATTACAAACCCAAACATGCTCCGATCATGACCAAACTTTGCAAGCATGTGGGAGTTGGGCCCACTCCACATGCTTGCAAAGTTTGGTCCCCATCGGAGCATGTTTGGGTACGATGGTATCAGGAAGGCCCAGATTTTCCATGGCCTCAAGCAGCAAGAGACTTGAAAAATCCACATTGGGCACTAATTACTAACCCAAAAATGCTTCGATCATGACCAAACCTTGCAAGCATGTGTGAAAAGGTCCCCTCCACATTCTTGCAAAGTTTGGTCCCCATCGGAGCATGTTTGGGTACGATGGTATGGGGAAGGCCCGGATATTCCATGGCCTCTCAAGCATCAAGAGACTTGAAAAATCCACACGGGGCACGGTAATTACTAACCCAAACATTCTCCGATCATCAAACCTTGCAAGCATGTGTGGGTGGGTCCCCCCCACATGCTTGCAAAGTTTGGTCCCCATCGGAGCATGTTTGGTGGGTACGTACGTATTGGGAAGGCCCGGATTTTCCATGGCCTATTAAACACCAAGAGACTTGAAAACTCAAAACTGGGTGCTAATTACTAACCCAAACATAGTTTGATCATGACCAAACCTTGCAAACATGTGGGGGTTGGTCCCCCCCACATGCTTGCAAAGGTTGGTCCCCATCAGATGGTGTGGGGAAGACCTGGATTTTCCATGGCCTCTTAAGCACCAAGAGACTTGAAACATCCGCACTCGGTGCTGATTACCAACCCAAACATGCTCCAATCATGACCAAACTTTGCAAGCATGTGGGGGTGGGCCTCGCCCACATGTGTTTGCAAAGTTTGGTCCGCATCGTAGCATGTTTGGGTATGATGGTTTGGGGAAGGCCCGAATTTTCCATGGCCTCTTAAGCAGCAAGAGACTTGACAAATTCGGGTGCTAATTACCAACCCAAACATGCTCCAATCATCACCAAACTGTGCAGGCATGTGTGGTCCCCCCCACATTCTTGCAAAGTTTGGTTCCCATCGGAGCATGTTTGGGTATGATGGTATGGAGAAGACCCAGATTTTCCATGGCCTCTTAAGCACCAAGAGACTTGTGAAACATCTGCACTGGCTGTTAATTACCAACCTGAACATGCTCCGATCATGACCAAACTTTGCAAGCATGTGTCGGTGGGTTCCACCCACATGGTTGCAAAGTGTGTGCCCCATCGGAGCATGTTTGGGTATGATGGTATGTGGAAGGCTCGGGTTTCCATGGCCTCTTAAGCACCGAGACTTAAAAAGTGGGTGCTAAATACTAACCAAAACATGCTCGGATCATGACCAAACCTTGCAAGCATTAGGTGGTTGGCACTCCCCACATGCTTGCAAAGTTTGGTCCCCATCAGAGCATGTTTGGGTGCGATGGTATAAGCACCAAGAGATTTGCAAAATCCGCATGTTTGGGTGCTAATTACTATTGTAAACATGCTCCAATCATGACACCAAACTTTGCAAGCAACTAGGCATGGGACCTCCTCACATGATTGCAAAGCTTGGTTCCCATCGGAGCATGTTTGATTATGATGGTATGGGGAAGGACTGGATTTTGCATGGCCTCTTAAGCAACAAGAGACTTGAAAAATCCACACTAGGTGTTAATTACCAACCCAAACATGCTCTGATCATCATGACCAAACTTTGCAAGCACGTGGGGGTGGACCCCCTTACATCTTTTGCAAAGTTTGGTCCCCATGGGAGCATGTTTGGGTACGATGGTATAGGGAAGGCCCAGATTTTGCATGGTATCTTAACGAGCAAGAGATTTGAAAAATCTGCACTGGGTGCTAATTACCAACCCAAACATGCTCCGATGGTGGGGACCAACCTTTGCAAGCATGTTGGGGTGGGGCCCTTCCATATGCTTGCAAAGTTTGGTCCCCATCAGAGCATGTTTGGGTACAATGGTATAGGGAAGGCTCGGATTTTCCATGGCCTCTTAAGCGGCAAGAGACTTGAAAAATACGCACTGGGTGCTAATTACTAACCCAAACATGCTCCGATCATGATCAAACCTTGCTAGCATGTGTGGGTGGGTCTCCCCCACATGCTTGCAAAGTTTGGTCCCCATCGGAGCATGTTTGAATACGTTTGTATGGGAAAGGCCCGGATTTTTCATGGCCTATTAAACACCAAGAGACTTGAAAACTCAAACTTAGGCGCTAATTACTAACCCGAACAGAGTCCGATCATGACCAAACCTTGCAAATATATGGGGGTTGGTCCCCCTGCTTGCTTGCAAAGTTTGGTCCCCATCAGAGCATGTTTGGGTATGATGGTGTGGGGAAGACCCGGATTTTCCATGGCCTCTTAAGCACCAAGAGACTTGAAACATCCGCACTGGGTGCTTATTACCAACCCAAACATGCTCCGATCATGACCAAACTTTGCAAGCATGTGGGAGTGCCCCCCCCACATGTCTTTGTAAAGTTTGGTCTGCATCGGAGCATGTTTGGGTACGATGGTTTGGGGAAGTCCCGAATTTTCCATGGCCTCTTAAGCAGAAAGAGACTTGCAAAATCCGCACCCAAACATGCTTCGATCATCACCAAACTTTGCACGCATGTGGGGGTTGGTCCCCCCCAGATGCTTGCAAAGTTTGGTTCCCATCGGAGCATGTTTGGGTACGATGGTAAGGGGAAGACCTAGATTTTCCATGGCCTCTTAAGCACCAAGAGACTTGAAACATCTGCAGCACTGGCCGTTAATTACCAACCTGAACATGCTCCAATCATGACCAAACTTTGCAACCATGTGTGGGTGGGTTCCACCCACATGGTTGCAAGGTGTGTGCCCCATCGGAGCATGTTTGGGTACGATGGTATGCGGAAGGCCCAGATTTTCTATCGCTTCTTAAGCACCAAGAGACTTAAAAAATCCACGTTGGGCGCTAATTACTAACCAAAACATGCTTCGATCATGACCAGACCTTGCAAGCATGAGGGGATAAGCACCCTCCACATTCTTGCAAAGTTTGGTCCTCATCGAAGCATGTTTGGGTACGATGGTATGGGGAAGGCCCGGATTGTCCATGGCCTCTTAAGCACCAAGAGATTTGCAAAATCCGCACTGGGTGCTAATTACTAACGTAAACATGCTCCGATCATGACCAAACTTTGCAAGCAACTAGGTGCGGGACCCCCTCGCATGCTTGCAAAGCTTGGTCCCCATCGGAGCATGTTTGAATACGATGGTATGGGGAAGAACCGAATTTTGCATGGCCTCTTAAGCAGCAAGAGACTTGAAAAATCTACACTAGGTGCTAATTACCAACCCAAAAATGCTCTGATCATGACCAAACTTTGCAAGCATGTGAGGGTGGGTCCCGCCACATCCTTGCAAAGTTTGGTCCCCATCGGAGCATGTTTGGGTACAATGGTATAGGGAAGGCCCCAATTTTGCATGGCCTCTTAAGGAGCAAGTGTGGATTTTTCAAGTCTCTTGGTGCTTGAGGCCATGGAAAATCCGAGCCTTCCTGATACCATCGTACCCAAACATGCTCCGATGGGGACCAAACTTTGCATGTGGAGTGGGCCCGTGGAGTGGGCCCAACCCCCACATGCTTTTAAAGTTTGGTCATCATCGAAGCATGTTTGGGTTGGTAATTAGCACCCAGTGCAGATGTTTCAAGTCTCTTGGTGCTTAAAAGGCCATGGAAAATCGGGGTCTTCCCCATCCCATCGTACCCAAACATGTGCTAATGGGGACCAAACTTTGAAAGCATGTGGGGGAACCCACCCCCACCTGCGTGCAAGGTTTGGATTATGTTTAAGTTAGTAATTAGCACCCAGTGTGGATTTTTCAAGTCTCTTAGTGCTTAAGAGGCCATGGAAAATCCGGGCCTTCCCCATACCATCGTACCCAAACATGCTCTGATGGGGACCAAACTTTGCAAGCATGTGCGGGGTTCCAACCCCCTCATGCTTGAAAGGTTTGGTCATGATCAGAGCATGAGATTTTTCAAGTCTCTTGCTGCTTAAGAGGCCATGCAAAATGCGGTCCTTCCCCATACCATCATATTCAAACATGCTCCGATGGGAACCAAGCTTTGCAAGCATGTAAGGGAGTCCCACGCCTAGTTGCTTGCAAAGTTTGGGCATGATCGGAGCATGTTTACGTTAGTAATTAGCGTCCAGTGCGGATTTTGCAAATCTCTTGGTGCTTAAGAGACCATCGAAAATCCGGGCCTTCCCCATAGCATTGTACCCAAACATGCTCCGATGGGGAACAAACTTTGCAAGCATGTGGGGGGTGCCCACCCCCTAATGCTTGCAAGGTTTGGTCATGATCCGAGCATGTTTTGGTTAGTAATTAGCGCCCAATGTCGATTTCTCAAGTCTCTTGGTGCTTTAGAGGACATGGAAAATTTAGGGCCTTCCGCATACCATCATACCCAAACATGCTCCAATGGGGCACACACTTTGTAACCATGTGGGTGGAACCCACCCACACATGCTTGCAAAGTTTGGTCATGATCGGAGCATGATCAGGTTGGTAATTAATGGCCAGTGCAGATGTTTCAAGTCTCTTGGTGCTTAAGAGGCCATGGAAAATCCGGGTCTTCTCCATACCAGCGTACCCAAACATGCTCCGATGGGAACCAAACTTTGCAAGCATGTGGGGGGAACCAACCCCCACATGCCTGCAAAGTTTGGTGATGATCGGAGCATGTTTGGGTTGATAATTAGCATCATGACCAAACTTTGCAAGCATGTGGGGGGGACCCACCTTTCACGCTTGCAAGGTTTGGTCATGATTGGATTATGTTTGGGTTAGTAATTAGCGCCCAGTGTGGATTTTTCAAGTCTCTTGGTGCTTAAGAGGCCATGGAAAATCCGGGCCTTCCCCATACCATCGTACCCAAACATGCTTCGATGCGGACCAAACTTTGCAAGCATGTGGGGGGGACCCACTCAAACATGCTTGCAAGGTCTGGTCATGATTGGAGCATGTTTAGGTTGAAAATTAGCACCCTGTGCAGATTTTTTAAGTCTCTTACTGCTTAAAGAGGCCATGCAAAATCCGAGTCTTCCATATACCATCGTACCCAAACATGCTTCAATGTGGACCAAACTTTGCAAGCGTGTGTGGGGGACGCACCCCCACATGCTTGCAAGGTTTTATTCATGATTGAGTTAAGTTTGGGTTAGTAATTAGCACCCAGTATGGATTTTTTAAGTCTCTTGGTGTTAAAGAGGCCATGGAAAATCCTGGCCTTCCCCATACCATCGTACCCAAACATGCTCCGATAGGGACCAAACCTAGCAAGCATGTGAGGGGGGCCCACTCCCACATCCTTGCAAAGTTTGGTCATGATCCGAGCATGTTTGGGTTAGTAGTTACCACACCCAGTGCAGATTTTTCATCAAGTCTCTTGATGCGTGAGAGGCCATGGAATATCCGGGCCTTCCCCATACCATCGTACCCAAACATGCTCCGATGGGGACCAAACTTTGCAAGCATGTGGGGGGGAACCTTTTCACACATGCTTTGCAAGGTTTGGTCATGATCAGGGCATTTTTGGGTTAGTAATTAGTGCCTAGTGTGGATTTTTGAAGTCTCTTGGTGCTTGAGGCCATGGAAAATTCGGGCCTTCTTATACCATCGTACCCAAACATGCTCCGATCGAGACCAAACTTTGCAAGCATGTGGAGTGGGCCCAACCCCCACATGCTTGCAAAGTTTAGTTATGATCGGAGCATGTTTGGGTTGCTAATTATCACCCAGTGCAGATGTTTCAAGTCTCTTGGTGCTTAAAAGGCCATGGAAAATCGGGGTCTTCCCCATACTATCGACGAACCCAAACATGCGCTAATGGGGACCAAACTTTGAAAGCGTGTGGGGGGGACCCACCCCCACATGCGTGCAAGGTTTGGTGATGATCGGATTATGTTTGCATTAGTAAATAGCACTGAGTGTGGATTTTTCAAGTCTCTTAGTGCTTAAGAGGCCATGGAAAATCCGGACCTTCCCCATACCATCGTACCCCCAAACATGCTCCGATGGGGACCAAACTTTGCAAGCATGTGGGGGGTGACCACCCCCTCGTACTTGCAAGGTTTAGTCATGATCGGAGCATGTTTTGGTTAGTAATTAGCACCCAACGTGGATTTTTCAAGTCTCTTGGTGCTTAAGAGGCCATGGAAAATCTGGGCCTTCCGCATACCATCGTACCCAAACATGCTCCAATGTGGACGAAACTTTCCAGACATGTGGGGGGGGCCACCCCCACATGCTTACAAAGTTTGGTCATGTGATCAGAGCATATTGGTGTTGGTAATTAGCACCCAGTGCGGCTGTTTCAAGTCTCTTGGTGCTTAAGAGGCCATGAAAAATCCGGGTCTTTCCCATACCATCGTACCCAATATGCTCTGATGAAGACCAAACTTTGCAAAGCATGTTGGGGGGACCAACCCCCACATGCTTGCAAGGTTTGGTCATGATCAGACTATGTTTGGATTAGTAATTAGTGCCTAGTTTTGTTTTTTTCAAGTCTCTTGGTGTTTAAGAGGCCATGGAAAATCCGGGTCTTCCTCCCCATACCATCGTATTCAAACATGCTCCGATGGGGACCAAACTTTGCAAGCATGTGGGGGTGACACACCCACACATGCTTGCAAGGTTCATTCATGATTGGAGCATATTTGGGTTGATAATTAGCACCCAGTGCGTATTTTTCAAGTCTCTTGCTACTTAAGAGACCATGGAAAATCCGGGCCTTCCCTATACCATTGTACCCAAACATGCTCCGATGGGGACCAAACTTTGCAAGCATGTTGGGGGGGGCACCCCCACATTCTTGCAAAGTTTGGTCCCCATCAAAGCACGTTTAGGTTGGTAATTAGCACCGAGTGTGGATTTTTCAAGTCTTCTAGTGCTTTAGAAGCCAGGGAAAATCCGAGCATTTGCCATACCATCGTACCAAAATATGCTTTGATGGGGACCAAACTTTCCAAGCAGGTGGGGGAGACCCACCCACACATGCTTGCAAGGTTTGATCATGATCGGAGCATGTTTGGGTTGGTAATTAGCACCCAGAGCGTATTTTTCAAGTCTCTTGCTGCTTAAGAGGCCATGGAAAATCCGGGCATTCCCTATACCATTGTCCCCAAACATGCTCCGATGGGGATCAAACTCTGCAAGCATGTGGGGGGACCCACCCCCACATGTTTGCAAGGTTAGGTCATGATTGGAATATGTTTGGGTTAGTAATTAGTGCCCAGTGTGTGCAGATTTTTCAAGTCTCGAGGCCATGCAAAATCCGGTCCTTCCCCATACCATCGTATTCAAACATGCTTCGATGGGAACCAAGCTTTGCAAGGTTGTGAGGGGGTCCCACGCCTAGTTGCTTGCAAAGTTTGGTTATGATCGGAGCATGTTTTTGTTAGTAATTAGTGCCCAGTGCGGATTTTGTAGCAAATCTCTTGGTGCTTAAGAGGCCATGGAAATCCGGGCCTTTCCCATGGCATCGTACCCAAAAATGCTCCGATGGGGACCAAACTTTGCAAGCATGTGGGGGGTGCCCACCCCCTAATGATTGCAAGGTTTGGTCATGATCCGAGCATGTTTTGGTTAGTAATTAGCACCCAATGTGGACTTTTCAAGTCTCTTGCTGCTTAAGAGGCCATGAAAAATCCGGGCCTTCCACATACCATCGTACCAAACATGCTCCGATGGGGCACACACTTTGCAACCATGTGGATGGAACCCACCCACACATGCTTGCAAAGTTTGGTCATGATCGGAGCATGTTCAGGTTGGTAATTAACGGCCAGTGCAGATGTTTCAAGTAGTTTGGTGCTTAAGAGGCCATGGAAAATCTGGGTCTTCTCCATACCATCATACCCAAACATGCTCCGATGGGAACGAAACTTTGCAAACATGTGGGGGGGACCAGCCCCCACATGCCTGCAAAGTTTGGTGATGATCGGAGCATGTTTGGGTTTGTAATTAGTGCCCACTAGCACAGATTTTTCAAGTCTCTTGCTGTGCTTAAGAAGCCTTCCCCATACCATCATACGCAAACATGCTCCGATGGTGTGGGGACCAAACTTTGCAAGCATGTGGGGGGGACTCACGCACACATGCTTGCAAGGTTTGGTCATGATCAGAGCATGTTTGGGTTGGTAATTAGCACCCAGTGCATATTTTTCAAGTCTCTTGCTGCTTAAGAGGCCATGGAAAATTCGGGTTGTCCACCCAAACATGCTCCGATGAGGACCAAACTTTGCAAAGACATGTGGGGGGGACCCACCCCCACATGCTTGCAAAGTTTGGTCATGATCAGAGCATGTTTGGGTTGGTAATTAGCACCCAGTGCGGTTGTTTCAAGTCTCGTGGTGCTTAAGATGCCATGGAAAATCCGGGTCTTCACCATACCATCGTACCCTCTGATGGGGACCAAACTTTGCAAGCATGTGGGGGGGACCAACCCCCACATGCTTGCAAGGTTTGGGGCGGACTATGTTTGGGTTAGTAATGTGCCCAGTTTTGATTTTTCAAGTCTCTTGGTGTTTAAGAGGCCATGGAAAATCCGGGCCTTCCCCATACCATCGTACCCAAACATGCTCCGATGGGGACCAAACTTTGCAAGCATGTGGGGGGGACCCACCCCCACATGCTTGCAAGGCTTGTTCATGATTTGAGCATGTTTGAATTGGTAATTAGTACCTAGTGTGTATTTTTCAAGTCTCTTGCTGCTTAAGAGGCCATGGAGAATCCGGGCCTTCCCTATACCATTTTACCCAAACATGCTTCGATTTGGGGACCAAACTTTGCAAGCATGTTGGGGGGGGGCTCACCCCCATACGTTTGCAAAGTTTGGTCATGATTGCATTATACTTGGGTTGGTAATCAGCACCCAGTGTGGATTTTTCAAGTCTCTTGGTACTTAAGAGGCCATGGAAAATCCGGGCCTTCCCCATACCATCATACCCAAACATGTTCCGATAGGGACCAAACCTTGCAAGCATGTGAGGGGGGCCCACCCCCACATGCTTGCAAAGTTTGGTCATGATCGGAGCATGTTTGGGTTAGTAAATACCGCCCAGTGCAGATTTTTCAAGTCTCTTGATGCTTGAGAGGCCATGGAATATCTGGGCCTTCCCCATACCATCGTACCCAAACATGCTCCGATGGGGACCAAACTTTGCAAGCATGTGGGGGGGCCCACCCCCACATGCTTGCAAAGTTCGGTCATTGATTAGAGCAAGTTTGGGTCGGTAATTAGCACCCAGTGTGGATTTTGCAAGTCTCTTACTGCTTAAGAGGCCATGCAAAATTCGGTCCTTCTCCATACCATGGTATTCAAACATGCTTCGATGGGGACCAAGCTTTGCAAGCATGTGAGGGGGTCCCACGCCTAGTTGCTTGCAAAGTTTGGTCATGATCCGAGCATGTTTACATTAGTAATTAGCGCCCAGTGCTGATTTTGCAAATCTCTTGGTGCTTAAGAGGCCATGGGCAATCTGGGCCTTCCCCATACCATCGTACCCAAACATGCTCCGATGGGGACCAAACTTTGCAAGCATGTGGAAGGTGCCTGGAGAGATGGAATAACTCTCTCACTTGTAGCAAGAGTAGTATGATCCACACTTAGCTCAATCCAATGGGATTTGCATCCCTTTCGGAGCTAGGGATTCAACCCGTACCGGTGCACAAAAGTTTATCCATTTGATGGAGAGAATGCTAAGAAAACTACTACTATTGACATAGATTCAACACACACTCAAGCTCAATCTTGCTATTGCTCAACTCCACATTCCATTCATCCATACATCCAAACAAGAAGAAAGCCTAGCTATTGCTTACACAAGATCAAGCATTCTTCATTCTCAAATAAACATTTCCCTAGCATGCACACAACCCTTTAAGCTATCAATAAGAAATATGCATACAAGAGAATTGACAAGAGAAGAGAGACTAATATCAACTCATTGCATTGAATTAACAAAAGAATAGAACTTACAACAATGTAGATAGGGAGTGAGAAGAGCTTGCACCTCTATGGAAGAAGAGGGAGAGCTAGTCTCAAGAGAGCTCAAACATGAGTTTGCCCAATGTGTCCATGCTCTCAAATGAGCCACCTTTTATACAAAAATTCTAGAACTCTCAAAAGTTCCCATGTGGGATTATTGTGAAGCCCTCTCCCACATACATCTACAAAGTGGAACTCTTTACAAGAGCCCTAAGTATCTTTTTTTGTTGCATCCTTGGCATCCTTGTATTGATCTTCATTTGCATGCAACACTCCCCCCTTCCTATTTTTGCGCACGTCCTCGAGCGCGGTAGTAGCAAGAGCTGCAACAAAAAAAACATGGATACATTGAAGTTTTATTGAAAAAGAAAAAGAAAAGAAAAGAAAAGAAAAATCAGCAATGATATTTTTCACACGTGAGCATACAAGTGCAAGGCTGATTAAAGTTTTAATGAGTACTAAAATAGGTGAGTAAAGACTAGTCAAAGTGAGACTTAAGTGGTAGATAATGCTATGCAAAGGCAAGTGTGCTTTGTATATCGCCGGTTATGACCGCAGTCTCAATGTCCTACAAGTATGTAAGTTATTCCTAAGTGGCATACCTACTCCTAAATATGAGCAAAGGTGATTGGAACTCTCGTTTTTTTTCTTTTTTTTTTCTTTTTTCTTTTCTTTTTTGATATGTGTGTAGAAGGTGATAAAGTTTAAGGTTCTATCCCAAAGAGACCCAAGCAATGGCCAAGAGACCTCCGCCAAGAGAATCTAAAGACCGCTAAGTATCTCAAGGGCGACAGACCCTTTTTCTTTCTGTTATGACCTAAGGAGTACCCCTTGAAGATGAAAGCATCGGTCTTGAGGGCCCATAGTGTACCCCCGAGTCCTACCAACATCTATCAAGGCGATAGATTCCTCAAAGTTCTTCTTCTGAAGTTTTTAGACATCAGTGTTCACCCCATGGAAACCAAGGCATCGGCCCCAAGGTGCTAAGACAACCTCAGGTCCTACCAAGCGTTTCACATGGCGGTAGACACTTCCTGTCTCAATTTATTTTGGATATATATTTTTTAAGGCACATTTTCGTAAATTTTTATTACTCCTAGCACCTAGCTCATATCTAAGAGGTAGCTACCACTAAGGATAACTAATATACCTTGAAAACATAAGTACTTGGCATACTCCATTGGTATATATCCTACACTGTTTTTAAATAGAAATATCTTTTACTAAGTCTTCTAAGACTCTAGAACTCACTCACCATATTTTAACAACTAATCAAAAACTCAAACCAGCCAATATTGTGTGAACATGCAAACCATATATTCGAAAGATAAGAGCACAAAAAGAAGTAGAGATTAAGATTTGAATACACCTGTTGTAGTGCCCTGTTGATGTTGTTCGTTTGCAGTGATGCATTGCTGATTTTGTGCAGATTGCTCCTCCTTGATCTTTGTAGGCGTAGCATGTCTCCCCCCTTCCTAATTTGTTTGCACGATAGGTGGACTATTGGGGCGTGTTTGATGCTTTTGTTTTTTTATGGAGATCTCTGCAAAATTTTTATTAACAAACACGAAAAGAAAAGAAAAAAATAAAATTTTTCATTGGTGCCAAACACCGAATATAGCCGAGGGGAAAAACCCAGTGGGAGAAAAGTGCCCTGGCTTGTCGATCTTATTGCGGAGTCGTTGAACTTACCCTTGCGCTGGTGGTGGATCCGTGTCCTCGTCTGCTGGAAAGATGGTATCAATTTCCTCAGGATGCAGAGACAACCCCTCACAAAAACCTGCCGCTGGAGAAGGTGGTAGAGGAAGGAGTGCTTCCTCACTAAAGTATGGCATTGGTTCTATGGGAAGGTTAATTAGACAGTTTCGATTTTGGAACTGTGCAATGTAGGTACTCATATTGATCCAATATTGACATGTGGAGGCTTGGGGAAGGAGGGCTTGCAAGATCGGTGGTTGCAAGTCATTTAGGCTTGTATCCCTCCATTGTTGTGCTTGAACCTCCTCAGGTAATCTACGCTGATGTGGTCCTCTCTCTGGTATTCTCACATTAAGAAGATTATGGCGTTGGGGTGTAACTCCCACAATTTGCTTCATTAAGCCCGTGCCATATCGTCTAAAGTAAGAGCGGCATATCCAACAAATATGTGAAGCTTCTTCTAATACAAGCCGTGCACACTCTTGACAATGTGGAAATGGGTGATGCTGTTGATAGAATAATGTGACAAAGTGATGCCCACAGCAACTTTCACCTAAGGGAGCATAGAAGTACCTAGAATGTGTTTGAAATGGAGGAGCACTATAACCCCCGCGATGATCTGGTCGAGTACTATCGGGGTCAATGCATGGTGGACATGTATCACGCCAAATATCCATTAGGAGTTATCTTATCTTCTTCCACCGCGTCGCACGCCGCTCGCCGGTTTCTTCGCCGGATTCTTCAATGCTTCCTTCACAGCTCTGCAGCCACCGCCTGCAGCCAGCTGTCTCAGCTCCAACCCTTCGCCCTTTCGATCCGGCCTCCTACAGCCTTTTGCAGCTCCCTTTCGCCTCTACGTCCGTCAGCTTCTCCACCTCTTGCCGGTCGCCTCCACCTCTGCTGTCGACCACCTCTGATTTCTCCTCGCCGCCTCTGCTTCCCTCAGATTCGCCTGCAGAGCTGCTGCCAGCAGTCGCCTCAGCACCAGGCTCTCGCCGCCCGTGCAACCACCTATACAGCCAGTCAACGCTTGCTGCCCGCGCTTCAGTCCGCCTGCGCCAACGTTTCCGCCCGCCTTTCGCCTCCTCTTCCTGCTATAGCCGGCCTTCGTTCGCTGCTCCGCCTCTTTGCTTACTTGCGCCCTTCGCTTAGCCAGGCGACCAGCGGCTTCGACGCCCTCCACGTAAGTGTATAATATATATATATATATATATATATATTAAAGCTGCCTTCGCCTGCGCCAACGTTTCTACGCTTCTTCAACTGTCGACCAGCCTTACAGCGCTTCGATGCACTCTGACGTCAACGTGTAAAAGAATATATATATATATATATATATATATATATATATATACTTTTATGTTAAAACCGCCTCTGCTCTCCTTTCCGCCGACTGCTCACCGCTCCGACTGGCCGCCCACAGCCTCTCCAATGTATATATATGTGAATATATAGATATATATATATATATATATATATCTATATCTATTTATTTTTCTTTGCTACGATTATGGAGATGCCTCCCCACACGATAACAACACAACAAAACAACAAAAGAAAGGTCGCCTCCAACACTTCCTATCTCCCTTCTCTTTCCCTCTCTCCTCTCATCCTTAAGCGGACTTCTTGCTTGGGAGTCTATGGGGCTTGCATAAGCTATGGGAGAGCTTAGCAACGCACCTCTTTTCTTTTTATTTATTTATACTAATTACATGTTAACGAAAAGCATGAAAGAATGAAATGACAAAAAACAATGAGGGTAAGCATAATGAACGGTACTTGAAAAAGCATAAAAGCAATGAAACATAAAAAAAACAATGCGGGAGAAACCTCAACCGCTCAATGGTTAACCTTATCCACTCACACCGGGATCACACACCCAAACTTAACCTAATCACTCAATGGTTTTGCAACCAAAAGAGGAAATAGTGGTGGTTTCCACACACTCTCAACCGGATTTGAGTCTTCTCCCCGACAGCGGCGCCAATGGAGAGACGGAATAACTCTCTCACTTGTAGCAAGAGTAGTATGATCCACACTTAGCTCAATCCAATGGGATTTGCATCCCTTTCGGAGCTAGGGATTCAACCCGTACCGGTGCACAAAAGCTTATCCATTTGATGGAGAGAATGCTAAGAAAACTACTACTATTGACATAGATTCAACACACACTCAAGCTCAATCTTGCTATTGCTCAACTCCACATTCCATTCATCCATACATCCAAACAAGAAGAAAGCCTAGCTATTGCTTACACAAGATCAAGCATTCTTCATTCTCAAATAAACATTTCCCTAGCATGCACACAACCCTTTAAGCTATCAATAAGAAATATGCATACAAGAGAATTGACAAGAGAAGAGAGACTAATATCAACTCATTGCATTGAATTAACAAAAGAATAGAACTTACAACAATGTAGATAGGGAGTGAGAAGAGCTTGCACCTCTATGGAAGAAGAGGGAGAGCTAGTCTCAAGAGAGCTCAAACATGAGTTTGCCCAATGTGTCCATGCTCTCAAATGAGCCACCTTTTATACAAAAATTCTAGAACTCTCAAAAGTTCCCATGTGGGATTATTGTGAAGCCCTCTCCCACATACATCTACAAAGTGGAACTCTTTACAAGAGCCCTAAGTATCTTTTTTTGTTGCATCCTTGGCATCCTTGTATTGATCTTCATTTGCATGCAACAGTGCCCACCCCTCATGCTGGCAAGATTTGGTCATAAGATCGGAGCATGTTTTGGTTAATAGATAGATAGCTTCGATAATCATTCTCTCTTTCTCTGTCTTTTTGTTTATCTCTCTCTCTCTAGTCCCTCTCATTCTTTCTATACATCTAGGCTTTTATGAATCAAAATATAGCTCAAATTATTGTTGCATGGAAGTGTTGTGGATATGCAGATGGAGGAGAAGAAGACCTTGTAGTAGACATTAGATGGGCAACTTGAGGCGGCATAATGTGTATCAAATAAATCAATATTTATTTTATCAAATCATTTCATGGAATAAACAGATGTACCAGAGCAAGCCTCAATATGTTTTGATGTGGTGAGAGAGAAAGAGAGAGATGGAAACATTTGATTCCATAGAGACTTAAATACAATTTTTTTAAAATCTCTGTAGAAATAAATTCTTCAAATCTAGGAGTTATGATTTTTCCCCTCTCCTGAGGATCCATTTAGGAGCCATTAGGGGGGGCCATCGATATATTGCCATAGCGCATGGGACCCCTTTTTGTATGTATGAGTTAAGTCCACTAAAGAGTCGGATAAGAACATTAGTATTAGAATCATGCAATTTCTGATGCTATTCCAAAAAACAAAATTTGAAGTTCTTTTTTTAAAGGAAAGAGTATGAAACCTATATAAAATACTCATTTTTAGCAAGCGTATGCATACATATGCTTCTTTGGGGGTTGTTTTTGCTTTAGTGCTTGTTTGCGACTCCTTGGCATTGTCCATTGCATCTCCATCTCCTCCATAGACATTTCTAAACACCTAATATAATTTATAAACTCATATTTTTGCTACACTAGGGCCTTGGCATGCTCCTTCAATAGTTCATGTATTGATGCAGCATCCATTTGGGATGAATCAGGTCCATCATCCATAATAGTCATTACTTGAGATTGGAGTAATTACATAGACAAGAGCCTCTACTACGCCACTTGAGTTTCGAGCAATAGAAGAACTTCAATTCGACTATAGTACACACACACTATATGGATTTGTTTTCTGTTTTCATACCTGTCTCACAAATCAGAATTCTATGCCTTTCTTTCATATATGAACTCCATATATATGGACTATTTTCTTTTTTCATACTTATATAAAATTACCAAAAGAGAATAAAAGAGCTTAATTAATTATGTTTTAAACCAAAATACAATCAGTGATTGTACTTTGTTTCAATCCAAAGTACAACGTAAAATGCCAGTGCATTCTTCTACTTGAGATGCAACTTGAAGAACAACACAAACACGAGTGCATTCATGAAGAATCTCCTGATGTCATGCCTCTCGAAGACGATGGCTTGAGCAAGATTCTCAAATCCATTTTCGACTTGCAATGGACTCACAGGGACTCCAAGATCAGTCGCCGTGTATTCATGTTCTCCAAATTCATGGAAAGGTCACCCAATTTGAGGTACTTCAAGTGGTTGTTTAAATATGCAAAGGTACTAACTTTGAGGTGTTGCATGTGGGGGGCCCACCCCCACATGCTTCCAAAGTTTGGTTATGATCGGAGCATGTTGGCTTGGTAATTAGCTCCCAGTGCGGATTTTTCAAGTCTCTTGGTGCTTAAGAGGCCATGGAAAATCCAGGCCTTCCCCATACCATCGTACCCAAACAGGCTCCGATGGAGACCAAACTTTGCAAGCATGTGGCGGGTACCCACCCCCACATGCTTGCAAGGTTTTGTCATGATCGGAGCATGTTTTGGTTAGTAATTAGTGCCCAGTGGGGATTTTTCAAGTCTCTTGGTGCTTAGGAGGCCATGGAAAATCCGGGCCTTCCTCATTCCATCATACCCAATCATGCTCTGATGGGGCATAAACTTTGCAAGCATGTGGCCCGAGACCCCACACACATATGCTTGCAAAGTGTGGTCATGATCGGAGCATGTTCGGGTTGGTAATTAACGCCCAGTGTGGATTTTTCAAGTCTCTTAGTGCTTAAGAGGCCATGGAAAAACCGGGTCTTCCCCAAACGTGCTCCGATGGGGATTAAACTTTGTAAGAATGTGGGGGGGACCAACCCCCACATGCCTACAAAGTTTGGTCATGATCGAAGCATGTTTGGGTTAGTAATTAGTGCCCAGTGTGGATTTTTTTAAATCTCTTGGTACTTAAGAGGCCATGGAAAATCTTGGTCTTCCCCATACCATCGTACACAAACATGCTCCAATGCGGACCAATCTTTGCAAGCATGTGGAAGGGGCACACCCCCACATGCTTGCAAAGTTTGGTCATGATTAGAGCATGTTCGGGTTGGTAATTAGCACCCAGTGCGGATTTTTCAAGTTTCTTGGTTCTTAAGAGGCCATGGAAAATTCGGGCCTTCCCCATACCATTGTACCCAAAAATGCTCCTATGGAGACAAAACTTTGCAAGCATGTGGGGGGGACCCACCTCCACATGCTTGCAAAGTTTGGTCATGATTGGAGCATGTTTGGGTTAGTAGTGCTTAGTGTGGATTTTTCAAGTCTCTTGGTGCTTAAGAGGCCATGGAAAATTCGGGCCTTCCCCATACCATCATACCCAGACATGCTCTGATAGGGACCAAACTTTGCAAGCATGTGAGGGAGGCCCACCCCTACATGCTTGCAAAGTCGGGTCATGATTGGAGCATGTTTGAGTTAGTAATTAGCACCTAGTGCAGATTTTGAAAGTCTCTTGGTGCTTAAGAGGCCATGGAAAATCCAGGCCTTCCCCATACCATCGTACCCAAACATGCCCCGATGGGGGGACCAAACTTTGCAAGCATATGGGGGGCACAAACCCCCACATTCCTCCAAAGTTTGATCATGATCGGAGCATGTTTAGGTTGGTAATTAGTGCCCACTGTGGATTTTTCAAGTCTCTTGGTTCTTAACAGGCCATGGAAAATCCGAACCTACCTCATACCATCGTACCCAAAAATGCTCCTATGGGGACAAAAGTCTGCAAGCATGTAGGGGGGACCCACCCCCACATGCTTGCAAAAATTTGGTCATGATCGGAGCATGTTTGGGTTAGTAATTAGCGCCCAATGTGGATTTCTCAAGTCTCGTGGTGCCGAGGCCATGATAAATCCGGGTTTTCCCCATACCATCGTACCCAAACATACTCCAATAGGGACCAAACTTTGCAAGCATGTGAGGGGGGCTGACCCCCACATGCTTACAAAGTTTGGTCATGATTGGAGCATGTTTGGGTTAGTAATTAGCGCCCAGTGTAGATTTTTCAAGTCTCTTTGCGCTTATTAAGAGGCCATGGAAAATCTGGGTCTTCCCCATACGCTTGCAAGGTTTGGTCATGATTGGATTATTTTTGGGTTACTAATCAGCGCCTAGTGTGGATTTTTCAAGTCTCTTGGTGCTTAAGAGGCCATGGAAAATCTGGGCCTTCCCCATACCATCATACCCAAACATGCTCCTATATGGACGAAACTTTGCAAGCATCTGGGGGGGACCCACCCAAACATGCTTGCAAGGTTTGGTGATGATTGGAGCATGTTTAGGTTGAAAATTAGCACCTTGTGCGGATTTTTCAAGTCTCTTGCTACTTAAGAGGCCATGCAAGATCCGGGCCTTCCCTATACCATCGTACCCAAACATGCTCCGATGAGGACCAAACTTTGCAAGCATGTGTGGGGTATCCACCCCCACATTGTTGCAAGGTTTGGCCATGATCGGATTATGTTTAGGTTAGTAATTAGCGCCCAATGTGGATTTTTCAAGTCTCTTAGTGCTTAAGAGGCCATGGAAAATCCTGGCCTTCCCCATACCATCGTATCCAAATATGCTCCGATGGGGACCAAACCTTGCAAGCATGTGAGGTAGGCCCACCCCCACATGCTTACAAATTTTGGTCATGATTGGAGCATGTTTGGGTTAGTAATTACCGCCCAGTGTGGATTTTTCAAGTCTCTTGGTGCTTAAGAGGCCATGGAAAATCCGGGCCTTCCCCATACCATCGTACCCAAACATGCTCCGATCGAGACCAAACTTTGCAAGCATGTGGGGGGGGACTATTCGCACATGCTTGCAAGGTTTGGTCATGATCGGAGTATTTTTGGGTTAGTAATTAGCACTGAGTGTGGATTTTTCAAGTCTCTTGGTGCTTGATGCAATGAAAAACCGAGCCTTCTTGATACCATCGTACCCAAATATACTCCGATGGGGACCAAACTTTGCAAGCATGTGGAGTGGGCCCCACCCCCAGATGCTTTAAAAGTTTGGTCATGATCGGAGCATGTTTGGGTTGGTAATTAGCACCCAGTGCGGATGTTTCAAATCTCTTGGTGCTTAATAGGCCATGAAAAATCCGGGTCTTCCCCATACCATCGTACCCAAACATGCGCTAATGGGGACCAAACTTTGAAAGCATGTGGGGGGGACCCACCCCACATGCGTGCAAGGTTTGGTCATGAACGGATTATGTTTGGGTTAGTAATTAGTGCCCAATGTGGATTTTTCAAGTCTCTTAGTGCTTAAGAGGCCATGGAAAATCCGGGCCTTCCCTATACCATCGAACCTAAACATGCTCCAATGGGGACCAAACTTCGCAAGCATGTGGGGGGGACCCACCCACACATGCTTGCAAGGTTTGGTCATGATCGGAGCATGTTTGGGTTGGTAATTAGCACCCGTGCTGCGGGGTTTTCTCAAGTCTCTTGCTCCTTAAGAGGCCATGCAAAATCCGGCCCTTCCCTATACCATCATACCCAAAAATGCTCCGATGGGGACCAAACTTTGCAAGCATGTGTTGGGGACCCAACCCCACATGCTTGCAAGGTTTCCTTATAATCGGGTTATTTTTGGGTTAGTAATTAGCGCCTAGTGTGGATTTTTCAAGTCTCTTGGTGCTTAAGAGGCCATGACTCAAATCCGGGCCTTCCCCATACCATCGTACCCAAACATGATTTGATGGGGACCAAATATTGCAAGCATATGGGGGGGACCCACCTACACATGCTTGCAAGGTTTGGTCATGATACATGTTTGGGTTGGTAATTAGCACCCAGTGCGGATTTTTCAAATCTCTTGCTCCTTAAGAGGCCATGCAAAATCTGGGCCTTCCCTATACCATCGTACCAAAACATGGCTCTGATGGGGACCAAACTTTGCAAGGATCTGGGGGGGGCTACCCCCACATGCTTGCAAAGTTTGGTCATGATCAGAGCATGTTTGGGTTGGTAATTAGTACCCTGTGCGGATTTTTCAAGTCTCTTGCTGCTTAAGAGGCCATGCAAAATCTGGTCCTTTCCCATACCATCGTATTCAAACATGCTCCGATGGGAACCAAGATTTGCAAACATGTGAGGGGGTCCCACACCTAGGTGCTTGCAAATTTTGGTCATGATCAGAGAATGTTTACGTTAGTAATTAGCGCCAAGTGCGGATTTTCTTGGTGCTTAAGAGGCCATAGAAAATCCGGGCCTTTCGCATAGCATCGTATCCAAACATGCTCCGATGGAGATCAAACTTTGCAAGCATGTGGGGGGTGCCCACCCCCTAATCCTTGCAAGGTTTGGTCATGATCCGAGCATGTTTTGGTTAGTAATTCGCGCCCAATGTGGGTTTTTCAAGTCTCTTGGTGCTTAAGAGGTCATGGAAAGTTCGGGCCTTCCGCATACTGTCGTACCCAAACATGCTCCGATGGGGCACACACTTTGCAACCATGTGGGTGGAACCCACCCACACATGCTTGTAAAGTTTGGTCATGATCAGAGCATGTTCAGGTTAGTCATTAACAGCCAGTGCAGATGTTTCAAGTCTCTTGGTGCTTAAGAGGCCATGGAAAATCCGGGTCTTCTTCATACCAGCGTACCCAAACATGCTCCGATGGGAACCAAACTTTGCAAGCATGTGGGGGGAACTAACCCCCATATGTGTGCAAGGTTTGGTGATGATCGGAGCATGTTTGGGTTGGTAATTAGCATCATGACCAAACTTTGCAAGCATGTGGGGGGTACCCACCCTTCACGCTTGCAAGGTTTGGTCATGATTGGATTATGTATGGATTAGTAATTAGCACCCAGTGTGGGATTTTTAAGTCTCTTGGTGCTTAAGAGGCCATGGAAAATCCGGGCCTTCCCCATACCATCATACCCAAACATACTCCGATGTGGACCAAACTTTGCAAGCATGTGAGGGGGACCCACCCAGACATGCTTGCAAGGTTTCATCATGATTAGAGCATGTTTAGGTTGAAAATGAGCACCCAGCGTGGATTTTTCAAGTCTCTTGCTGCTTAAAGAGGCCATGCAAAATCCGAGTCTTCCATATACCATCGTACCCAAACATGCTCCAATGTGGACCAAACTTTGCAAGCATGTGTGGGGGATGCACTCCCACATGCTTGCAAGGTTTGATTCATGATCAGATTAAGTTTGGGTTAGTAATTAGCGCCCAGTGTGGATTTTTCAAGTCTCTTGGTGCTGAAGAGGCCATGGAAAATTCTGGCCTTCCCCATACCATCGTACCCAAACATGCTCTAATGGGGACCAAACCTTACAAGCATGTGAGGGGGCCCACCCGCACATGCTTGCAAAGTTTGGTCATGATCAGAGCATGTTTGGGTTAGTAATTATCGCACCCAATGCGGATTTTTCAAGTCTCTTGATGCTTGAGAGGCTATGGAATATCGGGGCCTTCCCCATACCATCGTATCCAAACATGCTCCGATGGGGACCAAACTTTGCAAGCATGTGGGGGGGGACCTTTTCGCACATGCTTGCAAGGTTTGGTCATGATCGGAGCATTTTTGGGTTAGTAATTAGTGCCCAGTGTGGATTTTTCAAGTCTCTTGGTGCTTGAGGCCATGGAAAATCCGAGCCTTCCTGATACATCGTACCCAAACATGCTCCGATGGGGACCAAACTTTGCATGTGGAGTGGGCCCGTGGAGTGGGCCCAACCCCCACATGCATGCAAAGTTTGGTCATCATCGGAGCATGTTTGGGTTGGTAATTAGCACCCAGTGCAGATGTTTCAAGTCTCTTGGTGCTTAAAAGGCCATGGAAAATCGGGGTCTTCCCCATCCCATCGTACCCAAACATGCGCTAATGGGGACCAAACTTTGAAAGCATGTGGGGGGACCCACCCCCACCTGCGTGCAAGGTTTGGATTATGTTTAAGTTAGTAATTAGCGCCCAGTGTGGATTTTTCAAGTCTCTTAGTGCTTAAGAGGCCATGGAAAATCTGGGCCTTCCGCTTACCATCGTACCCAAACATGCTCTGATGGGGACCAAACTTTGCAAGCATGTGTGGGGTTCCAACCCCCTCATGCTTGAAAGGTTTGGTCATGATCAGAGCATGAGATTTTTCAAGTCTCTTGCTGCTTAAGAGGCCATGCAAAATGCGGTCCTTCCCCATACCATCGTATTCAAACATGCTCCGATGGGAACCAAGCTTTGCAAGCATGTAAGGGAGTCCCACGCCTAGTTGCTTGCAAAGTTTGGGCATGATCGGAGCATGTTTACGTTAGTAATTAGCGTCCAGTGTGGATTTTGCAAATCTCTTGGTGCTTAAGAGGCCATCGAAAATCCGGGCCTTCCCCATAGCATTGTACCCAAACATGCTCCGATGGGGACCAAACTTTGCAAGCATGTGGGGGGTGCCCACCCCCTAATGCTTGCAAGGTTTGGCCATGATCCGAGCATGTTTTGGTTAGTAATTAGTGCCCAATGTCGATTTTTCAAGTCTCTTGGTGCTTTAGAAGACATGGAAAATTCTGGCCTTCCGCATACCATCATACCCAAACATGCTCCGATGGGGCACACACTTTGCAACCATGTGGGTGGAACCCACCCACACATGCTTGCAAAGTTTGGTCATGATCGGAGCATGATCAGGTTGGTAATTAATGGCCAGTGCAGATGTTTCAAGTCTCTTGGTGCTTAAGAGGCCATGGAAAATCCGGGTCTTCTCCATACCAGCGTACCCAAACATGCTCCGATGGGAACCAAACTTTGCAAGCATGTGGGGGGAACCAACCCCCACATGCCTGCAAAGTTTGGTGATGATCGGAGCATGTTTGGGTTGATAATTAGCATCATGAACAAACTTTGCAAGCATGTGGGGGGGACCCACCTTTCACGCTTGCAAGGTTTGGTCATGATTGGATTATGTTTGGGTTAGTAATTAGCGCCCAGTGTGGATTTTTCAAGTCTCTTGGTGCTTAAGAGGCCATGGAAAATCCGGGCCTTCCCCATACCATCGTACCCAAACATGCTTCGATGCGGACCAAACTTTGCAAGCATGTGGGGGGGACCCACTCAAACATGCTTGCAAGGTCTGGTCATGATTGGAGCATGTTTAGGTTGAAAATTAGCACCCTGTGCAGATTTTTTAAGTCTCTTACTGCTTAAAGAGGCCATGCAAAATCCGAGTCTTCCATATACCATCGTACCCAAACATGCTTCAATGTGGACCAAACTTTGCAAGCATGTGTGGGGGACGCACCCCCACATGCTTGCAAGGTTTTATTCATGATCGAGTTAAGTTTGGGTTAGTAATTAGCGCCCAGTATGGATTTTTTAAGTCCCTTGGTGCTGAAGAGGCCATGGAAAATCCTGGCCTTCCCCATACCATCGTACCCAAACATGCTCCGATAGGGACCAAACCTAGCAAGCATGTGAGGGGGGCCCACCCCCACATCCTTGCAAAGTTTGCTCATGATCCGAGCATGTTTGGGTTAGTAGTTACCACACCCAGTGCAGATTTTTCATCAAGTCTCTTGATGCGTGAGAGGCCATGGAATATCCGGGCCTTCCCCATACCATCGTACCCAAACATGCTCCGATGGGGACCAAACTTTGCAAGCATGTGGGGGGGACCTTTTCGCACATGCTTTGCAAGGTTTGGTCATGATCAGGGCATTTTTGGGTTAGTAATTAGTGCCCAGTGTGGATTTTTCAAGTCTCTTGGTGCTTGAGGCCATGGAAAATCCAGGCCTTCCTGATACCATCGTACCCAAACATGCTCCGATCGAGACCAAACTTTGCAAGCATGTGGAGTGGGCCCAACCCCCACATGCTTGCAAAGTTTAGTTATGATCGGAGCATGTTTGGGTTGCTAATTATCACCCCCAGTGCGGATGTTACAGTGCGGATGTTTCAAGTCTCTTGGTGCTTAAAAGGCCATGGAAAATCCGGGTCTTCCCCATACTATCGACGAACCCAAACATGCGCTAATGGGGACCAAACTTTGAAAGCATGTGGGGGGGACCCACCCCCACATGCGTGCAAGGTTTGGTGATGATCGGATTATGTTTGCATTAGTAATTAGCGTTGAGTGTGGATTTTTCAAGTCTCTTAGTGCTTAAGAGGCCATGGAAAATCCGGACCTTCCCCATACCATCGTACCCCCAAACATGCTCCGATGGGGACCAAACTTTGCAAGCATGTGGGGGGTGACCACCCCCTTGTGCTTGCAAGGTTTAGTCATGATCGGAGCATGTTTTGGTTAGTAATTAGCACCCAACGTGGATTTTTCAAGTCTCTTGGTGCTTAAGAGGCCATGGAAAATCTGGGCCTTCCGCATACCATCGTACCCAAACATGCTCCAATGCGGACGAAACTTTCCAGACATGTGGGGGGGGGCCACCCCCACATGCTTACAAAGTTTGGTCATGTGATCAGAGCATATTGGCGTTGGTAATTAGCACCCAGTGCGGCTGTTTCAAGTCTCTTGGTGCTTAAGAGGCCATGAAAAATCCGGGTCTTTCCCATACCATCGTACCCAATATCCTCTGATGGGGACCAAACTTTGCAAAGCATGTTGGGGGGACCAACCCCCACATGCTTGCAAGGTTTGGTCATGATCAGACTATGTTTGGATTAGTAATTAGTGCCTAGTTTTGTTTTTTTCAAGTCTCTTGGTGTTTAAGAGGCCATGGAAAATCCGGGTCTTCCCCATACCATCGTATTCAAACATGCTCCGATGGGGACCAAACTTTGCAAGCATGTGGGGGTGACACACCCACACATGCTTGCAAGGTTCATTCATGATTGGAGCATATTTGGGTTGGTAATTAGCACCCAGTGCGTATTTTTCAAGTCTCTTGCTACTTAAGAGACCATGGAAAATCCGGGCCTTCCCTATACCATTGTACCCAAACATGCTCCGATGGGGACCAAACTTTGCAAGCATGTTGGGGAGGGCACCCCCACATTCTTGCAAAGTTTGGTCCCCATCAAAGCACGTTTAGGTTGGTAATTAGCACCGAGTGTGGATTTTTCAAGTCTTCTAGTGCTTTAGAAGCCAGGGAAAATCCGAGCATTTGCCATACCATCGTACCCAAATATGCTTTGATGGGGACCAAACTTTCCAAGCAGGTGGGGGGGACCCACCCACACATGCTTGCAAGGTTTGATCATGATCGGAGCATGTTTGGGTTGGTAATTAGCACCCAGAGCGTATTTTTCAAGTCTCTTGCTGCTTAAGAGGCCATGGAAAATCCGGGCATTCCCTATACCATTGTCCCCAAACATGCTCCGATGGGGATCAAACTCTGCAAGCATGTGGGGGGACCCACCCCCACACGTTTGCAAGGTTAGGTCATGATTGGAATATGTTTGGGTTAGTAATTAGTGCCCAGTGTGTGCGGATTTTTCAAGTCTCGAGGCCATGCAAAATCCGGTCCTTCCCCATACCATCGTATTCAAACATGCTTCGATGGGAACCAAGCTTTGCAAGGTTGTGAGGGGGTCCCACGCCTAGTTGCTTGCAAAGTTTGGTTATGATCGGAGCATGTTTTTGTTAGTAATTAGTGCCCAGTGCGGATTTTGTAGCAAATCTCTTGGTGATTAAGAGGCCATGGAAATCCGGGCCTTTCCCATAGCATCGTACCCAAAAATGCTCCGATGGGGACCAAACTTTGCAAGCATGTGGGGAGTGCCCACCCCCTAATGATTGCAAGGTTTGGTCATGATCCGAGCATGTTTTGGTTAGTAATTAGCACCCAATGTGGACTTTTCAAGTCTCTTGGTGCTTAAGAGGCCATGAAAAATCCGGGCCTTCCACATACCATCGTACCAAACATGCTCCGATGGGGCACACACTTTGCAACCATGTGGATGGAACCCACCCACACATGCTTGCAAAGTTTGGTCATGATCGGAGCATGTTCAGGTTGGTAATTAAGGGCCAGTGCAGATGTTTCAAGTAGTTTGGTGCTTAAGAGGCCATGGAAAATCTGGGTCTTCTCCATACCATCATACCCAAACATGCTCCGATGGGAACCAAACTTTGCAAGCATGTGGGGGGGACCAGCCCCCACATGCCTGCAAAGTTTGGTGATGATCGGAGCATGCTTGGGTTTGTAATTAGCGCCCAGCATAGATTTTTCAAGTCTCTTGCTGTGCTTAAGAAGCCTTCCCCATACCATCATACGCAAACATGCTCCGATGGTGTGGGGACCAAACTTTGCAAGCATGTGGGGGGGACTCACGCACACATGCTTGCAAGGTTTGGTCATGATCAGAGCATGTTTGGGTTGGTAATTAGCACCCAGTGCATATTTTTCAAGTCTCTTGCTGCTTAAGAGGCCATGGAAAATTCGAGTCGTCCACCCAAACATGCTCCGATGAGGACCAAACTTTGCAAAGACATGTGGGGGGGACCCACCCCCACATGCTTGCAAAGTTTGGTCATGATCAGAGCATGTTTGGGTTGGTAATTAGCACCCAGTGCGGTTGTTTCAAGTCTCGTGGTGCTTAAGATGCCATGGAAAATCCAGGTCTTCACCATACCATCGTACCCAGATGGGGACCAAACTTTGCAAGCATGTGGGGGGGACCAACCCCCACATGCTTGCAAGGTTTGGGGCGGACTATGTTTGGGTTAGTAATGTGCCCAGTTTTGATTTTTCAAGTCTCTTGGTGTTTAAGAGGCCATGGAAAATCCGGGCCTTCCCCATACCATCATACCCAAACATGCTCCGATGGGGACCAAACTTTGCAAGCATGTGGGGGGGACCCACCCCCACATGCTTGCAAGGCTTGTTCATGATTTGAGCATGTTTGAATTGGTAATTAGTACCCAGTGTGTATTTTTCAAGTCTCTTGCTGCTTAAGAGGCCATGGAGAATCCGGGCCTTCCCTATACCATTTTACCCAAACATGCTTCGATTTGGGGACCAAACTTTGCAAGCATGTTGGGGGGGGCTCACCCCCATACGTTTGCAAAGTTTGGTCATGATTGCATTATGTTTGGGTTGGTAATCAGCACCCAGTGTGGATTTTTCAAGTCTCTTGGTACTTAAGAGGCCATGGAAAATCCGGGCCTTCCCCATACCATCATACCCAAACATGCTCCGATAGGGACCAAACCTTGCAAGCATGTGAGGGGGGCCCACCCCCACATGCTTGCAAAGTTTGGTCATGATCGGAGCATGTTTGGGTTAGTAAATACCGCCCAGTGCAGATTTTTCAAGTCTCTTGATGCTTGAGAGGCCATGGAATATCTGGGCCTTCCCCATACCATCGTACCCAAACATGCTCCGATGGGGACCAAACTTTGCAAGCATGTGGGGGGGGACCTTTTCGCACATGCTTGCAAGGTTTGGTCATAATCGGAGCCTTTTTGGGTTAGTAATTAGTGCCAAGTGTGGATTTTTAAAGTCTCTTGGTGCTTGAGGCCATGGAAAATCCGGGCCTTCCTGATACCATCGTACCCAAACATGCTCCCCGCCGATGGGGACCAAACTTTGCAAGCATGTAGAGTGGGCCCAACCCCCACATGCTTGCCAAGTTTGGTCATGATCGAAGCATGTTTGGGTTGGTAATTAGCACCTAACGCGGATGTTTTCAAGTCTCTTGGTGCTTAAAAGGCCATGGAAAATCCGGGTCTTCCCCATACCATCATACCCAAACATGTGCTAATGGAGACCAAACTTTGAAAGCATGTGGGGGGGACCCACCTACACATGCGTGCAAGGTTTGGTCATGATCAGATTATGTTTGGGTTAGTAATTAGCGCCCAGTGTGTATTTTTCAAGTCTCTTAGTGCTTAAGAGGCCATGGAAAATCCAGGCCTTCCCCATACCATCGTACCCAAACATGCTCCCATGGGGACCAAACTTTGCAAGCATGTGGGGGGGCCCACCCCCACATGCTTGCAAAGTTCGGTCATTGATTAGAGCAAGTTTGGGTCGGTAATTAGCACCCAGTGTGGATTTTGCAAGTCTCTTACTGCTTAAGAGGCCATGCAAAATTCGGTCCTTCTCCATACCATGGTATTCAAACATGCTTCGATGGGGACCAAGCTTTGCAAGCATGTGAGGGGGTCCCACGCCTAGTTGCTTGCAAAGTTTGGTCATGATCGGAGCATGTTTACATTAGTAATTAGCGCCCAGTGCTGATTTTGCAAATCTCTTGGTGCTTAAGAGACCATGGGCAATCTGGGCCTTCCCCATACCATCGTACCCAAACATGCTCCGATGGGGACCAAACTTTGCAAGCATGTGGAAGGTGCCCACCCCTCATGCTTGCAAGATTTGGTCATAAGATCGGAGCATGTTTTGGTTAATAATTATCGCCCAATGTGGATTTTTCAAGTCTCTTGGTGCTTAAGAGGACATGGAAAATCCGGGCCTTCCTAACACCATCGTAGCCAAATATGCTCGGATGGGGACCAAACTTTGCAAGCATGTGGAGTGGGCCCAACCCCCACATGCTTGTTGCAAAGTTTGGTCATGATCGGAGCATAATTGGGTTGGTAATTAGCACCCCCAGTGCGGATGTTTCAAGTCTCTTGGTGCTTAATTGGCCATGAAAAATCCGGGTCTTCCCCATACCATCATACCCAAACATGCGCTAATGGTGGGGACTAAACTTTTAAAGCATGTGGGGGGGACCCACCGCCACACGCGTGCAAGGTTTGGTCATGATCGGATTATGTTTGGGTTAGTAACGCCCAGTGTGGATTTTTCAAGTCTCTTAGTGCTTAAGAGGCCATGGAAAATCCGGGCCTTCCCCATACCATCGTACCCAATATATGCTTCGATGGGGACCAAACTTTGCAAGCATGTGGAGGGGACTCGCCCACACATGCTTACAAGGTTTGGCAAGCATGTTTTGGTTGGTAATTAGCACTTAGTGCGGATTTTTCAAGTCTCTTGCTCCTTAAGAGGCCATGCGAAATCCGGGCCTTCCCTATACCATCGTATGTAAAAATGCTCCGATGGGGATCAAACTTTGCAAGCATGTGTGGGGGACCCACCCCCACATGCTTGCAAGGTTTGGTCATAATCTGGTTATTTTTGGGTTAATAATCAGCGCCCAATGTGGAATTTTCAAGTTTCTTGGTGCTTAAGAGGCCATGGAAAATTTGGGCCTTCCCCATGTGGGGGACCCACCACCACATGCTTGCAAGGTTTGGTCATAATCCGGTTATTTTTGGGTTAGTAATTAGCGCCCAGTGTGGATTTTTCAAGTCTCTTGGTGCTTAAGAGGCCATGGAAAATCCGGGCCTTCCCCATACCATCATACCAAAACATGCTCCGATGGGGACCAAAATTTGCAAGCATGTGAAGGGGACCCACCTACACATGCTTGCAAGGTTTGGTTACGATCAGAGCGTGTTTGGGTTGGTAATTAGCACCCAGTGCGGATTTTTCAAATCTCTTCCTCCTTAAGAGGCCATGCAAAATCAGGGCCTTCCCTATACCATCGTACTAAACATGCTTCGATGGGGACCAAACTTTGCAAGGATGTGGGGGGGGCCCACCCTCACATGCTTGCAAAGTTTGGTCATGATCAGAGCATTTTCGGGTTGGTAATTAGCACCCAGTGCAGATTTTTGAAGTCTCTTGCTGCTTAAGAGGCCATGCAAAATCCGGTCCTTCCCCATACCATCGTATTCAAACATGCTCCGATGGGGACCAAGCTTTGCAAGCATGAAAGGGGGTCCCATGCCTAGTTGCTTGCAAAGTTTAGTCATGATCGGAGCATGTTTACGTTAGTAATTAGCGCCCAGTGCAGATTTTGCAAAACTCTTGGTGCTTAAGAGGCCATGGACAATCCGGGCCTTCCCCATACCATTGTACCGAAACATGCTCCGATGGGGACCAAACTTTGCAAGCATGTGGAGGGTGCCCACCCCCTCATGCTTGCAAGGTCTGGTCATGATCGGAGCATGTTTTGGTTAGTAGCACCCAATGTGAATTTTTCAAGTCTCTTGGTGCTCAAGAGGCGATAGAAAATCCGGGCCTTCCACATACCATCGTACCCAAACATGCTCCGATGGGGCACACACTTTGCAACCATGTGGGTGGAACCCACCCACACATGCTTGCAAAGTTTGGTCATGATTGGAGCATGTTCAGGTTGGTAATTAACGGCCAATGCTGTAGATGTTTCAAGTCTCTTGGTGCTTAAGAGGCCATGGAAAATCCGGGTCTTCCCCTTACCATCGTACGGAAACATGCTCCGATGGGAATCAAACTTTGCAAGCATGTGGTGGGGACCAACCCCCACATGCGTGCAAAGCTTGGTGATGATCGGAGCATGTTTGGGTGCCGATTTTGCAAGTCTCTTTCTGCTTAAGAGGCCATGAAAAATTCGGGCCTTCCCCAAACCATCGTATCCAAACATGCTCCCATGATGCAGACCAAACTTTACAAAGACATGTGGGGGGGGGGGGGGCACTCCCATATGCTTGCAAAGTTTGGTCATGATCGGAGCATGTTTGGGTTGGTAATAAGCACCCAGTGCGGATGTTTCAAGTCTCTTGGTGCTTAAGAGGCCATGGAAAATCCGGGTCTTCCCCACACCATCATACCCAAACATGCTCTGATGGGGACCAAACTTTGCAAGCAAGCAGGGGGGACCGACCCCCACATGTTTGCAAGGTTTGGTCATGATCGGACTCTGTTTGGGTTAGTAATTAGCGCCTAAGTTTGAGTTTTTAAGTCTCTTGGTGTTTAATAGGCCATGGAAAATCCGAGCCTTTCCCATACAAACGTACCCAAACATGCTCCGATGGGAACCAAACTTTGCAAGCATGTGGGGGGGACCCACCCACACATGCTAGCAAGGTTTGATCATGATGGAAGCATGTTTGGATTGGTAATTAGCAACTAGTGCGTATTTTTCAACTCTCTTGCCGCTTAAGAGGCCATGGAAAATCCGAGCCTTCCCTATACCATTGTACCCAAACATGCTCTGATGGGGACCAAACTTTGTAAGCATATGGAAGAGCCCCACCCAACATGCTTGCAAAGGTTGGTTCCCAGCATCGGAGCATATTTGGGTTGGTAATTAGCACCCAATTCAGATTTCTCAAATCTCTTGCTCGTTAAGACGCCATGCGAAATCTGGGCCTTCCCTATACCATCGTACCCAAACATGCTTCCATGGGGACCAAACTTTGCAAAAGATGTAGGGGGGCCCACCCCCACATGCTTGAAAAGTTTGGTCATGATGATCAGAGCATGTTTGGGTTGGTAATTAACACCTAGTGCGGATTTTTCAAGTCTCTTGCTGCTTAAGAGGCCATGCAAAATCCGGTCCTTCCCCATACCATCATATTCAAACATGCTCTGATGGGAACCAAGCTTTTCAAGCATGTGAGGAGGTCCCACGCCTAGTTGTTGCAAAGTTTGGTGTCATGATCAGAGCATGTTTACGTTAGTAATTAGCGCCCAGTGCGGATTTTGCAAATCTCTTGGTGCTTATACCATCGTACCCAAACATGCTCCAATGGGGACCAAACTTTGCAAGCATGTGGGGAGTGGCAAAACCACTCTAACAGACACACACACATCACACTCTCTCTCTAACACACACACATACACACTATAATCCATGAACACACCCTTGCAGGACAACAAAAAATCACATACGCATTGGTGGGATTTAAACCTAGTACCTCCTACTTTGAACTCATTAGCTTTTCCATTACATTACACTCGGTTAGTGACAATCCCTCCAAGAAAATGTAATATAATATTTAAAAAGAAACCTATTTGCATAAAAACTGATGACGGAACGTGCTGAAGCCCAAAAAGTGACTGGGCTGGCAGGCTCGACGCCCTTTCCACTCAAAAGCATATTGCATGCATAGTACATTTAATGTCTTTTAAGACTCGAACACACTTTTCTCTTATGTACAAGTGTGAAGCCCTTTCAAGAGAAGGAAAAGCTTTAGTAATTGTCTTCTATTATAGAGCTTCTACTCTTCCTAGGCCACTCCCATGTAAGGAGAACCATTAGAGGATGTACTACCATAGCTGAGGACAGGCGCAAGCACAAAGGGTCACCAATATTACTTAGAAACAAGGCTTGAGTTATTTTCTTCATCAGACATAAGGCTATTTTATGAGGAGTTTCTCTCTAGCATTGGTAGGTTACCCGTTAGATCATACTATCTCTGTCTCATCGGAAGCCCATGCCATGTTAAGTCATCAATTCCTGTTTCTCTATCTCTCTCTCTCTCTCTCTCTCTCAAAATTTATGTGGTTTTGAAGCCCTGTTACACTCCATACTTATAGTGTACATACTTTTCTCTATCACATCCATTACAAAGATCACTTATATATGATATGTTTTCTTTTTTTCTTTTTCCAAGTGAGGTACTCTTAACCAACAAATATTAAGGGTATATGGTAAAACTTGATTTGTCAAAAACAACAATGGCATGTAAGTGTAAAGACTGCACTATCTTTTCTTGATACTGAAACATTTTGTGTAGCTGCAAATGGTTATTTCACTTTTGGGCTTCCAAAATAGATGTATAAAGTGTTTGTAGAGTTTTTATTTATCTACATGGCTAGACCATTGTGAAAACAAAGGAACCTTTATGTAATGAACTCTCAAAAGTTAGAAGTGCAAAAAATAGGAGCATTATTATTGTTTTTTTGCATTGAAATGTTTGAGAAATTAATCTGACACCACCAATTTCGAGCTTTCTCTGTGACACATTGATCATGTCACGTCTCGGTGGAGTTAATCTTCTCACCTTATGAGCTCAACATAATCACCATATATCCCTACCTTTCCCGCATTCCCATATCCACTTACTCATGTGTTTGCGGTCATTGGTATACTAGAGATCAAGCCCATGCAATCAAACATTGGCTCCTTATTTGGTACCCTGCTAGTGCCTTCCTTTGAAGAAGTGGTTGTCCTACGTTAGAGCCACACCTTCTTTAGATCAAAATTGGCATACAGGATCCTTCCACCCTTCTCTACACCATTGAGATTCATTATGGGAATGCTCTCATGACAATCTAGTCTATTTGTATGATGTGATGAGTTTTGAAACCTTGCCAAGGATAATAAAAAGGGCTCTTATGTTTTGAAGGGAAGCTTTTATGCATAAATTAAAGACACCATGACCTTCAAAATCCTAAGAAACCAACCTCATTAAGGTGGTGATTCTTTTACATCTAGTGTATTGTCTCAAAATACCGATGTAACCTATTCCAAGAACATATCTAGTGTATGCTCTTCACATATTGTGGTGATTCTTTTACATCTAGTGTATTGTCTCAAAATACCTATGCAGCCTATTCCAAGAACATATATGAAGCTCATTATTACTTTAAAAGCATGTGAAGCTACCTGGTGCCCCCATTTTACTTTTAGCTTTTTCCTTTTATAAGGAAAACAATTTTCAAGATGAGAGAATTTTATGCAATCAACTCTCATGTCGTAAGTGCAAGAAAGTCAAAGAAATCTTACTAATTTATGCTTTGAAAAACTTGAGAGACTATCTCAATCTGCCATCTATTGTCTTCTTCATATGACAGATGAAATATGTCACACCATCTTGGGGGAGTTTAGGCTTCTCACCTTCTGAGCTTGACATATTCACCGTACAACAAAAACTCCCACCACCCCACCCCACCCCTACTTAGAAATAAGGCTCGAGCTATTTTCTTCATAAAAAATAAAGCTATTTTCTCAGGAGTTTCTCTTTAATATTGGTAGGTTTCCCATTAGAACACAATATCTTTGTCTCATTGGAAGCCCATCCCATGTTAAAAGCATTAATCTCCTCTCTCTCTCTCTCTCTCTCTCTATGCTATCAAACATTGGTTCGTTATTTGGTACCTTGCAAGCCCCTTTCTTTAAAACAACGATGGCCCTAGGTTGGAGCCACATGTGTAGATCATAGTTAGAATACAAAATCCTTCCACCCTTCCTTACACCATTGAGATTGGTTATAGCAATTCTCACATCTTTGTGTGTGGACAATCTAACCAATGTACATGATGTTTTAGTTTGAAATCCTTTCTAAAGGGGCAAATACGTTGTCGTTTCTTCAATTTGTTTTTTTTTCCTTCTTCCTTCCTTACTACTTATTTCTTTTTTTTAACTCTCCTCCCATCTTTTTTAATCTCCTCTAGACTATTCTCTTACTCACAATGCAACTATGAAATCAGGATATAAGTTTCGAGATATCTTACCATACTCCCAAGAAACACCTCAACTAAAATCTAACCAAAGAATGAGACTATTCCCATGAGCACTCGTCTGAAAAAAAGGTCTCAACGTAGTAACAATAGCAACAACAATCTCGTTTCTGAACCAACCATTAGCTCCCAAGAAAAGTCAAGTTCTACATGCATCTAACTAGAAAACTAGCAAGGAACATAAACTACTTATGACAATCCCTCACATATAGTCATTCCTTCTTATGCATAACCCATCAAATTAATCAACATTAAAAATAACACATTAATTGAAAACTATCAATAATAAAGATAAGTTTCGGACACGTGATCATTTACATCATCGCAAAACTTCCTTTCTACATCTTCACTTCCCTTTCTTACATCTATAACTCCTCTCACACCATAACTCCTCTCACACCATAACATTCTTTACACTTCCAACTTGGAACTTGTTTCATTAGCGCCACAACTACACCAAACAGGGTAGTCCTAAACTATTTTTTTAAATGTTATTTTTTTAAATTCTCTTGTCTTTTCTGTAATAGAGAAAACCTTTTTAAAAAAACCCACTTACACATTAACCGATTCTTTAAAAAAACTTACATCACCTCAATAGCTCCTCCTTAGTAAGCTCTAGATGGTAGTTACCCACATCATCTTGAGATTAACATCAACTAAAAACAAATCGGTCCAAGTTTGAGCTTCCACTTCCTGCCATGCCTTTGTATCAAAAGAGTACACTCTATCCTGTAAAGTAAGACCCACTAACACTAGTAAATTCACTGCACACGCGCTTCAAGAAAGGAAAAAAATAAATAATAATAAAAGAAGGCGGCTGTGCGTGAACAGTGCACCGCGTGGAGAGACCCACACACCGCACCATAAAGACCGCCACCGCACCGGATTAGGGGGTACAAAAAAAAAGATTTTTTCATTTTTGTCGCAAAAAAATGGGAGGTTATCTAACTTTTCGAGAGGAGTTAGAAAACACCCATTGTCAAAATTTCGGTCCTGGAACCATTTTCCCATAGTGAGTCAGTATGGGAAACTGGTAAATTTTAGGCGCTTTTCGATCCTGAAAAATACGCTATTTTTTGGCCTAATGTGTTCGAGGGGGTTCTGGCAAAGTTTGAGCCAACTTGAAAATTTTTGGATTTTTTTGAAAAAACCTTAAAATTTGACCTTATGCACTTACGGTCGGGACGTCATATAGACACTGCCATAGGGTCTAGGGCACCTTCTAGAGTACCTACGTAGGAAAGTGGGACCCAATCGATAGGAAATTTGGCAGATATTGCTGAAACCTTTTTCGAATCCCAATCTGATACCCTTTCTAGGACAACTAGCTCATTGTCTATGGACAATCTAGGGCCATCAAATAGTCACTATGGTACTAGTTTAATTAGGTGGATAGTAGGAGCGACACCAACAAGACATGATGTATACACTGTTTTTAGGCCAGCTAGAGGTATTTTATGAGCTCACTACTCCTTCTACAAGATTCTTCTCCCTCAGGTGAGTTTTTTTGCGGGAGACTTTATAGATAGTAGAGATGAGGGTGATGTTTTAGCTGATTTGCCTTTAATTAGCATGTCTTTTCATAGTTACCCACGTCATCTTGAGATCAACATCACCTAAAAACAAATCAGTCCGAGTTTGAGCTTCCACTTCCTGCCATGCCTTTGTATCGAAAGAATACACTCTATCCTAATAGGCACTGACACTACTACTATGAAAAGACATGCTAATTAGAGGCAAATGAGCTAAAACATCCCCTCTACTATCTATAAAGTCTCCCGTAAAAAAACACACCTGAGGTAGAAGAATCTTGTAGAATGAGTAGTGAGCTCATAAACTTGTGCATTTCTTTAGTGCTCTATATCTCGATCACATCCCTTAATCCTATATTGATAAATACCTCTAGCTGGCCTAAAAACAATGTATACATCATGTCTTGTTGGTGTCACTCCTACCATCCACCTAATTAAACTAGTACCATAGAAGCTAAAACAAATCTTACATTATCACAAACACACTATATATGATGCAGAATGACAAGATGAAACTACAGTAAACAAGATGAAACTACAATAAAAACAAATGAAAAAAACTCACCGCAATAGTTCTCACTCCTAAATTCATATAGGTACTCAGAATGGGTCAGTAAAGGAGGATTCAAAAAACATACCTAATGATACTTCTCTAAATTGTTTCAATCCAACAGTGGTCCATTGGTATCACTCCATGTAAAATCTATCAAACTAGATCTATCCATCCCATTTCCAACAATAAACCGGTATAATAATTAGTAAAATAACCTATATAACCTAATATACCCTTCAATACCCTACACCTTTCATCAATACCCTAACTCTCTCCATTCCTATGCTACATAATGCTTCACTCTCCACCCATTAAGCCTAAATGAGTCATTCTCTTATTGGAAATCATCATCATTGCTTAAAGAACCATGAAAAAACACTTCTAAGACTCTAAAAGGTCCTATTAACCATCTAATTTTTATCTTACCTGGAAACTTATAATATATACTATCATAGAATAACACTAGATCTCATTCTTTAAACTAACATGTGTTGATATTTCTATCATGCCATGCCTTTCTATGCTTCTACATAGCCTCTAGACTTTGTAGAGAAATCAATCTGTACTCATCTAATTTAACCAAATTTAGCACTACAACATAATAAGGGTGTAGCAGTAAAAATAGCAGCACTTTTATAACTAGAAATGTAGGGAGATGTCAGGCCCATTCTGCTACTAAAAACACTACTATTTTTTATGCAATGTGATCCCTGCCTAGCACCAAAAATAGTAGTGAAACATTGCTATTGAGCAGCAAAAGTACTGCGTGGAAAAAAAGTTGGGTAAAAGAGATACAAATGGTGCAAGGGATGACTTCCAAAACATTGGAAACCTTCGAAGTGTGCAATTATATGTCCTCAAGACATATGACTGGAACACGATATAGTCCACATGTACCGCCAAGTGGACATACATGCTGCCTCTGACCAAAAGGGTACATGCATACCACTCCTTTGCCTGTGCACCGCCACCATACCTTTCCCCAGGCCCATGTAAAGACCACTGATCTCTGCAAACTTTGACGGTATATCGTCCTTTTAACTGTACTTTGCTGAGCGCCCACACCCGGACCCCACAGCTATATAAACCCCCGGGGTACTCCATGGCTAACATGCATTCTTGCGTAGAGTATACCCTGCACAAGGTCGTACCGCTAGTCCGTTGTTCCACCCGTTTGTGCCTACATACTGTATTTATTGTAGTACCTACACCCGTCCCTTGTTGCAGCCTTCCTTGATCATGAAATCGAGGTAATCCCTAGAGCTCAACCCATCTCAAGAACACCCTATAAAATGTCCCTCCCTGAAGCCATTAAACTTAAAGAGCAACTTTCCCAACTCATTGAGAAAGGATTTGTACGCCCTAGTAGCTCTCCTTGAGGGGCACCTATTCTTTTGCAAAAGAAGAAGGACAAAACTCTCTGCCTCTGCATAGATTATCGAGGGCTAAATCAAGTCACTGTCAAGAATAAGTAGATCCTATCCCTCACATTGACGCACTTCTTCACACACTTCATGTGGCCAAAGTTTTCTCAAAAATAGATTTGAGGTCTGGTTACTATCAGATTAGAGTCAAGGAAGCAGATATACCCAAGACAGCCTTCAATACCCATTATGGACGCTATGAGTTTACTATAATGTCATTCTCGGATTAACCAATTCTCGTGCAACCTTCAACCACCTAATGCAAGATATATTCCGTCCTTACTTGGATGAATTTGTGCTTGTTTTTTTTAATGACATCTTAGTCTACTCCAAGTCAATGGAAGAGCATAAGGAGCATGTGCATAGGATTCTGCAATTGCTGCGCAGACATAAACTCTATGCCAAGAAGAGCAAATGTACCTTCTTTACTCACCAAAATGAGCATCTTGGGTTCATCGTCTCCGAAGATAGCATTTGAGTAGATCCTGTCATTGAGATCAAAGATATATTGGAGTGGCCACCCCTAAATCAGTTTTTGAAGCTCGTGGGTTTTTTGGGGATCACAGGATGGTACATGATTTTTTTTAAAGATTATGCCCTGGTAGCTACACTCTTGATAGATCTTCTTAAGAAGGATTGCAAAATAGTGTGGCTGCCAATCCATCAAAACAATTTTGATCGGCTCAAGGCCACTATTACTTCTGCCCCAGTCCTAAAACTTCCTGATTTTGCCAAGGAGTTTGAAGTGGTACTGATGACAGTAGTCTAGCACTTGGTGGTGTCCCAGGCCAAGAAGGAATACTAGTCACTTATACTTCGCAAGCTAAAGCAATTCTATTGCTCGACACTCAAAGCGACCGTAGAGGCTCTTAGCTCTACAATTAGTCCCCTCTCAGGTATTGATTATTATGGATGATGGAGCTAATTCATCCTAGGTGGATGTTGGATCAATGTATGAACTATTGAAGGAGCATGCCAAGGCCCTAGAGTAGCAAAGCTTAGAAGTCACATATAAGGTGTTTAGAAATGTCCATGAAGGAGATGGAGAGCCATGCAATGGACATTGCAAACACTAAAACCGAAAGACCCTCCAAAGAAGCAATAAATACATACGCATACGCTTGCTAAAATTGAGTATGTTATATAGGTTTCATATTCTTTTCTTTAAAAAAATTACTTCAATTTTGTTTGGAATAGCATAAAAAAAATGGCATCATTCCAATATACTGATGTTCTTATCTCACTGCTAGGGACTATGGAAGCATGCATGGTACCCCCTCTCTCTCTCGCTCTCTCCCTCCTTTGGCATTGCATGAGCATTGAGCATTCAGCACGGCTAGAGACAAAGATAGGGAGTGCCTATAGTAAAAAAGGGATGTATAGGGAAGGTCAACCACCACACCAAAGGGGAGCACACATCACCTTGGGGCTCAATTGGGAGGGCAAACCACCAACCAACAGGAGAGGAGACACGTCCATTGGAGAAGTCGAGAGAACAAACTACCAATAGAGGAGGGGACACTTCCAAGAGCCTGCACAACCACAAAATAAATCCGAGTTAGAAAGAGAGAGAGAGAGAGAGAGAGAGAGAGAGAGATTCTCACCACCAGGGAACAGAGGAGAGCTTGCATGCAATGAAGGCTAGACGTTGCGTTGATAGGAGAAAAGATTGCTCAATTTGCAAAGGACAAAGACATAGATGAACGCATGACCATTGCATTAACGAAGGTGGCGACTTGCAACATGGGACCTGTAACCTATGGCCCTTAAAAGAGAGACGTCCCAACAAAGTCCTACGGCCCTGCAAGAGAGGTGGCCAACAACGCAATAGGGGCGGCGCTGCATCGAAGGAGTGGTGGCCCAACAATGCAACATGAAGGTAGTGCATACAGTGTCAATGTGGAGCGAAGAAAAATATGCGACACGTGGAGGGCGAGATCAGCCTGTAAGATATAGTAGAGAAGATTACATTCTGTTGATTCTCCACAGACACACTGGGGTGTTCTGGCAATTCACATCTTGCTTCATTGTGCCATTTGTTTTTCAGCCACTTCTACAAAAACTCTGTACAAGACTTTATTAAATTTTCTACTATTTTCTTACTAATTGTTGATTCTGGGGTACTATTTTAACACTTTTCAATTGTATATGGCTCTTTGATTCTATCGAATGGCCTCCTCTATTTGTTCTTTTGATTTGTATATACTCACTGGGCACTCTAAATAATATTCTCATTAGATCTTCTCATCCTTTTTCTCCTTCTAATGGCTCTCTAGATATCTGGTAGTCCTCCACCTACTTATCTTTGGTGTGCAATACTTTAGATTTTTGTGCATCTCCATCAACGATCTTCACTCTTTCAGACTACTACTCAATCAAATTTGTTCTCGTTAAATTACAAGAAAGTGGCAACCTAGATTTAGCCTAATTAGTCTTATTAGCCTTGAATTAGCCTAGATATTGGAGATGTGGATGTGTATGTGATAAGTATGGATGTGGATGTATGTGAAGAATAGAGGTGGATGTATGTTAAAGAATGGATGTGGATGAGTGTATGTGAAAGGATAGATGTGGATGTGTATGTGATAAATATGGATGTGGATGTATGTGAAAGGATAGATGTGGATATGTATGTGATAAGTATGGATGTATGTTAAAGAATGTATGTGATAAGTGGATGTATGTTAAAGAGTGGATGTGGATGAGTGTATGTGAAAAGATAGATGTGGATGTGTATGTGATAAATATGGATATGGATGTATGTGAAAGGATAGATGTGGATGTGTATGTGATAAGCATGGATGTGGATGTATGTGAAGAGTAGAAGTGGATGTATGTTAAAGAATGGATGTTGATGAGTGTATGTGAAAGGATAGATGTGGATGTGTATGTGATAAATATAGATGTGGATGTATGTGAAAGGATAGATGTGGATGTGTATGTGATAAGTATGGATGTGGATGTATGTGAAAGGACAGTAGTAGATGTGTATGTGATAAGTATGGATGTGGATGTATGTGGGAGAACATATGTGGATGTAAATGTGATGGATATGAAACGAGAATTGAAGCGATGAGATGTGAAGTAAATTGGATAGATATGAATGATAAGGGATGTGAATGAATGATATAGGATGTGAATGAATGTGATAGCATATGAATTGGAATGTGAATGAATGATATAGGATGTGAATAAATGATAAGGGATGTGAATGGATGTGATGTGATGTGAATCAAGATGTGAATGAATGATATATGATGTGAATGAATGATAAGGGATGTGATGTGATGTGAATCAGGATTTGAATGAATGATATAGGATGTGAATGAATGATAAGGGATGTGATGTGATGTGAATCAGGATGTAATTGAATGATAAGGGATGTGAATGGATGTGATGTGATGTGAATCGAAATGTGAATGAACGATAAGGAACATGAATGAATGTGTTAGCATGTGAATCACGATGCGAATGGATGAGATGTGATGTGAAATGAATGTGATAAGATGCGATGTAAACTGGATAGATGTTAACGTATGTGAAGTGATGAGATATATGGGTAGAATCTGCAAGTGGGTAAGATCTAAGAAAAAATGAGGAAATAAGTGATGAGATAAAAAAAGATGTGATTAGATGAGAATGGGAATGCTTATGAAATGAGGTGTTATAGATGAGGTAAATCTTGGATAAAAATTGTTCTATGGAAAAGAGTCAACGGCAGTGCCTCTCAATGAGGAAAAAAGTGTTGGTCTCTATGATCCAAGTACAATCTTTTCCTTGATCTGATTACGGGACTTACGGGTTCGGTCAGATCAGTTCAGTTAGTTCAAGCTTTTAACTACGTTAGAGAAAAGTTATCCTAGAGGAATCGCCTGTGCTTTCCGGGCAAGGGAAGCTATTCCGAGTTCGGTTTTGGAAGAACTTTTGAATTAGTCTCTTGTCTGGATATCCGTGGGTGAGGCCTCGAGTGTGGGACCCTGCCCCATGTAAGAAGTACTACTTCCGCTGCTAGCACCCCCAAATTCATTGCGCAGTGGGGTCAGGGATCTTACAATGTATGCAGATTAAAGAAAGCATTATATGGTTTGAAGCAAGCACCTCTTGCTTGGAGTGATAAAATAAGCCGATATCTTATCTCCCTTGGATTTAAGGTTTCTTCAGTAGATTCTTCAGTCTATGTGAAGATAAGAGATCATGGGATTGTCTTGCTTGTCATCTATGTGGATGATTTGATTATCACATGTATGCTACAGATGTTATGCATGTCACAAGAAGGCATTGAGTGGGTAGTTTGATATGAAAGACTTGGGTGAATTGAGATATTTTCTTAGGATTGAAGTGATCAAAGACCATGCAGGGACATGGTTAGTGCAATGCCAATATGCATTGGATATGTTGGCAAAATATGGGATGACAGGGTTAAGCCAATGAGTACACCTTTGGAGCAGAATGTGAAGCTGCGGGCTGATTTTGGTGAAGAGTTAGATAATCCATCTATGTATAGAAAGATGGTTGGCAGTCTTATTTACATGGTTGGCAGTCTCAGTTATGGCTACAAAGCCACATAGCAGGGAGAAGTTTGAGTACTTCTGTAGTATGTTGGGAGTACATGGGATGAGCTTGAGTGGGAGTGTTGAGAGCTTTGATAGCCCAAGCTCATCTACATCTTCATCTATGGGGCAGTACATCATGATCTTGACAGGGGCTATTGAGATTCAAGCTCGATGTTAGCTTGTGCTAGTAACACTATGTGCTAGCATGTTAGGTAGTAACATGTGTGAGACATAAATGACCGCGTCCAGGTTGTCATAGTGTGTGGACATTAACGAGGGTTAGTTGTGTGTGGACATAACACATGTAGTGTGTTGTAGCTTATGGATTATGGCCTTATGCATTGTGTAAGAAGGGACATGGCTTCCCTCTATAGTTAGGGTTTGATTAATACATTAGGGTTTGCTCCTCTTTGTGTGTCTCTTCTCCCTCTTCCTGGTTTTCATCACCAGCCTCAATTTGTGCGCCGAACACCCCGGGTGAAAACTTTTTTTTTTCGATGAAAATGTCTAGGATGTTCCCCTCGTCATTGGCGTGCTGATCGTTCATCAATCGGACGCCCGGTCGTGCATTTATTAAGGTTTAAAGGTCGTTGTTTTTAACTAAAAATAACCAAAATTTGCGTATAAGCTTGATCTGCTGTTTGTTTTGGATGCTGTAAAATCCTATATTATGGTAAAATCGCACGCAGATTCCAAATTTGGACTCGAATTTGAAGATTCTAAGTAGAAATGGCTTGTTTAATAAAATCATTGATCTCTACACCATAAAAACTCATAAATTCATCTATTACATGGACATTTTTTTATTAATGAAGATGGGCATGTTACAACCTTCCGCCCTTAAAGAAAAAGAAATTTCCTCATCTCGTTTCCCACTATGGCTATAACTCGCACTATAAGCATCGCTAATAGTGATGCTAAAGAGTTGTTGGGAATCATTTATAGCAGTGCTCAAAAAATTACTTTTCGAACATGCGGTGCCCCGCTGACACAATTCTTTATCCTCCAAAATATTCCCTGCACTCTTTTCTTCGAAGGACTGCACCACCAGCTCCATATACTCCATCAATCTACCTCTATCCCATGCATTTGTACTTCCTTCCTCTTCCTCTTCCTCTTCCTCTTTCTCTTTCTCCTTATTCATGACATGGCTATGGTGTAACCTAATGGTGTTCTTCTTTTATCCTTAAATGTAATGCACTTGTACTTCCTTCATTTTACTCTTCCTCTTGCTCTTTCTCTTTCTCATCATCACTACATGGTTATGATGTGGCCTTATGAAGGTTTTCTTCTATTATGCTTAAATATAATTATTGATAGAGTGCATAATGAGATTAGGGTTAAAGTTTGGAGTATTAACCTTGCTTTAACTTCTTCCCTTTCTCCTTTTTGTGAGCATGCTTAATGTGCATTGGTATTTTCTATCTCTTATTTTTGTTGGCAATCATAAGTCCAATCATGGAGCTATGGAGGATGAAGAAGAAGAGAGAAAACAGAGAGCAAGAGAGGGCGAATTGGGCACAACACAAGGTGATTGTATTATGAATGATATGAGAGATGATTACACCACCAAGTACAATACCCTTTTGTAGGCATTAAACCCTATCTTTTGACTCTAACTAAGAGGTTGTTCACACCGGATGCCCGTATTCCCAATGTCACATGATATTTTGGTTTATTTCGAACATCCTTCCTCAACAAAATATCCATGGCTACTATGATGTCAAGAGTAGCGCAATTACTTCTTATAAAGTTATTTTTAATGACCATCCAAGTGCGCATAGGTCTTACTCATGGTGGTTTACAATGCCACTCAATGATCGCATAAGCTATATATCTAATTATGATTATATTTCACTTAGGATAGAGGGGTGACCAGAGAAGGGTAGGCCTTGGCTAGTTTAGGATGCCACATATGCCTTTTCTAACATCAAGTCTGTATAACAAACCAAAAAAGTCTAAAATATTTATTTTTTGGGAGATGATCCAGGTAGAGAACCCTTGACTTAATATAAAATAGGGATTAGAAATAATGAGAGAGTCCCCCCTTCATGACCAATATGTTAATGAAGATCTTTAGATCTTTTTTATGTAGCTTATAATGAAGATGTTTCTCTTGACCTTCTTCATGTTGATGTAGATCTTGATGTTGATGTAGCCCTTGGTGTTTTTCATTCTTGATTTCATTGTGTAATGAAATCCATGTAGGCAAGATGGATCATATTCTCAAGGTTTTCATAAAGCCTGACATGATGATCATGCATGTCTCTCTCAGATAATACATTGGATATGCTTAAGAGGGTCTTAGCCTTATAAATGGCCAGTATCTTTCCATTGTACAATTGATTTGTGAGCATGATAAACGAGGTACATGAACCATATAAGCTCAAAAGATTAGCACTAATCAAGGTAATAGTGGAAGCAAGTTTTTGTAGTCAAGCATAAAATACCCTGATTTGGAGAGCACTGTCACAAAGGAAAATCAAGCGCCTTTCTCAATATGAATCTTTAAAAAGTAATAGCAAGTCCCCAATGGTATGATTGAACCCTAAATGGTCTAAGAATATAAGGATTAGAACAGGCAATTTACGGATTGTAGTGCAGAAGAAGGGGTTATTTTAGAGTGTGAAATTGAATCCCTTCCATAGATCTTCTTCAAGAAACCTTCAAGGGACACTAACAACAATATGTCTCATTGAGTTTGAAGCCCATAATCATGATATTGATCATAGTATGCATACTTTAATCTCTCTTTGAAAAAAATGACTATTAGAGGAAATCCCGATGCTGTAGCAACTTCTGTCATGATAATTTCAGAAAACTAAAGCCATAGGCAAATTTGCACATCGATTTGGATCTACTAAGCCACTGTTGCATTTTTTTGTAAATGTTTCTTCTTAGAATCGGCTCCTATTGGTTGATCCTTTGCACACCAAATAAGCTCAAATTTCATGAGCTTGTTTCTCTTACTAAAGAGTAACTATACCGAAGAGGAATTTCACCAATTCAAAATGGTAAAGAGGATTTGTCAAAATACTTTAGATTTATTGCGTTTTAAAATCATCTGCTTTGTGGATAAATTTGATCAATGTGAAACATAACCTAATATCACAAAGCAAAAGGGTTACAAATTTATTATACTACATCAAGATTTACCAGTGAGATTGGTTGGGTTACTAACCTATTGACAATGTTGAGGTAGTACAATTATCTTTCTCATCATTCCAAAACTTGGTGGACTCAATTTTAAATAACCATTTGGATGTTTCTTCACGATTTTTTGAGCACCTCTACATATCACCTTGAACCATTTGACATCAAAGATTAATAGACTAAATGCTCCAAGCCCGCCGGCCTCAAGAATATCTTGAATAGTTCTACAACACTCAAGATTGTCCTCTAGAAATTCTTATCATGTCTACTAGCTCAACTTTATTTCTTAAAAGTTGCCATCACACCACAATCAAATGTGTTTCTTTCAAAATCCACATGCTCCGTGCGAAAGTACCTTTCCTCTGACCACAGAGATGAAGAATATACTTACTTGAGGGGCACATCCTCTTGCATCATTTTGAATACTCATGCTCTTCTCTTATCATCATCTCTATATTTTTTGATGCCATACGATGCCATTCTATATTGATCACATTTGGTAGAGGTTCTAAGCTAGGAGGGAATGGAAAGCATATATTTTCTCTTTTGAAAGCTCTTCTCTCATTCTTTCGTCTATTGATTGTATCCTTGCATCTCCCGATCCACTTCTCCATGCTGGGACTATTTAGAATGCAGAATGTATTCACCTTCTGGCATGATGCTTCATCCGGTCTTCGTTGCCTTCCTTTTCTTTGCGGCACATTAGTGATTAGTCGGTTATCCTCCTCATTGCTCCAGAGTCGTGGCATAGAAGGATCTATGTGAGAGAGATATTCTGAGATATACACAAGAGACTCTTGCATCAACCATCCCTCTATCATGCTTGGTTCTAGCCTTGCTCTTTGTCTCACAAAGGCCTTTAAGGTTTTCATGAACCTTTCAAGAAGAAACATTCATCTAACATGAACAACACCACAAAGCGCCACTTCATCAACCAAATTCACCACACAAGATGCAATTGGCTAGTGAGAACTATTCTAGGAAAGTTTACCTCGATCGTACACATTGCCACAATAGCATTGAGATGAGACATCTTAATGGATGTAGGATCTATCTCCTTTAAGGATATGTCCCTACAGTATATAGATGTGTACTGTTTATTATTACATTACTTGTAACCGAATGAGAATACTAAATATTAAAGATAACTTAGCTAGTGAATTGAAGAGAAGATTCATACCTCACCAAGCTTCCCATTTTGTAAATAGACTCTCTCACCTTGTTGTCTCCACAACCAACTATAGCAATTTAAAGAATAAACTATGCATTGAAAAAAATGAAGTTAGTATATGAGCCTATAAATTATATATCATAAAGAGAAAATGAATGACGGTCGACCATTGCTCCTGCGCAACCATTATATGGGCACCCTGCTAAGTGTGTACAATCTTTTTTGGGTTGGGGTCCCCAAATTTGGGGCACCAGCTATTGAGATTCAAGCTCGATGTCAGCTTGTGCCAGTTGCACTATGTGCTGGCATGTTAGGTAGTAACATGTGTGGGACATAAATGACCGCATCCAGCAGGTCATAGTGTGTGGACATTAGCTAGGGTAAGATGTGTGTGGACATAACACACGCAGTGTGTTGTAGCTTATGGATTATGGCCTTATGCATTGTGTGAGAAGGGACATGGCTTCCCTCTATGGTTAGGGTTTGATTAATACATTAGGATTTTCTCCTGTCTGTGTCTCCTCTCCCTCTGCTTGTTTTTCATCATGGTATCAGAGCCTGGTGCTCTCTATTAGGGTTTTTGAGTGAGTGAGAGAAGAGAGAGAAGAAGTTGTGAAGAAAAGCTATTAAGCTTGCCATTGAGCTGTGAAGCTTGGAGCACACCGATTTTCACTAAATCTAAGAGCTTGGCCTAGGGTAAGTAATACTAAACATCCTTGAGTGGATTGCAGGTGCAAAAACACAAACAACATCATATTTGAGTTGCCCAAAGGAAAGAAAAATTTCTGTTATGCAAGCTCTCTATTGAAGCTTGTGTGGTGAATGTATGAGGCAAATGGATGCAAATCTGACAAAGAATTATGTATTTGGAAAAGGGGAATGTATTGGCAACTCATGTGCAAGCCCTATAATGAATTTGGAGCAAGTTTGATGCATTTGAGTGATTGGAAATTTAATGTTTTGAAGCCCTCACAAAAACAGAGAAGAGAGGTCCATTGTTGATGCAATTAAAGCTGGTCTTTTGCAAAAATAAACTCATTGGTGGATTATGTGCATGCCTAGGAGTGTTGGGTACCTACATATGCCTTCAATAGCCACAACAAACTACCCAAATCTCTCCTATAACAGGCAGCGTAGCCTGAAGGCCAGAAACAGGGCAGTTTTTGCTCATCTTCAAAAGTGGAGGTTAATTGTCACAGCAATTTTGTGATACACATAGATGAGAAGGTTTCTATGTGGTTGGTTTGGAGCAATTATACATTTTGGAGCTGATTATGAGCTGATTATATAGGCTGATTAGTGAAACAAAGGATCATTAATTGGCTAATTACTCTCTCGACTTTTATAATTGGTTTAATTCCTTTCACATGGAGTTAGTAGACATCATTGCTAAGATAATGAATGCCTGGTCTCTCAATTTGGACAAGAATTGAAGAAATTAGAGCACTTTTCCTATTGGTTTTTATTGGTTTTACGGGTTTTTCTCAAAACAAAGAAGGGGATTTGATATTTTTGGTATGTATGCACCTTGGTTGGTGTTGATATGCAACATTGAGCTTGTTTAGGTGTCAATACAAGTTATCCACACTTCATTGAACCACTACATTGCAATTTAAGATCTTGGAAAGTGCGCCAAAACAGGGTACTTTGGACTACGTATGCTAGTTCAATTTGAATGCAATCAGTTTGATTTTCTACATCAACAGTGAAGTTTGTTGAGTACTTTGGAGTATCTAGAACACTTATTAGAGTGTGGTTGAGCTGAGGAAGGCTTATTTATAGAATTGGATGTGTGATGCGAAAGGTGCATTTACATTGAGCAAATATGTCAGACAACCCAGTACAGATTGTGGGGAGTTGGATAGAAAGAACTTCCAGGCATAAAAGCAAAGGATTAAAAGCTTTCTAAAAGGAAAAGGATTTTGGAACCTTGTTACAAGTACGGAGAGAGCCAGAACTACCCTGACAAGCTACACAACAACAAGTTGTAGCTCATAAATAGTGGTCAGAGAGAGTATACAAAGTTTTGCATTACTTGTCTATATGTATCTCGGATGCTATTCTCATACATATACATGATGCTGAGAATCCCAAGGATGCATGGGATACATTGGTAAAGCTGTTTGATATAGATACTAGTGCTCGTAAGTCTCACTTGAGACAACAGATTCATAATGTGAGGTAGAAAGGAAGGAACTGTATCCATGATTATGTACAAGAGATAAAGAAGTATGCAGATGCATTGGCAACTATCAATGCCCCCATGCCTGCTGATGATTTGCTAGACATTGCCTTGCGTGGTCTTGGCAAGGAGTACAAGTCTTTTGATACATCTATCTCTGTTTGGAGTACAGGTTTACCAGATTTTGATGAGTTGGTTTCACTCTTTCTTGTTGAGGAAATCAAACTCAATGACTCTTTTCATGATGCATCTACTAGTCATGATGATAATGGCGGGAATTAGGCTTTCAATTCACAAAGGGGATTTAGAGTCAGGGGAGATTTGCATCACAAGGTTGTGGTAATGGTCGTGGATGGCATGATAGGTCACCACAACAGAATTTTCAGCCTACATATGGTGCTAGAGGTGGTCGTGGATATACACCTCAGAGAGGCAGAGGTAATCCTCGTGGAAGAGGACCTTGGCAAGGCCAACAAGCATCTATGCAAAATGTGGAATCCCATTACTGTGGGAAGTTGGTCATATAGCACGTGATTGTTACCGCCGCAAACAAAATGATTTGAGAGGGGGTAGAGCACAACATGGTGGACATTTTGCACAACATGGTGGAAATTATGCAAATGGTGGAAATTTTGCATCAAGCACTCATGATGGCAGTGCAAATCACTTGTTTGCCATGAAACATGTTTTGGGATCTATGATGACAAATGGTGACAGTGATGACACTTGGTATATGGACTCTCGAGCATCAAACCATATGACTTGTCATGGTGAATGGTTTGAACATATGAAGCCAATGGATGTGAAAGGCTATGTGGAGACAGCAGGTGATGATTCCCAGCATGATATCACTCATGTTGGAAGTGTACCATTGGTGATGCACAATGGTGAAACAAAGTATATGGTCTTGTATGTGCCTTATATTACAAAAAGTTGGTCAAATGGTTAAACAAGGTTTACAAGTTCCTTTCAACAAGCATGGTTGCTTTGTTTTGAGGATTTCAAAAATGGATGTAGAGTCTTGCCAAAGGCAAGAAAGAAGGCAGGTTATTTAAGTTGGATGCTGGGATTTCTGAGTTGAAATCGGCCATGTTCTCTAAAAGCCAAAATGTGGTATAGGACATCGACATGTGGCATAAAAGGATTGGACATGTGAACATACAAAGGTTAAAGAACATGCAGGCAAGAGGCATTATTAGTGGGCTGCCTAGATTCAAGTATGATGAGAATATGCATGTCTGTGATGCTTGACAGTTTGGAAAGCAAGCAAGGTTTCCATTTACTAAAGAAGGCAACATTAGAAGCAAGCCACTTGAGATGGTTCATAGTGATGTATGGGGTCCTGCACAAAACCCATCCATTAAAGACAGCTTGTATTATGTGACATTCATTGATGATTTCAGCAGAATGACTTGGATTTACTTTCTCAGAGAGAGAAAAGTGAAGTGCTAGGAAAGTTTATGGACTTCAAAGCTTTTGCAGAGAAGCAATATGGACTTCAAAGCTTTTGCAGAGAAGCAATATGGCTCTTGGATAAAATGTTTGAGGACAGATGGAGGTGGTGAATACACCTCACATGCTTTTGAGAATTTCTTGAGAAAGCATGGCATAAAAAGATAGCTAACTTGCAGGTACACACCTGCAGCTAACTTGCAGGTACACACCTCAGCAAAATGGTATTGTTGAGAGGAAAAATAGAGTTATTTGTGATGTGGCTAGGGCAATGCTCAATGAAAAGAGCATGCCAGACTATTATTGGGCAGAAGCGTGTGCCATTACGGTGTATGTACTTTTTAATAAGACACCCATAGCAGCCATACACATGGAAGTACGCCGCCAGAGACGCATTTTACAGGTTTTAGGCCAGACATTGGACACCTCAAAGTGTTTGGTAGCATAGCTTATGTGCATGTGCCAGATGAGAGAAGGAAGAAGTTGGATCCTAAGGTAGAAAAGTGTATTTTTTTTGGGTATTGTGACATGAAAAATTGATATCTTTCATTTTCAATTTTGTGCATATTTTGATGGTTTCTCAATGGTAATAAGGTGGAAGCTTGTCCAAGAAGATTGCGGTGCCCACAATGGAATAACAGCGTGGTGATGCGGCGGCTTGGCGGCTACCCCGATAACAACATTCTATCTTCAAATATACTGGTTTTACTTGATTTAGGGTGCACACATTGTAAATGCCACAAGTATGCTTGATAAATACTTTGGTATGGTAGATAGGCTAGTGATGTGGAAAATAAAAGTGGGCCTTCATGCATACATCATGGATTTTAATTGTATTATTAATATGGTATTCACCATAAGGCTACAAGTTGGGGAGTGTGGAAGGCATGTGGAGGAGTGTGTGAAGGCATGTGGAGGAGTGTGTGAAGGTGCATAATTGGGAAAGATTCTTCTAGAATGCCTACATGGAAGAGGAGAATTTCGCCATGTGTAAGTGGGATCTCCACCTACATGCCACTTGGACTTGGCTATTATCTCATCACACTTTCAAAGTCAAAAAGTCTTCAATTTAATAATCAATAGAAGACTTAGCCTAAGAAGACAATTGATGGTGACATCTACCCTTATGTCACTGAAGGGTTGAAGATTTTTATGTTGTAATTTGTAACAATGGAAGAGAGAATGATTCTCCACCTATAAAAGGAGCCCTCCTCTCCCTTTCAAAAAAAGAAATGAGCCTCCTCAATTGAGCATTTTGTGTCATTGCCATTCTCTTATCTTTCAAACCCCTATTCAAACACTCTCTTTGCATGTGAATATCTCATTTAGCATTAGCTCCTCATGCTTAACCCAATTTTGGACCTCTTTGGCGGGCCTGTGACTTTTCAAGATAGCCCTTCCCTTATTGCTGCCCTCCTTTGGAGGTACCAATGGTTTTAGCGGTAATGAGCATGTGGAAAGACTTTGGGGACCATAGGTAAATCTTTACGATTGTCTGCTGAAGCAATGTTAACCCTTACCCTCTAGCTTGAATCATGAAGGAGATGAGAGGCAAGAGGCTATGTGAAAATTGAGGTTTCATGCAAAGAGAGGGAAGTGCAGTTTTTGTGGTCCAATACCCAAATTTCAATCGGTAATTACTCATCACTCGGGTATTGGTTTCTAGAATTGATCATATGTCTAGGAAGCCCTATATATGCTCTTTCCAATCATGTAACTAATTTCTTAGTCCTTTACTTCATTGATGATCAGAATTTCTCCCAAAGTTGCTAACTTTTAGGCGAATTTTGGCAGTTTTATAGTCTTGTAGTAAAATGCTCATAACTTTTCGCTCGGTTGTCCGTTTTTGAAAGTTTTTATATAAGCACGAAGCTCTCTTAAAGCTCCACGCATCTATGTAATCTTATTTTGCATAGCCTATATGGATTTAAAACTATAATTCTCTGTGTATCTCTATTTTTATAGAATTTTGGCCATTCTTTCTTCTTAATAATGATTAATTCCTCTTAATCTCTTATCAAAAGGCTAATCCCATGTGTCTTATCCTCTTGTAAGTGATTGCTATATTAATTTGCTTTAATATGTTCTGACCAAATCGTCCAATTCAAACGGATGAACCTTACCAATATTCCCTGTATGTTTCCGTTCACATAATCTTGAGTCGAAAGATTTTCTTCCAACAAAGAATCGCCCTCTTGTTTGGAGCTGCAAGACTGGCAAAAATTCTTGCTTCTTCGGAGCCTTTCATATTTCCTTCCATGAATTATGATCTCACCTTTGATGTGTATATCTTTATCTTAAACTAGGGAGAGAAAGGGAGGTGAGGAGGCTGTGAGGTTTCATACAAGTGTGTTTTGATTCTAAGAAGTGACTGAAGTCAAAACCCCAACTTCGTGTCATAGTATGCACAGGCTCGCAAGGCATATAAATGTTACAATCCACAAACTAGGCAAGTGGTTATCTCACGAGATGTGGTGTTTGATGAACTTGCTAGTCGGTACAAGGCAAAGGATGAAGGTGTCATTGATTCGGTTGATGCTAATGTGCATGTGAACTTGCCACAAGCAAGTTCTATTTCTATGTCTGGGCCGGCAGAGTCTGAGAGAGAAGCACTATACGTCCATGGTTGGTCAGGACGCTTGAGACGTGAGAGTGTGAGCAGTGGGAGTAGTGCTGTGGATAAAGGGAAAAAGAAGGTTGAAGGAATTGGCATTACAAGCTATGAGTCATCAAGTTCAGAAAGTTTGGATGAGGAACTTAGCATACCAGTTTTACGCACACAAGTTGCAAGAAGGCAGGATAGATATGTGCCTCCACATGCTAGAGTGATAGGTGTTCAGAGTGATCTGCATGCATTGCGGAGATCCCAAAGGATCAGGTATCTAGTTGACAGGTTGACATATCGTGACTTTGCTATGCATTACATATATATGACCTCTTTGGTGAAGCATGTGGAACCCAAAACCCCAAGGCAAATTTCATGCCTTGATTTTGCATCATGTCATTAGCACAGAAGCTAATGTACTGGAGACCATTCTAGTAGCGCAAGTTCTTAGACTATGCTACTAGATATTTGTAGACTACGCTACCATGTTGCATCACCAACTTGTTAAAACTTCTCCTTGGAAAGCTCTACGGCCATAGGAGAAATAAACTAGAGCCAATCTAATCATGCATCACAAGGATTAGTTCCAAAGCTGAGAGATACTTTCTCTCTTAGAGTAACATCTTTGCACAAGCATATGCTCTAGAATCTTGTTGAGTTTCTAACTACCATCAATCTACGGATGGTTAAACTCCACTCTAACTTAGAGTAAATGTAAGTTTTGAAAATTTCCATTCAAATATAACAATCAAACTTCCTATCTCTTATGCCATACTATATATGCGGCGAGCAGATCATATAGTATGTGGAGATGTTTGATAAAGATTCTTGCACCACTACGGGTGTCTGGAGTTACATCCAATCACTCTCAAGTGGACTACGCGCTAGTGTCATAGGTCCAAGAACAAATCTAGACCATGTTTATGAGAACATTATTTGTTGCCTCCTCATTATAGCGGCAAAGCTACCTACCCATTACAGGTGGCAATCTCTACCAAGCTATAACCAATGACAAGCAAAAAAAACGAGTACTCTTGTAAGAACTTCATAACCATATCTCACACCAAACTCATAATCACTACAGATTAAATGCCAGGGCTTGCAAAATTGAATGTTATCTGATAGGTAGAGGGGATCATCAAACTACGGATGACCTCGACAACTCACTAGGACTAGTGATGTGTAACTTTTAAGTTACTCCACTCTCCTTGCTTATTCCTTACCATCGAACAAATCGGTCCCTCGATTTGAGCAACGTCAACATATTTATGAGTACCTCGATACTCATGGATTGTGGTTCGGTAATTTAAAATGTTGATCTAGAGTATCTTTCACTCGAGGATCTTAATTTTATTAGCAGCTATGTATTAGTAGTGAGTAACTACGTACCCACTATCATCACACTAGTAGCTCCATACTAGTTTGTGTGAGTAACTCCGTACCCAATGGCGTACCTTCCCCGAGTGGGAGTACCATATACAACCATCTGTAACAAGATGCTGAAGTCACTTGCTGCTAAGAAGTGACTACACAAATTGACCCCTCCATTGCACATTGCAGTACAAATTCTGGTATTACAACACGAATTTTTGACGTCCTTATCATAGAGGTCAACTTAAAAACTAGTGCATAGGTCTTGTGGAGTCTCGGCTGACCTAACCACACCACTGGTGACTTCCTACAAAAAATGTGGCGCCGAAGTCACCACCTATGTACTTTAACTCCGTAAAGTACATGGTCTTCATCTATCATCTATGGAAAGTTGTAAAACATTCCTGCGATGGATTTTTATCACCCTAAAATTATTGTGCACTATTTTAGTGTGAAGAGCTTTTTTCCTGGGTACCATGGTTCACCCCAAGCTCATCTTTTGCTAAATTCTCCGATTTAACAAAAGATATGTGTGCCTCCGAACACTCCGGTTCAGCCCCAGACTTTGAGTTTACTTCTTAACACTCCGGTTAAGTCAAAACTCACCAGATACAGTAGGATTTACCACTAAGCTCTCCGGCTTAGTCTCTATCCTAACTCAGCCCGAGTTTATGTACACTACATATGTCGTATCCGATTAACAACAACCAGGCTCGTCTGGAGTGAGATACTACTCACTATTGCCATGTAAAACCTTATTAAATCCTAGAAATGCTCCACTCATTCCCCAGGGGTCATACGACTTTTAGGGTTTACACGCACATGAACTTTGTAAGCAAAATAGCCGGTCATGCAATATTACAATTGCTTATGTAGGAAAGTAATATATTTCCCAAATTCTTATGGTAGCAACTAAAATGTGCTCACAATCGCACACTTATGTTGAACATAGGCAAGACTACGCTTGCAAAATGCTATAGGGCGTCCCCCATGCATGAAACTGTCCAACCAAACTAGTCTTACTGCTAACCTCTAGATTTAGATCACTCCGGAACTAAATCACTTTGTTAGCACTAGTACATTATCATGGTCTTGCCACCTAGAGCTTCTCCGAACTCTGTAACTGGGTTTTATCCCAACTTATGGCTATATTTGGTAATTTTCAAAGTTCAAATTTTATCTTGCACACTTTATCACTACAGACAAGTGTACATACAGACCTGCCAAAGAGTCAAGTTACATGCACAAGCCTTGGCATCCCATTCCACCAAGACTACAATCGATTCCGTGAGAATTTGATGTCCCATACCATCAAATTACCACCAAACCAATTGATGTGACATATAAAAAGGCTCTTTCCCCCCTCGAAAGATCACCACAAACTCTCGAGCAGTGGGATGTCGACGCATGGCAATAAAAAGAAGAGAAAACCATGCTAGTAAGTTTAAGAACAGTTCTCTTCGTCGATCAACTTCTATAAGGACATTGAGCATTACATCTCAAGACTATACCCCTTCAGATTTACTTTTGATTTCTACAAATCAATCCTAAATCTGCTATTATTATCTAGGCATATGCTAATCTCTCAGATTAGTACTCCTAGATAAACCATTCAATTGAGTACTGCTAGCAGCACTGCTAGCCCCTTTATCTCAAGTAATACACACCTTAGGGATTACTTTTACCAGGCAATCACGTGACTAAATCAAACTAGTCACTAATCTCTAGGCCCAAGTAGTGACACTATTTTGTTACTACCGACAAGGGCCAGCTTGCCTCTACGGGCCAAAGCCTTTTGTTGCTACAAAATCAAACTAGTCACTAATCTCTAGGCCCAAGTAGTGACACTATTTTGTTACTACCAACAAGGGCCAGCTTGCCTCTACGGGCCAAAGTTTTTTGTTGCTACAAACAGTAAGCAACTTGTTTGGACACAAGGCATAACCACATCAAGACTACGCTTGTACATGGTTCTCATTTGCCAAAGATTATCACAATCTTCTAGCATCTGTTAAAAGATTGTGAAGGATTATGAGCACTACGGCTCAATTATGCTTACCTAGATTTCTTGGTCAACACTAAGTCTATGCTCAGCTTAAATTTAGTTTCTCTGAACCAAATGTGTGATCACCACATGTGCTACTTTCGAGGCGCTACGGTCATAGAAGTGTTCACTAGGCACAACGGCCATAGAACGGCTCTCTCTCAAAGGACTCGGCACTACGGCCGTGGGATTTGTCTCTCTCTTAGCACGCGGCGCTACGGCCATGTGCGGTGGGTCTCTTTCGTGGAAAACGGGCACTACGGCCACACGGCACGACGGCCGTGTTGGGTTTGTTTGTGGGGTGTACCGTTGTTTTGTGTTTTTTTTTAATAATAATAATAATAACGGGCCGGGCCAGCCTTCGCCGCTTCGGACGTGGCCGCCCGCCCGTGGGGAGTGTCAACAACGGGCCCGATTCTGGCCACCGTCGCCTGGCTGGCCGCCCGCTGGGCTGGCCGCCTGGGTCGGCCTGGCTGGCCGGGTAAGGCCTGGCCGCGGCTACAACCAGCGGCTGCAACTAGCTTAGCGGAGGCGTAACGGCTCGCTGCAACCAGTGGCTCAAACGCAACTCAGCTCCTCGTATCACAGACGTCATTTTCAGCAGCGCCTCAGAAGGCAGGCGGTTCAGCTCCTCAAGCGTAGCAATCAACGCCTGAGCTGGCCTGGCTGGCCGGGTAGGCCGCATGGGCTGGCCGCCGCCTGCCTGGCCCATGGCTCAGGCAAAACAGCAACAGCTCCACACGCCCGTCGTAGCCATTTGGGCTGGTCTTCGTCCCCCGCCCACTCAGACGTGGTCTGCTCCAGCAGTCGTGGGGCTGGTGTCGCCCCCCACACTGGTGTTACATATCCGTAACGCCGCTACGGGCGTTACCACAAGAGGGGACGGCCTCTGGCTCACCACCCAGCCATAGAGGAAGAATGAGGATTGCCCCTTATCCCCCAGGCTATATAGTGTGTGGCCTGCCGTCCACACTAGCCTGGCCGCCCATGACTCCGTATGGGCGTCCTCTCCCACTGAACCCCGGACATGGCCATCCGGTCTGCCGTCGTCTCACAGGCATTACAGTCTACGTGACATATAAGGTGTTTAGAAATGCTATGAAGGAGATGGAGAGCCATGCAATGGACATTGCAAACACTAAAACAGAAAGACCCTCCAAAGAAGCAATAAATACATACGCATACGCTTGCTAAAAATGCATGTTATATAGGTTTCATATTCTTTTCTTTAAAAAATTTACTTCAATTTTGTTTGGAATAGCATCAAAAAAATGGCATCATTCCAATATCGAACTTCTTATCTCACTGCTAGGGACTATAGAAGCATGCATCGTACCCCCCCCCTCTCTCGCTCTCTCCCTCCTTTGGCATTGCATGAGCATTGAGCATTCAGCATGGCTAGAGATACAGATAGGGAGTGCCTATAGTAAAAAAGGAATGTATAGGGAAGGCCAACCACCACACCAAAGGGGAGCACACGTCACCTTGGGGCCCAGTTGGGAGGGCGAACCACCAACAGGAGTGGAGACACGTCCACCACTGGAGAAGTCGAGAGCATGAACTACCAATAGAGGAGGGGAGCACGTCCATTGAAGGGGACACTTCCAATAGCCTGCACAACCACAAAAAAAACCTGAGTTAAAAACAGAGAGAGAGAGAGAGAGAGAGAGAGAGAGAGAGAGAGAGAGAGAGAGAGATTCTCACCACCAGGGAACAGAGGAGAGCTTGCATGGAATGAAGGCTGGACGTTGCGTTGTTAGGAGGAAAGATTGCTCGATTTGCAAAGGACGAAGACGTACATGAACGCATGACCACTACATTAATGAAGGTGGCGACCTGAAACGTCGGACCTGTAACTTGCGGCCCCTAAAAGAGAGACATCCCAACAAAGTCCTACAGCCCTGTAAGAGAGGTAGCCAACAACGCAATAGGGGTGGTGCTACATTGGAGGAGTAGTGGCCCAACAATGCAACATGAAGGTAGTGCATGCAGTATCAATATGGAGAAAAGAAAAATGAGCCACATATCTAAAAACTATGCTCATCAAATGGCAAAGAATGCATCCAAAGGAAAATGTCCTGGCTCCAAAGAACATGGGCTAATGTCGACATCTGTAGGAGCCAAAAGAATATATCTCAAGGTCGGCCTCATGTAGAGTCAAATGTGAACTCATGCCACTGTCCCATGTAGCACCACTTGAAAAGTAGAAGGCATGATCCACCATATTGATGTATGTAATGATTATGATCCAACCCATGCACAATATCTCCATGTGCAAGACACTCTATATGTGTGTGTCCCTCTAAGATAAAAGCTTGATCATCATAAAGGTCACCATCACTAAGCACTGACAAAGTGTCTACACAAGAGAGGTAAGTGGTATCAACCAACTCACTATCAATGGAATCTCCAATGCCACTAAGGTCATGCCCGAAGGTATTAGATGTGTCAACAAAGCACATGTTCCTTCTTGGAAGATTATCATATTTTGTAACCCTTGCAAAGCTCTCAAGATCAATGTCATAGGATATGCTAAAAATATGATCAATATGCATACTCCTACAATGTCTCACCTCCACAAACTCATCACTACTCTCGTGCACTATCCTTTACTTCTTAATCACAACTCGACCCACACGAATGCTGCTAGGAATGCTATGAAAACTAGGAGCAGCGGTCGTATCCAAAATGTCCACATGTGACAACTCTGGACGAGTCACCCAACACATCTAATACTAGAACCTTGGGTATAGGCCACTCATGGTCTATCATGTGCTCATCAACATGCGAATTATCATCCCCATGTGTAACTAGGGATGTATGACTAACTGAATGATCATGACTACTCAAATGCCCATCAAGATCATTTTTTTTGGAATAGCATCATTCCAATTCTAATGTTGTTATCTCACTATTTAGTGGGCTCAGCTCATGCATAATTGGCTAATTAGTGAGAGTATGATACATTTGAAAAAGAATGTAAGGTCTGAATCATTCGTTTTTAAACGTATCAAAAAAACATATAACCATATGCAAACGTATGTTTGCAACTTATGTCCATGGTTGGGATTTCACTTCTTTAAGGTTTTTGTCACCCATCATTCAAGGAGGGTTGAAGTAACACATGATTAACATTAAACTGTATAGAAATCGAAGAGTATTGATCACCATAGATGCAGGCATGAGTAGTGTGAGATTCAATGCCATGCCAAGGGAGGGTTACATGGACCCGGTTTCTTCGTCTCTCATCTCCTGTGTAGTTGTTGCTCACACCACCATGGCCGATTTGACGTTTGAGGTTTAGTTTACCCCAAAAGAAATCGACTCCCTCAAGGCACTTCTTGCCATGGGGAGGAGGTGTCCCTTTTACCGAGTGGAGTTTTCCAAGAGAGACGTGGCAGATGCCCTATTGGCTAGTGCTTTGGTCACTAGAGACATTAGTTTAAGTCTTTAAGAGCTCTCCTTCCTTCAAGATTACAACTTATAACCATGCTAGGTTTCTTGGAACTCCGTAGACAATAACCGATAAGAATTATACCAGGGCCAAAAATCTCTCCTTTTTAAAAGAATAAATTTTTTTGCCTAGAATTAGATAGAACAACGCACACACCTTACATGCCACCGCTTGGAGAGGGGGGACTCAAACCCAACACCTAGGGACTCTCGAGAACCACCTTAACCACTCCACTAATTCAAGCCCAAAAATTTCAAAGAGCTACAGAACTCACACACCAAATTCAAAGAGCTGATTTATTATCTATAAAATATTACTTTAAGTGAAAATAGAGTGGGCAACTTGTGGGTTTGACTTGTTGAATTTCTATACTACTACACGATGTGTATGTTTCGACGGTGTTTTCCAAAGCTTGTCATGGCATCGGAATAAACGTCTATATAGGTGTTTATATAGATGTTGAAAATGACATCTCGAAAAATGTCGCTTTATATAGTGAAAAAATCATCCGTTATATACGTTGGAATAAAAGTCTTTTTTTTTTGAAAAATTTTTCCTTGTTTGTATCATTATCAATATATATGGTTCTTTTTCACTTTTAGTATATTAAAATACTTGTAAAATTAAATGAAACTAATAAATACATTACCATCAAATCATAACATGTGCGAATATTTGCATGTTTACAAAATCAAAGATCATTATCAACCCTCTCATCTTTAAAAAGATCATTAGCTCCAAAAATATCTATTTCAAGGAAAATCCGTCCATCTTCAAATCGTGTGGGAATAGACAATGCATCTATGTCGGCCTCTAAATCTTCTAGCACTGGCTCTAGTTCTTCATTTAACGTTGTTGGCTCTTCGTCAAATCATCGTCTTGTGTGTCTGAAACATTTCGTGTGTCTGATTGTTCGATCTCTATACCTTCGTCTAGCCCTTGCTCTTTCTATACTTTGACATGTAGTGGAACTTGATCTTGATGGCCCACACCAATCTCTGTTGCATCTTCGTCTATTTTCATGTTTTCATATATTTTTTTATTATGTGGTGCCACTTGGATGACAAACCACCATCTTAGATCTCTTGGGTCCTTGTTAAAGATTTTTTGCTCACAATGCTCTGGTAGTACAAATGTGTCTTTTTGGTCTATCCATATCTTTCTGGAGTCCACTTGAACTTTTCCCGATTTGTCTCTTTGTACGGTTGCACGAGCTCGTGTTGTGACTACCTTGAACCACTTAACATCAAAGATAAACATATGAAACTTTCTAAAGCCACTCTTGATGATATATTGGATGGTTCCAAAGTAATCGAGCATGTTCACATCCGTATTTGAATCACTTGCACTAGTCCTGCTTTCTTTCATGAAATTTGCTTTAACACCACAATCGAATGTTGTTCTCTTCTTATCGATTTGCTCTACTCAAAAATGGTGTCCATGTGACTACAGTGCTATAAATTTTCAATACTAAAACAAAATAACACATCATTAGATTATGGAGAAGTTTTATAAATAATATTTGGAAAACATGTGAACATATCAAGGCTTAGAATTAATGAAATCACGTACACGGTTGTATGAAAGCTCCTCTTCCTCATCCGTAATAACTTCATCGGTGGCAAAGTTTTTCTTCTTGTAAGGTGTATTGGAGCCATCTACTTGATGGAGAGTCTAGAAGTATAGCAAGCAATGAAAGGTATGGTTGGCGAGTCCGACTCCTTTGAAAAGCTTGAGGAGCTCGATTCCTTTCATTCTTGGCCTCTCCATATCGCTCGATCCACATTTGCTTACTCTTTGAGTTTAAGATGCAAAATTTATTGATCTTATCTCATAAGGCCACATCCATGCTTCTCTCAATCCATTGTCCTTGTAACCTGTTCTCTAACTACCCTATCATCCTCTTCCATTGACCACAGTTTAGGCATTTCAGGGCCTACTGTGCTAAGAAACTCTGTGATGCACATAAGGAATTCTTGCACAAGATATCTGATTGCTATATTCCCTCTAGGCGAGCTCTTTGACGAACAAACCCTTTTAGCGTCTTCATGTACCTCTCCAAAAAGAACATCCAACATGAATGGACGACCCTTGGTAGAGCCACATTATGCACAACATGAACTAGAAGATGCATTTGTATGGTTAAGATGTTGGTCGAGAGGAGAAACTTCTCCACTAATCTAATTGCTTCTATGGCATTTAAGCGGGCTACTTCCAAAGTGTCTTTTCTTGTCTCCTTCAATGAAATCCAATGGATCACGGTGCCAATCTTGTATATTGTACCCCTTATGTTGTCGGTGAGGCAACCTTTTATGGCCACAAGTAGGACAAATTGCAAGAAGTTGTGCCAATCATGTGATTTTAAACTAGAGAGCTTGTTATCCTTTGTAAACGCCCCCTTTAGGCAGTGCATACATCGAGTCACACTACGAAACTCAAAAATGCACTTCTTAACTTGAGCTTTATCTTCTTTCGTCAATACCCAAGGAGCGTTAGGTAATAGCAACTTACCATCACTTCTTGTTCGGGGCCATAAGTGTCGCATACGATCACTTATTTGTGAATCCACCCTTTGTCCCTTGTTCTTTGTGACCCCATTAATAGTCTTGCAAAGCACTACGGCTATATTTTTAAAAATATGCATTGAGTCAAGCAAATGGTTAATTAGAAGTCCTTCCCAATATGGTGGTCGGTAGAATATGAATAGCCACTTCATTCTAGGGGTTGGAGACCCTTTGTTGTCCTCCCATGCTCTCTTCCAATCGCTTGCCTTTAGTGTAGGAGGAGGTCAACCCAAATAGCCCTCATGTAGCTCATGGTCCTCTTAAAGATACTTCTAGTAGTGACCCTGATACACCATCTTTCTCAAGCTTCTTGAATGATGAGAATGTAGACTAAGTCTAGGTCCACAGAAAGGACACACATTGTATTCAGAGATTGATAGTCATGTATTAAAATGAATATTATTACACAACCATCCACATATATATCAATAGCTATTATATAATAACCAAATAGCTTACCACTGCATTCTTCGTAACCTGGCCAGATATGCATAGTCCACATCAGTATTCCTCGTAATGAGAACTCCCTTTATCCAAACCTCTTTGACATGTCTTTAACATCAATTCCTTCCCACAAAATTTGTAGCTCCTCTATTAATAGGGCTAAGTGCAGTTCCATGTTGGCCACCTTGTACTTCCCAGGGACTATTAATGAGAGAAAAAGATGTCCCTTCTTTATTGCAAACCACGGTGCAAGATTGTAGTTCACAGGACAAATTGGGCATGTGCTCTATGTTGAACTTTTAATATCAAATGGGTTCACACCATCCATAGATAGCCCGAGGCAAATATTACGAGATTTCTCATTAAAGTCTGTCCACTTCTCTTCAATGTGTCTCCATGTAGGGCAATCAGCGCGGGCACACGCATAACATCGTCTTTGGATCTAGTGGTTCGATCAAGCGAAGACATCATAGACGCCATGGATTTACACTTGAAAATGGTTTGAATTTGTTGAATGATAGGGAAAAGCCTAAGTTCTTTTGCAAGAACCCTTTCTCCTTGGACATATTTCCTATATCTGGATTCTCCACATTGTGGACATTGTGTAATGCTTGCATGCTTGTGCCGGTAAAGAACACAATCATTTGGATAAGCGTGGTAGGAATTTTAGTCCATATCAATGGATTGTAATATGGATTTTGCACGCCTACAATCTGCAGGCATCTCGCTGCATTCAGGCAATGTTTGGTCTCTCAATGATCTATCAAATTCACAAATGATGTTTTAAAAAAGGTAAAAGAAAGAGATTAAAAATGGAAAGGGTAATACGTACTTACACAAAAAGTTTGGATACGCTAGTATCGGACCATCCAAATATTGATTGTAAGTTTAGCAGTGCAAGGCATGTACGCAAAAGAGATAACATGTAGCATGATACAGAGGCATATAGGCTAGCCTACGAAACTCTTTCTGTTCTCTTGAGGTCTGCTACGTATGTCATTGGACACCGCCCATCTCCCGCATTGTTTCTTGCTCAATAGCCCCTGTCATGTAGGGTGTCTATCATGTCATCCAGGTCTTGCTCTAAATATGTCAGAGAGTTCACCATAGTTTCTTCTTCACCATGAGGCTGATTAGTACTTACTTGTGTCATTATCCATCTAGTACTCTGCTCAGGTTGAAGGCCCAAGTAATTGATCTGTTGCTCATTTGGAGGACACACATTTTTATTTACATGGTTGGCATTGTGTCTAGCTCGACATTCTTCTTATCTACTCGTGAAAAACATTTTTCCTAACCAATGGAAAATAGTTTAGCCAATTTCTCCTTGGATTGAGTTTGTTGAACGATAGGGAAAAGCCTAAGTACTTTTGCAAGAACCCTTTCTCCTTGGACATATTTCCTATATCTAGATTCTCCACACTGTGGACATTGTGTAATGCCTGCATGCTTGTGCCGATAAAGAACACAATCATTTGGATAAGCATGGTAGGAATTGTAGTCCATATCAATGGATTGTAATATGGATTTTGCACGCCTACAGTCTGCAGGCATCTCGTTGCATTCTTGCAATATTTGGTCTCTCAATGACCTGTCAAATTCACAAATGATGTTTTAAAAAAAGTAAAAGAAAGAGATTAAAAATGGAAAGGGTAATACGTACTTACACAAAAAGTTTTGATACGCTAGTATCGGTCTAGATTCTCCACACTGTGGACATTGTGTAATGCCTGCATGCTTGTGCCGATAAAGAACACAATCATTTGGATAAGCGTGGTAGGAATTGTGGTCCATATCAATGGATTGTAATATGGATTTTGCACGCCTACGGTCTGCAGGCATCTCGTTGCATTCTGGCAATATTTGGTCTCTCAATGACCTGTCAAATTCACAAATGATGTTTTAAAATACGTACTTACACAAAAAGTTTTGATACGCTAGTATCCGACCATCCAAATATTGACTGTACGTTTAGCAGTGCAAGGCATGTACGCAAAAGAGATAATGTGCAGCATGATACAGAGGCATACAGGCTAGCCTACGCAACTCTTGCTCTTCACTTGAGGTCTGCTGTGTATGTCATTGGATATCGCCCATCTCCCGCATTTTTTCTTGCTCAATAGCCCCTATCATGTAGGGTGTCTATCATGTCATCCATGTCTTGCTCTAAATATGTCAGAGAGTTCACCATAGTTTCTTCTTCACCATGAGGCTGATTAGTACTTGCTTGTGTCATTATCCGTCTAGTACTCTGCTCATGTTGAAGGCCCAAGTAATTGATCTGTTGCTCATTTTGAGGACACACATTGGCTACACCAAGTAATGTATTTAGATGCTCAACTGGAAATATACCATTTTTATTTACATGGTCGGCATTGTGTCTAGCTTGGAATTCTTCCTATCTGCTCGTGAAAAACATTTTTCCTAACCAATGGCCAGTACAGTGATGCTATATGTTCTCCACAAAAGGATCAATGGCAAGAGGCTATGGAAGCAGAGTACGATTCTCTTATCTCTAAAGGTACATGGATACTCATTGAGCTGCCTCCTGGCCGTACTGCCATTAAGTGTAAGTGGGTATATAAGACAAAATTTAAAGCAGATGGATCCTTTGACAAATTCAAGGCATGTTTAGTTGCCAAAGGTTATTCTCAAGTTGCTGGCGTTGATTATCATGAAACCTTTTCGCCAGTTGTTCGCATTACTAGTATTCGGGTTTTATTGGCATTTGCTGTTCAATTTGACTTAGAAATTCATCAGATGGACGTGCGCACAGCTTTCTTGAATGGAGATTTGAATGAAGAAATTTACATGGAATAGCCAGAAGGATTTGTTATTGCAGGTAAGGAGGATCTTGTTGCTCGTCTTCATAGGGCTTTATATGGTCTTAAACAAGCTTCACGGGCCTGGTACATCAAGTTTGATCTTTTTCTTGCCTCCCATGGCTTTCTCTCTTGCTCTTCTGATCCCAACTTATTTACCAAACACCAAAATGGTAGTTTTGTAATCCTTGCCCTTTATGTGGATGATACAACCCTTGTTTCCAATGATTTGGGATTTCTACACCAAAGTAAGCAGTTGTTATCTTCAGCATTTGATATGGTGGATCTTGGAGAGCTTCACTCGTGTCTTGGCATTCAGATTCAAAGGGATCGCAGCAAAGGTATTTTATTACTTCGACAGTCAAAGTTTATTGAAGATACTATTAAGAAGTTTGGTTTGGAATCTGCACATTCAGCAACTACTCCTTGTCTTGCGAGTTTCATGAAAAACACTTCTGATGGTGGTGGCCAACTTGTTACAAGTCAACCATATGCTAATTTGGTTGGATGTCTTCAAGCTGTTGGTTTGAACACTCGTCTTGACATTTTGTTTATTGCTAACTATCTCGGGCAACACCTTGCATGTCCTTCTCTTAAGCATTGGTCTTCAGCAAAGCGCGTGTTGAAATACTTGAAAGGCGCTATAGATTATGGTTTGGTTTATCAACGACAATTCACATCCGACTCCATTCCATCTCTTTCTCTTTTGGGTTACACAGATGTAGATTGGGCCAGCTCACATTTATTTATGCGATCTACTAGTGGCAATTGTTTCTTCATTAATGGTTATCTTATTTCTTGGACTAGCAAGAAACAACGTTGTGTTGCAGTTTCTACAACCGAATCTGAATATGTTGCGGCATCACTTGCAGCTCGTGAACTCATTTGGCTTCGACAAGTGTTGACAGATATTGGCCATTCTCCTCTTTCTAGTACACCCTTGCGGTGTGATAATCAGAGTGCTATTAGTCTTGCAAAAGACTATGTCCAATATAACAAGTCAAAACATACTGCTGTGCATTACCATTATGTTCGATACGAAGTACGCAAAGGCACTATCATGATTGAACATTGTCCAAGTGACCAGATGATTGCAGATATTCTTACCAAAGGTCTCAATGAGTCACACTTCACTCAGAGCTTGGAGTTGCCTCGGGCTCACTCTTTCTAGATTAGGCTCTTTACTCTTATGGTAGCTTTGTACATATATCATTGTAATCTTCTAGACACCATGCACTTTGCACATTCCACAATTGCACACTATGACCTCTTGGTCCTTTTGTATATTTGTACATAGATGCACAATGCACTTTCACATCATTACTTCTGGTTCATATATTCACATTTGTATAGGGGCTTGGGTTTTTCCCTTGTACTCCCCAAGGGTTTTTTCATCCATAGCTAGAGACCCTTGTTTGAGTGGGGGTGTTGGAGCTCTATATATGGCTCACTCTACCTAACTTGGTCTCACCTATATATATGTATCTTGTCCTCAATATGAATCAGTCTTTGGGAGCGTACATGATGTGTCTCTATTCTCGTCTCTTTCTCTCTACATTTCAACACTATATGGTTATCTTTATAGGGATGGTTCGGCATTGCTTGCATGGGATGATTTATGTGGAGACTTGATTGAGTGCCCTACATTTGTGAGTAGAGATGACTATATATCTGAGGATGGGTATCATGATGACATGCATTCAGTGGATGATCATGTAGATATTAATGATGATCATTATGTTGATGATGATATAGATGTTGACACATGTACACATGATGCTGATCATACACACACATGTGATGACATTGATGTATCACACCCACATAACCCATGATAATGTATCGTGCACACACACATGATGATATTGATGTATCGCACATACATACACATAATGATAGCGATACATGTGCACATGTTGCCACACTGACACATGCACATGATGATGATGCATGTGATGGTGATGGTGATAGTGAGAGCGATGTGTGTGAGTTAGATCATGTGGGTATAATCTTGATGGGAGGGTTGGCAATGAGCACATCGAGCATTACGAGCATCATAGAGCTACCTATCTCTATTTCTAGTGATCATAGGGATATATGGATGACCATAGTGATGCATCTAATGATCTTGACGAGCATCATAGAGCATCATAGAGCTACCTATCTCTATTTCTAGTGATCATAGGGATATATGGATGACCATAGTGATGCATCCAATGATCCTGATGAGAATTTGAGTAGTCATGATCATTCAGTTAGTCATACATCCCTAGTTACACATGGGGATGATAACTCACATGTTGATGAGCACATGATAGACCATGAGGGGCCTATACCCAAGGTTCTAGTATTAGATGTGTTGGGCGACTCCTCTAGAGTTGTCGCATGTGGAGAGATTTTGGATACGACCAATCCTCCTAGTTTTCATAGCATTCCTGGCAGCATTCGTGTGGGTTGAGTTGTTGTGATTAAGCAGTTAGGGATAGTGCATGAGAGTAGTGATGAGTTCGTGGAGGTGAGACATTGTAGGAGTATGCATATTGATCATATTTTTAGCATATCCTATGACATTGATCTTGAGAGCTTTGCAAGGGTTGCAAAATATGATAATCTCCGAGGAAGGAACATGTGCTTTGTTGACACATCTAATACCTTTGGGGATGACCTTAGTGGCCTTGGAGATTCCATTGATAGTGAGTTGGTTGATACCACTTACCTCTCTTGTGTGGACACTTTGTCAATGCTTAGTGATGGTGATCTTTATGATGATCGAGTTTTTATCTTAGAGGGACACACACATATAGAGTGTCTTGCACATGGAGATATTGTGCATGGGTTGGATCATAATCATACATACATTGATATGGTGGATCATGCCTTCTACTTTTCGAGTGGTGCTACATGGGACAGTGGCATGAGTTCAGATTTGACTCTACATGAGGCCGACCTTGAGATATATTCTTTTGGATCCTACAGATGTCGACATTAGCCCATGTTCTTTGGAGCCAGGACATTTTCCTTTGGATGCATTCTTTCCCATTTGATGAGCATAGTTTTTAGATATGTGTTTTTAGATATGTGGCTCAACATGCAATCTTGGCCTATACGATGATTCTTTTGTGCCAAGACCATTTGACAGATTCACACTATGGTTGGGAGGATGGGATTACAAGTTTCCCTTTCGACACTAGAGCTTTCCTTCTGATCTAGGAGCTACGATTACTTTAGCTTCGGAGTTGAGCTTTTCTTTTGACGCGGGAGCTATTATCATTTCAGCTTAAAAAGTTCAAGATGTATACCATACATATCCCTTTGATCCTAGAGGATACTCGACTAGCTTTGTCACTGATAATGGTTCCTTATCCTCTCCACTTGCACTAGTTTATCGTGGAGCCATTTTCTTGGATTTTGCATGCCTTGGATTTCCTTTCGATCTAGGCGGTTGTATAGATACCCTTATCATCAACGGGAGCCCTTTATCCTTTGCATTTGACCCTAGGAGTCATATGATTCATGTATGGGTCTTCCGCTACATTCGACATTCAGTCATGGATGTGATTTTTGGCTTTTGTATGTAGCCGCTTGTATATGTCTTTTCTTTGCACACGACCACCCTTCCATTTCGAGGACAAAATCATGTTAACACTAGTTCTGTAATTGGACACTAAAGTGTCCTGAGGACACTAAAATGTCCTGAAAGTTAGCATTTTTCTTGAATTTTTGTGGGCAATCTATTAAGAGTTTTGAAATGCTTAACATCCACAGATGTTCCTCAAGACCCAAAAAAAATTTGAGATTTTTTAAATTGCACTTTTCTTAGCTTTTGCAAGGTAATATTTTAATTTTCTTAGACACATGCTGATAAAATGCATGATTTTTGCTGTTTTCAAAATAGTAGTAATTTGTACATAACTTTTAGAAGGGACATAGTTTGATCATGAAACTTGGCTTGATGGAAAGCCCATGATGTAAACTAAATCTTCGAATCATCAAACGATAATTATTGGATAAATTTTTGACTCGCAAATATTGAAATGATATTTTTTATACAGGTGGAGCATGAATTTTTCTCCTTCCATATGCAAGCTAATAATGTAAAACTTGAGGTGCACCCATATTATATAGGATAAATACTACTTTGTTTTGAATTTTCCAAAACTTTAGAGCCACTTTTTGAGCCTCTTCTCATACATGGCCTTTTGCGCAACCTGTTTTTAATACGTAAAATGTCTAATTATGAGCCTAATTTTGATTTTCATCAAAGGGGAAAGCTGCGTAAGTGCATTATTTGTTGTAACTATAGGTTTAGACTACTTGTGCAAGCATAGTTATGATTAGTTTTTGAAAAAAGATGATCAAATTTTGTATTTTTGTTTTTTATAGTTTTTTTAGAACTAGGCGATAAGAACCTACTTAAGTGGAGGCTAAGTTAGTGTCATACACATCAAATTATGGCTTATTTATCTCATCTCAAGCATGAAAACCAATAATCAACATTCTCATTGATAGGGCTACAATTTTTTTTAGTGGCGTGATTGAGTTTTGATAATACGCGTTACTTTTGCTGATTTTATACAACTTTTTTGGAAAAAATTCTAGGAAAGGAAAATGATTTTTTTGGTGAATTTCTACCTCCTTGGAATGATGTATGCTATCAAAATATCTTGGGAAAAATGCTATTGATATCATTGGATTTTTTCTTTTGAGAGAATGATGCTTGCATATTTGGAAAAATCCTGAAAAATCTTGAAAAATGTTCATTTTCAAGACATATGCTACTTTGTTGCTTATTTACTTCCAAATAAAAAGGCATTTTATATGTTTAGCATTTTTTACATAAGCATAGGGTTATGTTCTACATGCCCAATGAAGCATTTTGGTTTTTAAAGCCTACATTAGGAGTTTGATTTTTTTTCGCAACCCCCAAAAAAGGACACTCAAGTGTCCTGTTTTGGTACCAAACTAGTGTTAAGACACGATGGTTTGTAATAAAGTGTTCTTATGATGCACATGCACATGGGATGGGCCTAGGCACATGGGCTTCGGGTCATTTACATGTGGTTTTAGGGCACATGACATGGGCCTAGGCACATGGGCTTCGGGTCATTTACATGTGGTATTAGGGCACATGACATGCGCCTTGTGTATATAAAAGGCATGTGCTCTAGGAGTATTTTACCTTTTGAGATCTTTTTCATAATCAAGAATACACAAGTCTTATACTCTCTTATCTCTCTAAACCTAGGCTAATCTCCATAATCTAGGCTAATTCAAGGCTAATAAGGCTGATTAGGAAGATCGTTGATGGAGATGCACAAAAATCTAAAGTATTGCACACCAAAGATAAGTAGGGGGAGGACCACCAGATATCTAGAGAGCCATTAGAAGGAGAAAAAGGACGAGAAGATCTAATGAGAATATTCTTTAGAGTGCCCAGTGAGTATGTACAAATCAAAAGAACAAATAGAGGAGGCCATTTGATAGAATCAAAGAGCCATATACAATTGAAAAGTGTAAAAATAGTACCTCAGAATCAACAATTAGTAAGAAAACAGTAGAAAATTTAATAAAGTCTTGTACAAAGTTTTTGTAGAAGTGGCCGAAAATCAAATGGCACAATGAAGAAAGATGTGAATTGCCAGAACATCCCAGTGTGTCTCTGGAGAATCAACAGAATGTAATCTTCTCTACTATATCTTACAGGCTGATCTCGCCCTCCACATGTCGCATTTTTTTCTTCGCTCCACATTGACACTGCATGCACTACCTTCATGTTGCAGCAGTGTTGGGCCACCACTCCTCCACATTGACGCTGCATGCACTACCTTCATGTTGCAGCAGTGTTGGGCCACCACTCCTCCAATGCAGTGCCGCCCTTGTTGCGTTGTTGGCCACCTCTCTTGCAGGGCCGTAGGACTTTGTTGGGATGTCTCTCTTTTAGGGGCCGCAGGTTATAGGTCCCACGTTTCAGGTCCCAGGTTGCAAGTCGCCACCTTCGTTAATGCAGTGGTCATGCGTTCATCTACATCTTCGTCCTTTGCAAATCGAGCAATCTTTCATCCTATCAACGCAACTTCCAAGCTTCATTGCATGCAAGCTCTCCTCTGTTCCCTGGTGGTGAGAATCTCTCTCTCTCTCTCTCTCTCTCTGTTTCTAACTCGGGTTTTTTTTGTGGTTGTGCAGGCTATTGGAAGTGTCCCCTCCAATGGACGTGCTCCCCTCCTCTATTGGTAGTTCGTGCTCTCGACTTCTCCAGTGGTGGATCTCTCTCCTCTCCTATTCGTGGTTTGCCCTTCCAACTTGGCCCCAAGGTGACATGTGCTCCCCTTTGGTGTGGTGGTTGGCCTTCCCTATACATCCCTTTTTTACTATAGGCACTCCCTATCTCTGTGTCTAGCCGTGCTAAATGCTCAATGCTCATGCAATGCCAAAGGAGGGAGAGAGCGAGAGAGAGGGGGGTACCATGCATGCTTCTATAGTCCCTAACAGTGAGATAAGAATATCAGTATTGGAATGATGCCATTTTTTTGATGCTATTCCAAACAAAATTGAAGTAAATTTTTTAAAGAAAAGAATATGAGACCTATATAACATACTCATTTTTAGCATGCATATGCGTATGTATTTATTGCTTCTTTGGAGAGTCTTTCTGTTTCATCGTTTGCAATATCCATTGCATGGCTCTCCATCTCCCTAATAGACATTTCTAAACACCTTATATGTGACTTCTAAACTTTGCTACTCTAGGGCCTTGGCATGCTCCTTCAATAGTTCATACATTGATCCAACATCCACCTAGGATGAATTAGCTCCATCATCTATAGTAATCAATACCTGAGAGGGGACTAATTGTAGAGATAAGAGCCACTACGGTCACTTTGAGTGGTGTTGAGCAATAGAAGAACTTCAATTCAACTATATTGCACACAAATTACATGGGACTGTTTTCTGTGTTAGTACCTTAAAGTTTCACAAATCGAGAAATTCTATGCCTTGGTTTTGTGTGGGTCATGATATGTTGTAGCCGAGATGTCCTTGCTACCATTGGCAACAAGGTTTTGGAGGATTGATACCTCTCTCATCTCTTCACAGCTGGGATATATGTGGACTTTTTTCTGATTTCATACTAATTTAAAATTTACCGAAAGATTACCAAAAGAGCTTGATAAATATTTCAAACCAAAATACCTGGAAAATCAAAAGAGCTTAATTTGTTTCAATCCAAATTACAGTCGAAAATCACAATATCAACACAATATATGCAGATACTGCCTTCTGAAACCATCCCTTATAGGGCGATGCGCGGCTTACCCGCGCAAATGATAGTAATGGCCTTGCAGCAGCTTGCGGACTTTCGCGGGAGCTGGGACACTAGGGGTTGGGCTGCTGGCCGGCGAAATGGGTCGAGCGCTGTCGAAGTCGGAGGCGGGCGCGAGCGGGGATTGGGATCGAGGAACCGAGGGCGCCACCGGTGTGGGAGCTGGGACACTACTAGGGCTTGGGCCGCAGGCGGGCGTTTCCGAAATGGGTCCAGTGCTGTCAAGATCGGACGCGGGCACTGATTGGGATTGAGGAATCGAGCTGGGGGCTGAGTCGAAGTAGACGGTGTAGTAGTTGTAGCCTTCCGTGTCGAGCACTTCGCACAGGGGCGGTGTATCTTCGTAACCACTAAAGGGGTACGGGGCCATGATGCATTGGATTAGGCCCCCGCCCGGCATACTTTCATCGTCGGGAAGCGGCAAGGGGAAGCTCCATCGGCTGATGCCCGGTCTCGAAAAGCCTTGCACCTCCACCCTGCAAGTGTAATTGAGCGAGGGCAACCTGAGGTGGTTGAGTTGGTCGTCCCTCTGCTGCGTGACTGCCCAGATGGAGGCGTCGGGTGCGGAGGTGTCCGCGCCTTGCACGGGCCCAAAAGCCCAGTCACCCACGGGTGCGCCACACCACAGCTTGTTGAGTGTGCCGTTCTCGATGTCGGTGTGTGGGTTCATGAGGTCCATGGACCACTCTGCGGCGCCGACGCTTTTGATGATTCCGCTACCAAAGTTGAGGAGGAGGAGGACGGAGAGCAGGAGGCGTCGTAGGAGGTTCTTCATTTCTGATTGCTTGCTGGATCTCTCGTCTGATCTCCCTTCGTCTTATAAAGAGCAGAGCTAAAAGCAAAAGCAAGCGCTTTTGTTTTTTCCGAAAAGCAAAAAGCACATTGCGGCGCCTCATCTCAAAAAAAAAGGAGACAAGCATGTGGGGCGAATTAATAGCAAAGCGGGAAATAATATTAACAAGTTCAAGGACAAGACGAGTTTTGACAATTTACACCTAAAATAGAAACACAGAGCTCATTTACGGTTAAGACTAGGACATGATCATAGCACTCGACAAGATTAGAGAGCTGAAATTGAGATTAAGAACTCCATTCTACACCTCTCTCTCTCATTCTAAACCAATCTAATTTAAAGTCTCTTGAGGAAGGCCCGATAGTGGAGTTCCATCAGTGATAGTCCACTCCACCCACACACCTTGCAATCTCAAAAAACGTTCACATCGATTGCATCTTCTACCAAGAACTCTTACTTTTTTGTTTCATGACATAACAATATGGCAATCATCAAAATTAAATATTACCTAATGTACAATTTCTCCTTGAGGTATATTGACAAAAGCAGGAGTAAGGGCCATTGATTTGTCATTTCTTACTCAACATCATACGAAATGTTACGCAATTTAGGGGAGAAATCCCGATCTAATGCCTCTACTACATTTTAGTTTTTCCAGTTTCACACTCATGGTTTCTCAACACAAGAAGCTCCCTAAGCAATCTTTGTGCTTCCAAATTCGGCAAGCATATCCATCAAGCTAATTTATGTTATGTCCCACCATCAACCCTATATGCACTACAAGAGGATGATTAATCACCGATGGCGGTATCCTATGGGTCTTGGTATAGGCCATCAAAACCACAAGGAGTTTCGGAGACAACTACAACCGCTGTCGATATGCTCCACGGTATGTGCCATTGTATATGCCACGGTATGAGCACGTAAATTTTAAAAAAGTGGTTGTATTTTTTGCAGTTTTATATCTATAGGAACATGCAAAAAATGAGAAATGGATTTTTTTAGTGTTGTACAAATGAAATTTAAAGATATCATCTATTCTATCGGCCTCGAGTAGGTCCTTAGCTCCAGAAAGATCGATTGCAAGGAAGACCTCTATAGATGCTGGGTATCTCATTTCATAAAGCTACTGAAGTTGAGGATTACGAGCTTGAGGCTGGGAAGCTGGACAGATAGTTAGGCACCCTTGAAATGTCAGAAAGCTGATGGGGCCGACCAAGTGGGAAAGTGGGAGTGCCAACTGGCAGAGGAGGCCGATGCCTATAAATAGGAAACAAGAGGCTCATTTTAAGGATCTTTAGATTGGCAATACTCTTATCCTATTGGAACCCTTAAGCTCTAAGACATTCATTTGAGCATTGTACACATTTAGCCATTTGGCACACATTAATGTAACTACTCGTTTTCTCAATTACTGTGTTGAGATCTGGTGATAACTTGTATGTCTGGCTATTAATTACTCTAACTTTCGTTAACATATGATCTTTTGTAACTAAAACTAACACGTACCTAACACGTAGAAGTATCTCTAGTGATATTTGGTGATAGCTCACCAGCCTAAAACTATTTGGCATCTAGTTGGCCTGATCAACCAACTACTCACCAGTTATCTATCAATACATTTAGCCAGTTAGACTAACACCTGCCTATCTACATGTCGCTTGCCTACTACGAGTTAGTCAACAAACCTTCTACATTTGTCGATCAGGGTAAAAAATCAGATGCCTCCATGAATATATAAGTGTAGGTGGGTTGGTGATTATTCCTCCAATATAAATCTAAAATTATAGAAAATTGGGTGAATTTTTTTAAAAATATCCTAAAATGAATTTTCTAAAACCCTTCAAAACAGTCAAAATTTGGGGGAATGTTTTAAGATATTAGGCGTTTTTTGAGTGTGGAAAAATCCCAAAAAAAAGACAATTGGCAAAGATTAGCGCCTATTTTTTTCATTGTTGGCGATCCTGCTAGTTTTAATTAATTCACATTAATCAGAACAATCATTTATAAATAATCATGCAGTAAGAGACCATAGCTCAGAGAGCATAAGTTCTAGTATACGAATAACCAACATTTTGTGTATTCTATTTAATGGCTGAAATTTCAAAATCCTGAATGAATTTGGAGTTTTTCTTGAAGAAAAATGGTCAATTTTTACCATTTTCAGTTATAAAACTGAAAAATCTCATCATTTGAAGGTAGAAAATCGACTAAACTAATCAATAAAAATGTCAACATCATGAATGACAGCATTCGGAATCAATGGTTCTGAAGAGGAAAGTTGCTCTTTAGATGGTTGTGAAGAGGAAAGTTGCTCTATAGGAGAAGATTCATCATCACACAAGAATGGAAAAGCTTGAAGCAAAGATTTAGTATCATCAGAATCATCCATGGACCATGTACCGCCCATAAGCTGTTCATTGAAAATAGCATCACGATTCACAAGCACTTTCTTGGAGGATGGGTCATAGAATTTGTAGCCTTTGGAAGTGTCAGACCAATAAAAATAACTTTAAGCCCAGAAGCATCAAGCTTTGCTCGTGTTTCTTTAGGAACATAAATATAAGCAATACATCCAAAGGTTCAAAAATGAGATACCGAAGGAATTTCACCTGTCCATGCTGTGATGGGTATCTTACCAGAAGGAGCAGTAGTAGGAAGATGATTCTGAACAAAGACTACTATCAAGAGAGCTTCACTCCAGAAGACACGAGATAACCCAGAATGAATCAGCATACATCGTATAGCATTGATAATAGTGCGATTCTTACGTTCAGCAACACCGTTCTGTTGAGGTGAATATGGAATAGTATGTTCATGATGAATACCATGGTCCGTACAATAACTCTCAAACTCACGAGACACATATTCTCCACCATTATCGCTGCGAAGTTTCTTGAGGTGACGTCCAGTTTGAAGTTCGGCAGCCTTGTGAAATTGCTTAAAAACAAATAACGCCTCAGATTTTTGTTGAAGCAAGAAAACAACTGTATACCGTGAGTAATCATCAATAAACATAATGAAATAACGATTTTGTGTTCTCGATGGAGGCAAAGGTTCACAAATGTCGGTATGAACAAGATCCAACAAATCATGAGAATGAACTGAATTCAAGAGAGTAAAGGGTTTACGATTGTGTTTGCCAAGAGCACAAAACTCACAGATTCCCATATGAGGATGAGCTTTAAGATCCATTCCGCGTACAAGACCTTGACGATGAAGATTAAGAAGCTTTGAGAAATCAGCATGAACAAAGTGATGATGCCATATCTTGCAATCATGATCACCTAGAGCAGTGACAACATTTGCCGCAGCATCATTAAGAGAGAGCTCAAACAAATTGCCATTACGAGAAGCAGTTGCAATAATCTGTCCATCTTTCTCAATGCGGCATTTGGTGTGGTCGAATCCAACAAACAAACCAAGATCAACAAGTCTTGCAATTGAAAGAAGATTATGTTGAAGTTCTGGGACATGTAAAACCCCTCGTAAAACTCGAGTTGAAGAAGATAAGGTGCCAAGATATAAATCTCCAATGCCCTTGACTTGGCAAGTTGTATCATCAGCAAGATAAACAACACGCTTAACAGGTAAAGAATGATAGTTATGCAGCCACTTAGATTCATATGTCATATTTCCTGTAGCACCAGAATCAATAATGAAAAGTGAACCATCACATACATGAAGTATTCTGTCTGGGGGAACTGAACATAAAACACAACTTGTTTCACGCATAACATTATCATGATGCTCGGCCGCATATGCTCGATTTCGATCTACATCAAATCGACGCTTAAAGCACATGGAAGAGGGATGATCAGATTTTCCACAATAATCACAAGAAGAAGAATCTCTAGATAAACGTGGTTGTTTTGTGGTAATGTTGTGTTCTTCATCATATTGACGTGCCCAACAGTCATCTTCAGTATGACCATTCCTATTGCAGTAAGAACAATGCTTGTTAGGAAATTTGAGACGAGAGAAACTACCACCACGACGACCACCTCTACGGTTGCCTCGTTGAAAAGGACGCCTTCGCACATTAAAGGCCCGTTCCAGCTGTTGTGACTCAGGCTCCTCTTGTTGTGAAAACATAACTGCATCATGACCAACGCTACGTCGTTGTTGACGTTGAGAATACTCAATCAAAGATATGCAAGTTTGGTCAAAATCAAGACCGTCCTTGTTAGAAAGAATGGTAACAATGTTGTCATAAGACGGATCCTTTATCGTATCAAGAAGAATTGTAATAAGTTGCTTTCGTGGAACAGGATCACCCGCAGAGCAACAAGTTGATTAATAATAGATTTGAAAGAATCAATATGCCCCGTCATAGCAGTACCAACTTCATACTGTAACTTTGAGAGCAAACCTCTCAAATAAAGTGTTTCTGTAACAGACTTTTTCTGAAAATTTGCTATAAGATACTCCCATACGTCACGGGAAGTAGGAAAGTCATACACATCAAGCATGAGAGAATCACTAAGAGCAGAAAGAATGTACCGACGAGCTGCTTTATCACGCCTCTGCCAATCCATATAAGCAAGACGCCATGCATCAAAAACAGGGCCTTCCGTGATAAGAACGTTGTCAGAATTCGGAATAGTAGGCTGAGACGGATATAGAGAATCGCCAATAATAACATTTGAGAGTTCATCGCCTTCAAGAATTAACAGCATCTTTGCTTTCCAACCAGGAAACCCATGGCCTTGAAAAGAGGGAATAGAACGTTGGCCAGAAGGAAAACCATTGACGAGAATAGTCATAGCCATATCTATCTGCGAGAAGACGTATAAGATAAAATCACAAAATCTGCACACCATAGACAAGGACGACTGCAAGAGATAAGAGACGTCAATAAGAAAAGAGTCCTCAAAATAGGGAGACGTGGGATGCAAGATTCATTGATAGACGCTTGATGAAAAAGCTAGATTGGTCGTTTTGCTAAAAATAGCAAAATAATAAGAGACGCTTGACGAAAAAGCTAGATTTGGCAGTTTGCTAAAAACGCTTGACGAAGACGAAACCTGTGTGCTCACACAAAGAACCTGTTTGCTTATTCAAAGAACCTGTTTTGCTGTTTTACAGATGCAGTTTGCCTGAACTGTCATAACTTTTGACTCACAACTCCGTTTGACAAACTTTTTTTGATAGGTTTTGGTTTTAAGGACACGATTAAGAAACAACTCTAATTACAACAAGTTAAGCTATAAAATCATGTAGACAACACATAATCAAAGAACAATCTTGTAAGACATGAAATTAGAATCATGAATTTAACAAGAAAGCATAGATGCTTCCCTCATAGATGCTCTGATACCATGTTGAAATGTAGAGAGAAAGAGACGAGACAAAAGACACATCATATACGCTCCCAAAGACTGATTCATATTGAGGACAAGATACATATATATAGGTGAGACCAAGTTAGGTAGAGTGAGCCATATATAGAGCTCCAACATATAGATCCTCAACAAAATCATTATATATAGAACATGTGGACCATCTGGCAGCACGGACATCCCCCTCATCAAATAAGTGTCTAAACTGGCTAAGCAACAACATTTGAAGCTTAAACATCCATATGTGACATGAATATGATGTGTCATCATAGCATAATATCGGTGAAGAAGGATCTAGAGGTTGAAGCCACAATGTGCCAAATGCATGTGTGAACTCGGCAAATGGTATGTATCTCCACACTTGAAATGGTAAATCCTGATGACGGGCATGGAGCCATATTGATAGGGTATGAGCAGATGTCAAACAATCAACGTTTGGGATGGAGTCGTAGTGATGTCGATGGTGATGATGGTGGGTTGCACGACGAACGTAGAGGTAGGAATGGATCCCCATGTCATCCACCAATGCCCGAAAGTGTGGAAGCACCTCCAAATGTGCTCAAGAATGCCACACAATGTGTGGAAAAGGCACCAATATGCTCAAATGACCTGCCTGCGCATGAACAAGGGCCAAAATATGCATGTGAATGTCCAAAATACACTAAACAAGGGCCAAGATATACGTGTGAACGTCCCCAAAAATACACCAAATGGTAAAAAATATGTATGTGAACACCCAAAATGTACAAAATCGGCCATATAGCACACGAACCACCTCCAGAGGCCCAAAATATGTGAACAAGCCTTGAATACATGTGAACTTGCCCAAACAAATCCAAAAGCATATGAATAACACTCACAATGTATGTGAACTACCCACATGTAGCATGTGATCAATTGAAAGAACCCCCAAACTAGCGTGTGAGCACCCAAAAATATCTACCATGCATCAAAATCTCAAACAACGTGTGAACAATCTCAAAAAGCTTACGGGTGAGGGAGAGTATGGAATGTGGGCAAGGGTAAGTGGTCAAAAGCACAAGAAAGTGTGGGCTGCACAACAGTGAATGGGCATAGGAAATAGCCAAAGGTTTGGCTAGCTAAAATGGAATGCCCCAAGCCCTAAGTTGAGAATTAAAAGGGAAGAAAGAAAATAACGTGTGCCTCTCTTCCAAAAACTCACTTCTTCTCCTCCTTCACGTTGGTGGCGGCAGCCAGTGTAGTGCCCTCCCTAGCAATTTTTCTGGCTACTGTCCATGGTGCTTGCACAGTTGAGAGCTCTTTGCTCGAAGAAATTACTAGGGCTTGAGCAGCCATTGCTACTGTCCATGGTGCTTGCACAGTTGAGAGCTCCTTGCTCAAAGAAATTACTAGGGCTTGAGCATCATGGCTGCTATGCTTTTTTTTTCTCTTGTTTTTTTTTAAATTTAAAAAATTGCTCTACTGCACTTCCTTTTTTTCTCTCTCTTGCGCTTCCTTCTCTACAAAATGCCAAAGTTAACGAAAATGCCAGCACTGCGTCTGATTTGCCCAGAGCCTTAAAGAGGCGATGAAGCACCTGATTTACACATTTTTTTTCTCTTATTTTAAAAAAGAAATTGTTTGGTGCTGAGAATTGGCTCTGGCGACTGTGACGCGCTTGAGAGAAATGGTTGTCGACTGCTGCTGAGACACTTGCTAAAGCACCTTTGTTAAAGTACTTGTGATGCGCTACTGTAAGAAATTGTTGCCTCAAGCTGTTGTGATCGTTGCTGTTGAGGTGTTTTTCATGCTCAATGTACTGTGTTGGGCGACTCCTCTAGAGTTGTTGCATGTGGAGAGATTTTGGATACGACCAATGCTCCTAGTTTTCATACCATTCCTGGCAGCATTCGTGTGGGTTGAGTTGTTGTGATTAAGCAGTTAGGGATGGTGCATGAGAGTAGTGAGATGAGTTCGTGGAGGTGAGACATTATAGGCGTATGCATATTGATCATATTTTTAGCATAGAGCTTTGCAAGGGTTACAAAATATGATAATCTCCTAGGAAGGAACATGTGCTTTGTTTACACATCTAATACCTTTGGGCATGACCTTAGTGGCCTTGAAGATTCCATCGATAATGAGTTGGTTGATACCACTTGACTCTCTTGTGTGGACACTTTGTTAGTGCTTAGTGATGGTGATCTTTATGATGATCGAGCTTTTATCTTAGAGGGACACACACATATAGAGTGTATTGCACATGGAGATATTGTGCATGGGTTGGATCATAATCATACATACATTGATATGGTGGATCATGCCTTCTACTTTTCGAGTGGTGCTACATTGTGTAATGCCTGCATGCTTGTGCCGATAAAGAACACAATCATTTGGATAAGCATGGTAGGAATTGTAGTCCATATCAATGGATTGTAATATGGATTTTGCACGCCTACAGTCTGCAGGCATCTCGTTGCATTCTTGCAATATTTGGTCTCTCAATGACCTGTCAAATTCACAAATGATGTTTTAAAAAAAGTAAAAGAAAGAGATTAAAAATGGAAAGGGTAATACGTACTTACACAAAAAGTTTTGATACGCTAGTATCGGTCTAGATTCTCCACACTGTGGACATTGTGTAATGCCTGCATGCTTGTGCCGATAAAGAACACAATCATTTGGATAAGCGTGGTAGGAATTGTGGTCCATATCAATGGATTGTAATATGGATTTTGCACGCCTACGGTCTGCAGGCATCTCGTTGCATTCTGGCAATATTTGGTCTCTCAATGACCTGTCAAATTCACAAATGATGTTTTAAAATACGTACTTACACAAAAAGTTTTGATACGCTAGTATCCGACCATCCAAATATTGACTGTACGTTTAGCAGTGCAAGGCATGTACGCAAAAGAGATAATGTGCAGCATGATACAGAGGCATACAGGCTAGCCTACGCAACTCTTGCTCTTCACTTGAGGTCTGCTGTGTATGTCATTGGATATCGCCCATCTCCCGCATTTTTTCTTGCTCAATAGCCCCTATCATGTAGGGTGTCTATCATGTCATCCATGTCTTGCTCTAAATATGTCAGAGAGTTCACCATAGTTTCTTCTTCACCATGAGGCTGATTAGTACTTGCTTGTGTCATTATCCGTCTAGTACTCTGCTCATGTTGAAGGCCCAAGTAATTGATCTGTTGCTCATTTTGAGGACACACATTGGCTACACCAAGTAATGTATTTAGATGCTCAACTGGAAATATACCATTTTTATTTACATGGTCGGCATTGTGTCTAGCTTGGAATTCTTCCTATCTGCTCGTGAAAAACATTTTTCCTAACCAATGGCCAGTACAGTGATGCTATATGTTCTCCACAAAAGGATCAATGGCAAGAGGCTATGGAAGCAGAGTACGATTCTCTTATCTCTAAAGGTACATGGATACTCATTGAGCTGCCTCCTGGCCGTACTGCCATTAAGTGTAAGTGGGTATATAAGACAAAATTTAAAGCAGATGGATCCTTTGACAAATTCAAGGCATGTTTAGTTGCCAAAGGTTATTCTCAAGTTGCTGGCGTTGATTATCATGAAACCTTTTCGCCAGTTGTTCGCATTACTAGTATTCGGGTTTTATTGGCATTTGCTGTTCAATTTGACTTAGAAATTCATCAGATGGACGTGCGCACAGCTTTCTTGAATGGAGATTTGAATGAAGAAATTTACATGGAATAGCCAGAAGGATTTGTTATTGCAGGTAAGGAGGATCTTGTTGCTCGTCTTCATAGGGCTTTATATGGTCTTAAACAAGCTTCACGGGCCTGGTACATCAAGTTTGATCTTTTTCTTGCCTCCCATGGCTTTCTCTCTTGCTCTTCTGATCCCAACTTATTTACCAAACACCAAAATGGTAGTTTTGTAATCCTTGCCCTTTATGTGGATGATACAACCCTTGTTTCCAATGATTTGGGATTTCTACACCAAAGTAAGCAGTTGTTATCTTCGGCATTTGATATGGTGGATCTTGGAGAGCTTCACTCGTGTCTTGGCATTCAGATTCAAAGGGATCGCAGCAAAGGTATTTTATTACTTCGACAGTCAAAGTTTATTGAAGATACTATTAAGAAGTTTGGTTTGGAATCTGCACATTCAGCAACTACTCCTTGTCTTGCGAGTTTCATGAAAAACACTTCTGATGGTGGTGGCCAACTTGTTACAAGTCAACCATATGCTAATTTGGTTGGATGTCTTCAAGCTGTTGGTTTGAACACTCGTCTTGACATTTTGTTTATTGCTAACTATCTCGGGCAACACCTTGCATGTCCTTCTCTTAAGCATTGGTCTTCAGCAAAGCGCGTGTTGAAATACTTGAAAGGCGCTATAGATTATGGTTTGGTTTATCAACGACAATTCACATCCGACTCCATTCCATCTCTTTCTCTTTTGGGTTACACAGATGTAGATTGGGCCAGCTCACATTTATTTATGCGATCTACTAGTGGCAATTGTTTCTTCATTAATGGTTATCTTATTTCTTGGACTAGCAAGAAACAACGTTGTGTTGCAGTTTCTACAACCGAATCTGAATATGTTGCGGCATCACTTGCAGCTCGTGAACTCATTTGGCTTCGACAAGTGTTGACAGATATTGGCCATTCTCCTCTTTCTAGTACACCCTTGCGGTGTGATAATCAGAGTGCTATTAGTCTTGCAAAAGACTATGTCCAATATAACAAGTCAAAACATACTGCTGTGCATTACCATTATGTTCGATACGAAGTACGCAAAGGCACTATCATGATTGAACATTGTCCAAGTGACCAGATGATTGCAGATATTCTTACCAAAGGTCTCAATGAGTCACACTTCACTCAGAGCTTGGAGTTGCCTCGGGCTCACTCTTTCTAGATTAGGCTCTTTACTCTTATGGTAGCTTTGTACATATATCATTGTAATCTTCTAGACACCATGCACTTTGCACATTCCACAATTGCACACTATGACCTCTTGGTCCTTTTGTATATTTGTACATAGATGCACAATGCACTTTCACATCATTACTTCTGGTTCATATATTCACATTTGTATAGGGGCTTGGGTTTTTCCCTTGTACTCCCCAAGGGTTTTTTCATCCATAGCTAGAGACCCTTGTTTGAGTGGGGGTGTTGGAGCTCTATATATGGCTCACTCTACCTAACTTGGTCTCACCTATATATATGTATCTTGTCCTCAATATGAATCAGTCTTTGGGAGCGTACATGATGTGTCTCTATTCTCGTCTCTTTCTCTCTACATTTCAACACTATATGGTTATCTTTATAGGGATGGTTCGGCATTGCTTGCATGGGATGATTTATGTGGAGACTTGATTGAGTGCCCTACATTTGTGAGTAGAGATGACTATATATCTGAGGATGGGTATCATGATGACATGCATTCAGTGGATGATCATGTAGATATTAATGATGATCATTATGTTGATGATGATATAGATGCTGACACATGTACACATGATGCTGATCATACACACACATGTGATGACATTGATGTATCACACCCACATAACCCATGATAATGTATCGTGCACACACACATGATGATATTGATGTATCGCACATACATACACATAATGATAGCGATACATGTGCACATGTTGCCACACTGACACATGCACATGATGATGATGCATGTGATGGTGATGGTGATAGTGAGAGCGATGTGTGTGAGTTAGATCATGTGGGTATAATCTTGATGGGAGGGTTGGCAATGAGCACATCGAGCATTACGAGCATCATAGAGCTACCTATCTCTATTTCTAGTGATCATAGGGATATATGGATGACCATAGTGATGCATCTAATGATCTTGACGAGCATCATAGAGCATCATAGAGCTACCTATCTCTATTTCTAGTGATCATAGGGATATATGGATGACCATAGTGATGCATCCAATGATCCTGATGAGAATTTGAGTAGTCATGATCATTCAGTTAGTCATACATCCCTAGTTACACATGGGGATGATAACTCACATGTTGATGAGCACATGATAGACCATGAGGGGCCTATACCCAAGGTTCTAGTATTAGATGTGTTGGGCGACTCCTCTAGAGTTGTCGCATGTGGAGAGATTTTGGATACGACCAATCCTCCTAGTTTTCATAGCATTCCTGGCAGCATTCGTGTGGGTTGAGTTGTTGTGATTAAGCAGTTAGGGATAGTGCATGAGAGTAGTGATGAGTTCGTGGAGGTGAGACATTGTAGGAGTATGCATATTGATCATATTTTTAGCATATCCTATGACATTGATCTTGAGAGCTTTGCAAGGGTTGCAAAATATGATAATCTCCGAGGAAGGAACATGTGCTTTGTTGACACATCTAATACCTTTGGGGATGACCTTAGTGGCCTTGGAGATTCCATTGATAGTGAGTTGGTTGATACCACTTACCTCTCTTGTGTGGACACTTTGTCAATGCTTAGTGATGGTGATCTTTATGATGATCGAGTTTTTATCTTAGAGGGACACACACATATAGAGTGTCTTGCACATGGAGATATTGTGCATGGGTTGGATCATAATCATACATACATTGATATGGTGGATCATGCCTTCTACTTTTCGAGTGGTGCTACATGGGACCGTGGCATGAGTTCAGATTTGACTCTACATGAGGCCGACCTTGAGATATATTCTTTTGGATCCTACAGATGTCGACATTAGCCCATGTTCTTTGGAGCCAGGACATTTTCCTTTGGATGCATTCTTTCCCATTTGATGAGCATAGTTTTTAGATATGTGTTTTTAGATATGTGGCTCAACATGCAATCTTGGCCTATACGATGATTCTTTTGTGCCAAGACCATTTGACAGATTCACACTATGGTTGGGAGGATGGGATTACAAGTTTCCCTTTCGACACTAGAGCTTTCCTTCTGATCTAGGAGCTACGATTACTTTAGCTTCGGAGTTGAGCTTTTCTTTTGACGCGGGAGCTATTATCATTTCAGCTTAAAAAGTTCAAGATGTATACCATACATATCCCTTTGATCCTAGAGGATACTCGACTAGCTTTGTCACTGATAATGGTTCCTTATCCTCTCCACTTGCACTAGTTTATCGTGGAGCCATTTTCTTGGATTTTGCATGCCTTGGATTTCCTTTCCATCTAGGCGGTTGTATAGATACCCTTATCATCAACGGGAGCCCTTTATCCTTTGCATTTGACCCTAGGAGTCATATGATTCATGTATGGGTCTTCCGCTACATTCGACATTCAGTCATGGATGTGATTTTTGGCTTTTGTATGTAGCCGCTTGTATATGTCTTTTCTTTGCACACGACCACCCTTCCATTTCGAGGACAAAATCATGTTAAGACACGATGGTTTGTAATAAAGTGTTCTTATGATGCACATGCACATGGGATGGGCCTAGGCACATGGGCTTCGGGTCATTTACATGTGGTTTTAGGGCACATGACATGGGCCTAGGCACATGGGCTTCGGGTCATTTACATGTGGTATTAGGGCACATGACATGCGCCTTGTGTATATAAAAGGCATGTGCTCTAGGAGTATTTTACCTTTTGAGATCTTTTTCATAATCAAGAATACACAAGTCTTATACTCTCTTATCTCTCTAAACCTAGGCTAATCTCCATAATCTAGGCTAATTCAAGGCTAATAAGGCTGATTAGGAAGATCGTTGATGGAGATGCACAAAAATCTAAAGTATTGCACACCAAAGATAAGTAGGGGGAGGACCACCAGATATCTAGAGAGCCATTAGAAGGAGAAAAAGGACGAGAAGATCTAATGAGAATATTCTTTAGAGTGCCCAGTGAGTATGTACAAATCAAAAGAACAAATAGAGGAGGCCATTTGATAGAATCAAAGAGCCATATACAATTGAAAAGTGTAAAAATAGTACCTCAGAATCAACAATTAGTAAGAAAACAGTAGAAAATTTAATAAAGTCTTGTACAAAGTTTTTGTAGAAGTGGCCGAAAATCAAATGGCACAATGAAGAAAGATGTGAATTGCCAGAACATCCCAGTGTGTCTCTGGAGAATCAACAGAATGTAATCTTCTCTACTATATCTTACAGGCTGATCTCGCCCTCCACATGTCGCATTTTTTTCTTCGCTCCACATTGACACTGCATGCACTACCTTCATGTTGCAGCAGTGTTGGGCCACCACTCCTCCACATTGACGCTGCATGCACTACCTTCATGTTGCAGCAGTGTTGGGCCACCACTCCTCCAATGCAGTGCCGCCCTTGTTGCGTTGTTGGCCACCTCTCTTGCAGGGCCGTAGGACTTTGTTGGGATGTCTCTCTTTTAGGGGCCGCAGGTTATAGGTCCCACGTTTCAGGTCCCAGGTTGCAAGTCGCCACCTTCGTTAATGCAGTGGTCATGCGTTCATCTACATCTTCGTCCTTTGCAAATCGAGCAATCTTTCATCCTATCAACGCAACTTCCAAGCTTCATTGCATGCAAGCTCTCCTCTGTTCCCTGGTGGTGAGAATCTCTCTCTCTCTCTCTCTCTCTCTGTTTCTAACTCGGGTTTTTTTTGTGGTTGTGCAGGCTATTGGAAGTGTCCCCTCCAATGGACGTGCTCCCCTCCTCTATTGGTAGTTCGTGCTCTCGACTTCTCCAGTGGTGGATCTCTCTCCTCTCCTATTCGTGGTTTGCCCTTCCAACTTGGCCCCAAGGTGACATGTGCTCCCCTTTGGTGTGGTGGTTGGCCTTCCCTATACATCCCTTTTTTACTATAGGCACTCCCTATCTCTGTGTCTAGCCGTGCTAAATGCTCAATGCTCATGCAATGCCAAAGGAGGGAGAGAGCGAGAGAGAGGGGGGTACCATGCATGCTTCTATAGTCCCTAACAGTGAGATAAGAATATCAGTATTGGAATGATGCCATTTTTTTGATGCTATTCCAAACAAAATTGAAGTAAATTTTTTAAAGAAAAGAATATGAGACCTATATAACATACTCATTTTTAGCATGCATATGCGTATGTATTTATTGCTTCTTTGGAGAGTCTTTCTGTTTCATCGTTTGCAATATCCATTGCATGGCTCTCCATCTCCCTAATAGACATTTCTAAACACCTTATATGTGACTTCTAAACTTTGCTACTCTAGGGCCTTGGCATGCTCCTTCAATAGTTCATACATTGATCCAACATCCACCTAGGATGAATTAGCTCCATCATCTATAGTAATCAATACCTGAGAGGGGACTAATTGTAGAGATAAGAGCCACTACGGTCACTTTGAGTGGTGTTGAGCAATAGAAGAACTTCAATTCAACTATATTGCACACAAATTACATGGGACTGTTTTCTGTGTTAGTACCTTAAAGTTTCACAAATCGAGAAATTCTATGCCTTGGTTTTGTGTGGGTCATGATATGTTGTAGCCGAGATGTCCTTGCTACCATTGGCAACAAGGTTTTGGAGGATTGATACCTCTCTCATCTCTTCACAGCTGGGATATATGTGGACTTTTTTCTGATTTCATACTAATTTAAAATTTACCGAAAGATTACCAAAAGAGCTTGATAAATATTTCAAACCAAAATACCTGGAAAATCAAAAGAGCTTAATTTGTTTCAATCCAAATTACAGTCGAAAATCACAATATCAACACAATATATGCAGATACTGCCTTCTGAAACCATCCCTTATAGGGCGATGCGCGGCTTACCCGCGCAAATGATAGTAATGGCCTTGCAGCAGCTTGCGGACTTTCGCGGGAGCTGGGACACTAGGGGTTGGGCTGCTGGCCGGCGAAATGGGTCGAGCGCTGTCGAAGTCGGAGGCGGGCGCGAGCGGGGATTGGGATCGAGGAACCGAGGGCGCCACCGGTGTGGGAGCTGGGACACTACTAGGGCTTGGGCCGCAGGCGGGCGTTTCCGAAATGGGTCCAGTGCTGTCAAGATCGGACGCGGGCACTGATTGGGATTGAGGAATCGAGCTGGGGGCTGAGTCGAAGTAGACGGTGTAGTAGTTGTAGCCTTCCGTGTCGAGCACTTCGCACAGGGGCGGTGTATCTTCGTAACCACTAAAGGGGTACGGGGCCATGATGCATTGGATTAGGCCCCCGCCCGGCATACTTTCATCGTCGGGAAGCGGCAAGGGGAAGCTCCATCGGCTGATGCCCGGTCTCGAAAAGCCTTGCACCTCCACCCTGCAAGTGTAATTGAGCGAGGGCAACCTGAGGTGGTTGAGTTGGTCGTCCCTCTGCTGCGTGACTGCCCAGATGGAGGCGTCGGGTGCGGAGGTGTCCGCGCCTTGCACGGGCCCAAAAGCCCAGTCACCCACGGGTGCGCCACACCACAGCTTGTTGAGTGTGCCGTTCTCGATGTCGGTGTGTGGGTTCATGAGGTCCATGGACCACTCTGCGGCGCCGACGCTTTTGATGATTCCGCTACCAAAGTTGAGGAGGAGGAGGACGGAGAGCAGGAGGCGTCGTAGGAGGTTCTTCATTTCTGATTGCTTGCTGGATCTCTCGTCTGATCTCCCTTCGTCTTATAAAGAGCAGAGCTAAAAGCAAAAGCAAGCGCTTTTGTTTTTTCCGAAAAGCAAAAAGCACATTGCGGCGCCTCATCTCAAAAAAAAAGGAGACAAGCATGTGGGGCGAATTAATAGCAAAGCGGGAAATAATATTAACAAGTTCAAGGACAAGACGAGTTTTGACAATTTACACCTAAAATAGAAACACAGAGCTCATTTACGGTTAAGACTAGGACATGATCATAGCACTCGACAAGATTAGAGAGCTGAAATTGAGATTAAGAACTCCATTCTACACCTCTCTCTCTCATTCTAAACCAATCTAATTTAAAGTCTCTTGAGGAAGGCCCGATAGTGGAGTTCCATCAGTGATAGTCCACTCCACCCACACACCTTGCAATCTCAAAAAACGTTCACATCGATTGCATCTTCTACCAAGAACTCTTACTTTTTTGTTTCATGACATAACAATATGGCAATCATCAAAATTAAATATTACCTAATGTACAATTTCTCCTTGAGGTATATTGACAAAAGCAGGAGTAAGGGCCATTGATTTGTCATTTCTTACTCAACATCATACGAAATGTTACGCAATTTAGGGGAGAAATCCCGATCTAATGCCTCTACTACATTTTAGTTTTTCCAGTTTCACACTCATGGTTTCTCAACACAAGAAGCTCCCTAAGCAATCTTTGTGCTTCCAAATTCGGCAAGCATATCCATCAAGCTAATTTATGTTATGTCCCACCATCAACCCTATATGCACTACAAGAGGATGATTAATCACCGATGGCGGTATCCTATGGGTCTTGGTATAGGCCATCAAAACCACAAGGAGTTTCGGAGACAACTACAACCGCTGTCGATATGCTCCACGGTATGTGCCATTGTATATGCCACGGTATGAGCACGTAAATTTTAAAAAAGTGGTTGTATTTTTTGCAGTTTTATATCTATAGGAACATGCAAAAAATGAGAAATGGATTTTTTTAGTGTTGTACAAATGAAATTTAAAGATATCATCTATTCTATCGGCCTCGAGTAGGTCCTTAGCTCCAGAAAGATCGATTGCAAGGAAGACCTCTATAGATGCTGGGTATCTCATTTCATAAAGCTACTGAAGTTGAGGATTACGAGCTTGAGGCTGGGAAGCTGGACAGATAGTTAGGCACCCTTGAAATGTCAGAAAGCTGATGGGGCCGACCAAGTGGGAAAGTGGGAGTGCCAACTGGCAGAGGAGGCCGATGCCTATAAATAGGAAACAAGAGGCTCATTTTAAGGATCTTTAGATTGGCAATACTCTTATCCTATTGGAACCCTTAAGCTCTAAGACATTCATTTGAGCATTGTACACATTTAGCCATTTGGCACACATTAATGTAACTACTCGTTTTCTCAATTACTGTGTTGAGATCTGGTGATAACTTGTATGTCTGGCTATTAATTACTCTAACTTTCGTTAACATATGATCTTTTGTAACTAAAACTAACACGTACCTAACACGTAGAAGTATCTCTAGTGATATTTGGTGATAGCTCACCAGCCTAAAACTATTTGGCATCTAGTTGGCCTGATCAACCAACTACTCACCAGTTATCTATCAATACATTTAGCCAGTTAGACTAACACCTGCCTATCTACATGTCGCTTGCCTACTACGAGTTAGTCAACAAACCTTCTACATTTGTCGATCAGGGTAAAAAATCAGATGCCTCCATGAATATATAAGTGTAGGTGGGTTGGTGATTATTCCTCCAATATAAATCTAAAATTATAGAAAATTGGGTGAATTTTTTTAAAAATATCCTAAAATGAATTTTCTAAAACCCTTCAAAACAGTCAAAATTTGGGGGAATGTTTTAAGATATTAGGCGTTTTTTGAGTGTGGAAAAATCCCAAAAAAAAGACAATTGGCAAAGATTAGCGCCTATTTTTTTCATTGTTGGCGATCCTGCTAGTTTTAATTAATTCACATTAATCAGAACAATCATTTATAAATAATCATGCAGTAAGAGACCATAGCTCAGAGAGCATAAGTTCTAGTATACGAATAACCAACATTTTGTGTATTCTATTTAATGGCTGAAATTTCAAAATCCTGAATGAATTTGGAGTTTTTCTTGAAGAAAAATGGTCAATTTTTACCATTTTCAGTTATAAAACTGAAAAATCTCATCATTTGAAGGTAGAAAATCGACTAAACTAATCAATAAAAATGTCAACATCATGAATGACAGCATTCGGAATCAATGGTTCTGAAGAGGAAAGTTGCTCTTTAGATGGTTGTGAAGAGGAAAGTTGCTCTATAGGAGAAGATTCATCATCACACAAGAATGGAAAAGCTTGAAGCAAAGATTTAGTATCATCAGAATCATCCATGGACCATGTACCGCCCATAAGCTGTTCATTGAAAATAGCATCACGATTCACAAGCACTTTCTTGGAGGATGGGTCATAGAATTTGTAGCCTTTGGAAGTGTCAGACCAATAAAAATAACTTTAAGCCCAGAAGCATCAAGCTTTGCTCGTGTTTCTTTAGGAACATAAATATAAGCAATACATCCAAAGGTTCAAAAATGAGATACCGAAGGAATTTCACCTGTCCATGCTGTGATGGGTATCTTACCAGAAGGAGCAGTAGTAGGAAGATGATTCTGAACAAAGACTACTATCAAGAGAGCTTCACTCCAGAAGACACGAGATAACCCAGAATGAATCAGCATACATCGTATAGCATTGATAATAGTGCGATTCTTACGTTCAGCAACACCGTTCTGTTGAGGTGAATATGGAATAGTATGTTCATGATGAATACCATGGTCCGTACAATAACTCTCAAACTCACGAGACACATATTCTCCACCATTATCGCTGCGAAGTTTCTTGAGGTGACGTCCAGTTTGAAGTTCGGCAGCCTTGTGAAATTGCTTAAAAACAAATAACGCCTCAGATTTTTGTTGAAGCAAGAAAACAACTGTATACCGTGAGTAATCATCAATAAACATAATGAAATAACGATTTTGTGTTCTCGATGGAGGCAAAGGTTCACAAATGTCGGTATGAACAAGATCCAACAAATCATGAGAATGAACTGAATTCAAGAGAGTAAAGGGTTTACGATTGTGTTTGCCAAGAGCACAAAACTCACAGATTCCCATATGAGGATGAGCTTTAAGATCCATTCCGCGTACAAGACCTTGACGATGAAGATTAAGAAGCTTTGAGAAATCAGCATGAACAAAGTGATGATGCCATATCTTGCAATCATGATCACCTAGAGCAGTGACAACATTTGCCGCAGCATCATTAAGAGAGAGCTCAAACAAATTGCCATTACGAGAAGCAGTTGCAATAATCTGTCCATCTTTCTCAATGCGGCATTTGGTGTGGTCGAATCCAACAAACAAACCAAGATCAACAAGTCTTGCAATTGAAAGAAGATTATGTTGAAGTTCTGGGACATGTAAAACCCCTCGTAAAACTCGAGTTGAAGAAGATAAGGTGCCAAGATATAAATCTCCAATGCCCTTGACTTGGCAAGTTGTATCATCAGCAAGATAAACAACACGCTTAACAGGTAAAGAATGATAGTTATGCAGCCACTTAGATTCATATGTCATATTTCCTGTAGCACCAGAATCAATAATGAAAAGTGAACCATCACATACATGAAGTATTCTGTCTGGGGGAACTGAACATAAAACACAACTTGTTTCACGCATAACATTATCATGATGCTCGGCCGCATATGCTCGATTTCGATCTACATCAAATCGACGCTTAAAGCACATGGAAGAGGGATGATCAGATTTTCCACAATAATCACAAGAAGAAGAATCTCTAGATAAACGTGGTTGTTTTGTGGTAATGTTGTGTTCTTCATCATATTGACGTGCCCAACAGTCATCTTCAGTATGACCATTCCTATTGCAGTAAGAACAATGCTTGTTAGGAAATTTGAGACGAGAGAAACTACCACCACGACGACCACCTCTACGGTTGCCTCGTTGAAAAGGACGCCTTCGCACATTAAAGGCCCGTTCCAACTGTTGTGACTCAGGCTCCTCTTGTTGTGAAAACATAACTGCATCATGACCAACGCTACGTCGTTGTTGACGTTGAGAATACTCAATCAAAGATATGCAAGTTTGGTCAAAATCAAGACCGTCCTTGTTAGAAAGAATGGTAACAATGTTGTCATAAGACGGATCCTTTATCGTATCAAGAAGAATTGTAATAAGTTGCTTTCGTGGAACAGGATCACCCGCAGAGCAACAAGTTGATTAATAATAGATTTGAAAGAATCAATATGCCCCGTCATAGCAGTACCAACTTCATACTGTAACTTTGAGAGCAAACCTCTCAAATAAAGTGTTTCTGTAACAGACTTTTTCTGAAAATTTGCTATAAGATACTCCCATACGTCACGGGAAGTAGGAAAGTCATACACATCAAGCATGAGAGAATCACTAAGAGCAGAAAGAATGTACCGACGAGCTGCTTTATCACGCCTCTGCCAATCCATATAAGCAAGACGCCATGCATCAAAAACAGGGCCTTCCGTGATAAGAACGTTGTCAGAATTCGGAATAGTAGGCTGAGACGGATATAGAGAATCGCCAATAATAACATTTGAGAGTTCATCGCCTTCAAGAATTAACAGCATCTTTGCTTTCCAACCAGGAAACCCATGGCCTTGAAAAGAGGGAATAGAACGTTGGCCAGAAGGAAAACCATTGACGAGAATAGTCATAGCCATATCTATCTGCGAGAAGACGTATAAGATAAAATCACAAAATCTGCACACCATAGACAAGGACGACTGCAAGAGATAAGAGACGTCAATAAGAAAAGAGTCCTCAAAATAGGGAGACGTGGGATGCAAGATTCATTGATAGACGCTTGATGAAAAAGCTAGATTGGTCGTTTTGCTAAAAATAGCAAAATAATAAGAGACGCTTGACGAAAAAGCTAGATTTGGCAGTTTGCTAAAAACGCTTGACGAAGACGAAACCTGTGTGCTCACACAAAGAACCTGTTTGCTTATTCAAAGAACCTGTTTTGCTGTTTTACAGATGCAGTTTGCCTGAACTGTCATAACTTTTGACTCACAACTCCGTTTGACAAACTTTTTTTGATAGGTTTTGGTTTTAAGGACACGATTAAGAAACAACTCTAATTACAACAAGTTAAGCTATAAAATCATGTAGACAACACATAATCAAAGAACAATCTTGTAAGACATGAAATTAGAATCATGAATTTAACAAGAAAGCATAGATGCTTCCCTCATAGATGCTCTGATACCATGTTGAAATGTAGAGAGAAAGAGACGAGACAAAAGACACATCATATACGCTCCCAAAGACTGATTCATATTGAGGACAAGATACATATATATAGGTGAGACCAAGTTAGGTAGAGTGAGCCATATATAGAGCTCCAACATATAGATCCTCAACAAAATCATTATATATAGAACATGTGGACCATCTGGCAGCACGGACATCCCCCTCATCAAATAAGTGTCTAAACTGGCTAAGCAACAACATTTGAAGCTTAAACATCCATATGTGACATGAATATGATGTGTCATCATAGCATAATATCGGTGAAGAAGGATCTAGAGGTTGAAGCCACAATGTGCCAAATGCATGTGTGAACTCGGCAAATGGTATGTATCTCCACACTTGAAATGGTAAATCATGATGACGGGCATGGAGCCATATTGATAGGGTATGAGCAGATGTCAAACAATCAACGTTTGGGATGGAGTCGTAGTGATGTCGATGGTGATGATGGTGGGTTGCACGACGAACGTAGAGGTAGGAATGGATCCCCATGTCATCCACCAATGCCCGAAAGTGTGGAAGCACCTCCAAATGTGCTCAAGAATGCCACACAATGTGTGGAAAAGGCACCAATATGCTCAAATGACCTGCCTGCGCATGAACAAGGGCCAAAATATGCATGTGAATGTCCAAAATACACTAAACAAGGGCCAAGATATACGTGTGAACGTCCCCAAAAATACACCAAATGGTAAAAAATATGTATGTGAACACCCAAAATGTACAAAATCGGCCATATAGCACACGAACCACCTCCAGAGGCCCAAAATATGTGAACAAGCCTTGAATACATGTGAACTTGCCCAAACAAATCCAAAAGCATATGAATAACACTCACAATGTATGTGAACTACCCACATGTAGCATGTGATCAATTGAAAGAACCCCCAAACTAGCGTGTGAGCACCCAAAAATATCTACCATGCATCAAAATCTCAAACAACGTGTGAACAATCTCAAAAAGCTTACGGGTGAGGGAGAGTATGGAATGTGGGCAAGGGTAAGTGGTCAAAAGCACAAGAAAGTGTGGGCTGCACAACAGTGAATGGGCATAGGAAATAGCCAAAGGTTTGGCTAGCTAAAATGGAATGCCCCAAGCCCTAAGTTGAGAATTAAAAGGGAAGAAAGAAAATAACGTGTGCCTCTCTTCCAAAAACTCACTTCTTCTCCTCCTTCACGTTGGTGGCGGCAGCCAGTGTAGTGCCCTCCCTAGCAATTTTTCTGGCTACTGTCCATGGTGCTTGCACAGTTGAGAGCTCTTTGCTCGAAGAAATTACTAGGGCTTGAGCAGCCATTGCTACTGTCCATGGTGCTTGCACAGTTGAGAGCTCCTTGCTCAAAGAAATTACTAGGGCTTGAGCATCATGGCTGCTATGCTTTTTTTTTCTCTTGTTTTTTTTTAAATTTAAAAAATTGCTCTACTGCACTTCCTTTTTTTCTCTCTCTTGCGCTTCCTTCTCTACAAAATGCCAAAGTTAACGAAAATGCCAGCACTGCGTCTGATTTGCCCAGAGCCTTAAAGAGGCGATGAAGCACCTGATTTACACATTTTTTTTCTCTTATTTTAAAAAAGAAATTGTTTGGTGCTGAGAATTGGCTCTGGCGACTGTGACGCGCTTGAGAGAAATGGTTGTCGACTGCTGCTGAGACACTTGCTAAAGCACCTTTGTTAAAGTACTTGTGATGCGCTACTGTAAGAAATTGTTGCCTCAAGCTGTTGTGATCGTTGCTGTTGAGGTGTTTTTCATGCTCAATGTACTGTGTTGGGCGACTCCTCTAGAGTTGTTGCATGTGGAGAGATTTTGGATACGACCAATGCTCCTAGTTTTCATACCATTCCTGGCAGCATTCGTGTGGGTTGAGTTGTTGTGATTAAGCAGTTAGGGATGGTGCATGAGAGTAGTGAGATGAGTTCGTGGAGGTGAGACATTATAGGCGTATGCATATTGATCATATTTTTAGCATAGAGCTTTGCAAGGGTTACAAAATATGATAATCTCCTAGGAAGGAACATGTGCTTTGTTTACACATCTAATACCTTTGGGCATGACCTTAGTGGCCTTGAAGATTCCATCGATAATGAGTTGGTTGATACCACTTGACTCTCTTGTGTGGACACTTTGTTAGTGCTTAGTGATGGTGATCTTTATGATGATCGAGCTTTTATCTTAGAGGGACACACACATATAGAGTGTATTGCACATGGAGATATTGTGCATGGGTTGGATCATAATCATACATACATTGATATGGTGGATCATGCCTTCTACTTTTCGAGTGGTGCTACATGTGACAGTGGCATGAGTTCAGATTTGACTCTACATGAGGCCGACCTTGAGATATATTCTTTTCGATCCTGCGGATGTCGACATTAGCCCATGTTCTTTGGAGCCAGGACATTTTCCTTTGGATGCATTCTTTGCCATTTGACGAGCATAGTTTTTAGATATGTGGCTCAACTCTCTCTCCCTCCTTTGGCATTGCATAAGCATTGAGCATAGTTTCTCTCGCTCTCTCTCCCTCCTTTGGCATTGCATAAGCATTGAGCATTTAGCAGCATAGCCAGAGATAGAGATAGTGAGTGCCTATAGTAAAAAAGGGATGTATAGGGAAGGCTAACCACCACCACACCAAAGGGGAGCACACGTCACCTTGCGGCCCAGTCGGGAGGGCGAACCACCAACAAAGGAGGAGACATGTCCATTGGAGAAGTCGAGAGCACGAACCACCAACAGAGGAGGGGAGCACGTCCATTGGAGGGGACACTTCCAATAGCCTACACAACCACAAAAAAAACATGGTTAGAAAGAGGGAGAGAGAGAGAGAGAGAGAGAGAGAGAGAGATTCTCACCACCAGGGAACAGAGGAGAGCTTACATGCAATGAAGGCTGGACGTTGTGTTGATAGGAGGGAAGATTGCTCGATTTGCAAAGGACAAAGACGTAGATGAAGGAATGGCCACTGCATGAACAAAGGCGGCAACTTGCAACCTGGGACCTGAAACGTGGGACCTATAACCTGCGGCCTTTGAAAGAGAGACGGCCTAGCAAAGTCCTACGGCATCTTTGGTGTGTATCTTTGGTGTGTAATACTTTAGATTTTTGTGCATCTCCACCAATGATCTTCACTCTTTCAGGACTGCTACTCAATCAGATTTGTTCTCGACAATAAATTACAAGAAAGTGGCAACCTAGATTTAGCCTAATTAGCCTTGACTTGAAATCTCTGCTTTAGTTAGAATAACATAATTTAAAATCAAAAGATGAGAAGGACAAGAGAGATAAAACACCATATAGGTGTGAAGCGTTTGGTTGGTGGTTTGTTGAAGAAGTATTTCTGAGGACTATTTCCTCTTCGTGTACAATAAAACATAGGAGAAATATTCAGAAATGTATAAAGGGATATGAGTACTACGTGTGTAGTTAGCAAGGCAATACTGTATGTTGGACTACACAGTATACAATATGCTAGAATTATGCTATATGCAAAGAAAATCGCTATGAAAATACTTGGCTATACAAATGTTATGCTATCTATTAGACTATATACTGAAATATTTATGTTGTATGCAATGTTCTTGGGGGTTGAAATGCATAATGTGTGGCCAAAGCATGGCTTAGTCCTATGCTTGCATATCTATGAGTAGGCTATGCTAGAAACTCTTAGTATATTGAAAGATTTATGTTGTATGCAATGTTCTTAGGGTTGAAATTGAAATGTACCCATATTCTGTTCCATGATCTAAGCACGAAATTTCTCAAAACTTATAGAAAATTCACATCATTTTTTTGAAAACAAATAGATTTTTTAATAAAACATAATCATTTACAAATTCAAAGTAACAATAATATTCATCAATACAAAATCTCAAAATCAGAGAGAGAATCACCAACAAAAAGATCTCTCTCTCTCTCTCTCTCCTGCACCACAGAATCCTCAAGGCTCTAGAAGAAGCCAAAAAAAAATAGCCCATGAGAATTAGAATATTATCATGCATGAAAACTAGAAAGTGGTGTTGGATTCGTTTCGCGCAAATACTAGCCACCCTATGGCAGAATCTCCCAATTATGTGAACACAGACTTTGTTCTTCCTGTGATGATCTAACTTTCTTTAATACGTCTCTCTAACAAATAAAGTTATCTACACCCTCATGTGAGGCCGTTACTGAAAATTAAGGCTCAATTTGTTGTCTAGGTCCTATTTCGGGGCGGGCGCTCGTTGCGGTATGTAAACCCCCATATCAGTTTCCTTTAGGCTAAACTACTTATTATGACCCTCTTATACATTATCTAACATGGTTCAGTATAGAATAGAAATCGCTTAAAAATGACACCATAAAACATGCATAAAAATTCCTGAAATTGACCAAAAAACCGACATATCTAAAATTACTAAATTTGTGAAATATAAATGCTAAAAATCACCGAGTCAAATGGACCCAAAAATACGTACATATGAGTATGTTACAGAAATGCAGAATGTGTGACCAAAGCATGTCTTGGTCCTATTCTTGCATATCTATGAGGAGGCTATGCTAGAAACATAGTGGTACTTGTAACGTCTAGTGTTAGACCTAAATTAAGTAACCAGTATGTTAAACGGTATGCATAATGCTAAGTGCTCTATTAAGTGCCATGCTAAGAGTCTATACAAGGCTATGCCTAAGAGATTATACAAGGCTATGAGTCATGACACATAGCTCATGCTAAGATGCTATGATGAGACTAAGCCAAGTGCTGGGAATGTGCTATGCAAATTTCATAGTGCTAAAGTGGCATGCAAGAGGCTCCCATTTGGCCTTGGACTGGCCCACTGCTCTTCTTTGTACACTCCACTTTCTAGTACACCCCCACCTTGCATATGATAATGTGTGCATTCCCTCCCTCCCTCCCTCCCTCTCTCTCTCTCTCTCTCTCTTTCTCTCTCTCCTCTCTCTCTCTCTCTCTCTCAAAATTTATGCGGTTGAAGCCCTATTACACTCCATACTTGGAGTGTACATACTTTTCTCTATCACATCCCTTACAAATATCACCTACATATGGTATGTTTTCTTATTTTCCTTTTTCAAGGGAGGTAATCCTAACTAACAAACGTTAAGAGTATATGGTAGAACTTGATTTGTCAAAAACAATTGTGGCATGTAAGTGTAAAGACTTGAGCTATCTTTTCATGATACGCAAACGTGGTGTGTAGTTCCAAATGGTTATTTCACTGTTGGAATTTGAAAAAAGATGTGGGTGGAAACATGGTGAGGTAGTACCAAAAATTCCAATATTTTAGTAGCTCTAGAAAAGTGGTCTAGGATCACCCTTAATCACCTTGTTTAGCTTCAGCATTGCTTCTTCAACTCAATTTCCCCACAATAGCACGGCCATATGAGCACTCCAACCAAGAAGAAGAATCTTGATTCCTCTATTTGTAATGGCCCAAAAACTAGGTATTTCCTTTGTCAACGTTGAATCCTCAAGGTCATGGTGATGCATGTTTATAGTTTTGATATTTTATGGCTCGTGCATGTTAAAGGTATTGATTTTTTTGGCTTCTACGTTGATCTCTTCTGGTTTTTTCTTTAGGAGTTGGTAAGAGGATGGCAAAGGATTATGAATATCCTCGTTTGGCCAAATTTTTCTATAGATCCAAGAAGTTGCATTCAGAACATGGGTTGAGCTTGTCAGGCGAGCTCCCCCAATAGGTTCCCAATATTGAAGATAAAGACTGGCTTATAGTCTTCAATGTCAATCACAAAAAGAACACAAAGATGTTTCTGAACATGTTGCACCTAGAATTTGTCGAAGAATGCCCATTGTTATATCATAAGGTGCACCAGGCTTCTTTTCTATGTTCAAATAAGAGACACATCCATAGGCATGCATGAGGCCTTGACTTGAAATCGCCTCTTAGTTAGAATAACGTAATTTAAAATCAAAAGATGAGAAAGGAGAAGAGATAAAACATCATATGGGTGTGAAGCATTTGTGTGGTGGCTTGTTGAAGAAGTATTTGTACACAAGGCAATACTATATGCTGGACTACATATTATTCTATATGCTAGACTTATGCTATATGCAAAGAAAATCGCTATGAAATACCAGGCTATACAAATGCTATGATATATGTTCGACTATATACTTAAAGATTTATGTTGTACGCAATGTTATTGGGGGTTTAAATCCGTAATGTGTGGACAAAGCATGTCTTGGTCCTATGCTTGCATATCTATGAGTACGCTATGCTAGAAACTCTTAGACTATATACTAAAAGGTTTATGTTCTATGCAATGTTCTTGGGGGTTGAAAAGCATAATGTGTGGCCAAAGAATTTTTTGGTCCTATTCTTGCATATCTATGAGTAGGCTATGCTAGAAACTCAATGGTATGTGTAATTCTAAGTGCTACATTAAGTGAGCACTATGTTAAATGGTATGCCTAATGCTAAGTGCTCTATTAAGTGCCATGCTAAGAGTTTATACAAGGCTATGCCTAAGAGATTATGCAAGGCTATGGTTCATAGCTCATGCTAAGATGCTATGATGAGAATAAGCTAAGTGCTAGGGATGTGCTATCCAAATTTCATAGTGCTTAAGTGGCATGCAAGAGGCTCCCACTTGGCCTTGGACATGCCCACTACCCTTCTTTGTACACTCCACTTTCTAGTACACCCCACCTTGCATATGATCATGTGTGTATTCTCTCTGTCGCTCCCTCCCCCCCTCTCTTTTGTCTCTCTCTCTCTCTCTATCTCTAAAAAATTATGCGATTGATGCCCTCTTACACTCCACACTTGGAGTGTACCCTCCTTTTTCAAGGGAGGTTCTCATAACCAACAAATGTTAAGAGTATATGGTAAAACTTGATTTGTCAAAAACAATTGTGGCATGTAAGTGTAAAGACTTAAGCTATCTTTTCATGATACTCAAACGTGTTGTGTAGGTCCAAATGGTTATTTCACTTTTGGACTTCTAAAAAAGATGTGGGTGAAAACATGGTTAGGTGGTATCAAAATTGCAATATTTTAGTAGTTCTAGCAAAGTGGTTTAGGATCCTTGAAAGCCCCTAATAGAAAACCAAAAAACCCCAAAAAAGGTAATAACTATGTACGTTTTGGCTGTTTTCATGTAATCATGAAACCATTCATTTTGTGCCACTTTTTCATGATACCTTCAAATTTGCATGCAGGAGTGACTCCATTACCTAATTTTCTAAGACCCTTGATCACCGTCTTTCGCTTTGGGATTGCTTCTTCAACTCAATTTCCCCACAAGAGCACCACCATATGAGAACTCCAACCAAGAAGAACAATCATGAATCCTCTGTTGTTGTACACGCCCAGAAACTAGGTAATTCCTTTGTTAACATTTAATCCTCAAGGTCATGATGATGCATGTTTATAGTTTTGATGTTTTCTGGCTCATGCATGTTAAAGGTCTTAATTTTTTTGGCTTCTCATGTGATGTCTTTTGGTTTTTCATTTAGGGTCTAGTAAGAGGATGACAAAGGATTATGAATGTCCTTGTTTGGCCAAATGTTTCTACATTGCTGAGGAGTTGCATTTAGAATAGAGGTTGAGCTTTTAAAGCAAGCTCCCCCAATAGCTTCCCAATATTGAAGACAAAGACTAGCTAACAGTCTTCAATGTCATTCACAAAAATAACACAAACATGTTTCTGTACATGTTGCACCGAGGACTTGTCAAAGAATGCTGGTTGTTGTATCTCAAAAGGTGTACTAGGCTTCTTTTTCTTGAGATTTCTTGAATCATAACGGATTTCCACGTCTATTTTTGCATCTATGAAGCATGGAAGAAAGGCTTTTCCAATGGCCTGGAACGATGGTAAATTCTCTGGTAAATAGTGAAAGTACCATCGTTGTGCTCTGTCTTAAATTTTTAGGAAAATAGTCGAGCCATTCCTCCTGGTTGAGTTCCTCTAATTTGGCCCTGTTACATCGTGGTAGCAACGACAACCATAGCCAAAGAGGGCTAAGAGATCTAGTCACCACCCCATTGATATAGGAGAATGTGGATAACTCCATACTCCTAGGAACCTATAGGGACTTGCCTACTTATAAGCCTTCCTGGCCTCCCAAGTGGATAACTCCATACTCCTAGGCACTTATAGGGACTTGCCTACTTATAAGCCTTCCCGGCCTCCCAAGTACTTTGACTTGGGTGCCCTCACCCCTAGACCCCCTCACTGTCCACACTCCGGTGTTCAGGCTCCACAGACGATCAAGCTCCCATGTGCTATTTTACAGGATACGTGACCTTACCCCCCCTTCTAAAGATTTTTGGCTTGTGTGAAAAAAACTCGGGAATGTTTTTGATAAGCTCATTTATTTGTTGTGAGACCTCTTCTGACCTATTATTTGACTTAACAATTACCTATCAATATACAATGCACCTCGTGTTTTGATATTTATACCTAAGGATTCTCCTTGGTTCATGTGGAAGTGTAATAACTCCAAGGACTCAATTACAACTTTAAGATGCATTATCTTGGTGATACATTGTTTTCACATGCCACTCACATGAAAAACTAGATGTACTAGAGAACTCTCTAGTAATTCAAGTTTGTAGACTACCCTACTAGGTTATGTTCCCAAAGAGTTCAATATTCTCCTTTTATAGCTTTATGGCCGTAGGAGATGTAGATTAGAATCCATGAAACCACCTAAATGAAATAAATCTAGTCGATAAATGTTTGAATAGCAACAAACAAATTCAACAAGTGATAGGTACTCCTCTCAACATGATTGCTTTTACTACCACCATATACACAAGCATATTCTCTAGAACTTGGTTGACATTTGAAATCTAACCATTAAAACCTAGATGATCGACCATATACTCAAAGCAATATCAAAATTTTGAAGATTTCCCTTCCAAAGAGACTTTCAAACCTCCTATCTCTATCGAACACTATCTACGGGCAGGCCATATAGTTTGTAGAGATGTTTGATAAAGAGCCTAGCGAGCTGAGATGTTTGCACATAAGTTTAGTTGGAAGAAACTTTGTCAACCTATTTACTTTTCCCTTCAAGAAGATTTTTTATCCACAAAAATGGTTTAGAAAGTTGTAAACAAGTGTCTGTGTGTGTATATGGTCATCTATGCCTGTAACTTCAAGATAATTTTTTATCCACAAAAATGGTTCAGAAAGTTGTAAACAAGTGTCTGTGTGTAGACCATATGGTCATCTATGCCTGTAACTTCCCTAAGTACTACAACAAGGAAATCAAGTTACACACATTAGAGGGCATTTGAGCATAAAAAGGGCCCTATAAGAATCCCTAATTTTAATAAACTAAGATGAATTTTTTTGAGGTTTAAGGAGACAAAGTCATAATGAAGCCTACTTTTGGCCCTAAAAGTAGGGAATCTCTCTAGTTTTCCCTCTCTAGGATTTTTACTCTAGGATTCTCTTTCTAGCCACTAAAACTCTCGAAACATCATCCATCTTGTCCATATAGGGGCCCCAAAAACATTTTTTCTTACAATCCAAAATAAATGTCTCCAAATAACTTTCAATCACATTTAATGCACTTTCATTCTATTTTTGAAGTTCCCTCTAAATTCCATATCAATAGTCATTAAAAGACAATCTCGTTTAATACACTTTCATTGCGTTTTTGAAGTTCCCATAAATTCTAAATCAATAGTCATTAAAAAAAAGGAAAACTTAACGTTTTTTTTCACTTTTAAAAGCATAGAACATAAAAAGTTTAATTTAAATTTAAATTTTTGGATAGTCTAGCAATTTAAAATTTATATTTTATAGCAAACCCACCTAAAAACCATTTTCTTCATTCATTACTATCACAGCTCCTCTATGTCTGACTCAACAACTAAAAGATTCTCTCTCTCTCTCTCCCTCCCTCCCAAGCCCTTCTTTCATTGCAATAGGTCTCTATTTCAAGCTTCTCTTTGGGATCCAAGCTACCTACCATCTTTTATTGTGTCTACTATGGCACTCACAAAAACAACAAACACCTCAAATTCATCATGAGTGAGAAAGGTAGACTTGCATATTCACATCTTGAATGATCATGCACCTATCAGAAAAGAACATCTAAACTACCAGGAGAAGCAAGAAAGAAGATAGCAGGGTCATTGTTATGTGGATCTTTGGGTTGATGGGTATCTATATCCTAATGATCCTTCTTCAAATTTCTCTCCACCTTTCACAGACCTACCCTCATTCATTCATTTTGTCGGAGAGGGTCAGAACTGGCTCCTTGGATATCGCAAACGCTTAAGTATATGTGATGCATGGAAGGTTCGATTTCTAAACTCGCAAATTCACAACAAGCTCTCAAAATTGCACAAAATAATATTTTACAGCCTTAGAGAGAGGGCAAAGAGAAAGAGGACCAAATCTTGAAGTTACAGGGGATACAATCTCGCGTATGAAGAGCACACCGATGGGAGCCAGAGAGCGAAAGAGGATAATGAACAACATTCATACACTAGCAATTGGTGGTGGTGCTCTCAAGAAAAGGATTCATGCAGCAAGGTTTGTTTTCTATTCATCTTTTTGGTTATAAGTTATTCTTATTAGAGTGTATCTATTGTTTGATTTTTTTCATTATTTGTTAATTCATTATATAATATTGCTGCTATAAGTAATCTTTGTTAGTTCATTATAGGACCTTTCTTAAAGATGTGTGTGGTGATAATGGTCCTCGAGATATTGGAGATATGTTACGTAGTTACGTGAGAAAACATGACATTTTTTCCATAGTTCGAGATCCACGCTACAAGAAGGTATGACAGATACTTGTAAATGAGATAATAAAAGATATAACTAACATTCTAGGCATTGAGAAAGTTCAGAATGCATCATCAATTACTCAAGATACACTTCACAAACAAGGCATTGCACGAAATATTTTTCCTGCCCCAAGAAGATTAAGATTACCAAAGAGGATATGCAATGAAGGTGTGCAACGTAAGATTGGAGAGTACTACTACGTCTGCTCCATTAGAGCTTGGGGAAAAAAGTGAGGCAACAATGGTAATATTGTGGTTCCTTTACAACGAGTTCAACAATATATTTGTTGATCTACAACATCTTCAGAAAGTTATGATCTTAATCTATGGATTACCTAATAATTGTAACTTTTATCTCTTGCAAACTAGCTGAACAAGTCTAAAAAATCAAAGCTTATTTAATTTTGTTTATCATGCAAGGTGAAAAAGTTAGCTTTGTGTTGAAAATGGATGTGTCAGATTGTGAAAGGAAAGAGGATAGAGTAAATGAGTAACACACTCATGAATGAGCCTATGGCATCTGCAAAAAGTTCAGAGTTATCGTCTTTTCTCAGTGAAAACACATTTGAGGGGAATGCTGAGATCAACCAAACTCTTGATAGGGAGAGGATTTGCAAGCTAGAATTTCCCTTATATAGTGTCCAATTTGAGAAAGAGATATGGTGGCTTGGGGCATTTGAAGTACCAAAAGAGACACATGAAGTTCTTGCTTGGATGTTTGATAGGATACCCTAGATTACCACTATCGTCAAAGCACAGGTTCAGGGAGAAAAACTTGAGGTAGAGGGAAAGGGTACTTATACGGTAGATTGGCATTTGGGGGGTGACTTGAAGACAATAAAGTGCTTGCTTGGGTGTCCAGAAGGTTCTAACACCCCAAATCCTTGTCCGTGTGGTGCATGAGAATGGTGAGGGAAAACAAACAAAAGTCGAGAAAGAAGAGGATGCTTGAGAATCAAGATATTGAGCATGACCCCATGGACGATGATGCTGGCAATTGGGTTGGAGGTGTCTTGTCTGCCAACATGCTAGCTGTGCCAAACAGGCATTTGAGAGACTCATAATGGAATCCTATAATTCCATTTGAATTGAAGAATGTCCACTTCTGTACACTGCATGCATTCGTTCGTGTGTTTGACCATTTTCTCAAGTGTCACATAGATTATGCTTTTACCATGCAAGGCAAAGAATGACAAGAAGAATCTCTTCATAAAGTAGAGCAACTACTCAACTCAATCGGGTGCCATGGTGGCAATGTGCAGATTATTGTTAACAAAAAGACCTCTAGCATAAATCACGAGGTTGCAAAACAAGTGTCCATGAGTGGAAATAAAGTAAGAGGTTCTCTAGAAATAAAGCAAGAGGTTTTCTGGAGAAGCTAGAAAATGCAAAGGACTCAACCAAGCCTTGCAACTTGTGGAAGGAGTTATGCAAATGTATAACACTTGATTGCACCAATTCAAGCCTTGTAATTCTACGTGAGAAGGTTTGGTTAGACTTCAATAAGATGGTGAAACTTTTGACCAAAAGTAGGACAACCACAGAGGAGCGACATAAACTTCAAGAGACGAGCTTTCTAATTTTACGAAGTCCATGGTTGATACATGGGGTGAAACCAACATTATGCACTACGTGGTAAACACATTTGCTCTTTCCTATTGGATATTAACAAATGAGTATGAATAACTATATTGACTCTGTCTTAATTTTTGGGCAGCACATTCTTTATGCTCATGGTGCATACTTCATAAATGAGTATGGTTCTTTGGACATGTGGAGCACACAAGCAATGGAGAAATCTCACTATCAAGCTAGAGGAGTATATTTTAAAAACACCCGGCATGGAGGAGGGAAGACTCGTACAAATTACCTCAAGGAGATGTTTGACTGGTTTTATAGATACACTTTTGGGAGAAAATTATCCATGGAAATATCATGTATGAGTAATCTAGCAAGGGCACCACAAAATAATGCCAAACAGAGAAGATCACTAAAGTGGAAAGCTGGCATAGGACCAGTATGTCATGCACCATGGAGATCTTCAATGAAGACGCATAGGAAGAATTTGGAAGTAGAAATAGCACTTTGAAGTTGAAAGTATTTTGAATAAAGTTGTAAACATTTTTTACTTAGGAAGTAGACAACATTTAGAAGAAAGTTGTAAAGCTTTTTGACTTGAAAAAGTAGCTGCACAAAATGAGATACCCAACATCTATAGAGGTCTTCCTTGAAATCGATCTTTTTGGAGCTATGGACCTACCCAAGGACGATAGAATAGATGACCATCTTTAACTTTAATTTGTACAACACTAAAAAAATCCATTTCTCATTTTTGACATGTTTCTATAGATATAAAACTGCAAAAAATCCAACCACTTGTTTTAAAATTATGCGTTCATACCGTGGCATATATAATGGCACATACCGTGGCGCATACCGACGGCGGTTGTAGTTGTCTGCGAAACTCCTGTAGCGCATATAGGGTTGATGGTGGGATAGAACATAAATTAGCTAAGAAATCTGAAAAAATGGTGCAAGCATCTGCTCGCTGAAGCTCCCGCCTTCACCCCTGCTCGCGCTGTCTGCTCGCCCCTCGCCTTCCCTCCCTCGTGCCCTTTCCCCCCCGCCTACCATTGCTTATGCGCCCCCCCTTCATCTCGCCATCGTGCCCCCCCCTTCATCTTGCCTTCTTGCCCTCTCTCGCGCTAAAGCGCCTGCCCCCCTTCAGCTCGCCATCGCGTCCCCCTTCCCTTGTCAGCGCCCCGTCCCCCCCCTCCGCCAGCCCTCTCTCTCCCCCCGCCTCTCCTTTCGTGCTGCTCCCGCCCCCTCGCCCCCCCTAGGGGGTTTTTATTCTTTGCCGCATTATCCCAACCCCCGTCCCTTCCCTTCTTGCTGGTTTTTCCGCCCCCTGGGGGTTTTTCTTTTTTATCCTTCCGCCTCCCCTTTCCGCCCTTCATGTGCAACTCAGTTCTTGCAGGTATGGCATTTGCTGCACCTTCGCCACAGCTTCAGACTCTGATGGAGGCTCCTCCCGCCCCACCTTAGAGGGATTCTTCTGTAGCCCCCTCGATCGCCCCTGAGGATACCCCCATCAAGCTTTCTCTTTCGCCAGAAGAGGAAGTGAGCCTCGTCGCACAGAGGTGGAACGCCTCTATGCACATTCCACCATCTGCCGTATAGTCGCGCAGAGGTGGAACGCCTCTAGGCACATTCCACCATCTGCAGCCCCCTCGATCGCCCCTGAGGATACCCCCATCAAGCTTTCTCTTTCGCTAGAAGAGGAAGCGAGCCTCGCCGCGCAGAGGTGGAACGCCTCTAGGCACATTCCACCATCTGCCATATAGTCGGCACTCGCCCCAGTAGAGGGGAGATCCGGGATCTTCTTCAGGCCCGCCTTCTTGCAAACATGGGCAAGATCCTGGACGTTCAGCTTCTGGGCCGTGGACACTACCAGATCGAGTTCGAGACTGCCCAGAGTGTGATCCAGGTCCTTGCCATGAGTTCCCTTGACATCAGGGGCGCTCGGGCATTCTTCAGACCTTGGCAACATGGCTTTGACCCTGCAGAAGCGACCGAGCAGGGAGAGTGCCTTTTCCATGTTACTGTTTGCTTCCCTAGACTCCGCCGCGTGTATCTTCCGCTCCTTTCGAGGCTAGGAGCACTAGTGGGCTCGGTGCTCGAGACTGGCCCCACTGCAGCCTCAGTGGTGGCTAGAGCAGCTGGGCTAGCTTTGGTCACAGTCTTGGTTCCTGACATCTCCTCCCTTCCGAAGGTCATTCAGCTACCTAAGATAGGGGGGATGGATTGATCAGAGAGTGGAGTTCTTGGGGCTCCCAAACCAGTGCTTTATTTGCAGACAAAGTTGCCCACCTGGCCAAGGCCTGCCCTCGCAGGAGACCCCGACCTGCACCGCAGCAGCAGGCCCCTGAAGGCCCGCCCGCAGATGCAGCTCGGCAGGCAGCCTCCAGGACACCTGCTCAGCCCACAGAGACCTCGGAGTGGCAGCCTGGATAGGGGCGCCGTCGAGGGAGACAGTCCCAACAGCACACCCAGAGATCGATGCAACAGCAGCCACCACAGACTCAACATCATTGGGTTCCCATGAGGAACAGCTTTGCTCCCCTCCAGGAGGAGACCCCAGCGCCGACTGAGGACCAGGAGATGCCAGCACCCCCTCCTTCGCCCCCATCCCCCTCCCCCGTCCCCCCCTCTTGCCTCGCTTCCTCCTTCGCCTCCTCCCGTCTGCATTTCGGTTTCAGCAGCGGCTCCTTCCCCACCCCCCTCTCCCCCCCCTCTCCCCCCCCGCTCGCTTCAGCTCCTCGGGAGGCCCTAGCAGTCCCCTGGCATTCACCTACAGTCCAGAGGGCTCTGAGCAACGACCTTGCTCCAGCACGGCAGAGGAGACTGACCATGCCGATTCGGGCTTCACGGCGGATATCCTCTATCCACAGTCGGCTGAGTCGTCTCAACACTAGACAACGCTCGGAGGCTTTTGATTACTCCTTTACACGGCTTTTTGGAGCAGAGGGCCCCCATGAGCCAGCACCCATCCGAGTTCATGTAGTGATACCTCCGGCCCACAGGGAGGAGGGACTTGATTCAGCGGTGGCCTTCTCATTCCCTCTCTGTGGCCCTTGCGACTGGGAGTGGACCCTAGAGCTCGCTCTTAGCACTTTGAAGACTCAAGAAGTTGAGTTTTCTCACCATGTGAGCGATCTGGAGGTGACAGATGTGATAGGCCGACTATGGGAGTTGGCTCATTTTTTCATTGATCCTGGGAGTGTGGATGCCTCAGGGATTCGACATTTGGTTGTTCGCAATGTGGTAGACTTAGCACGCGACCCTGGATATGTATGTATACACACGAGGGTGCTCTGTCTGAGCGGGAGGCAGTCGCCATGGGACACAGCCATTGGCGCTTGATCCGAGATTCTTGCAGTACACCGGGTGGATAGATTCGTAGCCGCTCCGATGGGGACTACTCTCCATCCAAGCCGCTTGCGAAGGCCCGCCGCACGACTGAGACAGCATCCACCTCAGTAGGTCATCCATGAGGATCATCTCATGGAATATACAGGGCCTTGGCGGCGCACATTATATACATTATCATGGTTGCTTGAGGCAGGAGCTTCAGAGATGCTTGGTTGGGGGCAGTATTGATATTCTGTTGATGCAGGAGCACCATTTGGGTGAGAGCAGGATCCGGAGATATGGTTCGGTGATTCCTGGTAGATGGGACACCTTTTGGTCTGTAGGATTTGGCCCTTTAGGTGGGTAGGGAGGAGTATGTATGGTCATTGCGGATGTATGGCGGCAGGCCATTGTGGATCGCGGGATCATTATGCCTGGTAGAGCACAGTATGTCATTTTGAGGACGCATGATGAGCGCTTTGGCATGCTCAATGTCTATGCGCCCAACCATGCTAGTGCCAAAACAGAGTTCTGGACCCAGGTTACGGATGCATTGCCAGAGGCCGCACATTGGTGTGTCGGGGGAGACTTCAACATGCTTGAGGACCCGGCCGATAGGGTGGGAGGCAGTCATGTTACAGTGCAGGGTACGGAGCTTGCAGCTTGGGAGCGATTTTGCATGACACTGAGGATCACTGATGCATGGCAGCATGAGGCCTTCTCCCGCTCGCAGGACAGTCTTAGTTTCTCTCGCTCGAATCGCCGGCAGGGAGGGACTAATCTATCACGGATTGATCGCTTTTATGTGGGCGACAGGTTAGGGGAGCGAGGGGGCTCCGTTGGCATTCTCGCTGGCACCTCTTTTTCAGACCATGCGCCAGTTATTTTGACTCTTGAGGAGAGGACACGGGAGACCAACTTGTAGTTGAGGATCCGAGAGAGGGTACTTACAGATCCTAGTCTCGTTGAGGACATTGAGAGGATATGGCATGATAGTCAGAGCTCTGACCAGGATGCAGCAGCAGGCTAGTGTGCCCAGGGACTCATCGAGCTCAGCTCTTTTTTGCACGCTGCAGCCTTGACACGGCTGGGAGAGGCCCACGAGAGGGAGCGTGGACTGAGATGTAGCCTTGCTCGCTTCAGCGCCTTCAAGAGTAGCAGCCTACATGTGAGTGGGTGGCGTCCCAGCTGAGCCAGGCACGCCAGGAGGTTAGAGAGGCAGAGAAGCACAGACATGAGTTTTACTATCGTCGCCAGGCCTGGAGAGACGGAATAACTCTCTCACTTGTAGCAAGAGTAGTATGATCCACACTTAGCTCAATCCAATGGGATTTGCATCCCTTTCGGAGCTAGGGATTCAACCCGTACCGGTGCACAAAAGCTTATCCATTTGATGGAGAGAATGCTAAGAAAACTACTACTATTGACATAGACTCAACACACACTCAAGTTCAATCTTGCTATTGCTCACTCAACTCCACATTCCATTCATCCATACATCCAAACAAGAAGAAAGCTAAGCTATTGCATACACAAGCTCAAAGCATCCTTCATTCTCAAGATCTTACTCCCTAGCATGCACACAAACCTTGAAGCTATCAACAAAGAAACATGCATACTAGAGAATAGACATGAGAAGAGAGACAAACATCACTCATTGCATTGAATTAACAAAAGAATAGAACTTACAACAATGTTGATGGGGAGTGAGAAGAGCTTGCACCTCTATGGAAGAAGAGGGAGAGCTAGTCTCAAGAGAGCTCAAACATGAGTTTGCCCAATACGTCCATGCTCTCAAATGAGCCACCTTTTATACAAAAATTCTAGAACTCCCAAAAGTTCCCATGTGGGATTATTGTCAAGCCCTCTCCCACATTCATCTACAAAGTGGAACTCTTTACAAGAGCCCTAAGTATCTTTTTTGTTGCATCCTTGTATTAATCTTCATTTGTCATGCAACACTCCCCCCTTCCTATTTTGCGCACGTCCTCGAGCGCGGTAGTAGCAAGAGCTGCAACAAAAAACAATTGATACATTAAAGTCTTTTATTGAAAAAAAGAAAAGAAAAGAAAAATCAGCAATGATAATTTCACACGTGAGCATACAAGTGCAGGGCTGATTAAAGTTTTAATGAGTACTAAAATAGGTGAGTAAAGACTAGTCCAAATGAGACTTAAGTGGTAGATAATTCTATGCAAAGGCAAGTGTGCTTTGTACACTGCCGGTTATGACCGCAGTCTCAATGTCCTATAAGTATGTAAGTTATTCCTAAGTGGCAAACCTACTCCTAAATATGAGCACAGGTGATTGAAACTCTCTCTTTTTTTTTTTTTCTTAATATGTGTGTAGAAGGTGATAAAGATTAAGGTTCTATCCCAAAGAGACCCAAGCAATGGCCAAGAGGCCTCCGCCAAGAGAATCTAAAGACCTCTAAGTATCTCAAGGGCGACAGACCCTTTTTCTTTCTTTTATGACCTAAGGAGTACCCATGAAGATGAGGGCATCGGTCTCGAGGGCCCATAGTGTACCCCAGAGTCCTACCAACATCCATCAAGGCGATAGATTCCTCAAAGGTCTTTTTCTGAAACTTGTAGACATCAGTGTTCACCCCATGGAAACCAAGGCATCGGCCCCAAGGTGCTAAGACAACCCCAGGTCCTACCAAGCATTTCTCATGGCTGTAGACACGTCATGTCTCAATTTACTTTGGATATATATTTTTTTAGGGTACATTTTCGTAAATTTTTGTTACTCCTAGCACCTAGCTCATATCTAAGAGGTAGCCACCACTAGGGATAACTAATATACCTTGAAAACATAAGTACTTGGCATACTCCATTGGTATATATCCTACACTGTCTTTAAATAGAAATATCTTTTACTAAGTCTTCTAAGACTCTAGAACTCACTCACCATATTTTAACAACTAATCAAAAACTTAAACCAGCCAACATTGTGTGCACATGCAAACCATATATTCGAAAGATAAGAGCACATAAAGAAATAAAGATTAAGATTTGCATACACCTGTTGTAGTGCCCTATTGATGTTGTTCGTTTGCCTTGATTAATTGCTGATTTTGTGTAGATTGCTCCTCCTTGATCTTGGTAGGCGTAGCATGTCTCCCCCCTTCCTAATTTGTGTGCACGATAGGTGGACTATTGGGGCATGCTTGTTGATGCTCTTTCTAAGCTGAGATCTCTGCAAAATTTTTATTAACAAACACGAAAAGAAAAGAAAAAAATAACATTTGCCATTGGTGCCAAACACCGATATAGCCGAGGGGAAAAAACCCAATGGGAGAAAAGTGCCCTGGCTTGTCGATCTTATTGTGGAGTCGTTGAACTTACCCTTGCGCTGAGGGTGGAGATTATCTCAAAAAGAACATAATTCTCTAAAGGCGTAAGGCACCACACTATTCAAACATTGATCTACCAAAGAGCTTCATTTGTAGTGTTAATGCCTTATCTTTGGTTTTAGGTATGTCCTTCTTGGGTGCGAATTTTATCAATTGTTTTGGAATTTGAGCAAGATAAGAGGATTTAGGCATTGAAATGCTAGAATCTATGCTCAAATGAGACTCCTTTGGACTTGTCTTAGGTACACCAATTGATGGTTGAATTATGTAACAAGGAGAAATCGGGACAACAGGTGTTTCAATACATGTTTTAGGAAGATCAACACAAGTAGATATGTAGGTGCTATCACAGCCACCTTTCCTTTCTTGAAGAATTTGTGTTGAATTCTTTTGCACCCACCGATATGGAAAATCAAGGGTGGCTTTTGGAATCTTTCTGAAACACTCTTTTACCCTTAGCAAAGCATGGCATTTTGGAAGCCAAATTGCTGTTGCACCCTCATAATAACCTTGTGCTTTAAGAACCCGTTTTGGGACCCATCGAGTAACAATCCGAGGTTTAGGCTTGGAAATGATGTGCTTCTTAAGAGGCTTAGCAACTGGACTAGATGGTACAAGTTTGTACGCATATTTGGGTAGCCACATTGATAATTCCTTCTTGCCCGGCCTTCTTTGAGCAGCAACTAGAGTAGTTGGAACATGCCAGCCATGGCCCTCACTTGAGTACTCATCAATTATCCACATCATTTGTGTTGGAGCTTGTGTCTCTTTCTTATCAGCATCATTAACAGATTTGAGTGTTAAATTCTCAACTGAGACTTCCTCGACATGCATAGCTGTTGTTTTGGATGTATCCCTATAGTACAAATGATCTAGAAGAGCACGTGGTTGTACCATTCGTATAGGTATAATGTCATATCCATCTGAGTCACAGAATTGAATTGGCTTCCGTAAAGCACATGTTGACAATGTTGCAAGGACATGACTCCATTCTAATGGATCAATTAAATGCTCAGGGAAGGGTTGTGGAATGTATGCCTCATCTGATACACTTCGATTACCCTTAAGTCTCTCAGTGTTGAAATCCCTACATGAGGCTCCACAAATCCATAGATCTTCTCGCCCCTCTGATAATGTAACTCTTGAGCCCTCAGATGAAGCAGAATCAAACTCATCTATTGGAGACCTTGTTACATCACGATATGAGTGATTCCTTAGGTTGACCCTTGTGATGACAGAATCATGTCGGAGGTACAAGTAATTGTATCCCCAATCTTGAATCATTTGAAATTATCGCATGAATGGTCTACCCAATATCACTTCATAGTTTGGATGCTTTCCAAAATCCACTACTGCAAAGGTGTGCTCATATTCAATCCCACATGTGGTGACCAATATGTTCTCAAGCAGCCCAAGGGGATGTTCTAAGCTCCCATCTGCTAGCTGCAAGCGCATCCTTGTACTCCTAATAGCTGGTTTGCCCCACTTTTCCCAAATGGACCTTGTCACAATGCCCACTCCTGCACCACTATCAAGTATTGCAGTTGAAGATACTTTTCGCACTTCTAATGGGAGGGTAGCATTTCCCTGATCGTCCTCACAAAATTTTCCCACTTTGTTGATAGGAACTGGCATTACATGCTTTGTCTCAGGGTGTATAGTACACTCATGGGGACCCTTTTGTAGCAATACCTGCTCTGACAAACATGTGGCAATATCATTCCACAACTCAGGTCGAATTTTTATCAAATCAAGCAAAGGTAAGGTACAAGCCACTGGTGCTGACAAAATAGCTTGCTCCATACTCATATCTTTCTCCTTTGTCAACCTTTTATGCATGGAGGATATCCTCAAGGTTTGAGAACAATTCTCATATTCTCCCAGATATGATGGTAAGGTTTTCATTGTATGCTTACTTCTAGGAGAAACAATTGTTTGACCTTCCTCTTGGGTGCTTGGGCGTCCAAAGTTGTTTTCCGAGTCTCTGGTAAAATCCACCTCAGAGAGAATGGAGGCGAACTAACAGAAGACATGTTCTCATTAATTTTCTCATTTGCTGCGGCCCACATGTCATTTGCCATGTCCTCGTTAGCATCAATAACTTCATCATTGCATGGGAAGACAAGGCTAGGTGATGGCAGAATGTCATCTTTCAATGGAGTGTCAATTGGTGCAGACCTTTCGCTCTCAGCTTGTGAAATGAGCTCACTTTTCATTTCCCGACTTGATGACACTTCTGGTATGGTTTCTAATGTTGGTTTAAGAGAGGTTGGGCCCCAAGGAATAGGTGGTGGTGGTCTCTCAAGTATTGACTGAGCTTCCCTAATGAGTTGCTGATGTACAGCTAGATTGATCTTCTCCTCACGAGGGTTTGGGTATTCTTGAAGCTTTTTGGGTAGTTCAGATAAGGCTGTAATGCGACTTCTATGAGCATCAATGATGGCCTCTAGAGTCTCATTCACTTTATCCACAAAAACAGAGCCCCCAGAGCTATCCTCAGTCGTACTAGCCTCATCTTGTTTAACACTAGGCTCAGGTTGAGGTTGATGTTCCTCACGCACTTCTTGGGATGTAAAAGTTTTATCCCTTATGTTTTGTTTAGAGGTTTCCTGAGAACTAGTGGATGTACTTTTAGTTTGTTTGCTTCGGTTCTTCTTCCTCCGAGTGGTTTTTTTTCTATTGGACTGTAGGGTCTTGTCCACTAGATTTGTCTTTGCGTCCCTAGTTCGAGGTGTCTCATCAGTTTGTATTTCAGCGTTTCTTGTCTGTGATCGAGTCATGACTCTAAGTGGCACGACATCCTCATTCTCAGATGAAGGTGGTGATGGAATTGTACCTACCAGGTTGAGTGAGACCTTTGGTTGAGAGGTGCCTTCCTCATGTGGTTTCAACAGACAGTCTTTTGGGAAGTGTTCTACACAACACCCTAGACAATATCTTTCAATCGGTGGAAACTGTTGTACTGTTGTACTGTTGTATTTGACCGAGATGCTTGCCTTGAGCGATGTGGACAATCACGAGCCCAATGGGGTTCTCCGCACTTAGAACAGGGGCCCATTGGTTTGGCGTCTACTTTCCTTGGCTGCCATTGACCTGAGGGGCCTGGAGTCCTAGGTTGGTAGCCGCCTAGCAACATTAAAGAGTTTTGTTCCCCTCGTTGAACGTCCAGTGCTGGGCTTGGGTATGTGGGACTTTCAAAGATATTATCCTTGGATGAATATGATACATATTCCTCCTCCACATAGCCTGGGTTTACCAATTCTCTACACATATTTGAATTGTCATATTCAACAACCCTCACAGGAGCCGTCCCAGGAGCAGGAGGTTGAGCACCAAGAACAGGTCGTGCTTGTTCTTGTGTCATCGATGGCTTACGTTCAAAACTAGTATACTGTTGATACATTTGTGGAGCCACTCCACCCCTTGGCTGCTCACGTTCCTGTCTCATTCTCGCTATGCGAGTACATTCCTGTGTGGTATGAGTAAAGTTCCAAGCACAGGCTTGGCACCATTTTTTTGTGGGTTGGTTTGTGACTAGAGGAGAAAAGGTATTACAGTCCTCTGTTTTATGGTCACCGCCACATGCTCCACAAAGATGAGGACCTGTAGGAAGCACACTCCTCATTCTCTGCTGCTGTTGTTGTGGCTGCATGGGTGGACGATAGGTTTGTCCTAATCTCCTTAGCACCAGGTTGGCTATCTGGTCAGGATTTACTAGCGCGCTAGACCCTGAACTTTGGTCATCACCCCACTGATCTCTAGGTTTCACCTCAGGGCCAGAACCATCCTCGAACTTGAAGTTATCGGTGAAATCCATAGCATCATGGCAACACTCATTGAAATTTGTATGTTTCTTCGCATAGAGATGTGTATGCAGTGTCGAATTTTTGAGGCCTTTTAAGAAGAGAGAAATTAATCGACTTTGGGCGGGCTTCTCATCTTCTGGGCAACGATTAATGTACTGCTTCATTCTATTTACACAGTCTCTAACACTCTCATTCTCACCTTGCTTGAAAGAGTAGATGTGTGCTACTGTGTCATGTTGAATTCCCATCAAGGAAAAAGCTGCAATGAATCTCTCTTCCAAAACTCGCAAAGAAGATTTGTCTGAAGCCTCTAATGCCTGAAACCAAGCCAGGGCTTTTCCTTCAAGAGTGAGTCCAAAGCCTTCAATTTGAGTATGCTTATCAGCCACTTGCTCAGCTCGAACTGCTTGCCTAAAAGCTGCTACATGGTCGTATGGATCTCCCGACCCTTCATACTTCTTTACCAGTTTCTGAAGAGTTGATGGCCTTACTTGTCGTGAATACTCATCATAGGGCCTACGGCCTCTTACTCTCAGTGGGAATTGTTCCTCTCTTTGGAAAGATGGTCCATATGTTTCCAAAATTGGTGTGGGTACCCTATTACCAGCCTCACCAAACCCCTCCAAAGATCTTGTCACCCGCATTTCAGGAGGTGCATTAATGGGAGGCCGAGTTGACTCCCCTACCCTCCGATTGTTATAATGAGAAAGATGTTGGTGTGATGTGACCTGTGGTCGCACATTTGGTGTAGGACGATATCTTGGTGCTAGAGTTGGGCTACTACCAGTGGTCCACTTAGATGTTGAAGGTCCCTCTCTAGTGAACTCTCGTAGGGGAGGAGCAACAGTTTCTCCAAGAAAGGCTGTCTCTCCTGGTTTGGCTGTATTTGTTGAGAACACTTCCATAAATAATGGTTGTCCTTTCCACGTGAGTTCCCGAATCTCCTTCCAATCTAAGGTTCGGTATTCATTGGCCCATTTATCAATTATTCTGTTCATGTGTCCTGCACGCTTCTCAACTACCACCACATGAGCTAGAGGGAGATCTAGCTGTGGCAATTTAGTCGTGGCATAATATCCCTCTAACGAGTCCTTATAGACCTCTTGAAGTGGGTCATCCTGTAAGACCTTTGTCACAGGAATTTGTCGTACAAACTCCCATTGGCATTCAGCCCCCTGATCCAGTTTGCTCTTGCCTTTCCTATCCCTTTCCAAATTTAGATCTACAAGAAGTAAATCATCTATGGATGGCTTTGAGGACTGGGCATTGGATGGTCCAGGCATGTCCGGCTCAATGAGCCAGTCATCTCTAGACTCCCTTGCTCTGGAAAGTTCTGATAAGTCTAAGAACTCGGTTTTAGAGAGCTCCCCTAATTTGTCTACCTTTTCTGGATGGTAGGTGACTTCGTAGCGAACCCCATCTCCACCCATGTACATGTTACCCTGGTCATTGACTAGAGGTGCTCTATCAAGTTCTGAGAAAATGTCGGCGATCTTAACAAGATACCGTTGTTGTGGATCCTTAAAGATCTCAGCTCCTTGAGCATTTGTGTAGACATATTGGAGTCTCACATTGAGTGTTAACCCCATGGTGTCGGCTTCAAATGGATTAAAGGATTTTGAGGGTGTCCTATTTGGGGCTACGGGATGACTATTTGTCGGCCCTAGATTGTCCATGGACAATAAACTAGTTGTTCTAGAGGAAAGGGTATCGGATTGGGATTCAGATAGGGTTTCAGCAATATCTGCCAAATTGCCTACTGATTGGGTCCCACTTTCTTGCGTAGGCACTCTAGAAGGTGCCCTAGGTCCTATGGCAGAATCTACACGACATCCCGACCGCAAGTGCATAAGGTCAAAATTTTTTTGGTTTTTGGGTTTTTATGTGTTTTTGTTTTTGTTTTTGTTTTTTTGTTTTTTTTTGTTTTTTTTTGATAAAAATATATATATATATATATATTTTTTACCCTACCTAACCACTAAAGACAACTAAAAAAGAATATGTGTGGCGTAACTATCTATCCTATTTTTTTTATTATTTGTTTTTTAAATGTTTTTTTTAAATGATTTTATGATTTTATGATTTTTACTTTTTTTTTAAAATAATATACACAAAATTATGAATCACACTAAAAAAATACTAATTATGCACAAAGTTACAAAAAAAAATTGCAGGTTACACTAATTATGCAAAAAATTAAAAATATGAAGAATTACAGAATATGCAAAAAATAATAGACTCCTAAAAAATCAAAAATTTTCTTTTGTCTTCTTTTGTTTTTTCCTCCTTTTTTTGGTTTTTATTGTTTGTTAGTTTGTTTGTTTTTATTTTTATTTTATTTTATTTTATTTTTTTTAAATAAATTTCGTGCCAAAAAATATGAGTTTACTAATTATGCATCATTTACATACTTCTAAAAAATAAAAATAAAAAATGCAAGCTTCTTTAATTATGCAAAAATTTAAATGATGAACAATGATTTCAAAATAAAAATTGTTTTTTTTTCTTTTTCTTTTTTTCCTTTTGTTTTGTTTTGTTTTTTTTTTGTTTTGTTTTTTAAATTTCTTTTTCTAAATTTAAGTGTTTTTTTTTCTTTTTCTATTCTTTTTTAATCTCTTTTTCTTTTTTTTTAAAAAAAAATATTATTTTTTTTTGTTTTTTTATTTAAAAATATAAAATAAACATAAAAAATTAATGAAAATAATAAAAATAATAAAAATAAATAAATAAAATTCCACCTACCTGATCCGCCTCGCCGCTCGCTGCTCTCCGGAGGTGTCGCTGCATCCACATGGGTCGCCGTCAACGCCTCCTCGTGCTTCTGGTCGCCTGCTACAGCTGTTTTCCACGCGGCCTTCTTTACACAGCCTTCACGCCATCACTTCGAGTTGCTGCATCGCCTTCACGACTCCACACAGGCCGACTTCTTCCACGCCTTCAGTGTACTCGTTTTTTTTTTTCTTCGCTCTGCTCGCGCTTCAGTGCCAGCCGCTTCGACGCCACCTTTGGCCACGTCAGCTCCTGCAGCCAGGCACTGCTAGGCCTTCGGCCTGCTGCCCTTTTTCTGCCGGTGCTTCAACCGCCTTCGGCTGCTATCCACGCTCTGAGGCGGCTTCTTGCCTCTACACACTCTCCTCTCCTCTTCGACTCGCCTGCTGGTGCCTTCACAAGTGCTGTGCCTCCCCACGCCAACAGCCGCCCTCTACTCCTTCGCTTCCACAGAGTCACCTTCCAGCCGCCGTCTGCAGCTGAGGCCTCTTCACCACCTTCTTCTTTCTCCTTCGGCCACTTCACCCAGGCGCCCTCCACTGACCAGCCTTTGCTGCCCGGCCTTCTTGCAGCTGGGCGCCTTCGCCTTCGCTCGCCTACGCCTCACTGCAACTGGGCGCCTACTTCCACGTGATTATATATATATATATATATATATATATATATATATTATTGCCGCCTTCGCCTGCACTTGTTGGCCTCGCGACCCCCTCCACGATGCACCTCTCAAAGCAACTGTAAAATAGAAATATATATCTATATATATATAGATTTATATTTCTTTCTTAAGGCCGCCTTCAAGGCTCTTTCAACGGCCACTCAATACTTCCACGCGGCCATTCTCCACGATGCAACAGCCTATGCCTTTTGTGTGTTTTTAAAAAAATATATATATAACAAAAATAAAAAATAAAATTTCCAACCACTCTCCTCCTTTTTTTTCCTTTCTCCCTTCTCTTTCCCTCTCTCCTCTCTTCCTTGAGTGGGCTTCACGCTTGGGAGTCTATGGAGCTTGCATAAGCTATGGAAGAGCTTAGCAACGCACCTCTTTTCTTTTTTCTTTTTTTTCTTTTTTACTAATCACGTGTTAACGAAGAGCATGAAAGCATGAAATGGCAAAAAACAATGAATGTAAGCATAATGACGGTACTTGAAAAGGAATAAAATCAATAAAACTTAAAAAACAATGCGGGAGAAACCTCAACCGCTCAATAGTTTTTTTCTTATCCTAACCTTATCTACTCACACCGGGATCGCACACCCGAACTTAACCTAATCACTCAATGGTTTTGCAACCAAAAGAGGAAATAGTGGTGGTTTCCACACACTCTCAACCGGATTTGAGTCTTCTCCCCGGCAACGGCGCCAATGGAGAGACGGAATAACTCTCTCACTTGTAGCAAGAGTAGTATGATCCACACTTAGCTCAATCCAATGGGATTTGCATCCCTTTCGGAGCTAGGGATTCAACCCGTACCGGTGCACAAAAGCTTATCCATTTGATGGAGAGAATGCTAAGAAAACTACTACTATTGACATAGACTCAACACACACTCAAGTTCAATCTTGCTATTGCTCACTCAACTCCACATTCCATTCATCCATACATCCAAACAAGAAGAAAGCTAAGCTATTGCATACACAAGCTCAAAGCATCCTTCATTCTCAAGATCTTACTCCCTAGCATGCACACAAACCTTGAAGCTATCAACAAAGAAACATGCATACTAGAGAATAGACATGAGAAGAGAGACAAACATCACTCATTGCATTGAATTAACAAAAGAATAGAACTTACAACAATGTTGATGGGGAGTGAGAAGAGCTTGCACCTCTATGGAAGAAGAGGGAGAGCTAGTCTCAAGAGAGCTCAAACATGAGTTTGCCCAATGTGTCCATGCTCTCAAATGAGCCACCTTTTATACAAAAATTCTAGAACTCCCAAAAGTTCCCATGTGGGATTATTGTCAAGCCCTCTCCCACATTCATCTACAAAGTGGAACTCTTTACAAGAGCCCTAAGTATCTTTTTTGTTGCATCCTTGTATTAATCTTCATTTGTCATGCAACAAGGCCTCTCAGTGGGTTCTATAGAGACCTGCTCTTAGCGGAGCCAGCCACTGAGGCTCGGGATGCTTGCAGACAGACTATGTGAGCCCATGTGCAAAGGAGGGTCACAGATCGTATGTGTACAGTTCTGGGGGAGCCTCTCTCAGAGGTTGAGCTTGCTGAGGCCTTGAGGGTCCTTCCGCGCCATAGTTGCCCAAGGGAGGACGGATTGACGCCTGCCTTTTTTATGCGCTATTGGGACCTTTTGGGGGCCACGCCTCCGCAGAGGCTTTCAGTATGTTTTGGATACTGGGTGATGCCACAGATCTTTACAAAGGGCTTGATCTTTCTTATCCCCAAGGGGGAGGGAGTATCAGATGATATTCGGCATTGGAGGCCTATTACGATCCTCAATACTGTCTACAAGGTCTTTGTGGCAAAGGCCTTGAGTTTGAGGATCCAGCCCTTCCTAGGGGAGTTGATTCATGCTACCCAGACAGGATTCGTCAAGGAGCATAGTATCCTTGACAACATTTTCACCTTCTAGGAGGCGACGGCCCGAGCTAGATTTCTTGGTGAGGACTTGGTCATGATGCTTCTCGATTTTGAGAAGGCATACGATAGAGTCGATTGGGGTTTCTTAGAGGGCACTATGCTTTGCCTGGGCTTTGAGCCAGGTTGGATTCGAGGGGTGGTGGCTCTATATTCCACAGCTCATGGCCAGGTGCTGATTGAGGGAGGAAGGGGGCCGAGTTTTGAGTTGACCAGATCAGTCCATCTCAGGGGTGTCCTCTCGCCCCGTTTCTTTTTCTCTTCTTTGCAGAGGCTATGAGCATGTATCTGATGGCACAGGAGGTTGGTTTGAGAGGACTCCAGCTCCCAGTCATCGGGGAGGACCTCCCCGATGCTGAGTTTGCTGATGACACGGGTTTATTTTTGCATGGCCAGGAGGCCAATCTTCAGTGGGCAAGCAGTCGCTCCAGCAAGATCAATCAACAGATCCATATAAGAGAGCCATGGACTCATCCGTTGAGGACCAGCAAGGTCAATCAACCAGATCCATGCCCGATTTCAGAAAACAACTCTTACTCCTTGTTCCAATATCTTCCACGACGCACGTGTGGGTATCTTTGACGACCTACAGCCTGAGCACCGTATGGTCAGCACCCTCTAGGATCCTTCGCAGGTGACCTAGTGCTTCACTCATAGGCCGCTTCCTTGGTCCCTCATCCACCGTACCGGAAGCTCACCATTTAAATCGAACCGAGGCTGGTCAAGACCTTAGTCAACCTTGCAACGTGAGACGTCCTCCATTGACTCTCCGTCTCAGCAGTTGCAACTTTATCAGTTAGGTCTCCATGACCTTAATCCACAAGACGGTCAAAATGCTTTCCCAGCATTCTTGACATAAAATAGTTATTTACAAACAGTTCAAAAAATATAGTTTCTATATCGAACTCTCGTCTTTCCACATTATCCTCCTTAGTCCACATTACTTATTCCACATTCCATTCATACGTGTACTCGTTCTCATCCATTCACTCATATCGACGAAACATTATTTCACATACACATTCACATTCATTATTCTACATACACATCCATGTTCATACATCCACATCATACATCTAATCCCATATCCGCATTCATACATACACATCCATATCCACATCCATACATCCACATCCACATCCACATTCATATCCATACATACTCTTCCACATTCATACATCCACATCTACATGCATACATCCATTTTCACATCCTCATCCATACATCCACATCCACATCCATACATCCACATCCGTATCTACATCCATACATCCACATCCACATGCATACATTCACATCCACATTCCCATTCACATCCATACATCCACATCTTAGACTACATGCATACATCCATTTTTACATCCTCATTCATACATCCACATCCGTATCTACATCTATACATCCACATCCACATCCACATTCACATCCATACATCCACATCCACATTCATATATCCATATCTACATCTACGTTCATACATCCACATCACATCCATTCTCGCCCTATCACAACCCATATACATCTTATCCCATCAGATACACTTCTTATCTCATCCCATACACATCTTATCACATCCTAACTCATCTTAGCACATCCTATCACATCTCATACACCTCTGTCACATCCTATCACATCTCATACACATCTTATCACATCCTATCACTTCAAATATCTATTTATAGAATACAAGAGAATTCTTATATTTGATATAAGATTTCTTTACGTATCTATTTATGCATAAATTTCATTTAAGGAGACTAACACTTTCGAAATAAAAATCAATCTTTTATGCATCTTCCTATGCATAAATTCATTTTAAATGAGAATGACACTTTTGGATTAAAATAAATTCTTTATGCATCTTTCCATGCATAAATCCAATTTAGTAGGAATTACACTTTTAGAATAAAAGAATTTCTCTTATGCATCTAATTTATGCATAAAATCTATTTATGATGAAAATCACACTTTTAGTATTAAAAAATATCTTTTATGCATACCTCTATGCATGAAATCCAAATATGATAAAAGTAACACTAATCTTTTATGCATACCTCTATGCATGAAATTCAATTATGATAAAAGTAATACTTTTACAATAAAATAATAATCTTTTATGCATACCTCTATGCATGAAAATCAATTATGTATAATATAAAGATCAATTTCTCTATGATTACAATGAAATTCTTTCAATTAATCTAGGATGATAATTCCTAGAATATGGTAGGAAGTCCTCTTTTCATGCTTTAAATGAAATTATTTTATGTGTAATTTTTACAAAAATTTTGCCATAGCTCTGCTGCTATGACTGATAAATCTCAATTATTTTAAAAGATAAAGCTTATCATTAAGAAAATGATTAGAATGATCCCTAATTGGATCAATAACCCATAATGGATTGAATCATCAATATTCATGAAATACATAAACTAAAAGTATAGAAAAAAGCCATTAATTTGGCCTCAAGCATAGATTAATCTTGGATTAAGGAAAAGCTTTATGAAAAGCTTCATTTGGATTGAGAATAGGTTATGAGTATGACCATTTCTTGAGTGAGAGAGAGAAATTACATAAAAACCATTACAATTAAGTATAAATAAAAATTTATGTAATTCTTTACTATCATTCATCAATTAACTTCAATAGCAGTCATCAATTTATGTAATTCTTTACTACCATTCATCAATTAACTTCAATAGCATTCAAAAACCATTCCAATTAAGCTTCTCAAGCTTGAGAGGGGTTGGGAAGAGAGAAACATTGAGAAATTATAGAAAAGATCAAAATTCACCAATTACCTTACAAATTGCTTGATTCTTTGTTCACGGTAGAGGCCTCCAACCAATCAATTGGTTTAGTATGTTGATGGAGCCACCAATGGGGATTGAAGAAAGAGGAAAGCTCCAATTTCTCCAATTTGGAGAGAATTTTAGAGAATAGTAAAAATTAGCATTATTTCAGCATAATTCTAGTATAGTAAAATTTTTCTATTTTTTTCAAAGGACTCATGTTCTATTTATAGGAGAGGGAGGCTCTAACCAAGGTTAACTGATTTCTAGAATTTTTCACATTCAGTTTGGTTGAATTTGGACTAGATTTGGACCTAGTTTGGTTACTTTTTGATTCGGTTTGGTTCCATTTTGATTTGGTTTGGTTCAAGAGAGAGGAGAGATAAAAATATCACATTATTTTTGAGTTTAAAACTCATTCAAGCATGTGAAGTAGGCGCCTCATTGAAGGGACTCCCCTTCCTTACATATGTATCAAAATGGAATCATTATACCCAAAATATCTCATATTTTTGATATTACTCATAGTTTCTTACTAATAAACCTTGTACATAGTCAATTCTTCATCTTATGTGAGTATTTACTTTTAAATATCTCTCCTTTTTAACTATTAGCCTTGTCCTTAGTCAACTCTTCATCTTATATGAGTATTTATTCATTTTTGGATAATTTCTTTTACAAATTGGATTTATCTCCTCCCCACACATGGATTGATCCTATTGGCCCACAGGAACCTTAATTGGACCATAATCCAAAATTTTTTGAAAATCTAGACCCTTAGGCTAAGGTCCTTTATACCCATTTTCAATTAATTCCAATTGCACATTGGAAAGTTCTTTCTGAATTTCTGTTTCAGGGGAATTCTTTTTAATAAGATGAGATATTTTTCTATCCCAAAAAAAAATTTTAAAAATCTGAATATTTTCTCTCTCTAGGTTAAAACAGTTAGAAACAAGATCTTTTATATTTCTGAAGAGGGATTTATTTACACGGGAAGATGCTAGACATCTTGAGAGGCTGGGGAGAAATCTTACAGTATATGTGGGGTGCCGCTGCTTGGTCGACTTCGTCAGGGCCTGCTATGGGCTATGAGACGGAGCAAGACAGCCAGGCCATCAGATTCATTAGGGGCCAGCCTCGCCTTGTTCCTTCACCGGACTTCTCGTCTGCCGGCTGGACACAGGAGAGGGATCTACGATGGGAGCTCCTCAGCAGCCTCACCATATGGTTCACCTGGAGGGCCCGGTGTTTCAGGGCCTTTGAGGGGAGACTGGAGCCACCAACAGAGACTGTTTGGGGGATCTGGCACAGGAGCTCATCCACACCCTGCGAGGACAGTACGACCGCATCCGATGAGGCGATCTTGCGGTGCCAGGCTTTTCACACCACTTGGCACAGCGGCCCCTTCTATACCCTACACGTGGGGTCCCCCTGTTGGCACTACAGGCCACCTGTTTGGCTTTTCTCCCCTCCTATTGTATGATATAGCCTCTCAATTCTTTGTACTGATTCTTGTATTTTTCAGCACCTAGGGAGAGTATCCTTGGCTGCCTTGCTTTGTTCTCTACTCTGTTTTCTTATGAGCATAGAGGATCTTTTGTAGCCCTACGGGCGTTTTTATATAACTAATGAAAGGATCTTTTCTCGGGAAAAAAAAAGAACATAAATTAGCTTGATGGATATGCTTGCCGAATTTGGAAGCACAAGGATTGCTTAGGGAGCTTCTTGTTGAGAAACCATGAGTGTGAAAATTGAAGCGTTTCAAAAAACTAAAATGTAGTAGAGGCATTAGATCGGGATTTCTCCCCTACATTGCATAACATTTCTTATGATGTTAAGTAAGAAATGACAAATCAATGGCCCTTGCTGCTGCTTTTGTCAATATACCTCAGGGAGAAATTGTACATGTAGGTAAAATTTAATTTTGATCATTGCCATATTGTTACGTCATGAAACAAAAAAGTAAGAGTTCTTGGTAGAAGATGCAATCAATGTGAACGTTTTTTGAGATTGCAAGGTGTATGGGTGGACTGTCTGATGGAACTCCACACAATCGGCCCTTCCTCAAGAGACTTTAAATTAGATTAGTTTAGAATGAGAGAGAGAGGGGTTTATAATGGAGTTCTTAATCTCAATTTCAGCTTTCTCTAATCTTTTCGAATGCTATGATCTTGTTCTAGTCTGTGTTTCTATTTTAGGTATAAATTGTCAAAACTCGTCTTGTCCTTGAACGTGTAAATATTATTTTCCGCTTTGCTGCAACGTGCTTTTTGCTTTTCGAAAAAAACAAAAGCGCTTGCTTTTGCTTTTGGCTCTGCTCTTTATAAGACGAAGGGAGATCAGACGAGAGATCCAGCAAGCAATCAGAAATGAAGAACCTCCTACGACACCTCCTGCTCTCCGTCCTCCTCCTTTTGTGCAGGTTTGTCCGGAGCGTGGTCTGCTGGAGGTGGTATCAGCTGTTCGGCCGCTTTGTTTGCGTACGCGTCCCAAATAAATGGGCACTGGTAGGTTGTATTCGAAGATGTGAAAGCATGTGGTCAATTGATGGTTGGGATGCCAAATAAAATGTGTGTATGAGCTAAATCTTTAAGGTCCATATATGGAAGGTGATGTACGTGTGCATGGTTGGGAAAGGTGGCGCAGGGAGAATTCAAAAAAATAGCAAGAAAAGAGAAGGAGCGTGGGCGGGCTCTTCCAGAATACTAGAAGGTAGTGTGCTGGCGACAACTGGCAGACGGCTGGCAGGGGGGTTAGCTCGCGATGAAGAAAAGAGTTGTTTTGGTCTGTAGAGGGTGGCTAGTCCCCACGGAGGATCGCTACAAAGAGGGCTCTGGTATTGGCATAGCTGCTGCTGGCAACACACACAGAGAAGTGATGGGCTGCAGAGGAAGAGAGGGTTGCTGGTGGGGCGCCCTCTGAAGAGAGAGAGAGAGAGAGTGGCCGGGTTCTTTCTGGTGTGGTTGGCACAGCCGCAGATGCAAGCGCAACGAAGAGAAGGTGAGGCTGGTGATGGGATGTGAGCCGCCTCTGGCAACTATGTAGATGGTATGCATTGGTCAGCCCAGGTTAGCTGGCGCAGAGGTGTCGACGGGGGGAGTTGGCTGCGCTGAGAGGAGCCCAATCTGGAAGGAGGATCGCCATGGAGAGAGAGACGTGTGGCTGCTGTTGACAACTGGGGACGACGACAGCTGGATGTGCAAGGAAGGAAGGGTTGCGTTGGGGGTCGCCAATGGTTAGCGACCAGAGAGCAGTGGTTGGGTATTTGGGAGAGGTGGTTGGTGCAGCCCGCAGGACCAAGGATGCAGAAGCGCCGGCAGCAGCTGCTGCTGAAGAGAGGTGGGCTGACTGGCTGAAGAGGCTTGGTTGTTAGACGCAAGGTTGTAATTCCTAAGGCAGTGAGGCCGTGGTTGAATTCCCTTGGCAGTAAATCCAAGCCATCGTGTTTGTAAGGTTGTGTGAGTAAGGCTTCTGTGTCGGGAGAAGCTTCTATGAAGTGTTGATTGGGAATTTAATTGCTGGGTGTTTACTTTGATTGTGGTACCCCTGTTTTGTGCTGTCTTTCTGGTGTGGGTGGTGTGGTGAGCCGTGAGAGAAGTGTTCCAGCTGGTGGTGCCGCCGTTAGTGTTCCAGCTGGTGGCTGGTGGTGCCCCCGTTAGTGTTAGTGTTTCCAAGGCTGTTGGAGTGGACAGCTATAGACGCAGGTGATTCCGTGTGTCTAGAATTTCCGACACCAAGGGAGGGTTACATGGACCCGGTTTCTTCGTCTCTCATCAAGCGCTCGTGTGTGTAGTTGTTGCTCACACCGCCATGGCCGATTTGACGTTCGAGGTTTAGTTTACCCCAGAAGAAATCGACTCCTTCAAGGCAATTGTTGCTTGCAATGAGGAGGAGGTATCCCTTTTACTGAGTGGAGTTTTCCAAGAGAGATGTGGCGGATGCCCTTTTGGCTAGGGCTTTGGTCACTAGAGACGTTACTTTAAGTCTTTCCGAGCTCTCCTTCCTTTTGGATTACAACTTATAACCATGCTAGGATTCTTGGAGCTCCGTCGACAATAACCGATGAGAATTATACCAGGGCCAAAAATTTCTCCTTTTTTTAAATAAAAAAGTTTGCCTGGAATTAGATAGAACAACACACACACCTTACATGCCACTGTTTGGAGAGGAAGACCTCGGGACTCTCAAGAACCACCTTAACCACTCCACTAATTCAAGCCCAATAATTTCAAAGAGCTGTAGAACTTACACACTAAATTCAAAGAGCTGATTTATTATCTATAAAATATTACTTTAAGTATATATATGGTAGTGAAAATAGAGCGAGCAACTTGTGGGTTTGACGTTTGTATAGGCATTTATATAGACGTCGAAAATAACATCTGAAAAAACGTTGCTTTATATAGTGAAAAAAGCGTATATACGTTAGAATAAAAGTCAAATTTTTATTTTTGAAAATTTTTCCCTTTTTGTATCATTACGAGTATATATGGTTCTTTTTCACTTTTAGTATATTAAAATACTTGTAAAATTAAATGAAACTAATAAATACATTACCTCAAATCATAACATGTGCGATTATTTGCATGTTTACAAAATCAAAGTTGATCATTATCAACCTTCTCATCTTTAAAAAGATCATTAGCTCCAAAAATATCTATTTCAAGGAAAATCCCTCCATCTTCAAATCGTGTGGGAATAGACAATGCATCTATGTCGGCCTCTAAATCTTCTAGCTCTCTGGCTCTAGTTCTTCATTTAATGTTGTTGGCTCTTCGTCAAGATCATCGTCTAGTGTGTCTGAAACATTTCGTGTGTTTGATTGTTCGATCTCTATACCTTCATCTAGCCCTTTCTCTTTCTATACTTCGACATGTAGTGGAACTTGATCTTGCTCGCTCACACCAATCTTTGCTTCATCTTCGTCTATTTCCATGTTTTCATTACATGGTGTCACTTGGATGGCAAACCACCATCTTAGATCTCTTGGGTCCTCCTTAAAGATTATTTGCTCAATGCTGTAATAGAACAAATGTGTCTTTTTGGTCTATCCATATCTTTGTGAAGTCCACTTGAACTTATCTGGATTTGTCTCTTCGTACAATGGCATGAGCTCCTATTGTGACTACCTTGAACCACTTAACATCAAAGATAAACATATGAAACTTTCTAAAGCCAACCTTGATGATATATTGGATGGTTCCAAAGTAATCGAGCATGTTCACATCGGTATTTGAATCACTTGCACTAGTCCTGCTTTCTTGCATGAAATTTGCTTTAACACCACAGTCGAATGTTCTCTTCTTATCGATTCGTTCCACTTTAAAATGGTGTCCATGTGACTACAATGCTGTAAATTTTCAATACTAAAACAAGATAACACATCGTTAGATTATGGAGAAGTTATAAACAATATTTGGAAAACATGTGAACATATTGAGGCAAGCTTAGAATTAATGAAATCACCTACACGGTAGTCACAACTGTACGAAAGCTCCTCTTCCTCATCCGTAGTAACTTCATCACGAAGTTTTTCTTCTTGTAAGGTTTATTGGCCAGAGAGCTTGTTATCCTTTGTAAACACCCCGTTTAGGCACATCCAGTCAGAGTACGAAACTCCAAAATGCACTTCTTAACTTGAGCTTTATCTTCTTTTGTCAATACCCAAGGAGCGTTAGGTAATAGCAAGTTACCATCACTTCTAGTTCGGGGCCATAAGTGTCGCATACGATCACTTATTTTTAAATCCACCCTTTTTGCCTTGCTCTTTGTGACCCCATTAATAGTCTTCCAAAGTACTACGGCTATATTTTTTAAAAATATGCATAGGGTGAAGCAAATGGCTAATTAGAAGACCTTCCCAATATGGTAGTTGGTAGAATATGGACAGCCACTTCATTCAGGGGTTGGAGACCCTTTGTTGTCCTCCCATGCTCTCTTCCAATTGCTTGCCTTTAGTGTAGGAGGAGGTCAACCTAAATACCCTCATGTAGCTCATGGTCCTCTGAAAGATACTTCTTGTGACCCTGATACACCATAGTTCTCAAGCTTCTTGAATGATGAGAATCTAGTTTAGGTCCACACAAACACTACAAGGGATCGGGCTCATACCCGCGCTCTTAGCCGCTAAAAATGACTTGTGAAAAAAAGTAGCGGGCCCGTGTATCAGCGCGTGTATAATCGCGGCCAGAGACATGCGTGTAAAACCGCGTGTACAGTACCTCTCAGACGCGTGTATACACGGGTATGTAGCCGCGTTTTTTTATACAGACGCGTTAATACACGCCGCTATACACGCTTCTTATTATATTAGACGCGCTTATACACGGGTGTATAGCCGCATCCTGTTCAGTTCCAATGTCCCAGACGCGTTTTTACTTGGGGCTATACACGCGTTTCTTTAATTTAGATGCGCTTATACACGCATTATTGCCAGTTTATACGCATTAATACACGCGTAATTTCCAGGGTATCCGCGCAGATACACGCAAGTTTTAGCAGTTTTGACGCGTTTATACACGCGAACAGAGAGCAAAAAAAAAATCCAGAGAGTGCTATTTGGTGCCTGAATACTGTTCCAGCATTGCAGCACCCAATAGCACTCTCTGGTTTAGGGTTTTTGGTGCATTAGACCATCCCATTAGACTATATTCCACGAAGAACATATGCACGAGGGAGATTAAGACAAGAACGACATGAATGCATACATTGTCATTACACGATTCAAGACAGACATGAATGTAATACTATCGATCAATCAATTCAATATTACTATCAAAATTTCATACATGTATACAAGGGAGTCCATATCTCGAAGTAGCCCATGGCTTGAGTTTACAAAAAAATATGTGCAATCACATCCTAAATATGGAATGTGATACTACAAGTCTGAGTACTACTCAGACCCAGATGATGACTCGGTGCTCCCCCCATGCTCAGATGAGCTCGCATCGGTCGGAATGTCCGAGGAGTAGTGCTCACGTCCACCCTCTGCAGCGGCGGCCGGTGGATCATCAGCAGCTTGTGCCTGTTCAAGTAATATATAGTATATAAGTATATATATATGCAATTCAATAAACCAAAACCATTCGTTACGAATTTTCAAGTACCTGTCGACCGTATGGTCTCATGGCCAACTCAAACTGCGCGTCCGTAATACGTCCCTCGGCTCTGAAGATGGCCCACGTGTCACGTCTGCTATGCCGGCGAGCATACGCAGTATCGTGGGTTGTGGGCTTCCTCCCCGTAACCCGTCGTCGCTGTATCATAATCAACACAATTTGTAAGATTAAAACAATTCATAGAATCAATGAATTAAGTAAACAATCAAATAAAGTGGCAGGATACTTACGAACTCTGCCTCCCATGACTCGACGCCACCAGATCCGAAATGCGAAGATCCGACGGTCTCCATCTGGATCCGTCGTGCCTCCACATGCTGCCTGCTCTTCACGCCACCCTCTGCTCGTTTCTTTGCCTCCTTCCACTCGCGTTTGTGCGCAGTGGTGGCAGGTTTCTCGGCAGGATAGCCACCCGCAGCTACATTTAGCCGGTCATCGTACGCGAGTTTTTTAAGGTGAGATCTTTTATTACTTAAGATCTCCCTTATTCGCGTCCTTCCGCATACATCCGAGAATGTAGCATGTGGGGGATTGGGGTACCGGCTGTGTACAGCCTCTATCACCTCCCCAACTAATCGGCTATTTTGATCTTTAAATTTAATAAAACAATTTCTATATGAGTTTGATACTACCCCACGCATGTACTCCATTACCTCCCTCCCCCTCGCATCCATCACTATCCCGCCCCTATCCGTCACATCATAGCAAACCACTCTCTCCATCTCTCTCATCTCCTCCTCTTCCGAACTGTCTCCTCTAACTCTTCTCCCTCTATCTCTTCTCTCACCGCGTGCCCTACTACCTCCCCCACCTCCCCCACCTCCCCCACCAAAGCACCCGCCGCATCCTCCACTCCCACTCTTCCTACTGCTGCGGGTGGAGTCACGACTGGGGGATTGTCTACGTGACGGTGGCTGTGAGCCCTGACGTGACGGTGGCTCTGAGGGAGCACGTGATGGTGGCTGTGAGGGTGTACGTGAGTGTGTCTGGGACGAGGTATGTCTCCTCGGTGGACGTGGAAGAGGAGAAGCTGCATGCCGTCTCGTCGGACTCGGAGGAATAGACGGCACTGGAGTGCCCTGGATACTCGCGGTAGGGGTATAGACACCAGGCAGGGAAGGAGGGGGATGGGCATACATATACTCTGTAAGCTCAACCGGACCAGGTTGGCGCCCAAAGTGATTCATCATCTCCATCAACCAATTGCTGTACGCAAATGGATCGGATGAAGAACCTGGAATATCCATAAAGAACCTGCAACAAACATCATCATGCACATCATGGGCTGTCTCTTGACTCACACATTGTCATTACACAAGTCAATTGCCTGCAAATCATGAAATCTGAAACGCCGCAGTTTTTTGTCTGCAGAAACGCGTGTATACACCCGTCAAAAAACGCGTGTATACACCCGGCCAAAAACGCGTGTATATACGCGTGAAAAAACTCTGCAGACAGATTACACGCGCTTCTACACGCGTTTGTACACGCGACCTGCGAAAAAAATTTCTCGAAAAGACCGACCCCCCGACAAAGACAGAATGTCCTTATAAAAGGACCAGCCATTGTTGCCCCTGTCAGGATGCAGCAACCCAATCGTGTGCAAAAAGACAAACCCAAAGAGCAAAGAGCAAAGTAAACAAATCTGACAAAAGAGACAAGGCACAGGACAAAGTCACTCACCTCTGAAAAAGTGAGTCCTCTCTGCTCCTTTCTCTGCTCCCTCCTTCTCCCGTGTGTGTGCTCCTTTCTCTGCTCCCTCCTTGCTGTTGGAAGAGGCGAAAACAGGCGAAAACGCATGCACTGTTGATTTCTAAGTTCAAAATCTATATTTGGGGAAGGCGGGCTATTTTTAGTTTAAATATGCCGTCGCGTTTATATTCGCGTTTATGAACGCAGGTATATTCGCGTGTATATGATTTTAGCTGCGTTCATACACGCGTTTTGCAAAAATTAGCCGCGTGAATACACGCGATTTTTAGGAAGTAGCCGCGTTAATACACGCAAGTTTTAGGATATAGCCGCATCAATACACGCGATTTTGTGCTTTCATTAAAAACATATAATGATTTTGTGTTTTCTGATTTGTACACAGGATGTCATCAACCTCTTCAAGCAGTTCTGGGGAAGATGAGACAATGCGTCATCGTAATCGCGATGTGTGGTTGGGACAACGGATCAAATGTATGTGTAATCGATGTCAAGGATGCATTGTACGAGCACGTCGAATTACCTTGAATCACATCTCCATGTATGGAGAATGGAATCAAACAGGTTTAGAGGTGAGTAGATGTAAATTGATGGTATTCAAATGACTCATGGTATCCAAATTAAATTAATAGAGTTGTAACATATAATTTGATAAATTGAAGCAGGATGCAGTACCACACCCTAACATGGTACCCTACGCGCGACGAGAGCACGTAAAGCGTCGACGAGATGATGCTGGAGCTTCGGGATCTATTGTCAGAGATGAGTGGAAAAGGGACGACAATAGCCCTGCACCCCACGAAGTTGTGGAAGAGGAGGTGCTTGATGATATGGTGCGGAATCTTTTTAAGGATGATCCCAAAGGTATGGACGACGATGATATGGAACAAGAGCATCTTTATAAAGCTTCATCGACACCGGTGTTTGAAGGGTGCACATTCTCAGTTTTACGTGCTTCACTTGAACTACTTAATATACAAACAGTTTATGGATGGAGCAATGCAAGTCTTGACGCATTGTTGAAGTAAGCATTCTAACTTATAAATTTGAATTAGTGGTTTAAGGTTCGGGATTTAAGACTAATTATAATTGATGATATTGGATGCAGGCTATTATCAAACATGCTTCCAAAGGAAAATAGACTACCCACCTCAAGAGACATAGCGAGGCGCTATGTGACATCTCTTGGAGGACTGGATTATGATAAAATACATGCATGCGTCAATGATTGCATTCTCTTTCGTGGGACGCATAAGGAGGCTCTACATTGTCCCACTTGTGGTGAAGCAAGGTACAGAACAGATATGAAGAGTTTTGATGTACCTCGTAAAGTCTTGCGACACTTTCCTATAATTCCTCGCATCAAACACATGTTCAAGTGCAAATCCATAGCAGAGCTCATGTCATGGCATTCCTCACATCGATCGGATGATGGCATGTGGAGAATTCCCGCAGACACTCCTGCTTGGAAGCATATTGAAGATGAGTGGCCCAGCTTTAAAACAGAGCCCAGAAACTTGAGACTTGGCCTGGGTATGGATGGAGTGAATCCATTTGGTTTCAAAAGCACCGCATACAGCGTGTGGCCAGTTGTGTTGGTGAATTACAACCTTCCACCATCAATGGCGATCAAGAAGGGACATCTTATGTTATCCCTTCTAATTCCAGGGAAACATAAAGTCAAGCATATGGATGTTTATCTTGAACCACTGTGATTGATGAGTTGGAGGAACTATGGAGAGGTGTTGCGGTGGTGGACATTAGTAGGCCTCCCTCCTCTCGACACTTCGACTTAAAAGCAGTGTTGATGTGGACAATGCATGACTTTCCAGGATACAGCGATTGTTCTGGTAAGAATTCTAATTACCTCCCTACTCTATTACTATTGGCTATATATATTAATTAGACGGTTTGACTTTATTATTCTAACTTTTATTTATATTTTAACAGGTTTGAAAACATCGGGTAAACATGCATGTCCTGTTTGTGGCCCTTCGTTAGTACATGAGTATGCTGATGGTTTGTGTAAGACTATATTCGATAATCATCATCGATTTCTCCCCTCAGATCATCCTAAATATGTTGGTAGTAAGAGTAACATTCCTCCACAAACACTTCGTGCAAAAGATTGGAAGCGTATTTGGGAGTCTACAACTATTCTTCCTCCAGATGGCATGAACAGGTATAGTGATGTTTTTTCAATCTTGTTTTGTGTAGTCTCTAATTGGATTAAAGGTCACATAGAGCAATCCCTTGTGCAGGTACTCCATTTTTTTCCGGCTGCCATATTGGACCCATCTTAAGATCAACCATCTTCTTGATCCCATGCACATCTTCAAGAATGTGGGATCTGGTATTTGGGAACATATTACTGGTAAACGAGACAATGTCAGCGTACGTGAGGACTTGCGGGTCGCAGGACGTATGCGTCAAGCTTGGCCACGAGAGGTGGGTGGGCACGTTCGTCTTCCGCCTGCACCATGGATTATATCAAAGAAAGAGGAGAAGCAGGTAAAGCAGGCCATCACCACTTTGCGTACTCCCACTGGATGCATGAGATCATTGAAGGGAGCCTTTACAACCACTAAGAAAAGAGGCGTTAAGCAACTATATGGGTTGAAGTCCCACGATTGGCACAAGATGCTTCAAGTAAGTGTTTTCCAAGTCTTGTACGTACGTTGAAATTAAATTTTGTAATGCCATAAACCATAAATGTGCTCTTATGTGCGCAGTTCATACTACCTACTAGCATCGACCATTGTGCGAATAAGAGTTTGAAAAAATGTATTTATAAGATGGGCGAGCTTGTGAGGTAAGTAAAACCCATGCTCAGATCACCCTTCATTATACCTTGCAAAATGAACGTGCATGAGGTATAACGTACTATTTATTTATTTTTCAGATATGTTAGTTCCAAAGCAATTGATCCAGCCACGTTGGATGATGCGCGTGTTATGGCAGTGGAGGTGGTTTGTTTGGTAGAGGAGACTTTTCCGCGAACCATTCTCACAAGTCAACTACATCTCATTGTGCATTTAGTGGACGAAATTGCTTTATGTGGTACTGTGCATGCACGTTGGATGTTCTTCCTAGAGCGCTTCATGAAGACCTTAAAAGACTTTGTGAGGCAAAGTGCAAGGCCTGAAGGAAGCATGGCCGAGGGTTGGTTGATACAAGAGTCTCTTGTATATATTTCAGAATTTCTTGGTCAGGTGGACAGCTCTTTGCCACGACTATGGAGCAATGAAGAGGACTTGAGGATGACCTCTATTGTGCCTCAAGGAAAAGGACAGAGTAAAGTAATTGACAGAACATTGATTGATGATCTCAATTTCACTTGTATCCTTAATAGTGATGTGATGAGCAGATGGGTTACAAGATATGAGGATGCAAAGACAAAAAGGCAAGCAGAAAGAGCTCTCTTTCGGAGGCAACATGGCTCTCGGAAGGCGTACCCTAAGCATCTAGCAACACTTCCGAATGATATCCATGTTAATTGGTTGCATGAGGAAATGGAGAGAGCAGAGAGCGACGAGGGGCTGCATATCACGGCGGAAGAATGGGAGTATGCACGAGGATGCATGTCAAAGGTACATAGAACTAATGTTTTGCATTAGTTGTAAGTGATTTGCTTTTAATATTTATTCACATTGCTTACACAAATATTGCTTCTATTTTGGTCCAGTGCACTATGTTCAATGCTATATGGTGTGAAGGCAAGCATTTTCGAACACAAAGAATTGATGAAAAGAGAAATACACAAGATTGCGGTGTCATTAGTAGCTTTGAGGGAGCTAATGGAAAAATGGATGATTATTGTGGCATAATCCAAGACATATTTAGGCTTGACTTTCGTCGCTTCTTTGTGTATGTTTTGGATGTCAAATGGCAAATGAACGTGGTGGAAAAAGGGCCTGATGCAACGATAAAACGCCATGCAAGTGGATATGTAACTATTGACTCTACAAAGTTCTGGCAAACAAAGAAAGATAGGCTCGTATTGCCACAACAATGTGAGCAGGTATGCATTTTTTTACTAATGTGTTTCATGTACATATATATCTAAGCTCGCGTACCCCTTGACTTTTGATATGCTAATTAATTACTGTACTGTGTGTATTTGAGTAGGTTATCTATCTACTGATAGCCATTTTTTTGGCTATCCACATTACCACAAGGAGCTACCTCGGCCAAGGAAAAATCATATAAACTCTTTGTCATAAATACCTTTTCACTGTAAATAGGCGTGTGTGCGTTAGGGACTTTACCCATATCTTTTATATATTTTTTATATTATTAAAAAAAAAGTTTTTGCTAGCCACTCATCAAAAATAAATAAAATTATTACGGCCCATTTTGTGTAAATATTTCATTCCATATAAGGGCCTAAATATGGGGGTCTCTATTTTCTCTAATTATGTAAATACTTCATTAGGTGTGTGTATTACAAAACCTAAATATATTTTTATTTATTTATTACTATTATTATTATTCTTCATAATACTTTTAGACCATCATTGTACATATGCTTCAACTTCACTATACATAAATAAATCCTATGCCCTCACATTTCTATCCACACCATGTAGAAAGCCTATTACCCAAATCACTTTTTCCCTTAGACTATTTCATCTTTTATTCTCTCATCTACCCTAAAATAATGAGGGTCTCCCTCCCTTTTGACTTCCATAGTTTAGTATTTTTGTATATATTTCTTACTATTAAATATTTTATATATTTTCATTAAATACTTTTTCATATATCAATTATTTTTGTATATTTTATTCACAAATAGATCTCTTTGTTTATTTTCCTATCATAATAACTATATTGTCATGATATGTTGACTAGTTAAATACTAGCTTGTTTTTTCTTATTATGTAAATCCTTTATAAAATAGAAAAAATCTCCTCCATGCAAGTTTCCACATACACTTGAGTCTCTAAGGTCAGGGTATGATGTATTGGGGGGCTCACTCTTGGAGCTATCAAGAAATTCCACCAATGGGGACCCACACAAAGATTTTAAAAATTCAGAAAATACATGATACTGCTGAATTTTTTGCGCCCGCCTCCACTCCGAATTTGGACTAGTCATCAAAAGACAAAAGTTAGCTCGGAAGCTCAGGAATATGCTCAATTTTTTTGAGAATTTTTGGAGCTAATGGCGGTGAGATATCAATTTTTTATTGGACCCCAGTCTGCCCACTTTTTGGCAAGGTACACCTAGTCTCTTCTCACCTCCCTTACACATTCATCACCTACATACTTACTCATTCCTTTCTCCCTCCATCAAACCTGCAAACTTCATGTCCTCTCTCACCCTCTCCACCTTTGCCCTCTCCTTTCCTCTCCATTTGCTCTCATATCTACTCTACATCCATACCTCATCTCCATTTCTCTCCCTACTACTCCCATATTACTAAAATATTTTCCCAATCTCAAAAAATACATAAAATTCAGCATGAATGTATTATATTTACCTCTGCAAATATGGGGTTTCCATCTACAAAAACCCCCATGTTCTTCACCTCAATCAACTTTTGTGGTATCAAATGCAAGAAGGAGATCGGCGGTTAACTTAAAGATCTACACATGGGAGAATCCAAGCTTCTTCGAGCTTTCAACCACACAAAGGATCTTTACAAATATTTACTCCTCTCACTCATTTTGTACATTGTATTACTAACCTTTTATAGTGATTACTAACTACTAACCACTAACATTTGTAAATAAGCACCCACTCTACTACTTTTGGAGTAGGCATTACTACAAGTTATTTGCTCAAACCTCTACATCACACTCTCCTCTCATCTTCAATAATTCTCTCACCTTGAGCCCACATCCATGTGACTCAAGGGATAAGAAGAGACCCACTCTCATTTCAAAATAAAAAATCCATAATCTATGATTTCCCATAATAAGATTGATTAGGCTTAATCCTAATTGGGGCTTCTCAAACCTATAAATAGAGCCCCCTCCATTCCTTGTAAAGAGAGAGATTACACACATTGTACACCACTCCTAACTCTAGTGTGTAAGGAGATAGTGAAGCTTGAAGCTTGAAGCTTGAAGCTAGTTATGTCTTTGTGAAGGCTTGAGTGATGCCATACTCCCTATCATAATTGTATCTTGCCTTTGTGCATAAATAAGATTTGTAGTTTGGGTGCAATTGTGTACGAACCTTGGACATCTACATCTCCAAAGTTGATTTAGCAAAGCGGTTCGATTTTTTATTTAAGGTAAATTTGATCCTTATATTTTGTGGTGTGATTTTATGCTTTGAGGCTTGATGGCTTGTTTTTGATTTGTTGCTTGGTAAGAGGGTTGTATGGTGAGAGGGCTCCCATAACCTTAAGACCAAGTGCATTAGCGACAACAAAATCAAGCTTATATTATCTCTCTAAGTTCTTCTCCAAGTTTGGTGTGCATCTATTTGTGTTATGCTAGTCTCCTCCACACATAATACCATATTTTATGAGTGTTTGTTGAGAGTGTGTGTATCTTTTGATTGATGTACATGGTTAGCTTGTATTGATTGGCTGCAAGGAAAGATCTTTGGTGTCCTAGTTCACACACATAACTAGGTGGTGCCCCTTTTCTTGTTGGGTGTGTGGTTTTGGGGTTCTTATGTTTGTGTTGCGTTGTGCCCCAAGCCCATTGAGCAACACGGGAGCCTTGAGGAGTGCTTAGAGGCCGCTCTTCTTGTTGCCCGCCCCGGACTGCCTCAATTTTGGTGCCCCCACTGAGGAAACGAGCAGTTTTTGAATGGGTATTTAAGGTACATCGATCTCTCTAACACATAAATTTTCGTGTTTGCTTGTTGGGTATTATATTTTAAGAAGGAAAGTGGTACTTTTGTGTGATCTTTCATGAACAATCCACCTCCTCCTAATCCTCTTGGGATTCAATTCAACCAGTTTCATTGGGTGCACTCCATTAGAGTGAATGTTTGCATTGATAGAAAGATTTTTTACCAACAACGCATGGTTCTTCTTTTTGGTCCAGAAAGACTAAGTGAGATTTTAGCATCACCTAATCCTGTCATACTTCCCATTGTAGATTACACCATTTCCTTTGATGTGCATATTTTCATCTTGTTCTAGCTTAGTTTTATGAATCAAGAAGACTTATACCGTAGGCCAATCTCTTATGCTAGGCAAGAAATACACATAGTTGTTGGTAGTAAGTTACAATTCCAGCGTGTCATTCGTCGTATGTTTGGACCTAGGCAAGTAGCAGCCATTAATGCCTCAGTTAATCCATTTATTTTGCCTTTGATTCGTTATGACATAAGCTTTGACGTCTACATTTTCATTCTACTTTGAAAAAGAAAAAAAAAAGAAAAAAAGAAAAAAGAAAAAAAGGAGTGAGAGAGAAAGAGAGTGAAGGAAGACCTTTGTGCAATCATATTTGTGCTTCCTTCTTCTCAAGCATGGATACCACTAGGCAAATGAGTGGCTATCCCTTATTCTTTGGAGAGCCCGGCGAGGATGCCGAGTTATTCTTATCAAACTTTAGAATGGCACTCCACATAAAGAGAGTGGTAGGAGACCAAGAATGCTTAGACATGTTTGAGTTGGTCCTACGAAGAGATGCTTCCACTTGGTTTCAATCTCTACCTGCACTTGCACGAGTAGATTACAAGGGGGTCATGCAACTTTTTAGAGACAATTACTTCACTCCTTTGAACACACAAAAGCTATGGCAAGAAATAGTTGCTCATAAGCAAAAGGATCTAGAGGACTACTTGAGTTATAAGCAAGAATTCTTACGTCTTTGGACTCTTTGGTTGCGTAGTCTTCCTAACCCTGGAGATGGTGCTGAATTCTTGAAGAAGGAGAGATTTATTGCAGGGATGTACCCATCACTAAAATTGCAAGTAGAGTCAGGAGAGCCCACAACATTTGATGCTGCTGAGGCTAGGGCTACCAAGAAACTCCGAAAGATGAGGTGTATGCTTGGAGGGGGCTTTATCTTTGATGACTCAAAGCCTAGGGAAGAGGTACAGTCTTGCACTCGTAGAGAATTACCTGAGGTCACAGTTGAGGTGATAGAAAAGTTAAATGAGTCTTTAAATAACTTGTCTATTCACTTTGCACAAGCTGTGGAACAAAAGGGCCAAGCTAAAAGGGTTGAAGAACGAGAGCAACGACCTAGGCGACTCTTGCAATGTTGGAATTGCGGAGAGTCAGGGCATGGGATGTATAATTGTCCTTGGCCTCGTGGGGAGCCAGGGAAGCCTAACATGAATTATCCAGTGATGAATGCAGGTGAAGGCACTAGTCAACAACAACCGATGATTTTGCAGAGGCCCAATGCAACAAGACCACCTCCACGAGGAGTGGAAGGAATGCCACCCTTGCCGGACCCAAATGTACATGTGGTAGAGGTAACAAAGGCCAAGGAGGTAGACATTGAAGCAAATGGTGTCAAACGAGGGCGTGGAAAAGAGAAGGAAAAGGAGGGTGTGGCATCACAAAGTGACCATGGACGAGGAAAGAAAGTGAAGGAAAATAAGGAAGTCAAGAGGAGACGACGTCGTATAAACCTCCAAGATTTTCCCCTTGGACATGGTATGGCTCCATACAACCTTTTGGAAGACATGAGAGGTAAGGGTCCTGATATCTCGTGGCCTCAATTTCTAGCCTTATGTCCACAAGTTAGGAGGGAATTAACAAAGGCTGTGAGCACTAGGAGAAAAACAAAAGAGAATGTGCCTGTTGTAAAAATTTCACAAGCCGAGATGGATGAGGACATTACACCTATATTAGATTGCTACATCAAGGGAAGGCTAGTTAAGAAGGGTCTAGTAGATGGGGGTGCACAAATTTGCATCATGACAGAGGACCTTATGCAAAAACTAGGCATGCATATTCATGAAACACTTGAAATTAAGGTGAAAATGGCAAACAATAGCAAAGCAAAGTGTCTTGGGATTTGTAAGAATGTTTCTGTGGAAGTTTTTGGCATTAAGAAGGTTGTTGATTTTTATGTTATGTCTACCAAGGGAAGTGGTTATCCATTTATCCTAGGTAGACCATGGCTAATGAGAATGCGAGCTTTGCAGGATTGGGAAAATGGAAAGTTAATTTGCAGGAATGAAAATCGTAAGAAGATTATCTTTGACATGAAGGAGCAACGACAAGAGGAGATAAATGAAGAATCTTCTCAAGGCGAAACAGAGGAGGATTGGACCGATGACGCCTCAGAGGAAGAAAGCAGCAGTAGCACTATGGAAGAGGAGTCTTCCATTGAAGTCATGGGAGTAAGATTCAGAGAAAAAGACAAAGAGACACCCTGTCAAGGTTTGGAGGAGGTAGGCTCTCAAGAAGACCAAATTGTGCATGATGAAGAAATGTTTGATGCTATGCTCTCAAAAACGCTTACATCGGAGGAAGGAGAGGAGTTTAAATGTGTACTAAGAAAATTTCCCAGGTTTTTTGCTAAAGATTACACAGATGTGCGTGGCGTAGAGGCCATTCAACACAAGATCGAGCTAAAGCCAGAAGCCAAACCTAAGGCACAAAAGCTACGAAGACTAGGAGTCATCAAGGAGCAAGCACTACTCAAAGAGGTGAGGAAGCTTCTAGCAGCGGGATTCATATATCCTGTAGAAAATTCAGAGTGGGTGTCTCCCGTCGTGGTCACTCCCAAGAAGAACGGCAAATGGAGGGTGTGTGTGGACTATCGTCCACTCAACGAGGCGACAAAAAGGGACCACTTTCCTCTCCCATTTCAAGATGAGATCCTAAATGAGGTAGCAGGTCATGAGAAGTATACAATATGTGATGGCTACTCGGGTTACTTTCAAATTGGGATTGCATTGGAGGATCAATTGAAAACAACCTTCATCACTCCTTGGGGTTGTTATGCTTTCAGAGTCATGCCGTTTGGTTTAACCAATGCTCCAGCGACATTTCAACGTTTCATGAACATGGTGTTTCAAGCATTCTTTGGGAAATCCATTAGAGTGTTCATAGATGATTTTTGCATCTATAGCTCTAAGTCATTGCATGTGCAGAGGGTGGAAGAAGGCTTGAAGAAACTCTACGACATGGGGGGCCAACTCAATCCTGACAAATGTCATATTGGTGAGGATGAAGTAATCTTGCTGGGTCATAAGGTTTCTTCCAAAGGCATTGAGGTGGATCCTACAAAGGCAAAGGCTCTTATCGACCTACCATCTCCAAAGAGTCTCAAGGAGGCCATCTCATTCATTCAAAAGGTGAAGTACATGTCACGCTTCATTCACTTAGCCTCAGAGTTACTTCACCCCTTGCAAAAATTGACTCAACAAGTAGAGTTTGCATGGTCTGATGAGCTTGAGGAGTACTTTTGTAACATTAAAGTCATTTTGTCAGAGTTACCAACACTCATGCCTCCTTGTTGGGAGTACACTTTCTTTGTTAGCTCTAGTGTTGGAAAGGAAACAGTGGGTGCAGTTTTGTTACAGCAAGATCCCCACAGTACTAGGATGCGGCCCATCTACTTTGTTAGTAGGGTCATGAATGTCTTGGAGAAAGGCTACACGGAAGCGGAACTCATGATGCTTGCTCTCATCTTTGCGGTGAGAAAATTTAGATCCTACTTGTTACCAAAACCTTTTGTAATTCTCACTACAGAAAATTTGTTTCCTTGGGTGTCTTCTCAAATGACTATCAGTGCTAGAATCACAAAGTGGGTTATGGAATTGCAAGAATTCCAATACTCTTTCAAGGTAGAAGATAGTGTGCGTGCACAATTGGCAGGGATTCTCACTTATAGAGTGCATGAAAAGGAGATTAAGGTGCCTGAAGTAAAGACCCTACCATTGCCACCACCCAAAACTATACCTAATGCATTCACCTTGTTCTTTGATGGAGCTTTTAGAAAAGCCACAGGTAAAGCAGGGGGAGGGTTGGTGCTGCTCAACCCAAATGGAGAGGTGGTTATGAAGGAGAAGGTCAACTTGCCAAGTTCTACTAGCAACAATGAAGCAGAGTACGACATACTACTTCATGGTTTGAAGGTGTGCATCAATCAAGGGATACAACGTCTCCTGGTAAAAGGGGATGCACTTCTTATTGTAAGGCAAATTTTAGGCATTTGGGCATGCAAGAATGAAAGATTAAGGCAAAAGGTTCATGCTATCCGTAGGCTGTTTAATCAATTTGAGGAGGTGCAATTGTATCATATTCCTAGAAAACAAAATGAGGATGCTGATCTACTTGCACAACAAGCTGTTGCATGTGTTAAGAAGGAAATGCAAGTAGTAGTCTTGGCTGCAGCGGCTATTAAGCAACCACGGTACCAAGGAATGGAGGCACTGGCTCCCATAGTGAGCTACATCTTGGAAGGTGAATTCCCACAAGACTTCACAAAGGCACAAAAGAGGAGGCTCATGAAGAGGGCAAGTTCTTTCTTGTTCTTAGAAGGTGCCCTCTACCAAAAAGGAAAAGATCAAGTGTGCAGAAGAGTACCAACAACCAAGGAAATTCCAGCCATTTTAGAGGGTTTGCATGAAGAAGCATGTGGTGGTCATTTTGCTCAAGAACTAACTGTGAAAAAGATTTTGCTTGCTGGGTATGTTTGGCCAAGCTTACATGTGGATGTCCAACATTGGTGTAGGAGCTGTCATAACTGCCAAATCAATGGTAATAAGAGGTTGCTACATGGTCCACGCCAATTAGTCATTGCAAGTGGTCCATTTGAAAAATGGGGCATTGATGCTATGGGTCCACTACCTAGAACTAAAAATGGAAAATTATACATCTTAGTGGCCATAGACTACATGACTAGGTGGGTGGAGGCTCAAAGTGTGGCAAGGGTGAATGGAAAGACTGTAAGCAAATTTGTTTACACTCATATATGTTGCAGATTTGGCACCCCCTTGGAGATTGTTTCTGACAATGGTCCAGGTTTTAGAAAAGGTTTGCTCACCGAAGTTTGTGAAGAGCTTCATATTTCACATTGTCATAGCACACCCTACTATCCCCAATCAAATGGGTTAGTAGAGAAGGCTAATGGTGTCATTGCAGGAATCATAAGGAAGATGGTGGAGAACAAGACAAAGCTTTGGGATGAGTTCCTTGATGGAGCACTATGGGCATACCGGACTACCTACCGAGAAGCAACGGGGTTTACGCCCTTTCACTTGGTTTATGGTCAAGAAGCATTGCAGCCTATTGAGCTCAACATTCCAACAATGCGGTTACATGGAAAAGGTGGACTAGGAGATCAAGATGCATGGGTAGATCAACTTCTCACTTTAGTTGAGCTAGAGTGGAAAAGAGAAGCTGCATACGAGTGTTATGGAAGAAAAGCCATGCAAGCAGCAGAGAAGTTCAATGCAACTTTGAAAGACAAGGGCATCAAAGAAGGAGATCTTGTGCTAAGGTATGACAATCGACTTGATAATCGGTTTGATGCCAAGTTTGAAACTAGATGGCAGGGACCATACATTGTCAAGAAGGTTTTCAACTCTAGCTATTATCAGCTCATGGATTTGGATGGCAAAGAACATTCTAAGAAGGTTAATGGCTACAGACTCAAGCCATACTTGAGTCGCATTCTACCGACAGACTTACAGAAGCAACCACAAAAAGGAGATAAAAGGGCATGTAAGTTATGTGGTTTGAGTGATGGATGTGGTGCAAAACACAAGGAACAGAAGAAAGATGGACAAGAGAATCACATTACACCACTTGCTTTAGAAGGCCTACATTATGATGGTACATGAATATACCATCATCTAGGGGGAGGGCTAAATGATAGCCATTTTTTTGGCTATCCACATTACCACAAGGAGCTACCTCGGCCAAGGAAAAATCATATAAACTCTTTGTCATAAATACCTTTTCACTGTAAATAGGCGTGTGTGCGTTAGGGACTTTACCCATATCTTTTATATATTTTTTATATTATTAAAAAAAAAGTTTTTGCTAGCCACTCATCAAAAATAAATAAAATTATTACGGCCCATTTTGTGTAAATATTTCATTCCATATAAGGGCCTAAATATGGGGGTCTCTATTTTCTCTAATTATGTAAATACTTCATTAGGTGTGTGTATTACAAAACCTAAATATATTTTTATTTATTTATTACTATTATTATTATTCTTCATAATACTTTTAGACCATCATTGTACATATGCTTCAACTTCACTATACATAAATAAATCCTATGCCCTCACATTTCTATCCACACCATGTAGAAAGCCTATTACCCAAATCACTTTTTCCCTTAGACTATTTCATCTTTTATTCTCTCATCTACCCTAAAATAATGAGGGTCTCCCTCCCTTTTGACTTCCATAGTTTAGTATTTTTGTATATATTTCTTACTATTAAATATTTTATATATTTTCATTAAATACTTTTTCATATATCAATTATTTTTGTATATTTTATTCACAAATAGATCTCTTTGTTTATTTTCCTATCATAATAACTATATTGTCATGATATGTTGACTAGTTAAATACTAGCTTGTTTTTTCTTATTATGTAAATCCTTTATAAAATAGAAAAAATCTCCTCCATGCAAGTTTCCACATACACTTGAGTCTCTAAGGTCAGGGTATGATGTATTGGGGGGCTCACTCTTGGAGCTATCAAGAAATTCCACCAATGGGGACCCACACAAAGATTTTAAAAATTCAGAAAATACATGATACTGCTGAATTTTTTGCGCCCGCCTCCACTCCGAATTTGGACTAGTCATCAAAAGACAAAAGTTAGCTCGGAAGCTCAGGAATATGCTCAATTTTTTTGAGAATTTTTGGAGCTAATGGCGGTGAGATATCAATTTTTTATTGGACCCCAGTCTGCCCACTTTTTGGCAAGGTACACCTAGTCTCTTCTCACCTCCCTTACACATTCATCACCTACATACTTACTCATTCCTTTCTCCCTCCATCAAACCTGCAAACTTCATGTCCTCTCTCACCCTCTCCACCTTTGCCCTCTCCTTTCCTCTCCATTTGCTCTCATATCTACTCTACATCCATACCTCATCTCCATTTCTCTCCCTACTACTCCCATATTACTAAAATATTTTCCCAATCTCAAAAAATACATAAAATTCAGCATGAATGTATTATATTTACCTCTGCAAATATGGGGTTTCCATCTACAAAAACCCCCATGTTCTTCACCTCAATCAACTTTTGTGGTATCAAATGCAAGAAGGAGATCGGCGGTTAACTTAAAGATCTACACATGGGAGAATCCAAGCTTCTTCGAGCTTTCAACCACACAAAGGATCTTTACAAATATTTACTCCTCTCACTCATTTTGTACATTGTATTACTAACCTTTTATAGTGATTACTAACTACTAACCACTAACATTTGTAAATAAGCACCCACTCTACTACTTTTGGAGTAGGCATTACTACAAGTTATTTGCTCAAACCTCTACATCACACTCTCCTCTCATCTTCAATAATTCTCTCACCTTGAGCCCACATCCATGTGACTCAAGGGATAAGAAGAGACCCACTCTCATTTCAAAATAAAAAATCCATAATCTATGATTTTCCATAATAAGATTGATTAGGCTTAATCCTAATTGGGGCTTCTCAAACCTATAAATAGAGCCCCCTCCATTCCTTGTAAAGAGAGAGATTACACACATTGTACACCACTCCTAACTCTAGTGTGTAAGGAGATAGTGAAGCTTGAAGCTTGAAGCTTGAAGCTAGTTATGTCTTTGTGAAGGCTTGAGTGATGCCATACTCCCTATCATAATTGTATCTTGCCTTTGTGCATAAATAAGATTTGTAGTTTGGGTGCAATTGTGTACGAACCTTGGACATCTACATCTCCAAAGTTGATTTAGCAAAGCGGTTCGATTTTTTATTTAAGGTAAATTTGATCCTTGTATTTTGTGGTGTGATTTTATGCTTTGAGGCTTGATGGCTTGTTTTTGATTTGTTGCTTGGTAAGAGGGTTGTATGGTGAGAGGGCTCCCATAACCTTAAGACCAAGTGCATTAGCGACAACAAAATCAAGCTTATATTGTCTCTCTAAGTTCTTCTCCAAGTTTGGTGTGCATCTATTTGTGTTATGCTAGTCTCCTCCACACATAATACCATATTTTATGAGTGTTTGTTGAGAGTGTGTGTATCTTTTGATTGATGTACATGGTTAGCTTGTATTGATTGGCTGCAAGGAAAGATCTTTGGTGTCCTAGTTCACACACATAACTAGGTGGTGCCCCTTTTCTTGTTGGGTGTGTGGTTTTGGGGTTCTTATGTTTGTGTTGCGTTGTGCCCCAAGCCCATTGAGCAACACGGGAGCCTTGAGGAGTGCTTAGAGGCCGCTCTTCTTGTTGCCCGCCCCGGACTGCCTCACTACCAATGGTGCATGACATCAAATGGTGGTACGTCATCCCTATTGCACCACGTTCCAAAGTGATGTATAATACATTCATTGATATGGAGCATATGGAGGATGTAACAAGCCGCAATGAAGATGACGTCGAACATGCATTGAAGATGTTGTGATCGATGATCAAGAAATAAGAGATGATCGTGATAATGAGGATGAGCATGCCATTTCTCATGATCATGAGAATGACCCTACCATTGAGGATGATGGTGATGTTGATGAGGATGATCAGGACATCGATACCATTATCAATGGAGTACAGAATATCGATAGTGGAATAAATTTAATCGTAGCCTTACCAATTGATCAAATGGATATTGATGTTGATCGTTTGGCAAGGATGGATCTTATTGAAGATGAGATCGAACCCTAACCAATCCGTCACTGTATGTTCTAAATTGATGACATTTCTATCATCTCATATGCATGATTTATTTTTGAATATATTTCATTGTTGTAAATGCATGTAGTGGGATTGTGTAATGATGTATATTGTAATGTACTATGAGATGGTTTAAGGAAAATAGTTTTTAATTTTGTTAAGGAATTCAGTTTTTTTTTCAGTTTTTCTCTGCCATGCGTGTATTAATCCGTGTACAGTGGCGTGTATTTATCCGTGTATAATAGCGAGTATTACCCCGTAAATATTATCGTGTATTTATCCGTGTATTACTGCGTGTATATAAACGCGTTTATACACGCGTTGATAAATGCAAATATACACGCGAACTTAAATGCTAAAATACACGCGCCCGATTCTATTCAAATACAAGCGCGACCATACACGCGTTCGTAATTTATCGCGTGTATGAAACGCGTGTATGGCAGCATTGTCTTGTAGTGAAAGGGCACACATTGTATCGAGAGATTGATAGACCTATATTATTAAAACAAATAATGTTACACAACCATCCACATATATATCAATATATTATAACAAAATAGCTTACCACTGCATTCTTCATAACCTGGCCAGTCATGCATAGTCCATATCTGTATTCCTTATAATGAGAACTCCCTTTATCCAAACCTCTTTGACATGTCTTTAACATCAATTCCTTTCCACAAAATTTGTAGCTCCTCTATTAACAGGGCTAAGTGCAGATCCATGTTGGCCACCTTGTACTTCCAAGGGACTATTAATGAGAGAAACAGATGTCCCTTCTTTATTGCTAACCACGATGGAAGATTGTAGTTCACAAGACAAATTGGCCATGTGCTCCATGTTGAACTTTTAATACCAAATGGGTTCACACTATCCATAGATATCCCGAGGTAAATATTACGAGATTCCTCATTGAAGTCTGGCCACTTCTCGTTAATGTGTCTCCATGTAGGGCATCTTTGGGTCTAGTGGTTGGATGATGCGAAGACATCATAGACACCATGGATTTACACTTGAAAATGGTTTGAATATGTTGAATGATAGGGAAATGCCTAAGTACTTTTGCAAGAGCCCTCTCTCCTTGGACATATTTCCTATATCTGGATTCTCCACACTATGGACATTGTGCAATGCGCCTGCATGCTCGTGCCGATAAAGAACACAATCATTTGGATAAGCATGGTAGGAATTGTAGACCATATTAATGAATGTAATATGGATTTTGCACACCTACGGTCCGCAGGCATCTCGTTGCATTCTGGCAATATTTGATCTCTCAATGACCTATCAAATTCACAAATGATGTTTTAAAAAAGGTAAAAGAAAGAGATTAGAAATGGAAAGGGTGATACGTACTTGCACAAAAAGTTTTGATATGCTAGTATCGGACCATCCAAATATTGATTGTAAGTTAGCATTGCAAGGCATGTATGCAAAACAGATAACGTGCACCATGATACAAAGGCATACAGGCTAGCCTACGCAACTCTTGTTCTTCTCTTCAGGTCTGCTGCGTATGTCATTGGACACTGCCCATCTCCTACGTTGTTTCTCGCTCGATAGCCCCTGTCATGTAGGGTGTCTATCATGTCATCCATGTCTTGCTCCAAATACGTCGGAGAGTTCACCATAGTTTTTTCTTCACCATGAGGCTGATTAGTACTTGCTTGTAGGTCGTTGGACACCGCCCATCTCCTGCGTTGTTTCTCGCTTGATAGCACCTGTCATGTAGGGTGTCTATCATGTCATCCATATCTTGCTCCAAATACGTCAGAGAGTTCACCATAGTTTCTTCTTCACCATGAGGCTGATAAGTACTTGCTTGTGTCATTATCCCTCTAGTACTCCGCTCGGGTTGAAGGCCCAAGTAATCGATCTATTGCTCATTTTGAGGACACACATTCGCTACACCAAGTGATGTATTTAGATGCTCAATTGGAAATAGACCGTTTTTCTTTGCATGGTCGGCATTATGTCTGGCTCGGCATTCTTCTTATCTGCTTGTGAAAAACATTTTTCCTAAACAATGGAAAAAAGTTTAGCTGATTTTCTACCTTCAAATGATGAGATTTGCCATTTTCATAACTGAAAATGGTAAAAATTGCCCATTTTTCTTCAAGAAAAACTCCAAATTCATTTAGGATTTTAAAATTTCAGCCAATAAAGAATACACAAAATGTTGGTTATTCTTATACTGGAACTTCCGCTCTCTAAGCTGTGAATTAATCAAAACTAGCAGGCTTGCCAACAAAGAAAAAATCAGGGGCTAATCTTCACCAACTGGCTATTTTTTTGGGATTTTCCCACACAAAAGAAACACCTAATATCTTAAAACATTCGTCCAAATTTTGAATATTTTTGAAGGGTGTTTGAAAATTCATTTTAGGATATTTTTTAAATAATTCACCCAATTTTCTATAATTTTAGATTTATAAAGGAGGAATAATCACCAACCCACCTACACTTATATATTCATGGAGGTATCTAATTTTTTACCCTGATCCACAAATGTAGAAGGTTTGTTGACTAACTCGTAGGTAGGCCAGATGTAGATAGACAGGTGTTAGTCTAACTAGCTAAATGCATTGCTAGATAACTGATGAGTAGTTGGTTGATCAGGCCAACTAGATGCCAAATAGTTTAAGGCTAGCTAGCTATCGCCAAATATCACTAGAGATACTTCTATGTGTTAGGAACGTGTTAGTTTTAGTTACCAAACATCATATATTAACAAAAGTTAGAGTAATTATTAGCGAGACATACAAGTAATCACCAGATCTGAACAGAGTAATCCAGAAAACGAGTAGTTACATTAATGTGTGCCAAATGGCTAAATGCGTACAATGCTCAAATGAATATCTTAGAGCTAAAGGGTTACAATAGCATAAGAGTATTGCCAATCCAAAGATCCTTAAAATGAGCCTCCCATTTCCTATTTGTAGGCATCGGCCTCCTCTACTAGTTGGCTCTCCCACTTTCCCACTTGATCGGCCCCATCAGCTTCCTGACATTTCAAGGGTGCCTAACTATCTGTCCAGCTTACTAGCCACAAGCTTGTAATCCTCAACTTCAATAGCTTCACGAAATGAGATACCCAACATCTATAGAGGTCTTCCTTGAAATCGATCTTTTTGGAGCTATGGACCTACTCGAGGCTGATAGGCATATACAATGGCACATACTGCGGCGCATACCGACGGCGGCGGTTGTAGTTGTCTCTACAAAACTCCTTGTGGTTTTGAAGGCCTATACCAAGACCCATAGGATACCGCTAGGGGTGGCCTCGGTGATCAATTTGGAAGCACAAGGATTGCTTAGGGAGCTTCTTGTTGAGAAACCATGAGTGTGAAACTTAAAGCATTTGGAAAACCTAAAATGTAGTAGAGGTATTGGATCGGGATTTCTCCCCTAGATTGCATAACATTTCTTATGATGTTAAGTTAGAAATGACAAACCAGTGGCCCTTACTCCTGCTTTTATCAATATACCTCAAGGAGAAATTGTGGGAAAGTGGGAATGCCAACTCGTAGAGGAGGCCGATGCCTACAAATAGGAAACGCGAGGCTCATTTTAAGGATCTTTAGATTGGCAATACTCTTATGCTATTGTAAGCCTTGAGCTCTAAGATATTCATTTGAGCATTGTAAACATTTAGCCATTTGGCACACATTAATGTAACTACTCATTTTCTCAATTACTATGTTTAGATCTGGTGATTACTTGTATGTCTGGCTATTAATTACTCTAACTTTTGTTAGAGTAATTAACATATGATGTTTGGTAACTAAAACTAACACGTACCTAACACGTAGAAGTATCTCTAATGATATTTGGCGATAGCTAGCTAGCCTAAAACTATTTGGCATCTAGTTGTCCTGATCAACCAACTACTCATCGGTTATCTAGAAATATATTTAGCTAGTTAGACTAACACCTGTGTATCCACATCTGGCCTGCCTACAAGTTAGTCAACAAACCTTCTACATTTGTCAATTAGGGTAAAAAATTAGATGCCTCCATGAATATACAAGTGTAGGTGGGTAGGTGATTATTCCTCCTACATAAATCTTAAATTATAGAAAATTGGGTGAATTTTTTAAAAAATATCCTAAAATGAATTGTGGTAGTAGTTAAATATCCCATTGGAGGGCAGAAAAAGTTTTCTATCCTTGTTGTGTGAACTACGTGCAGGGTAGTTGGCTGCCCACCAGCCCCTTGGATTGAACAGCTCTTTGATGCTAGTGCAAGTGGAAGCATTATGCTAAGTGTAATTCAAAAAGGCAAAGTTGGGGAGGAGAGGCAAGTACCAGCCAGGGATCCTACAAAGGACACCACACCAAGAAAGATGGTACAATTGGAGCTAAATGTTCTTATGATCCTATGGAAATTTCTAAACCCATTAAAAGCTCAGTTAAGGTAACCAAATTCCAACAAGTCTTGGTGAGAAGACTAAAGGTACTAGGACTGGCGAGACACCAATGGAGTTGGAGCTCGGGTATATTCAATAAGACGAACGCCACATTCCATACCCTAATTACCAAGTTATACAGTAGGTTGATCAAAGTTCTTATAGATGAACATTACAAATCTCTCTTTAAGGATTACATATATGAAGTGGAAAATTCCATCATAGATACAGCCCAGAATAGCCAGCTCATAGCATCACCAAAAAGGGTGGAGGATGCACATTTCTGAGAAGGTGAGTAATAGCACATCGAGCATTAAGAGCATCATAGAGCTACCTATCTCTATTTCTAGTGATCATAGGGATATATGGATGACCATAGTGATGCATCCAATGATCTTGATGGGCATTTGAGTAGTCATGATCATTCAGTTAGTCATACATCCCTAGTTACACATGGGGATGATAATTCACATGTTGATGAGCACATGATAGACCATGAGGGGCCTAAACCCAAGCTTCTAGTATTAGATGTGTTGGGCGACTCCTCTAGAGTTGTCGCATGTGGAGAGGCCGACCTTGAGATATATTCTTTTGGATCCTACGGATGTCGACATTAGCCCATGTTCTTTGGAGCCAGGACATTTTCCTTTGGATGCATTCTTTGCCATTTGACAAGCATAGTCTTTAGATATGTGGCTCAACATTCAATCTTGGCCTATACGATGATTCTCTTGTGCCGGACCATTTGACATTCTGGCCAAGAGTTTTGGGTTTTTCGGTGGATACCTTTCATGCCAGATTCACACTATGGTCGGATGGGATTACGAGTTTCCCTTTCGACACTAGAGCTTTTCTTCTGATCTAGGAGCTACGATTACTTCAGCGTCGGAGTTGAGCTTTTCTTTCAACCTGGGAGCTATTATCATTTCAGCTTAAAGTTCAAGATGTATACCATACATATCCGTTTGATCCTGGAGGATACTCGACTATCTTTGTCTCACTGATAATGGTTCCTTATCCTCTCCACTTGCACTAGTTTATCGTGGAGCCATTTCCTTGGATTTTGCATGCCTTGGATTTCCTTTCGATCTAGGCGATTGTATAGATACCCTCATCATCAACGAGAGCCCTTTATCCTTTGCATTTGACCCTGGGAGTCATATGATTCATGTATGGGTCTTCCACTACATTCGACATTCAGTCATGGATGTGATTTTTGGCTTTTGTATGTAGCCGCTTGTATACATCTTTTCTTTGCACACGACCACCCTTCCATTTCGAGGACAAAATCATGTTAGGACAGGATGGTTTGTAACAAAGTGTTCTTACAATGCACATGCACATGGGATGGGCCTAGGCACATGGGCTTCGGGTCATTTACATGTGGTATTAGGGCACATGACATGGGCCTTGTGTATATAAAAGGCATGTGCTCTAGGAGTATTGTACCTTTTGAGATCTTTTTGATAATCCAGAATACACAAGTCTTATTCTCTCATATCTCTCTAAACCTAGGCTAATCTCTATAATCTAGGCTAATTAAAGGCTAATAAGACTAATTAGGCTAAATCTAGGTTGCCACTTTCTTGTAATTTAACGAGAACAAATTTGATTGAGTAGCAGTATGAAAGAGTGAAGATGGTTGTTGATGGAGATGCACAAAAATCTAAAGTATTGCACACCAAAGATAAGTAGGTGGAGGACCACAAGATATCTAGAGAGCCATTAGAAGGAGAAAAAGGACGAGAAGATCTAATGAGAATATTATTTAGAGTGCTCAATGAGTATATACAAATCAAAAGAACAAATAGAGGAGGCCATTCGATAGAATCAAAGAGCCATATACAATTGAAAAGTGTAAAAATAGTACCCCAGAATCAACAATTAGTAAGAAAATAGTAGAAAATTTAATAAAGTCTTGTACAGAGTTTTTGTAGAAGTGGCCGAAATGAAATGACACAATGAAGCAAGATGTGAATTGCCAGAACATCCGAGTGTGTCTGTGGAAAATCATCAGAATGTAATCTTCTCTACTATATCTTACAGGCTGATCTCGCCCTCCACATGTCGCATTTTTTTCTTCGCTCCACATTGACACTGCATGCACTACCTTCAAGTTGCAGCAGTGTTGGGCCACCACTCCTCCAATGCAGTGCCGCCCCTGTTGCGTTGTTGGCCACCTCTCTTGCAGGGCCGTAGGACTTTGTTGGGACATCTCTCTTTTAGGGGCCGCACGTTTCAGGTCCCACGTGGCAAGTCGCCACCTTCATTAATGCAGTGGTCATGCGTTCATCTGCGTCTTCATCCTTTGCAAATCGAGCAATCTTTCCTCCTATCAATGCAACGTCCAGCCTTCATTGCATGCAAGCTCTCCTCTGTTCCCTGGTGGTGAGAATCTCTCTCTCTCTCTCTCTCTCTCTCTCTCTCTCTCTCTCTCTCTCTCTGTTTCTAACTCGGGTTTTTTTTGTGGTTGTGTAGGCTATTGGAAGTGTCCCCTCCAATGGACGTGCTCTCCTCCTCTATTGGTAGTTCGTGCTCTCGACTTCTCCAGTGGTGGACCTATCTCCTCTCCTGTTCGTGGTTTGCCCTCCCAACTGGGCCCCAAGGTGACGTGTGCTCCCCTTTGGTGTGGTGGTTGACCTTCCCTATACATCCCTTTTTTACTATAGGCACTCCCTATCTCTGTGTCTAGCCGTGCTGAATGCTCAATGCTCATGCAATGCCAAAGGAGGGAGAGAGGGAGAGAGAGGGGGGGGGTACCATGCATGTTTCTATAGTCCCTAACAGTGAGATAAGAACATCAGTATTGGAATGATGCCATTTTTTTGATGCTATTCCAAACAAAATTGAAGTGATTTTTTTAAAGAAAATAATATGAAACCTATATAACATACTCATTTTTAGCATGCGTTTGCGTATATATTTATTGCTTCTTTGGAGGGTCTTTCTGTTTCATCGTTTGCAATGTCCATTGCATGGCTCTCCATCTCCCTAATAGACATTTCTAAACACCTTATATGTGACTTCCAAACTTTGCTACTCTTGGGCCTTGGCATGCTCCTTCAATAGTTCATACATTGATCCAACATCCACCTAGGATGAATTAGCTCCATCATCCATAGTAATCAATACCTAAGAGGGACTAATTGTAGAGATAAGAGCCTCTACAGTCACTTTGAGTGGTGTCAAGCAATAGAAGAACTTCAATTCAACTATATTGCACACAAATTACATGGGACTGCTTTCTGTGTTAGTACCTTAAAGTTTCACAAATCGAGAAATTCTATGCCTTGGTTTTGTGTGGGTCATGATATGTTGTAGCCGAGATGTCCTTGCTACCATTGGCAACAAGGTTTTGGAGGATTGATACCTCTCTCATCTCTTCACAGCTGGGATATATGTGGACTTTTTTCTGATTTCATACTAATTTAAAATTTACCGAAAGATTACCAAAAGAGCTTGATAAATATTTCAAACCAAAATACCTGGAAAATCAAAAGAGCTTAATTTTGTTTCAATCCAAATTACAGTCGAAAATCACAATATCAACACAATATATGCAGATAACTGCCTTCTGAAACCATCCCTTATAGGGCGATGCGCGGCTTACCCGCGCAAATGATAGTAATGGCCTTGCAGCAGCTTGCGGACTTTCGCGGGAGCTGGGACACTAGGGGTTGGGCTGCTGGCCGGCGAAATGGGTCGAGCGCTGTCGAAGTCGGAGGCGGGCGCGAGCGGGGATTGGGATCGAGGAACCGAGGGCGCCACCGGTGTGGGAGCTGGGACACTACTAGGGCTTGGGCCGCAGGCGGGCGTTTCCGAAATGGGTCCAGTGCTGTGAAGATCGGACGCGGGCACTGATTGGGATTGAGGAATCGAGCTGGGGGCTGAGTCGAAGTAGACGGTGTAGTAGTTGTAGCCTTCCGTGTCGAGCACTTCGCACAGGGGCGGTGTATCTTCGTAACCACTAAAGGGGTACGGGGCCATGATGCATTGGATTAGGCCCCCGCCCGGCATACTTTCATCGTCGGGAAGCGGCAAGGGGAAGCTCCATCGGCTGATGCCCGGTCTCGAAAAGCCTTGCACCTCCACCCTGCAAGTGTAATTGAGCGAGGGCAACCTGAGGTGGTTGAGTTGGTCGTCCCTCTGCTGCGTGACTGCCCAGATGGAGGCGTCGGGTGCGGAGGTGTCCGCGCCTTGCACGGGCCCAAAAGCCCAGTCACCCACGGGTGCGCCACACCACAGCTTGTTGAGTGTGCCGTTCTCGATGTCGGTGTGTGGGTTCATGAGGTCCATGGACCACTCTGCGGCGCCGACGCTTTTGATGATTCCGCTACCAAAGTTGAGGAGGAGGAGGACAGAGAGCAGGAGGCGTCGTAGGAGGTTCTTCATTTCTGATTGCTTGCTGGATCTCTCGTCTGATCTCCCTTCGTCTTATAAAGAGCAGAGCTAAAAGCAAAAGCAAGCGCTTTTGTTTTTTCCGAAAAGCAAAAAGCACATTGCGGCGCCTCATCTCAAAAAAAAAGGAGACAAGCATGTGGGGCGAATTAATAGCAAAGCGGGAAATAATATTAACAAGTTCAAGGACAAGACGAGTTTTGACAATTTACACCTAAATAGAAACACAGAGCTTATTTACGGTTAAGATTAGGACATGATCATAGCATTCGACAACATTAGAGAGCTGAAATTGAGATTAAGAACTCCATTCTACACCTCTCTCTCTCATTCTAAACCAATCTAATTTAAAGTCTCTTGAGGAAGGCCCGATAGTGGAGTTCCATAAGTGATAGTCCACTCCACCCACACACCTTGCAATCTCAAAAAACGTTCACATCGATTGCATCTTCTACCAAGAACTCTTACTTTTTTGTTTCATGACATAACAATATGGCAATCATCAAAATTAAATATTACCTGATGTACAATTTCTCCCTGAGGTATATTGACAAAAGCAGGAGTAAGGGCCATTGATTTGTCATTTCTTACTCAACATCATAAGAAATGTTACGCAATTTAGGGGAGAAATCCCGATCTAATGCCTCTACTACATTTTAGTGTTTTTCAGTTTCACACTCATGGTTTCTCAACACAAGAAGCTCCCTAAGCAATCTTTGTGCTTCCAAATTCGGCAAGCATATCCATCAAGCTAATTTATGTTATGTCCCACCATCAACCCTATATGCACTACAAGAGGATGATTAATCACCGAGGCCACCCCTGGCGGTATCCTATGGGTCTTGGTATAGGCCATCAAAACCACAAGGAGTTTCGGAGACAACTACAACCGCTGTCGATATGCTCCACGATATGTGCCATTGTATATGCCACGGTATGAGCGCGTAAATTTTAAAAAAGTGGTTGGATTTTTTGCAGTTTTATATCTATAGGAACATGCAAAAAATGAGAAATGGATTTTTTTAGTGTTGTACAAATGAAATTTAAAGATAGTCATCTATTCTATCGGCCTCGAGTAGGTCCTTAGCTCCAGAAAGATCGATTGCAAGGAAGACCTCTATAGATGCTGGGTATCTCATTTCATAAAGCTACTAAAGTTGAGGATTACGAGCTTGAGGCTGGGAAGCTGGACAGATAGTTAGGCACCCTTGAAATGTCAGAAAGCTGATGGGGCCGACCAAGTGGGAAACTGGGAGTGCCAACTGGCAGAGGAGGCCGATGCCTATAAATAGGAAACAAGAGGCTCATTTTAAGGATCTTTAGATTGGCAATACTCTTATCCTATTGGAACCCTTAAGCTCTAAGATATTCATTTGAGCATTGTACACATTTAGCCATTTGGCACACATTAATGTAACTACTCGTTTTCTCAATTACTGTGTTGAGATCTGGTGATAACTTGTATGTGTGGCTATTAATTACTCTAACTTTCGTTAACATATGATCTTTTGTAACTAAAACTAACACGTACCTAACACGTGGAAGTATCTCTAGTGATATTTGGTGATAGCTCACCAGCCTAAAACTATTTGGCATCTAGTTGGCCTGATCAACCAACTACTCACCAGTTATCTATCAATACATTTAGCCAGTTAGACTAACACCTGCCTATCTACATGTCGCTTGCCTACTACGAGTTAGTCAACAAACCTTCTATATTTGTCGATCAGGGTAAAAAATCAGATGCCTCCATGAATACATAAGTGTAGGTGGGTTGGTGATTATTCCTCCAATATAAATCTAACATTATAGAAAATTGGGTGAATTGTTTTAAAAATATCCTAAAATGAATTTTCTAAAACCCTTCAAAACAGTCAAAATTTGGGGGAATGTTTTAAGATATTAGGCGTTTTTTGAGTGTGGAAAAATCCCAAAAAAAAGACAATTGGCAAAGATTAGCGCCTATTTTTTTCATTGTTGGCGATCCTGCTAGTTTTAATTAATTCACATTAATCAGAACAATCATTTATAAATAATCATGCAGTAAGAGACCATAGCTCAGAGAGCAGAAGTTCTAGTGTACGAATAACCAACATTTTGTGTATTCTTTAATGGCTGAAATTTCAAAATCCTGAATGAATTTGGAGTTTTTCTTGAAGAAAAATGGTCAATTTTTCCCATTTTCAGTTATAAAACTGAAAAATCTCATCATTTGAAGGTAGAAAATCGACTAAACTATTTTCCATTGGTTAGGAAAAATGTTTTTCACGAGCAGATAGGAAGAATGCCAAGCTAGACACAATGCCGACCATGTAAATAAAAATGGTATATTTCCAGTTGAGCATCTAAATACATTACTTGGTGTAGCCAATGTGTGTCCTCAAAATGAGCAACAGATCAATTACTTGGGCCTTCAACCCGAGCAGAGTACTAGACGGATAATGACACAAGCAAGTACTAATCAGCCTCATGGTGAAGAAGAAACTATGGTGAACTCTCTGACATATTTAGAGCAAGACATGGATGACATGATAGACACCCTACATGACAGGGGCTATTGAGCAAGAAACAATGCGGGAGATGGGTGGTATCCAATGACATACACAGCAGACCTCAAGTGAAGAGCAAGAGTTGCATAGGCTAGCCTGTATGCCTCTATATCATGCTGCACATTATCTCTTTTGCGTACATGCCTTGCACTGCTAAACGTACAGTCAATATTTGGATGGTCGGATACTAGCGTATCAAAACTTTTTGTGTAAGTACGTATTTTAAAACATCATTTGTGAATTTGACAGGTCATTGAGAGACCAAATATTGCCAGAATGCAACGAGATGCCTGCAGACCGTAGGCGTGCAAAATCCATATTACAATCCATTGATATGGACCACAATTCCTACCACGCTTATCCAAATGATTGTGTTCTTTATCGGCACAAGCATGCAGGCATTACACAATGTCCACAGTGTGGAGAATCTAGACTGATACTAGCGTATCAAAACTTTTTGTGTAAGTACGTATTACCCTTTCCATTTTTAATCTCTTTCTTTTACTTTTTTTAAAACATCATTTGTGAATTTGACAGGTCATTGAGAGACCAAATATTGCGAGAATGCAACGAGATGCCTGCAGACTGTAGGCGTGCAAAATCCATATTACAATCCATTGATATGGACTACAATTCCTATCATGCTTATCCAAATGATTGTGTTCTTTATCGGCACAAGCATGCAGGCATTACACAATGTCCACAGTGTGGAGAATCTAGATATAGGAAATATGTCCAAGGAGAAAGGGTTCTTGCAAAAGTACTTAGGCTTTTCCCTATCGTTCAACAAATTCAATCCAAGGAGAAATTGGCTAAACTATTTTCCATTGGTTAGGAAAAATGTTTTTCACGAGTAGATAAGAAGAATGTCGAGCTAGAAACAATGCCAACCATGTAAATAAAAATGTGTGTCCTCCAAATGAGCAACAGATCAATTACTTGGGCCTTCAACCTGAGCAGAGTACTAGATGGATAATGACACAAGTAAGTACTAATCAGCGTCATGGTGAAGAAGAAACTATGGTGAACTCTCTGACATATTTAGAGCAAGACCTGGATGACATGATAGACACCCTACATGACAGGGGCTATTGAGCAAGAAACAATGCGGGAGATGGGCGGTGTCCAATGACATACGTAGCAGACCTCAAGAGAAGAGAAAGAGTTGCGTAGGCTAGCCTGTATGCCTCTGTATCATGCTACATGTTATCTCTTTTGCGTACATGCCTTGCACTGCTAAAAACTTACAATCAATATTTGGATGGTCCGATACTAGCGTATCCAAACTTTTTGTGTAAGTACGTATTACCCTTTCCATTTTTAATCTCTTTCTTTTACCTTTTTTAAAACATCATTTGTGAATTTGACAGATCATTGAGAGACCAAACATTGCCAGAATGCAACGAGATGCCTGCAGATCGTAGGCGTGCAAAATCCATATTACAATCCATTGATATGAACTAAAATTCCTACCACGCTTATCCAAATGATTGTGTTCTTTATCGGCACAAGCATGCAAGCATTACACAATGTCCACAATGTGGAGAATCCAGATATAGGAAATATGTCCAAGGAGAAAGGGTTCTTGCAAAAGTACTTAGGCTTTTCCCTATCATTCAACAAATTCAAACCATTTTCAAGTGTAAATCCATGGCGTCTATGATGTCTTCGCTTGATCGAACCACTAGATCCAAAGACGATGTTATGCGTGTGCCCGCGCTGATTGCCCTACATGGAGACACATTGAAGAGAAGTGGCCAGACTTTAATGAGAAATCTCGTAATATTTGCCTCGGGCTATCTATGGATGGTGTGAACCCATTTGATATTGAAAGTTCAACATAGAGCACATGCCCAATTTGTCCTCTGAACTACAATCTTGCACTGTGGTTTGCAATAAAGAAGGGACATCTTTTTCTCTCATTAATAGTCCCTGGGAAGTACAAGGTGGCCAACATGGAACTGCACTTAGCCCTATTAATAGAGGAGCTACAAATTTTGTGGGAAGGAATTGATGTTAAAGACATGTCAAAGAGGTTTGGATAAAGGGAGTTCTCATTACGAGGAATACTGATGTGGACTATGCATATCTGGCCAGGTTACGAAGAATGCAGTGGTAAGCTATTTTGTTATTATATAATAGCTATTGATATATATGTGGATGGTTGTGTAATAATATTCATTTTAATACATGACTATCAATCTCTGAATACAATGTGTGTCCTTTCTGTGGACCTAGACTTAGTCTACATTCTCATCATTCAAGAAGCTTGAGAAAGATGGTGTATCAGGGTCACTACTAGAAGTATCTTTAAGAGGACCATGAGCTACATGAGGGCTATTTGGGTTGACCTCCTCCTACACTAAAGGCAAGCGATTGGAAGAGAGCATGGGAGGACAACAAAGGGTCTCCAACCCCTAGAATGAAGTGGCTATTCATATTCTACCGACCACCATATTGGGAAGGACTTCTAATTAACCATTTGCTTGACTCAATGCATATTTTTAAAAATATAGCCGTAGTGCTTTGCAAGACTATGAATGGGGTCACAAAGAACAAGGGACAAAGGGTGGATTCACAAATAAGTGATCGTATGCGACACTTATGGCCCCGAACAAGAAGTGATGGTAAGTTGCTATTACCTAATGCTCCTTGGGTATTGACGAAAGAAGATAAAGCTCAAGTTAAGAAGTGCATTTTTGAGTTTTGTAGTGTGACTCGATGTATGCACTGCCTAAAGGGGGCGTTTACAAAGGATAACAAGCTCTCTAGTTTAAAATCACATGATTGGCACAACTTCTTGCAATTTGTCCTACTTGTGGCCATAAAAGGTTGCCTCACCGACAACATAAGGGGTACAATATACAAGATTGGCACCGTGATCCATTGGATTTCATTGAAGGAGACAAGAAAAGACACTTTGGAAGTAGCCCGCTTAAATGCCATAGAAGCAATTACATTAGTGGAGAAGTTTCTCCTCTCGACCAACATCTTAACCATACAAATGCATCTTCTAGTTCATGTTGTGCATAATGTGGCTCTACCAAGGGTCGTCCATTCATGTTGGATGTTCTTTTTGGAGAGGTACATGAAGACGCTAAAAGGGTTTGTTCGTCAAAGAGCTCGCCTAGAGGGAAGTATAGCAATCAGATATCTTGTGCAAGAATTCCTTATGTGCATCACAGAGTTTCTTAGCACAGTAGACCCTGAAATGCCTAAACTGTGGTCAATGGAAGAGGATGATAGGGTAGTTAGAGAACAGGTTACAAGGACAATGGATTGAGAGAAGCATGGATGTGGCCTTACGAGATAAGATTAATAAATTTTGCATCTTAAACTCAAAGAGTAAGCAAATGTGGATCGAGCGATATGGAGAGGCCAAGAATGAAAGGAATCGAGCTCCTCAAGCTTTTCAAAGGAGTCGGACTCGCCAACCATACCTTTCATTGCTTGCTATACTTCCAGACTCTCCATCAAGTAGATGCGCTTTTGTTTTTTCCGAAAAGCAAAAAGCACATTGCATCTCAAAAAAAAAAGGGAGACAAGCATGTGGGCCGAATTAATAGCAAAGCGGGAAATAATATTAACAAGTTCAAGGACAAGACGAGTTTTGACAATTCACACCTAAAATAGAAACACAGAGTTCATTTACGGTTAAGACTAGGACAAGATCATAGCAGTCGACAAGATTAGAGAGCTGAAATTGAGATTAAGAACTCCATTATACACCTCTCTTTCTCATTCTAAACCAATCTAATTTAAAGTCTCTTGAGGAAGGCCCGATTGTGGAGTTCCATGAGTGATAGTCCAGTCCACCCACACACCTTGCAATCTCAAAAAAACGTTTACATGGATTGCATCTTCTACCAAGAACTCTTACTTTTTTGTTTCATGACGTAACAATATGGCAATCATCAAAATTAAATATTACCTAATGTACAAATTTTCCCTGAGGTATATTGACAAAAGCAGGAGTAAGGGCCATTGATTTGTCATTTCTTACTTAACATCATAAGAAATGTTATGCAATTTAGGGGAGAGATCCCGATCTAATGCCTCTACTACATTTTAGTTTTTCCAGTTTCACACTCATGGTTTCTCAACACAAGAAGCTCCCTAAGCAATCTTTGTGCTTCCAAATTCGGCAAGCATATCCATCAAGCTAATTTATGTTATGTCCCACCATCAACCCTATATGCACTACAAGAGGATGATTAATCACCGAGGCCACCCCTGGCGGTATCCTATGGGTCTTGGTATAGGCCTTCAAAACCACAAGGAGTTTTGTAGACAACTACAACCGCTGTCGATATGCGCCACGGTATGTGCCATTGTATATGCCAAGGTATGAGCGCGTAAGTTTTAAAAAAGTGGTTGGATTTTTTGTAGTTTTATATCTATAGGAACATGCCAAAAATGAGAAATTGATTTTTTTAGTGTTGTACAAATTAAAGTTTAAGATGGTCATCTATTCTATCGGCCTCGAGTAGGTCCATAGCTCCAGAAAGATCGATTGCAAGGAAGACCTCTAAAGATGCTAGGTATCTCATTTCGTAAAGCTACTGAAGTTGAGGATTACGAGCTTGAGGCTGGGAAGCTGGACAGATAGTTAGGCACCCTTGAGATGTTAGAAAGCTGATGGGGCCGACCAAGTGGGAAAGTGGGAGTGCCAACTAGCAAAGGAGGCCGATGCCTATAAATAGGAAACAGGAGGCTCATTTTAGGGATCTTTAGATTGGCAATAATCTTATCCTATTGGAACCCTTAAGCTCTAAGATATTCATTTGAGCATTGTACACATTTAGCCATTTGGCACACATTAATGTAACTACTTGTTTTCTGAATTACTCTGTTGAGATCTGGTGATTACTTCTATGTCTGGCTATTAATTACTATTACTTTCGTTAACATATGATCTTTGGTAATTAAAACTAACACGTACCTAACATGTAGAAGTATCTCTAGTGATATTTGGCGATAGCTCGCTAGCCTAAAATTATTTGGCATCTAGTTGGCTTGATCAACCAACTACTCACCAGTTATCTAGCAATACATTGAGCTAGTTAGACTAACACCTACCTATCTACTACGAGTTAGTAACAAACCTTCTACATTTGTTGTTCAGGGTAAAAAATCAGATGCCTCCATGAATATATATAAGTGTAGGTGGGTTGGTGATTATTCCTCCAATATAAATCTAAAATTATAAAAAATTGGGTGAATTTTTTTAAAAATATCCTAAAATGAATTTTCTAAAACCCTTCAAAATAGTCAAAATTTGGGGGAATGTTTAAAGATATTAAGCATTTTTTGAGTGTGGAAAAATCCCAAAAAAAAGACAATTGGCAAAGATTAGCGCCTATTTTTTGCATTTTTGGCGATCGTGCTAGTTTTGATTAATTCACATTAATGAGAACAATCATTTATAAATAATCATGCAGTAAGAGACCAGAGCTCAAAGAGCGGAAGTTCTAGTGTACGAATAACCAAAATTTATGTATTCTTTATTGGCTGAAATTTCAAAATCCTGAATGAATTTGGAGTTTTTCTTGAAGAAAAATGGACAATTTTTACCATTTTTCAGTTATAAAACTGGAAAATCTCATCATTCGAAGGTAGGAAATCGGCTAGACTATTTTCCATTGGTTAGGAAAAATGTTTTTCACGAGCAGATAAGAAGAATGCTGAGCCAAACACAATGCCGACCATGTAAAGAAAAATGGTATATTTCCAATTGAGCATCTAAATGCATTACTTGGTGTAGCGAATGTGTGTCCTCAAAATGAGCAACAGATCAATTACTTGGGCCTTCAACCCGAGCAGAGTGCTAGATGGATAATGACACAAGCAAGTACTAATCAGCCTCATGGGGTGAAGAAGAAACTATGGTGAACTCTCTGACATATTTGGAGCAAGACATGGATGACATGATAGACACCCTACATGATAGGGGCTATTGAGCAATAAACAATGCGGGAAATGGGCGGTGTCCAATGACATACGCAGCAGACCTCAAGAGAAGAGCAAGAGTTGCGTAGGCTAGCCTCTGTATGCCTCTGTATCATGCTGCACGTTATCTCTTTTTGTGTACATGCCTCTGTATGCCTCTGTATCATACTTACAATCAATATTTGGATGGTCCGATACTAGCGTATCAAAACATTTTGTGTAAGTACGTATTACCCTTTCCATTTTTAATCTCTTTCTTTTACCTTTTTTAAAACATCATTTGTGAATTTGATAGGTCATTGAGAGACCAAATATTGCGAGAATGCAATGAGATGCCTGCAGACCATAGGCGTGCAAAATCCATATTACAATCCATTGATATGGACTCCAATTCCTACCATGCTTACCCAAATGATTGTGTTCTTTATCGGCACAAGCATGCAGGCATTACACAATGTCCACAGTGTGGAGAATCCAGATATAGGAAATATGTCCAAGGAGAAAGGGTTCTTGCAAAAGTACTTAGGCTTTTCCCTATCATTCAACAAATTCAAACCATTTTCAAGTGTAAATCCATGGTGTCTATGATTTCTTTGCTTGATCGAACCATAAGATCCAAAGACGATGTTATGCGTGTGCCCGCTAATTGCCCTACATGGAGACACATTGAAGAGAAGTGGCCAGACTTTAATGAGAAATCTCATAATATTTGCCTCGGGCTATCTATGGATGGTGTGAACCCATTTGATATTAAAAGTTCAACATAGAGCACATGGTCAATTTGTCTTGTGAACTACAATCTTGCATCGTGGTTAGCAATAAAGAAGGGACATCTTTTTCTCTCATTAATAGTCCCAAGGTGGCCAACATGGATCTGTACTTAGCCCTATTAATAGAGGAGCTACAAATTTTGTGGGAAGGAATTGATGTTAAAGACTTCAAAGAGGTTTGGATAAAGGGAGTTCTGATTACTGCATCACTGGCCAGGTTACGAAGAATGCACTGGTAAGCTATTTTGCTATTATATAATAGCTATTGATATATATGTGGATGGTTGTGTAATATTATTTGTTTTAATACAGGACTATCAATCTCTAGATACAATGTGTGCCCTTTGTGTGGACCTAGACTATCAATCTCTGGATACCATGTGTGCCCGTGTGAGTGGTAATATTTGTTTAAGATTAAGAAAAGAAATCTTATACTGAAACTATCAAGAAACCATTGGCTTATGACCTAGAAAAGCTATCAAAAAGTTGTAACGTTAGGAGATTTCAAGTACTAAATGGAGATGGTAGATTCGGCCAGTCTTTTTCTGGTAGTGGTTACATATCCCATTGGAGGGCAAACAAAGTTTTCTATCCTTGTTGTGTGAACTACGTGCAGGGTAGTTGGCTGCCCCTTGGTGTGAACAGCTCTTTGATGCCAGTGCAAGTGGAAACATTATGCTAAGTGTAATTCAAAAAGGCAAAGTTGGGGAGGAGAGGCAAGTACCAGCCAGGGATCCTACAAAGGACACCACACCAAGAAAGATGGTACAATTGGAGCTAAATATTCTTATGATCCTATGGAAATTTCTAAACCCATTAAAACCTCAGTTAAGGTAGCCAGATTCCAACAAGTCTTGGTGAGAAGACTAAATAGGTACTAGGACTGGCGAGACACCAATGGAGTTGGAGCTCGGGTATATTCAATAAGATGAACGCCACATTCCATACCCCAATTACCAAGTTATACAGTAGGTTGATCAAAGTAGTTTGGTACTTATAGATGAACATTACAAATCTCTCTTTAAGGATTACATTAATGAAGTGGAAAATTCCATCCCTCCACTGGCTGGTGTGAGATAGGTAACTGGTCAGCGAGGGCTTTGGAAAAAACGAGCCGCCTGTGTTGGGTGGTGTGGGGCCGAAGGTGGCGATGAATCTGTTGGGCTCCAATGAGCAACGCTAGTGGAGTTGTTGGATCCTTGGCCGTGTGCGAGAAGGCGGTGGTCAATCGTGCAAGAGATTTTGGTTGGCTTGTGAAGGTGGCGGAGGCGATGCAGGCCCACACAGGCTCTCCAGAAAAGCAAGCGATGATACCATGTAGAAATCGAGGGGGATGCTACAGCCATGCTGGTGTTGCCATGGCTGCAGCAAACACGAGAGCGAGAGGAAGAGGAAGAAGGAGATGCGCTCACAATTATGAATCGTTATTGATTGTATCGATTGACGTTGGTTACATTTATATACGAGTATAAGCACCCATTCATTTGCATCACTTTGTGACACTCGTATAGTGGACACGAGCATTAATTCCAACACTCAACACGGCTGAACCACAAGCTTGTTTGTTTGCTAATCTGCGGTGTTCAGAGAGAAAGCGCTGCCTTCTGAGCTGACTATGTCGGAGTTTTATGCTGAGCCGGAAGGCAATGAATGCTGATGATGTTGAGACGCTGAAACGTTGCTGAGCCGAAATCAAAGGCGATGATGTTATTACTTCTCTTGCGCCACCTTTGCATTGCGAGCATTTGTCTTTCTAACTTATCGTCTCACCAGAGCCTTTACAGTCAGGACAGACATGTTGCGTTTGCTGTATCGTGTCGGGTCCGAGTACCTGAGAGATATCGTCATGCCAGACCCTTGACAACCAGCACACTTCACCGAGGAGCCAAACTTGGATCCCGTGCCTTTGCATTTGGAGCACATCATGTTTCTTGACAGAGAGAGCTTTTTGGAAGTTCCATTGTACAGCTCTTCTAGAGACACCTTCGATGGGTGGATAACATCCTCCCCACGCCTCTCCCTCCGGCCGCCGCTTGAACTTCCACCTCCACCAAAGGTTTCGGCTCCCCCGAAGAAAGACTCAAAAATGTCAAAAGGATTATATCCATCACCACCACCTTTGGCATTTGTTGCAGTGGCACTTGCAGTACTTAATTTGCTAAAGATGAAGAAGTGCTGCTGTCAGCCGACAATGGGTTGCAGTACAATTGGCAATGCTGCTCATGATTTCAAGCACACGTAGTTATGCCTGTAAACAAACGCCTGAGCTTGCACGCAATGAAGTGCTGCCTTATATGCTTAAACAAGATTGAATCTATCGTTAAGCACTGTTAGAACAGAACAGCAATATTGCAATGTATATTAATCCAGTACTTCCAAAGCACTTAAGCTCTGGTTAATTCTTTATTAACTCACAAAAGCATGCTATCATTTTTCCATCATGGAATTCCAAACCATGCTATAGAGGCCTTCTTGGAGAGATAGATGTAACATTCATCAACTGTTTGATGTCTTCCTAGATTTTTAACAAGATTTGTCAATCTTTGTAATGGTGTGAAGATATGCACAGATGTGCACCAATATTTCTCTCTTTCCCTGAATTAGATGGGGAGCGATATGCCAATATGATCTCCACAGAGATGTAGATCTGATGTTACAATGCAGACTTGCCCTTCTCTACTCCTAGCCACACTTTCTACCCTTTCTTGTTATACTCCCCATGCTTAGCTCCCTTTTCGGTTCGATTTAAATGGTGAGCTTCCGGTACGGTAGATGAGGGACCAAGGAAGCGGCCTATGAGTGAAGCGCTAGGTCAACTGCGAAGGATCCTAGAGGGTGTTGACCATACGGTGCTCGGGCTCTGGGTCGCTGAAGATACCCACACGTGCATCGTGGAAGATATTGGGACAAGGAGTAAGAGTTGTTTTCTGAAACCGGGCATGGATCTGGTTGATTGACCTTGCTGGTCCTTAACGGATGAGTCCATGGCTCTCTTATATGGATCTGTTGATTGATGTTGCTGATTTTCAACAAGGACTCCATCTTGATTTTTATATGTGAAAATATTGCCGGTTACTATGAGCTAGGAACTATCGAAAAGGCCCCTGAGTGAACAGGTGGTGAGCGTTCTGGTTGCCAATGATGCCATAAGTACACCGATGAATGAATGATTAGAAATATGGATTCAACTAGAGATTTTGAGGATAGTGATCAATGGCATAATGGTCTCATTAAAGGATTGTTTTAAAGTTAGCTGATGCTGAGAAAAAGGCAATTTCATATTGGGTGCGTAAGTGGTGTGACTAGTTTTATGTTTGCATGAACTTCTGGCTAGGGGGCCCGGGAACTCTTTTCCTTGGTACCCGGGACAAAACCCAACCAAATTCTTAATTGGATCCCATCACTACAGCGGTTGGGTGGTTGGCTAACCCATGGGACACTGGATGGGGTTAGGCTGGATTGATGGATCCGTAAATCGAGACTCATTTTCTGTTTTACGATAGATAAAGTAAATCCCGGATAGTAATTGTTCTATGGATAGAAATCAACGGTCTGTGCCTCTTGATGGGGAAAAAAGCGTTGATCCCAATGATCCAAGTTCAAGTTTATTCCTTGATCTGACTGAGTATCTTTATAGGTGCAGTCAGATCAGCTTGATCAGTAATGGTCTTGACTACGTTAGAGTAAAAAGTTATCCTGGTGGAATCGCCCGTGCTTTTCGGGTAAAGGAAGTTTTTTTCGGGTTCAGTTTTGGAAAAACCGACGGCGGATTAGTCTTTTGTCCGGATATCCGTAGACGAGGCCCCGAGTGTGGGACCCTGCCCCGCGCTAGAAGTGCTACTTCCGTTGCTAGTACCCCGAATCCATTGCGTGGTAGGGACAGGGATCTCACATATACATCCGCTCTGGAGCGAGGGGGGCCAGAATGCGCAGCATCCACAGCCAAATCTGCTGCGCCTGAGGGCAGTCCCATAGGTAATGTCTCTGTGTCTCCATAGGGTGGCCGCATCAGACGCAGGCCGCCGAAAGAATAGACAAGCCAAGTGTCAACTGTAGAACCCCTGTGGGCGACCAGCCACTGGAAAGTCGAAATCTTGCGTGCCTGTCGACTAGCCCAGAGCCTGGTAGCCCAAAGCTTGGTCCAAAAGTCCTCCAGGAACTCCAGTGAGAGTCCCTGAAGCCGCCAGTGCCCCGATGCAGCTCGAGAGACCATCCTCCTCGCCGTCAAAATATGTCGCCCCAACTGAATAGTATACTGGAAAAAGGTGATCTCTGTGGCCTCAAGGGATGCATAAGGATCATGCCACTCGTACTCGCCAGGGTCCCACTGGAGCCGGGCAAAGGGACGCGCTGCATATGCCCATATACGCCAATCAGAGTCCACATCTGCAGGGTCTGGGTCAATATGCCACTTCCGAGAAGCGGCGTGGCCACCACCTGTATCCTCTTAAAGATGCGCTCTGCAAACAAAGGCAACTCCACCTCCACTCTCTGAAGTCTGCCCTCATCCTGGATCTCATAGTAGAGGCATCTGCCATCCTCAGTGCAAGCTCTGACCAGCTATCAGGATCTCCAACTGAGTAAAGGCTCCCATCCATCGTGGGGCCACGAGCTCGAGAGGCATGAACCACTCCTCTGTGTGAGTGCCTCTCCTAAATGTCATCCCTCATAATCAACCCCCCTCTGAAGTGACCCAACCTCTCCACCTGGATCTCCTCTGGGAGACTGCAGAAGGCCTGCCAGTCTCCAAAACTACGTGCTGGGCCTGCCGCCAACGGTCCCTAGGCTAGACGAGGCCGAGAACCCAGCATATGACCCTGCTCTGTGGTGCGAACCACTGGGCTCCAGATGAGCATCTGTCTGGCCCACTCCTCATCACAAGAAGTGTAATAACTACCCAAGCAACCTTTGCCCTCGCTGGCTGACCATCCCACCCAGACCAAAGAAAGTTCCTGATCAGCCTCTTTACCTGGCTGATACAAGAGCTCAAGAAGATCCAGCAAGACGTAACGTACCACATGGTCACTAAAAGCACTTGATTTGCCACCACCACCCTCCCAACCAAGGATAGCCAAGCTGTACTCCAATATAAAAGCTTCTTCCGAATGCTCACAAGAAGCGGGGCAATCTGCTACTGAGGTGACAAATCTAGTCCAATCTGACATCCCAAATATCGCACTGCTGTGCCAGGAGGAATCCATCTAAAACCCAGGTCTGGGCTCCATGCCGGAGTGGGAGCGCTACTGATCCAAAAGGCCACTGTCTTGCGCCAATTGATCAATGCTCCCGAAGCTGCACTAAAAACCTGGAGCGACTGCTTGCTCACTGAAGATTGGCCTCCTGGCAATGCAAAAATAAACCCGTGTCATCAGCAAACTCAGCATCAAGCAGGTCCTCTCCCCTGACTGGGAGCTGGAGTCCTCTCAAACCAACCTCCTCTACTGTCAGATACATGCTCATAGCCTCTGCAAAGAAGAGAAAAAGAAACGGGGTGAGAGGACACCCCTGACGGACTGATCTGGTCAACTCAAAACTCGACCCCCTTCCTCCTGTAGTCAGCACTGGTGGCTACGAGCTATGGAATATAGAGCCGCCACCCCTCAAATCCAACTTGGCTCAAAGCCCAGGCGAAGCATAGTGCCCTCTAAGAAACCCCAATAGACTCTATCGTATGCCTTCTCAAAATCGAGAAGCATCACGACCAAGTCCTCACCAAGAAATCTAGCTCGGGCCGTCGCCTCCGAGAAGGTGAAAATGTTGTCAAGGATACTATGCTCCTTGACGAATCCTGTCTGGGTAGCATGAATCAACTCCCCCAGGAAGGGCTGGATCCTCAAACTCAAGGCCTTTGCCACCAAGACCTTGTAGACAGTATTGAGGATCGTAATAGGCCTCCAATGCCAAATATCATCTGATACTCCCTCCCCCTTGGGGATAAGAAAGATCAAGCCCTCTGTAAAGCTCTCTGGCATCACCCAGTATCCAAAACATACTAAAAGCCCCTGCGGAGGCCTGGCCCCCAAAAGGTCCCAATAGCGCATAAAAAAGGCAGGCGTCAATCCATCCTCCACTGGGCAACTATGGCGCGGAAGGACCCTCATGGCCTTAGCAAGATCAACCTCTAAGAGAGGCTCCCCCACAGAACTGTACACATACGATCTGTGACCCTCCTCTGCACATGGGCCCACACAGTCTGTCTGCAAGCATCCCAAGCCTCAGTGGCTGGCTCTGCTAAGAGCAGGTCTCTATAGATCCCAGTGGCTATGGCTCTGATCTCCTCTGGCTCAGTGCTACCGAGCCGTCCGACCTCCCAAGCTGGCGGACTCCTGCTCGAGCATGGCGGGGCCCAGTAATCTCAAAAAACTACCCAGTCACTGTATCACCAAGCTGCGTCCACTGAGAGGCCTGGCGACGATAGTAAAACTCATGTCTTTGCTCCTCTGCCTCTCTAACCTCCTGGCATGCCTGGCTCAGCTGGGACGCCACCCACTCACATGTAGGCTGCTACTCCTGAAGGCGCTGAAGCGAAGCAAAGCTACGTCTCAGCCGACGCTCCCTCTCGCGGGCCTGTCCCAGCCGTGTCAAGGCTGCAGCGTGCAAAAAAGAGCTGAGCTCGATGAGTCCCTAGGCACACTGGCCTGCTGCATCCTGGTCAGAGCTCTGACTATCGTGCCATATCCTCTCAATGTCCTTAGCGAGACTAGGATCTGTAAGTACCCTCTCTCGGATCCTCAACTGCAAGCTAGTCTCCCGTGTCCTCTCCTCAAGAGTCAAAATAACTGGCGCATGGTCTGAAAAAGAGGTGCCAGCGAGAATGCCAACGGAGCCCCCTCGCTCCCCTAACGTGTCGCCCACATAAAAGCGATCAATCCGTGTTAGATTAGTCCCTCCCTTCCGGCGATCCGATCGAGAGAAACTAAGACTGTCCTGAGAGCGGGAGAAGGCCTCATGCTACCATGCATCAGTGATCCTCAGTGTCATGCAAAATCATTCCCAAGCTGCAAGCTCTGTACCGTGCACTGTAACATGACTGCCTCCCAGCCTATCGGCCGGGTCCTCAAGCATGTTGAAGTCTCCCCCGACACACCAATGTGTGGCCTCTGGCAATGCATCTGTAACCTGGGTCCAGAACTCTACTTTGGCACTAGCATGGTTGGGCGCATAGACATTGAGCACGCCAAAGCGCTCATCATGCGTCCTCAGAATGACATACTGTGCTCTACCAGGCACAATGATCCCGCGATCCACAATGGCCTGCCACCGCCATACATCCGCAATGACCATACATACTCCTCCCTGCCCACCCAAAGGGCCAAATCCTGCAGACCAAAAGGTGTCCCATCTACCAGGCATCACCGAACCATATCTCCGGATCCTGCTCTCACCCAAACGATGCTCCTACATCAACAAGAAAATCAATACTGCCCCCAACCAGGCATCTCTGAAGCTCCTGCCTCAAGCAACCATGATAACATATATAATGTGCGCCGTGCCAAGGCCCTGTACATTCCATGAGATGATCCTCATGGATGACCTGCTGAGGTCGATGCTGTCTCAGCCATGCGGCGGGCCTTCGCAAGCGCCTTGGATGGAGAATAGTCCCCATCCAAGCGGCTACGAATCTATCCACCCGGTGTACTGCAAGAATCTCGGATCAAGTGCCAGTGGGCTATGTCCCATGGCGAGTGCCTCCCGCTCAGACAGAGCACCCGCATGTTGCACTCGCCATGTATACAAACATATCCAGGGTCGCGTGCTAAGTCTGCCGGACCAAATGTCGAATCCCTGAGGCATCCACACTCCCGGGATCAATGAAAAAATGAGCCAACTCCCATAGTCGGCCTATCACATCTGTCACCTCCAGATCGCTCACATGGTGAGAAAACTCAACTGCTTGAGTCTTCAAAGTGCTAAGAGCGAGCTCCAGGGTCCACTCCCGGTCGCAAGGGCCACAGAGAGGGAATGAGAAGGCCACCGCTGAATCAAGTGCCTCCTCCCCGCGGGCCGGAGGTATCACTACATGAACTTGGATGGGTGCTGGCTCATGGGGGCCCTCTGCTCTAAAAAGCCGTGTGAAGGAGTAATCAAAAGCCTCCGAGCGATGTCTAGTGTCGAGACTACTCAGCCGACTGCGGATAGAGGATATTCGTGAAGCCCGAATCGGCATGGTCAGTATCCTCTACGGCGGTGCTCGAGCAAGGTGGGTGCTCAGAGCCCGTGCAGGTGAATGCCAGGGGACTGCACGGCCTCCCGAGGAGCTGAGGCGAGCGGGGGGGAGGAGGGGGGGAGAGGGGGTGGGGAAGGAGCCGCTGCTGAAATCGGAACGGGGACGGGAGGAGGTGAAGGAGGAAGCGAGGCAAGGGGGGGGCGGGGGAGGGGGGTTGGGGGCGAAGGAGGGGGTGCTGGCATCTCCTGGTCCTCAGTCGGCACTGGGGTCTCCTCGTGGAGGGGAGCAAAGTTGTTCCTCATGGGAACCCAGTGATGCTGAGTCTATGGCTACTGCTGCATTGGTCTTTGGGCGTGCTGCTGGGGCTGTCTCCCTCGATGGCGCCCCTGTCCAGGCTGCCACTCCGAGGTCTTTGTGGGTTGAGTAGGTGTCCCGGAGGCTGCCTGCCGAGCCGCATCTGTGGGCGGGCCATCAGGGGCCTGCTACTACGGTGCAGGTCGGGGTCTCCTGCGAGGGCAGGCCTTGGCCGGGTGGCCGACCTGTCGGCAAATAAAGCACTGGTTCGGGAGCCCCGAGAACTCCACTCTCTGATCAATCCATCCCCCCCTATCCTAGGTAGCTAAATGACCTTCGAAAGGGAGGAGATGTCAGGAACCAAGACTCTGACCGAAGGTAGCCCAGCTGCTCTAGCCACCACTAAGGTTGGAGTGGGGCCAGTCTCGAGCACCGAGCCCACCAGTGCTCCTATCCTCGAAAGGAGCAGAAGGTACTCGCGACGGAGTCCAGGGAAGCAAACAGTAACATGGAAAAGGCACTCTCCCTGCTCAGCCCCGCTGCGGGGTCAAAGCCATGCTGCCAAGGTCTGAAGAATGCTCGAGCGCCCGTGATGTCAAGGGGACTCATGGCAAGGACCTGGGTCACACTCTCGGCAGTCTCGAACTCGATCTGGTAGTGTCCACAGCCCAGAAGCTGAACGTCCAGGATCTTGCCCACGTCAGCAAACAAGAAGGCGGGCCTGAAGAAGATCCCGGATCTCCCCTCTCCTGGGGCAAGTGCCGACTATACGGCAGATGGTGGAATGTGCCTGGAGGCATTCCACCTCTGCGGCGGCGAGGCTCGCTTCCTCTTCTGGCGAAAGAGAAAGCCTGATGGGGGTATCCTCGGGCGGTCGAGGGGGCTGCAGAAGAGTCCCTCTGAGGTGGGGCAGGAGGAGCCTCCATCAGAGTCTGAAGCTGTGGCGAAGGTGGAGCAAATGCGATACCTGCAAGAACCGAGCTGTACACGAAGGGCGGAAAGGGGAGGCGGAAGGATAAAAAAGAAAAACCCCCAGGGGGCAGAAAAACTAGCAAGAAGGGAAGGGACGGGGGTTGGGATAATGCGGCAAAGATTAAAAGCCCCCTAGGGGGGGCGAGGGGGCGGGAGCAGCACGAAAGGAGAGGCGGCCGGAGGGAGAGAGAGGGCTGGCGGAGGGGGGGGACGGGATGCTGACGAGGGAAGGGGGACGCGATGGCGAGCTGAAGGGGGGCGGGCACTTCAGCGCGAGAGAGGGCGAGAAGGCGAGATGAAGGGGGGGGCATGATGGCGAGATGAAGGGGGGGCGCATAAGCAATGGCAGGCGGGGGGGGAAGGGCGCGAGGGAGGGAAGGCGAGGGGTGAGCAGACAGCGCGAGAAGGGGTGAAGGCGGGAGCTTCAGCGTGAGCAGATGCTTGCACCATTTTTACAGATTTTTTAGCTAATTTATGTTCTATCCCACCATCAACCCTATATGCGCTACAGGAGTTTCGTAGACAACTACAACCGCGGTCGGTATGCGCCATGGTATGTGCCATTGTATATGCCACGGTATGGACACATAATTTTAAAAAAATGGTTGGATTTTTTGCAGTTTTATATCTATAGAAACATGTCAAAAATGAGAAATGGATTTTTTTAGTGTTGTACAAATTAAAGTTAAAGATGGTCATCTATTCTATTGTCCTTGGGTAGGTCCATAGCTCCAAAAAGATTGATTTCAAGGAAGACCTCTATAGATGTTGGGTATCTCATTTTGTGAAGCTACTGAAGTTGAGTTGAAGGGTTGGGAAGCTGGACAGGTAGTTAGGCACCCTTGAAATGTCAGGAAGCTGATGGGACCGACCAAGTGGGAAAGTGGGAGTGCCAACTGGTATAGGAGGCCGATGCCTACATAGGAAACAGGAGGCTCATTCTAAGGATCTTTAGATTGGAAATACTCTTGTGCTATTGTAACCCTTGACCTCTAAGATATTCATTTGAGCATTGTACACATTTAGCCATTTGGCACACATTAATGTAACTACTCCTTTCTCAATTACTCTATTCATATCTGGTGATTACTTGTATGTCTGACTCTAACTTTAAACTTTTTTCCATTGGTTAGGAAAAATGTTTTTCATGAGCAGATAATCAGAATGCCGACCCAGAGACCCAGACACAATGAGGAGAACCAGCAAAACAAATAAGAAATTTAACTAGACTATTCAATGTTTTCTTCATCACTTATAATGACAATGATGGAGAAGTAGAATTCTCTAAGAGGAGAGATGAGAGCAGAGCCACAAGGAGTTCTCAAAAAGACAACTCCAAATGACAAGGAGGAAATTATCATGTGTGCCCAATAGAGTGTGCACATTGCCACTGCCAGTTAGCACACACACAAGAGACAAGAGCTCTGAGAAGTATTTCAACTCAATACTATGTGTAGAGAAACCTCAACAGAGAAGAGATAAAGACCATTTTAGAGTTGCATCTCTATTTTGTATATGGAAGAAGAATCGGGAAAGAGAAATTATAGTTATTTTTACTGAAAAATTAAAACTAATTTACTCTTTCCATGCACCCTTTCGATGCCTGGTGCATCATTCAGGCTCTGCTGCCCATGCCGCCACTACTACAAGGTGGGTAGAGAGGGATGGTTATGGTCAAGTTGTCGTAGCCCGCCTCACCCTGCAACTTGCGCTGGTGGTGCCAATGTTGCTAGGTAGGCTGAGCTAATAAGCGGCCTCCATACCTCGGGACTATTTGACACCCCTTTTTTCAAAGGGGATCAATTGGCGGACATTGTCGCTCAAAAATCGAGGATCGGGTGGGCCGTCGGATTTTTTGTGATCCATGTGTAATCCCTGTGAGATCCAAGTGTGAACCGTGTGTGATCCCATCTTGACACAGGGGTGTCAAGATGGGATCACACACGGTTCACACTTGGATCTCACAGGGATTACACATGGATCACAAAAAATCCGACGGCCCACCCGATCCTCGATTTTTGAGCGACAATGTCCGCCATTGATCCCCTTTGAAAAAAGGGGTGTCAAATAGTCCCGAGGGCCTCCATAGCTTCTGGTACGCCAACAAAGGCCGTAGTACCCAAAATGGCGATGGCTAAGTTGTCGTCGCCCGCTCATGCTGCAACATGCTTGGTAACTCCTGCACTCCTGACAAACTGTGTGTCGACCCCAGGGTTCTAAATTGCCTACGTAGCATCTTCTGCAGTCTCGACGGCCTAGTGCGCTGCCAACGGTGGTAAACACAATGAAGGCCAGAGAACACCCCACAGGCTTGGAACCTCTCTTGGGTTGCCAATCTATTGGCCGCCCCTGGTTATAGGAAGAAGATAAGAAGCAGATAAGGTTATCACCACCACGCCTTAAGCAGTAGACGACCTATAGATAAGGTTATTGCATACGGATGCATAGCAAAGGTTCCATACCATTGTCCAAGCAAGCACGCTGTAGCAGTAGTACCAGCACAAGTGGTGAGCAAGTGCACATGCTCCTATCGTCGTTCGCCCTAGTAATGGCACAACTCATATTGCTGAAGGAGAATTTTGGTATTGTGATGACAATGTGTCGAAAGTCATCACAAAGAGAAGTCATTTTCACGGTTAGTCGTGGAATTTACTGTGTGAGCATGTAATTTGACATGGGTGACCTTGATGTGGTGGTGTGTGCATAGTCGCACACAAGATCAAACACATGAGTTTTATTATGTGCGATGGATGTGTGTAATCGTGAGGTTTCACATAAGTTCAATGATGAAATCTTCTTGTGTGTGTGTAGCCATACATGGTAAGGCCTTTGCACTGACGATTGCCACACTTTGGAATAATCTTGCGTTCACTTGGGGTTTATAATAGCACTTCCTGTGAAAAGGCATCAATTGATACCGTGTTTTGGACATTGTTCCCACACAAATGGCACAATATTTACATGACATTATACAACAATTCCAATTGTGTGCATATCCATTAACATACAAGAAAGTTTGCAGTATCTTTGGGGATGAGTAGCTCGTCAATAATGACTTTGGCAGATAACAAAGTTTGTCACTATAAAACTATTGATTGAGCTGTGGAATTTGAATTCAAGTTTTATAAACTTTAATAAGTTTGACCATGGTGACATTAGGTTCCATTCTCAGGATGATTGTCTTCAATCTAATGCATGTTTTGGTCTCTTTTAGTTTATTTTGATTGGGTCAATGAGCTATGCCCGCTTGGCCACACTAAATTATGATTGTTTGAATATCCTTCTCTGGAGATTGTTTTACCGAGGGATATGGTATCTTCAATTTGTTTACTTGTTTTGACTAGACCAACTTACACCGTGCATTGATTCACCAATATAATGTGACAAAGAGAAATCTAGGCCCTTTGTTCTTATTGCTAGAGATAAGAAAGTTTCTTTGGGTGTTTCACAACTGTTGTGTTGTGCTATTTAACAACCAGAGTGTTGTTAGCCCTATCTCTACAGAAGCAAAGCATGGAGAAATGCAATGGAAAAAAAGCGAGGAAAAAAAAGGTTGGAAAAAAAAGCATGGAAAAAAAATTCCTCATTTTTATACAGCAAAACACAATCATGACGTCGATAGCGTCAGCCCTACACATGGCAATTCGTGAATGGATGATGATGTAAGCCCTACCACACGTGGCATTCGATCCTAAATCATGTGATGTGAGCCCTATTATTTTACCTATATAAAGATGTCTTTTGATAATTTCCATACCATCCACGACCACGGTTTGAGTCTTTTTTTTCTATGCTTTTCTGTGCGCTCAAAAATTTCTCACCTTCCATACAGTCATCAACGGTGTGAGTACGGTCCATACCATCCACGGTGCCATAGCTACATTCGCCCTCCTTTTCTTTCCCCTTATCGCATGGTGAACGGTTTCTAGCCAAATCACAATAGCAATGGAGGTTAAGAGTTCTCACTTGTACAATGTTGTAGATGACATGAATGATTTATTTGGTGGGGGAGGTTAAGGACGAGCCCAGTGCCATAGAGCATCTCTTTGATCTGCTCAGGAGGGCTGGTCTGGAGAAATCCCTTTCCCATGTAGAGCCTATGTTCAACGTTCCTTTTAGTCTGGAGGGTATTATCAAGGACATGGTTAGGACATCGCTAGAGGGATAGTGGATAGAGTATTGCAGGTTGGTCAGTGGAGGAACTGTCTCAGAAGGGTCAATTACATATGTCCACATGTCAAGCTTCACAGTAACCTCGTCTTAGAATGCAAGCATGTCGAAGAGGTGGGACATTTGCTCAGATGATCAACGTATCAAGATATGTGTTGACATGCGCCCAGTGCATGGTAGGAAATGCAGGTTGCTAAAATATTATTTTGGGTTTGTTGCCTACCTCTTTCTTCGGCTAATATGGAGGATTACACAAAGGAGGAGCTCAAAGGAAGGACTGATAAATCAGAACAGTCCTTTATTTCAAGTGCTCAGTCTACAGAAGAAGAGGCCTTGGACCTTTTGTCTCCTCAGCACAAATTTTGATGTGGCAGAGTTTAAGGCCTCCACCGTCAACTGATGAAGGAACGTCATCCATCCATGGGGAGTGATTGATGTCCAATTTTGTCACCAATTTTGTCACCATCAATTTTGTCAATTGATGAAGGAACGTCATCCATCCATGGGGAGTGATTGATGTCCAATTTTGTCATCCCTAGGCTAGTATTACCTCCTCCTTTCCCACATTAAAAAACTCTACAATTTCATTAGGGGAAGGTTGAGGTCTATAGGGGCCCTTTAAGATGCCATGTGATTAAAAGGTTATTAAGGAAAAGAGCCAATCGTGGGATGCCATGTATACAAAAATGTTGGATGATTAAAGGTGGTCAAAATATTCTCTAGAAGATGCCTTTTTGTACTTTTCATTTCCAAAAAGTGGAGAGGGAAGTTTTTGAAATTTCGAACGTCCATAACTTCTACATATGAGCTCAAAATTTGCCGGAGATTACAAATCCAAAATCTGCTCGTCGAGCTCTTTCCATAGATATGTCACATGATATAGTTTTGCTCACTCGATTTCAAATTCAATTTTGGCGGGAAACTTTGAAATTCAAACTTCTAGCCGTTTGAAGAACAAGAAGGCATCTAAAGTCAAAGAAACTTAACGTTTTAACAAAAAGTCATTAAAATCATAATATGGCAGCTTAAAGGGCCCCTATAGACCTCAACCTTCCCCTAATGTTAGGGAGGATTACTGTCTTGCTATAATAGCAGACGGTTGTGAAGTTGTGTCCGGTGTTCTTCGATATAGAGAATGAGCATAAGGATGAATTTCTTGCATTGGACATGGAAGTGACAGAAAACTTCACAGAGGCCCTAGAAGCAGTGTCGTTTGGCAAGGAACTTCCTCCCGAACTTGACCAAGAAAATGAAGAGGGCTCCATCAACCTTTGGGATGCAGCCAAGTTGGAGGAGGATGAGAACCAAAAGATAAATTTGGTTTAATTCTTATTACTTTAGTCTGTTTGAATTATTTCTTACTATAGTTTTTTCCCTCTTGGTTCTTTGTCAATGCAGATAGAGCTTGAGGATGCCGATGGATTTCTTGGACGAGGTGGTGCTGGTCGTGCAAGAGTTGGGCAAGATGCCGCTCTTGCACACTACATCTCTTATATGGACAAATATATTTATTATATATCATAGCAAGTACTCCAAGGATGCAAAGATTACACTCCTTACACTAAAAGCCCTATCTAGGTATACAGGGCATGCATTTATAACTTATAATATACTTAAAGTTATGCTTATAGAGAAGTGTGCTACCATGGGTATCTTTGGATACGGCCCTGGTTTTTGGTCTTCTTGTGCAGGTTATTTCCTATGTTATTCAAGCTATGCCCTAGGTGCAAGATGTAAAGTCACTAAAGGGCTATAGTCGTAAATAAGAGGTTTTTGTGTTATAGAGAGAAAATGCCTACCAAAGAGGGGGAGCAAGAAGAGAAGAGACTCAAGAGCAAGTAGCTCTTTTCATTGTAAATATTTTCATTGTAAATCTTCAATATAATGGAATGGTGCAATTATTTTTTATTTTCAAGTCAAAAAGCTTTACAACTTTCTTCTAAATGTTGTCTACTTCCTAAGTTAAAAATGTTTACAACTTTATTCAAAATACTTTCAACTTCAAAGTGCTATTTCTACTTCTAAATTCTTCCTATGCGTCTTCATTGAAGATCTCCATGGTGCATGACGTACTGGTCCTGTGCCAGCTTTCCACTTTAGTGATCTTCTCTGTTTGGCATTATTTTGTGGTGCCCTTGCTAGATTGCTCATACATGATCTTTCCATGGATAATTTTCTCCCAAAAGTGTATCTATAAAACCAGTTAAACATCTCCTTGAGGTAATTTGTACGAGTTTTCCCTCCTCCATGCCGGGTGTTTTTAAAATATACTCCTCTAGCTCGATAGTGAGATTTCTCCATTCCTTGTGTGCTCCACATGTCCAAAGAATCATTCTCATTCATGAAGTATGCACCATGAGCATAAAGAATGTGCTGCCCAAAAATTAAGATAGAGTCAATATAGTTATTCATACTCATTTGTTAATATCCAGTAGGAAAGAGAAAATGTGTTTACCACGTAGTGCATAATGTTGGTTTCACCCCATGTATCAACCATGGACTTCGTAAAATTAGAAAGCTCGTCTTGAAGTTTATGTCGCTCCTCTGTGGTTGTCCTAGTTTTGGTCAAAAGTTTCACCATCTTATTGAAGTCTAACCAAACCTTCTCACGTAGAATTTCAAGGCTTGATTTGGTGTAGTCAAATGTTGTACATTTGCATAACTCCTTCCACAAGTTGCAAGGCTTGGTTGAGTCCTTTGCATTTTCTAGCTTCTCCAGAAAACCTCTTGCTTTATTTCCACTCATGGACACTTGTTGTGCAATCTCATGATTTGTGCTAGAGGTCTTTTTGTTAACAGTAATCTGCACATTGCCACCATGGCACCCAATTGAGTTGAGTAGTTGCTCTACTTTATGAAGAGCTTCTTCTTGTCATTCTTTGCCTTGCATGGTAAATGCATAATCTATGTGACACTTGAGAAAATGGTCAAACACACGAATGAATGCATGCAGTGTACAGAAGTGGACATTCTTCAATTCAAATGGAATTATAGGATTCCATTATGAGTCTCTCAAATGCTTGTTTGGCACAGCTAGCATGTTGGTAGACAAGACACCTCCAACCCAATTGCCAGCATCATTGTCCATGGGGTCATGCTCAATATCTTGATTCTCAAGCATCCTCTTCTTTCTCGACTTTTGTTTGTTTTCCCTCACCATTCTCATACACCACGGACAAGGATTTGGGGTGTTAGAACCTTCTGGACACCCAAGCAAGCACTTTATTGTCTTCAAGTCACCCCCCAAATGCCAATCTACTGTATAAGTATCCTTGCCCTCTCCGTCAAGTTTTTCTCCCTGAATCTGTGCTTTGATGATAGTGGTAATCCAGGGTATCCTATCAAACATCCAAGCGAGAACTTCATGTGTCTCTTTTGGTACTTCAAATGCCCCAAGCCACCATATCTCTTTCTCAAATTGGACACTATATGAGGGAAATTCTAGCTTGCAAATCCTCTCCCTATCAAGAGTTTGGTTGATCTCAGCATTCCCCTCAAATGTGTTTTCACTGAGAAAAGATGATAACTCTGAACTTTTTTCTATGCCATAGGCTCATTCATGAGTGTGATACTCATTTGCTCTATCCTCTTTCCTTTCACAATTTGACACATCCATTTTCAACACAAAGCTAACTTTTTCACCTTGCATGATAAACAAAATTAAATAAGCTTTGATTTTTTAGACTTTTTCAGCTAGTTTGCAAGACATAAAAGTAACAATTATTAGGTAATCCATAGATTAAGATCATAACTTTTTTGAAGATGTTGTAGATCAACAAATACATTGTTGAACTCGTTGTAAATGAACCACAATATTACCATTGTTGCCTCGCTTTTCTCCCCAAGCTCTAATGGTCAGCACATCATTGACGCAGTAGCACTCTCCAATCTTACGTTGCACACCTTCATTGCATGTCCTCTTTGGTAATCTTAATCTTCTTGGGACAGGAAAAATATTTCGTGTAATGCCTTGTTTGTGAAGTGTATCTTGAGTAATTGATGGAGAGCGTGGTATCCTTTTGTGCTTATGCCCACTTTATCGCATGCATTCTGAACTTTCTCAATGCCTAAAATGTTAGTTATATCTTTTATTATCTCATTTGCAAGTATCTGTCATACCTTCTTGTAGCGTGGATCTCGAACTATGGAAAAAATGTCATGTTTTCTCACGTAACTACGTAACATATCTCCAATATCTCAAGGACCATTATCACCACACACATCTTTAAGAAAGGTCCTATAATGAACTAACAAAGATTACTTATAGCAACAATATTATATAATGAATTAACAAATAATGAAAAAAAATCAAACAATAGATACACTCTAATAAGAATAACTTATAACCAAAAAGATGAACACAAAAGAAGTTGCAACTGAAGCTGCTACTTATTGAAACTGTGGCACAACCACAATCCTCCGCAGGAGAATATTGATGTTGTTCTAGTAGACCCTGCGTAGGAGGAGGGGCAGGTTCCCTGAAGATTCAGAGCCAGAAGGCACAATCCAGGAGAATGCAAAACCGGAGTTTGAGCCGATGTCGGTGAGGCCAACGAGGGCGGGAGTGAGGAAAGCTTGGAGCTTTCGATTGACAAACTTTCTTATGGGAAAAGGATATTGGGAGTACATTAAAGGAGGACACAAAAAGTCTCCGTCTACAATAAGCTCGATTGTAGATGAGCAAAAGGCATTCAAAGATTGGAACCAGGGAGCAAGGAATGTCCTATATTGGTATTTGGTTAGCATAAAGGATACCGTGATAGGTCACATTCATGATGCGAAGACACCCAAGGAAGCGTGGGATACCTTGAAGAGTTTGTATGAAACAAACACGAAGGCTAGGAAGCTGTTAGCAATTTGGTGTATAACCATAGCCTTAATGCATAAGGAAATTTAGATAAACACACACATAATAATTAACATGCTTGAAATCAATTTAAAGGCAAGACTCAAGGCACAAATTGACACATGATGAGGGCCACATTTATGAGGTCGCCCCCCCCCCTCGAAACGCATTGAATTGCTTATGCTCATAGACTTCTTTACATGAAAGTAAAGCTTGAGCCAATTCTCTTTAGACCATAGAGGCTAAGATCTCCATAACCCAAAGGCACTTGGCGGCTCTCTACCTTGTATTCTTCCCATTCCCAAGGATCTCAAGGCTCTCAACCAAGAGTTTCTACGGGGAAAATGAATAAGATGGTGAGGAAATCGGGTAGGAGCATGAGTAGAGTGTACTCCATAGCTATGCTTAGGTTCCTTAATACAAGATGGTCTCTGTTAATCCTATCGACCTCTGTACTTTTTGAATCAGACTTCAACCTTATCTACAAAATTATAGGTCTCAAAATCAGGTTTCTATTGATAAAAGAAGTTTTGGATTCCTACCACCTATGAGCAAGTTATGACCATTTTAGTACAGACTACTTTTTTCCCCATTGTTTACAACTTTCTGAACCATTTTTGTGGATAAAAAATCTTCTTGAAGTTACAGGCATAGATGACCATATACACACACAGACACTTGTTTACAACTTTCTGAACCATTTTTGTGGATAAAAAATCTTCTTGAATAGGTTGACAAAGTTTCTTCCAACTAAAATTATGTGCAAACATCTCAGCTCGCTAGGCTCTTTATCAAACATCTCTACAAACTATATGGCTTGCCCGTGGATATAGTGTTCCATAGAGATAGGAGGTTTGAAAGTCTCTTTGGAAGGGAAATCTTCAAAATTTTGATATTACTTTGAGTATATGGTCGATCATCTAGGTTTTAATGGTTAGATTTCAAATGTCAACCAAGTTCTAGAGAATATGCTTGTGTATATGGCAGTAAAAGCAATCATGTTGAGAGGAGTACCTATCACTTGTTGAATTTGTTTGTTGCTATTCAAACATTTATCGACTAGATTTGTTTCATGTAGGTGGTTTCATGGATTCTAATTTACATCTCCTACGGCCATAAAGCTATAAAAGGAGAATATTGAACTCTTTGGGAACATAACCTAGTAGGGTAGTCTACAAACTTGAGTTACTGGAGAGTTCTCTAGTATATCTAGTTTTTCATGTGTGGCATGTGAAAACAATGTATCACCAAGATAATGCGTCTTAAAGTTGTAATTGAGTCCTTGGAGTTATTACACTTCCACATGAACCAAGGAGAATCCTTAGGTTTAAATATCAAAACACGAGGTGCATTGTATATTGATAGGTAATTGTTAAGTCAAAGGATAGGTCAAAAGAGGTCTCAACAAGTGAACAAATAAATGAGCTTATCAAAAACATTCCCGAGTTTTTTTCACACAAGCCAAAAATCTTTAGAAGGGGGGGTAAGGTCACGTAGCCTGTAAACAGCACATGGGAGCTTGACCGTTTGTGGAGCCTGAACGCCGGAGTGCGGACAGTGAGTGCATCCGGGGTCTAGGGGTGAGGGCACCCAAGTCAAAGTACTTAGAAGGCCGGGAAGGCTTATAAGTAGGCAAGTCCCTATAAGTGCCTAGGAGTATGGAGTTATCCACATTCTCCTATATCAATGGGGTGGTGACTAGATCTCTTAGCCCTCTTTGGCTATGGTTGTCGCTACCACGATGTAACAGGGCCAAATTAGAGGAACTCAACCAGGAAGAATGGCTCGACTATTTTCCTAAAAATTTAAGACAGAGCACAACGGTGGTACTTTCACTATTTACGAGAGAATTTACCATCGTGCTAGGCCATTGGAAGAGCCTTTCTTCCATGCTTCATAGATGCAAAAATAGACGTGGAAACCCGTTATGATTCAAGAAATCACAAGAAAAAGAAGCCTAGTACACCTTTTGAGATACAACAACCAGCATTCTTTGACAAATCCTCGGTGCAACATGTACAGAAGCATGTTTGTGTTATTTTTGTGAATGACATTGAAGACTGTCATGAATCCTCTATTGTTGTACAGGCCCAGAAACTAGGTAATTCCTTTGTTAACGTTGAATCCTCAAGGTCATGATGATGCATGTTTATAGTTTTGATGTTTTCTAGCTCATGCATGTTAAAGGTCTTAATTTTTTTGGCTTCTCAGGTTATGTCTTTTGGTTTTTCATTTAGGGTCTAGTAAGAGGATTACAAATGATTATGAATGTCCTTGTTTGGCCAAATGTTTTTACATTGCTGAGGAGTTGCATTTAGAATACAAGTTGAGCTTTTAAACCAAGCTCTCCCAACAGCTTCCCTGTTCTTCTTGGTTGGAGTCCTCATATGGCGGTGCTCTTATGGGGAAATTGAGTTGAAGAAGCAATCCCAAAGCGAAAGACGGTGATCAAGGGTCTTAGAAAATTAGGTAATGGAGTCGCTCGTGCATGCAAATTTGAAGGTATCATGAAAAAGTGGCACAAAATGAACCTTGGTATGGTTTCATGTGATTACATGAAAACAGCCAAAACGTACATAGTTATTACCTTTTTTGGGGTTTTTGGTTTTCTATTAGGGGCTTTCAAGGATCCTAAACCACTTTGCTAGAACTACTAAAATATTGGAATTTTGATACCACCTAACCATGTTTTCACCCACATCTTTTTTAGAAGTCCAAAAGTGAAATAACCATTTGGACCTACACAACACGTTTGAGTATCATGAAAAGATAGCTCAAGTCTTTACACTTACATGCCACAATTGTTTTTGACAAATCAAGTTTTACCATATACTCTTAACATTTGTTGGTTATGAGAACCTCCCTTGAAAAAGGAAAATAAGAAAATATATCATATGTATGTGATCTTTGTAAGGGATGTGATAGAGAAAACTAGGTACACTCCAAGTGTGGAGTGTAAGAGGGCATCAGTCACATAATTTTTTAGAGATAGAGAGAGAGAGAGAGACAAAAGAGAGGGGGGGAGGGAGCAATAGAGAGAATACACACATGATCATATGCACGGTGGGGTGTACTAGAGAGTGGAGTGTACAAAGAAGGGCAGTGGGCATGTCCAAGGCCAAGTGGGAGCCTCTTGCATGCCACTTAAGCACTATGAAATTTGGATAGCACATCCCTAGCACTTAGCTTATTCTCATCATAGCATCTTAGCATGAGCTATGAACCATAGCCTTGCATAATCTCTTAGGCATAGCCTTGTATAAACTCTTAGCATGGCACTTAATAGAGCACTTAGCATTATGCATACCATTTAACATAGTGCTCACTTAATGTAGGTCTAACACTTAGAATTACACATACCATTGAGTTTCTAGCATAGCCTACTCATAGATATGCAAGAATAGGACCAAAAAATGCTTTGGCCACACATTATGCTTTTCAACCTCCAAGAACATTGCATAGAACATAAACCTTTTAGTATATAGTCTAAGAGTTTCTAGCATAGCATACTCATAGATATGCAAGCATAGGACTAAGACATGCTTTGGCCACACATTACGGATTTAAACCCCCAATAACATTGCGTACAACATAAATCTTTAAGTATATAGTCGAACAGATATCATAGCATTTGTATAGCCTGGTATTTCATAGCGATTTTCTTTGCATATAGCATAAGTCTAGCATATAGAATAATATGTAGTGCAGCATATAGTATTGCCTTGTGTACAAATACTTCTTCAACAAGCCACCACACAAATGCTTCACACCCATATGATGTTTTATCTCTTCTTCTTTCTCATCTTTTGATTTTAAATTACCTTATTCTGACTAAAGAGGGATTTCAAGTTAAGGCCTCATGCATGCCTATGGATGTGTCTCTTATTTGAAGATAGAAAAGAAGCCTGGTGCACCTTATGATATAACAATGGGCATTCTTCGACAAATTCTAGGTGCAACATGTTTAGAAACATCTTTGTGTTCTTTTTGTGATTGACATTGAAGACTATAAGCCAAACTTTATCTTCTGATGAAGATGTTGTAGATCAACAAATATATTGTTGAACTCGTTGTAAAGGGATCACAATATTACCATTGTTGCCTTGCTTTTTTCCCCAAGCTGTAATGGTGATCAGCACATCATTGACGTAGAAGTACTCTCCAATCTTACGTTGCACACCTTCATTGCATGTCCTCTTTGGTAATCTTAATCTTTTTGGGGCAGGAAAAATATTTCGTGTAATGCCTTGTTTGTGAAGTGTATCTTAAGTAATTGATGATGCATTCTGAACTTTCTCAATGCCTAAAATGTTAGTTATATCTTTTATTATCTCATTTGCAAGTATCTGTCATACCTTCTTGTAGCGTGGATCTCGAACTATGGAAAAAATGTCATGTTTTCTCACGTAACTACGTAACATATCTCCAATATCTCAAGGACCATTATCACCACACACATCTTTAAGAAAGGTCCTATAATGAACTAACAAAGATTACTTATAGCAACAATATTATATAATGAATTAACAAATAATGAAAAAAAATCAAACAATAGATACAGTCTAATAAGAATAACTTATAACCAAAAAGATGAATAGAAAACAAACCTTGCTGCATGAATCCTTTTCTTGAGAGCACCACCACCAATTGCTAGTGTATGAATGTTGTTCATTATCCTCTTTCGCTCTCTGGCTCCCATCGGTGTGCTCTTCATACGCGAGATTGTATCCCCTGTAACTTCAAGATTTGGTCCTCTTTCTCTTTGCCCTCTCTCTAAGGCTGTAAAATATTATTTTGTGCAATTTTGAGAGCTTGTGAATTTGCGAGTTTAGAAATCGAACCTTCCATGCATCACATATACTTAAGCGTTTGCGATATCCAAGGAGCCTGTTCTGACCCTCTCCAACAAAATGAATGAATGAGGATAGGTTTGTGAAAGGTGGAGAGAAATTTGAAGAAGGATCATTAGGATATAGATACCCATCAACCCAAAGATCCACATTACAATGACCCTGCTATCTTCTTTCTTGCTTCTCCTGGTAGTTTAGATGTTTTCTGATAGGTGCATAATCATTCAAGATGTGAATACGCAAGTCTGCCTTCCTCACTCGTGATGAATTTGAGGTGTTTGTTGTTTTTGTGAGTGCCATAGTAGACACAATAAAAGATGGTAGGTAGCTTGGATCCCAAAGAGAAGCTTGAAATAAAGACCTATTGCAATGAGAGAAGGGCTTGGGAGAGAGAGAGAGAGAGAGAGAGAGAGAGAGAGAGAGAGAGAGAGAATCTTTTAGTTGTTGAGTAAGACATAGAGGAGATGTGATAGTAATGAATGAAGAAAATGGTTTTTAGGTGGGTTTGCTATAAAATATAAATTTTAAATTGCTAGACTATCCAAAAATTTAAATTTAAATTAAACTTTTTATATTCTATGCTTTTAAAAGTGAAAAAAAACCATGTTTTCCTTTTTTTTAATGACTGTTGATTTAGAATTTGTGGGAACTTCAAAAACGCAATGAAAATGTATTAAACGAGATTGTCTTTTAATGACTGCTGATATGAAATTTAGAGGGAACTTCAAAAACAGAATGAAAGTGCATTAAATGTGATTGAAAGTTATTTAGAGACATTTATTTTGAATTGTAAGAAAAAATGTTTTTGGAGCCCCTATATGGACAAGATGGATGATGTTTCGAGAGTTTTAGTGGCTAGAAAGAGAATCCTAGAGTGAAAATCCTAGAGAGGGAAAACTAGAGAGATTCCCTACTTTTAGGGCCAAAAGTAGGCTTCATTATGACTTTGTCTCCTTAAACCTCAAAAAAATTCATCTTAGTTTATTAAAATTAGGGATTCTTATAGGGCCCTTTTTATGCTCAAATGCCCTCTAATGTGTGTAACTTGATTTCCTTGTTGTAGTACTTAGGGAAGTTACATGCATAGATGACCATATGGTCTACACACAGACAATTGTTTACAACTTTCTGAACCATTTTTGTGGATAAAAAATCTTCTTGAAGTTACAGGCATAGATGACCATATACACACACAGACACTTGTTTACAACTTTCTGAACCATTTTTGTGGATAAAAAATCTTCTTGAATAGGTTGACAAAGTTTCTTCCAACTAAAATTATGTGCAAACATCTCAGCTCGCTAGGCTCTTTATCAAACATCTCTACAAACTATATGGCTTGCCCGTGGATATAGTGTTCCATAGAGATAGGAGGTTTGAAAGTCTCTTTGGAAGGGAAATCTTCAAAATTTTGATATTACTTTGAGTATATGGTCGATCATCTAGGTTTTAATGGTTAGATTTCAAATGTCAACCAAGTTCTAGAGAATATGCTTGTGTATATGGCAGTAAAAGCAATCATGTTGAGAGCCTGGAGAGTTCTCTAGTATATCTAGTTTTTCATGTGTGGCATGTGAAAACAATGTATCACCAAGATAATGCGTCTTAAAGTTGTAATTGAGTCCTTGGAGTTATTACACTTCCACATGAACCAAGGAGAATCCTTAGGTTTAAATATCAAAACACGAGGTGCATTGTATATTGATAGGTAATTGTTAAGTCAAAGGATAGGTCAAAAGAGGTCTCAACAAGTGAACAAATAAATGAGCTTATCAAAAACATTCCCGAGTTTTTTTCACACAAGCCAAAAATCTTTAGAAGGGGGGGTAAGGTCACGTAGCCTGTAAACAGCACATGGGAGCTTGACCGTTTGTGGAGCCTGAACGCCGGAGTGCGGACAATGAGTGCATCCGGGGTCTAGGGGTGAGGGCACCCAAGTCAAAGTACTTAGGAGGCCGGGAAGGCTTATAAGTAGGCAAGTCCCTATAAGTGCCTAGGAGTATGGAGTTATCCACATTCTCCTATATCAATGGGGTGGTGACTAGATCTCTTAGCCCTCTTTGGCTATGGTTGTCGCTACCACGATGTAACAGGGCCAAATTAGAGGAACTCAACCAGGAGGAATGGCTCGACTATTTTCCTAAAAATTTAAGACAGAGCACAACGATGGTACTTTCACTATTTACCAGAGAATTTACCATCGTTCCAGGCCATTGGAAGAGCCTTTCTTCCATGCTTCATAGATGCAAAAATAGACGTGGAAATCCGTTATGATTCAAGAAATCTCAAGAAAAAGAATCCTAGTACACCTTTTGAGATACAACAACCAGCATTCTTTGACAAATCCTCGGTGCAACATGTACAGAAACATGTTTGTGTTATTTTTGTGAATGACATTGGAGACTGTTAGTCTTTGTCTTCAATATTGGGAAGCTGTTGGGGGAGCTTGCTTTAAAAGCTCAACCTGTATTCTAAATGCAACTCCTTAGCAATGTAAAAACATTTGGCCAAACAAGGACATTCATAATCATTTGTAATCCTCTTACTAGACCCTAAATGAAAAACCAGAAGACATAACGTGAGAAGCCAAAAAAATTAAGACCTTTAACATGCATGAGCTAGAAAACATCAAAACTATAAACATGCATCATCATGACCTTGAGGATTCAATGTTAACAAAGGAATTACCTAGTTTTTGGGCCTGTACAACAACAGAGGATTCATGATTGTTCTTCTTGGTTGGAGTCCTCATATGGCGGTGCTCTTGTGGGGAAATTGAGTTGAAGAAGCAATCCCAAAGCGAAAGATGGTGATCAAGGGTCTTAGAAAATCAGGTAATGGAGTCACTCGTGCATGCAAATTTGAAGGTATCATGAAAAAGTGGCACCAAATGAACCTTGGTATGGTTTCATGATTACATGAAAAAGTGGCACAAAATGAACCTTGGTATGGTTTCATGATTACATGAAAACAGCCAGAACGTATATAGTTATTACCTTTTTTGGGGTTTTTTGGTTTTCTATTAGGGGCTTTCAAGGATCCTAAACCACTTTGCTAGAACTACGAAAATATTGGAATTATGATACCACCTAACCATGTTTTCACCCACATCTTTTTTAGAAGTCCAAAAGTAAAATAACCATTTGGACCTACACAACACGTTTGAGTATCATGAAAAGATAGCTCAAGTCTTTACACTTACATGCCACAATTGTTTTTGACAAATCAAGTTTTACCATATACTCTTAACATTTGTTGGTTATGAGAACCTCCCTTGAAAAAGGAAAATAAGAAAATATATCATATGTATGTGATCTTTGTAAGGGATGTGATAGAGAAAAGTAGGTACACTCCAAGTGTGGAGTGTAAGAGGGCATCAATCGCATAATTTTTTAGAGATAGAGAGAGAGAGAGAGAGACAAAAGAGAGGGGGGGAGGGAGCGACAGAGAGAATACACACATGATCATATGCAAGGTGGGGTGTACTAGAAAGTGGAGTGTACAAAGAAGGGCAGTGGGCATGTCCAAGGCCAAGTGGGAGCCTCTTGTATGCCACTTAAGCACTATGAAATTTGGATAGCACATCCCTAGCACTTAGCTTATTCTCATCATAGCATCTTAGCATGAGCTATGAACCATAGCCTTGCATAATCTCTTAGGCATAGCCTTGTATAAACTCTTAGCATGAGCTATGAACCATAGCCTTGCATAATCTCTTAGGCATAGCCTTGTATAAACTCTTAGCATGGCACTTAATAGAGCACTTAGCATTAGGCATACCATTTAACATAGTGCTCACTTAATGTAGGTCTAACACTTAGAATTACACATACCATTGAGTTTCTAGCATAGCCTACTCATAGATATGCAAGAATAGGACCAAAAAATGCTTTGGCCACACATTATGCTTTTCAACCCCCAAGAACATTGCATAGAACATAAACCTTTTAGTATATAGTCTAAGAGTTTCTAGCATAGCGTACTCATAGATATGCAAGCATAGGACCAAGACATGCTTTGGCCACACATTACGGATTTAAACCCCCAATAACATTGCGTACAACATAAATCTTTAAGTATATAGTCGAACAGATATCATAGCATTTGTATAGCCTGGTATTTCATAGCGATTTTCTTTGCATATAGCATAAGTCTAGCATATAGAATAATATGTAGTGCAGCATAGAGTATTGCCTTGTGTACAAATACTTCTTCAACAAGCCACCACACAAATGCTTCACACCCATATGATGTTTTATCTCTTCTTCTTTCTCATCTTTTGATTTTAAATTACGTTATTCTGACTAAAGAGGCGATTTCAAGTCAAGGCCTCATGCATGCCTATGGATGTGTCTCTTATTTGAAGATAGAAAAGAAGCGTGGTGCACCTTATGATATAACAATGGGCCTTCTTCGACAAATTCTAGGTGGAACATGTTCAGAAACATCTTTTGTGTTTTTTTTGTGATTGACATTGAAGACTATAAGCCAGTCTTTATCTTCAATATTGGGAACCTGTTGGGGGAGCTCACCTGACAAGCTCAACCTGTGTTCTGAATGAAACTTCTTGGATCTATAGAAAAATTTGGCCAAACGAGGATATTCATAATCCTTTGCCATCCTCTTACCAGCTCCTAAAGAAAAAACGAGAAGACATCAACATAGAAGCCAAAAAAATCAATACCTTTAACATGCAGGAGACATAAAACATCAAAACTATAAACATGCATCACCATGACCTTGAGGATTCAACGTTGACAAAGGAAATACCTAGTTTTTGGGCCATTACAAGAGAGGACTCAAGATTCTTCTTCTTGGTTGGAGTGCTCATATGGCCGTGCTATTGTGGGGAAATTGCGTTGAAGAAGCAATGCTGAAGCTAAACAAGGTGATTAAGGGTCTTAGAAAATTAAGGAATGGACACTCTCACGTGTGCAAATTGAAAGGTATCTTTGAAAAGTGGCACAAAGTAAACCTTGGTATGGTTTCATGATTACATAAAATGACCAAAATGTGCATGGTTATTACCTTTTTTTGGGTTTTTTCATTTTCTATTTGGGGTTTTCAAGGATCCTAGACCACTTTTCTAAAGCTACTAAAATATTGGAATTTTGGTACTACCTCACCATGTTTCCACCCACATCTTTTTTCAAATTCCAAAAGTGAAATAACCATTTGGAACTACACACCACATTTGAGTATCATGAAAAGATAGCTCAAGTCTTTACACTTACATGCCACAACTGTTTTTGACAAATCAAGTTCTACCATATACTCTTAACGTTTGTTAGTTAGGATTACCTCCCTTGAAAAAGGAAAATAAGAAAACATACCATATGTAGGTGATCTTTGTAAGGGATATGATAGAGAAAAGTATGTACACTCCAAGTATTGAGTGTAATAGGGCTTCAACCGCATAAATTTTGAGAGAGAGAGAGAGAGAGAGAGAGGAGAGAGAGAGAGAGAGAGAGAGAGAGAGATGGGGGGGGAGGGAGGGAGGGAGGGAATGCACACATGATCATATGCAAGGTGGAGGTGTACTAGAAAGTGGAGTGTACAAAGAAGAGCAGTGGGCCAGTCCAAGGCCAAATGGGAGCCTCTTGCATGCCGCTTTAACACTATGAAATTTGCATAGCACATTCCCAGCACTTGGCTTAGTCTCATCATAGCATCTTAGTGGCATGAGCTATGAGTCATAGCCAGGGATTTCACTGACGTAAATGAGAACATGTTAATAACATATGTCAATAACATAAAAAATCTTGTGATCACATGTTATATTCACAAAGCTTTCACAAGGGCCTAAAAAATTTATCTTTGTCGGGCATAAAAAATCTTCTTAGGTGGCCACCGACCTGCTATTATGTGAAGATGGTAACATGAGAACATGTGAATAGCTTATTCCCATGTGTAGCCAAGCTTTTAAGGGGTTCCCAAATGGCAAGTGACCTGTTATTTTGTGAATGGCAACATGAGAACATGTGAATAACTTGTTCACATGTGTTATTATCACAAAAAAATCTTGTGATCACATGAATATTAAATACCTGGTCATAGCCTTGTATAATCTCTTAGGCATAGCCTTGTATAGACTCTTAGCATGGCACTTAATACAACACTTAGCATTATGCATACCGTTTAACATATTGGTTACTTAATTTAGGTCTAACACTTGGCGTTACACGTACCACTATGTTTCTAGCATAGCCTACTCATAGATATGCAAGAATAGGACCAAGACATGCTTTGTCCACACATTCTGCATTTCTGTAACATACTCATATGTACGTATTTTTGGGTCCATTTGACTCAGTGATTTTTAGCATTTATATTTCACAAATTTAGTAATTTTAGATATGTCGATGTTTTGGTCAATTTCGGAAATTTTTATGCATGTTTTATGGTGTCATTTTTAAGCGATTTCTATTCTATACTAAACCATGTTAGATAATGTATAAGAGGGTCATAATAAGTAGTTTAGCCTAAAGGAAACTGATATGGGGGTTTACATAGTAAATATAACCGCAACAAGAGCCCGCCCCGAAATAGGACCTAGACAACAAATTGAGCCTTAATTTTCAGTAACGGCCTCACATGAGGGTGTAGATAACTTTATTTGTTAGAGAGACGTATTAAAGAAAGTTAGATCATCACACGAAGAACAAAGTCTATGTTCACATAATTGGGAGATTCTGCCATCGGGTGGCTAGTATTCGCGCGAAACGAATCCAACACCACTTTCTAGTTTTCATGCATGATAATATTCTAATTCTCATGGGCTATTTTTTTGGCTTCTTCTAGAGCCTTGAGGATTCTGTGGTGCAGGAGAGAGAGAGAGAGAGAGAGAGAGAGAGAGAGAGATCTTTTTGTTGGTGATTCTCTCTCTGATTTTGAGATTTTGTATATTATTGTTACTTTGAATTTGTAAATGATTATGTTTTATTGAAAATCTATTTGTTTTCAAAAAAATGATGTGATTTTTCTGTAAGTTTTGAGAAATTTTGTGCTTACATCATGGAACAGAATATGGGTACATTTCAATTTCAACCCTAAGAACATTGCATACAACATAAATCTTTCAATATACTAAGAGTTTCTAGCATAGCCTACTCATAGATATGCAAGCATAGGACTAAGCCATGCTTTGGCCACACATTATGCATTTCAACCCCCAAGAACATTGCATACAACATAAATCTTTCAGTATATAGTCTAATAGATAGCATAGCATTTGTATAGCCAAGTATTTTCATAGTGATTTTCTTTGCATATAGCATAATTCTAGCATATTGTATACTGTGTAGTCCAACATACAGTATTGCCTTGCTAACTACACACATAGTACTCATATCCCTTTATACATTTTTGAATATTTCTCCTATGTTTTATTGTACACGAAGAGGAAATAGTCCTCAAAAATACTACTTCAACAAACCACCACTCAAACGCTTCACACCTATATGGTGTTTTATCTCTCTTGTCCTTTCTCATCTTTTGATTTTAATTTATGTTATTCTAACTAAAGAAGAGATTTCAAGTCAAGGCTAATTAACACCATATTGGGGAATATGGAAATTTCCTAGTAGTTTGGGACACGTGGTCAAATTTCCTAGTAGTTTGGGACACGTGGTCAAATCTTTGGATTAATCATAACTTGAACACCGTTACTCCAAATTGAGCGCTCTATAGCTCACTAGATTCTATTTTCCAAGCGCTTTCCAACAATAGGTCACATGATATGGTTTTGAGAAACGTATAGGCATGTTATCCAGGTCCCACCTTTTTAGTATTCAAAAAATGAGAGTTGGGAAATTCCCAAACTCACGAATATAGTGTTAATTAGGCTAAATCTAGGTTGCCACTTTCTTCTAATTTACCGAGAACAAATCTGATTGAGTAGCAGTCCTGAAAGAGTGAAGATCGTTGGTGGAGATGCACAAAAATCTAAAGTATTACACACCAAAGATGCCATAGGACTTTGCTAGGCCGTCTCTCTTTCAAAGGCCGCAGGTTATAGGTCCCACGTTTCAGGTCCTAGGTTGCAAGTTGCCGCCTTTGTTCATGCAGTGGCCATTCCTTCATCTACGTCTTTGTCCTTTGCAAATCGAGCAATCTTTCCTCCTATCAACACAACGTCCAGCCTTCATTGCACGCAAGCTCTCCTCTGTTCCCTAGTGGTGAGAATCTCTCTCTCTCTCTCTCTCTCTCTCTCTCTCTCTCTTTCTAACCATGTTTTTTTTGTGGTTGTGTAGGCTATTGGAAGTGTCCCCTCCAATGGACGTGCTCCCCTCCTCTGTTGGTGGTTCGTGCTCTCTCGACTTCTCCAGTGGACATGTCTACTCCTCTGTTGGTGGTTTGCCCTCCCGACTGGGCCGCAAGGTGACGTGTGCTCCATTTTGGTGTGGTGGTTGGCCTTTCCTATACATCCCTTTTTTACTATAGGCACTCACTTTCTCTATCTCTCGCTGTGCTGCTGAATGCTCAATGCTTATGCAATGCCAAAGGAGGGAAAGAGAGCGAAAGAAACTATGCTCAATGCTTATGCAATCCCAAAGGAGGGAGAGAGAGTTGAGCCACATATCTAAAAACTATGCTCGTCAAATGGCAAAGAATGCATCCAAAGGAAAATGTCGTGGATCCAAAGAACATGGGCTAATGTCGACATCCGTAGGATCCAATAGAATATATCTCAAGGTCAGCCTCATGTAGAGTCAAATCTGAACTAGTGCCACTGTCCCATGTAGCACCACTCGAAAAGTAGAAGGCATGATCCACCATATCAATGTATGTATGATTATGATCCAACCCATGCACAACATCTCCATGGGCAATACACTCTATACGTGTGTGTCCCTCTAAGATAAAAGCTCGATCATCATCATAAAGATCACCATCACTAAGCACTGACAAAGTGTCCACACAAGAGAGGTAAGTGGTATCAACCAACTCACTATCGATGGAATCTCCAAGGCCACTAAGGTCATGCCCAAAGGTATTAGATGTGTCAACAAAGCACATGTTCCTTCCTGGGAGATTATCATATTTTGCAACCCTTGCAAAGCTCTATCCTAAAAATATGATCAATATACATACGCCTAGAATGTCTCACCTCCACGAACTCATCACTACTCTCATGCACTATCCCTAACTGCTTAATCACAACAACTCAACCCACACGAATGCTGCCAGGAATGCTATAAAAACTAGGAGCATTGGTCGTATCCAAAATCTCTCCACATGCGACAACTCTAGAGGAGTTGCCCAACACATCTAATACTAGAACCTTGGGTTTAGGCCCCGCATGGTCTATCATGTGCTCATCAACATGTGAATTATCATCCCCATGTGTAACTAGGGATGTATAACTAACTGAATGATCATCACTACTCAAATGCCCATCAAGATCACTATGGTCATCCATATATCCCTATGATCACTAGAAATAGAGATAGGTAGCTCTATATGGTCATCCATATATCCCTATGATCACTAGAAATAGAGATAGGTAGCTCTATATGGTCATCCATATATCCCTATGATCACTAGAAATAGAGATAGGTAGCTCTATGATGCTCGTAATGCTCGATGTGCTCATTGCCAACCCTCCCATCAAGATTATACCCACAAGATCTAACTCACACACATCACTTTCACTATCACCATCACCATCACATGCATCATCATCATGTGCATGTGTTAGTGTGGCAACATGTGCACGTGTATCGCTATCATCATGTGTATGTATGTGCGATACATCAATATCATCATGTGTGTGTGCACGATACATTATCATGGGTTATGTATTTTCCAGTGATATGTCACATGAATATGGAAATGGGATTTTTTGCACTTTATCTAATATTGACTTGTTTCTTAAATCAATAGTGTTATTTTGCTTTTCTTCTATAGATCTATTGCTTGCAAGTGTGTCTCAATCTGAGAGCATCAAGAAGCTTTCTATCCTAAAACCATAATATTCTTTGGTGTTTTGTATGAGGCACACTGGTTATGGCCAGAGCATTAGGTTCGACTCCCAGTGGGACTTAATGAGTATCAACACACAATTGCAACAAATTTTCATCCAATAGTGCATCCATACATCATTTCATGTCTTGTATACACATCATCTCTGACATGCATACATCAACCTTTTCCAAATTTGTCAGCTTTAAACCATGGATGCCTTGCTTGCATCAATATTCACTTGCATACATCAAGATTTGCATCAAACTTTGTAATTTGTCAAGAATCTTGGTATCTTGCAAGATTTGCACTTCCTTACACTTTCTTGCACTCCAACACACCAAGATTCACTTCTCTCTCTATTTCTTGTGCATTTGTTGACTAAATAAAAATTGATATTGAAGTTTTCTTGCATAAAATGTAAAGATGTTGAAGTTTTCTTGCACAGAATGTAAAGATCTTATACGAATTTCAAGAAAATTAACTTTAGGGCAAGATTAAGGTTTAGAGTAACTCAGTGGCACTATTTCTTGCACTAAATTTGAAGAAACTCAAATTTTTGCACTTTCTTGAAAATTTATACCAAGCATACTAAACTACATAGAAAATCTTGAAAATTTGCAATTGGTACAGTAGTTATGCACTCCACTCTGTACGGTTTCCCCAAAAAGACTACAAAAAATTTAAATCTGCATATTCTGCACTTTCTTCGATTTTCTACAACTTCTTGAAATTTTCTACACAACAGCAAACCCTAAATCTCTCCCTAGATTTAGAACTAAGGAAAAATCTAAAGGCTCCTTTTAAACTATAAAAAGGTGCACTAAAATTTTCCCCCCAAAATCAAGAAAATCTAAGGAAATCATATTTATGTAATTCAAGGTTAATGAAGTGGTGAAAATGATTAAATGGACCAAAATCTAGGCCAGGATTAAAAGCCTAAGCTCTAATACTAATGCAAGAAAGTGGCAACCTAGATTTGGCCTCATTAGCATTGAATTAGCCTAGAATCAATCTCATTAACCGTGAATTAGCATAGATTATGGAGATTAGTTTAGGTTTAGAGAGATAAGAGAGAATAAGACTTGTGTATTCTTGATTATCAAAAAGGTCTCAAAAGGCACAATACTCCTAGAACACAAAAGGCACAATATTCTTGATTATCAAAAAGGTCTCAAAAGGCACAATACTCCTAGAACACATGCCTTTGATAGACCCAAGGCCCATGTGTCCTAATGCAAGATGTCAATGACCCTAAGCCCATATGCCTAGGCCCATCCCAAGTGTATGTGCATCCTAAGAACACTTTGTTACATAAATTGCACCACATACTTCAAATTTCAGCTTTCTAAACCTCTTCACCCATATGTGGCTCTTGTGGACTGCCTTCTTTTTTCTTTTCTTTTTTCAACTGGCCTTTGGCCCAAGATCCTCCCATAGTTACCAAATTTCACCGTCCGTAGAGAACTGTCCAAATTTCACCGTTCGTAGAGAAATGCCCATAGCGCTTATTTATCCACCTGCCGTAGGCAATGCCCAGGGAAGCACTAAGGGGGGTTTTGAACCCACGACCTCTTGATCTTTGGCAATAATCTTCACCACTTGACCTATCACCTCATTGGCTTGTGACTGCCTTCTTTACTACTAGATCTGTGTGATTCCTTAGCAAGTTCAACTTCCCTTGATTGCTTCTAGACTTGGTTTCCACCCTCTCTCTATGTGGTTCTCTCTCTCATCACCTGATATTTCTTCTTCACCACCAACATCTCCCGCAAACATTCGCACCAGTTGAACTGCCATCATTTCCATCTGGTGGTGGCCTATGGTCATTATCATCTTCTCCATGCTTATCATTTATGTCTTCGTGCTCATCCTCATCATCAGATTTCTTTTGGTAGGCTTCTTCTTATGTGGCTTCACTATTACTCACCTTCTCAGCAATGTGCATCCTCCACCCTTTTTGGTGATGCAATGAGCTGGCTATTTTGGGGGCTGTATCTATGATGGCATTTTCCACTTCATTAATGTAATCCTTAAAGAGAGATTTGTAATGTTCATCTATAAGTACAAAACTACTTTGATCAACCTACTGTATAACTTGGTAATTGGGGTATGGAATGTGGCATTCATCTTATTGAATATACGCGAGCTCCAACTCCATTGGTGTCTCGCCAGTCCTAGTACCTATTTAGTCTTCTCACTAAGACTTGTTGGAATCTGGTTACCTTGACTGAGATTTTAATGGGTTTAGAAATTTCCATAGGATCATAAGAACATTTAGCTCCAATTGTACCATCTTTCTTGGTGTGGTGTCCTTTGTAGGATCCCTGGCTGGTACTTGCCTCCTCCCCAACTTTGCCTTTTTGAATTACACTTAGCATAATGCTTCCACTTGCACTGGCATCAAAGAGCTGTTCACACCAAGGGGCTGATGGGCAGCCAACTACCCTACACGTAGTTCACACAACAAGGATAAAAAACTTTGTCTGCCCTCCAATGGGATATGTAACCACTACCACAAAAGACTGGCTGGATCTACCATCTCCATTTAGTACTTGAAATCTTCTAATGTTACAACTTTTTGATAGATTTTCTAGGTCATAAGCCAATGGTTTCCTGATAATTTCAGCATAAGATTTCTTTTCTTAATCTTAAACAAATATTACCACTCACGGGCACACATGGTATCCAGAGATTGATAGTCTAGGTCCAGACAAAGGGCACACATTGTATCCAGAGATTGATAGTCCTGTATTAAAACAAATAATATTACACAGCCATCCACATATATATCAATAGCTATTATATAATAACAAAATAGCTTACCACTGCATTCTTCGTAACCTGGCCAGTGATGCAGTAATGAGAACTCCCTTTATCCAAACCTCTTTAACATGTCTTTAACATCAATTCCTTCCCGCAAAATTTGTAGCTCCTCTATTAATAGGGCTAAGTGCAGATCCATGTTGGCCACCTTGTACTTCCCAGGGACTATTAATGAGAGAAAAATATGTCCCTTCTTTATTGCTAACCACGGTGCAAGATTGTAGTTCACAAGACAAATTGGCCATGTGCTCTATGTTGAACTTTTAATATCAAATGGGTTCACACCATCCATAGATAGCCCGAGGCAAATATTACGAGATTTCTCATTAAAGTCTGGCCACTTCTCTTCAATGTGTCTCCATGTAGGGCAATCAGTGGGCACACACATAACATCGTCTTTGGATCTAGTGGTTCGATCAAGTGAAGACATCATAGACACCATGGATTTACACTTGAAAATGGTTTGAATTTGTTGAATGATAGGGAAAAGCCTAAGTACTTTTGCAAGAACCCTTTCTCCTTGGACATATTTCCTATATCTAGATTCTCCACACTGTGGACATTGTGTAATGCCTGCATGCTTGTGTCGATAAAGAACACAATCATTTGGATAAGCGTGGTAGGAATTGTAGTCCATATCAATGGATTGTAATATGGATTTTGCATGCCTACGGTCTGCAGGCATCTCGTTGCATTCTGGCAATATTTGGTCTCTCAATGACCTGTCAAATTCACAAATGATGTTTTAAAAAAGGTAAAAGAAAGAGATTAAAAATGGAAAGGGTAATACGTACTTACACAAAAAGTTTAGCAGTGCAAGGCATGTACACAAAAGAGATAACATGCAGCATGATATAGAGGCATACATTGCATGAGCATTGAGCATTCAGCATGGCTAGACACAGAGATAGGGAGTGCCTATAGTAAAAAAGGGATGTATAGGGAAGGCCAACCACCACGCAAAAGGGGAGCACACGTCACCTTGGGGCCCAGTGGGAGGGCAAACCACGAATAGGAGAGGAAACAGGTCCACCACTAGAGAAGTCGAGAGCACGAACTACCAATAGAGGAGGGGAGCACGTCCATTGGAGGGGACACTTCCAATAGCCTGCACCACCAGAAAAAGAAACCGAGTTAGAAACAGAGAGAGAGAGATTCTCACCACCACGGAACAGAGGAGAGCTTGCATGCAATGAAGGCTGGACGTTGCGTTGATAGGAGGAAAGATTGCTCGATTTGCAAAAGGATGAAGACGTAGATGAAAGCATGACCACTATATTAATGAAGGTGGCGACTTGCAACCTGGGACCTGAAATTTGGGACTTGTAACCTGCAGCCCCTAAAGGAGAGACGTCCCAACAAAGTCCTACGTCCCTGCAAGAGAGGTGGCCAACAACGCAATAGGGGTGGCGCTGCATTGGAGGAGTGGTGGCCCAACACTACTGCAACATGAAGGTAGTGCATGCACTGTCAATGTGGAGCGAAGAAAAAAATGCGACACATGGAGGGCGAGATTAGCCTGTAAGATATAGCAGAGAAGATTACATTCTGTTGATTCTCCACGGGCACATTGGGATGTTCTGGCAATTCACATCTTGCTTCATTGTGCCATTTGATTTTCGGCCACTTCTACAAAAACTCTGTACAAGACTTTATTAAATTTTCTACTGTTTTCTTACTAATTGTTGATTCCGGGGTACTATTTTTACACTTTTCAATTGTATATGGCTCTTTGATTCTACTGAATGGCCTCCTCTATTTGTTCTTTTGATTTGTATATACTCACTGAGCACTCTAAATAATATTCTTCTATTGCTCGACACCACTCAAAGTGACCGTAGAGGCTCTTATCTCTACAATTAGTCCCTCTCAGGTATTGATTACTATGGATGATGGAGCTAATTCATCCTAGGTGGATGTTGGATCAATGTATGAACTATTCAAGGAGCATGCCAAGGCCCTAGAGTAGCAAAGTTTAGAAGTCACATATAAGGTGTTTAGAAATGTCTATTAGGGAGAAGGAGAGCCATGCAATGGACATTGCAAACGATGAAATAGAAAGACCCTCCAAAGAAGCAATAAATACATAAGCATACACATGCTAAAAATGAGTATGTTATATAGGTTTCATATTCTTTTCTTTAAAAAAATTACTTCAATTTTGTTTGGAATAGCATCAAAAAAATGGCATCATTCCAATACTGATATTCTTATCTCACTGTTAGGGACTATAGAAGCATGCATGGTACCCCCCTCTCTCTCGCTCTCTCCCTCCTTTGGCATTGCATGAGCATTGAGCATTCAGCACGGCTAGACACAGAGATAGGGAGTGCCTATAGTAAAAAAGGGATGTATAGGGAAGGCCAGCCACCACACCAAAGGGGAGCACACGTCACCTTGGGGCCCAGTTGGGAGGGCAAACCACGAACATCAACAAAATCATTATATGTAGAACATGTGGACGATCTGGCGGCACGGACATCCCCCTCATCAAATAAGTGTCTAAGCTGGCTAAGCAACAACATGTGAAGCTTAAACATCCATATGTGACATGAATATGATGTGTCATCATAGCATGATATCGGTGAAGAAGGATCTGGAGGTTGAAGCCGCAATGTGCCAAATGCATGTGTGAACTCGGCAAATGGTATGTATCTCCACACTTGAAATGGTAAATCATGATGACGGGCATGGAGCCATATTGATAGGGTATGAGCAGATGTCAAACAATCAACGTTTGGGATGGAGTTGTAGTGATGTCGATGGTGATGATGGTGGGTTGCATGACGAACGTGGAGGTAGTAATGGATCCCCATGTCATCCGTCAATGCCCGAAAGTGTGGAAGCACCTCCAAATATGCTCAAGAATGCCACACAATGTGTGAAAAAGGCACCAATATGCTCAAATGACCTGCCTGCGCATGGACAAGGGCCAAAACATGCATGTGAATGTCCAAAATACACTAAACAAGGGCCAAGATATACATGTGGACGTCCCCAAAAATACACCAAATGGTAAAAAATATGCATGTGAACACCCAAAATGCACAAAATCGGCCACATAGCACACGAACCATCTCCAGAGGCCCAAAATATGTGAACAAGCCCCGAATACATGTGAACTTGCCCAAACAAATCCAAAAGCATATGAATAACACTCACAATGTATGTGAACTACCCACACGTAGCATGTGATCAATTGAAAGAACCCCTAAACTAGCGTGTGAGCACCCAAAAATATCTACCATGCACCAAAATCTCAAACAACGTGTGAACAATCTCAAAAAGCTTAAGGGTGAGGGAGAGTATGGAATCTGGGCAAGGGTAAGTGGTCAAAAGCACAAGAAAGTGTGGGCTGCACAAAAGTGAATGGGCATAGGGAATAGCCCAAGGTTTGGCTAGCTAAAATGGAATGCCCCCAGCCCTAAGTTGAGAATTAAAAGGGAAGAAAGAAAATAACGTGTGCCTCTCTTCCAAAAATTCACTTCTTCTCCTCCTTCACGTTGGTGGCGGCAGCCAGTGTAGTGCCCTCCCTAGCAATTTTTCTGGCTACTGTCCATGGTGCTTGCACAGATAAGAGCTCTTTGCTCAAAGAAATTACTAGGGCTTGAGCAGCCATTGCTACTGTCCATGGTGCTTGCACAGTTGAGAGCTCTTTGCTCAAAGAAATTACTAGGGCTTGAGCATCATGGCTGCTATGCTTTTTTTTTCTCTTGTTTTTTTTAAATTTAAAAAATTGCTCTACTGCACTTCCTTTTTGTCTCTCTCTTGCGCTTCCTTCTCTACAAAATGCCAAAGTTAACGAAAATGCCAGCACTGCGTCTGATTTGCCCAGAGCCTTAAAGAGGCGATGAAGCACCTGCTTTACACATTTTTTTTCTCTTATTTAAAAAAAAAATTGTTTGGTGCTGAGAATTGGCTCTGGCGACTGTGACGCGCTTGAGAGAAATGGTTGTCGATTGCTGCTGAGACACTTGCTAAAGCACCTTTGTTAAAGTACTTGTGATGCGCTACTGTAAGAAATTGTTGCCTCAAGCTGTTGTGATCGTTGCTGTTGAGGAGTTTTTCATGCTCAATGTAGAAATCGAGGGGGAAGGCTACAGCGATGCTGGTGTTGCCATGGCTGCAGCATACACGAGAGCGAGAGGAAGAGGAAGAAGGAGACGCGCTCACAGTTATGAATCGTTATTGATTGTATCGATTGATGTTGGTTACATTTATATACGAGTATAAGTACCCATTCATTTGCATCACGAAGCATTTATATACGAGTATAAGTACCCATTCATTTGCATCACTTCGTGATGGGCGTTCACACTCGTATAGTGGACACGAGCATTAATTCCAACACTCCCCCTTAATGCGAATGTCCGCATGAGGGTGAATGATGAAATGTGATGTGTATAGTGATGTATGTATTATGCTTTGTAGTAACTGCAACACGTGTGTTCTGATATGATGTTGAAACACAAGTTCTTCCACTCTCAGACTTGCCATCCGTATTCTCCCCCTCAAGTTGAGTAGTGGAATTCCAAGTATTGCATTGGGTACATGTCAAAAGAGAAATTAATATATGAGTATGAGTTGAATTATCAAAATATATATGTGATATGATGCTATTTACAAGTGTGTATGTACAATTAAGTTTAATTTGTCATCACTTAGAGGCTGATTCGAAGATAATGTTTAATTTTGGCCTCATGGATGCTGTAGACACTCCAATGGGCTCAATTGCCTCTTTGGGCATAATTATTTCCCTCTTGGGGATTCGTAATTCCCTGTTTGGGTTGTTGTTTCATGCCACTTTGGGCGCTTAGGGTGGACGATTATATCACCCATAATTTTGTTTTAATATCATACCTTGTGGGTGTGGCTAACACTCCAACGGGTTGATGCCTTTTTGGGCTAACTTTTGGGCTTATTTGTTTGCCCAGGTCTTATATTAGTGTCCATTGTAGGACAAACCTCTTTGGGTCCTTTTACCAGTCACTGCCCATTCGTAGGTCTTTGCCTTTTTTTGTAGGTCTTTGCCCATTTGTGTTGTTTATTTGTTTGTTTGTTTGTTTTAATCATCATTATTATTATTTGAAAAGTTTTTATCATTTTTGTATAAAATGTTATGTGTGCACGCAAACAGCCTGAAAGAGTAGGCATGTTTGCGCTCATGAATAGCCTGAATATTTAGGCATGTTCATGATGTGAGTAAATTATTAAATAAAATTATTTTTATTGCTTACAAATAAAATATTAACTTTTGTTAAAGTTTATTGTTATTATTGATTTGTGTTATTTTTTTTGTTACTATTGGTTGTTCAAAATTTTTTTTGATTTCTAAGTATTATGGGCTTTTTTTAATAAAATAAAATTTATGGTTATTGTTAGTAAAAAAAAGTTTAGTATAATAAATAAAATTATCTAGGTTAAAGTTATCTATTATTTTTATTATTTTTTATTTATTTTTTTAATTCTTACATAATTGTCTTTGGTTGCATTCGTACTACGCAGTGCAGGCGAGGTCGTGTCAAGTGATGTCCACCATATGCTTCACGTTGGTGTTATAGCTGTGCAGGCCTAAATCGTTTAGCTCCACTGGCAGTTTCTCAAAGGCGTCTTGCAAGGGATCTAGGCGGAATGCCCAAAGGGACCTCTGCCCACTCGCTTCAAGGCCGATAAGCACCTCCTCGAATTGCTGCTTGGAGAGGAGGAGGATGCTCCAAAGCAGATGTAGAGAACGGATGGGAGCGGTTGCTTGTCGAGCCAGTGCAGGCAGTGGTCCTCTTCCCTCCACTGGCTGGTGTGAGATAGGTAACTGGTCAGCGAGGGCTTTGGAAAAAATGAGCCGCCTGTGTTGGGTGGTGTGGGGCCGAAGGCGACGATGAATCTGTTGGGCTCCAATGAGCAGTGCTGGTGGAGTTGTTGGATCCTTGGCAGTGTTCGGGAAGGCGGTGGTCAATCATGCAAGAGATTTTGGTTGGCTTGTGAAGGTGGCGGAGGCGATGCAGGCCCACACAGGCTCTCCAGAAAAGCAAGCAATGATACCATGTAGAAATCGAGGGGGGAGGCTACAGCCATGCTGGTGTTACCATGGCTGCAGCATACACGAGAGCGAGAGGAAGAGGAAGAAGGAGACGCGCTCACAGTTATGAATCACAGTTATGAATCATTATTGATTGTATCGATTGACGTTGGTTATATTTATATACGAGTATAAGCACCCATTCATTTGCATCACTTCGTGACACTCGTATAGTGGACACGAGCATTAATTCCAGCACTCAACACGGCTGAACCACAAGCTTGTTTGTTTGCTAATCTGCGGTGTTCACAGAGAAAGCGCTGCCTTCTGAGCTGACTATGTCAGAGTTTTATGCTGAGCCGCAAGGCAATGAATGCTGATGATGTTGAGACGCTGAAACGTTGCTGAGCCGAAATCAAAGGCGATGATGTTATTATTTCTCTTGCGCCACCTTTGCATTGCGAGCATTTGTCTTTCTAACTTATCGTCTCACCAGAGCCTTTACAGTCAGGACAGACATGTTGCGTTTGCTGTATCGTGTCGGGTCCGAGCTACCTGAGAGATATCGTCATGCCAGACCCTTGACAACCAGCACACTTCACCGAGGAGCCAAACTTGGATCCCGTGCCTTTGCATTTGGAGCACATCATGTTTCTTGACAGAGAGAGCTTTTTGGAAGTTCCATTGTACAGCTCTTCTAGAGACACCTTCGATGGGTGGATAACATCCTCCCCACGCCTCTCTCTCCGGCCGCCGCTTGAACTTCCACCTCCACCAAAGGTTTCGGCTCCCCCGAAGAAAGACTCAAAAATGTCAAAAGGATTATATCCATCACCACCACCTTTGGCATTTGTTGCAGTGGCACTTGCAATACTTAATTTGCTAAAGATGAAGAAGTGCTGCTGTCAGCCGACAATGGGTTGCAGTACAATTGGCAATGCTGCTCATGATTTAGTTATGCCTGTAAACAAACGCCTGAGCTTGCACGCAATGAAGTGCTGCACAAATGCCTGAGCTTCCACGCAATGAAGTGCTGCCTTATATGCTCAAACAAGATTGAATCTATCGTTAAGCACTGTTAGAACAGAACAGCAATATTGCAATGTATATTAATCCAGTACTTCCAAAGCACTTAAGGTCTGGTTAATTCTTTATTAACTCACAAAAGCATGCTATCATTTTTCCATCATGGAATTCCAAACCATGCTATAGAGGCCTTCTTGGAGAGATAGATGTAACAGTCATCAACTGTTTGATGTCTTCCTAGATTTTTAACAAGATTTGTCAATCTTTGTAATGGTGTGAAGATATGCACATTTGTGCACCAATATTTCTCTCTTTCCCTGAATTAGATGGGGATCGATATGCCAATATGATCTCCACAGAGATGTAGATCTGATGTTACAATGCAGATTTGCCCTTCTCTACTCCTAGCCACACTTCCTACCCTTTCTTGTTATACTCCCCATGCTTAGCTCCCTTTTGTGTTATTTGTCAGTATTGGTACTTCAGATCTGCAATGTTCTACAATTTCGAATGCTCTCACTTAAATCTTAAATCAATAGTGTTATTTTGCTTTTCTTCTATAGATCTATTGCTTGCAAGTGTGTCCCAATCTGAGAGCATCAAGAAGCTTTCTATCCTGAAACCACAATGTTCTTTGGTGTATGAGGCACACTGGTTATGGCCAGAGCATTGGGTTCGACTCCTAGTGGAACTTAATGAGTATCAACAAACAATTGCAGCAAATTTTCATCCAATAGTGCATCCATACATCATTTCATGTCTTGTATACACATCATCTCTGACATGCATACATCAACCTTTTCCAAATTTGTCAACTTTAAACCATGGATGCCTTGCTTGCATCAATATTCACTTGCATACATCAAGATTTGCATCAAACTTTGTAATTTGTCAAGAATCTTGGTATCTTGCAAGATTTGCACTTTCTTACACTTTCTTGCACTCCAACACACCAAAATTCACTTCTCTCTCTATTTCTTGTGCATTTGTGACTAAATAAAAATTGATATTGAAGTTTTCTTGCACAAAATGTAAAGATGTTGAGGTTTTCTTGCATAGAATGTAAAGATCTTATACAAATTTCAAGAAAATCAACTTTAGGACAAGATTAACTTTAGGGCAAGATTAAGGTTTAGAGTAACTCAGTGGCACTATTTCTTGCACTAAATTTGAAGAAATTCAAATTTTTGCACTTTCTTGAAAATTTATACCAAGCATACTAAACTACATAGAAAATCTTGAAAATGTGCAAGTGGTACAGTAGTTATGCACTGCACTATGTACGGCTTTCCCAAAAAGACTACAAAAATTTAAATCTGCATATTCTGCACTTTCTTGGATTTTCTACAACTTCTTGAAATTTTCTACACAGCAGCAAACCCTAAATCTCTCCCTAGATTTAGAACTAAGGAAAAATCTAAAGGCTCCTACTAAACTATAAAAAGGTCCACTAATTTTTTTTCCCCAACATCAAGAAAATCTAAGAAAATCATATTTATGTAATTCAAGGTTAATGAAGCGGCGAAAATGATTAAATGGACCAAAACCTAGGCCAGGATTAAAAGCCTAAGCTCTAATACTAATGCAAGAAAGTGGCAACCTAGATTTGGCCTCATTAGCATTGAATTAGCCTAGAATCAATCTCATTAACCTTGAATTAGCATAGATTATGGAGATTAGTCTAGGTTTAGAGAGATAAGAGAGAATAAGACTTGTGTATTCTTGATTATCAAAAAGGTCTCAAAAGGTACAATACTCCTAGAACACATGCCTTTGATAGACCCAAGGCCCATGTGTCCTAATGCGAGATGTCAATGACCCTAAGCCCATATGCCTAGGCCCATCCCAAGTGTATGTGCATCCTAAGAATACTTTGTTACATAAATTGCACCGCATACTTCAAATTTCACCTTTCTAAACCTCTTCACCCATATGTGGCTCTTGTGGACTGCCTTCTTTTTTCTTTTCTTTTTTCAACTGGCCTTTGGCCCAAGATCCTCCCATAGTTACCAAATTTCATCGTCCGTAGAGAACTATCCAAATTTCACCGTCCGTAGAGAAATGCCCATAGCGCTTATTTATCCACCCGCCGTAGGCAATGCCCAGGGAAGCACTAAGGGGGATTTTGAACCCTCGACCTCTTGATCTTTGGCAATAATCTTCACCACTTGACTTATCACCTCATTGGCTTGTGAGACTGCCTTCTTTACTACTAGATCTGTGTGATTCCTTAGTTGGTTCAACTTCCTTTGATTGCTTCTAGACTTGGTTCCACCCTCTCTCTATGTGGTTCTCTCTCTCATCACTTGATATTTCTTCTTCACTACCAACATATCCCACCAACATTGGCACCAGTTGAACTGCCATCATTTCCACCTAGTGGTGGCCTTTGGTCATTATCATCTTTTCCATGCTTATCATTTATGTCTTCGTGCTCATCCTCATCAGATTTCTATTGGTAGGCTTCTTCTTATGTGGCTTCACTATTACTCACCTTCTCAGCAATGTGCATCCTCCACCCTTTTTGGTGATGCTATGAGCTGGCTATTCTGGGCTGTAAGTGAGGACCACTGCCTGCACTGGCTCGACAAGCAACCGCTCCCATCCGTTCTCTACATCTGCTTTGGAGCATCATCCTCCTCTCCAAGCAGCAATTCGAGGAGGTGCTTGTCGGCCTTGAAGCGAGTGGGCAGAGGTTCCTTTGGGCGTTCCGCCCAGATCCCCTGCAAGACGCCTTTGAGAAACTGCCAGTGGAGCTAAACGATTTAGGCCTGCACAGCTATAACGCCAACATGAAGCATATGGTGGACGTCACCGGACACGACCTCGCCTGCACTGCGTAGTATGAATGCAACCAAAGACAATTACGTAAGAATCAAAAAATAAATAAATAATAATAAAAATAATAAATAACTTTAACCTAGATAATTTTATTAATTATACTAGACTTTTTTTTACTAACAATAACCATAAATTTTATTTTATTAAAAAAAGCCCACAATACTTAAAAATCAATTTTTTTTTTGTGAACAACCAATAGTAACAAAAAAATTAACACAAATCAATAATAACAATAAACTTTAACAAAAGTTAATATTTTATTTGTAAGCAATAAAAATAATTTTATTTAATAATTTACTCACATCATGAACATGCCTAAATATTCAGGCTATTCATGAGCACAAACACAAACAAATAAACAACACAAATGGGCAAAGACCCACAAAAAAGGCAAAGACCTACCAATGGGCAGTGACCCGTAAAAGGACAATGGACACTAATATAAGACCTGGGCAAACAAATAAGCCCAAAAGTTAACCCAAAGAGGCATCAACCCGTTGGAGTGTTGGCCACACTCACCACGAGGTATGATATTAAAACAAAATTATGGGTGATATAATCGTCCACCCTAGGGGCCCAAAGTGGCATGAAACAATAACCCAAACAAGGAATTACGAATCCCTAAGAGGGAAATAACTATGCCCAAAGAGGCAATTGAGCCCATTGGAGTGTCTACAGCATCCATGAGGCCAAAATTAAACATTGGTCTTCGACAAGCTGAAAACGAATCAGCCTCTGAGTGATGACAAATTAAACTTAATTGTACATACACACTTGTAAATAGCATCATATCACATATATATTTTGATAATTCAACTCATACTCATATATTGATTTCTCTTTTGACATGTACCCAATGCAATACTTGGAATTCCACTACTCAACTTGAGCGGGAGAATACAGATGGCAAGTCTTAGAGTGGAAGAACTTGTGTTTCAACATCATATCGGAACACATGTGTTGCAGTTACTACAAAGCACAGTGTCTCAACATCATATTGGAACATGTGTCTTGTGGTTGTCAAGGAGATCAACTTCGACAAAAAGCATATCGACATAATCACAAAACAAATGTGTTGTGATTACCAAAGCAGTTATATCATCATGGACTCATGATGTAAAGATATATAGCATTACACATGAATTCATAATGCATACATCACTATACACATCACATTTCCTCGTTCACCCTCATGCGGACATTTGCATTAAGGGGGAGTGTTTCCACTATACGAGTGTGAACGCCCATCACGAAGTGATGCAAATGAATGGGTGCTTATACTCGTATATAAATGTAACCAACGTCAATCGATACAATCAATAACGATTCATAACTGTGAGCGCGTCTCCTTCTTCCTCTTCCTCTCGCTCTCATTTATGCTGCAGCCATGGCAACACCAGCATGGCTGTAGCCTCCCCCCTCGATTTTGGTTTTAGGCTCCTCATGGTCTATCATGTGCTCATCAACATGTGAATTATCATCCCCATGTGTAACTAGGGATGTATGACTAATTGAATGATCATCACTACTCAAATGCCCATCAAGATCAATATGGTCATCCATATATCCCTATGATCACTAGAAATAGAGATAGGTAGCTCTGATGCGCGTAATGCTCGATGTGCTCATTGCCAACCCTCCCATCAAGATTATACCCACATGATCTAACTCACACACATCACTCTCACTATCACCATCACCATCACATGCATCATCATCATGTACATGTGTCAGTGTGGCAACACGTGCACGTGTATCGCTATCATCATGTGTATGTATGTGTGATACATCAATATCATCATGTGTGTGTGCACGATACATTATCATGGGTTATGTATTTTCCAGTGATATGTCACATGAATATGGAAATGGGATTTTTCGCACTTTATCTAATATTGACTTGTTTCTTAAATCAATAGTGTTATTTTTCTTTTCTTCTATAGATCTATTGCTTGCAAGTGTGTCCCAATCTGAGAGCATCAAGAAGCTTTCTATCCTGAAACCACAATGTTCTTTGGTGTATGAGGCACACTGGTTATGGCTAGAGCATTGGGTTCGACTCCCAGTGGGACTTAATGAGTATCAACAAACAATTGTAGCAAATTTTCATCCAATAGTGCATCCATACATCATTTCATGTCTTGTATACACATCATCTCTGACATGCATACATCAACCTTTTCCAAATTTGTCAGCTTTAAACCATGGATGCCTTGCTTGCATCAATATTCACTTGCATACATCAAGATTTGCATCAAACTTTGTAATTTGTCAAGAATCTTGGTATCTTGCAAGATTTGCACTTCCTTACACTTTCTTGCACTCCAACATACCAAGATTCACTTATCTCTCTATTTCTTGTGCATTTGTGACTAAATAAAAATTGATATTGAAGTTTTCTTGCAGAAAATGTAAAGATGTTGAAGTTTTCTTCTTGCACAGAATATAAAGATCTTATATAAATTTCAAGAAAATTAACTTTAGGGCAAGATTAACTTTAGGGCAAGATTAACTTTAGGGCAAGATTAAGGTTTAGAGTAACTCAGTGGCACTATTTCTTGCACTAAATTTGAAGAAATTCAAATTTTTGCACTTTCTTGAAAATTTATACCAAGCATACTAAGCTACATAGAAAATCGTTAAAATTTGCAACTGGTACAATAGTTATGCACTCCACTCTGTACGGTTTCCCCCAAAAGACTACAAAAAATTTAAATCTGCATATTCTGCACTTTCTTGGATTTTCTACAACTTCTTGAAATTTTCTACACAGCAGCAAACCCTAAATCTCTCCCTAGATTTAGAAATAAGGAAAATCTAAAGGCTTCTACTAAACTATAAAAAGGTCCACTAAAATTTTTCCCCCAAGATCAAGAAAATCTAATTCAAGGTTAATGAAGTGGCAAAAATGATTAAATGGACCAAAACCTACACCAAGATTAAAAGCCTAAGCTCTAATACTAATGCAAGAAAGTGGCAACCTAGATTTGGCCTCATTAGCATTAAATTAGCCTAGAATCAATCTCATTAATCTTGAATTAGCATAGATTATGGAGATTAGTCTAGGTTTAGAGAGATAAGAGAGAATAAGACTTGTGTATTCTTGATTATCAAAAAGGTCTCAAAAGGTACAATACTCCTAGAACACATGCCTTTGATAGACCCAAGGCCCATGTGTCCTAATGCGAGATGTCAATGACCCTAAGCCCATATGCCTAGGCCCATCCCAAGTGTATGTGCATCCTAAGAACACTTTGTTACATAAATTGCACCGCATACTTCAAATTTCAGCTTTCTGAACCTCTTCACCCATATGTGGCTCTTGTGGACTGCCTTCTTTTTTCTTTTCTTTTTTCAACTGGCCTTTAGCCCAAGATCCTCCCATAGTTACCAAATTTCACCGTCTGTAGAGAACTGTCCAAATTTCATCGTCCGTAGTAGAGAAAGGCCCATAGCGCTTATTTATCCACCCGTCGTAAGGCAATGCCCAGGGAAGCACTAAGGGGGATTTTGAACCCACGACCTCTTGATCTTTGGCAATAATCTTCACCACTTGACCTATCACCTCATTGGCTTGTGACTGCCTTCTTTACTACTAGATCTGTGTGATTCCTTAGCTGGTTCAACTTCCCTTGATTGCTTCTAGACTTGGTTTCCACCCTCTCTCTATGTGGTTCTCTCTCTCATCACCTGCTATTTATTCTTCACCACCAACATCTACTGCCAACATTCACACCAGTTGAACTGCCATCATTTCCATCTAGTGGTGGCCTATGGTCATTATCATCTTCTCCATGCTTATCATTTATGTTATTGTGCTCATCCGCATCATCAGATTTCATTTGGTAGGGTTCTTCTTATGTGGCTTCACTATTACTCACCTTCTCAGCAATGTGCATCCTCCATCCTTTTTGCTGATGCTATGAGCTGGCTATTCTGGGCTGTATCTATGATGGCATTTTCCACTTCATTAATGTAATCCTTAAAGAGAGATTTGTAATGTTCATCTATAAGTACCAAAGTACTTTGATCAACCTACTGTATAACTTGGTAATTGGGGTATGGAATGTGGCGTTAGTCTTATTGAATATACCCGAGCTCCAACTCCATTGGTGTCTCGCTAGTCCTAGTACCTATTTAGTCTTCTCACCAAGACTTGTTGGAATCTGGTTACCTTAACTGAGATTTTAATGGGTTTAGAAATTTCCATAGGATCATAAGAACATTTAGCTCCAATTGTACCATCTTTCTTGGTGTGGTGTCCTTTGTAGGATCCATGGCTCTCTCCTCCCCAACTTTGCCTTTTTGAATTACACTTAGCATAATGCTTCCATTGCACTGGCATCAAAGAGCTGTTCACACCAAGGGGCTGGTGGGCAGCCAACTATCGTGCACGTAGTTCACACAACAAGGATAGAAAACTTTGTCTGCCCTCCAATGGGATATGTAACCACTACCACAAAAGACTGGCCGGATCTACCATCTCCATTTAGTACTTGAAATATTCTAACGTTACAACTTTTTGATAGCTTTTCTAGGTCATAAGCCAATGGTTTCCTGATAATTTCAGCATAAGATTTCTTTTCTTAATCTTAAACAAATATTACCACTCACGGGGGCAGACATGGTATTCAGAGATTGATAGTCTAAGTCCAGACAAAGGGCACACATTGTATCCAGAGATTGATAGTCCTGTATTAAAATAAATAATATTACACAGCCATCCACATATATATCAATAGCTATTATATAATAACAAAATAGCTTACCACTTCATTCTTCGAAACCTGGCCAGTGATGCAGTAATGAGAAATCCCTTTATCCAAACCTCTTTTACATGTCTTTAACATCAATTCCTTTCCGCTGCAAAATTTGTAGCTCCTCTATTAATAGGGCTAAGTGCAGATCCATGTTGGCAACCTTGTACTTCCCAGGGACTATTACTGAGAGAAAAATATGTCCCTTCTTTATTGCTAACCATGGTGCAAGATTGTAGTTCACCAGACAAATTGGCCATGTGCTCTATGTTGAACTTTTAATATCAAATGGGTTCACACCATCCATAGTTCACCAAACAAATTGGCCATGTGCTCTATGTTGAACTTTTAATATCAAATGGGTTCACACCATCCATAGACCGAGGCAAATATTACGAGATTTCTCATTAAAGTCTGGCCACTTCTCTTCAATGTGTCTCCATGTAGGGCAATCAGCAGGCACACGCATAACATCGTCTTTGAATCTAGTGGTTCGATCAAGTGAAGACATCATAGACACCATGGATTTACACTTGAAAATGGTTTGAATTTGTTGAATGATAGGGAAAAGCCTAAGTACTTTTGCAAGAACCCTTTCTCCTTGGACATATTTCCTATATCTGGATTTTCCACACTGTGGACATTGTGTAATGCCTGCATGCTTCTGCCGATAAAGAACACAATCATTTGGATAAGCGTGGTAGGAATTGTAGTCCATATCAATGGATTGTAATATGGATTTTGCACGCCTACGGTTTGCAGGCATCTCGTTGCATTCTGGCAATATTTGGTCTCTCAATGACCTGTCAAATTCACAAATGATGTTTTAAAAAAGGTAAAAGAAAGAGATTAAAAATGGAAAGGGTAATACGTACTTACACAAAAAGTTTTGATACGCTAGTATCGGACCATCCAAATATTGATTGTAAGTTTAGCAGTGCAAGGCATGTAAGTTTAGCAGTGCAAGGCATGTAAGTTTAGCAGTGCAGCATGATACAGAGGCATACAAAGGCTAGCCTACGCAACTCTTGCTCTTCTCTTGAGGTCTGTTGTGTATGTCATTGGACACCGCCCATCTCCCACATTGTTTATTGCTCAATAGCCCCTGTCATGTAGGGTGTCTATCATGTCATCCATGTCTTACTCCAAATATGTCAGAGAGTTCACCATAGTTTCTTCTTCACCATGAGGCTGATTAGTACTTGCTTGTGTCATTATCCATCTAGCACTCTGCTTGTGTTGAAGGCCCAAGTAATTGATCTGTTGCTCATTTTGAGGACACACATTCGCTACACCAAGTAATGCATTTAGATGCTCAATTGGAAATATACCATTTTTCTTTACATGGTCGGCATTGTGTCTAGCTCGGCATTCTTCTTATCTGCTCGTGAAAAACATTTTTCCTAACCAATGGAAAATAGTTTAGCCGATTTCCTACCTTCAAATGATGAGATTTTCCAGTTTTATAACTAAAAATGGTAAAAATTGACCATTTTTCTTCAAGAAAAACTCCAAATTCATTCAGGATTTTGAAATTTCAGCCAATAAAGAATACACAAAATTTTGGTTATTCATACACTAGAACTTCCGCTCTCTGAGCTCTGGTCTCTTACTGCATGATTATTTATAAATGATTGTTCTCATTAATGTGAATTAATCAAAACTAGCACGATCGCCAACAATGAAAAAAATAGGCGCTAATCTTTGCCAATTATCTTTTTTTTTGGGGGATTTTTCCACACTCAAAAAACGCCTAATATCTTAAAACATTCCCCCAAATTTTGACTATTTTGAATGGTTTTAGAAAATTCATTTTAGGATATTTTTAAAAAAATTCACCCAATTTTCTATAATTTTAGATTTATATTGGAGGAATAATCACACCAACCCACCTACACATATATTCATGGAGGCATCTGATTTTTTACCCTGATCGACAAATGTAGAAGGTTTGTTGACTAACTCGTAGATGTAGATGGGCAGGTGTTAGTCTAACTAGCTAAATGTATTGCTAGATAACTGGTGAATAGTTGGTTGATCAGGCCAACTAGATGCCAAATAATTTTAGGCTAGCGAGCTATCGCCAAATATCACTAGAGATACTGCTACATGTTAGGAACGTGTTAGTTTTAATTACCAAAGATCATATGTTAACGAAAGTTAGAGTAATTAATAGCCAGACATAGAAGTAATCACCATATCTCAACAGAGTAATTGAGAAAACAAGTAGTTACATTAATGTGTGCCAAATGGCTAAATGTGTACAATGCTCAAATGAATATCTTAGAGCTTAAGCGTTCCAATAGGATAAGAGTATTGCCAATCTAAAAATCCTTAAAATGAGCCTCCTGTTTCCTATTTATATGCATCGACCTCCTCTGCCAGTTGGCACTCCCACTTTCCCACTTGGTTGGCCCCATCAGCTTTCTAACATTTCAAGGGTGCCTAACTATCTGTCCAGCTTCCCAGCCTCAAGCTCGTAATCCTCAACTTCAGTAGCTTTACGAAATGAGATACCCAGCATCTTTAGAGGTCTTCCTTGCAATCGATCTTTCTGGAGCTATGGACCTACTCGAGGCCGATAGAATAGATGACCATCTTTAACTTTAATTTGTACAACACAAAAAAAATCAATCTCATTTTTGGCATGTTCCTATAGATATAAAATTGTAAAAAATCCAACCACTTTTTTAAAACTTATGCGCTCATACCGTGGCATATACAATGGCACATACCGTGGCGCATATCGACAGCGGTTGTAGTTGTCTACAAAACTCCTTGTGGTTTTGAAGGCCTATACCAAGACCCATAGGATACTGCCAGGGGTGGCTTGAGTGATTAATCATCCTCTTGTAGTGCATATAGGGTTGATGGAGCGACATAACATAAATTAGCTTGATGGATATGCTTGCCGAATTTGGAAGCACAAAGATTGCTTTTAGGGAGCTTCTTGTGTTGAGAAACCATGAGTGTGAAAAACTGGAAAAACTGGAAGCACAAAGATTGCTTAGGGAGCTTCTTGTGTTGAGAAACCATGAGTGTGAAACTGGAAAAACTAAAATGTAGTAGAGGCATTAGATCGGGATTTCTCCCCTAAATTGCATAACATTTCTTATGATGTTAAGTAAGAAATGACAAATCAATGGCCCTTACTCCTGCTTTTGTCAATATACCTCAGGGAGAAATTGTACATTAGGTAATATTTAATTTTGATGATTGCCATATTGTTACGTCATGAAACAAAAAAGTAAGAGTTCTTGGTAGAAGATGCAATTGATGTGAACGTTTTTTTGAGATTGCAAGGTGTGTGGGTGAACTGGACTATCACTGATGGAACTCCACAATCGGGCCTTCCTCAAGAGACTGTAAATTAGATTGGTTTAGAATGAGAGAGAGAGAGGTGTATAATAATGAGTATGTTATATAGGTTTCATATTCTTTTCTTTAAAAAAATTACTTCAATTTTGTTTGGAATAGCATAAAAAAAATGGCATCAGTCCAATACTGATGTTCTTATCTCACTGTAAGGGACTATAGAAGCATGCATGGTACCCCCCTCTCTCTCGCTCTCTCCCTCCTTTGGCATTGCATGAGCATTGAGCATTCAGCACGGCTAGACATAGAGATATGGAGTGCCTATAGTAAAAAAGGGATGTATAGGGAAGGCCAACCACCACACAAAAGGGGAGCACACGTCACCTTGGGGCCCAGTTGGGAGGGCAAACCATGAACAGGAGAGGAGACACGTCCACCACTGGAGAAGTCAAGAGCACGAACTACCAATAGAGGAGGGAGCACGTCCATTGGAGGGGACACTTCCAATAGACTGCACAACCATAAAGAAAAACAGAGTGAGAAATAGAGAGAGAGAGAGAGAGAGAGAGAGAGAGAGAGAGATTCTCACCACCAGGGAACAGAGGAGAGCTTGCATGCAATGAAGGCTGGACGTTGCGTTGATAGGAGGAAAGATTGCTCGATTTGCAAAGGACGAAGACGTAGATGAACACATGACCACTGCGTTAACGAAGGTGGCGACTTGCAACCTGGGACCTGAAATGTGGGACTTGTAACCTGCGGCCCCTAAAAGAGAGACGTCCCAACAAAGTCCTACGGCCCTGCAAGAGAGGTGGCCAACAACGCAATAGGGGCGGCACTACATTGGAGGAGTGGTGGCCCAACATTGCTGCAACATGAAGGTAGTGCATGCAGTGTCAATGCGAAGCGAAGAAAAAAATGCGACACGTGGAGGGCGAGATCAGCCTGTAAGATATACTCGGGGGGGTCACTATATGTAAATCCTCTATATCACGTGCGTTCAAGGCCTATTTAAAAAGTCCCTTATCTGTGAATTTTTTAGTGAATATAATGTATCCTTTCCTATTTAAATCTGTAATGTTTTTAAAAAATACAATAAATAAATCCCCTCTATAAATATATTTCTGTAAGTTTTAAATATTTAAAATGTCCTTCTGTTGAACCCACGTGATACTTACATATTTATACGAGTGACCCCCCCGAGAAGATATAGTAGAGAAGATTACATTCTGTTGATTCTCCACGGACACATTGGGATGTTCTGGCAATTCACATCTTGCTTCATTGTGCCATTTGATTTTCGGCCACTTCTACAAAAACTCTGTACAAGATTTTATTAAATTTTCTACTGTTTTCTTACTAATTGTTGATTCTGGGGTGCTATTTTTACACTTTTCAATTGTATATGGCTCTTTGATTCTATCGAATGGCCTCCTCTATTTGTTCTTTTGATTTGTATATGCTATCTGAGCACTCTAAATAATATTCTCATTAGATCTTCTCGTCCTTTTTTTCCTGCTAATGGCTCTCTAGATATCTGGTGGTCCTCCACCTACTTGTGCAATACTTTAGATTTTTGTGCATCTCCATCAACAACGATCTTCACTCTTTCATACTGCTACTCAATCAAATTTGTTCTCATTAAAATTACAAGAAAGTGGCAACCTAGATTTAGCCTAATTATCCTTATTAGCCTTGAATGAGCCTAGATTATGGAGATTAGCCTAGGTTTAGAGAGATATGATAGAATAAGACTTGTGTATTCTTGATTATCAAAAAGATCTCAAAAGGTACAATACTCCTAGAGCATGACATGCCTTTTATATACACAAGGCCCATGTCATGTGCCCTAATACCACATGTAAATGACCCGAAGCCCATGTGCCTAGGCCCATCCCATGTGCATGTGCATCGTAAGAACACTTTGTTACAAACCATCCTGTCCTAACATGATTTTGTCCTCAAAATGGAAGGGTGGTCGTGTGCAAAGAAAATACGTATACAAGAGGCTATACATACAAAAGCCTAAAATCACATCCATGACTGAATGTCGAATGTAGCGGAAGACCCATACATGAATCATATGACTCCCAGGGTCAAATGCAAAGGATAAAGGGCTCCCGCTGATGATGAGGGTATCTATACGACTGCCTAGATTGAAAGAAAATCCAAGGCATGCAAAATCCAAGGAAATGGCTCCACGATAAACTAGTGCAAGTGGAGAGGATAAGGAACCATTATCAGTGACAAAGCTAGTCGAGTATCCTCCAGGATCAAAGGGAGATGTATGGTATACATCTTGAACTTTTTAAGCTGAATGTTGAGCCACATATCTAAAAACTAAGCTCCTCAAATGGCAAAGAATGCATCCAAAGGAAAATGTCCTGGCTCCAAAGAACATGGGCTAATGTCGACATCTGTAGGATCCAAAAGAATATATCTCAAGGTCGGCCTCATGTAGAGTCAAATCTGAACTCATGCCACTGTCCCATGTAGCACCACTCAAAAAGTAGAAGGCATGATCCACCATATCAATGTATGTATGATTATGATCCAACCCATGCACAATATCTCCATGTGCAATACACTCTATATGTGTGTGTCCCTCTAAGATAAAAGCTCGATCATCATAAAGATCACCATCACTAAGCACTGACAAAGTGTCCACACAAGAGGTATAAGTGGTATCAACCAACTCACTATCAATGGAATCTCCGAGGCCACTAAGGTCATGCCCAAAGGTATTAGATGTGTCAACAAAGCACATGTTCCTTCCTGGGAGATTATCATATTTTGGAACCCTTGCAAAGCTGTATGCTAAAAATATGATAAATATGCATACGCCTACAATGTCTCACCTCCACGAACTCATCACTACTCTCATGCACTATCCTCAACTGCTTAATCACAACAACTCAACCCACACGAATGCTGCCAGGAATGCTATGAAAACTAGGAGCATTGGTCGTATCCAAAATCTCTCCACATGTGACAACTCTAGAGGAGTCGCCCTACACATCTAATACTAGAACCTTGGGTTTAGGCCCCTCATGGTCTATCATGTGCTCATCAACATGTGAATTATCATCCCCATGTGTAACTAGGGATGTATGACTAACTGAATGATCATGACTACTCAAATGCCCATCAAGATCATTGGATGCATCACTATGGTCATCCATATATCCCTATGATCACTAGAAATAGAGATAGGTAGCTCTATGATGCTCGTAATGCTCGATGTGCTCATTGCCAACCCTCCCATCAAGATTATACCCACATGATCTAACTCACACACCCCTCTCACTATCACCATCACCATCACATGCATCATCATCATGTGCGTGTGTCAGTGTGGCAACATGTGCACGTGTATCGCTATCATCATGTGTATGTATGTGCGATACATCAATATCATCATGTGTGTGTGCACGATACATTATCATGGGTTATGTGGGTGTGATACATCAATGTCATCACATGTGTGTGTATGATCATCACCATGTGTACATGTGTCAACATCTATATCATCATCAACATAATGATCATTATCAATATCTACAAGATCATCCACTGAATGCATGTCATCATGATACCCATCCTCAGATATATAGTCATCTCTACTCACAAATGTAGGGTACTCAATCAAGTCCACATAAATCATCCCATGCAAGCAATGCCGAACCATCCCTATAAAGATAACCATATAGATCCTCAACAAAATCATTATATGTAAAACATGTGGACCATCTGGCGGCACGCACATCCCCCTCATCAAATAACTGTCTACCAAGATATACATGTGAACGCCCCCAAAAATACACCAAATGGTAAAAAATATGCATGTGAACACCCAAAATGCACAAAATCGGCCACAGAGCACACGAACCATCTCCAAGAGGCCCAAAACATGTGAACAAGCCGCGAATACATGTGAACTTGCCCAAACAAATCCAAAAGCATATGAATAACACTCACAATGTATGTGAACTACCCACACGTAGCATGTGATCAATGTGAAAGAACCCCCAAACTAGCGTGGGAACACCCAAAAATATCTACCATGCACCACAATCTCAAACAACGAGTGAACAATCTCAAAAAGCTTAAGGGTGAGGGAGAGTATGGAATGTGGGCAAGGGTAAGTGGTCAAAAGCTCAAGAAAGTGTGGGCTGCACAAAAGTGAATGGGCATAGGAAATAGCCAAAGGTTTGGCTAGCTAAAATGGAATGGGAATGGCCCCACATAATGTGGAAAGGGTCAAGCCCTAAGTTGAGAATTAAAAGGGAAGAAAGAAAATAACGTGGGCCTCCCTTCTCTCTTCCAAAAATTCACTTCTTCTCCTCCTTCACGTTGGTGGCGGCAGCCAGTGTAGTGCCCTCCCTAGCAATTTTTCTGGCTACTGTCCATGGTGCTTGCACAGTTGAGAGCTCTTTGCTCAAAGAAATTACTAGGGCTTGAGCATCATGGCTGCTATGCTTTTTTTTTCTCTCTTGTTTTTTTTTAAATTTAAAAAAATTGCTCTACTGCACTTCCTTTTTTTCTCTCTCTCTTGCGCTTCCTTCTCTACAAAATGCCAAAGTTAACGAAAATGCCAGCACTGCGTCTGATTTAAAGAGGCGATGAAGCACCTGCTTTACAAATTTTTTTTCTCTTATTAAAAAAAAATAAATTGTTTTGTGCTGCGAATTGGCTCTGGCGACTGTGACGCGCTTGAGAGAAATGGTTGTCGACTGCTGCTGAGACACTTACCTTTGTTAAAGTACTTGTGATGCGCTACTGTAAGAAATTGTTGCCTCAAGCTGTTGTGGTCGTTGTTGTTGTGATCGTTGCTGTTGAGGTGTTTTTCATGCTCAACACGGATGAACCACAAGCTTGTTTGCTAATCTGCGGTGTTCAGAGAGAAAGCGCTGCCTTCTGAGCTGACTATGTCGGAGTTTTATGCTGAGCCGCAAGGCAATGAATGCTGATGATGTTGAGACGCTGAAACGTTGCTGAGCCGAAATCAAAGGCGATGATGTTATTATTTCTCTTGCGCCACCTTTGCATTGCGAGCATTTGTCTTTCTAACTTATCGTCTCACCAGAGCCTTTACAGTCAGGACAGACATGTTGCGTTTGCTGTATCGTGTCGGGTCCGAGCTACCTGAGAGATATCGTCAGTAAAATAAAATTTATGGTTATTATGGGCTTTTTGATTTTTAAGTATTATGGGCTTTTTTTAATAAAATAAAATTTATGGTTATTGTTAGTAAAAAAAAGTTTAGTATAATAAATAAAATTATCTAGGTTAAAGTTATCTATTATTTTTATTATTATTATTTTTTTAATTCTTACGTAATTGTCTTTGGTTGCATTCGTACTACGCAGTGCAGGCGAGGTCGTGTGCGGTGATGTCCACCATATGCTTCACGTTGGCGTTATAGCTGTGCAGGCCTAAATCGTTTAGCTCCACTGGCAGTTTCTCAAAGGCGTCTTGCAGGGGATCTGGGCGGAATGCCCAAAGGAACCTCTGCCCACTCGCTTCAAGGCCGACAAGCACCTCCTCGAATTGCTGCTCGGAGAGGAGGAGGATGCTCCAAAGCAGATGTAGAGAACGGATGGGAGCGGTTGCTTGTCGAGCCAGTGCAGGCAGTGGTCCTCTTCCCTCCACTGGCTGGTGTGAGATAGGTAACTGGTCAGCGAGGGCTTTGGAAAAAACGAGCCGCCTGTGTTGGGTGGTGTGGGACCGAAGGCGGCGATGAATCTGTTGGGCTCCAATGAGCAGTGCTGGTGGAGTTGTTGGATCCTTGGCAGTGTTCGGGAAGGCGGTGGTCAATCGTGCAAGAGATTTTGGTTGGCTTGTGAAGGTGGCGGAGGCGATGCAGGCCCACACAGGCTCTCCAGAAAAGCAAGCGATGATACCATGTAGAAATCAAGGGGGAGGCTACAGCCATGCTGGTGTTACCATGGCTGCAGCATACACGAGAGCGAGAGGAAGAAGAAGAAGGAGAGGCGCTCACAGTTATGAATCACAGTTATGAATCGTTATTGATTGTATCGATTGACGTTGGTTACATTTATATACGAGTATAAGCACCCATTCATTTGCATCACTTCGTGACACTCGTATAATGGACACGAGCATTAATTCCAGCACTCAACACGGCTGAACCACAAGCTTGTTTGTTTGCTAATCTGCGGTGTTCACAGAGAAAGCGCTGCCTTCTGAGCTGACTATGTCAGAGTTTTATGCTGAGCCGCAAGGCAATGAATGCTGATGATGTTGAGACGCTGAAACGTTGCTGAGCCGAAATCAAAGGCGATGATGTTATTATTTCTCTTGCGCCACCTTTGCATTGCGAGCATGAGGTACACTGGTTATGGCCAGAGCATTGGGTTCGACTCCCAGTGGGACTTAATGAGTATCAACAAACAATTGCAGCAAATTTTCATCCAATAGTGCATCCATACATCATTTCATGTCTTGTATACATCATCTCTGACATGCATACATCAACCTTTTCCAAATTTGTCAACTTTAAACCATGGATGCCTTGCTTGCATCAATATTCACTTACATACATCAAGATTTGCATCAAACTTTGTAATTTGTCAAGAATCTTGGTATCTTGCAAGATTTGCACTTCCGTACACTTTCTTGCACTCCAACACACCAAGATTCACTTCTCTCTCTATTTCTTGTGCATTTGTGACTAAATAAAAATCGATATTGAAGTTTTCTTGTAGAAAATGTAAAGATGTTGAAGTTTTCTTGCAAATTTCAAGAAAATCAACTTTAAGGCAAGATTAAGGTTTAGAGTAACTTAGTGGCACTATTTCTTGCACTAAATTTGAAGAAATTCAAAGTTTTGCACTTTCTTGAAAATTTATACTAAGTATACTAAACTACATAGAAAATCTTGAAAATTTGCAACTGGTATAGTAGTTATGCACTGCACTCTGTACGGTTTTCCCAAAAAGACTTCAAAAATTTTAAATTTGCATATTCTGCACTTTCTTGGATTTTCTATAACTTCTTGAAATTTTCTACACAACAGCAAACCCTAAATCTCTCCCTAGATTTAGAACTAAGAAAAAATCTAAAGGCTCCTACTAAACTATAAAAAGGTCCACTAAAATTTTTTCCCCAATATCAAGAAAATCTAAGAAAATCATATTTATGTAATTTAGGGTTAATGAAGCGGCAAAAATGAATAAATGGACCAAAACCTAGGCTAGGATCAAAAGCCTAAGCTCTAATACTAATGCAAGAAAGTGGCAACCTAGATTTGGCCTCATTAGCATTGAATTAGCGTAGAGTAAATTTCATTAACCTTGAATTAGCATAGATTATGGAGATTAGTCTAGATTTAGAGAGATAAGAGAGAATAAGATGTGTATTCTTGATTATCAAAAAGGTCTCAAAAGGTATAATACTCCTAGAACACATGCCTTTGATAGATCCAAGGCCCATGTGTCCTAATGCCAGATGTTCCGACTTCGACAGCGCTCGACCCATTTTCTCGGCTAGCAGCCCAACTCCTAGTGTCCCAGCTTCCGCAAAAGTCCGCAAGCTGCTGGAAGGCCATTACTATCATTTGCACAGGTAAGCCGCGCAATCTCATCATCGCCCTATAAGGGATGGTTTCATCTGCATATATTGTGTTGATTTTGTGAGTTTCGACTGTAATTTGGATTGAAACAAATTAAGCTCTTTTGATTTTCCAAGTATTTTGGTTTGAAACATTTATTAAGCTCTTTTGATTATCTTTTGATAAATTTTAAATTAGTATGAAATTAGAAAAAGGTCCACATATATCCCAGCTGTGAAGAGATGAGAGATGTATCAATCCTCCAAAACCTTGTTGCCAATGGTAGCAAGGACATCTCGGCTACAACATATTATGACCCACACAAAACCAAGGCATAGAATTTCTCGATTTGTGAAAGGTACGAAAACAAAAAGCAGTCCCATATAATTTGTGTGCAATATAGTTGAATTGAAGTTCTTCTATTTCTCGACACTCAAAGTGACCGTAGAGGCTCTTATCTCTACAATTAGTTCCCTCTCAGGTATTTATTATTATGGATGATGGAGCTAATTCATCCTAGGTGGATGTTGGATCAAAGTATGAACTCTTAAAGGAGCATGCCAAGGCCCTAGAGTAGCAAAGTTTAGAAGTCACATATAAGGTGTTTAGAAATGTCTATGAAGGAGATGGAGAGCCATGCAATGGACATTGCAAACACTAAAACAGAAAGACCCTCCAAAGAAGCAATAAATACATACGCATACGCTTGCTAAAAATGAGCATGTTATATAGGTTTCATATTCTTTTCTTTAAAAAAATTACTTCAATTTTGATTGGAATAGCATAAAAAAATGGCATCATTCCAATACTGATGTTCTTATCTCACTGCTAGGGACAATAGAAGCATGCATGGTACCCCCCCTCTCTGTCGCTCTCTCCCTCCTTTGGCATTGCATGAGCATTGAGCATTCGACATGTCTAGAGATAGAGTTATAGAGTTCCTATAGTAAAAAAGGAATGTATAGGGAAGGCCAACCACCACACCAAAGGGGAGCACACGTCACCTTGGGGCCTAGTTGGGAGGGCGAACCACCAACAGGAGAGGAGACACGTCCACTGGAGAAGTCGAGAGCACGAACTACCAATAGAGGAGGGGAGCACATCCATTGGAGGGGACACTTCCAATAGCCTCCACAACCACAAAAAAAACCCGAGTTAGAAACAGAGAGAGAGAGAGAGACACAGAGAGAGAGAGACAGAGAGAGATTCTCACCACCAAGGAATAGAGGAGAGCTTGCATGCAATGAAGGCTGGACGTTGCGTTGTTAGGATGAAAGATTGCTCGATTTGCAAAGGACGAAGACATAGATGAACGCATGACCACTGCATTAATGAAGGTGGCGACCTGAAACGTGGGACCTGTAACCTGCGGCCCCTAAAAGAGAGACGTCCCAACAAAGTCCTACGGCCCTGCAAGAGAGGTAGCCAACAACGCAATAGGTGCGGCGCTGCATTGGAGGAGTGGTGGCCCAACAATGCAACATGAAGGTAGTGCATGCAGTATCAATATGGAGCGAAGAAAAAAATGCGACACGTGGAGGGCGAGATCAGCCTTATAAGATATAGTAGAGAAGATTACATTCTGTTGATTCTCCATAGACACACTGGGATGCTCTGGCAATTCACATCTTGCTTCATTGTGTCATTTGATTTTCGGCCACTTCTACAAAAACTCTGTACAAGACTTTATTAAATTTTCTACTGTTTTCTTACTAATTGTTGATTATGGGGTACTATTTTTACACTTTTCAATTGTATATGGCTCTTTGATTCTACTGAATGGCCTCCTCTATTTGTTCTTTTGATTTGTATATACTATCTGGGCACTCTAAATAATATTCTCATTAGATCTTCTCGTCATTTTTCTCCTTCTAATGGCTCTCTAGATATCTGGTGGTCCTCCACCAGATATCTCCACCTACTTATCTCTGGTGTGCAATACTTTAGATTTTTGTGCATCTCCATCAACGATCTTCACTCTTTCAGAATGCTACTCGATCAAATTTGTTCTCGTTAAATTACAAGAAAGTGCCAACCTATATTTAGCCAAATTAGCCTTATTAGCTTTGAATTAGCCTAGATTATGGAGATTAGCCTAGGTTTAGAGAGATAAGAGAGAATAAGACTTGTGTATTCTTGATTATCAAGGTACAATATTGCTAGAGCACATGCCTTTTATATACACAAGGCCCATGTCATGTGCCCTAATACCACATGTAAATGACCCGAAGCCCATGTGCCTAGGCCCATCCCATGTGCATGTGCATCGTAAGAACACTTTGTTACAAACCATCCTGTCCTAACATGATTTTGTCCTCGAAATGGAAGGGTGGTCATGTGCAAAGAAAAGACGTATACAAGCGGCTACATACAAAAGCCAAAAATCACATCCATGACTGAATGTCGAATGTAGCGGAAGACCCATACATGAATCATATGACTCCCAGGGTCAAATGCAAAGGATAAAGGGCTCCCATTGATGATGAGGGTATCTATACAACCGCCTAGATCGAAAGAAAATCCAAGGCATGCAAAATCCAAGGAAATGGCTCCACGATAATCTGGTACAAGTGGAGAGGATAAGGAAGCATTATCAGTGACGAAGCTAGTCGAGTATCCTCGAGGATCAAAGGGATATGTATGGTATACATCACTAAGCTGAATTGATAATAGCTCCTGGGTCAAAAGAGAAGCTCAACTCCGAAGCTGAAGTAATGGTAGCTCCTAGATCAAAAGGAAAGCTCTAGTGTCGAAAGGGAAACTCGTAATCCCATCCTCCCGACCATAGTGTGAATCTGGCATGAAAGGTACCCACCGAAAAATCCCAAAACTCTTGGCCAGAATGTCAAATGGTCTTGGCACAAAAGAATCATCATATAGGCCAAGATTGAATGTTGAGCCACATATCTAAAAACTATGCTCGTCAAATGGCAAAGAATGCATCCAAAGGAAAATGTCCTGGCTCCAAAGAACATGGGATAATGTCGACATCCGTAGGAGCCAAAAGAATATATCTCAAGGTCAGCCTTATGTAGAGTCAAATGTAAACTCATGCCACTGTCCCATGTAGCACCACTTGAAAAGTAGAAGGCATGATCCACCATATCAATGTATGTATGATTATGATCCAACCCATGCACAATATCTCCATGTGTAAGACACTCTATATGTTTGTGTCCCTCTAAGATAAAAGCTTGATCATCATAAAGGTCACCATCACTAAGCACTGACAAAGTGTCTACACAAGAGAGGTAAGTGATATCAACCAACTCACTATCAATGGAATCTCCAATGCCACTAAGGTCATGACCAAAGGTATTAGATGTGTCAACAAAGCACATGTTCCTTCCTGGAAGATTATCATATTTTGTAACCCTTGCAAAGCTCACAAGAACAATGTCATAAGAAATGCTAAAAACATGATCAATATGCATTCTTCTACAATGTCTCACCTCCAGGAACTCATCACTACTCTCATGCACTATCCCTGACTGCTTAATCACAACTCGACCCACACAAATGCTGCCAGGAATGCTATGAAAACTAGGAGAAGTGGTCGTATCCAAAATGTCCACATGTGACAACTCTAGATGAGTCACCCAACACATCTAATACTAGAACCTTGGGTATAGGCCCCTCATGGTCTATCATGTGCTCATCAACATGCAAATTATCATCCCCATGTGTAACTAGGGATGTATGACTAACTGAATGATCATGACTACTCAAATGCCCATCAAGATCATTTTTTTTTGGAATAGCATCATTCCAATACTAATGTTGTTATCTCACTATTTAGTGGGCTCAGCTCATGCATAATTGGCTGATTAGTGAGTATGATACATTTGAAAAAGAATGTAAGGTCTGAATCATTCATTTTCAAACATATCAAAAAAACATAAAGCCATATGTAAACGTATGTTTGCAACTTACGTCCATCGGCGGTTGGGATTTCACTTCTTTAAGGTTTTTGTCACCCATCATTCAAGGAGGGTTGAAGTAACACATGATTAACATTAAACTGTATAGAAATCGAAGAGTATTGATCACCATAGATGCAAGCATGAGTAGTGTGAGATTCAATGCCATGCCAAGGGAGGGTTACATGGACCCGGTTTCCTCGTCTCTCATCAAGAGCTCCTGGGTAGTTGTTGCTCACACCACCATGGCCGATTTGACGTTTGAGGTTTAGTTTACCCCAGAAGAAATCGACTCCCTCAAGGCACTTCTTGCCATGGGGAGGAGGTATCCCTTTTACAGAGTGGAGTTTTCCAAGAGAGATGTGGGTGGCAGATGCCCTATTGGCTAGTGCTTTGGTCACTAGAGACATTAGTTTAAGTCTTTAAGAGCTCTCCTTCCTTCAAGATTACAACTTATAACCATGCTAGGCTTCTTGGAACTCCGTAGACAATAACCGATAAGAATTATACCAGGGCCAAAAATCTCTCCTTTTTAAAAGAATAAAAAAATTTGCCTAGAATTAGATAGAACAATGCACACACCTTACATGCCACTGCTTGGAGAGGGGGGGCTCGAACCCAAGACCTAGGGACTCTCGAGAACCACCTTAACCACTCCACTAATTCAAGCCCAAAAATTTCAAAGAGCTGCAGAACTCACACACCAAATTCAAAGAGCTGATTTATTAGCTATAAAATATTACTTTAAGTGAAAATAGAGTGGGCAACTTGTGGGTTTGACTTGTTGAATTTCTATTCTACTACACGATGTGTATGTTTCGACGGTGTTTTCCAATGCTTGTCATGGCATCGGAATAAACATCTATATAGGTGTTTATATAGACGTTGAAAATGACATCTGGAAAAATGCGCTTTATATGGTGAAAAAATCATCCGCTATATACATTGGAATAAAAGTCTTTTTTTTTGAAAATTTTTCCCTTGTTTGTATCATTACCAATATATATGGTTCTTTTTCACTTTTAGTATATTAAAATACTTGTAAAAATAAATGAAACTAATAAATTCATTACCATCAAATCATAACATGTGTGAATATTTGCATGTTTACAAAATCAAAGTTGATCATAATCAACCCTCTCATCTTTAAAAAGATCATTAGCTCCAAAAATATCTATTTCAAGGAAAATCCCTCCATCTTCAAATCGTGTGGGAATAGACAATGCATCTATGTCGGCCTCTAAATCTTCTAGCACTGGCTCTAGTTCCTCATTTAATGTTGTTGGCTCTTCGTCAAATCATCGTCTTGTGTGTCTGAAACATTTCGTGTGTCTGATTGTTCGATCTCTATACCTTCGTCTAGCCCTTGCTCTTTCTATTCTTTGACATGTAGTGGAACTTGATCTTGATGGCCCACACCAATCTCTATTGCATCTTCATATATTTCCATGTTCTCATATATTTTTTTATTACGTGGTGCCACTTGGATGACAAACCACCATCTTAGATCTCTTGGGTCCTCCTTACAGATTTTTTGCTCACAATGCTCTGGTAGTACAAATGTGTCTTTTTGGTCTATCCATATCTTTCTGGAGTCCACTTGAACTTTTCTCGATTTGTCTCTTCGTACGGTTGCATGAGCTCTTGTTGTGACTACCTTGAACCACTTAACATCAAAGATAAACATATGAAACTTTCTAAAGCCACTCTTGATGATATATTGGATGGTTCCAAAGTAATCGAGCACGTTCACATCCGTATTTGAATCACTTGCACTAGTCCTGCTTTCTTTCATGAAATTTGCTTTAACACCACAATCGAATGTTGTTCTCTTCTTATTGATTTGCTATACTCAAAAATGGTGTCCATGTGACTACAGTGCTGTAAATTTTCAATACTAAAACAAAATAACACATCGTTAGATTATGGAGAAGTTATAAACAATATTTGGAAAACATGTGAACATATCAAGGCTTAGAATTAATGAAATCACCTACACGGTTGCATGAAAGCTCCTCTTCCTCATCCGTAATAACTTCATCGGTGGCGAAGTTTTTCTTCTTGTAAGGTGTATTGGAGCCATCTACTTGATGGAGAGTCTGGAAGTATAGCAAGCAATGAAAGGTATGGTTGGGGAGTCCGACTCCTTGGAAAAGCTTGAGGAGCTAGATTCCTTTCATTCTTGGCCCTCGATCCACATTTGCTTACTCTTTGAGTTTAAGATGCAAAATTTATTGATCTTATCTCATAAGGCCACATCCATGCTTCTCTCAATCCATTGTTCTTGTAACCTGTTCTCTAACTACCCTATCATCCTCTTCCATTGACCACAATTTAGGCATTTCACGGTCTATTGTGCTAAGAAAAACTGTGATGCACATAAGGAATTCTTGCACAAGATATCTCATTGCTATACTTCCCTCTAGGCGAGCTCTTTGACGAACAAACCCTTTTAGCGTCTTCATGAACCTCTCCAAAAAGAACATCCAACGTGAATGGACGACCCTTGGTAGGGCCACATTATGCACAACATGAACTAGAAGATGCATTTGTATGAGAGGAGAAACTTCTCCACTAATGTAATTGCTTCTATGGCATTTAAGCGGGCTACTTCCATAGTGTCTTTTCTTGTCTCCTTCAATGAAATCCAATAGATCACGGTGCCAATCTTGTATATTGTACCCCTTATGTTGTCAGTGAGGCAACCTTTTATGGCCACAAGTAGGACAAATTGCAAGAAGTTGTGCCAATCATGTGATTTTAAACTAGAGAGCTTGTTATCCTTTGTAAACGCCCCCTTTAGGCAGTGCATACATCGAGTCAGACTACGAAACTCAAAAATGCACTTCTTAACTTGAGCTTTATCTTCTTTTGTCAATACCCAAGGAGCGTTAGGTAATAGCAACTTACGATCACTTATTTGTTCGGGGCCATAAGTGTCGCATACGATCACTTATTTGTAAATCCACCCTTTGTCCCTTGTTCTTTGTGACCCCATTAATAGTCTTCCAAAGCACTATGGCTATATTTTCAAAAATATGCATTGAGTCAAGCAAATGGATTAGAAGTCCTTCCCAATATGGTGGTCGTCGGTAGAATATGAATAGCCACTTCATTCTAGGGGTTGGAGACCCTTCGTTGTCCTCCCATGCTCTCTTCCAATCGCTTGCCTTTAATGTAGCAGGAGGTCAACCCAAATAGCCCTCATGTAGCTCATGGTCCTCTTAAAGATACTTCTTGTGACCCTGATACACCATCTTTCTCAAGCTTCTTGAATGATGAGAATGTAGTCTAGGTCCACACAAAGGGCACACATTGTATCCAGAGATTGATAGTCATGTACTAAATGAATATTATTACACAACCATCCACATATATATCAATAGCTATTATACAATAACAAAATAGCTTACCACTGCATTCTTCGTAACCTGGCCACTGATGCATAGTCCACATTAGTATTCCTCGTAATGAGAACTCCCTTTATCCAAACCTCTTTGACATGTCTTTAACATCAATTCCTTCCCACAAAATTTGTAGCTCCTCTATTAATAGGGCTAAGTGCAGTTCCATGTTGGCCACCTTGTACTTCCCAAGGACTATTAATGAGAGAAAAAGATGTCCCTTCTTTATTGCAAACCACGGTGCAAGATTGTAGTTCACAAGACAAATTGGCCATGTGCTCTATGTTGAACTTTTAATATCAAATGGGTTCACACCATCCATAGATAGCCGAGGCAAATATTAGGAGATTTCTCATTAAAGTCTGGCCACTTCTCTTCAATGTGTCTCCATGTAGGGCAATCAGGGGCGGCGAGCACACGCATAACATCGTCTTTGGATCTAGTGGTTCGATCAAGCGAAGACATCATAGACGCCATGGATTTACACTTGAAAATGGTTTGAATTTGTTGAATGATAGGGAAAAGCCTAAGTACTTTTGCAAGAACCCTTTCTCCTTGGACATATTTCCTATATCTGGATTCTCCACACTATGGACATTGTGTAATGCTGCATGCTTGTGCCGATAAAGAACAGAATCATTTGGATAAGCGTGGTAGGAATTGAAGTCCATATCAATGGATTGTAATATGGATTTTGCACGCCTACGGTCTGCGCATCTCGTTGCATTCTGGCAATATTTGGTCTCTCAATGACCTATCAAATTCACAAATGATGTTTTAAAAAAGGTAAAAGAAAGAGATTAAAAATGGAAAGGGTAATACGTACTTACACAAAAAGTTTTGATACGGTAGTAGCGGACCATCCAAATATTGATTGTAAGTTTAGCAGTGCAAGGCATGTACGCAAAAGAGATAATGTGTAGCATGATACAGAGGCATACAGGCTAGCCTACGCAACTCTTGCTCTTCTCTTGAGGTCTACTGCGTATGTCATTGGACACCGCCCATCTATCGCATTGTTTCTTGCTCAATAGTCCCTGTCATGTAGGGTGTCTATCATGTCATCTAGGTCTTGCTCTAAATATGTCAAAGAGTTCACCATAGTTTCTTCTTTACCATAAGGCTGACTTTCTTGTGTCATTATCCGTCTAGTACTCTGCTCGGGTTGAAGGCCCAAGTAATTGATCTGTTGCTTATTTTGAGGACACACATTTTTATTTACATGGTCGGCATTGTGTCTAGCTCGGCATTCTTCTTATCTGCTCGTGAAAAACATTTTTCCTAACCAATGGAAAATAGTTTAGCCAATTTCTCCTTGGATTGAATTTGTTGAATGATAGGGAAAAGCCTAAGTACTTTTGTAAGAACCCTTTCTCCTTGGACATATTTCCTATATCTAGATTCTCCACACTGTGGACATTGTGTAATGCCTGCATGCTTGTGCAGATAAAGAACACAATCATTTGGATAAGCGTGGTAAGAATTGTAGTCCATATTAATGGATTGTAATATGAATTTTGCACGCCTACGGTCTGCAGGCATCTCGTTGCATTCTGGCAATATTTGGTCTCTCAATGACCTGTCAAATTCACAAATGATGTTTTAAAAAAGGTAAAAGAAAGAGATTAAAAATCGAAAGGGTAATACATACTTACACAAAAAGCGCAACTCTTGCTCTTCTCTTGAGGTCTGCTGCGTATGTCATTGGATACCGCCCATCTCCCGCATTGTTTCTTGCTCAATAGCCCCCGTCATGTAGGGTGCCTATCATGTCATTCATGTCTTGCTCTACATATGTCAGAGAGTTCACCATAGTTTCTTCTTCACCATGAGGCTGATTAGTACTTGCTTGTGTCATTATCCGTCTAGTACTCTGCTCGGGTTGAAGGCCCAAGTAATTGATCTGTTGCTCATTTTGAGGACACACATTTGCTACACCAAGTAATGTATTTAGATGCTCAACTGGAAATATAGATGCTCAACTGTAAATATACCATTTTTATTTACATGGTCGGCATTGTGTCTAGCTCGGCATTCTTCCTATCTGCTCGTGAAAAACATTTTTCCTAACCAATGGAAAATAGTTTAGCCGATTGTCTACCTTCAAATGATGAGATTTTCCAGTTTTATAACTGAAAATGGTAAAAATTGACCATTTTTCTTCAAGAAAAACTCCAAATTCATTCAGGATTTTGAAATTTCAGCCAATTAAGAATACACGAAATGTTGGTTATTCGTACACTAGAACTTACGCTCTCTGAGCTCTGGTCTCTTACTGCATGATTATTTATAAATGATTATTCTAATTAATGTGAATTAATCAAAACTAGCAGGATTGCCAACAATGAAAAAAATAGGCGCTAATCTTTGCCAATTGTCTTTTTTTTGGGATTTTTCCACACTCAAAAAACGCCTAATATCTTAAAACATTCCCCCAAATTTTGACTGTTTTGAAGGGTTTTAGAAAATTCATTTTAGGATATTTTTAAAAAATTCACCCAATTTTCTATAATTTTAGATTTATATTGGAGGAATAATCACCAACCCACCTACACTTATATATTCATGGAGGCATCTGATTTTTTGCCCTGATCGACAAATGTAGAGGGTTTGTTGACTAACTCGTAGGCAGGCGACATGTAGATAGGCAGGTGTTAGTCTAACTAGCTAAATGTATTGCTAGATAACTAGTGAGTAGTTGGTTGATCAGGCCAACTAGATGCCAAATAGTTTTAGGCTAGCAAGCTATCACCAAATATCACTAGAGATACTTCTACGTGTGAGGTACGTGTTAGTTTTAGTTACCAAAGATCATATGATAACGAAAGTTAGAGTAATTAATAGCCAGACATACAAGTTATCACCAGATCTCAACAGAGTAATTGAGAAAACGAGTAGTTACATTAGTGTGTGCCAAATGGCTAAATGTGTACAATGCTCAAATGAATATCTTAGAGCTTAAGGGTTCCAATAGGATAAGAGTATTGCCAATCTAAAGATCCTTAAAATGAGCCTCCTATTTCCTATTTATAGGCATCGGCCTCCTCTGCCAGATGGCACTTCCACTTTCCCACTTGGTCGGCCCCATCAGCTTTCTGACATTTCAAGGGTGCCTAACTATCTGTCCAGCTTCCCAGCCTCAAGCTCGTAATCCTCAACTTCAGTAGCTTTATGAAATGAGATACCCAGCATCTATAGAGGTCTTCCTTGCAATCAATCGTTCTGGAGCTAAGGACCTACTCGAGGCCGATAGAATAGATGACCATATTTAACTTTCATTTGTACAACACTAAAAAAATCCATTTCTCATTTTTTGCATGTTCCTATAGATATAAAACTGCAAAAAATCCAACCCACTTTTTTAAAATTTACGCGCTTATACCGTGGCATATACAATGGCACATACCGTGGCACATATCGACAGTGGTTGTAGTTGTCTACGAAACTCCTTGTGGTTTTGGAGTTGTCTACGAAACTCCTTGTGGTTTTGAAGGCCTAAACCAAGACCCATAGGATACCGCCAAGGGTGGCCTCAGTGATTAATCATCCTCTTGTAGTGCATATAGGGTTGATGGTGGGACATAACATAAATTAGCTTGATGGATATGCTTGCCGAATTTGGAAGCACAAAGATTGCTTAGGGAGCTTCTTGTGTTGAGAAACCATGAGTGTGAAACTGGAAAAACTAAAATGTAGTAGAGGCATTAGATCGGGATTTTTCCCCTAAATTGCATAACATTTCTTATGATGTTAAGTAAGAAATGACAAATCAATGGCCCTTACTCCTGCTTTTGTCAATATACCTTGACAGGGAGAAATCGTACATTAGGTAATATTTAATTTTGATGATTGCCATATTGTTACGTCATGAAACAAAAAAGTAAGAGTTCTTGGTAGAAGATGCAATCGATGTGAACGTTTTTTGAGATTGCAAGGTGTGTGGGTGGACTGGACTATCACTGATGGAACTCCACAATCGGGCCTTCCTCAAGAGACTTTAAATTAGAATGGTTTAGAATGAGAGAGAGAGGTGTAGAATGGAGTTCTTAATCTCAATTTCAGCTCTCTAATCTTGTCGAATGCTATGATCTTGTCCTAGTCTTAACCGTAAATGAGCTCTGTGTTTCTATTTTAGGTGTAAATTGTCAAAACTCGTCTTGTCCTTGAACTTGTTAATATTATTTCCCGCTTTGCTATTAATTCGCCCCACATGCTTGTCTCGTTTTTTTTTTGAGACGAGGCGCCGCAATGTGCTTTTTGCTTTTCGGAAAAAACAAAAGCGCTTGCTTTTGCTTTTAGCTCTGCTCTTTATAAGACGAAGGGAGATCAGACGAGAGATCCAGCAAGCAATCAGAAATGAAGAACCTCCTACGACGCCTCCTGCTCTCCGTCCTCCTCCTCCTCAACTTTGGTAGCGGAATCATCAAAAGCGTCGGCGCCGCAGAGTGGTCCATGGACCTCATGAACCCACACACCGACATCGAGAACGGCACACTCAACAAGCTGTGGTGTGGCGCACCCGTGGGTGACTGGGCTTTTGGGCCCGTGCAAGGCGCGGACACCTCCGCACCCGACGCCTCCATCTGGGCAGTCACGCAGCAGAGGGACGACCAACTCAACCACCTCAGGTTGCCCTCGCTCAATTACACTTGCAGGGTGGAGGTGCAAGGCTTTTCGAGACCGGGCATCAGCCGATGGAGCTTCCCCTTGCCGCTTCCCGACGATGAAAGTATGCCGGGCGGGGGCCTAATCCAATGCATCATGGCCCCGTACCCCTTTAGTGGTTACGAAGATACACCGCCCCTGTGCGAAGTGCTCGACACGGAAGGCTACAACTACTACACCGTCTACTTCGACTCAGCCCCCAGCTCGATTCCTCAATCCCAATCAGTGCCCGCGTCCGATCTTCACAGCACTGGACCCATTTCGGAAACGCCCGCCAGCGGCCCAAGCGCTAGTAGTGTCCCAGCTCCCACACCGGTGGCGCCCTCGGTTCCTCGATCCCAATCCCCGCTCGCGCCCGCCTCCGACTTCGACAGCGCTCGACCCATTTCGCCGGCCAGCAGCCCTAGTGTCCCAGCTCCCGCGAAAGTCCGCAAGCTGCTGCAAGGCCATTACTATCATTTGCGCGGGTAAGCCCCGCATCGCCCTATAAGGGATGGTTTCAGAAGGCAGTATCTGCATATATTGTGTTGATTTTGTGATTTTCGACTGTAATTTGGATTGAAACAAATTAAGCTCTTTTGATTTTCCAGGTATTTTGGTTTGAAATATTTATCAAGCTCTTTTGGTAATCTTTCGGTAAATTTTAAATTAGTATGAAATCAGAAAAAAGTCCACATATATCCCAACTGTGAAGAGATGAGAGAGGTATCAATCCTCCAAAACCTTGTTGCCAATGGTAGCAAGGACATCTCGGCTACAACATATCATGACCCACACAAAACCAAGGCATAGAATTTCTCGATTTGTGAAACTTTAAGGTACAAACACAGAAAGCAGTCCCATGTAATTTGTGTGCAATATAGTTGAATTGAAGTTCTTCTATTGCTCGACACCACTCAAAGTGACCGTAGAGGCTCTTATCTCTACAATTAGTCCCCTCTCAGGTATTGATTACTATGGATGATGGAGCTAATTCATCCTAGGTGGATGTTGGATCAATGTATGAACTATTGAAGGAGCATGCCAAGGCCCTAGAGTAGCAAAGTTTAGAAGTCACATATAAGGTGTTTAGAAATGTCTATTAGGGAGATGGAGAGCCATGCAATGGACATTGCAAACGATGAAACAGAAAGCCCCTCCAAAGAAGCAATAAATACATATGCATACGCATGCTAACAATGAGTATGTTATATAGGTTTCAAATAGTTTTAGGCTAGCTAGCTATCGCCAAATATCACTAGAGATACTTCTATGTGTTAGGTACGTGTTAGTTTTAGTTACCAAACATCATATGTTAATTACTCTAACGAAAGTTAGAGTAATTAATAGCCAGACATACAAGTAATCACCAGATCTGAACAGAGTAATTGAGAAAATGAGTAGTTACATTAATGTGTGCCAAATGGCTAAATATTTACAATGCTCAAATGAATATCTTAGAGCTCAAGGTTTACAATAGCATATGTTTTTCACGAGCAGATAAGAAGAATGCCAAGCCAGACATAATGCCGACCATGTAAAGAAAAACGGTATATTTCCAGTTGAGCATCTAAATACATTACTTGGTGTAGCGAATGTGTGTCCTCAAAATGAGCAATAGATCGATTACTTGGGCCTTCAACCCGAGCGGAGTACTAGAGGGATAATGACACAAGCAAGTACTTATCAGCCTCATGGTGAAGAAGAAACTATGGTGAACTCTCTGACGTATTTGGAGCAAGATATGGATGACATGATGGACACCCTACATGACAGGGGCTATCAAGCGAGAAACAACGCAGGAGATGGGCGGTGTCCAACGACCTACAAGCAAGTACTAATCAGCCTCATGGTGAAGAAAAAACTATGGTGAACTCTCTGACGTATTTGGAGCAAGACATTTATGACATGATAGACACCCTACATGATAGGGGCTATCGAGCGAGAAACAACGTAGGAGAGGGGCGGTGTCCAATGACATATGCAGCAGGCCTGAAGAGAAGAACAAGAGTTGCGTAGGCTAGCCTGTATGCCTTTGTATCATGGTGCACGTTATCTGTTTTGCGTACATGCCTTGCAATGCTAACTTACAATCAATATTTGGATGGTCCGATACTAGCATATCAAAACTTTTTGTGCAAGTACGTATCACCCTTTCCATTTCTAATCTCTTTCTTTTTTAAAACATCATTCGTGAATTTGATAGGTTATGGAGAGATCAAATATTGCCAGAATGCAACGAGATGCTTGCGGACCGTAGGTGTGCAAAATCCATATTACATTCATTAATATGGTCTACAATTCCTACCACGCTTATCCAAATGATTGTGTTCTTTATCGGCACGAGCATGCAGGCGCATTGCACAATGTCCATAGTGTGGAGAATCCAGATATAGGAAATATGTCCAAGGAGAGAGGGTTCTTGCAAAAGTACTTAGGCATTTCCCTATCATTCAACATATTCAAACCATTTTCAAGTGTAAATCCATGGTGTCTATGATGTCTTCGCATCATCCAACCACTAGACCCAAAGACGCCCTACATGGAGACACATTAAAGAGAAGTGGCCAGACTTTAATGAGGAATCTCGTAATATTTACCTCGGGATATCTATGGATAGTGTGAACCCATTTGGTATTAAAAGTTCAACATGGAGCACATGGCCAATTTGTCTTGTGAACTACAATCTTCCATCGTGGTTAGCAATAAAGAAGGGACATCTCTTTCTCTCATTAATAGTCCCTTGGAAGTACAAGGTGGCCAACATGGAAAGGAATTTTGTTAAAGACATGTCAAAGAGGTTTGGATAAAGGGAGTTCTCATTATAAGGAATACAGATATGGACTATGCATGACTGGCCAGGTTACGAAGAATGCAGTGGTAAGCTATTTTGTTATTATATATTGATATATATGTGGATGGTTGTGTAACATTATTTGTTTTAATAATATAGGTCTATCAATCTCTCGATACAATGTGTTCCCTTTGTGTGGACCTAAACTAGATTCTCATCATTCAAGAAGCTTGAGAAAGATGGTGTATCAGGGTCACAAGAAGTATCTTTCAGAGGACCATGAGCTACATGAGGGCTATTTAGGTTGACCTCCTCCTACACTAAAGGCAAGCAATTGGAAGAGAGCATGGGAGGACAACAAAGGGTCTCCAACCCCTGAATGAAGCGGCTATCCATATTCTACCAACTACCATATTGGGAAGGTCTTCTAATTAGCCATTTGCTTCACCCTATGCATATTTTTAAAAAATATAGCCGTAGTACTTTGGAAGACTATTAATGGGGTCACAAAGAGCAAGGGACAAAGGGTGGATTTAAAAATAAGTGATCGTATGCGACACTTATGGCCTCGAACCAGAAGTGATGGTAACTTGCTATTACCTAACACTCCTTGGGTATTGACAAAAGAAGATAAAGCTCAAGTTAAGAAGTGCATTTTGGAGTTTCGTACTCTGACTGGATGTGCCTAAAGGGGGTGTTTACAAAGGATAACAAGCTCTCTGGCCAATGAACCTTACAAGAAGAAAAACTTCATGATGAAGTTATTACGAATGAGGAAGAGCAGCTTTCATACAGTTGTGACTACCATGTAGGTGATTTCATTAATTCTAAGCCTGCCTCGATATGTTCACATGTTTTCCAAATATTGTTTATAACTTCTCCATAATCTAACGATGTGTTATTTTGTTTTAGTATTGAAAATTTACAGCACTGTGGTCACATGGACACCATTTTAAAGTGGAACGAATCGATAAGAAGAGAACAACATTCGAGTGTGGTGTTAAAGCAAATTTCATGCAAGAAAGCAGGACTAGTGCAAGTGATTCAAATACCGATGTGAACATGCTTGATTACTTTGGAACCATCCAATATATCATCAAGGTTGGCTTTAGAAAGTTTCATTTGTTTATCTTTGATGTTAAGTGGTTCAAGGTAGTCACAATAGGAGCTCATGCCATTGTACGAAGAGACAAATCCGGATAAGTTCAAGTGGACTCCACAAAGATATGGATAGACCAAAAAGACACATTTGTTCTATTACATCATTGATCAAATAATCTTTAAGGAGGACCCAAGAGATCTAAGATGGTGGTTTGCCATCCAAGTGGCACCATGTAATAAACAAATATATGAAAACATGGAAATAGACGAAGATGAAGCAAAGATTGGTGTGAGCCAGCAAGATCAAGTTCCACTACATGTCGAAGTATAGAAAGAGCAAGGGCTCGATGAAGGTATAGAGATCAAACAATCAAACACACGAAATGTTTCAGACACACTAGATGATGATCTTGACGAAGAGCCAACAACATTAAATGAAGAACTAGAGCCAGAGAGCAAGAAGATTTAGAGGCCGACATAGATGCATTGTCTATTCCCACACGATTTAAAGATGGAGGGATTTTTCTTGAAATAGATATTTTTGGAGCTAACGATCTTTTTAAAGATGAGAAGGTTGATAATGATCAACTTTGATTTTGTAAACATGCAAATAATCGCACATGTTATGATTTGAGGTAATGTATTTATTAGTTTCATTTAATTTTACAAGTATTTTAATATACTAAAAGTGAAAAAGAACCAAATATACTCGTAATGATACAAAAAAGGAAAAAATTTTCAAAAATAAAAATTTGACTTTTATTCTAACGTATATATGCTTTTTTCACTATATAAAGCAGCGTTTTTTCAGATGTTATTTTCGACGTCTATATAAATGCCTATACAGACGTCAAACCATATTTATACTTAAAGTAATATTTTATAGATAATAAATCAGCTCTTTGAATTTGGTGTGTAAGTTCTACAGCTCTTTGAAATTATTGGGCTTGAATTAGTGGAGTTGTTAAGGTGGTTCTTGAGAGTCCCGAGGTCTTCCTCTCCAAGCGATGGCATGTAAGGTGTGTGTGTGTTGTTCTATCTAATTCCAGGCAAACTTTTTTATTAAAAAAAAAGGAGAAATTTTTGGCCCTGGTATAATTCTTATCGGTTATTGTCTACGGAGCTCCAAGAATCCTAGCATGGTTATAAGTTGTAATCCAAAAGGAAGGAGAGCTCGGAAAGACTTAAAGTAATATCTCTAGTGACCAAAGCCCTAACGAAAAGGGCATCCGCCACATCTCTCTTGGAAAACTCCACTCAGTGTAAAAGGGATACCTCTTCCTCATTGCAAGCAACAATTGCCTTGAAGGAGTCGATTTCTTTTGGGGTAAACTAAAACTCAAACGTCAAATCCGCCATGGCGGTGTGACACCAACTACACAGACGAGCGCTTGATGAGAGACGAAGAAACCGGGTCCATGTAACCCTCCCTTGGTGTCGAAAATTCCAGACACGGAATCACCTGCCTCTATAGCTATCCACTCCAACAGCCTTGGAAACACTAACACTAACGGGGGCACCACCAGCCACCGGCTAGAACACTTCTCTCATGGCTCACCACACCACCCACACCAGAAAGACAGCACAAAATAGGGGTACCACAATCAAAGTAAACACCCAACAATTAAATTCCGAATCAACACTTCATACAAGCTTCTCCCGACGACACAGAAGCCTTACTCACACAACCTTACAAACACGATGGCTTGGATTTACTTCCAAGGGAATTCAACCACGACCTCACTGCCTCAGGAATTACAACCTTGCATTTGACAACCAAGCCTCTTCAGCCAGTCAGTCCACCTCTCCTCAGCAGAGCTGCCGGCGCTTCTGCATCCTTGGTCCTGCGGCTACACCAACCACCTCTCCCAAAAACCCAGCCACTGCTCTCTGGTCGCTAACCCCACCGGCGACCCCCAACGCAACCCTTCCTCCCTTGCACATCCAGCTGTCGTCGTCCCCAGTTGTCGACAGTATAGCAGAGCAGCCACACGTCTCTCTCTCCATGGCGATCCTCCTTCCAGATTGGGCTCCTCAGCGCGGCGAACTCCCCCGTCGACGCCTCTGCGCCAGCTAACCCGGGCTGACCAACGCACACCATCTACACAGTTGCCAGAGGCGGCTCACATCCCATCACCAGCCTCACCCTCTCTTTGCTGCGCTTGCATCTGCAGCTGCGCCAACCACACCAGAAAGAACTCGGCCACTCGCTCTCTCTCTCTCTCTTCAGAGGGCGCCCCACCAGCAACCCTCTCTTCCTCTGCAGCCCATCACTTCTCTGTGTGTGTTGCCAGCAGCAGCTACGCCAACACCAGAGCCCTCTTCGCAGCGATCCTCCGTGGGGACTAGCCACCCTCTACGGACCAAAACAACCCTTTTCTTCACGCCAACTAACCCCCCTGCCAGCCGTCTGGCCAGTTGTCGCCAGCACACTACCTTCTAGTATTCTGGAAGAGCCCGCCCACGTTTCTTCTCTTTTCTTGCTATTTTTTTAAATTCTCCCTGCGCCACCTTTCCCAACCATGCACACGTACATCACCTTCCATATCTGGACCTTAAAGATTTAGCTCATACACACATTTTATTTGCCATCCCAACCATCAATTGACCACATGCTTTCACATCTTCGAATACAACCTACCAGTGCCCATTTATTTGAGACGCGTACGCAAACAAAGCGGCCGATCAGCTGATACCACCTCCAGCAGACCACGCTTCGGACAAACTTGCACAAGCCCAAAAGCAAAACCATCCACCCTGTACATCTCCCAAGGCATTCCAGGGCAAAGCTCTTCACATGCCATGCATTTCATATATACACAAGCCCAAAACACCTTTCAAATTTTCGCCTGACATACTTTGCCAACTCCCCTGTCTGCTAGAGCATTTATGCTCAGCACAGCAAAAAGATAAAGTCCAATAGCTATCTACCAGGATCAAAAGGAAACTACTGCAACTCACCATCCCATTTCCCAACATCTGTGAAAAATAATGGCTGCATCACTACATACCAAACGTCAACCATAAGAGCCACAAAATTATTTCCGTCCATCATCTGATAAGCATTCACAGACTCTGACCATGCAGCATCACTATCAAGCCTTCGCTCTTCAAATAAACCATGAAAGAACACTTCACCCACAAAAAACCTCCTTATCTTCAAAACCTGTGGCATTGCAACATCTAGCATCCAATTCATCAATACCAGTGAAGGCCAGGTTCCAACATTTTGACCTTTATGCATACAAAAATCCAGATCCTTTCCAACAGCAGTGTCCACAAGCACTTCCAACTCTTGTAAAATAGGCATCTCTTCACAATCATACAGCTCAACTGGTTTAGAATCCTTGTCATCTGTGGACTTTGCCTTTAGCATTTCAGCAACACGCAAAGAAGCCTTAGTTACACTCTCAACCATATTTGCATCCATGTTCACCTCTGGCTCCTGTTCACATCAAGGCTAGCAATTGCCCACATATCATTCTCAAGCACAATACTCACATCACATCGCTCTTCATCAGCCCAATCTACATGCATACCTTCTTGAATGTTGCCAACCCCCCTGGTATCATTGTCCAAAGACTCCTCAGCACATAATGCATCAGATGGAAAAACATCCATATCTTTCATCGCAGGTACCATACCATCATTAAGCTGTCCAAGAAAATCCATAATAATAGGATCTTCCTCCATGCTCTCCTCATCTGCATTCGAAACCGTCTTCACTTCATCACAAGTCTCTACCCCATCCTCCTCCCTTGTAGAACCTGGCAAAGAATCATCCTCAAAGCATTCTATATCTAGCTCCTCTTCCTTCTTATCATCAGCCAATCCCAAGACATCATCCTCTTTACTTCCATGTGGATGCATGTCATCCAGATCTAAATGAAAATGATCTTCAATAGAGCATTCCAAATCACTGTCATGTACAGCCATGACGTCCCAATCCAAAGAAGAATCCATTGGCAACTCCTCATCTGCAAAAGTCTCAAACCTTGACCCAGATTCCTCATCCTGCTTTTCATCCACCTTCACATGCTTTAAAGACTTTGGGAAAAAATTAGAAGGCACATAAAACATCCCCCTTTGCACCTGTATAGGCCTTTGAGGTTCCTGTCTAATCAAACTTTGCATAGGACTTTTATTCACCTCAACCAAATTTACATGCATATCCCTTGCAGACACAACACCTTCATACGGATAAATACCCATCTCCATCTGCTTCAAAATCTTGCCTTTCTTTTCCCTAGCAACCCTAACTGCATCATTAAATGACTTGGGATTCTTCAACTCAATCCTGACCTTCAAATGGGGTAATAAACCATCAATAAACAAGCTCTTCTTCAGAAACATAGGAGGAACTTCTTGCTTCAATGTCATACACCACTTACCCCACAAACATGTAAATACCTTCACAAAATCATCCAGTGATTGCCCATGGACCTGCTTCAAGATGCTCAACTCCTGCCAAAGCACACTAGAATCCTCCGCTTGCTGAAAATGCTCCAAAAGGCCTTCTTTCAATCTGTCTAAAGTCAAAACACCATGTAGCTCATATGCCGCATCTTGTGCTTCAAAATCTTTAAGCCAGCTTCGGGCATCTTCCTTCAAGAAAATCTTTACTAGCTTCAAAACCTGCTCTTCATCTGTAACATGATTGCTAATGCATGCCAACTCCATTTGCTCCAAAAAGTCAAACACATCTTCACCCTTCCTGCCATGAAATTCTAGATAAGACGACATCATGAAAATCTGCAACAATACCAGAGCTCTCCGCAGTGGGGGCACGAGAAAGCTGTCGGAAATTCCGGACACGGAATCACCTGCCTCTATAGCTGTCCACTCCAACAGCATTGGAAACACTAACACTAACGAGGGCACCACCAGCCACCGGCTGGAACACTTCTCTCACGGCTCACCACACCACCCACACCAGAAAGACAGCACAAAACAGGGACAGCACAATCAAAGTAAACACCCAGCAAATTAAATTCCCAATCAACACTTCATACAAGCTTCTCCCGACACAGAAGCCTTACTCACACAACCTTACAAACACGATGGCTTGGATTTACTGCCAAGGGAATTCAACCACGGCCTCACTGCCTCAGGAATTACAACCTTGCGTCTGACAACCAAGCCTCTTCAGCCAGTCGGCCCACCTCTCTTCAGCAGGCTGCCGGCGCTTCTGCATCCTTGGTCCTGCCTCGACACCTCTGTGCCAGCTAACCCGGGCTGACCAACACACACCATCTACACAGTTGCAAGAGGCGGCTCACATCCCATCACCAGCCTCACCTTCTCTTCGCTGCGCTTGCGTCTAAAGCTGCGCCAACCACACCAGAAAGAACCTGGCCACTCTCTCCCTCTCTCTCTTCAGAGGGTGCCCCACCAGTAACCCTCTCTTCCTCTACAGCCCATCACTTCTGTGTGTGTTGCCAGAGCAGAGCAGCTACGCCAACACCAGAGCCCTCTTCGCAGCGATCCTCCGTGGGGACTAGCCACCCTCTGCAGACCAAAACAACCCTTTTCTTCATCGCCATCTAACCCCCCTGCCAGCCGTCTGCCAGTTGTCGCCAGCACACTACCTGCTAGTATTCTCAAAGAGCCCACCCACGTTCCTTCTCTTTTCTTGCTATTTTTTTAAATTCTCCCTGCGCCACCTTTCCCAACCATGCACACGTACATCACCTTCCATATCTGGACCTTAAAGATTTAGCTCATACACACATTTTATTTGGCATCCCAACCATCAATTGACCACATGCTTTCACATCTTCGAATACAACCTACCAGTGCCCATTTATTTGGGACGCGTACGCAAACAAAGCGGTCGAACAGCTGATACCACCTCCAGGGGACCACGCTCCGGACAAACCTGCACAAGCCCAAAAGCAAAACCATCCACCCTGTACATCTGCCAAGGCATTCCAGGGAAAAGCTCTTCACATGGCATGCATTCCTTATATACACAAGCCCAAAACACCTTTCAGATTTTTGCCTGACACTTGGCATGGCATTGAATCTCACACTACTCATGCCTGCATCTATGGTGATAAATACTCTTCGATTTCTATATAGTTTAATGTTAATGATGTGTTACTTCAACCCTCCTTGAATGATGGGTGAGAAAAACCTTGAGGAAGTGAAATCCCAACTGATGGACATAAGTTGCAAACATACGTTAACATATGGCTATATGTTTTTTTGATACGTTTGAAAACGAATGATTCAAACCTTACATTCTTTTTCAAATGTATCATACTCACTAATCAGCCAATTATGCATGAGCACTGAGCCCACTAAACAGTGAGATAAGAACATCAGTATTGGAATGATGTCATTTTTTTGATGCTATTCCAAAAAAAAATGAAGTAATTTTTTTAAAGGAAAGAATATGAGACGGCTAATGAAATCTCTAATCAACTCCTCTTCTTCTCTATCGGCTTTGTGCACCTGTGAAGCTAGCAGAAATTCAAAAAGAACTTTCCAATGTACAATTGAAATTAATTGGAAATGGGTATAAAGGACCTTAGCCTAAGGGTCTAGATTTTTTAAGAAATTTTTGGATTATGGTCCAATTAAGGTTCCTGTGGGCCAATAGGATCAATCCATGTGTGGGGAGGAGATAAATCCAATTTGTAAAATAAATTATCCAAAAATGAATAAATGCTCACATAAGATGAAGAGTTGACTAAGGACAAGGCTAATAGTTAAAAAGGAGAGATATTTAGAAGTAAATACTCACATAAGATGAAGAATTGACTATGTACAAGGTTTATTAGTAAGAAACTATGAGTAATATCAAAAATATGAGATATTTTGGGTATAAGGATTCCATTTTGACACATATGTAAGGAAGGGGAGTCCCTTGAATGAGGCGCCTACTTCACATGCTTGAATGAGTTTTAAACTCAAAAATAATGGGATATTTTTATCTCTCCTCTCTCTTGAACCAAACCAAATCAAAATGGAACCAAACCGAATCAAAAAGTAACCAAACCGAATCAAAAAGTAACCAAACTACGTCCAAATCTAGTCCAAATTCAACCAAACCGAATCTAAAAAATTCTAGAAATCAGTTAGCCTTGGTTAGAGTCTCCCTCTCCTATAAATAGAACATGAGTCCTTTGAAAAAAATAGGAGAATTTTATTGTACTAGAATTATGCTATTATGCTAAAATAATGCTAATTTTTACTATTCTCTACAATTCTCTCCAAATTGGAGAAATTGGAGCTTCCCTCTTTCTTCAATCCCCATTGGTGGCTCCATCAACATACTAAACCAATTGATTAGTTGGGGCCTCTATCGTGAACAAAGAATCAAGCAATTTGTAAGGTAATTGGTGAATTTTGATCTTTTCTATAATTTCTCAATGTTTCTCTCTTCTCAACCCCTCTCAAGCTTGAGAAGCTTAATTGGAATCCTTTTTGAATGCTATTGAAGTTAATTGATGAATGGTAGTAAAGAATTACATAAATTGATGAATGCTATTGAAGTTAATCGATAAATGATAGTAAAGAATTACATAAATTTTTATTTATGCTTAATTCTAATGGTTTTTATGTAATTTCTCTCTCTCACTCAAGAAATGGTCATACTCATGACCTATTCTCAATCTAAATGAAGCTTTTCATAAAGCTTTTCCTTAATCCAAGATTAATCTATGCTTGAGGCCAAATTAATGGCTTTTTTCTATACTTTTAGTTTATGTATTTCATGAATATTGATGATTCAATCCATTATGGGTTAATGATCCAATTAGAGATCATTCTAATCATTCTCTTAATGATAAGCTTTATCTTTTAAAATAATTGATATTTATCAGTCATAGCAGCGGAGCTATGGTAAATTTTTTGTAAAAATTACACATAAAATAATTTCATTCAAAGCATGAAAAGAGGACTTCCTACCATATTCTAGGAATTATCATCCTAGATTACTTGAAATAATTTCATTGTAATCATAGAGAAATTGATTTCTATATTATGCATAATTGATTTTCATGCATAGAGGTATGCATAAATAATTATTATTTTATTGTAAAAGTGTTACTTTTATCATAATTGAATTTCATGCATAGAGGTATGCATAACAGATTATTATTTTAATGTAAAAGTGTTACTTTTATCATATTTGGATTTCATGCATAGAGGTATGCATAAAAGATATTTTTTTATACTAAAAGTGTGATTTTCATCATAAATGGATTTTATGCATAAATTAGATGCATAAGATAAATTCTCTTATTCTAAAAGTGTAATTCCTACTAAATTGGATTTATGCATGGAAAGATGCATAAAGAATTTATTTTAATCCAAAAGTGTCATTCTCATTTAAAATGAATTTATGCCTAGGAAGATGCATAAAAGATTGATTTTTATTTCGAAAGTGTTAGTCTCCTTAAATGAAATTTATGCATAAATAGATGCGTAAAGAAATCTTATATCAAATATAAGAATTCTCTTGTATTCTATAAATAGATATGGGAAGTAATAGGATGTGATAAGATGTGTATGAGATGTAATAGGATGTGATAAGATGTGTATGAGATGTGATAGGATGTGATAAGAGGTGTATGAGATGTGATAGGATGTGCTAAGATGAGTTAGGATGTGATAAGATGAGTCAGTATGTGATAAGATGTGTATGGGATGAGGTAAGAAGTGTATCTGACGGGATAAGATGTATATGGGTTGTGATAGGGTGAGAATGGATGTGATGTGGATGTATGAACGTAGATGTAGATATGGATGTATGAATGTGGATATGGATGTGGATGTATAGATGTAGATACGGATGTGGATGTATGTATGTGGATGTGGATGTATGAATGAGGATGTGAAAATGGATGCATGCATGTAGATGTGGATGTATGGATGTGAATGGGAATGTGGATGTGAATGTATGCATGTGGATGTGGATGTATGGATGTGAATGTGGATGTGGATGTGGATGTATGGATGTAGATACGGATGTGGATGTATGTATGTGGATGTGGATGTATGGATGAGGATGTGAAAATGGATGTATGTATGTAGATGTGGATGTATGAATGTGGAAGTGTATGTATAGATGTGAATGTGGATGTGGATGTGGATGTGGATGTATGGATGTGGATATGGATGTGTATGTATGAATGCGGATATGGGATTGGATGTATGATGTGGATGTATGAACATGGATGTGTATGTAGAATAATGAATGTGAATGTGTATGTGAAATAATGTGTCGTCGATATGAGTGAATAGATGAGAACGAGTACACGTATGAATGGAATGTGGAATAAGTAATGTGGACTGAGGAGGATAATGTGGAAAGACGAGAGTTCGATATAGAAACTGTATTTTGTGAACTGTTTGTAAATAACTGTTTTATGTCAAGAATGTTGGGGAAGCATTTTGACCGTCTTGTGGATTAAGGTCATGGAGACCTAACTGATAAAGTTACAACTGCTGACAGAGAGTCAATGGAGGACGTCTCACATAGCAAGGTCGACCGAGGTCTTGACCAGCCTCGGTTCGATTTAAATGGTGAGCTTCCGGTACGGTGGATGAGGGACCAAGGAAGCGGCCTATGAGTGAAGCGCTAGGTCACATGCGAAGGATCCTAGAGGGTGCTGACCATACGGTGCTTGGGCTCTGGGTCATTGAAGATACCCACACGTGCGTCGTGGAAGATATTGGAACAAGGAGTAAGAGTTGTTTTCTGAAACCGAGCATGGATCTGGTTGATTGACCTTGCTTGTCCTCAACGGATGAGTCCATGGCTCTCTTATATGGATCTGTTGATTGATCTTGCTGATCTTCAACAAGGATTCCATCTTGATTTTTATATGCAAAAATATTGCCGTTTACTATGAGCTAGGAACTATCAAAAAGGCCTCTGAGTGAACAGGTGGTGAGCGTTCTAGTTGCCAATGATGCCATAAGTACACCGATGAATGAATGATTAGAAATATGGATTCAACTAAAGATTTTGAGGATAGTGATCAATGGCATAATGGTCTCATTAAAGGATTATTTTAAAGTTAGCTGATTAGAAATATGGATTCAACTAGAGATTTTGAGGATAGTGATCAATGGCATAATGGTCTCATTAAAGGATTGTTTTTAAGTTAGCTGATGCTGAGAAAAAGGCAATTTCATATTGGGTGCATAAGTGGTGTGACTAGTTTTATGTTTGCATGAACTTCCGGCTAGGGGACCTGGGAACTCTTTTCCTTGGTACCCGGGACAAAACCTAACCAAATTCCTAATTGGATCCCATCACTACAGTGGTTGGGTGGTTGGCTAACCCATGGGACTGGATGGGGTTAGGCTGGATTGATGGATCCATAAATCGAGACTCATTTTCTGCTTTACGATAGATAAAGTAAATCCCGAATAGTAATTATTCTATGGATAGAAATCAACGGCTGTGCCTCTTGATAGGAAAAAAAGCGTTGATCCCAATGATCCAAGTTCAATTTTCGTCCTTGATCTGACTGAGTATCTTTATAGGTGCAGTCAGATCAGCTTGATCAGTAATGGTCTTGACTACGTTAGAGTAAAAAGTTATCCTGGTGGAATCGCCCGTGCTTTCCGGGTAAAGGAAGTTTTTTTCGGGTTCGATTTTGGAAAAACCAATGGATTAGTCTTTTGTCCGGATATCCGTGGACGAGGCCTGGAGTGTGGGACCCTGCCCCGCGCTAGAAGTGCTACTTCCGCTGCTAGTACCCCGAATCCATTGTGTGGTAGGGACAGGGATCTCACATATACATCCCCTCTCGAGCGAGGGGGGCCAGAATGCACAGCATCCGCAGCCAAATATGCTGTGCCTGAGGGCAGTCCCATAGGCAATGTCTCTGTGTCTCCATAGGGTGGCCGCATCGGACGCAGGCCGTCGGAAGACCGCTATAGACAAGCCAGGTGCCAACTGCAGAACCCCTGTGGGCGACCAGCCACTGGAAAGTCGAGATCCTGCATGCCTGTCGACTACCCCAGAGCCTGGTAGCCCAGAGCCTGGTCCAAAAGTCCTCCAGGAACTCCGGTGAGAGTCCCTGAAGCCGCCAGTGCCCCGATGCAGCTGGAGAGACCATCCTCCTCGCCGTCAAAATGTTACCCCAACCGAACAGTATACTAGAAAAAGGTGATCTCTGTGGCCTGAAGGGATGCATAAGGATCATGCCACTCGTACTCGCTAGGGTCCCACTAGAGTCGGGCAAGGGGCGCGCTGCATATGCCCATATACGCCAATCAGAGTCCACATCTACAGGGTCTGGGTCAATATGCCACTTCCGAGAAGCGGCAACCACCACCCATATCCTCTGAAAGATGCACTCTGCAACCAAAGGCGAATCCACCTCCCCTCTCTGAAGTCTGCCCTCATCCTGGATCTCATAGTAGAGGCATCTGCCATCCTCAGTGCAAGCTCTGACAGCTACTATGAGGATCTCCAACTGAGTAAAGGCTCCCATCCACCGTGGGGCCACGGGCTCGAGAGGCGTGAACCACTCCTCTGTGAGAGTGCCTCCTGAATGTCATCCCTCATAATCAACCCCCCTCTGAAGTGACCCAGCCTCTCCACCTAGATCTCCTCTGGGACACTGCAGAAGGCCTGCCAGTCTCCAAAACTGCGTGCTGGGCCTGCCGCCAATGGTCCCCAGGCTAGAGGAGGCTGAGAACCCAACATATGACCCTGCTAAGTGCGAACCGCTGGGCTCCAGATGAGTGGCTGTCTGGCCCACTCCTCATCACAAGAAGGAGGTCTCTAAGAGAGCCCCAGTCTCAGCAGCTCCCAAGCTCTCAGGATGCTCAAGGCAAATCTGTCCTCCCATCCTCTACTAAGGCTTGTCCTCCTCTTCTCTGTGAAGATCCATCGTATCTCTGGTGCCCAAGTGCCCCCTGCTGGGGGAGCTCGAGCCTGCAGCCGCTGCAAAAGAAGCTCTTTCCAAGGCTCAGCACCTGGAAGCAGCCCCCAAACAATAAGCTTCCCCAATAAGGCTCTACTCTGATCAACTGGATCTATAATTCCCAAGCCTCCCTAGGCCAACGGAAGTGTAATAACTACCCAAGCAACCTTTGCCCTGGCTGGCTGACCATCCCGCCCAGACCAAAGAAAGTTCTTGATCAGCCTCTGTACTACCTGGCTGATACAAGAGCTCGAGAAGATCGAGCAAGACATAATGTACCACATGTTCACTAAAAGCACCTGATTTTCCACCACCACCCTCCCAGCCAAGGATAGCCGAGCTGTACTCCAATACAAAAGCTTCTTCCGAATGCTGAGAAGAAGCGGGGCAATCTGCTGCTCAGGTGACAAATCTAGTCCAATCTGACATCCCAAATATCGCACTGCTCTGCCAGGAGGAATCCATCTAAAACCGGGGTCTGGGCTCCATGCCGGAGTGGGAGCGCTACTAATCTAAAAGGCCACTGTCTTGCGCCAATTGATCAATGCTCCTGAAGCTGCACTAAAAACCTGGAGTGACTGCTTGCCCGCTGAAGATTGGCCTCTTGGCCATGCAAAAATAAACCCGTGTCATTAGCAAACTCAGCATCGACGAGGAGGTCCTCCCCCCTGACTGGGAGTTGGAGTCCTCTCAAACCAACCTCCTCTCCCGTCAGATACATGCTCATAGCCTCTGCAAAGAAGAGAAAACACCCCTGATGGACTGATCTGGTCAACTCAAAACTCGGCCCCCTTCCTCCTGCAATCAGCACGTGGCTATGAGCTGTGGAATATAGAGCCGCCACCCCTCGAATCCAACCTGGCTCAAAGCCCAGGCGAAGCATAGTGCCCTCTAAGAAACCCCAATTGACTCTATCGTATGCCTTCTCAAAATCAAAGCTCGGGCCGTCGCCTCCTAGAAGGTGAAAATGTTGTCAAGGATACTATGCTTCTTGACGAATCCTGTCTGGGTAGCATGAATCAACTCCCCCAGGAAGGGCTGGATCCTCAAACTCAAGGCCTTTGCCACCAAGACCTTGTAGACAGTATTGAGGATTGTAATAGGCCTCCAATGCCGAATATCATCTGATACTCCCTCCCTCTTGGGATACGAAAGATCAAGCCCTCTGTAAAGCTCTGTGGCATCACCCCAGTGTCCAAAACATACTGAAAGCCCCTGCAGAGGTCTGGCCCCAAAAGGTCCCAATAGCGCATAAAAAAGGCAGGCGTCAATCCGTCCTCCCTTGGGCAACTATGGCGCGGAAGGACCCTCAAGGCCTCAGCAAGCTCAACCTCTGAGAGAGGATCCCCCGGAACTATACACATACGATCTGTGACCCTCCTCTACACATGGGCCCACACAGTTTGTCTGCAAGCATCCCGAGCCTCAGTGGCTGGCTCCGCTAAGAGCAGGTCTCTATAGAACCCACTGAGAGGCCAAGTGACGATAGTAAAACTCATGTCTGTGCTCCTCTACCTCTCTAACCTCCTGGCGTGCCTGGCTCAGCTGGGACGCCACCCACTCACATGTAGGCTGCTGCTCCTGAAGGCGCTGAAGCGAAGCAAGGCTACGTCTCAGCCGACGCTCCCTCTCGCGGACCTCTCCCAGCCGTGTCAAGGCTGCAGCGTGCAAAAAAGAGCTGAGCTCGATGAGTCCCTGGGCACACTGGCCTGCTGCTGCTGCTGCATCCTAGTCAGAGCTCTGACTATCATGCCATATCCTCTCAATGTCCTCAGCAAGACTAGGATATATAACTACCCTCTCTCGGATCCTCAACTGCAAGCTGGTCTCCCGTGTCCTCTCCTCAAGAGTCAAAATAACTGGCACATGGTCTGAAAAAGAGGTGCTAGCGAGAATGCCAATGGAGCCCCCTCACTCCCCTAACCTGTCGCCCACATAAAAGCGATCAATCTGTGATAGATTAGTCCCTCCTTGCCCGGCGATCCGACCAAGAGAAACTAAGACTATCCCGAGAGCGGGAGAAGGCCTCATGCTGCCATGCATCAGTGATCCTCAGTGTCATGCAAAATCGCTCCCAAGCTCCAAGCTCCGTACCGTGCACTGTAACATGACTGCCTCCCACCCTATCGGCCGAGTCCTCAAGCATGTTGAAGTCTCCCCCGACACATCAATGTGCGGCCTCTGGCAATGCGCCTCTGGCAATGCATCCGTAACCTGGGTCCAGAACTCTGCATTGGCACTAGCATGGTTGTGTTACCATATTATAGTAGTGATGTGTGTGAACACACTTAGGACCGCCGGGGCACTTTTTCCCTCACTAGGAGGTTTTTTCCCCCGTGCATTGTATATACGCCCATTATCTTCTAGGGCTTGTTATCTTTCATTTTTGGCACTCATAATACACTACTGTGTTGTGCTCAAGCTTCCTTATCTTCTTGAAGTTGTGTGTGCATTCCTGCAACCCTAATTCCAACAATTGGTATCAGAGCAGGCTTCCTCCTCCCGGGCAGCATCACCGGCACCTGCCGCTTCATCTCCTCCGATTGCAACGAGGTTTCACGAGCGTCTGCAGGTTAGTATATGCCGTGGGAGAGCCCATAGGGCTTGGTCGTTTCAGAATTTTGATCTGAAGTCATTTCGCCCTCCGTTTTTGCATTCCAAGTACTGCGCAGGCAAAATCGTCCTACTGTGCAGATTTTCTGTCAAGATTAAAATCTGCAGGACAGGTGCCCATTCGTCTGTTTTGGGCTGTGCTATATAGCACAGGTCGATTTTATACAGGTTTACCTCTTGCAGACAGCATTTACATCTAGTAGTACAGTCATTGGCCATGGCTGACAACAATGATGTATTCCGCATGTTGGCTGCTGAGGATAAGTTGGATGGCACCAACTATCCACTGTGGGCATATATGATGCGACATGTATTGGTAGCAAAGGGGTTATGGAATATTGTGCAGGGTATTGATGCACGTCCTATTGTGGCTGGGAATGCTGCAAACACATCAGAAACAGGTACTGTTGATGATGGTGCAGGCACAAGTGCTGTAGCAGCTGTTCGGGAACCACCACTTTCAGCAGAGCAGATTCGTTGGGATGGTAGAGATGCGCAGGCTCATGCCTTGATTGCGCTGTCTGTCAAACGTACCATTATCCCACATATTCGCTCCTGCAGGACTTCTAAGGATGCTTGGGATGTACTTGCCACATTGTATCAGGCAAGAAATGAGGCTCGTGTTGCTTATCTCCGAAAACAGTTGGAGAATGAGCATATGAACGAAGGTGATTCTATGGATAGCTTTTTGACAAAGATCAAGGATTTCAAAGAGCAGCTCATTTCTGCAGATGAAATCCTGTCAGACAGTTCACTTGTGCAGACTGTTTTGAATGGTCTACCAGATTCTTATCAGGGTTTTGCTTCCACTCTTCGCTTGATGATGAAAGGCAATCCCAATGCCTTATCATTTGAGGAGTTAGTTTCTGTTTTGCTGCAAGAAGACCAGTCAAGGCAAAACAGGAATAGTATGCGTGTCGCAGATCAAGCTTTCGGTGCTAGTCAGAGAAGCGGGAAAGGTAAAGCTGGCTTTTCTTCTAGTAAGCAGAAATCTGCAAATGCTGCGCAACCAAAGAAGGAAGACAAAGATGAGAAGAAGGGTGACAAACAGAAGACATTTTGCAAGTACTGTAAGGGAAATGATCATGTCATCAAAGCGTGTCCTAAGCTGGCTGCGAAAGAGGCTAAGAAGAAAGAGGCTGGTATGGCTGTTGCAGATGCCTCTCCTTCTAACAATGAATCTGCTAATGTTGTGCTAGATACAGAATGGGCATTCAATGCGCAGTGCAGTTATGACCCATCTTTGCATGACACATGTATGTCTGCAGTAGATTCAGATGTATGGTACTTTGACAGTGGTGCCACTAAGCATATCACCTCGCAGCGCAGTTTATTCACTTTCCTTGAGTCTGCTCCCACAGGGAATACTGTCACTTGTGCCAATAACTCCTCTTATCCCGTTAAAGGAGTTGGACAGATTGTGCTGAATGTTGCAAATGGCAACACCTTTACACTTTTTGATGCATTGTATGTGCCAGGGATCAAAAAGAATCTGCTGTCAGTCTCCGCATTTGCCAAAACAGGTTTGGTTGTAAAATTTGTGGATGACAGATGTACTGTTCATGATCTCTCTTGTGGTGACATCATTGTAGCATCTGGTTCACTATGTCGAGGGCTGTATAAGCTCAATATGGATGGCAAATGTGTAGAGGATTCAGCATGTGCTATTATGGATACGCAGGCTATTTCAAATGCAAAACTGTGGCATGCACGTTTTGGTCATCTGAATTTTGCAAGTTTGCTGCGCCTGCAGAAATCTGAAATGGTGTCTTCTTTGCCTAAGCTTGAGGCACCTGTCAAGCATGTTTGTGAGGGCTGCATATTGGGTAAAATGCAGCGTGCTTCCTTTCCCAAAGATGGATCAGTGAGAGCTGAACGCAGATTGCAGCTTGTTCACAGTGATGTTTGTGGTCCCATGCAAACTCCATCATTTGGAAACTACCTTTACTTCGTGACTTTCATTGATGATTTTACCAGGCATGCATGGGTATATCCTTTGAAGGCAAAGTCCGAAGTGTTTTTGTGCTTCAAACAGTTTTTGGTTATGGCTGAAAATGTGTCAGAAAGTAAGATGGGCACCCTCCGTTCAGATCGAGGGGGGGAGTATATGTCTTCAGAATTTAATGCATTTCTGGCTGAGCGTGGGATAAAACACCAATGTACAGTGCCGTATACACCACAGCAAAATGGTGTGGCTGAGAGAAAAAACAGGTCTCTCATGGAAATGGCAAGATGTATGGTTAAGAGTCAAAGTCTACCACATGGTTTTTGGCTTGAGGCTGTCATGTGTGCCACTTATGTACTAAACAGGTGTCCCACCAAAGCATTACAGGTTGTCACTCCATATGAGGCTTGGCATGGCCGCAAGCCATCTGTTGGCCATTTACGTGTTTTTGGTTGCCTGGCATATGCATTAGTGCCTGTGCAACATCGCAGAAAATTGGATGACAAAGCTGTCAAATGTATTTTTGTTGGATATAGTGCTGAGAGCAAAGGCTATCGTTTGTATCATCCACAGACAAAGCGCATTTTGGTTAGCCGTGATGTTGTATTTGTGGAAGATGCAGTTCAGCCCTTGGTTTCATGTACTAAGGAGACAGATATCAGCTCACGTGATGTCTATGATACATTGTTGCCTCTTTTCAGTGGTGCACAGTCAAGTGCAATACCTCATGAGGCAGTTTTTCAGCCTATGCAGGTTTTAAATGATGGCACAGATCAGCCTATATCTGATGCAGATGTGCATGATGCACTTGAGGATGAGAGACAAGAGATTGAGGGCTCTAGGAATATGCCTAGATGGCTGGTGCAGACTTTGCGTGACAGCAAGTTGGATGCCCCTTTGTCTAGTCGCACTCGTTCTGGCTCTCATGGTGCCTCTTATGCGTCAGATTGTTATGCATTGGCTGTTTCTAGTATGTGCGATGAAAGTGAGCCTGTTTCATTTGATGAGGCACAAAGTTCAGAAAATTGGATGGCTGCTATGCAAGCAGAATACGATGCTATTATGAAGAATGGTACATGGTCTTTATGTGACTTGCCCCCTGGCAAGAAGGCCATTGGCACTAAGTGGGTATACAAATTGAAGCGTAAGCCTGATGGCACAGTGGATCGCCATAAGGCTAGGCTTGTTGCAAAAGGTTATGCTCAAGAGAAGGGCATTGATTTTGATGAGACTTTTGCTCCCACATGTCGTATGACCACTGTTCGTAGCATCTGTGCATTAGCAGCTCATAATGGTTGGAATGTACATCAGCTGGACATAAAGACTGCGTTCTTAAATGGAGATTTGCATGAGGAGGTGTATGTATCGCAGCCTCGTGGTTTTGTTCAAAGAGGGCAGGAAAACAAAGTGTGCAGGTTAAAAAAGGCTTTATATGGTTTAAAGCAAGCTCCACGAGCTTGGTATGAAAAAATACATGCATATTTGACTGCACATGGGTTTCAGAATAGTCCAACAGAAAGCACTTTGTATGGTAAACGTGTGGATGGTGTACATCTAATCATTGCTCTCTATGTCGATGACATGCTGCTCACAGGACCAAATGAGAGTCATATTGCTGATTTTAAGGCTGATTTGAATGCCTCTTTTGAGATGTCAGATTTGGGGCATTTGCATCATTATTTGGGGATACAATTTAAGCAGTGTGATGGAGGTATTGCTTTGTGTCAGACAAAGTATATTGAAACATTGTTGCGGAGATTTGGCCTTGAAGACTGCAAGCCTATTGCTACTCCAATGGAGACAGGTTTGAAGTTGAGTCTTCATGATGCTGGAGATCACTTTGATGTCACACTCTATCAGACAGCTGTTGGTTGCCTCATTTATGTATGCATTACGAGGCCAGACATTCAGTTTGCAGTCTCACAGGTGAGCAGATTTATGCATAGCCCAGGCATTAAGCATTGGCAGGCAGTGAAGCGTATCTTTCGCTATTTGAGTGGTACTCGGCATCTTGGGTTGTTTTATCCCAAGGGGGGATCATTGTCGCCAGATTTACATGCTTTTTCAGATTCTGACTGGGCTGGTTGTTATGACACACGCGTGTCCACGAGTGGTTTTTGCTTCATGCTTGGAAGCTCATGCATATCATGGTTGAGCAAGAAGCAGCCTACTGTGGCCACTTCTAGTTGTGAAGCTGAGTACAGGGCAGCTTTCACAGCTACGGTTGAGTGTGTGTGGCTCAGACGCCTTATGGCTGATTTGGGTATTGGGCAGCCATCTGCCACCACCATCTTCACTGACAGTCAGAGCGCATTGGCAGTTGCGCGGAACCCAGTGTTCCATGCTCGTACGAAGCACATTGAGGTGCACTACCATTATGTCAGGGAGAGACTCTCTGCAGGAGAGATCAGTTTGGCTTATGTGCCAACACAGGATAACCTTGCAGACCTTTTCACAAAGGCTCTGCCTCGTGAGAAGTTCGAAGCTTTTCGCAAAGCTTTGGGCTTACTCCCTTTTGTGGATTCGTCCACATAGCTAGACACTTCCCTATACATGAGTGCTAGCTCTTGTTCACCGCATCACTCCAGGGGGGATTTGTTACCATATTATAGTAGTGATGTGTGTGAACACACTTAGGACCGCCGGGGCACTTTTTCCCTCACTAGGAGGTTTTTTCCCCCGTGCATTGTATATACGCCCATTATCTTCTAGGGCTTGTTATCTTTCATTTTTGGCACTCATAATACACTACTGTGTTGTGCTCAAGCTTCCTTATCTTCTTGAAGTTGTGTGTGCATTCCTGCAACCCTAATTCCAACAGGTTGGGCGCATAGACATTGAGCACGCCAAAGCGCTCATCATGCATCCTCAGAATGACATACTCTGCTCTACCAGGCACAATGATCCCGCGATCCACAATGGCCTGCCGCCATACATCCGCAATGACCATACATACTCCTCCCTGCCCACCCAAAGGGCCAAATCCCGCAGACCAAAAGGTGTCCCATCTACCAGGCATAATCGAACCATATCTCCGGATCCTGCTCTCACCCAAATGGTGCTCCTACATCAACAGAATATCAATACTGCCCCCAACCAGGCATCTCTGAAGCTCCTGCCTCAAGCAACCATGATAACGTATATAATGTGCACCGCCAAGGCCCTATACATTCCATGAGATGATCCTCATGGATGACCTGCTGAGGTGGATGCTGTCTCAGCCATGCGGCGGGCCTTCGCAAGCGGCTTGGATGGAGAATAGTCCCCATCCGAGCGGCTACGAATCTGTCCACCCGGTGTATTGCAAGAATCTCGGATCAAGCGCCAGTGGTGGCTGTGTCCCATGGCGACTGCCTCCCGCTCAGACAGAACACCTTCGTGTATACATACATATCCAGGGTCGCGTGCTAAGTCTGCCACATTGCTAACGACCAAATGTCAAATCCTTGAGGCATCCACACTCCCAGGATCAATGAAAAAATGAGCCAACTTCCATAGTCGGCCTATCACATCTGTCACCTCCAGATCGCTCACATGGTGAGAAAACTCAACTGCCTGAGTCTTCAAAGTGCTAAGAGCGAGCTCCAGGGTCCACTCCCGGTTGCAAGGGCCACAGAGAGGGAATGAGAAGGCCACCGCTGAATCAAGTCCCTCCTCCCCGCGGGCCGGAGGTATCACTACATGAACTCGGATGGGTGCTGGCCCATGGGGGCCCTCTGCTCCAAAAAGCCGTGTGAAGGAGTAATCAAAAGCCTCCGAGCGCTGTCTAGTGTCGATACGACTCAGCTGACTGTGGATAGAGGATATCCGCCATGAAGCCCGAATCAGCAAGGTCAATCTCCTCTGCGGTGCTCGAGCAAGGTCGGTGCTCAGAGCCCTCCGGACTGCAGGTGAACGCCAGGGGACTGCTAGGGCCTCCCGAGGAGCTGAAGCGAGCGGGGGGGGAGAGGGCGGGAGAGGGCGGGAGAGGGGGGTGGGGAAGGAGCCGCCTGCTGAAACCGAAACGGGGATGGGAGGAGGCGAAGAAGGAAGCGAGGCAAGAGGGGGGGACGAGGGAGGGGGGTGGGGGCGAAGGAGGGGGTGGTAGCATCTCCTGGTCCTCAGTCGGCGCTGGGGTTTCCTCCTGGAGGGGAGCAAAGCTGTTCCTCATGGGAACCCAGTAATGCTGAGTCTGATGGCTGCTGCTGCATCGGTCTCTGGGCGTGCTACTGGGGTTGTCTCCCTCGACGGCGCCCCTATCCAAGCTGCCACTCTGAGGTCTCTGTGGGCGGAGCAGGTGTCCTAGAGGCTGCCTGCCGAGCCGCATCTGCGGGCGGGCCATCAAGGGCCTGCTCTGCGAGGGCAGGTCGGGGTCTCCTGCGAGGGCAAGCACTGGTTCAGGAGCCCCGAGAACTCCACTCTCTGATCAATCCATCCCCCCCCTATCTTAGGTAGCTGAATGACCTTCGAAAGGGAGGAGATGTCAGGAACCAAGACTGTGACCAAAGGTAGCCAAGCTACTCTAGCCACCACTGAGGATGCACTGGGGCCAGTCTCGAGCACCGACAGTGCTCCTAGCCTCGAAAGGAGCAGAAGGTACTCGAGGCGGAGTCCAGGGAAGCAAATAGTAACATGGAAATAGCACTCTCCCTGCTCGGCCGTCGTCGTTGCGGGGTCAAAGCCATGCTGCCAAGGTCGTCTGAAGAATGCCCGAGCGCCCCTAATGTCAAGGGGACTCATGGCAAGGACCTGGATCACACTTTGGGCAGTCTCGAACTGGATCTGGTAGTGTCCACGGCCCAAAAGCTGAACGTCCAGGATCTTGCCCACGTCTGCAAGAAGGCGGGCCTGAAGAAGATCCCGGATCTCCCCTCTGCTGGGGCGAGTGCCGACTATACGGCAGATGGTGGAATGTGCCTGGAGGCGTTCCACCTCGTCGCAGAGGCGTTCCACCTCTGCGACGAGGCTCACTTCCTCTTCTGGCAAAAGAGAAAGCCTGATGGGGGTAGGGGGCTGCAGAAGAGTCCCTCTAAGGTGGGGTGGGAGGAGCCTCCATCAGAGTCTGAAGCTCTGGCGAAGGTGCAGCGAATGCGATACCTGCAAGAACCGAGCTGCACACGAAGGGCGGAAAGGGGAGGCGGAAGGATAAAAAAGAAAAATCCCTAGGGGCGAAAAAACCAACAAGAAGGGAAGGGACGGGGGTTGGGATAATGCGACAAAGAATAAAAACCCCCTAGGGGGGGCGAGGGGGCAGGAGCAGCACGAAAGGAGAGGCGGGGGGAGAGAGAGGGCTGGCGAAGGGGGGGGACGGGGCGCTGACGAGGGAAGGGGGACGCGATGGCGAGCTGAAGGGGGGCAGGCGCTTCAGTGCAAGAGAGGGCGAGAAGGCAAGATGAAGGGGGGGCACGATGGCGAGATGAAGGGGGGGCGCATAAGCAATTACAGGCGGGGGGGGGGGGGGGGAAGGGCACGAGGGAGGGAAGGCGAGGGGCGAGCAGACATCGCGGAGCAGGGGTGAAGGCGGGAGCTTCAGCGAGCAGATGCTTGCACCATTTTTATAGATTTTTTAGCTAATTTATATTCTATCCCACCATCAACCCTATATGCGCTACAAGAGTTTCGCAGAGAACTACAATCGCCGTCGGTATGCGCCAAGGTATGTGCCATTGTATATGCCATGGTATGAACGCATAATTTAAAAAAAAAGTGGTTGGATTTTTTGCAGTTTTATATCTATAGAAACATGTCAAAAATGAGAAATGGATTTTTTTAGTGTTGTACAAATTAAAGTTAAAGATGGTCATCAATTCTATCGTCCTTGGGTAGGTCCATAGCTCCAAAAAGATCGATTTCAAGGAAGACCTCTATAGATGTTGGGTATCTCATTTTGTGAAGCTACTACTGAAGTTGAGTTGAGGGGTTGGGAAGCTGGACAGATAGTTAGGCACCCTTGAAATGTCAGGAAGCTGATGGGACCGACCAAGTGGGAAAGTGGGAGTGCAACTAGCAGAGAAGGCCGATGCCTACATAGGAAACGGGAGGTTCATTCTAAGGATCTTTAGATTGGCAATACTCTTGTGCTATTGTAACCCTTGAGCTCTAAGATATTCATTTGAGCATTGTACACATTTAGTCATTTGGCACACATTAATGTAACTACTCCTTTTCTCAATTACTCTATTCATATCTGGTGATTACTTGTATGTTTGGCTATTAATTACTCTAACTTTCGTTAACATATGATGTTTGGCAACTAAAACTAACATGAACCTAACACGTTGAAGTATCTACTGATATTTGGCGATAGCTGGCTAGCCTAAAACTATTTGGTATCTAGTTGGCCTGATCAACCAACTACTCACTAGTTATTTAGCAATACATTTAGCTAGTTAGACTAACACATGTCTATCCACACACATGTCTATCCACATCTGGCCTGCCTATACGAGTTAGTCAACAAACCTTCTACATTTGGCGATCAGGGCAAAAAATCAGATGCCTCCATGAATATATAAGTGAGTTGGTGATTACTCCTCCTATATGAATCTAAAATTATAGGAATTTGGGTGAAATTTTTTAAAAATACCCTAAAATGAATTTTCTTAAACCCTTCAAAATAGTCAAAATTTGGGCGAATGTTTTAAGATATTAGGCATTTTTTGTGTGGAAAAATCCCCAAAAAAATAGACAATTGGCGAAGATTGGCTCCCTATTTTTTCATTGTTGGTGATCCTGCTAGTTTTGATTAATTCACATTAATCAGGACATTCATTTATAAGTAATATTGCAGTAAAGAGACCAGAGCAGCTCAGAGAGCGGAAGTTTCAGTGTACGAATAACCAACATTTTGTGTATTCTTTATTGGCTGAAATTTCAAAATCCTGAATGAATTTGGAGTTTTTCTTCACGAAAAATGGTCAATTTTTACCATTTTCAGTTATAAAAGTGGCAAATCTCATCATTTAAAGGTAGAAAATCAGCTAAACTTTTTTCTATTGGTTAGGAAAAATGTTTTTCACGAGCAGATAATCAGAATGCCGACCCAGACACAATCAATGAGGAGAACCAGCAAAACAAATAAGAAATTTAACTAGACTATTCAATGTTTTCTTCATCACTTATAATGACAATGATGGAGAAGCTGAATTCTCTAAGAGGAGAGGAGAGCAGAGCCACAAGGAGTTCTCAAAAAGACAACTCCAAGTAAGAAGGAGCAAATTATCATATGTGTGCACAATAGAGTGTGCACATTGCCACTGCCAGTTAAGAGTGTGTGTGTGAAGCACACACAAGAGAGAAGAGCTCTCAGAAGTATTTCAGCTCAATACTATGTGTAGAGAAACCTCAACAGAGAAGAGATAAAGACCACCATTTTAGAGTTGCATCTCTATTTTGTGTATGGAAGAAGAATCGGGAAAGAGAAATTATAGTTATTTATTGAAAAATTAAAACTAATTTACTCTTTCCATGCACCCTTTCAATGCCTGGTGCATCGTTCAGGCTCTGCTGCCCATGCCGCCACTGCTGCAAGGTGGGCAGAGAGGGATGGTTATGGTCAAGTTGTCGTAGCCCGCCTCACCCTGCAACTTGCGCTGGTGGGGCCAATGTTGCTAGGTAGGCTGAGCTAATAAGCGGCCTCCATAGCTTCTGGTGCGCCAACAAAGGCCGTAGTACCCAAAATGGCGATGGCTAAGTTGTCGTCGCCCGCTCATGCTGCAACATGCTTGGCAACTCCTGCACTCCTGACAAACTGCGTGCCGACCCCAGGGTTCTAAATGGCCTACGTAGCAGCTTCTGCAGTCTCGACGGCCTGGTGCGCTGCCAACGGTGGTAAACACAATGAAGGCCAGAGAACACCCCACAGGCTGGAACCTCTCTTGGGTTGCCAATCTGTTGGCCGCCCCTGGTTATGGGAAGAAGATAAGAAGCAGATAAGGTTATCACCACCACACCTTAAGCAGTAGACGACCTATAGATAAGGTTATCGCACACGGATGCATAGCAAAGGTTCCATACCATTGTCCAAGCAAGCACGCTGTAGCAGTAGTGCCAGCACAAGTGGTGAGCAGGTGCACATGCTCCTATCGTCGTTCGCCAGTAATGGCACAACTCACATTGCTGAAGGAGAATTTTGGCATTGTGATGACAATGTGTCGAAAGTCATCACAAAGAGAAGTCATTTTCACGGTTAGTCGTGCAATTTACTGTGTGAGCATGTAATTTGACATGGGTGACCTTGATGTGGTGGTGTGTGCATAGTCGCACACAAGATCAAACACATGAGTTTTATTATGTGCGATGGATGTGTGTAATGGTGAGGTTTCACATAAGTTCAATGATGAAAGCTTCTTGTGTGTGTGTAGCCATACATGGTAAGGCCTTTGCACTGACGATTGCCACACTTTGGAATAATCTTGCGTTCACTCGGGGTTTATAATAGCACTTCCTGTGAAAAGGTATCAATTGATACCATGTTTTGGACATTGTTCCCATGCAAATTGCAAGGCTATTTGCCATAGTAGACAACATGCATTGGCGCAGTATTTACATGACATTATACAACAATTCCAATTGTGTGCATATCCATTAACATACAAGAAAGTTTGCAGTATCTTAGGGGATGAGTAGCTCGTCAATAATGACTTTGGCAGATAACAAAGTTTGTCACTATAAAACTATTGATTGAGCTATGGAATTTGAATTCAAGTTTTATAAACTTTAACAAGTTTGACCATGGTGACATTAGGTTCCATTCTCAGGATGATTGTCTTCAATCTAATGCACGTTTTGGTCTCTTTTAGTTGATTTTGATTAGGTCGATGAGCTATGCCCGCTTGGCCACACTAAATTATGATTGTTTGATTATCCTTCTCTGGAGATTGTTTTACTGAGGGATATGGTATCTTCAATTTGTTTACTTGTTTTGACTAGACCAACTTACACCGTGCATTGATTCGCCAATATAATGTGACAAAAAGAAATCTAGGCCCTTTGTTCTTATTGCTAGAGATAAGAAAGTTTCTTTGGGTGTTTCACAACTGTTGTGTTGTGCTATTTAACAACCAGAGTGTTGTTAGCCCTGTCTCTACAGAAGCAAAGCATGGAGAAATGCAATGGAAAAAAAGCGAGGAAAAAAAAAGGTTGGGAGAAAAAAGCATGGAAAACAAATATTCCTCATTTTTATACAGCAAAACGCAATCATGACATCGATAGCGTCAGTCCTGCACATGGCAATTCGTGAATGGATGATGATGTAAGCCCTACCACATGTGGTGTTCGATTCTAAATCATGTGATGTCAGCCCTATTATTTTACCTATATAAAGATGTCTTTTGATAATTTCCATACCGTCCACGACCACGGTTTGAGTCTTTTTTTTCTGTGCTTTTCTCTGCGCTCAAAAATTTCTCGCCTTCTATACAGTCAACAGTGTGAGTACGGCCCATACCATCCACGGTGCCATAGCTACATTGGCCCTCCTTTTCTTTCCCCTTATCGCATGGTGAACGGTTTCTAGCCAAATCACAATAGCAATGGAGGTTAAGAGTTCTCACTTGTACAATGCTGTAGATGACATGGATGATTTATTGGTGGGGGAGGTTAAGGACGAGCCCACCAGTGCCATAGAGCATCTCTTTGATCTGCTGAGGAGGGCTGGTCTGGAGAAATCCCTTTCCCATGTAGAGCCTATGTTCAACGTTCCTTTCAGTCTGGAGGGTATTATCAAGGACATGGTTAGGACATCGCTAGAGGGAGAGTGAATAGAGTATTGCAGGTTGGTCAGTGGAGGAACTCGAAAGGGTCAATTACATATGTCCACATGTCAAGCTTCACAGTAACCTCGTCTTAGAATGCAAACATGTCGAAGAGGTGGGACACTTACTCAGATGATCAACGTATCAAGATATGTGTTGACATGTGCCCCCAGTGCATGGTAGGAAATGCACGTTGCTAAAATATTATTTTGGGTTTGTTGCCTACCTCTTTTTTGGCTAATATGGAGGATTACACAAAGGAGGAGCTCAAAGGAAGGACTGATAAATCAGAACAGTCCTTTATTTCAAGTGCTCAGTCTACAGAAGAAGAGGCCTTGGACCTTGTGTCCGAGAAGGAGGAGGAACTCCTCAGCACAAATTTTGATGTGGCAGAGTTTAAGGCCTCCACCGTCAATTGATGAAGGAACGTCATCCATCCATGGGGAGTGATTGACGTCCAATTTTGTCATCCCTAGGCTACCATCCTTCCTAATTAATGGCAAGTATTACCTCCTCCTTTCCCACATTCAAAAACTCTACAATTTTAGGGTGGATTACTTTCTTGCTATAATAGCAGACGGTTGTGAAGCTACATCCGGTGTTCTTCGATGTAGAGAATGAGCATAAGGATGAATTTCTCGCATTGGACATGGAAGTGACAGAAAACTTGACAGAGGCCCTAGAAGCAGTGTCCTTGTGCTTTAAAAAAGACAAGGAGAATGAAGCTTCTCTTCCTTTAGATGAAGAATTTCAAGCCCTTCACAGGATATGGGCATTTCTGAGTTTAGCAAGGAACTTCCTCCCGAACTTGACCAAGAAAACGAAGAGGGCTCCATCAACCTTTGGGATGCAGCCAAGTTGGAGGAGGATGAGAACCAAAAGATAAATTTGGTTTAATTCTTATTGCTTTAGTCTGTTTGAATTATTTCTTACTATAGTTTGTTTCCTCTTGGTTCTTTGTCAATGCAGATAGAGCTTGACGATGGCGATGGATTTCTTGGACGAGGTGGTGCTGGTCGTGCAAGAGTTGGGCAAGATGCTGCTCTTGCACACTACATCTCTTCTATCGACAAAAATATATTTATTACATATCATAGCAAGTACTCCAGGGATGCAAAGATTCCACTCCTTACACTAAAAGCCCTATCTAGGTATACAGGGCATGCGTTTATACCTTATAATATACATAAAGTCATGCTTATAGAGAAGTGTGCTACCATGGGTATCTTTGGATATGGCCCTAGTTTTTGGCCTTCTCGTGCAGGTCATTTCCTATGTTATTGAAGCTATGCCCTAGGTGCAGGATGTAAAGTCACTGAAGGGCTATAGTCGTAAATAAGAGGTTTTTGTGTTATAGAGGGAAAATGCCTACCAAAGAGGGGGAGCAAGAAGAGAAGAGACTCAAGAGCAAGTAGCTCTTTTCATTGTAAATCTTCAATATAATGGAATGGTGCAATTATTTTTTATTTTCAAGTCAAAAAGCTTTACAACTTTCTTCTAAATGTTGTCTACTTCCTAAGTAAAAAATGTTTACAACTTTATTCAAAATACTTACAACTTCAAAGTGCTATTTCTACTTCCAAAATCTTCCTATGCGTCTTCATTGAAGATCTCCATGGTGCATGACGTACTGGTCTTGTGCTAGCTTTCCACTTTAGTGATCTTCTCTCTTTGGCATTATTTTGTGGTGCCCTTGCTAGATTACTCATACGTGATCTTTCCATGGATAATTTTCTCCCAAAAGTGTATCTATAAAACTAGTTAAACATCTCCTTGAGGTAATTTGTACGAGTCTTCCCTCCTCCATGCCGGGTGTTTTTAAAATATACTCCTCTAGCTCGATAGTGAGATTTCTCCATTGCTTGTGTGCTCCACATGTCCAAAGAACTATACTCATTCATGAAGTATGCACCATGAGCATAAAGAATGTGCTGCCCAAAAATTAAGACAGAGTCTCCAGAAAACCTCTTGCTTTATTTCCAGAAAACCTCTTACTTTATTTCCACTCATGGACACTTGTTGTGCAACCTCATGATTCATGCTAGAGGTCTTTTTGTTAACAGTAATCTACACATTGCCACCATGGCACCCAATTGAGTTGAGTAGTTGCTCTACTTTATGAAGAGTTTCTTCTTGTCATTCTTTGCCTTGCATGGTAAATGCATGGTAACAGTAATCTGCACATTGCAACCATGGCACCCAATTGAGTTGAGTAGTTGCTCTACTTTATGAAGAGCTTCTTCTTGTCATTCTTTGCCTTACATGGTAAATGCATAATCTATGTGACACTTGAGAAAATGGTCAAACACACGAATGAATGCATGCAGTGTACAGAAGTGGACATTCTTTAATTTAAATGGAATTATAGGATTTCATTATGAGTCTCTCAAATGCCTGTTTGGCACAGCTAGCATGTTGGTAGACAAGACACCTCCAACCCAATTGCCAGCATCATCGTCCATGGGGTCATGCTCAATATCTTGATTCTCAAGCATCCTCTTCTTTCTCGACTTTTGTTTGTTTTCCCTCACCATTCTCATGCACCACACGGACAAGGATTTGGGGTGTTAGAACCTTCTGGACACCCAAGCAAGCACTTTATTGTCTTCAAGTCAACCCCCAAATGCCAATCTACTGTATAAGTACCCTTGCCCTCTACGTCAAGTTTTCCTCCTGAATCTGTGCTTTGATGATAGTGGTAATCTAGGGTATCCTATCAAACATCCAAGAAAGAACTTCATGTGTCTCTTTTGGTACTTCAAATGCCCCAAGCCACCATATCTCTTTCTCAAATTGGACACTATATGAGGGAAAGTCTAGCTTGCAAATCCTCTCCCTATCAAGAGTTTGGTTGATCTCAGCATTCCCCTCAAATGTGTTTTCAGTGAGAAAAGACGATAACTCTGAACTTTTTGCATATGCCATAGGCTCATTCATGAGTGTGTTACTCACTTACTCTATCCTCTTTCCTTTCACAATCTGACACATCCATTTTCAACACAAAGCTAACTTTTTCACCTTGCATGATAAACAAAATTAAATAAGCTTTGATTTTTTAGACTTTTTCAGCTAGTTTGCAAGAGATAAAAGTTACAATTATTAGGTAATCCATAGATTAAGATCATAACTTTCTAAAGATATTGTAGATCAACAAATATATTGTTGAACTCGTTGTAAAGGAACCACAATATTACCATTGTTGCCTCGCTTTTTTCCCCAAGCTCTAATGGTCAGCACATCATTGACGCAGTAGTACTCTCCAATCTTACGTTGCACACCTTCATTGCATGTCCTCTTTGGTAATCTTAATCTTCTTGGGGTAGGAAAAATATTTCGTGTAATACCTTGTTTGTGAAGTGTATCTTGAGTAATTGATGGAGAGCGTGGTATCCTTTTGTGCTTACGCACACTTCATCGCATGCATTCTGATGAACTTTCTCAATGCCTAAAATGTTAGTTATATCTTTCTGTCATATCTTCTTGTAGCGTGGATCTCGAACTATGGAAAAAATGTCATGTTTTCTCACGTAACTACGTAACATATCTCCAATATCTCGAGGACCATTATCACCACACACATCTTTAAGAAAGGTCCTATAATGAACTAACAAAGATTACTTATAGCAGCAATATTATATAATGAATTAACAAATAATGAAAAAAAATCAAACAATAGATACACTCTAATAAGAATAACTTATAACCAAAAAGATGAATAGAAAACAAACCTTGCTGCATGAATCCTTTTCTTGAGAGCACCACCACCAATTGCTAGTGTATGAATGTTGTTCATTATCCTCTTTCGCTCTCTTGCTCCCATCAATGTGCTCTTCATACGCGAGATTGTATCCCCTGTAACTTCAAGATTTGGTCCTCTTTCTCTTTGCACTCTCTCTAAGGCTGTAAAATATTATTTTGTGCAATTTTGAGAGCTTGTTGTGAATTTGCGAGTTTAGAAATCGAACCTTCCATGCATCACATATACTTAAGCGTTTGTGATATCCAAGGAGCCTGTTCTGACCCTCTCCAACAAAATGAATGAATGAGGGTAGGTCTGTGAAAGGTGGAGAGAAATTTGAAGAAGGATCATTAGGATATAGATACCCATCAACCCAAAGATCCACACTACAATGACCCTGCTATCTTCTTTCTTGCTTCTCCTGGTAGTTTAGATGTTCTTTTCTAATAGGTGCATAATCATTCAAGATGTGAATATGCAAGTCTCCCTTCCTCACTCGTGATGAATTAGAAGTGTTTGTTGTTTTTGTGAGTGCCATAGTAGACACAATAAAAGATGGTAGGTAGCTTGGATCCCAAAGAGAAGCTTGAAATAGAGACCTATTGCAATGAGAGAAGGGCTTGGGAGGGAGAGAGAGAGAGAGAGAGAGAGAGAGAGAGAGAGAGAGAGAGAGAGAATCTTTTAGTTGTTGAGTCAGAGACATAGAGGAGATGTGATAGTAATGAATGAAGAAAATGGTTTTTAGGTGGGTTTGCTATAAAATATAAATTTTAAATTGCTAGACTATCCAAAAATTTAAATTTAAATTAAACTTTTTATGTTCTATGCTTTTAAAAGTGAAAAAAAAACCTTAAGTTTTTCTTTTTTTTAATGACTTTTGATTTAGAATTTGTGGAAACTTCAAAAACGCAATGAAAGTGTATTAAACGAGATTGTTTTTTAATGACTGTTGATATGGAATTTAGAGGGAACTTCAAAAACAGAATGAAAGTGCATTAAATGTGATTGAAAGTTATTTGGAGACATTTATTTTGGATTGTAAGAAAAAATGTTTTTGGGGCCCCTATATGGACAAGATGGATGATGTTTCGAGAGTTTTAGTGAGAGTAAAAATCCTAGAGAGGAAAACTAGAGAGATTCCCTACTTTTAGGGCCAAAAGTAGGCTTCATTATGACTTTGTCTCCTTAAAAAAATTCATCTTAGTTTATTAAAATTAGGGATTCTTATAGGGCGCTTTTTATGCTCAAATGCCCTCTAATGTGTGTAACTTGATTTCCTTGTTGTAGTACTTAGGGAAGTTACACGCATAGATGCCCATATGGTCTACACACAGACACTTGTTTACAACTTTCTGAACCATTTTTGTGGATAAAAAATCTTCTTGAAGTTATAGGCATAGATGACCATATACACACACAGACACTTGTTTACAACTTTCTGAACCATTTTTGTGGATAAAAAATCTTTTTGAAGGGAAAAGTAAATAGGTTGACAAAGTTTCTTCCAACTAAAATTATGTGCAAACATCTCAGCTCGCTAGGCTCTTTATCAAACATCTCTACAAACTATATGGCCTGCCCATAGATATAGTGTTCGATAGAGATAGGAGGTTTTAAAGTATCTTTGGAAGGGAAATCTTCAAAATTTTGATATTACTTTGAGTATATGGTTGATCATCTAGGTTTTAATGGTTAGATTTCAAATGTCAACCAAGTTCTAGAGAATATGCTTGTGTATATGGTGACAATAAAAGCAATCATGTTGAGAGGAGTACCTATCACTTGTTGAATTTGTTTGTTGCTATTCAAACATTTATCGACTAGATTTATTTCATTTAGGTGGTTTCATGGATTCTAATCTACATCTCCTACGGCCATAAAGCTATAAAAGGAGAATATTGAACTCTTTGGGAACATAACCTAGTAGGGTAGTCTGCAAACTTGAATTATTAGAGAGTTCTCTAGTACATCTAGTTTTTCATGTGAGTGGCATGTGAAAACAATGTATCACCAAGATAATGCATCTTAAAGTTGTAATTGAGTCCTTGGAGTTATTACACTTCCACATAAACCAAGGATAATCCTTAGGTTTAAATATCAAAACACGAGGTGCATTGTATATTGATAGGTAATTGTTAAGTCAAAGGATAGGTCAGAAGAGGTCTCAACAAGTGAACAAATAAATGAGCTTATCAAAAACATTCCCGAGTTTTTTTCACATAAGCCAAAAATCTTTAGAAGGGGGGGTAAGGTCACATAGCCTGTAATAACAGCACATGGGAGCTTGATCATCTGTGGAGCCTGAACGCCGGAGTGCGGACAGTGAGGGGGTCTAGGGGTGAGGGCACCCAAGTCAAAGTACTTGGGAGTCCGGGAAGGCTTATAAGTAGGCAAGTCCCTATAAGTGCCTAGGAGTATGGAGTTATCCACATTCTCCTATATCAATGGGGTGGTTGACTAGATCTCTTAGCCCTCTTTGGCTATGGTTGTCGTCGCTACCACGATGTAACAGGGCCAAATTAGAGGAACTCAACCAGGAGGAATGGCTCGACTATTTTCCTAAAAATTTAAGACAGAGCACAACGATGGTACTTTCACTATTTACCAGAGAATTAACCATCATTCCAGGCCATTGGAAGAGCCTTTCTTCCATGCTTCATAGATGCAAAAATAGACGTGGAAATCCGTTATGATTCAAGAAATCTCAAGAAAAATAAGCCTAGTACACCTTTTGAGATACAACAACCAGCATTCTTTGACAAATCCTCTGTGCAACATGTACAGAAACATGTTTGTGTTATTTTTGTAAATGACATTGATGACTGTTAGCTAGTCTTTGTCTTCAATATTGGGAAGTTGTTGGGGGAGCTTGCTTTAAAAGCTCAACCTGTATTCTAAATGCAACTCCTCAGCAATGTAGAAACATTTGGCCAAACAAGGACATTCATAATCCTTTGTCATCCTCTTACTAGACCCTAAATGAAAAACCAGAAGACATCATCTTAGAAGCCAAAAAAATTAAGACCTTTAACATGCATGAGCCAGAAAACATCAAAACTATACACATGCATCATCATGACCTTGAGGATTCAACGTTAACAAAGGAATTACCTAGTTTCTGGGCCTGTACAACAAAAGAGGATTCATGATTGTTCTTCTTGGTTGGAGTCCTCATATGGCGCTGCTCTTGTGGGGAAATTGAGTTGAAGAAGCAATCCCAAAGCGAAAGACGGTGATCAAGGGTCTTAGAAAATTAGGTAATGGAGTTGCTCATGCATGCAAATTTGAAGGTATCATGAAAAAGTGGCACAAAATGAACCTTGGTATGGTTTCATGATTACATGAAAACAGCCAAAACGTACATAGTTATTACCTTTTTTGGGGTTTTTTGGTTTTCTATTAGGGGCTTTCAAGGATCCTAAACCACTTTGCTAGAACTACTAAAATATTGGAATTTTGATACCACCTAACCATGTTTTCACCCACATCTTTTTTAGAAGTCCAAAAGTGAAATAACCATTTGGACCTACACAACACGTTTGAGTATCATGAAAAGATAGCTCAAGTCTTTACACTTACATGCCACAACTGTTTTTGACAAATCAAGTTTTACCATATACTCTTAACATTTGTTGGTTATGAGAACCTCCCTTGAAAAAGGAAAATAAGAAAATATATCAAATGTATGTGATCTTTGTAAGGGATGTGATAGAGAAAAGTAGGTACACTCCAAGTGTGGAGTGTAAGAGGGCATCAATCGCATAATTTTTTAGAGATAGAGAGAGAGAGAGACAAAAGAGAGGGGGGAGGGAGCGACAAAGAGAATACACACATGATCATATGCAAGGTGGGGTGTACTTGAAAGTGGAGTGTACAAAGAAGGGCAGTGGGCATGTCCAAGGCCAAGTGGGAGCCTCTTGTATGCCACTTAAGCACTATGAAATTTGGATAGCACATCCCTAGCACTTAGCTTATTCTCATCATATCATCTTAGCATGAGCTATAAACCATAGCCTTGCATAATCTCTTAGGCATAGCCTTGTATAAACTCTTAGCATGGCACTTAATAGAGCACTTAGCATTAGGCATACCATTTAACATAGTGCTCACTTAATGTAGGTCTAACACTTAGAATTACACATACCATTGAGTTTCTAGCATAGCCTACTCATGGCTATGCAAGAATAGGACCAAAAAATGCTTTGGCCACACATTATGCTTTTCAACCCCCAAGAACATTGTATAGAACATAAACCTTTTAGTATATAGTCTAAGAGTTTCTAGCATAGCGTACTCATAGATATGCAAGCATAGGACCAAGACATGCTTTGGCCACACATTACGGATTTAAACCCCCAATAACATTGCATACAACATAAATCTTTAAGTATATAGTCGAACATATATCATAGCATTTGTATAGCCTGGTATTTCATAGCGATTTTCTTTGCATATAGCATAAGTCTAGCATATAGAATAATATGTAGTCCAGCATATAGTATTGCCTTCTGTAAAAATACTTCTTCAACAAGCCACCACACAAATGCTTCACACCCATATGATGTTTTTTCTCTTCTCCTTTCTCATCTTTTGATTTTAAATTACGTTATTGTGACTAAAGAGGCGATTTCAAGTCAAGGCCTCATGCATGCTTATGGATGTGTCTCTTATTTGAAGATAGAAAAGAAGCCCGGTGCACCATATGATATAACAATGGGCATTCTTCAACAAATTCTAGGTGCAACATGTTCAGAAACATCTTTGTGTTCTTTTTGTGATTGACATTGAAGACTATAAGCCAGTCTTTATCTTCAATATTGGGAACCTGTTGGGGGAGCTCGCCTGACAAGCTCAACCCGTGTTCTGAATGCAACTTCTTGGATATATAGAAAAATTTGGCCAAACGAGGATATTCATAATCCTTTGCCATCCTCTTACCAACTCCTAAAGAAAAAACCAGAAGAGATCAACATAGAAGCCAAAAAAATCAATACCTTTAACATGCAGGAGCCATAAAATATCAAAACTATAAACATGCATCACCATGACCTTGAGGATTCAACGTTGACAAAGGAAATACCTAGTTTTTGGGCCATTACAACAGAGGACTTAAGATTCTTCTTCTTGGTTGGAGTGCTCATATGGTCGTGCTATTGTGGGGAAATTGAGTTGAAGAAGCAATGCTGAAGCTAAACAAGGTGATTAAGGGTCTTAGAAAATTAAGGAATGGACACTCTCACGTGTGCAAATTCAAAGGTATCATTGAAAAGTGGCACAAAGTAAACCTTGCTATGGTTTCATGATTACATAAAATGACCAAAATGTGCGTGGTTATTACCTTTTTTGGGTTTTTTCGTTTTCTATTTGGGGTTTTCAAGAATCCTAGACCACTTTTCTAGAGCTACTAAAATATTGGAATTTTTGGTACTACCTCACCATGTTTCCACCCACATCTTTTTTCGAATTCCAAAAGTGAAATAACCATTTGGAACTACACACCACGTTTGAGTATCATGAAAAGATAGCTCAAGTCTTTACACTTACATGCCACAATTGTTTTTGACAAATCAAGTTCTACCATATACTCTTAACGTTTGTTAGTTTGGATTACCTCCCTTGAAAAAGGAAAATAAGAAAACATACCGTATGTAGGTGATCTTTGTAAGGGATATGATAGAGAAAAGTATGAACACTCCAAGTATGGAGTGTAATAGGGCTTCAACCGCATAAATTTTGAGAGAGACAGAGAGAGAGAGAGGAAAGAGAGAGAAAGAGAGAGAGAGAGAGAGAGAGGGAGGGAGGGAGGGAGGGAGGGAATGCACACATGATCATATGCAAGGTGGGGGTGTACTAGAAAGTGGAGTGTAATAGGGCTTCAACTGCATAAATTTTGAGAGAGAGAGAGAGAGAGAGAGAGAGAGAGAGAGAGAGAGAGAGAGAGAAAGAGAGAGAGAGAGAGAGAGAGAGGGAGGGAAGGAGGGAGGGAATGCACACATTATCATATGCAAGGTGGGGGTGTACTAGAAAGTGGAGTGTACAAAGAAGAGCAGTGGGCCAGTCCAAGGCCAAATGGGAGCCTCTTGCATGCCGCTTTAGCACTATGAAATTTGCATAGCACATTCCCAGCACTTGGCTTAGTCTCATCATAGCATCTTAGCATGGGCTATGTGTATAGCCAGGGATTTCACTGACGTAAACGAGAACATGTGAACATGTTAATAACATATGTCAATAACACAGAAAATCTTGTGATCACATGTTATATTCACAAAGCTTTCACAAGGGCCTAAAAAATTTATCTTTGTCGGGCATAAAAAATCTTCTTAGGTGGCCACTGACCTGCTATTATGTGAAGATAGTAACATGAGAACATGTGAATAGCTTATTCCCATGTGTAGCCAAGCTTTTAAGGGGTTCCCAAATGGCAAGTGACCTGTTATTTTGTGAACGATAACATGAGAACATGTGAATAACTTGTTCACATGTGTTATTATCACAAAAAATCTTGTGATCACGTGAATATTAAATCCCTGGTCATAGCCTTGTATAATCTCTTAGGCATAGCCTTGTATAGACTCTTAGCATGGCACTTAATAGAGCACTTAGCATTATGCATACCGTTTACATACTGGTTACTTAATTTAGGTCTAACACTAGGCGTTACACGTACCACTATGTTTCTAGCATAGCCTACTCATAGATATGCAAGAATAGGACCAAGACATGCTTTGGCCACACATTCTGCATTTCTGTAACATACTCATATGTACGTATTTTTGGGTCCATTTGACTCGGTGATTTTTAGCATTTATATTTCACAAATTTAGTAATTTTAGATATGTCGATTTTTTGGTCAATTTTAGGAATTTTTATGCATGTTTTATGGTGTCATTTGTAAGCGATTTCTATTCTACACTAAACCATGTTAGATAATGTATAAGAGGGTCATAATAAGTAGTTTAGTCTAAAGGAAACTGATATGGGGGTTTACATAGTAAATATAACCGCAACGAGCGCCCACCCCGAAATAGGACCTAGACAACAAATTGAGCCTTAATTTTCAGTAACGGCCTCACATGAGGGTGTAGATAGCTTTATTTGTTAGGGGGACGTATTAAAGAAAGTTAGATCATCACAGGAAGAACAAAGTCTGTGTTCACATAATTGGGAGATTCTGCCATAGGGTGGCTAGTATTCGCGCGAAACGAATCCAACACCACTTTCTAGTTTTCATGCATGATAATATTCTAATTCTCATGGGCTATTTTTTTGGCTTCTTCTAGAGCCTTGAGGATTCTGTGGTGCAGGAGAGAGAGAGAGAGAGAGAGAGAGAGAGAGAGAGAGAGAGAGAGAGAGAGAGAGAGAGATCTTTTTGTTGGTGATTCTCTCTCTGATTTTGAGATTTTGTATTGATGAATATTATTGTTACTTTGAATTTGTAAATGATTATGTTTTATTGAATATCTATTTGTTTTTAGAAAAATGATGTGAATTTTTTGTAAGTTTTGAGAAATTTTGTGCTTAGATCATGGAACAGAATATGGGTACATTTCAATTTCAACCCTAAAAGCATTGCATACAACATAAATCTTTCAATATACTAAGAGTTTCTAGCATAGCCTACTCATAGATATGCAAGCATAGGACTAAGCCATGCTTTGGCCACACATTATGCATTTCAACCCCCAAGAACATTGCATACAACATAAGAACATTGTGCATTTCAACCCCCAAGAACATTGCATACAACATAAATCTTTCAGTATATAGTCTGATTGATTAGCAATCCTGAAAGAGTGAAGATCGTTGGTGGAGATGCACAAAAATCTAAAGTATTACACACCAAAGATGCCGTAGGACTTTGCTAGGTTATAGGTCCCACGTTTTAGGTCCCAGGTTGCAAGTTGCCACCTTTGTTCATGCAGTGGCCATTCCTTCATCTACATCTTTGTCCTTTGCAAATCGAGCAATCTTCCCTCCTATCAACACAACGTCCAGCCTTTATTGCATGCAAGCTCTCCTCTGTTCCCTGGTGGTGAGAATCTCTCTCTTTCTCTCTCTCTCTCTTTCTTACCATGTTTTTTTTGTGGTTGTGCAGGCTATTGGAAGTGTCCCCTCCAATGGACGTGCTCCCCTCCTCTGTTGGTGGTTCGTGCTCTCGACTTCTCCAGTGGACATGTCTCCTCCTCTGTTGGTGGTTCGCCCTCCCGACTGGGCCGCAAGGTGACGTGTGCTCCCCTTTGGTGTGGTGGTTGGTCTTCCCTATACATCCCTTTTTTACTATAGGCACTCACTATCTCTATCTCTCGCTGTGCTGCTGAATGCTCAATGCTTATGCAATGCCAAAGGAGGGAGAGAGAGCGAGAGAAACTATGCTCAATGCTTATGCAATGCCAAAGGAGGGAGAGAGAGTTGAGCCACATATCTAAAAACTATGCTCGTCAAATGGCAAAGAATGCATCCAAAGGAAAATGTCCTGGCTCCAAAGAACATGGGCTAATGTCGACATCCATAGGATCGAAAAGAATATATCTCAAGGTCGGCCTCATGTAGAGTCAAATCTGAACTCATGCCACTGTCCCATGTAGCACCACTCGAAAAGTAGAAGGCATGATCCACCATATTAATGTATGTATGATTATGATCCAACCCATGCACAATATCTCCATGTGTAATACACTCTATATGTGTGTGTCCCTCTAAGATAAAAGCTCGATCATCATAAAGATCACCATCACTAAGCACTGACAAAGTGTCCACACAAGAGAGGTAAGTGGTATCAACCAACTCACTATCGATGGAATCTCCAAGGCCACTAAGGTCATGCCCAAAGGTATTAGATGTGTCAACAAAGCACATGCTCCTTCCTGGGAGATTATCATATTTTGCAACCCTTGCAAAGCTCTATGCTAAAAATATGATCAATATGCATATGCCTACAATGTCTCACCTCCACGAACTCATCTCACTACTCTCATGCACTATCCCTAACTGCTTAATCACAACAACTCAACCCACACGAATACTGCCAGGAATGCTATGAAAACTAGGAGCATTGGTCGTATCCAAAATCTCTCCACATGCGACAACTCTAGAGGAGTCGCCCAACACATCTAATTCTAAAACCTTGGGTTTAGGCCCCTCATGGTCTATCATGTGCTCATCAACATGTGAATTATTATCCCCATGTGTAACTAGGGATGTATGACTAACTGAATGATCGTCATTACTCAAATGCCCATCAAGATCAGTATGGTCATCCATATATCCCTATGATCACTAGAAATAGAGATAGGTAGCTCTATGATGCTCGTAATGCTCGATGTGCTCATTGCCAACCCTCCCATCAAGATTATACCCACACGATCTAACTCATACACATCACTCTCACTATCACCATCACCATCACATGCATCATCACATGTGCATGTGTGAGTGTGGCAACATGTGCACATGTATCGCTATCATCATGTGTATGTATGTGCGATACATCAATATCATCATGTGTGTGTGCACGATACATTATCATGGATTATGTATTTTCCAGTGATATGTCACATGAATATGGAAATGGGATTTTTCCCACTTTATCTAATATTGACTTGTTTCTTAAATCAATAGTGTTATTTTGCTTTTCTTCTATAGATCTATTGCTTGCAAGTGTGTCCCAATCTGAGATCATCAAGAAGCTTTCTATCCTGAAACCACAATGTTCTTTGGTGTATGAGGCACACTAGTTATGGCCAGAGGATTGGGTTCGACTCCCAGTGGGACTTAATGAGTATCAACAAACAATTGCAGCAAATTTTCATCCAATAGTGCATCCATACATCATTTCATGTCTTGTATACACATCATCTCTGACATGCATACATCAACCTTTTCCAAATTTGTCAGCTTTAAACCATGGATGCCTTGCTTGCATCAATATTCACTTGCATACATCAAGATTTGCATCAAACTTTGTAATTTGTCAAGAATCTTGGTATCTTGCAAGATTTGCACTTCCTTACACTTTCTTGCACTCCAACACACCAAGATTCACTTATCTCTCTATTTCTTGTGCATTTGTGACTAAATAAAAATTGACATTGAAGTTTTCTTGCAGAAAATGTAAAGATGTTGAAGTTTTCTTGCACAGAATGTAAAGATCTTATACGAATTTCAAGAAAATTAACTTTAGGGCAAGATTAACTTTAGGGCAAGATTAAGATTTAGAGTAACTCAGTGGCACTATTTCTTGCACTAAATTTGAAGAAATTCAAATTTTTGCACTTTCTTGAAAATTTATACCAAGCATACTAAACTACGTAGAAAATCTTTAAAATTTGCAACTGGTACAGTAGTTATGCACTCCACTCTGTACGGTTTCCCCAAAAAGACTACAAAAAATTTAAATCTGCATATTCTGCACTTTCTTGGATTTTCTACAACTTCTTGAAATTTTCTACACAGCAGCAAACCCTAAATCTCTCCCTAGATTTAGAACTAAGGAAAAATCTAAAGGCTCCTACTAAACTATAAAAAAGTCCACTAAAATTTTCCCCCTAGAATCAAGAAAATCTAAGAAAATCATATTTATGTAATTCAGGGTTAATGAAGCGGCGAAAATGATTAAATGGACCAAAACCTAGGCCAGGATTAAAAGCCTAAGCTCTAATACTAATGCAAGAAAGTGGCAACCTAGATTTGGCCTCATTAGCATTGAATTAGTGTAGAATCAATCTCATTAACCTTGAATTAGCATAGATTATGGAGATTAGTCTAGGTTTAGAGAGATAAGAGAGAATAAGACTTGTGTATTCTTGATTATCAAAAAGGTCTCAAAAGGTACAATACTCCTAGAACACATGCCTTTGATAGACCCAAGGCCCATGTGTCCTAATGCCAGATGTCAATGACCCTAAGCCCATATGCCTAGGCCCATCCCAAGTGTATGTGCATCCTAAGAACACTTTGTTACATAAATTGCACCGCATACTTCAAATTTTAGCTTTCTAAAGCTCTTCACCCATATGTGCCTCTTGTGGACTGACTTCTTTTTTCTTTTCTTTTTTCAACTGGCCTTTGGCCCAAGATCCTCCCATAGTGACCAAATTTCACCGTCCGTAGAGAACTGTCCAAATTTCATCGTCCGTAGTAGAGAAATGCCCATAGTGCTTATTTATCCACCCACCATAAGGCAATGCCCAGGGAAGCACTAAGGGGGATTTTGAACCCACGACCTCTTGATCTTTGGCAATAATCTTCACCACTTGACCTATCACCTCATTGGCTTGTGACTGCCTTCTTTACTACTAGATCTGTGTGATTCCTTAGCTGGTTCAACTTCCCTTGATTGCTTCTAGACTTGGTTTCCACCCTCTCTCTATGTGGTTCTCTCTCTCATCACCTGATATTTCTTCTTCACCACCAACATCTCCCGCCATCATTCACACCAGTTGAACTGCCATCATTTCCATCTGGTGGTGGCCTATGGTCATTATCATCTTCTCCATGCTTATCATTTATGTCTTCGTGCTCATCCTCATCATCAGATTTCTTTTGGTAGGCTTCTTCTTATGTGGCTTCACTATTACTCACCTTCTCAGCAATGTGCATCCTCCACCCTTTTTGGTGATGCTATGAGCTGGCTATTCTGGGCTGTATCGATGATGGCATTTTCCACTTCATTAATGTAATCCTTAAAGAGAGATTTGTAATGTTCATCTATAAGTACCAAACTACTTTGATCAACCTACTGTATAACTTGGTAATTGGGGTATGGAATGTGGCGTTCGTCTTATTGAATATACCCGAGCTCCAACTCCATTGGTGTCTCGCCAGTCCTAGTACCTATTTAGTCTTCTCACCAAGACTTGTTGGAATCTGGTTACCTTAACTGAGATTTTAATGGGTTTAGAAATTTCCATAGGATCATAAGAACATTTAGCTCCAATTGTACCATCTTTCTTGGTGTGGTGTCCTTTGTAGGATCCAGGGCTCTCTCCTCCCCAACTTTGCCTTTTTGAATTACACTTAGCATAATGCTTCCACTTGCACTAGCATCAAAGAGATGTTCACACCAAGGGGCTGGTGGGTAGCCAACTACCCTACACGTACTTCACACAACAACAAGGATAGAAAACTTTGTCTGCCCTCCAATAGGATATGTAACCACTGCCACAAAAGACTGGCCAGATCTACCATCTCCATTTAGCACTTGAAATCTTCTAACGTTACAACTTTTTGATAGCTTTTCGAGGTCATAAGCCAATGGTTTCCTGATAATTTGAGCATAAGATTTCTTTTCTTAATCTTAAACAAATACTACCACTCACGGGCACACATGGTATTCAAAGATTGATAGTCTAAGTCCAGACAAAGGGCACATATTGTATCCAGAGATTGATAGTCCTGTATTAAAACAAATAATATTACACAGCCATCCACATATATATCAATAGCTATTATATAATAACAAAATAGCTTACCACTTCATTCTTCGTAACCTGGCCAGTGATGCAGTGATGAGAACTCCCTTTATCCAAACCTCTTTGACATGTCTTTAATATCAATTCCTTCCCCCAAAATTTGTAGCTCCTCTATTAATAGGGCTAAGTGCAGATCCATGTTGGCCACCTTGTACTTTCTAGGGACTATTAATGAGAGAAAAAAATGTCCCTTCTTTATTGCTAACCACGGTGCAAGATTGTAGTTCACAAGACAAATTGGCCATGTGCTCTATGTTGAACTTTTAATATCAAATGGGTTCACACCATCCATAGATAGCCCGAGGCAAATATTACGAGATTTCTCATTAAAGTCTGGCCACTTCTCTTCAATGTGTCTCCATGTAGGGCAATCAGCAGGCACACGCATAACATCGTCTTTGGATCTAGTGGTTCGATCAAGCGAAGACATCATAGACACCATGGATTTACACTTGAAAATGGTTTGAATTTGTTGAATGATAGGGAAAAACCTAAGTACTTTTGCAAGAACCCTTTCTCTTTGGACATATTTCCTATATCTGGATTCTCCACACTGTGGACATTGTGTAATGCCTGCATGCTTGTGCCGATAAAGAACACAATCATTTGGATAAGCGTGGTAGGAATTGTAGTCCATATCAATGGATTGTAATATGGATTTTGCACGCCTATGATCTGCAGGCATCTCGTTGCATTCTGGCAAAAAATGGTCTCTCAATGACCTGTCAAATTCACAAATGATGTTTTAAAAAAGGTAAAAGAAAGAGATTAAAAATGGAAAGGGTAATACGTACTTACACAAAAAGTTATGATACGGTAGTATCGGACCATCCAAATATTGATTGTAAGTTTAGCAGTGCAAGGCATGTAAGTTTAGTAGTGCAAGGCATGTAAGTTTAGCAGTGCAGCATGATACAGAGGTATACAGAGGCTAGCCTACGCAACTCTTGCTCTTCTCTTGAGGTCTGTTGTGTATGTCATTGGACACCGCCCATTTCCCGCATTGTTTATTGCTCTCAATAGCCCCTGTCATGTAGGGTGTCTATCATGTCATCCATGTCTTGCTCCAAATATGTCAGAGAGTTTACCATAGTTTCTTCTTCACCATGAGGCTGATTAGTACTTGCTTGTGTCATTATCCATCTAGCACTTTGCTCGGGTTGAAGGCCCAAGTAATTGATCTGTTGCTCATTTTGAGGACACACATTCGCTACACCAAGTAATGCATTTAGATGCTCAATTGGAAATATACCATTTTTCTTTACATGGTCGGCATTGTGTCTGGCTCTGCATTCTTCTTATCTCCTCATGAAAAACATTTTTCCTAACCAATGGAAAATAGTTTAGCCGATTTTCTACCTTCAAATGATGAGATTTTCCAGTTTTATAACTAAAAACGGTAAAAATTGACCATTTTCTTCAAGAAAAACTCCAAATTCATTCAGGATTTTGAAATTTCAGCCAATAAAGAATACACAAAATTTCGGTTATTCGTACACTAGAACTTCCGCTCTCCGAGATCTGGTCTCTTACTGCATGATTATTTATAAATGATTGTTCTCATTAATGTGAATTATTCAAAACTAGCACGATCGCCAACAACAATGAAAAAAATAGGTGCTAATCTTTGCCAATTGTCTTTTTTTTTGGGATTTTTCCACACTAAAAAAAAAGCCTAATATCTTAAAACATTCCCCCAAATTTTGACTATTTTGAATGGTTTTAGAAAATTCATTTTAGGATATTTTTAAAAAAATTCACCCAATTTTCTATAATTTTAGATTTATATTGGAGGAATAATCACCAACCCACCTACACTTATATATTCATGGAGGCATCTGATTTTTTACCCTGATCGACAAATGTAGAAGGTTTGTTGACTAACTCGTAGATAGGCGACATGTAGATAGGCAGGTGTTAGTCTAACTAGCTATGTATTGCTAGATAACTGGTGAGTAGTTGGTTGATCAGGCCAACTAGATGCCAAATAATTTTAGGCTAGCGAGCTATCGCCAAATATCACTAGAGATACTTCTACATGTTAGGTACGTGTTAGTTTTAATTACCAAAGATCATATGTTAACGAAAGTTAGAGTAATTAATAGCCAGACATAGAAGTAATCACCAGATCTCAACAAAGTAATTGAGAAAACGAGTAGTTACATTAATGTGTGCCAAATGGCTAAATGTGTACAATGCTCAAATGAATATCTTAGAGCTTAAGGGTTCCAATAGGATAAGAGTATTGCCAATCTAAAGATCCTTCAAATGAGCCTCCTGTTTCCTATTTATAGGCATCGGCCTCCTCTGCCAGTTGGCACTCCCACTTTCCCACTTGGTCGGCCCCATCAGCTTTCTAACATTTCAAGGGTGCCTAACTATCTGTCCAGCTTCCCAGCCTCAAGCTCGTAATCCTCAACTTCAGTAGCTTTACGAAATGAGATACCCAGCATCTTTAGAGGTCTTCCTTGCAATCGATCTTTCTAGAGCTATGAACCTACTCGAGGCCGATAGAATAGATGACCATCTTTAACTTTAATTTGTACAACACTAAAAAAATCAACTTCTCATTTTTGGCATGTTCCTATAGATATGAAACTGCAAAAAATCCAACCACTTTTTTAAAACTTACGCACTCATACCGTGGCATATACAATGGCACATACCGTGGCGCATATCGACAGCGGTTGTAGTTGTCTACAAAACTCCTTGTGGTTTTGAAGGCCTATACCAAGACCCATAGGATACTGCCAGGGGTGGCCTGGGTGATTAATCATCCTCTTGTAGTGCATATAGGGTTGATGGTGGGACGTAACATAAATTAGCTTGATGGATATGCTTGCCAAATTTGGAAGCACAAAGATTGCTTAGGGAGCTTCTTGTGTTGAGAAACCATGAGTGTGAAAAACTGGAAAAACTGGAGGCACAAAGATTGCTTAGGGAGCTTCTTGTGTTGAGAAACCATGAGTGTGAAACTGGAAAAACTAAAATGTAGTAGAGGCATTAGATCAGGATTTCTCCCCTAAATTGCATATTATTTCTTATGATGTTAAGTAAGAAATGACAAATCAATGGCCCTTACTCCTGCTTTTGTCAATAACCTCAAGGAGAAATTGCACATTAGGTAATATTTAATTTTGATGATTGCCATATTGTTACGTCATGAAACAAAAAAGTAAGAGTTCTTGGTAGAAGATGCAATTGATGTGAACGTTTTTTTGAGATTGCAAGGTGTGTGGGTGAACTGGACTATCACTGATAGAACTCCACAATCGGGCCTTCCTCAAGAGACTTTAAATTAGATTGGTTTAGAATGAGAGAGAGAGGTGTATAATAATGAGTATGTTATATAGGTTTCATATTCTTTTCTTTAAAAAAATTACTTCAATTTTGTTTGGAATAGCATTAAAAAAATGGCATCATTCCAATATTGATGTTCTTATCTCACTGTTAGGGACTATAGAAGCATGCATTGTACCCCCCTCTCCTCGCTCTCTCCCTCCTTTGGCATTGCATGAGCATTGAGCATTCAGCATGGCTAGACACAGAGATGTGGAGTGCCTATAGTGAAAAAGGGATGTATAGGGTAGGCCAACCACCACACACAAAAGGGGAGCACACGTCACCTTGGGGCCCAGTTGGAAGGGCAAACCACGAACAGGAGAGGAGACAGGTCCACTAGTGGAGAAGTCAAGAGCACGAACTACCAATAGAGGAGGGGAGCACGTCCATTGGAGGGGACACTTCCAATAGCCTGCACAACCACAAAAAAAAACCGAGTTAGAAATAGAGAGAGAGAGAGAGAGAGAGAGAGAGAGAGAGAGATTCTCACCACCAGGGAACAGAGGAGAGCTTGCATGCAATGAAGGCTAGACGTTGCGTTGATAGGAGGAAAGATTGCTCGATTTGCAAAGGACGAAGACGTAGATGAACGCATGACCATTGCGTTAACGAAGGTGGCGACTTGCAACCTGGGACCTGAAACATGGGACTTGTAACCTATGGCCCCTAAAAGAGAGACGTCCCAACAAAGTCCTACGGCCCTGTAAGAGAGGTGGCCAACAACGCAATAGGGGCGGCGCTGCATTGGAGGAGTGGTGGCCCAACATTGCTACAACATGAAGGTAGTGCATGCAGTGTCAATGTGGAGCGAAGAAAAAAATGCGACACGTGGAGGTCGAGATCAGCCTGTAAGATATAGTAGAGAAGATTGCATTCTATTGATTCTCCACGGACACATTGGGATGTTCTGGCAATTCACATCTTGCTTCATTGTGCCATTTGATTTTCGGCCACTTCTACAAAAACTTTGTACAAGACTTTATTAAATTTTCTACTATTTTCTTACTAATTGTTGATTCTGGGGTACTATTTTTACACTTTTCAATTGTATATGGCTCTTTGATTCTATCGAATGGCCTCCTCTATTTGTTCTTTTGATTTGTATATACTCACTCAGCACTCTAAATAATATTCTCATTAGATCTTCTCGTCCTTTTTCTCCTTCTAATGGCTCTCTAGATATCTGGTGGTCCTCCACCTACTTATCTTTGGTGTGCAATACTTTAGATTTTTGTGCATCTCCATCAACAACCATCTTCACTCTTTCATATTGCTACTCAATCAAATTTGTTCTCGTTAAATTACAAGAAAGTGGCAACCTAGATTTAGCCTAATTAGCCTTATTAGCCTTGAATTAGCCTAGATTATGGAGATTAGCCTAGGTTTAGAGAGATATGAGAGAATAAGACTTGTGTATTCTTGATTATCAAAAAGATCTCAAAAGGTACAATACTCCTAGAGCACATGCCTTTTATATACACAAGGCCCATGTCATGTGCCCTAATACCACATGTAAATGACCCGAAGCCCATGTGCCTAGGCCCATCCCATGTGCATGTGCATCGTAAGAACACTTTGTTACAAACCATCCTGTCCTAACATGATTTTGTCCTCGAAATGGAAGGGTGGTTGTGTGCAAAGAAAAGACTTATACAAGTGGCTATACATACAAAAGCCAAAAATCACATCCATGACTGAATGTCGAATGTAGCGAAAGACCCATACATGAATCATATGACTCCTAGGGTCAAATGCAAAGGATAAAGGGCTCCCGTTGATGATGAGGGTATCTATACAACCGCCTAGATCGAAAGGAAATCCAAGGCATGTAAAATCCAAGGAAATGGCTCCACGATAAACTAGTGCAAGTGGAGAAGATAAGGAACCATTATCAGTGACAAAGCTAGTCGAGTATCCTCCAGGATCAAAGGGAGATGTATAGTATACATCTTGAACTTTTTAAGCTGAAATGATAATAGCTCTCGGGTCGAAAGAAAAGCTCAACTCCAAAGCTGAAGTAATCGTAGCTCCTAGATCAAAAGGAAAGCTCTAGTGTCGAAATCCCATCCTCCTGACCATAGTGTGAATCTAGCATGAAAGGTATCCACCGAAAAATCCCAAAACTCTTGGCCAGAATGTCAAATGGTCTTGGCACAAAAGAATCATCGTATAGGCCAAGATTGAATGTTGAGCCACATATCTAAAAACTATGCTCGTCAAATGGCAAAGAATGCATCCAAAGGAAAATGTCCTGGCTCCAAAGAACATGGGCTAATGTCGACATCTGTAGGATCCAAAAGAATATATCTCAAAGTCGACCTCTTGTAGAGTCAAATATGAAATCATGCCACTGTCCCATGTAGCACCACTCCAAAAACAGAAGGCATGATCCACCATATCAATGTATGTATGATTATGATCCAACCCATGCACAATATCTCCATGTGCAATACACTCTATATGTGTGTGTCCCTCTAAGATAAAAGCTCGATCATCATAAAGATCACCATCTCTAAGCAGTGACAAAGTGTCCACACAAGAGAGGTAAGTGGTATCAACCAACTCAGTATCAATGGAATCTCCAAGGCCACTAAGGTCATGCCCAAAGGTATTAGATGTGTCAACAAAGCACATGTTCCTTCCTGGGAGATTATCATATTTTGCAACCCTTGCAAAGCTCTATGCTAAAAATATGATAAATATGCATACGCCTACAATGTCTCACCTCCACGAACTCATCACTACTCTCATGCACTATCCCTAACTGCTTAATCACAACAACTCAACCCACATGAATGCTATGAAAACTAGGAGCATTGGTCGTATCCAAAATCTCTCCACATGCGACAACTCTAGAGGAGTCCCCCAACACATCTAATACTAGAGCCTTGGGTTTAGGCCCCTCATGGTCTATCATGTGCTCATCAACATGTGAATTATCATCCCCATGTGTATCTAGGGATGTGTGACTAACTGAATGATCATGACTACTCAAATGCCCATCAAGATCATTGGATGCATCACTATGGTCATCCATATATCCCTATGATCACTAGGAATAGAGATAGGTTACCGTAGCTCTATGATGCTCGTAATGCTCGATGTGCTCATTGCCAACCCTCCCATCAAGATTATACCCACATGATCTAACTCACACACATCAGTCTCACTATCACCATCACCATCACATGCATCATCATCATGTGCATGTGTCAGTGTGGCAACATGTGCACGTGTATCGCTATCATCATGTGTATGTATGTGCGGGACATCAATATCATCATGTGTGTGCACACAATACATTATCATGGGTTATGTGGGTGTGATACATCAATGTCATCACATGTGTGTGTATGATCATCACCATGTGTACATGTGTCAACATCTATATCATCATCAACATAATGATCATCATCAATATCTACATGCTAATCCACTGAATGCATGTCACCATGATACCCATCCTCAGATATATAGTCATCTCTACTCACAAATGTAGGGCACTCAATCAAGTCTCCACATAAATCATCCCATGCAAGCAATGCCGAACCATCCCTATAAAGATAACCATATAGATCCTCAACAAAATCATTATATGTAGAACATGTGGACCATCTGGCGGCACGGACATCCCCCTCATCAAATAACTGTCTACCAAGATATACGTGTGAACGCCCCCAAAAATACACCAAATGGTAAAAAATATGCATGTGAACACCCAAAATGCACAAAATCGGCCACATAGCACACGAACCACCTCCAGGAGGCCCAAAACATGTGAACAAGCCGCGAATACATGTGAACTTGCCCAAACAAATCCAAAAGCATATGAATAACACTCACAATGTATGTGAACTACCTACACGTAGCATGTGATCAATGTGAAAGAACCCCCAAACTAGCGTGTGAACACCCAAAAATATCTACCATGCACCACAATCTCAAACAACGTGTGAACAATCTCAAAAAGCTTAAGGGTGAGGGAGAGTATGGAATGTGGGCAAGGGTAAGTGGTCAAAAGCACAAGAAACTGTGGGCTGCACAAAAGTGAATGGGCATAGGAAATAGCCAAAGGTTTGGCTAGCTAAAATGGAATGGGAATGGCCCCACATAATGTGGAAAGGGTCAAGCCCTAAGTTGAGAATTAAAAGGGAAGAAAGAAAATAACGTGTGCCTCCCTTCTCTCTTCCAAAAATTCACTTCTTCTCCTCCTTCACGTTGGTGGCGGCAGCCAGTGTAGTGCCCTCTCTAGCAATTTTTCTGGCTACTGTCCTGGCAATACGAGCCTATCTTTCTTTGTTTGCCAGAACTTTGTAGAGTCAATAGTTACATATCCACTTGCATGGTATTTTATCGTTGCATCAGGCCCTTTTTCCACCACGTTCATTTGCCATTTGACATCCAAAACATACACAAAGAAGCGACGAGAGTCAAGCCTAAATATGTCTTGGATTATGCCACAATAATCATCCATTTTTCCATTAGCTCCCTCAAAGCTACTAATGACACCGCAATCTTGTGTATTTCTCTTTTCATCAATTCTTTGTGTTCGAAAATGCTTGCCTTCACACCATATAGCATTGAACATAGTGCACTGGACCAAAATAGAAGCAATATTTGTGTAAGCAATGTGAATAAATATTAAAAGCAAATCACTTACAACTAATGCAAAACATTAGTTCTATGTACCTTTGACATGCATCCTCGTGCATACTCCCATTCTTCCACCGTGATATGCAGCCCCGCGTCGCTCTCTGCTCTCTCCATTTCCTCATGCAACCAATCAACATGGATATCATTCGGAAGTGTTGCTAGATGCTTAGGGTACGCCTTCCGAGAGCCATGTTGCCTCCGAAAGAGAGCTCTTTCTGCTTGCCTTTTTGTCTTTGCATCCTCATATCTTGTAACCCATCTGCTCATCACATCACTATTAAGGATACAAGTGAAATTGAGATCATCAATCAATGTTCTGTCAATTACTTTACTCTTTCCTTTTCCTTGAGGCACAATAGAGGTCATCCTCAAGTCCTCTTCATTGCTCCATAGTCGTGGCAAAGAGCTGTCCACCTGACCAAGAAATTCTGAAATATATACAAGAGACTCTTGTATCAACCAACCCTCGGCCATGCTTCCTTCAAGCCTTGCACTTTGCCTCACAAAGTCTTTTAAGGTCTTCATGAAGCGCTCTAGGAAGAACATCCAGCGTGCATACACAGTACCACATAAAGCAATTTCGTCCACTAAATGCACAATGAGATGTAGTTGACTTGTGAGAATGGTTTGCGGAAAAGTCTCCTCTACTAAACAAACCACCTCCACTGCCATAACACGCGCATCATTCAACGTGGCTGGATCAATTGCTTTGGAACTAACATATCTGAAAAATAAATAAATAGTACGTTATACCTCATGCACGTTCATTTTGCAAGGTATAATGAAGGGTGATCTGAGCATGGGTTTTACATACCTCACAAGCTCGCCCATCTTATAAATACATTTTTTCAAACTCTTATTTGCACAATGGTCGATGCTAGTAGGTAGTATGAACTGCGCACATAAGAGCACATGTATGTATGGTTTATGGCATTATAAAATTTAATTTCAACGTACGTACAAGACTTGGAAAACACTTACTTGAAGCATCTTGTGCCAATCGTGGGACTTCAACCCATATAGTTGCTCAACGCCTCTTTTCTTAGTGGTTGTAAAGGCTCCCTTCAATGATCTCATGCATTCAGTGGGAGTACGCAAAGTGGTGATGGCCTGCTTTACCTGCTTCTCCTCTTTCTTTGATATAATCCATGGTGCAGGCGGAAGACGAACGTGCCCACCCACCTCTCGTGGCCAAGCTTGACGCATACGTCCTGCGACCCGCAAGTCCTCACATACGCTAACATTGTCTCATTGTCTCGTACTCCATCCATACCCAGGCCAAGTCTCAAGTTTCTGGGCTCTGTTTTTAAGCTGGGCCACTCATCTTCAATATGCTTCCAAGCAGGAGTGTCTGCGGGAATTCTCCACATGCCATCATCCGATCGATGTGAGGAATGCCATGACATGAGCTCTGCTATGGATTTGCACTTGAACATGTGTTTGATGCGAGAAATTATAGGAAACTTTACGAGGTACATCAAAACTCTTCATATCTGTTCTGTACCTTGCTTCACCACAAGTGGGACAATGTAGAGCCTCCTTATGCGTCCCACGAAAGAGAATGCAATCATTGACGCATGCATGTATTTTATCATAATCTAGTCCTCCAAGAGATGTCACATAGCCCCTCGCTATATCTCTTGAGGTGGGTAGTCTATTTTCCTTTGGAAGCATGTTTGATAATAGCCTGCATCCAATATCATCAATTATAATTAGTCTTAAATCTTAAACCTTAAACCACTAATTCAAATTTGTAAGTTAGAATGCTTACTTCAACAATGCGTCAAGACTTGCATTGCTCCATCCATAAACTGTTTGTATATTAAGTAGTTCAAGTGAAGCACGTAAAACAGAGAATGTGCACCCTTCAAACACCGGTGTCGATGAAGCCTTATAAAGATGCTCTTGTTCCATATCATCGTCGTCCATACCTTTGGGATCATCCTTAAAAAGATTCCGCACCATATCATCAAGCACCTCCTCTTCCACAACTTCGTGGGGTGCAGGGCTATTGTCATCCCTTTCCCACTCATCTCTGACAATAGATCCCGAAGCTCCAGCATCATCTCGTCGACGCTTTACGTGCTCTCGTCGCGCGTAGGGTACCATTTTAGGGTGTGGTACTGCATCCTGCTTCAATTAGAGTTTATATATTACAACTCTATTAATTTAATTTGGATACCATGAGTCATTTGAATACCATCAATTTACATCTACTCACCTCTAAACCTGTTTGATTCCATTCTCCATACATGGAGATGTGATTCAAGGTAATTCGACGTGCTCGTACAATGCATCCTTGACATCGATTACACATACATTTGATCCGTTGTCCCAACCACACATCGCGATTACGATGACGCATTGTCTCATCTTCCCCAGAACTGCTTGAATAGGTTGATGACATCCTGTGTACAAACCAAAAAACACAAAATCACAATATGTTTTTAATGAAAGTATAAAAATCGCGTGTATTAACGTGGCTATTTCCTAAAAATTGCGTGTATTAACGCGGCTACTTCCTAAAAATCGCGTGTATTAACGCGGGTAATTTCTGCAAAACGCGTGTATAAACGCAGCTAATATATCATACACGCGAATATACACGCGTTTATAAACGCGACGGTATGTTTAAACTAAAAATAGCCCGCCTTCCCCAAATATAGATTTTGAACTAACATATCAACACTGCTTGCGTTTTCGCCTGTTTTCGCCTCTTCCAATAGCAAGGAGGGAGCAGAGAAAGGAGCACACACGGGAGAAGGAGGGAGCAGAGAAGACTCACTTTTTCAGAGGTGAGTCAGTTTGTCCTGTGCCTTGTCTCTTTCTTCAGATTTGTTTATGCTATTTGCTCTTTGCTTTTTGGGTTTGTCTCCGTCCTTTTGCTTCTGTGCACACGATTGGGTGAATGATTCTGACAGGGGCGACAATGGTCCTTTTATAAGGACACTTTGTCTTTGTCGGGGGTCGGTCCTTTTGAAATTTTTTTTCCACAGGTCGCGTGTAGAAACGCGTGTAAAAGCGCGTGTAATCTGTCTGCAGAGTCTGTTCACGCGGATATACACGCGTTTCTGGACGGGTGTATACACGCGTTTTGTGACGGGTGTATACACGCGTTTCTGCACGGGTGTATACACGAGACTGTGTTTCAGAATTCATGATTTGCAAGCAACACAACTGACTTGAATGATGATATTTGTGTGAGTCAAGAGACAGCCCATGATGTACATGAAGATGTTTGTTGCAGGTTCTTTATGGATATTCCAGGTTCTTCATCCGATCCATTTGCGTACAGCAATTGGCTGATGGAGATGCTGAATCATTTTGGGCGCCATCCTGGTCCGGTTGAGCTTACAGAGTATATGTATGCCCATCCCCCTCCTTCCCTGCCTGGTGTCTATACCCCTACCGCGAGTATCCAGGGCACTCCAGTGCCGTCTATTCCTCCGAGTCCGACGAGACGGCATGCAGCTTCTCCTCTTCCATGTCCACCGAGGAGACATACCTCGTCCCAGACACACTCACGTACACCCTCACAGCCACCATCACGTGCTCCCTCAGAGCCACCGTCACGTCAGGGCTCACAGCCACCGTCACGTAGACAATCCCCCAGTCGTGACTCCACCCGCAGCAGTAGGAAGAGTGGGAGTGGAGGATGCGGCGGGTGCTTTGGTGGGGGAGGTGGGGGAGGTAGTAGGGCACGCGGTGAGAGAGGAGATAGAGGGAGAAGAGTTAGAGAAGATAGAGGATTCTATGATTGTTTTAATCTTACAAATTGTGTTGATTATGATACAGCGACGGGTTACAGGGAGGAAGCCCACAACCCACGATACTGCGTATGCTCACCGGCATAGCAGACGTGACACGTGGGCCATCTTCAGAGCCGAGGGACGTATTACGGACGTGCAGTTTGAGATGGCCATGAGACCATACGGTCGACAGGTACTTGAAAATTCTAAACGAATGATTTTGGTTTATTGAATTACATATATATATACTTATATACTATATATTACTTGAACAGGCACAAGCTGCTGATGATCCACCGGCCGCCACTGCAGAGGGTGGACGTGAGCACTACTCATCGGACATTCCGACCGATGTGAGCTCATCTGAGCATGGAGGGAGCACCGAGTCATCATCTGGGTCTAAGTAGTACTCAGACTTATAGTATCACATTCCATATTGAGGATGTGATTGTATATATTTTTTTGTAAACTGAAGCCATGGGCTACTTCGAGATATGGACTCCCTTGTATACATGTATGAAATTTTGATAGTAATATTGAATTGATTGATCGATAGTATTACATTCATGTCTATCTTGAATCGTGTATTGACAATGTATGCATTCATGTCGTTCTTGTCTTAATCTCCCTCGTGCATATGTTCTTCGTGGATGGTCTAATGGGATGGTCTAATGCACAAAAAAAAATCCAGAGAGTGCTATTGGGTGCTGGAATGCTGGAACAGTATTCAGGCACCAAATAGCACTCTCTGGATTTTTTTTTTTGCTCTCTGTTCGCGTGTATAAACGCGTCAGAACTGCTAAAACTCGCGTGTATCTACGCGGATACTCTGTAAAATACGCGTGTATTAATGCGTCAAAATTGACAATTACGCGTGTATAAGTGCATCTAAATTAAAGAAACGCGTGTATAGACGCAGGTATCAACGCGTCTGAGACATCTGAACTGAACAAAACGCGGCTATACACCCGTGTATAAGCGCGTCTAAATTAAAAAAAAGCGTGTATAGCGGCATGTATCAACGCGTCTGTGAAAAGAACGCGGCTACGCACCCGTGTATAAGCGCGTCTGAGAGGTGCTATACACGCACTTTTACATGCATGTCTGTGGCCACGATGATACACGCGCTGATACACGGGCCCGCTACTTTTTTTCACAAGTCATTTTTAGCGGCTAGGAGCGCGGGTATGAGCCTGATCCCTTGTAGTGTGCCTCCCGCTCAGACAGAGCACCCTCGTGTATACATACATATCGAGGGCCGCGTGCTAAGTCTGTCACATTGCGAACGACCAAATGTCGAATCCCTGAGGCATCCACACTCCCAGGATCAATGAAAAAATGAGCCAACTCCCATAGTCGGCCTATCACATCTGTCACCTCTAGATCGCTCACATGGTGAGAAAACTCAACTGCCTGAGTCTTCAAAGTGCTAAGAGCGAGCTCCAGGGTCCACTCCCGGTCGCAAGGGCCACAGAGAGGGAATGACAAGGCCACCGCTAAATCAAGTCCGTCCTCCCCGCGGGCCAGAGGTATCACTACATGAACTCGGATGGGTGCTGGCTCATGGGGGCCCTCTGCTCCAAAAAGCCATGTGAAGGAGTAATCAAAAGCCTCTGAGCGTTGTCTAGTGTCGAGACGACTCAGCCGACTGCGGATAGAGGGTGAAGCCCGAATCAACATGGTCAATCTCCTCTGCGATGCTCGAGCAAGGTCAGTGCTCAGAGCCCTCCGGACTGCAGGTGAATGCCAGGGGACTGCCAGGGCCTCCCGAGGAGCTGAAGCGAGCGGGGGGGGGAGAGGGGGGTGGGGAAGGAGCCGCTGCTGAAACCGGAAGGACGGGAGGAGGCGAAGGAGGAAGCGAGGCAAGAGGGGGGGACGGGGGAGGGGGGTGGGGGCGAAGGACGGGGCACTGGCATCTCCTGGTCCTCAGTAGGTGCTGGGGTCTCCTCCTGGAGGGGAGCAAAGCTGTTTCTCATGGGAACCCAGTGATGCTAAGTCTGTGGCTACTCTCCTACATCGATCTCTGGGCGTGCTGCTGGGGCTGTCTCCCTCGACGGTGCCCCTATCCAGGCTGCCACTCCGAGGTCTGTGGGTTTAGCAGGTGTCCTAGAGGCTGCGTGTCGAGCCACATCTGCGGGCGGGCCATCAAGGCCTGCTGCTGCGGTGCAGGTCAGGGTCTCGTGCGAGGGCAGGTGGCCGACTTGTCTGTAAATAAAGCACTGGTTCGGGAGCCTCGAGAACTCCACTCTCTGATCAATCCATCCCCCCCTATCTTAGGTAGCTGAATGACCTTCGGAAGGGAGGAGATGTCAGGAACCAAGACTGTGACCAAAGGTAGCCCAGCTGCTCTAGCCACCACTGAGGCTGCAGTGGGGCCAGTCTCGAGCACCGAGCCCACCAGTGTTCCTAGGCTCGAAAGGAGCGGAAGGTGCTCGCGGCGGAGTCCAGGAAAGCAAAGAGTAACATGGAAAAGGTACTCTCCCTTCTCGGTCGCCGCTGCGGAGTCAAAGCCATGCTGCCAAGGTCTGAAGAATGCTCGAGCGCCCCTGATGTCAAGGGGACTCTTGGCAAGGACCTGGATCACACTCTGGGTAGTCTCGAACTCGATCTGGTAGTGTCCACGACCCTGAAGCTGAACGTCCAGGATCTTGTCTACGTCTGCAAGAAGGCGGGCCTGAAGAAGATCCCGGATCTCCCCTCTGTTGGGGCGAGTGCCGACTATACGGCAGATGGTGGAATGTGCCTGGAGGCGTTCCACCTCTGCGAGACGAGGCTCGCTTTCTCTTCTGGCGAAAGAGAAAGCCTGATGGGGGTATCCTCGGTCGAGGGGGCTGCAGAAGAGTCCCTCTGAGGTGGGGCGGGAGGAGCCTCCATCAGAGTCTGAAGCTCTAGCGAAGGTGCAGCGAATGCGATACCTCCAAAAACCGAGCTCCACATGAAGGGCGAAAAGGGGAGGCAGAAGGATAAAAAAGAAAAACCCCCAGGGGGTGGAAAAACCAGCAAGAAGGGAAGGGACGGGGGTTGGGATAATGCGGCAAAGAATAAAAACCCCCTAGGGGGGGCGAGGGGGCGGGAGCAGCACGAAAGGAGAGGTGGGGGAGAGAGAGGGCTGGCGGAGGGGGGGATGGGGCGCTGACGAGGGACGGGAGACGCTATGGCGAGCTGAAGGGGGGCAGGCGCTTCACCGCGAGAGAGGGCGAGAAGGCAAGATGAAGGGGGGGGCACGATGGTGAGATGAAGGGGGGGCGCATAAGCAATGGTAGGCAGGGGGGAAAGGGCACGAGGGAGGGAAGGCGAGGGGCAAGAAGACAGTGCGAGCAGGAGTGAAGGCGGGAGCTTCAGCGAGCAGATGCTTGCACCATTTTTATAGATTTTTTAGCTAATTTATGTTCTATCCCACCATCAACCCTATATGCACTACAGGAGTTTCGCAGACAACTACAACCGCCGTCGGTATGCGCCACGGTATGTGCCATTGTATATGCCACGGTATGAACGCATAATTTTAAAAAAAGTGGTTGGATTTTTTGCAGTTTTATATCTATAGAAACATGTCAAAAATGAGAAATGGATTTTTTTAGTGTTGTATAAATTAAAGTTAAAGATGGTCATCTATTCTATCGTCCTTGGGTAGGTCCATAGCTCCAAGAAGATCGATTTCAAGGAAGACCTCTATGGATGTTGGGTATCTCATTTTGTGAAGCTACCGAAGTTGAGTTGAGGGGTTGGGAAGCTGGACAGATAGTTAGGCACCCTTGAAATGTCAGGAAGCTGATGGGACCGACCAAGTGGGAAAGTGGGAGTGCCAACTGGCAGAGGAGGCCGATGCCTACATAGGAAATGGGAGGCTCATTCTAAGGATCTTTAGATTGGCAATACTCTTGTGCTATTGTAACCCTTGAGCTCTAAGATATTCATTTGAGCATTGTACACATTTAGCCATTTGGCACACATTAATGTAACTACTTCTTTTCTCAATTACTCTATTCATATCTCGTGATTACTTGTATGTCTTGCTATTAATTACTCTAACTTTCATTAACATATGATGTTTGGCAACTAAAACTAACATGAACCTAACACGTTGAAGTATCTACTGATATTTGGCGATAGCTGGCTAGCCTAAAACTATTTGGCATCTAGTTGGCCTGATCAACCAACGACTCACTAGTTATTTAGCAATACATTTAGCTAGTTAGACTAACACCTGTCTATCCACATCTGGCCTGCCTATACGAGTTAGTCAACAAACCTTCTACATTTGGCGATCAAGGCAAAAAATCAGATGCCTCCATGAATATATAAGTGAGTTGGTGATTATTCCTCCTATATGAATCTAAAATTATAGGAATTTGGGTGAAATTTTTTAAAAATACCCTAAAATGAATTTTCTTAAACCCTTCAAAATAGTTAAAATTTGGGCAAATGTTTTAAGATATTAGGCATTTTTTGTGTGGAAAAATCCCCAAAAAAATAGACAATTGGCAAAGATTGGCCCCCTATTTTTTCATTGTCGGTGATCTTGCTAGTTTTGATTAATTCACATTAATCAGGACATTCATTTATAAGTAATATTGCAGTAAAGAGACCAGAGCAGCTCAGAGAGCGGAAGTTTCAGTGTACGAATAACCAACATTTCGTGTATTCTTTATTGGCTGAAATTTCGAAATCCTGAATGAATTTGGATTTTTTCTTGAAGAAAAATGGTCAATTTTTACCATTTTCAGTTATAAAAGTGTCAAATCTCATCATTTGAAGGTAGAAAATCAGCTAAACTTTTTTCCATTGGTTAGGAAAAATGTTTTTCACGAGCAGATAATCAGAATGCCGACCCAGACACAATGAGAAGAACTAGCAAAACAAATAAGAAATTTAACTAGACTATTCAATGTTTTCTTCATCACTTATAATGACAATGATGGAGAAGCTGAATTCTCTAAGAGGAGAGAAGAGAGCAGAGCCACAAGGAGTTCTCAAAAAGACAACTCCAAATGAGGAGGAGGAAATTATCATATGTGTGCACAATAGAGTGTGCACATTGCCACTGCCAGTTAAGAGTGTGTGTGTGAAGCACACACAAGAGAGAAGAGCTCTCAGAAGTATTTCAGCTCAATACTATGTGTATTTCAGCTCTCAGAAGTATTTCAGCTCAATACTATGTGTAGAGAACCCTCAACAGAGAAGAGATAAAGACCATTTTAGAGTTGCATCTCTATTTTGTGTATGGAAGAAGAATCGGGAAAGAGAAATTATAGTTATTTATTGAAAAATTAAAACTAATTTACTCTTTCCATGCACCCTTTCAATGCCTGGTGCATCGTTCAGGCTCTGCTGCCCATGCCGCCACTGCTGCAAGGTGGCAGAGAGGGATGGTTATGGTCAAGTTGTCGTAGCCCGCCTCACCCTGCAACTTGCGCTGGTGGTGCCAATGTTGCTAGGTAGGCTGAGCTAATAAGAGGCCTCCATAGCTTCTGGTGCGCCAACAAAGGCCGTAGTACCCAAAATGGCGATGGCTAAGTTGTCGTCGCCCGCTCATGCTGCAACATGCTTGGCAACTCCTGCACTCCTGACAAACTGCGTGCCGACCCCAGGGTTCTAAATGGCCTACGTAGCAGCTTCTGCAGTCTCGACGGCCTGGTGCGCTGCCAACGGTGGTAAACACAATGAAGGCCAGAGAACACCCCACAGGCTGGAACCTCTCTTGGGTTGCCAATCTGTTGGCCGCCCCTGGTTATGGGAAGAAGATAAGAAGCAGATAAGGTTATCACCACCACACCTTAAGCAGTAGACGACCTATAGATAAGGTTATCGCATACGGATGCATAGCAAAGGTTCCATACCATTGTCCAAGCAAGCACGCTGTAGCAGTAGTGCCAGCACAAGTGGTGAGCAAGTGCACATGCTCCTATCGTCGTTCGCCAGTAATGGCACAACTCACATTGCTGAAGGAGAATTTTGGTATTGTGATGACAATGTGTCGAAAGTCATCACAAAGATTAGTCATTTTCAGGGTTAGTCGTGCAATTTACTGTGTGAGCATGTAATTTGACATGGGTGACCTTGATGTGGTGGAGCTCAAAGGAAGGACTGATAAATCAGAACAATCCTTTATTTCAAGTGCTCAGTCTACAGAAGAAGAGGCCTTGGACTTTGTGTCCGAGAAGGAGGAGGAACTCCTCAGCATAAATTTTGATGTGGCAGAGTTTAAGGCCTCCACCGTCAATTGATGAAGGAACGTCATCCATCAATGGGGAGTGATTGACGTCCAATTTTGTCATCCCTAGGCTACCATCCTTCCTAATTAATGGCAAGTATTACCTCCTCCTTTCCCACATTCAAAAACTCTACAATTTTAGGGAGGATTACTGTCTTGCTATAATAGCAGATGGTTGTGAAGCTGCGTCTGGTGTTCTTCGATGTAGAGAATGAGCATAAGGATGAATTTCTCGCATTGGACATGGAAGTGACAGAAAACTTCACAGAGGCCCTAGAAGCGGTGTCCTTGTGCTTTAGGAGAATGAAGCTTCTCTTCCTTTAGATGAAGAATTTCAAGCCCTTCAACGGGATATGGGCATTTCTGAGTTTAGCAAGGAACTTCCTCCCGAACTTGACCAAGAAAACGAAGAGGGCTCCATCAACCTTTGGGATGCAGCCAAGTTGGAGGAGGATGAGAACCAAAAGATAAATTTGGTTTAATTCTTATTGCTTTAGTCTCTTTGAATTATTTCTTACTATAGTTTGTTCCCTCTTGGTTCTTTGTCAATGCAGATAGAGCTTGACGATGCCGATGGATTTCTTGGACGAGGTGGTGCTGGTCATGCAAGAGTTGGGCAAGATGCCGCTCTTGCACACTACATCTCTTCTATCGACAAAAAAATATTTATTATATATCATAGCAAGAACTCCAGGGATGCAAAGATTCCACTCCTTACCCTAAAAGCCCTATCTAGGTATACAGAGCATGCATTTATACCTTATAATATACATAAAGTCATGCTTATAGAGAAGTGTGCTACCATGGGTATCTTTGGATACGGCCCTGGTTTTTGGCCTTCTCGTGTAGGTTATTTCCTATGTTATTGAAGCTATGCCCTAGGTGCAGGATGTAAAGTCACTGAAGGGCTATAGTCGTAAATAAGAGGTTTTTGTGTTATAGAGAGAAAATGCCTACCAAAGAGGGGGAGCAAGAAGAGAAGAGACTCAAGAGCACGTAGCTCTTTTCATTGTAAATATTTTCGTTGTAAATCTTCAATATAATGGAATAGTGTAATTATTTTTTATTTTCAAGTCAAAAAGCTTTACAACTTTCTTCTAAATGTTGTCTACTTCCTAAGTAAAAAATGTTTACAACTTTATTCAAAATACTTTCAACTTCAAAGTGCTATTTCTACTTCCAAATTCTTCCTATGAGTCTTCATTGAAGATCTCCATGGTGCATGACGTACTGGTCCTATGCCAACTTTCCACTTTAGTGATCTTCTCTGTTTGGCATTATTTTGTGGTGCCCTTGCTAGATTACTCATACATGATCTTTCCATGGATAATTTTCTCCCAAAAGTGTATCTATAAAACCAGTTAAACATCTCCTTGAGGTAATTTGTACGAGTCTTCCCTCCTCCATGCTGGGTGTTTTTAAAATATACTCCTCTAGCTCGATAGTGAGATTTCTCCATTACTTGTGTGCTCCACATGTCCAAAGAACCATACTCATTCATGAAGTATGCACCATGAGCATAAAGAATGTGCTGCCAAAAAATTAAGGCAGAGTCAATATAGTTATTCATACTCGTTTGTTAATATCCAGTAGGAAAGAGCAAATGTTTTTACCACATAGTGCGTAATGTTGGTTTCACCCCATGTATCAACCATGGACTTCGTAAAATTAGAAAGCTCGTCTTGAAGTTTATGTCGCTCCTCTGTGGTTGTCCTACTGTTGGTCAAAAGTTTCACCATCTTATTGAAGTCTAACCAAACCTTCTCACGTAGAATTACAAGGCTTGAATTGGTACAGTCAAATGTTGTACATTTGCATAACTCCTTCCACAAGTTGCAAGGCTTGGTTGAGTCCTTTGCATTTTCTAGCTTCTCCAGAAAACCTCTTGCTTTATTTCTAGAAAACCTCTTACTTTATTTCCACTCATGGACACTTGTTGTGCAACCTCATGATTCATGCTAGAGGTCTTTTTGTTAATAGTAATCTGCACATTGCCACCATGGCACCCAATTAAGTTGAGTAGTTGCTCTACTTTATGAAGAGCTTCTTCTTGTCATTCTTTGCCTTGCATGGTAAATGCATAATCTATGTGACACTTGAGAAAATGGTCAAACACATGAATGAATGCATGCAGTGTACAGAAGTGGACATTCTTCAATTCAAATGGAATTATAGGATTCCATTATGAGTCTCTCAAATGCCTGTTTGGCAGAGCTAGCATGTTGGCAGACAAGACACCTCCACAACCCAATTGCTAGCATCATCGTCCATGGGGTCATGCTCAATATCTTGATTCTCAAGCATCCTCTTCTTTTTCTGGACTTTTGTTTGTTTTCTCTCAGCATTCTCATACACCACACGGACAAGGATTTGGGGTGTTAGAACCTTCTGGACACCCAAGCAAGCACTTTATTGTCTTCAAGTCACCCCCCAAATGCCAATCTACTGTATAAGTACCCTTGCCGTCTACGTCAAGTTTTTCTCCTGAATCTGTGCTTTGATGATAGTGGTAATCTAGGGTATCCTATCAAACATCCAAGCGAGAACTTCATGTGTCTCTTTTGGTACTTTAAATGCCCCAAGCCACCATATCTCTTTGTCAAATTGGACACTATATGAGGGAAAGTCTAGCTTGCAAATCCTCTCCCTATCAAGAGTTTGGTTGATCTCAGCATTCCCCTCAAATGTGTTTTCACTAAGAAAAGATAACTCTGAACTTTTTGCATATGCCATAGGCTCATTCATGAGTGTGTTACTCATTTACTCTATCCTCTTTCCTTTCACAATCTGACACATCCATTTTCAACACAAAGCTAACTTTTTCACCTTGCATGATAAACAAAATAAAATAAGCTTTGATTTTTTAGACTTTCTCAGCTAGTTTGCAAGAGATAAAAGTTACAATTATTAGGTAATCCATAGATTAAGATCATAACTTTCTGAAGATGTTATAGATCAACAAATATATTGTTGAACTTGTTCTAAAGGAACCACAATATTACCATTGTTGCCTCACTTTTTTTCCCAAGCTCTAATGGTGAGCACATCATTGATGCAATAGTACTCTCCGATCGTTGCACACCTTCATTGCATGTCCTCTTTGGTAATCTTAATCTTCTTGGGGCAAGAAAAATATTTCGTGTAATGCCTTGTTTATGAAGTGTATCTTGAGTAATTTATGGAGAGCGTGGTATCCTTTTGTGCTTACGCCCACTTCATCGCATGCATTCTGAACTTTCTCAATGCCTAAAATGTTAGTTATATCTTTTATTATCTCATTTGCAAGTATCTGTCATACCTTCTTGTAGCGTGGATCTTGAACTATGGAAAAAATGTCATGTTTTCTCACGTAACTACGTAACATATCTCCAATATCTCGAGGACCATTATCACCACACACATCTTTAAGAAAGGTCCTATAATGAACTAAAAAAGATTACTTATAGCAGCAATATTATATAATGAATTAACAAATAATGAAAAAAAATCAAACAATAGATACACTCTAAAAAGAATAACTTATAACCAAAAAGATGAATAGAAAACAAACCTTGCTGCATGAATCTTTTTCTTGAGGTGCAAACCAAGGAAGCTGAAAAACAAGTTGAGGAAGCAGACATAGATGATGAAGACATCCTTCATCAAGGGACTTTTAATGATGAGGATGCTGAAATGTACATAGACATAGATCTCTTTGGGGCTACTGATCTTAATGAGGATGATAGAATAGATAATGATTTTTAAAATGATGTATCTTAATGATTATGCAAATACTTATGACATATTTATAATGGTTTTATGACATTGAAGGTCCTTTCATTGTTTACCATTGTTAATGTTTACCATCATAATCACTACTGTAGGAGCAAGTTGATATAGTTTTACCAATGTTGTTTATCATTGTTAATGTTTGTCTTATGGTTCTTTCATTCATTGTTTACCGTGTAATTTTCATTTCGCACAAGTTTGTCATATGGTTTTTTGTCCAACAGGCCATGGGTGACTCACCGCCCTACGACTACAGTCCAGATTTCTCATTTAATCCTACACCACAGGGCATGAGTCCCCAGCAGTTATATGGTTTTCTTTCGTCCATGACTCCAGAGCAGAGAGCCATGGCTCAGAGTTATTGGGGTTCTGGAGCAGGGACATCTGCCTCACCATCTGGCTTCCCGACGCCAGTTCCCACACCCGTGGGTACGACAGCAGCTCCCACACCTCATACCACACAGCCTTCCACTCCTCTTACAGCTCGATCTACCACCTCTTCACATAGACGGCGCTCACGTAGTAGGTCTTCAGGGGGAGGTTGTTGTGGTGGTAGTGCCACAGATGCTGTGACACCACCACCATGTGAGCGTCGTCCTTCACTCTCATCTGTTGATAGCACACCCATAGGGTCACCTTCCACTCCCTGGGGTGCACATGACCATGACAACAGCAAGATTTACACAATTAGGGATGGGGCACCAATAATGGATAGTGCAGGGAAGGCAATGAAGACACGCATTCGACAATTATGCACTATACAGTTTCATGACTCTGTCATGACTAAATGGGATCAGCAAGACAAGGGGAAGAAAAATTATATAAATACAAAGATAAAGCAAGAGTTCCAGTCATCTGACCCTATGAATGTCGTCTCTAATGAGTGGATACAGTATACAGCTCGCATTTTGATGGGGCATCGTAGGTCAGAGGCGAGGGACGCATTTAGAGAGGGGAAAGAGAAACCTGTTTGGCTAGATGACAGGGAGTGGGCAGCCATTGCTCAGGAGCTCACCGAGACACCAGAGAGGTTTCAACAACAAAGAGAGGCGGCAAGGGCAAGACTCCAAACAGTAGGGGCTTCTCATCTTGGGAGTGGTGGTTACGAAACCATGCGCCATGAATTCGTAAGTGTTTGTAGCAATTTTATTTATGTAAATGTATGTATGTGGGCTAAATGTTGATTTCTAAAAGTTATAATTGTTAATCGTGTGTGCAGGAGTTGGCCATGAATCGCCCACCAAGTAGGCGAGAGGAGAAGTACGCTCACAAACATGGCCTTGTGGCCTTGTTTGAGATGCTTGAAGAAGAAGGAGAGACCGTCAATTGGGAGACATTACCATGATGTAAGATGACCTTCAAACTAATGAAATATGATCAAAATATTCTTGAGTATTAATGTTTAATTTAATTTCTTGTTTGTCGATCAGGAAAATATAAAAACGAGCACGGTTGTTTTTGTGCTCTATTTTAGACAGAATGGTGCTGTGTGTTTGCTGTTGTTGATCCTGCTCATTGCAGGCAGCTAGGCAACAGCCAGGCAGCACTATTCTGCCCAAAAAAAAATTTATGCTACAGCGTCGGTATATACCCCGGTACTGACGTCGGTATATGCATTGGTATATATCTCGGTATTTAAGTCGGTATACACCCCGATATTCACCCCGGTATATAACACGGTATATACACCGGTGTAGACGCCGGTTTATGCGTCGGTATTACACCCGATGAGCGTCGGTATATGCACGGGTATAGGCACCGGTATTGTTACCCGACGCTTATACCGACGCTGAGGTTCCGGCGCTTATACCGATGACGGGGCTTTTTTAGACCCCGTTAAATAGCGCCGATATTAGGCTAACATGTAGTAGTGCACCAATTTCTAGTGTATGAATGTTGTTCATTATCCTCTTTCGCTCTCTGGCTCCCATCGGTGTGCTCTTCATATGCGATATTGTACCCCCTGTAACTTTAAGATTTGGTCCTCTTTCTCTTTGCCCTCTCTCTAAGGTTGTAAAATATTATTTTGTGCAATTTTGAGAGCTTGTTGTGAATTTGCGAGTTTAGAAATCGAACCTTCCATGCATCACATATACTTAAGCGTTTGTGATATCCAAGGAGCATGTTCTGACCCTCTCCAACAAAATGAATGAATGAGGGTAGGTCTGTGAAAGGTGGAGAGAAATTTGAAGAAGGATCATTAGGATATAGATACCCATCAACCCAAAGATCCACCTTACAATGACCCTGCTATCTTCTTTCTTGCTTCTCTTGGTAGTTTAGATGTTCTTTTCTAATAGGTGCATAATCATTCAAGATGTGAATATGTAAGTTTGCCTTCCTCACTCGTGATGAATTTGTGGTGTTTGTTGTTTTTGTGAGTGCCATAGTAGACACAATAAAAGATGGTAGGTAGCTTGGATCCCAAAGAGAAGTTTGAAATAGAGACCTATTGCAATGAGAGAAGGGCTTGGGAGGGAGAGGGAGAGAGAGAGAAAGAGAGAGAGAGAGAGAGAGAGAATCTTTTAGTTATTAAGTCAGACATAGAGGAGATGTGATAGTAATGAATGAAGAAAATGGTTTTTAGGTGGGTTTGCTATAAAATATAAAATTTAAATTGCTAGACTATCCAAAAATTTAAATTTAAATTAAACTTTTTATGTTCTATGCTTTTAAAAGTGAAAAAAAAACCTTAAGTTTTTCTTTTTTTTAATGAGTGTTGATTTAGAATTTGTGGAAACTTCAAAAACGCAATGAAAGTGTATTAAACGAGATTGTCTTTTATAATGACTGTTGATATGGAATTTAGAGGGAACTTCAAAAACAGAATGAAAGTGCATTAAATGTGATTGAAAGTTATTTGGAGACATTTATTTTGGATTGTAAGAAAAAATGTTTTTGGGGCCCCTATGTGGATAAGATGGATGATGTTTCGAGAGTTTTAGTGCCTAGAAAGAGAATCCTCGAGTAGAAATCCTAGAGAGGGAAAACTAGAGAGATTCCCTACTTTTAGGGCCAAAGTAGGCTTCATTATGACTTTGTCTCCTTAAACCTCAAAAAAATTCATCTTAGTTTATTAAAATTAGGGATTCTTATAGGGCCCTTTTTATGCTCAAATGCCCTCTAATGTGTGTAACTTGATTTCCTTGTTGTAGTACTTAGGGAAGTTACAGGCATACATGACCATATGGTCTACACACAGACACTTATTTATAACTTTCTGAACCATTTTTGTGGATAAAAAATCTTCTTGAAGTTACAGGCATAGATGACCATATACACACACAGACACTTGTTTACAACTTTCTGAACCATTTTTGTGGATAAAAAATCTTTTTGAAGGGAAAAGTAAATAGGTTGACAAAGTTTCTTCCAACTAAAATTATGTGCAAACATCTCAGCTCGTTAGGCTCTTTATCAAACATCTCTACAAATTATATGGCCTGCCCGTAGATATAGTGTTCGATAGAGATAGGAGGTTTGAAAGTCTCTTTGGAAGGGAAATCTTCAAAATTTTGATATTACTTTGAGTATATGGTTGATCATCTAGGTTTTAATGGTTAGATTTCAAATGTCAACCAAGTTCTAGAGAATATGCTTGTGTATATGGTGGCAGTAAAAGCAATCATGTTGAGAGGAGTACCTATCACTTGTTGAATTTGTTTGTTGCTATTCAAACATTTATCGACTAGATTTATTTCATTTAGGTGGTTTCATGGATTCTAATCTACATCTCCTACGGCCATAAAGCTATAAAAGGAGAATATTGAACTCTTTGGGAACATAACCTAGTAGGGTAGTCTACAAACTTGAATTACTGGAGAGTTCTCTAGTACATCTAGTTTTTCATGTGTGGCATGTGAAAACAATGTATCACCAAGATAATGTGTCTTAAAGTTGTAATTGAGTCCTTGGAGTTATTACACTTCCACATGAACCAAGGAGAATCCTTAGGTTTAAATATCAAAACACGAGGTGCATTGTATATTGATAGGTAATTGTTAAGTCAAAGGATAGGTCAGAAGAGGTCTCAACAAGTGAACAAATAAATGAGCTTATCAAAAACATTCCCAAGTTTTTTTCACACAAGCCAAAAATCTTTAGAAGGGGGGGTAAGGTCACGTAGCCTGTAAACAGCACATGGGAGCTTGATCATCTGTGGAGCCTGAACGCCGCAGTGTGGACAGTGAGGGGGTCTAGGGGTGAGGGCACCCAAGTCAAAGTACTTGGGAGGCCGGGAAGGCTTATAAGTAGGCAAGTCCCTATAAGTGCCTAGGAGTATGGAGTTATCCACATTCTCCTATATCAATGGGGTGGTGACTAGATCTCTTAGCCCTCTTTGGCTATGGTTGTCGTCGCTACCATGATGTAACAGGGCCAAATTAGAGGAACTCAACCAGGAGGAATGGCTCGACTATTTTCCTAAAAATTTAAGACAGAGCACAACGATGGTACTTTCACTATTTACCAGAGAATTTACCATCGTTCCAGGCCATTGGAAGAGCCTTTCTTCCATGCTTCATAGATGCAAAAATAGACGTGGAAATCCGTTATGATTCAAGAAATCTCAAGAAAAAGAATCCTAGTACACCTTTTGAGATACAACAACCAGCATTCTTTGACAAATCCTCGGTGCAACATGTACAGAAACATGTTTGTGTTATTTTTGTGAATGACATTGAAGACTGTTAGCTAGTCTTTGTCTTCAATATTAGGAAGCTGTTGGGGGAGCTTGCTTTAAAAGCTCAACCTGTATTCTAAATGCAACTCCTCAGCAATGTAGAAACAATTGGCCAAACAAGGACATTCATAATCCTTTGTCATCCTCTTACTAGACCCTAAATGAAAAACCAAAAGACATCACCTGAGAAGCCAAAAAAATTAAGACCTTTAACATGCATGAGCCAGAAAACATCAAAACTATAAACATGCATCATCATGACCTTGAGGATTCAACGTTAACACAGGAATTACCTAGTTTTTGGGCCTGTACAACAACAGAGGATTCATGATTGTTCTTCTTGGTTGGAGTCCTCACATGGTAGTACTCTTGTGGGAAAATTGAGTTGAAGAAGCAATCCCAAAGTGAAAGACGGTGATCAAGGGTCTTAGAAAATTAGGTAATGGAGTCGCTCGTGCATGCAAATTTGAAGGTATCATAAAAAAGTGGCACAAAATGAACTTTGGTATGGTTTCATGATTACATGAAAACAGCCAAAACGTACACTTTTTTGGGGTTTTTTGGTTTTCTATTAGGGGCTTTCAAGGATCCTAAATCACTTTGCTAGAACTACTAAAATATTAGAATTTTGATACCACCTAACCATGTTTTCACCCACATCTTTTTTAGAAGTCCAAAAGTGAAATAACCATTTGGACCTACACAACACGTTTGAGTTTCATGAAAAGATAGCTCAAGTCTTTACACTTACATGCCACAATTGTTTTTGACAAATCAAGTTTTACCATATACTCTTAACATTTGTTGGTTATGAGAACCTCCCTTGAAAAAGGAAAATAAGAAAATATATCATATGTATGTGATCTTTGTAAGGGATGTGATAGAGAAAAGTAGGTACACTCCAAGTGTGGAGTTTAAGAGGGCATCAATCGCATAATTTTTGAGAGATAGAGAGAGAGAGAGAGACAAAAGAGAGGGGGGGAGGGAGCGACAGAGAGAATACACACATGATCATATGCAAGGTGGGGTGTACTAGAAAGTGGAGTGTACAAAGAAGGGCAGTGGGCATGTCCAAGGACAAGTGGGAGCCTCTTGCATGCCACTTAAGCACTCTGAAATTTGGATAGCACATCCCTAGCACTTATCTTATTCTCATCATAGCATCTTAGCATGAGCTATGAACCATAGCCTTGCATAATCTCTTAGGCATAGCCTCGTATAAACTCTTAGCATGGCACTTAATAGAGCACTTAGCATTAGGCATACCATTTAACATAGTGCTCACTTAATGCAGGTCAGGCAAGAAGGAATTATCAATTTGGCTACCCAAAGATGCATACAAACTTGTACCATCTAGCCTAGTTGCTAAGCCTCCTAAAAAGCACATCTTTTCCAAGCCTAAACCTCAGATTGTTACTCATTGGGTCCCAAAGCATGTTCTTAAAGCACTTTGCTATTATGAGGGTACAACAGCACTTTGGCTTCCCAAATGCCATGGTTTGCTAGAGGTAAAAGAGTGTATCAGTAAGATTCCAAAAGCCACCCTTGGTTTTCCATATCAGTGGGTGCAAAGGAAATCAACACAACCTCTTCAAGATAGGATAGGTGGTTGTGATAGCACCTACAAATCTCCTTGTATTGACCTTCCCAAAACAAGTATTGAAACACCAGTTGTCCCAAATTCTCCTTGTTACACATTTCCACCACCATCAACTTGTGTACCTAAGACAAGTCCAACTTTACATGAGTCTACTTTGAGCATAGATTCTAGCACTTCAATGCCTAAATCCTCTTATCTTTCTCAAATTCCTCGACAATTGCTAACCTTTCCACCTCTTAAGAAGGACATACCGAAAACCAAAGATAAGGCATTAACACTACAATTGAAGCTCTTTGGTAGATCAGTGTTTGAATAGTCTCACATTTACTAATGTGGTTCCTTATGCCTTTAGAGGATTGTGTTCTTTTTGAGATGCTCTTATCTAAAATGTTTTTGATTGGGATTGTAATGATGGTATGAGTGTTTCTAAATTTCATTGTTCTACGACCAGATACCTCCTGATGGATACTTGGCAAGATACATGTCCACCATGCATTGACCCTGATAGTACTCGACCTGAACATCGTGGGGGCTATAGTGCTCCTCCTTTTCAAACTCATTCTAGGTACTTTTATGCTCCCTTAGGTGAAAATTGTTGTGGGCATCACTTTGTCACGTTATTCTATCAACAGCATCACCCATTTCCACATTGTCTCAAGAGTGTGCACGACTCGTATTAGGAGAAGCTTCACACATTTGTTGGATATGCCGCTCTTACTTTCGATGATATGGCACGGGCTTAATGAAACAAATTGTGGGAATTACACCCCAACGCCATAACCTTCTTAATGTGAGAATACCAGAGAGAGGACCAAATCAACGTAGATTACCTGAGGAGGTTCAAGGACAACAGTGGAGAGATACATGCATAAATGACTTGCAACCACCTATCTTGCAAGCCCTCCTTCCCCAAGCCTCAACATGTCAATTTTGGATCACTATGAGTACCTACATTAAGCAGTTCCAAAATCGAGATTGTCTGCTTAACCTTCCCATAGAACCAATGCCATATTTTAGCGAGGAAGAAATCCTTCCTCTACCACCTTCTCTAGAGGCCGGTTTTTATGCAAGGTTGTCCTTGCATCCTGAGGTCATTCTAGCAGAAGTGGACACGGATCCACCACCACGGCAAGGGTAAGCTCATCGACTCCACAATAAGATCAACAAGCTAGGGAACTTTTCTCCCATTGGGTTTTTCTCCTCGGCTATATTCGGTGATTGGCACCAATAACAAATTTTATTCCTTTCTTTACTTTTCTTGTTTGTTAATAAACATTTTATAGAGATCTCAGCTAAACAAGAGCATACAAATACGCCCCAATAGTCCACCTATCGTGCACACAAATTAGGAAGGGGGGAGACATGCAATGCCTTCAAAGAGCAAAGAGAAGCAATCTGCACAACATCAGCAATGCATCAATGCAAACGAACAAAATCAACGAGCCCTACAACAGGTGTATTCAAATCATAATCCTTTGTTCTTTATGTGCTTTTAACTTTTGGATATATTGTTTGCATGTTCACACACACTTGGCTGGTTTAAGTTTTAGATTAGTTGTTAAAATGTGGTGAGTAATTTCTAGATTCTTAGAGGACTTAGTAGAAGGTAATTCTATTTGAAGATGGTGTAGGGTATATACCAATGGAGTATGCCAAGTTCTTGTGCTCTCGAAGTATATTAGTTATCCCTAGTGGTAGCTACCTCTTAGGTATGGGCTAGGTGCTAGGATTAATTAAAAAAATTTATTTTTTTTTCGAAAAATACCCTTAAAAATATATACAAGTGAATCGAGACATGACGTGTCTACAGCCATATGGAATGCTTGGTAGGACCTGGGGTTGTCTTAGCACCTTGGGGTCGATGCCTTGGTTTTCATGGGGTGAACACTGATATCTAGGAGATTGAGAAAAAAAAAACCTTCAAGGACTTTATCGCCTTGATAGATGTTGGTAGGACTTTGGGGTACATTATGGGCCCTTGAGACCGATGCCCTCATCTTCATGGGGTACTCCTTATGTCACAAAAGAAAGAAAAGGGTCTGTCGCCCTTGAGATACTTAGCGGCCTTTAGATTCTCTTGGCGGAGGTCTCTTGGCCATTGCTTGGGTCTCATTGGGATGGAACCTTCCTCTTTATTCATCTTTTACACACACATCAAAAAAAAAAGGTCCAATCACCTTTGCTCATATATTTAGGAGTAAGTTTGCCACTTAGGAATAACTTAAATACTTGTAGGACATTGAGACTGCGGTCATAACCTGTGGGTTGGTGTGCAAGCACACTTGCCTTTGCATAGCACTATCTACCACTTAGTCTCACTTTGACTAGTTTTTACTTACCTCTTTTAGCACTCTTTAAAACTCTAATCAGCCTTTCACTTGTATGCTCACGTGTGAGATTGTCATTGTTGGTTTTTTTTTCAATAAAAGGCTTTACTTGTACCCATTGTTTTTGTAGCTTTTGCTTCTACCGCGCTCAAGGACGTGCACAAAATAGGAAGGGGGGAGTGTTGCGTGACGAGTGGACGAGTGAAGATCAATGCAAGGATGCAACCAAAAGATGCTTAGGGCTCTTGTAAAGAGTTCCAAGTTGTAGATGAGTGTGGGAGTGGGCTTGACAATAATCCCACATGGGAACTTTTGGGAGTTTTAGAGTTTTTGTATAAAAAGTCGCTCATTTGAGAGCTTGGACACATTGGGCTAATTTGAGCTCTCTTGAGACTAGCTCTCCCTCTTTTTCCATGAAGGTGCAAGCTCTTCTCTCTCCCCATTATTGTATAAGCAATGTTCTTTTTTTTTAATTCAATGCAATGAGTTGATGTTTGTCTCTCTTCTCATGTATATTCTCAAGTGTGCATGTTTCTTTGATTGATAGCTTCAAGGTTTGTGTGCATGCTAGGGAAGTAAGAGCTTGGGAATGAAGGATGCTTTGAGCTTGTGTATGCAATAGCTTAGCTTTCTTCTTGTTTTGGATGCATGAATGAGTGGGATGATGAGTGAATGAGTATGGCAAGATTGAGCTTGTGTATGTGTTAAGTCTATGTCAATAGTAGTAGTATTCTTAGCATTCTCTCCATCAAATGGATAAGCTTTTGTGCACCGGTATGGGTTGAATCCCTAGCTCCGAAAGGGATGCAAATCCCATTGGATTGAGCTACATGTGGATCATACTACTCTTGCTACAAGTGAGAGAGTTTTCCATCTCTCCACTTATTTTATGGATTTAAATGGTTTTTATGCTTTATGTCTTCTCTATAATGTTAGGCCTCATTACAAAAGGCATTCCCCTCTCTTTTCTAGTAAAACCAACCTTTCTCTATCCTAGGTGAATGGTTAATTGATTAATGTCAAGTTTCTATAATTTTTGTTTCAATTAAATGGACAAATGTTTACTTTAGGATACTTTTAATACTTTTGGTGCACTTTTATTTAATTTTAAAGACTTAGGAAATTGAAAAATGGTTAGCCATACAAAGGAGGTAGTAAATCACACATGAAATTCATGGTTATACTCCAAACATCACATAGATAGAGCATAATAGAAAGATATATATAATTCATTAATTAAATATAACAATACAAACATTCTAGCTTTCACTTCCTACATAGGCAACCTTAGACATCTATCACCATAAGTCAAGGCATCCTCCTTACAAGACCCAACTCATTAATAACATGGAAATATGTCACATTTCTCAGTTTAGTTCTCTCTCTCTTTCCTCTCTTTCTCTTTATGTTATATCCCATGCCCTACCTTTTTGTTCATCTATGCTCATCTAGGTACTAACTGTTACAAAAGGTCATTAGGATGAAATAGATTAATGGCTCCTGATGAGTCCATTACATGTGAGACTACTAGAAGTGTGTTGGTGGTTTAAGCTATGGTACTATTCAACACATGGTACACTTGGTGGACAGTGAACACCAACAATCAAACCACCCTCTTACTTTTGAAGATTTTAGAATCTTTTTTGGATCTAGAAATTTATTGGGAAACAATCAAGTTTGGTACAATTATTTCTTGGTTGAGTTACTTGGTACCTTCGTGCTATGAGATACGAATCCTTTTTTTTTGAGATTTACATGGGCTTGTATTCCCTTCCACACCTATTGTCACTCAAGCATGCTCGATTCTTGCCTTCCTTTCCAGTGTGCTGCTCTAGTGCAAACACTTTGGCATTTGGAAAATTTAGCCTAGCTCTGTTCAGGGTAGACAAAACATCTTGATACAAGAATCATCTGGCTCTATAAACTTTGAAGAAATATCATCATTATAGTAAACTGTATATTCTAGATCCTTGGATGGCGCTCCATGTTTAACCCTATGTCATCCTGATTTCTCTAGCTACTATGGGTGGTTCACTATCAGCTCTCTATTTACCCTTTTTTCTAGCCTAGTTAGTTTGTGAAGTTCATTTTTCATCCACATGGAACTCAAAAACCTTGTACTTGTGTAGGCCCTCCTTCTTGTGCCTCTTACATCAAAACACTTCCTATTTCCACATCTCAAGTATCCAGAAAGATGTTGAATATCAGGTTGAAGTTGGGTGGTTATGGGCATGGAAGCCAACATTTCCTTCAGATTCCAAAGCATGTCTTCACACCCTCCAAGTTGAATTTTTATACCTAGAGATGATAAGGGTGTGTATCTAGTTAACATAAAACTATGGCACAATGCAAGGATAAGAGATTTATCCATTATACAGGCTTGAGTAGATATGATATTCCATTATATAGGATAAGACATTCGATTAGATAGAGGGCCTTTATATAGGCTTGAGTACATCTCTGTAAGCCACTAAATCTGATTCATTAGCCTGATTAATCTATCCCTTACCTTGCCTAGGTTTGAGAAACACCACCCTTGAAGAGATTACCCAATTGAGACTTTTCTCACCTTCTTTTAGGTGCCTTATTTTTTCCTCCCTTTGGGTTCAAAATTCCACATAATCCTTCACATTTGGTTCTCCTTGTTTTAGACTTTGAACCTTAGTCTTATGACTAGTACAAATCTTACATCAATTGAGATCACATAGCACTCTCCCTTTCAACTAGAATTCACCCAACATCGCTTGCTATTTTTTACGCTCCCCTTCAAGTGATGAATGCCTACCACCATACATGCACTAGTAGATGTACACTCTTAGTGATTTTCTAGAGTGATCTATCATAAGTTCGTGTGATAAATAGAATGGTGGCATAGGGTTTGAAGTTTTAAACAAGGCTAGGTATACAGTGAGTGGGGCCCTCCTCTTCGATGAATTAGAAGAGATGTTATGATGATTGGCCTCCTTCTTGTGGCTGGGAAGCCCCTTAATTTGCTTCTTCTTTGATCATTATGTTTTCTTGAGTGTAAGTTTTAGTCTATTGTTTGTTTCCAACAATCTTTCTCCATATAACCTAGTTCTCCACAAAAGTTTCACTTTACTTTGGCTCTTGGTACTCTGATTTAGGAATGCTCTCTCCTAATAATATGATGAAGTTCCCCTGGCTTTGAAACTTTGAATCTTTTCTCCTCTTCAATCAATGTTGCTTCAATGCCAATGGAGGTGGGGTTGGTTACATTTTTCAAGGGAGGCCACCAAATAGGTTAAATTCTTCCAAGCTTATGCTCTTAAGGATTGCTATGGCATCCTCCTCATCTAATGAAGCTCCAACAAATACAAGTTGTTGCACAACACTTTTCATTTTGTTTAAGTGATCTTTTCTTTAATGTCCAATCTAGCAAACTAAATTTTTAAACTAATTTATGAGCTCTTTTGTTTGGCACCATCAATTTTATAGTTCCCATTTTCCTTTTGAATTTTCTTTCGATGTAATGTGATGAATGAAACTCTCTCCCATTCCTCCTTTCATTCACAATCCCCTAAAGTCCATTATTTAAGAGTAAAAATTTAACCTTTACACTTGCTGTGTATGGAAATCACCACTATTAAAATTTTCAACTATGAGTGAAGTTGTGATCCCTATGATGGGAATGCAAAGGTTTTAGCAATGGAGTGAACCAAGGCGAGTATCTAGTCCCTTTACAAAGAATGAGATATGCAAATAGGATTAATTTTATATGATCAACTCTTCCAGATTTTAAAATTGAAAAACCAGAGAATATCCAAGGGCAAGGAAGAAACTTGCCCTTGGATCATAGAAACCAACGCTTTTTTTCCCATCGTCGAGAGGCACAGCCATTGATTCTTTTTCCATAGAACAATTACTATCCGAGATTTACTTCATCTATCGTACTATAACAGAATTGAGTCTCATTTTACGCATCCATCAGTCCAGCCTAACCCCATCCAGTCCCATGGGTTAGCCAACCACTATAGTGATGGGATCCAATTAGGAATTTGGTTAGGTTTTGTCCCGTGTACGAGGGAAAAGAGTTCCAAGGCCCCCTAGCTGGATATTCATGCAAATTTAATGCCAGTCACACCACTTACACACCCAATATGAAATTGCCTTTTTCACAGATTCAACTATCTTTAAAACAATCATTTAATGAAACCATAGTGTCACTGATTATAAATCTTAAAAATATCCGGTTGAATCCTTATTTCCAATCATTCCTTCATCGGTGCATCTATGGCATCATTGGCAATCAGAATGCTCACCACCTGTCCACTTAGGGGCCTTTTCAATAGTTCCTAGCTCATAGTAACCGACAATATATTCACATATCAAAAATGGAATCTCCGTTGAAGATCAGCAAGATCAACCAACGGATCCATATAAAAAGAGCCATGGACTCATCCGTTGAGGACCAACAAGGTCAGTCAACCAGATCCATGCCCGGTTTCAGAAAACAACTCTTACTCTTTGTTCCTATATCTTCCATGATGCACGTGTGGCTATCTTTGGCGACCCAGAGCCCGAGCACCGTATGATCAGCACCATCTAGTATCCTTTGGAGGTGACCTAGCACTTCACTCATAGGCCACTTCCTTGGCCCCTCATCCACCGTACTGGAAGCTCACCATTTAAATGGAAACCGAGGCTGGTCAAGATCTCGGCCGACCTTGCTACGCGAGACGTCCTCCGTTGACTCTCCATCAGCTGTTGCAACTTTATCAGTTAGGTCTCCACGACCTCGTTCTTAAGATGATCAAAATGCTTCCCCAGCATTATTGATATAAAACAATCATTTAAAAATAGGTCATGAATACAATTTCTATAATGAACTCTCGTCTTTCACATTGTTCCACATCTATCCACATTACTTAATCCATATCCAATTCATATGTATTCCTATTCTCATCCAATCACATCATTTTTCCTCTCATCACATCTTTCCTCATTTATCCTCATCACATCTTATATGCACTCGCATCTATTGATATGCACATCCCATCACACCTCATTCATTTACATCACATATCATTCATTCATATCTCTCTCAATTTACATCACATCTCATCACATTCATTCCACATCTCATCTCATTCATTCTCATCCCGATTCACATCACATCACATCTCATCCATTCACATCCTATATCATTCATTTACATCCGATTCACATGACATCATATCTCATTCATTCTCATCTTGATTCACATCACATTACATCTCATCCATTCACTCACATTAACATCATATCCTTTCACATACACATCCACATCCATTCTTCCACATACACATCCATTCTTCCACATACACATCCACATCCACATCCATTCTTTCACATACACATCCATATCCATTCTTTCACATACACATCCACATCCGTTCTTCACATACACATCCACATCCGTGTTAGAATTCGTGGTGCTCATGCTAGATCAAGTGTGTGGAGGAGAGGGACTCACAAAATACAAGAAAACTATCTTGCTTATTAAGTTGTTTATGAATACAACTAGGCCTTGCTCAATACAAAATGCCTCCTAGTTTCACCTTTAAATAGGTGAGCTAGTGGACCTTAAGTCCCTTCACACACACACCCTTCTCTCCCCCTTCTACATAACCTTAGTCTTTTAATACCCTCCCTCAATACCAACTATGAAAGAATTGGAATAGGTGGTATTGGACATAGGTTGCCTTTATAACATTAGAGACCTAACCCTAATTCATCAAAACATAGAAAGGGATGTAGACCCAACCATAATAATGGGAATCCTACGAGACAGGATATAGTTCTAACTAACCCAGCTAATATTTTCTTTTTTCCCTTACATCCTTCGTACTTGGTGCCGGGTGCTGTAATAGTCAGATATCCTAGATGACAGTGTCGAGATAAACTCGACCTGTTTCTACCAGATGATATCCCAATGACACCGGCCAACTACGAGGTTGTTACACGAAGCTACTAATGGGTTATTTTAGCCATGACTAGACTGAAGTATATAATACCCATCAACATCTAAACCTCTCAGAATCCACATTATTTCATCCTTTGGTATTATAAAACTTTATCAAAATATCCATAAGTATTTGGATATTGGCATGGTATAGTTCTCACACTTTTTTACAAAGGGCTAAGGATCTATTTATAGGTGAGGAAGGCCTCTAACCAAGTCCTACTAGTTTCTAGAATTTTCCAGGTTAAGTTTGGCTAAATTTGGACAAGATTTGGACCTAGTTTGGCTCCCTTTTGATTTGGTTTGATCCAGGAGAGAGGAGAGATAAAAATATCACAATATTTTTGAGTTTAAAACTCCACCACACATGCGAAATAGGTGCTTCATTGAAGAGCCCCCTTCTCCTTACCAAGGTGTCAAAATTGAATCATTATACCCAAAATATCTCATTTTTTAGTAGTATTCATAGTTTTTTACTAATAAACCTTGTCCTTAGTCAACTCATCTTATGTGAGTATTTACTCATTTTTGGGGGGTTTTTCTTTTAATTCATCAATTTATCTCCTCCTTACATTTGGATTAATCTTATTGGTTCATAGGAACCTTAATTGGACCATAATCTAAAAATTTCTTAAAATCTAGACCCTTAGGCTAAGGTCCTTTTTACCTATTTTTAATTAATTCCAATTGCACATTGAAAAGTTCTTTTTGAATTTTTATTTCAGGGGAAACCGTTTTAGACACTAGGAGGATTTTTATATCCAAAAATATCTCAATTTTGGATTACCTCTCTCTAGACAATTTCTCTCTCCACGTCAAAACAGGGTGGTAAAACAGAATCTTTCTTTTATTTCATCTGACAAGATTTTTGAATATCTTGTCACTATTGGCTTTAATGTAGCCAATGCAGATTTCTCGCTGTATGTGAGACATAGTGATAGAGGGGTTGTGCTTATTGTCATCTATGTAGATGACCTGATCATCATCATCATTATAAGGGACCATGATGTAGAGATCTTTGATGTAAAGATCTTGCTTAGATAGAATTTTGAGAATGAAGGATCTAGGGGAGCTCAAATACTTCTTGGGCATTGAGGTGATTAGGTCACCACATGGTATTGGATTACTGCAGAGACAACATGGCTTGGACATGTTGTCCAAGTATGGTATGACGGGCTGTAAGCCTATCTCAGTGCCATTGGATCAGAATGGCAAGTTGAGTACAGATTCAGGAGAGATTTTGGAGGATCCTACTATGTATAGGTGCATAGTAGGAAGCTTAATCTACATGAGGATCACCAGGCTAGATTTGAGCTATGATGTTGGGTTGGTGAGTCAGTTTATGCAGGTTCCTCGAAAGTCGCATTTGGATGCATTGAGACGCATACTGAGGTATGTGAGGTCTACTTTGCATTGTGGACTATTTTATGAAACAGGCACAAAGATATGTGTACATGGGTACAGAGATGCTGATTGGGCTGGTAGTATCTCAGATAGAAGATCTACTAGTGGCTTCATGTTTTCTTTGGGGAGTGCTGCTGTGACTTGGAGTAGCAAGAAGCAGCCTACGGTTGCTTTATTGAGTACAGAGGCTAAGTATAGAGGTGCTGCTATGGCAGCACCTCTGTACTCGATAGAGCAACCTACAGTTTCTCTATTGAGTACAGAGGCTAAGTACAGAGGTGCTGCTATGGCAACATGTGAGGTAGCTTGGTTGAGAAAGCTACTTGCAGATTTGGGTCTATTAGTGGATAGACAAGTTGTCATTTTCTATGACAATGTTAGCAGTATACAGTTGGCTAGAAACCTAGTTTTTCATGCTTGCACAAAGCATATAGAGGTCCACTACCATTTTGTTAGAGAGAAGGTTTTGGCAGGAGACGTTGACCTTGTTTATGTCAACACACAGGATCAGGTCGCTGACATCTTCACCAAAGCATTGGGTACAGAGAAGCTCCGTAGATTTAGGGCTTCACTTGGTGTAAATGAGATGGAGTTGAGCTTGAGGGGGAGTGTGGAGATATCAAGCTCGTCTAGTGAGGCGGTAGACACTGATGACCCGCCGCCTGGGGGATAGACCCCACACTTACACCACTGGCATGGTTGGTGAGATCATGGGTGATATGCGGCCAGTGGGATGACAGGCTATGTGGTGACAACCATTCTAGAGACTGGCATAGCTATAGCACCAGCTCATTTAGTTGGGTTCACACTATAGAGAACCCTAGTATGTATTTGGTTGAGTACCTTTTCATATAGTGTGTACTCTTATCTTTGTATATGGTGTGTTGAGTGTTGTGTGAAGAAGAAGAAGATTTTCAGCCTCTCACCTTGTGTGTTCTCGTTTAGGGTTTTGTGAGTGTTGCAAGAGCTCAAGCTCTCTTCTCCCCTGCATCTTTTCAAAAGAGGGGAATAATTACAAGATCAGAAGGGGAGGTTCTTACACCTGCACACCTCAAAAGTTGGAGGGAGGAATCTTACAGTGTGTGTGAGAGAGAGAGAGGGGTGCGTGTATTCACCTTGAAGGGGAGAATGGCACCACTACCATTCTCCCTTACATTCAAGGAAGGAAGGTGGTGGTGCCATTCTTAAGAACTCCCATCACCTTCTTGAAGGGGGGAGAACGACACCAATACCATTCCCAAGGAAGAATGGTAGTGGTGCCATTCTCAAGGCCTCCCATCACCGTGAAGAGGAGAATGGCACCACTGCCAGTCTCCCTTACATTCAAGGAATAATTGCAGTAGTGCCATTCTCCCCCATTTTTGATTCTCAATTTTGAATGTGATTTTGAATTTGAATTTTAACCCCCATCATCCTCACTCTCCCTCCTTGTTTTGAATATGAGTATGACACCAATTTCTATCCATTGAATTTTGTATTTCCCCCCCTTGGATTCCAAAAACCCTAGTTCTAACTTTCCCTCTAAAATTCCAGCATTGCTTATCTAATATCCCAAACAAATCTCTCCCGGTATTTTCATCATTTTGGACATGGAAAGAGTGCGCAATCCGAAATTCCAGCATTGCTTATCTAATATCCCAAACAAATCTCTCCCGGTATTTTCATCATTTTGGACATGGAAAGAGTGCGCAATCGACAATAGTGAAGCTACAATAATCAAAGGTGCACTTTCTTATAGTTTTTTTTTCTAGTCCACAAAATTAGGTTTAATTTGTACCCACTAATTTTAACTTTGCTAACTCTGAACTAGACTGATTAATCATAAATTAAATTAAACTAATCAACATAAATTAGGTTATAAAGACTAATTAAGCATAAAAATTAAATTAAACTAATTAAGTTATTAATAGTAATTAGAAACACATCAAAGTCTAATTAATTAAAAGTCTAATTAAAAATCTACTTAGTGAGAATAGATTTTTAAGCTTTTAATCTTTCCATTAAAGCTTGCAAAAACTAGAATTTTCACTTGGTTTGGGCAAGTCAAATCCTGCTTTGCTTGTGTCAAATCACCTGCAATCTGCTCACTCAAGGGTGTTTAGCTTTGCTTACCCATTGTCCTTAGCTTTCAGATTTGTTGAATAGGGGTGTGCTCCAAGCTTCTCTTTGCTCCAAGCTCCAAGCTCCAATTGATAGCTCCAAAAGAGAATTTTTTCCTCTTCTTTGCTCACTCACAAAACCCTAATAGAGAGCACCAGGATCTGATACCATGATAAAATACTGATAAAGAGAGAGCACACACACAAGAGAGCAAACCCTAATCCATTAGTGTAACCCTAACCATAGAGGGAAGCCATTTCCACTCTCACACAATGCATAATAGAAGAGAACTACACACCACACACTAAATGTATTGTGTTCACACACACATGTTGCTATCTATTATGCTAGCATATATCGTGCTTGGGTCTAGTTGTCAGCGAGGTTGTAATCTTAACAAATTATTCCTATTAATTATTACATATATTCTATTACATATTAATTATTAGATAACTTTAATTATTTCTATTAGTTATATATATTAATTAATTTATATTATTAATTATTTGTATTAATTAAAGTACTCAACCACTATGCTTTTAATTATTAATTAAGGGATATATTGCTATTTGAGGCCCATTTTTTAAATTATTTTAGTCTTGCTCAATAGTTGATAGATTAGTTTTCATTTTAGCATTACCATTTTCTTTCATGCTATTTTTGTATGGATGCTAGATATTCCTTATTTTACTATATATATATAGTAAAAAATACGAGCGTACTTAAAGTACTCACGATTCTTGTTTTGCATAAGCCATAACCCACTATCACTAAATAAAGACCATGGGAAATTTAACTACCACATACCAACCAAAATCTTTGAGTTTTAGTTAAACCATGGTTTTCTAACCCTTGAAAAAATTAAACTTTTTCCCTATAAATTAAATTAAGGTGCACCCACACACAATAGACCTTATTGATTTACTTTTCCATGGAAACACTTACAATTTTATTGTCAAAATTGTTAATTAAATATTGGTTTTATCCCAATTATTTTTTATTTTCTTTTTCAATTGGTTTTACTAGTTCTTCCTTTTGATCTAGATCAAATGTATGTGTGCACATACATGCGGGTTTTTCACATTATTTTAAGTATATGAACCCTAGTAACTCTACTAAGGTTAGTTTAAACAAGGAATTGCATCTGGCTCATTCTCTCCTAATATTTGAGGAAGAATGGCACTAGTGCCATTCTCAAGGCCTCCCATCGCCTTCATTGAAATGGATAATCGCACCATTGTCATTCTCCTTACATTCGAGGAAGAATGACAGTGCTGCCATACTCCCTTACATTCGAGGAAGAATGGTAGTGCTACCATTATCCCTTACATTCTAGGAAGAATGACATTGATGCCATTCTCAAGCCCTCCCATCACTCACCTTGAAGGGAAAATGGCACCACTACCATTCTTCCTTGAATGTAAGGAATAATGTTAGTGGTGCCATTCTCAATGCCTCCCGAGAATGGCACCACTGCCATTCTTCCTTGAATGGCAGTGGTGCCATTCTCAAGGCCTCACATCCCGAGAATGGCACCACTGCCATTCTTCCTTGAATGCAAGGAAGAATGTTAGTGGTGCCATTCTCAATGCCTCCCGAGAATGGCACCACTGCCATTCTTCCTTGAATGCAAGGAAGAATGGCAGTGGTGCCATTCTCAAGGCCTCACATCCCATCATCTTGAGGGGTAGAATGACACCACTGCCATTCCCCCTTACTTTTTCAGGGAAGAATGGCAGTGGCTTCCATTCTCAAGTCCTCCCATCACCTTCAAGGGGAGAATGACATGACTACCATTCTCCCTCACATTCAAGGAAGAATGGCAATGGTGCCATTCTCCCTTACATTCTAGGAATAATGGCAGTGGTGCCATTCTCAAGACCTCCCATCACTCACCTTGAAGGGAGAATGGCACCACTACCATTCTTCCTTGAATGCAACAAGGAATAATGTTATGGGTGCCATTCTCAATGCCTCCCCTCCCATCACCTTGAAGGGAAGAATGGCACCACTCCCATTCTTCCTTGAATGCAAGGAATAATGGCACTAGTGCCATTCTCAAGGCCTCACATCATCCCATCATCTTGAGGGGTAGAAGGGCACCACTGCCATTCCCCCTTACTTTCAGGGAAGAATGGCAGTGGCTTCCATTGTCAAGTCCCCCCATCACCTTGAAGGGGAGAATGGCATGACTTAAATTCTAGGAGGAATGGGAGTGGTGCCATTCTCAAGACCTCCTTTCACTTCATGGGGAGAATGATAGTCGTGCCATTCTCCCTTACATTCAAGGAATGGGAGTGGTGCCATTGTCAAGAATGGCACCATTGCCATTCTCCCTTACACCTAAGGAATGGTAGTGGTGCCATTCTCAAGGCCTCCTATCACTCACCTTAAAGGGGAGAATGGCACAACTGCCATTCTTCCTTGAATGCAAGGAAGAATGGTAGTGGTGCCACTGTCAAAGGACTCACATCCCATCATCTTGAGGGGTAGAATGGCACCACTACCATTCCCCCTTACTTTCACGGAAGAATGATACTATCTTCCATTCGCAAGTCCTCCCATCCTTGAAGGGGATAATGGCATTGGTACCATTCTCCCTTACATTCTAGGAAGAATAGCAATGGTTCACAAGGCCTCCTATAAATTCATGGGGATAATGGCACTAGTGTTGTTCTCTCTGACATTCAAGGAATAGCAGTGCTACCATTTGCAAGGCCTCACATCCCATCATCTTGAGGGGTACAATGGCATAACTGCCATTCCCCCTTACTCTTCTCAGGAAAGAATAGCAATGGCTCTGCCATTCTCAAGTCCCTCCATCACCTTGAAGGGGATAATGGCACGATATGCCATTCTCCCTTACATTCAAGGAAGACTAGCAGTGGTGTCATTCTCCCTTACATTCAAGGAAGACTAGCAGTGGTGTCATTCTCCTTTACATTCTAGCAAGAATGGCAGTGGTGCCAGTGTATCAAGGCCTCCTATCACTTCATGGGGAGAATGGCACCAGTGCCTTTCTCCCTTCTCAAAGCCTCACATCCCATCATCTTGACCGGTAGAATGGCACCACTGCCATTCCCCCTTACTTTCAAGGAAGAATGGCAATGGCTACTATTCTCAAGTCCTCCCATCACTTTGAGGAGGAGAATGGCACAGCAGCGTGCCATTCTCCCTTACATTCAAGGAAGAATGGCAATGGTGCCATTCTCCCTTACATTCTAGGAAGAATGGTAGTGGTGCCATTATCAAGGCCTCCCATCACCTTTATTGAAGGGGAGAATGGCACCACTACAATTCTCCCTTGGGAATGGTACCACTGCCATTCTCCCTTAAAATGAACAGAGAGTGAAACTACTCCTGTTCTCCCCTCCAAAAATATATATGCAATGGAAATGGTAGTGGTGCCTCTCTCCCCCCTTACAACAATTTGATTATGAGGAGAATGGCAACACTTACAACAATTTGATTATGAGGAGAATAGCACCACTTCCATTATCCTTTTTAATTTAATGAATTCTTGTCTTGAGAATGTTTATTGCATATATGAGTTTTTTTATCTAATTTTAGTTCTCCTTACAAAATAAACAGAGACTACGGCATTTAGAGGTGGGGACAAAATAAAAATGCTAGTGGGTATTTGGTGCAGTATGTGTAACTAACCTAGAGGGCTTTTGCAGTAGTGGTGTTAAAATAGGGATAGACAATGTATCGGGGTGATAATGGAAAAGGGTATTAATAATGATGTGCTAAATTATACCTTCATCCGTTGAAAAAAGCATCGGTATGAACGTTGTAGATTCTCTACATCCATCGAAATTTTCATCTGTAAATTCTTGTGTCCATGATTATATATGTTGAAATAGCCGTCGATATAAACGCCAGAAAAAGCTTCATAATACAATTATTTTTTACATTAACACCAGCATTTTTTATGATGGTTTTTGTGATATAAGTTTCAATGTTCATTTAGATTGTCATTCTGACGTTTTTATACTGACACTTTTTTCGACTCGCATAGAAACGATCATGGATTTTACAAGCAATTGTTTTATTTCATAAAAAGCATCGGTATTTGATTGTCTTGTAGTAGTGATGGTTATCTTCTTGTGGGTCTTTTTTTGTATTTTTGCTTTGTTTTTTTTTTAATAAACTAGTTTCACTTTCACAATTTGCCTATAAGGATCTATTCTAGCTAAAAAGGGCATAGCAAGGAAGCGGGAGTACTTGGTATACTCCTTTGGCATACTCTAAGGTCGATCTCAGGGAGGATTGAACTAGGACCAAAAGCCTAAATGGTTATCCAAGTAATAATTAGAAAATTGATAGACCAATTACATTTATGAAAGAAAGCACTCAAGCAAACACTAAATGTAGAATTGTAAAAAAGATGGAAAAAATAGAAAAAGATGAGGATGGGTTAGAATACACCTGGGCAATGAGAAAAATATACTCCATATCGAGGTTGCACGTGCACTACATGTTGTAAATCTTCATCTGGTCTACATGACATCTTAATAACTTGTAAATAATACTGATCTAGCAAGGTCATTATTAGATAATCATAGTTCATAAGCATGCTGCTCTGGTTCTTCTTCACTAGGTTGATTTTCCTTCTTACTTGGGTGTGCTTCATATATATATATGTGTGTCCTTTGGTTTACTAGGCAACAATGTGAGTGCATCTTCACTGTGATATGGCATGGGTACTATATGTAAGTGAGCTAAGTAGCTAACGTGAGCTAAGCTGTATAGGAAATAACCCACCATGATCGAGAAGGGACAAGGAAGCGGAAACATTAATAAAATAAATGATGGTGTAAGTCCATAAGTTCTTACCCTGCTTCCCTACTCTACAAGTTGTTCTTGTGTAGTTCTATCTTGATAGGGTCCTCCCATTGGGTAGTGTACACTCATGTGATCGTATCATTGTGCTTTCTCTCCTACCATCATGGAATGTGATAGTCCTATCCCATATAGAACCTAAAATAAGTTCTATAGTGCCAACATAAGTAGGATGTTGTGTAGAACATGCAATGCCTACAGGTAAGGCATGGTGCAAGAAGATGGAACTGTTGGTAGAATAGGTCCACAAAGGTGTCTCCACAACATCTCTCCCCTATTGGTGCATAAAAATAGCCTAAGTGGGTCTGGAAAAGGAGGAATACTTAGCTTCCCTCGATAGTACCATTCCTAGTAATCCAGGTCCAGGATAGGGTCACTTGTGTCGGTCCAAGAAAAGTCCATGGTCATGGCATGTAGTCACAATAGAGTTGTACTTCATTCTCGTATTTGATATGTGCTCTTTCTCATCATGTCATATTTTTTTTATTTTTTATTTTTTTAGTGGTTAATCGTATTTTTAGTATGTGTATAGTTGCTATATTATTTTACATTGTTGGTTCAAGTTATATTGTCATGGGTTATCTTTTTCTAGTAGGTTCCCTCTTGATATGGACATAAACTTTGTCAAGGAGCAAAACCTAGAGGGTGGCCACTCTTGTTTCAACAAGAGTAAACCCCTCAAACCATCAAGCCAAAGGAAAGCTCTCAAATTCCTTCGTAAGTTGGAGATTCTTCTCTTTTCTATTCATTTTATGGTTTTGTTATGATTTTTGTCTTCTCTAAATTGAATGTGATGTTATGCCTCATTGAAAAAAAACGCATTCCCCTCTCTTCTTTAGTAAATCCAACCATTCTTATCCTAGATGAATGATTAATGGAAAAAATCAAGTTTTTCATAATGTTTCTCTTTGATAAAGTAGAAAATGTTTACATTAGAATGATTTAAATACTCTTGGTGAACTTCTTATTAATTGTAGAGAGTCAAAAATTGAAAAATGGTCAGCCATACAAAGGAGGTTATGGCAAAATTTTTCTAAAATTGTGAAAAATAAGTTTTACTTTTTTTTATTCAAAAAGAGTAATTCCCATCGTATATGTATTCTTAAAGTGTTATTTTTCATCCTAGGTATAGAAAAATGCTTACTAAAAATATTTTATAAAAAGAAAAGGTTACTTTCTTTAGAATTAAATTCTATGTATAGAAGGAAGCTTATTGAAATTTTATTTTGATCATAATGATTTTCATCATAAATGATTTGTATGCATAAACATATGTATAAAAGATATTTTTTTTATATTAAAAGTGTGATTTTCATCATAAATGATTTTTATGCATAAATGGGTGCATAAAAGATATTTTTTATATATTAAAAGTGTGATTTTCATCATAAATGATTTTTATGTATAAACATATGCATAAAAGATATTTTTTAATATTAAAAGTGTGATTTTTATCATAAATAATTTTTATGCATAAAAGATATATTTTTTATACTAAAAGTGTGATTTTCATCATAAATGATTTTTATGCATAAACATATGCATAAAGGATTTTTTTTATATTAAAAGTGTGTTTTTCATCATAAATGATTTTTTATGCATAAATGGGTGCATAAAAGATATTTTTTATATTAAAAGTGTGATTTTCATCATTAATGATTTTTATGCATAAACATATGCATAGAATATATTTTTTAATATTAAAAGTGTGATTTTCATCATAAATGATTTTCATGCATAAACATATGCATAAAAGATATATTTTTTATATTAAAAGTGTGATTTCCATCATAAATGATTTTTATGCATAAACATATGCATAAAAGATAATTTTTAATAATAAAAGTGTGATTTTCATCGTAAATGATTTTTATGCATAAACATATGCATAAAAGATAATTTTTTATATTAAAAGTGTTATTTTCATCATAAATGATTTTTATGCATAAACATATACATAAAAGATATATTTTTTATATTAAAAGTGTGATTTTCATCATAAATGATTTTTATGCATAAAAGATATATTTTTTATATTAAAAGTGTGATTTTCATCATAAATGATTTTTATGCATAAACATATGCATAAAAGATATTTTTTCTATTAAAAGTGTGATTTTCATCGTAAATGATTTTTATGCATAAACATATGCATAAAAGATATATTTTTTATATTAAAAGTGTTATTTTCATCATAAATAAATGATTTTTATGCAAAATGGGTGCATAAAAGATATTTTTTTATTAAAAGAGTGATTTTCATCATAAATGATTTGTATGCATAAAAGAAATTCTTTCATGTTAAAAGAGTGATTTTCATCATAAATGATTTTTATGATGATAAAAGTGTGACTTTCATCAGAATTGGATTTTATGCATAATTAGATGCATATAGAATCTTGATAATTAAATAAGGGTTCTCTTTAATCCTCTGTTAATTTTTAAAAAAAATGAAAAAAATGAATAAGTAGATAATATGTGAGGAAATTCTACCGTTTCATATTCACGAAGATGGGAATGAGAAAATTCAAATAAACTATTGAAGTCAGAGATCGAGATAAATGATTATTTTATTCCTCCTAGAAATTCATGATTAGTTTAGAAATCTGTAAGCAAATATTCAATGAACAAAATTTAGAAAAAGAAAAATTGAAATATTACCTTTCAAGAAAGATAGTTTAGGAAGAACCTTTCCAGACCCAAAACTCTGATTTAGACTATTCAATGAACAAAATTTAGAAAAAGAAAAATTGAAATATTACCTTTCAAGAAAGATAGTTTAGGAAGAACCTTTCCAGACCCAAAACTCTGATTCAGACCATTGACCAAGACCTAATTCCTTCGTCAGTTTCAATCAATGAGACGATGTGCCCAGTTCAGGAAAAATGCACTCAAAACACCTACCAAATCCGAAACTACGTTAAGACTTTTGATTTTGATCTGAGGATCAAGTTAACAGAATTTGAGGAATTCTGTCCCGAATTTAGACCTAGATCTAGAAGTATTGGGATACGGATTTAAGATTTATTCATGGTATTCAAACAAAAATCAAAATTGCAAACTTAAAGGACTGTCTTACGCCAGAATGCTGGAGGGAGCATTTGGCATATATGTTTATCTAAGGGAAGTTCAGTTGCAACAGCTGGTGTCAGGCATTTTTCTGAGAGGTATTTTGGGCTTGTGTACATACGTGTGCATGGTGTGAATGAAGACTTGGCTTTGGAATGCGTTGCCAGGTGTACAGGATGGATGGTTTTGTTTTGGGCTTGTACAGGCTTGTTCGGAACGTGGTTTGCTGGAGTGTGGTATCAGTCGTTCGATGGCCTGAATGTGTATGCATCCACGAAATAATGGGCATTGGAAGGTTGTATTCGAAGGTATGGAAGCATGGGCAATTAATAGTGGAAAGGGCCAATGTTGCCTTGAACCATGGCAGAAAAGGAAAGTAATGTGGTGTTGCCTTGGACATTGGTGTGAAGCATTGAGGGTGGCCATCCATTAGGCTTTAGGCAAAATAAAAATAATAATAATATTGACGTGGCTAGCTGTAGGTCCACGTGGAGGCTAGAGCTGCTGCAAGCGCAATGGCCAGCACGTGAATGGAACTTCGAGAAGCTGGCGAGGAGAGAAAAGCAGTAGAGGCCGCCTTGTTTTCTTTGGGCTCTTGGGCGTAGCCATAGGCACACACAAAAGGGGAGGTCGCCCTGAAGAGAAGCTGCAGCAGGCTGCTGGCGGCGTGGACGAGAACGTCCACGCCGCCAGCAATAGAGGCCGCCTTGTTTTCTTTGGGCTCTTGGGCATAGCCATAGGCACACACAAAAGGGGAGGTCGCCCTGAAGAGAAGCTGCAGTAGGCTGCTGGCGGCGTGGACGAGAACGTCCCTAGTTTAGAGGTGTTGGCGGTGGTTGGAGACCCCTGTGGCAACCACGTGGTCGTGGGTTCATGTGAGGCTGGTGAAACTACTGGTTGACTGGGCTGACGGGCTGACGATAGTGGAGAGCAGTGGTGAAGAAGAGAAACGTGTGGGCTGGTAAAGGTGAGCGTGGAGGCGCAAGGGTGATGCGCAACCACCACAGGTGTGAGAAGGGGAGCCGCCTACATGGCTGCAGCTGAAGCCGGCAGAGCTGGTGATAGCAAAGGGAAGCATGCTGAAGGGCAATGACTGGAGCAGTGGGATAGGCTGGCGCAGAGCTGTTGGGAGGCCAACTTTGAGGTATTGGCACAAAGAGGCGTGGTGAGAGACCAGAGGAAATGGTTGACAGGGCTAGGAGACAGAAGTGACAGGCCGACAAAGAGTGTGGCTGGTGTGGGCCGCATAGGTGAAGCCGGAAGTGGAAGCACAGGTAGGTGTTGAAGACTGGAAACTGAAGCTGACAGTGGACAGCAGAGCGGGTGCCGAGTGAAAAGAAGAGAAGGAGAGTGTGGCTGCTTGGCTGGTGGGGCCGGTAGCACTACAGAGAAGTGGCAGAGGAAGTGGCTGGCAGAAGAGGATCAGCACAGAGAGTGAGAGAGAGGTGTTTGGGTAGCTGCTGCTGACGACACACACAGAAGTGATGGGCTGTAGAGAGAGTTGAGGGTTAGCTAGTGGGGCGCCCTCTGAAGAGTGAGTGGCCGGGTTCTTTCTGGTGTGATTGGCACAGCACGCAGGCAAGAGGTTCGCGGTGATTGAGGATGTGGTGTATCCTCGGCAGTGACAGGTCAGAGTGTTGATGGTCGTGTGGTTACAAAGGCTTGGTCGTCAGACACAAGGTCGTAATTCCTGAGGTGGTGTGGCCGTGGTGGAATTCCCTTGGCAGTAAATCCAAGCCTGAGTGTTTTTATGGTTGTGTGAGTAAGGCTTCTGTGTCGGGAGAAGCTTGTATGGTGTGTTGATTTGGAATATATTGATGGGTGTTTACTTTGTCTATGGTGCCCCTGTTTTGTGCTGTCTTCTGGTGTGGGTGTGGTAAACTATGAGAAATGTTCCAGCCGGTGGCTGGTGGTGCCTCCGTTGTGTTAGTATTTTCCAAGTTTCAGAGGTGAAGAGCTATAGAGGCAGTGGTCTTTTTTTTTCACCTCACACTAGCAGGGAGTGTTCAAGGGACAGCTCACGCGGAAAAAACCTACCCAAGTCTTGACCAGCTTGGGTATGAGTCATATGGCTAGGAAGCTCTTTATATGCTCTTTTCACTCATGTAACTAATTTCTTAATCCTTTACTTCATTGATGATTAGAAGTTCTCCCAAAGTTGCTAACTTTTAGGCGAATTTTGGCAGTTTTATAGTCTTGTAGTAAAATGCACATAACTTTTTGCTCGGTTGCCCGTTTTTGAAAGTTTGTATATAGGCACGAAGCTCTCTTCAAGCTCTACGTATCTATGTTATTCTCTTTTATACAGCCTATATGGATTTAAAACTCCAATTCTTTGTGTATCTCTATTTTTATAGACTTTTGGCCATTATTCCTTCTTAATAATAATTAATTCCTCTTAATCTCTTATCAAAAAGCTAATCATATGTATCTTATCCTCTTGTAAGCGATTGCTATATTCTTTTACTTTAAGATGTTCCATCGAAATCACCCAATTCGAACGGATGAACCTTACCAAAATTCCCCGTATGTTTTCGTTCACATAATCCTGAGTCGGAAGATTTTCTTCCAACAAAGAATTGCCCTCTTGTTTGGAGCTGTAAGACTGGCAAAAATTCTTGCTTCTCCTGAGTCTTTCATCTTTTCTTCCATGAATTATGATCTCACCTTTGGTGTGTTTATCTTTATCTTAACCTAGGGAGAGAAAGGGAGGTGAGGAGGCTGTGAGGTTTCATACAAGTGTGTTTTGATTCTAAGAAGTGACCGAAGTCAAAACCCCAACTTTGTGTCACACTACCATTAAGGTGATCAACAGTTTCGACTCCATAATAAAGAGTCTCAACACATATAATACCTTATGGAGGAACTTCACAAACCCGAAATGGTCCCTTTCCACACCAATATATTTAAGCCTTTTCTTTTCATTTACGGACCCCATACATAAGTACAAGGTCTCCTACCTGGATCTCCTTTTTCTTGATATTTTGGTCAAACTAGTTCTTTCTTCAATCCTTTTTTATCAGCATGTTTTGCGTTACAAGTTGACTTTCCTTTGTAAGTTATTATAAAACAAATAACCGATCAGCCAATTCATTACCATCAAAAGACTGTATTAGGTAATTTGGGTGAATGGAGTCATTTTGGGAGTTTACAATTGGAGGAATTTCATTAAATTTGGGTAAATTTCTACAATTTTGAGAGATTGAATGATGAAACAGTGGATGGTTTTCTTCACACCATTGAGGGGTACAATGGATTTTAATACAGGTTGATAATCACAGAAATGGATTTTAATACAGGTTGATTATCACCACAAAAATGGGTGGTGTTCATAAACACCATTTAATATATGTTCTCCCAAGGGTTTATAATGCTTTCCTCCACAAACAATAAAATTGATGAAAGACCTTTTTTTTTCAAAATGTGTACAAGAATTATGTACAATTTGAGAAAAGTAAATGTAAGAGTACATTACCATATAAGTCATTCGATTTGCAAGTCTCCCTTGCTAAGCAAGCCTTCTTGTGCTTTTGTACACACATTTTGCAAAATCTTAATCCTCTTATTATTTGTGACTTTTGACATCCATGACCATACAATTGTATCAAACATTCCCAAACTTGGGGATCCTTCTTATTCTCTACCCAAAACTTGCTCCAACAATCCTCATAGACTTCTCCATCACTTAGTTCTTTTTTCTTAGCACAAGGTGCCCAATATTGACTTAGTACCTTATTGAAATTAGGTAATGTTGCATCTATCTCTATTTCTGATTGGGCAACACCAAGCCATATAGGATAAATTGGATCAGATGGCCTCACTAAGACAAAGTTTCCTTTCTTAGCATCTATCATTGGGCTAAACTCTTCCCTTGTCTTACCACTTAAAATACTGCAATAGTGATTGTTCTATTCCTCATAGTCTATGAACTCATTATTGTTCCCATCAAAGTTATCCACATGATCTGGCAATTGTGTCTTTGCACAAAACTCTGAGTACACACTTGTCTCTGATAAAACTGGATGCTCAAGTTTCTCTAGCACATTTTTCCAGTAATCTATGAGACAAGTGTGTTTCATATGATGTTGTCTCACCCCCTCTATCTGCACACTTCTCCCAAAACCTAATGTAGTCCTTTATACCTGCCATTACTTGCAAGTGATCCCTTACAAACTCAGCCATTGGTAGCATGTTTGGAGACCTGTTGAAAGAAGTGACCGTCCATCAGAATCTTTCTTCCACAACTCAATGCAACCTTCTCAAGGCATCTAGTCCAGTGAATTGGGATGCACTTTGTATTGCATCATCAGTTTTTCTTCAAGCATGAAAAAATGAAACTGCAATGGTTTAGAATGACCCACAAGCATATCTTACCCATAACCATCAACATAACTCTTTAAGTTGGGGATCCTTTTGAGAAGAAATGGTGCTGGTTTGGATTTGGAAGAGCCAAGTTGGCAACTAGATGAAGCTAAAATCAATTACACCACCACAGAGAGCGTAAAGGGTTAACAATGGTTTATGACATAAATAAATTTCAACATTACATTCTTGCAACAATTTTTTTATTATGTTGACCATCAAGACTTCTTGTATCTGGGAAACAAACCATGCTTTACGGGAAGGATCACAAGGTTGTTTATTATTCTTGAGTTTGGTTTTAGAGTGGTTGTGAGGCCTGGCAAGAAACATGCCATGGTTGATCATCTATCCCGCTTACCTAATGGTGAAGCACCAATCACGTTGATGATGAGTTACTAGAATATTCAAGGTTAAGGCTATTGCGGAATGGAGTGAGAGAATCGATAACTTTTTTGGTAATGGTTTTCTAGAAGGTAGACACTTCACAGGCAATATTACAATATGAAAAATACTCCAATTGGGGTATTGGTGGCCCCCTCTCTTCAAAGATTATGCATTATTTGTTAAGGGATGGGACGAGTGCCAACGTTGTGCAAAACCACAAAAGAAGGACATGATGCCACTGAATCCTCTAAGAGTAAACCACCCTTTTGAAAAATGGTTCTTAGATTTCATTGTCCCTAAATGCAAGTGGCACACAAGCACACTTCATAATTGTTGCCATAGATTATGTAACCAAATGGGTTGAAACAAGAGCTTCTCAAAAAGTGGATGCCATGGTGACTACTAAGTTTCTCTCTGAGAATATTATTACCCAATTCAAATGTCCATTTGAGCTAGTTAGAGTGATCAAGGTAAGCATTTCATCAATAATGTAATAAAAAATATCATTAACACATTCATGTTCGATCATGGTAAGTCATCGTCATATTACCCATACACAAATAGCGAAGCAGAGAGCACCAACAAGAGCTTCTCAAAAAGCGGATGTCATGGTGAAACAAGAGCTTCTCAAAAAGCGGATGCCATGGTGACTACTAAGTTTCTCTATGAGAATATTATTACCTAATTCGAATGTCCATTTGAGCTAGTTAGAGTGATCAAGGTAAGCATTTCATCAATAATGTAATCAAAAATATCATTAACACATTCATGTTCGATCATGGTAAGTCATCGTCATATTACCCATACGCAAATAGCCAAGCAGAGAGCACCAACAAGGTTCTTATTTCAATACTATTATGAGACTCACAGGAAACATTATAAGGTAAGACTAGAAAAGATCTTTAAGTTACTATAGTTAACCTATTAAACTTATAAGCCTATTTATATATATCTTTAATCCTATTTATATAAACAAACCTATAAGCCTATTAATTATAAACTTTAAGCCTATATATATAACTATAAAAGCTATATTTTTATAATCAAACCTTTAAGCCTATCGATTATAACTTTATATTACCTATTTATAAAGGTTTATTTATAAACTATAGGTTATTTATAAACTTGAATAATATGGGTTTATATATAAATAGGTTTGATTTATATAGCTATATAAAGTCTATAAATAAGTAAAGTATAATTGTAAACTATAAACATGCTTTAAGTTACTATAGTTAACCTAAATATTTAAATATAGCTTTAATCCTATTTAAATAATCGCTTCACGGCCCATCGCTTCACAGCCCATCGCTCGCCTCTCTCTCCCATCCGAGCTGCTGCGGGCTGGGCCAGCCATGCCCACCACTCACCTCTCTCTCCCTCGCTCGCCTCTCTCTCCCATCCGCTGCTATGGGGGCTGGGCCAGCCATGCCCACCACTCACCTCTCTCTCCCTCGCGATTCTGCCCCCATGCGCACACATGGCAATCTCTCTCTCTCTGCTCCATCTTCCACCGCCATAGCTAGGTTCCTTCATTCAAATTTCAAATTTGAATTTCCCTCCCTCGAGTCAAGGGGCCATTCCCATGTGCCACTTCCACAAACACTAGGGTCTTTTCACATTACAATAAAAAAAAGACCTAATGAGGCTTGAAAAAGGTAAGTTGAAGAAATGATAAATATCTATACCAAATAATGATCACACCTAGGGCAATGTTCAGTCTCAATACCTATTAACCTGAGGCTCTTGATCATCAATTAATACACACATAAGCTTAAATTTGTTGGTGGTTCTAGATTTAGAAGGTGAGATGGGGCCACGTATCAACTTGACCCATGCCCAACACATGACCTCAAAAACATCATATTCGACACAAGCCTCACCTTATTGTTATAATTATTCATATGCTTTACAAGGGTTATCACAACCCTTATTTGCAACCCGTGAGTTGGAATAAGTTCCTATAGGCACGGTGAGTTGGAATAAGTGCCTACGAGCATAAATCCCCCCAAAAAAAAACTTAACCCTCGCCTTCTTAAACTTATCTAGCTTCAATCGGAGCTCCAAGTTCACTAAATCAATTATAGAAATCTTATATGCCCCCAGATACACTTGGAGTGCAAGCATCATTGTGTTTGCTAGGTTATCATGCTCCACCCATGACAAACAATCGAGCACCCTTAATGCAACCACATGAGACATGGTAATTTTCCACCCATATATAACACCTCTCGGGGATTACACTGAAGGTATGCTTCAAATATTAAACCTGTAGGAAGGGGTTGGGCATGTAGGTAGTCCACACAATTAGAACACCTCTCGGAGATTACACTGAAGGTATGCTTCAAATATTAAACCTGTAGGAAGGGGTTGGGCATGTAGGTAGTCCACACAATTAGAAACCCACATGCAAAACTAACACATATTGCCACATTGATGAACAAATTTGATGGAACAAGAAACAAATTTCAACATTTAGAGTTGTTTGATAACTTTTAGAAACCCTATAACCCCATAAAGGTTAGGGCCTTTACATTGACACTTAAGGCAAGGTGATCCAATGGTTTGGATCACCTTTTAGAAACTCTAATTACCCCATATAACAAATTTAAAGTTTAAATTTACTTCCATGCAACCTTATCCCGAATTACTGCGTGGCTGGCTCTCTCTCTCTGCAGGCTCTGTGGCACGGCTCCTTGCGATGCGACTGCCTGGCTATTTTAGCTGCTCTCTTCTTGGCAGGCAAAGAGCCATGTCGACACCCTCTCCCAAGCATCTGATGGTGGGATGTTAAGCCATTTGCCATGTACACATTGCCACGTACACATCACCAGTCGGTGACCATTCCTCAGGAGCGTAGATTCAGTCGGCGATCATTCCTCTCAGGACCATACTTCTTGGTGAACTGGTAGACACCCTTACCCTTAGCTTTCCTGCCAGATGCATCAAGGCCACCCTTGAACTTGGTGTCTCTAGAGGGACTGAGGGGGGTCTTGGTCTGGATCTTCTTGGCACTGCTAGCCTCTACTCTGAAAGAGTGAGATGGGCACTTGACGACCAGCACTGCAGCTCCATGCACCTGGCAGAGGTCATCCCTGTGCACCCCTTTGCTCTGGAGATATTGGCTCAGCTTCAAGTAGATTCTTGACTATCTACTGCTTCTGCTCTCTCCTGGCCTGTACCAGCTTTTCACTACCCAATCTTCTTGCCCATATCAGTTTCAATATCTTCTCCCCTGTATCAGTTTCAACATCACCATTCAATTTTCTAAGAAGTGCAACCCAAATCTGTATCAGGTTTTTTCTCTTCAACCATTCCTGATTTTTTGAATTCTTGCATACTTTTATTTTCTACTCTATGTCAATGTGTATGATCTGAATTTTAAATGACATGTTCAAAACTTTAAATCTAATCATAGATAATGATTTAATATGAGACAAAAATATGTGTACCTTGTTGTATTGTTGAATTTGATAATGGATGCAGTGATGTCCAAGTGCTAGTTGTCAATGACAAGATGGGAAAGTAGGTTTGTATTACATAAGCGACATGGACGTCAAGGAAATTTTGAAAAAGAGCAAGACCATTTTAAATTCTTAAAGGGCGGGATAATTTGAATGCTCTACCACATGCTAGAGCTGGAGAAATGCATTCTAGCTCTACCACATGGTAGAGTTGGAGTTGAAATGACTTAAACTAGTGCAAGATGACTTGAAATGACAAACCATCCATCTAGTATCGTACCTCTATCTTAACTTGAAGAGTAAAAAATCACCTACTCTTACCTACTAGGCCTTTCAAGGTTCTATCCTAGAGCATGCACAAAAGACCCCTCTCCACCTTCTTCATAGCATAGCTTCTCCCCTCTCTCCTTGCTTGAAATTGTACTTTCCTGCTCTTACACTCTATGCATGAGATCTATGCAAGAGAGCTCTCATAATAATGCAAGATGTAGCTCCTAATGCAAGACCTAGCTCTATGCATGAGAGCTCTTTCAGTTTTTACGTGAGATCTATCCATGGGAGCTCTTATAATAATGCAAGATATAGCTCTATGTATGAGAGCTCTTATAATAATTAATGCAAGATCTAACGCTATGCATGGGATCTCTATGTATGAGAGCTCTTAATACAAGACTTAGCTCTATGCATGAGAGCTCTTTCACTCTATACATGAGATCTATCCATGGGAGCTCTTATAATAATGCAAGATAATATAGCTCTATGCATGAGATGTATGTAAGAGAGCTCTCATAATAATGCAAGATCTAACTTTATGCATGTGAGATCTATGTATGAGAGCTTTGAATGCAAGACCTAGCTCTATGCATGAGAGCTCTTTCACTCTATACATGAGATATATCCATGGGAACTCTTATAATAATGCAAGATATAGCTCTATGCATGCGAGCTCTATGTATGAGAGATCTTAATGTAAGACCTAGCTCTATGAATGAGCGCTCTAATGCAAGACCAAGCTCTATGTATGAGAGCTCTATGCATGGGAGCTCTATGTATGAGAGCTCTTAATGTAAGACCTAGCTCTTTGCATGAGAGCTCTAGTGCAAGACCAAGATCTCTATAGCTCTCATGCATGATATGAGAGATCTATGCATATGAGAGCTATTAATGCATGAGAGTTCTTACAATGCAAGTGGGATCTCATGCATGAGACCTCTTAGAATACAAGAGAGCTCCATGCATAAGATCTCATGTATGAAAACTCTATATGCAGGAGAGCTCGTCGATATGCATAAGAGCTCTCATGCATGAGATATATATGCATGACAGCCCTCTATGCATAGGAGCTCTCACAATAACTCGCACTTAATAATAGCTGATCTATATGCATGAGAGCTCTCTATGCATGAGATTTGTGATCTATATGCATGGGAGCTCTCACAATGAATCACACACAATGATAGCTCTATATTTATGAGATCTATATGCATGGATCTCTCATGAAAGAGATCGAGGCTTGAGAGCTTTATGTAAGATCTCTCACAATGAATGAAAACTCTCTATGCATGAGAGCTCTCACACCCTGTGTAGATATATCCTAGATCTATATGCATGGGAGATATCACATGCATCAGAGTAAATAAAAGTATGTAGATAATTCTCTATTGTGTATTCTCTTGACCTCACGTCCTGACCATGCTTTGGTGTTAGGTCCTCACCACACCTACTGAGTTGTGGTAAGCTCTAAACCCAATGCTCTCTTTTTTAATTTGCAACCCACAAGGGTGCTATGGGAGTTTTTTATAAGAGCATTAGACATCTCATGGTTGCAAGAGATCTCAATGCATAAGATCTCTTGTTTTCATTTATTTGCATTGAGTGTACGAGCTCTCGTGCAGTGCATGATATCTCTATATGCATGTGAGTTCTCTATCCATGAGAGCTCTCATTTATTATTAAGAGCTCTTTTGCATGAGAGCTCTCATTTTCATGAGTGTAAGCACTCTCATGCATGAGAGCTACATAGAGTACACATGCATTGCATGATATCTCTATATGCATGTGAGTTCTCTATCCATGAGAGCTCTCATTTATTATTAAGAGCTCTTTTGCATGAGAGCTCTCATTTTCATGAGTGTAAGCACTCTCATGCATGAGAGCTACATAGAGTACACATGCATTGAGCTCATGCATGTGAGAGATTGTTATGCCTAGAGTGATCACATGCATGAGCTCAATACATAAGATCTCTCACATGTAAGAGCTTAATGCATGGATCTCTCACATACACACTGCTCTCAATGCATAGAGCTCTCAAATGCATAGAACTCTCAGTGCATAGAGATCTCACATGCACATATCTCTCAATGCATAGAGCCCAATGTATGATAAGATACTGAAACATAGTTCATAATATGGTTTTAATTGAAATTTTGCTGTATAGAAAATGTGGATATGGGAACGAGAAGGTGATACTAGTGGTTCAAAGGCAACACACCATGACGAAGTAACATTGATAATAACCCAAACGAATCCACTCTCCAAGCCCTCATCTCAAGAAATATGGATCTAGCAGATGGATTTAGTACAGGCCTCCATCTATGCCCCTATCTATGCCCATGTCACTACTTTTATCCTGTCATTTATCGTAATCATCTTCGACGATCCTCTCGTAACCCTTCCCATGTTTTCTTCACCATTCTTAACTCCATGCACCTGGCAGAGTTCACCAGTATTGCCTGAGAGGTCATCCCTGTGCACCCCTCTGCTCTGGAGATATTGGCTCAGCTTCAAGTAGATTCTTGACTATCTACTGCTTCTGCTCTCTACTAGCCTTTACCAGCTTTTCACTACCCAATGTTCTTGCCCGTATCAGTTTCAATATCTTCTCCCCCGTATCAGTTTCAACATCACCATTCAATTTGCTAAGAAGTGCAACCCAAATCTGTATCAGGTTTTTTCTCTTCAACCATTCCTGATTTTTTGAATTCTTGCATACGTTTATTTTCTACTCTATGTCAATGTGTATGATCTGAATTTTAATTGACATGTTCAAAACTTTAAATCTAATCATAGATAATGATTTAATATGAGACAAAAATATGTGTACCTTATTGTATCGTTGAATTTGATAATGGATGCGGTGATTGTGGGATCCCCGTTCCCACCGCGCAATGGATTCGGGGTACTAGCACTTCTTGCGCGAGGCAGGGTCCCACACTCGGGGCCTCGTCCACGGATATCCGGACAAGAGACTAATCCGTCGGTTTTTCCAAAACCGAACCCGAAAAAGTTTCCCTTATCCGGAAAGCACGGGCGATTCCTCCAAGATAACTTTTTACTCTAACGTAGTCAAGACCATTAATGATCAAACTGATCCGACTGCACCTATAAGATAACAAGCAAGAAACTTGCACTTGGATCATTGGGATCAACGCTTTTTTCCCCATCAAGAGGCACAGCTGTTGATTCCTATCCATAGAACAATTACTATCCGGGATTTACTTCATCTATCGTAATAATAGAAATTGAGTCTCGATTTACGGATCCATCAGTCTAGCCTAACCCCATCCAGTCCCATGGGTTAGCCAGCCGCCCAACCACTGTAGTGATGGGATCCAAATTAGAATTTGATTTTTTGTCCCGAGTACCAGGGAAAAGAGTTCCCAGGCCCCCTAGCCGGATGTTCATGTAAAAATAAAACTAGTCACACCACTTACACACCCAATATGAAATTGCCTTTTTCATAGATTCAAACAATTTTAAAACAATCCTTTAATGAAACCATAGTATCACTGATCACAATCTTCCAAATTATCCGGTTGATTCTTAATTTCCCATCATTCCTTCATCAGAGTATCTATGGCATCATTGGCAACTAGAACGCTCACCACCTGTCCACTTAGGGGCCTTTTCAATAGTTCCTAGTCCATAATACTCGGCAATATAATCACTTATAAAAATCAAGATGGACTCTCATTGAAGATCAGCAAGATCAACCAACAGATCCATATAAAGAGCCATGGACTCATCCATTGAAGACCAGCAAGGTCAAACAACCAGATCCATGCCCGGTTTCAGAAAACAACTTTTACTCTTTGTTCCAATATCTTCCTTGACGCACCTGTGGGTATCCTAGGTGACCTTGAGCCCGAGCACTGTATGGTCAGCACCCTCTAGGATCCTTCGCAAGTGACCTAGCGCTTCACTCATAGGCCACTTCCTTGGTCCCTCATCCACCGTACCGGAACCTCACCATTTTAATCGAACCGAGGCTGGTCAAAAGAGCTCGGCCGACTTTGCTACACTACGCGAGACGTCCTCCATTGACTCTCCATCAGCAGTTGCAACTTTATCAGTTAGGTCTCCACGACCTTAATCACAAGACGGTCAAAATGCTTCCCCAGCATTCTTGACATAAAACAGCCATTTACAAACAGCATTTACAAACAGTTTACAAATACAGTTTCTATATTAACACTCATTTTTTCACATTAACCCTCATCAATCCACTTACTTATTCCACATTCCATTTATATGTGTACTCATCCCATCACATCATTTTCCATCTCATCACTTCAGATTCCTTCACATCGCATATCATATATTCACATCCATACATATATCCACATCCACATCCACATTCACATCCATACATCCACATCTACATCCATGCATCTATTTTCACATCCACATCTACATGCACATTCATGCATCCTCATCCATACATCCACATCTACATGCACATTCACATCCATACATTCACATCTATATGCGTACATTCACATCTTCATGCATATATCCACATCTATATGTGTACATTCACATCTACATGCATACATCCACATCCACATTCATATGCGTACATTCACATCCACATTCATATGCATATATCCACATCCACATTCATATGCATATATCCACATCTACATGCATACATCCACATCCACATTCATATGCATATATCCACATCTATATGCGTACATTCACATCTACATGCATACATCCACATCCACATTCATACATCTACATCTACATGCATACATCCACATCTCCATGCATACATCCACATCCACATTCACATTCACATCCATACATCTACATCTACATGCATACATCCACCTCTACATTCACATCCACATCTATACATCTACATCTACATGCATACATCCACCTCCACATTCACATCCATATCTATACATCTACATTTACATGCATACATCCACATCTCCATGCATACATCCACATCCACATTCACATTCACATCCATACATCTACATCTACATGCATACATCCACATCTCCATGCATACATCCACATCCACATTCACATTCACATCCATACATCTACATCTACATGCATACATCCACCTCCACATTCACATCCACATCTATACATCTACATCTACATGCATACATTCACATCCACATTCACATCCACATCTATACATCTACATCTACATGCATACATCCACATCTCCATGCATACATCCACATCCACATTCATTTTCACATCCATACATCTACATCTACATGCATACATCCACTCCACATTCACATCCACATCTATACATCTACATTCCCATTCACATCCATACATCTACATCTACATGCATACATCCACCTCCACATTCACATCCACATCTATACATCTACATCTACATGCATACATCCACATCTCCATGCATACATCCACATACACATTCACATTCACATCCATACATCTACATCTACATGCATACATCCACCTCCACATTCGCATCCACATCTATACATCTACATCTACATTCCCATTCACATCCATACATCTACATCTACATGCATACATCCACCTCCACATTCACATCCACATCTATACATCTACATCTACACTCCCATTCACATCCATATATCTACATCTACATGCATACATCCACCTCCACATTCACATCCACATCTATACATCTACATCTACATTCCCATCCACATCTATACATCTACATCTACATCTACATTCCCATTCACATCCATACATCTACATCTACATGCATACATCCACCTCCACATTCACATCCACATCTATACATCTACATCTATATTCCCATCCACATCTAGACATCTACATCTACATTCCCATTCACATCCATACATCTACATCTACATGCATACATCCACATCTCCATGATTACAATAAAATTCTTTTAATTAATCTAGGATGATAATTCCTAGAATATGGTAGGAAGTCCTCTTTTCATGCTTTGAATGAAATTAATTTATGTGTAATTTTTATAAAAATTTTACCATAGCTCCGCTGCTATGATTGATAAATCTCAATTATCTTAAAAGATAAAGCTTATCATTAAGGGAATTATTAGAATGATCCCTAATTGGATCATTAACCCATAATGGATTGAATCATCAACATTCATGAAATACATAAACTAAAAGCATAGGAAAGCCATTAATTTGGTCTTAAGCATAGATTAATCTTGGATTAAGGAAAAGCTTTATGAAAAGCTTCATTTGGATTGAGAATAGGTCATGAGTATGACCATTTCTTGAGTGAGAGAGAGATATCACATAAAAACCATTAGAATTAAACATAAATGAAAATTTATGTAATTCTTTACTAACATTCATTAATTACTTCTATAGCATTATCATTCATCAATTAACTTTAATAGCATTCATCAATTTATGTAATTCTTTACTACCATTTATCAATTATCTTCAATAGCATTCAAAAACCATTCCAATTAAGCTTCTCAAGCTTGAGAGGGGTTGAGAAGAGAGAAACATTGAGAAATTATAGAAAAGATCAAAATTCACCACTTACTTTACAGTTTGCTTGATTCTTTGTTCACGGTAGAGGCCCCCAACCAATCAATTGGTTTAGTATGTTGATGGAGCCACCAATGGGGATTGAAAAAAGAGGGAAGCTCCAATTTCTTACAAATTGGAGAGAATTTTAGAGAATAGTAAATATTAGCATTATTTCAGCATAGCTCTAGAATAGTAAAATTCTCCTCCTTTTTTCAAAGGACTCATGTTCTATTTATAGGAGAGGGAGGCTCTAACCAAGGCTAACTAATTTCTAGAATTTTCCACATTCAATTTGGTTGAATTTGGACTAGATTTGGACCTAGTTTGGTTCCTTTTTTATTCGGTTTGGTTCCTTTTTTATTTGGTTTGGTTCAAGAGAGAGGAGAGATAAAAATATCACATTATTTTTTAGTTTAAAACTCATTCAAGCATGTGAAATATGCACCTCCTTTAATGGACTCCCCTTCCTTACATATGTGTCAAAATGGAATGATTATACCGAAAATATCTCATATTTTTAATATTGCTCATAGTTTTTTTACTAATAAACCTTGTACATTTTCAACTCTTCATCTTATGTGAGTATTGAAGGGACTCCCCTTCCTTACATATGTGTCAAAATCAAATCATTATACCCAAAATATCTCATACTATTAAAATTACTCATAGTTTCTTACTAATAAACTTTGTACATAGTCAACTCTTCATCTTATGTGAGCATTTACTCATTTTTAGGTATCTTCTTTTACAAAATTAGATTTATCTCCTTCCCACACATTGATTGATCCTATTGGCCCACAAGAACCTTAATTGGACCATAACCAAAGATTTCTGAAAATCTAGACCCTTAGACTAAGGTTCTTTGTACCCATTTCCAATTAATTCTAATTGCACATTGGAAAGTTCTTTTTGAATTTCTATTTCAAGGAAACTTATTTTAATAAGATGAGATAATTTTCTATCCAAAAATATTAAAAATCTGAATATTCTCTCTCTAGAATATTTTCTCTCCCTAGGTTAAAACAGTTAGAAACAAGGTCTTTTATATTTCTGAAGAGGAAATTGATTACAGGGGAAGATGCTGGACATTTTGAGAGGCTGGAGAGGAATCTTACATCTCTGCCACTTGAAAAATGCGAGATGTCCTCATCTCGCAAACTGGGGGTAATTTCCCAAGATGCACGACTATGAGACTAAGAGAAAATTTAATTAAGATTAACCACCAAGAAAAGTCTCAAAGAGAACAAGACTCAAGACAAGAACAAAGGTTTCAACTTTATTCACTCTTGGAACATATACAGCAAAGATAGAAGGACTTTTTACAGTTCCATAAGCCCGTCCATCATATGGTCACAAAAGCAGCACTCACAAGCTGCACACGTATAAGGTAACTCATCTATGGGAATAATTCGGCCGGTTATTGCAGCACCTACCTCAGTGGTATGAGGTGATCTAACAAAAGGACCTCTAAGAGGCAAGCCAAAAACGGGATAAAGGCATATCTTCTGGTGAGGAAGAAAGCACGCTAGTAAGAAGACCCGCTCAGAAAATCCACCATGCCTTGATCTCATCACGCAGTAGTATCGGGGACCCAAACCCAAAGCTTCAATAACCATAGCTAAAGGAACATTGTTACGGAAGTGCTGTCGCCCCCACGGTGTTACCCTAGTTATATCTCGACAGGTCCGCCATTTGGTCTGAGCTACAGAAGTTCCCAAGTGAGGGAAAAGTGAGCGCTCATACAGTTCTATAAAATCCTTCTTCACAGACTCGTTTGCATCTTGAAGGTGAGAAATCATCATGGATAAAACCAATTCCTGCTGCCAAGCCATGAAGGAGATTAAGAAAGAAAGGGGATCGATGAAAGTAAGATTACTGTGAGCGACAAGTAAAAGTTATGACTTATATAAAGGAAGGAGCTAGCGTAACCTAGAAGCCAACGGTATCTTGCCACTGAAGTTTTACCGTCTTTCCATGATTTGGGTTTGGCACATATTTCTATAGAAGGCTTACATGAAATATATTATGAACTTTGAGATGAGGAGGTAAAAGAAGCTCGTAGGCTAAGTCACCTACTTTCTTTGAAATCAGATATGGCCCACAATATCTGGGGGATAACTTGTTATACTTCCCAAGAGATAAAGAACTTCTTTTGGACCGTACTCAAATGAAGACCTATCGGCTTCTTTAAATTCTCTGACTGTTCTCTTCTTATCTGCATACTGCTTCTGTCGATCCTGGGCAGTCTTTTAACTGATGACCAAATCCTTGGCATCCAAAACACCGGTTCTCACTTCTGAACTCATCGTTTTGAATCCTTAAAACAGGTGGGACTCCTGAGAAGTATTCTAGGGAAAGGGTCTTCCTTTTTTAAATAGAGCCTTTCTTTTATTTTAGAGAGGGAATAATTATAAGTTTAAAAAGGGAGATTCTTACTCCTGTATACCTCGAAGGCTGGGGAGGAATCTTACATTCTACCCCACTTAAAAAAGTGCGAGATGTCCTCATCTCGCAAGGTAGAGGACAACTCTTTTTCTTAAGATCCAATTTTATTCTAGGGTTCCTTATATTCTGGTCAACCCAACCAACAGAATACTGGGATAAATATCCCTTATATAGAACTCATTATTAAATAACATATCATTCATATCTTTAACATGATAATGGTCCTTTAGACCGAAAAATTTCCTTCTAAACATTCCTCCACAGGAATTTCAGTCAAGCAAGTTCTCAATTTGTCATCCCTTAACTTGTTCTATCGGTCAAGTGTTAACAGTAGCAATCTCACAGCACAATCCACTAATCTCATAGTGATTTGCTGAATTCATTATCATCATTCCAGTTATGAATATCATCACAGGGACTCGTCCCATTCATCCTCATTGTGGTTTCGCTCAGGTTATTATATTTCAACTAAATTTCAGAAATCATCATTTTTCAATTAAAATCCAAATCAATTCATCAATTCTCAAACATAATTAAAATCATATCAACCACATTCCAAATCATCATCTGGATAGCATTAACGCTTATAATTTCAAGTCTTAGATTTACTCATATATATTGTCAGTAAAGAGCTGCAGTTATACTCTCGGTATATACGGGTAGTCACGGCCCTTGGAATTATAAGGTAAATACCATCATGTCTAGGCCTCAAGCAAGTCAGGGATTCTATATAATTGCGGTACTTCCATCTGAAGACCCAATTACCAAATTACGAATTTTAGTTTGAATATCAAATTGTACGACTTATATCACACAATTACAACCTTTTTGTGCTTCTTGATAAATTTTTGGCAATTTTGGCTTCTCAGTTGATTTTTATTAGCCAATTCGCTCTAATATCAACTGTGGGATCCCCATTCCCACCGCGCAACGGATTCGGGTCACTAGCAGCGGAAGTAGCACTTCTTGCGCGAGGCAAGGTCCCACACTCGGGGCCTCGTCCACCATGGATATCCGGACAAGAGACTAATCCGTCGGTTTTTCCAAAACCGAACCTGAAAAAGTTTCCCTTATCCGAAAAGCACGGGCGATTCCTCCAGGATAACTTTTTACTCTAACGTAGTCAAGACCATTAGTAATCAAACTGATCCGACTGCACCTATAAGATACTCAGTCAGATCAAGGAAGAAACTTGCACTTGGATCATTGGGATCAACGCTTTTTTTTCCATCAAGAGCACAGCGGTTGATTCCTATCCATAGAACAATTACTATCTGGGATTTACTTCATCTATCATAATAATAGAAATTGAATCTCGATTTACGGATCCATCAGTCTAGCCTAACCCCATCTAGTCCCATGGGTTAGCCAACCGCCCAACCACTGTAGTGATGGGATCCAAATTAGAATTTGATTTTTTGTCCCGGGTACCAGGGAAAAGAGTTCCCAGGCCCCCTAGCTGGATGTTCATGCCAATGCATTATAGCTCTACTACGTGATGGTAGAGGTAGACCTCAAATGCAATTCTAGCTCCACCACATGGTAGAGCTAGACCTCAAAGCATTCTAGCTCTACGATGTGGTCTAGGTTGGATATAGCTCTACCACCTGGTAGAGGTAGATCAAATGCAATTCTAGCTTCTTGGTTCTTGTCATGTGAAGTAGGTCTCTTCTTAGAGTAATTGGTTTTGTTGATCTGCATGGTACACAGCTCGATCCGGGTTTCTTACAACACATTTTTCCATGCATGATTCGATTTTCATGCCTCTTCGGTGCCGTTTGGGCCACTGTCGAAAATTTCTGCCATTTACCACGCTCGTGCATCTTTTTCGAGAACTCGGATTCCGACAGTTAGAAGTTCCGGATCTGGGACCCCATCTGAGAATGGACCACACAGACTTGTGCTAGGAAAGTTGCTCTGTGTCCACATCACTCCGTGCATGGATTTGGGCATCACAATCACTTCTCCCAGTGCGTCAAAGTTGGGTCCCGACAAAGATAGTGCAAAATCGCCATAACAGAGCCTCGGATCTAAAATGAGTTCGAATCGCAAACTGAACACAACAAGAAAGATCTGGGTTCCTTGCCACACATTTGTCCATGCATGATTCGATTTTCATGCCTCTTCGGCGCCGTTTGGGCCACGGTTGGAAATTTCCGCCGTTTGCCACGCTCGTGCATCTTTTTCGAGAACCTGGATTCGGGCAATTAGAAGTTGAGGATCCGGGACCTCATTAGAGAACGGACCACATGGACTTGTGCTAGGGAAGTTACTCTATGTACACATCACTCAGTGCATGGATTTGGGCATCGCAATCACTTCTCCTATTGCGTCAAAGTTGGGTCCCGGCAAAGATAGTGCAAAATCGCCATAACAGAGTTTTGGATCCAAAATGAGTCGGAATCGTATCTAAACACAACAAGAAATATCCGGGTTGCTTGCCACATATTTTTCCATGCATGATTCGATTTTCATGCCTCTTCGGTGCCATTTGGGCCACGGTTGAAAATTTTTGCCATTTGCCACGCTCATGCATTTTTATCAAGAACCTAGATTCGGACAGCTAGAAGTTGAGGAACCGGGACCCCATCAGAGAACGGACCACACCGACTTGTGCTAGGGACGTTGCTCTATGTCCACATCACTCTGTGCATGGATTTGGGCATCACAATCAATTCTCCCAGCGTGTCAAAGTTGGGTCCTGGCGAAGATAGTGCAAAATCGCCATAATAGAGTTTCAGATCCGAAATGAGTCCGAAGCGCACCTAAACACAACAAGAACGATCCGGGTTTTTTGCCACACATTTTTCTGAATCTTGGCGAAGATAGTGCAAAATCGCCATAACAGAGTTTCGGATCCGAAATGAGTCCGAATCGCAACTAAACACAACAAGAAAGATCCGGGTTGCTTGCCACACATTTGTCCATGCATGATTCGATTTTCATGCCTCTTCGGCGTCGTTTGGGCTCTGCCATTTGCCACGCTCGTGCATCTTTTTCAAGAACCCGGATTCGGACAGTTAGAAGTTGAGAATCCGGGACCCCATCAGAGAACGGACCACATGGACTTGTGCTAGGGAACTTGCTCTATGTCCACCTCACTCCGTGCATGGATTTGGGCATCACAATCACTTCTCCCAGTGTGTCAAAGTTGGGTCCCAACGAAGATAGTGCAAATTTGCCATAACAGAGTTTCGGATCCAAAATGAGACCAAATCGCATCTGAACACAACAAGAAAGATCCGGGTTGCTTGGCAGACATTTTTCCATGCATGATTCGATTTTCATGCCTCTTCGGTGCCGTTTGGGCCACAGCTGAAAATTTCCGCCATTTGCTACACTCGTACATCTTTTTCGAGAACCCGGATTCGGATAGTTAGAAGTTGAGGATCCGGGACCCCATCAGAGAACAAACCACACGGACTTGGTCTAGGGAATTTGCTCTATGTCCACATCACTCCGTGCATGGATTTGGGCATCACAAATCAATTCTCCCAATACGTCAAAGTCGGGTCCCGGTGAAGATAGTGCAAAATCACCATAACAGAGTTTCGAGTCCGAATCGCATCTGAACACAACAAGAAATTTGAATTTCATGCCTCTTCGACGCCGTTTGGGCCACTGTTGGAAATTTTCGCCATTTGCCATGCTCGTGCATCTTTTTTGAGAACCCGGATTCGGACAGTTAAAAGTTGAGGATCCGGGACTCCATCAGAGAATGGACTAGACGGACTTGTGCTAGGAAAGTTCCTCTATGTCCACAACTCCGTGCATGGATTTGGGCATGGCAATCACTTCTCCCAGCGCGTCAAAGTTGGGTCCCGGCGAAGATAGTGCAAAATCGCCACCACGACAGAGTTTCGGATCCGAAATGAGTCCGAATCGCATATAAACACAACAAGAAAGATCCGGGTTGCTTGCCACACATTTGCCCATGCATGATTCGAATTTCATGCCTTTTCAGCACCGTTTGGGCCACGGTTGGAAATTTCCGCCATTTGGCATGCTCGTGCATCTTTTTCGAGAACCCGGATTCGGACAGTTAGAAGTTGAGGATCCAGGACCCCATCAGAGAACGGACCACACCGACTTGTGCTAGGGAAGTTGCTCTACGTCCACATCACTCCGTGCATGGATTTGGGCATCACAATCAATTCTCCCAGCACGTCAAAGTTGGGTCCCGGCAAAGATAGTGCAAAATCGCTATAACAACAGAGTTTCGAATCGGAAATGAGTGCGAATCGCATCTGAACACAACAAGAAAGATCCGGGTTGCTTGCTGACCGACTCCTCTTCTTCTCTCTTAGCTTTGTGTAGCTGTAAAGCTACACTCCATAAGACTCCTTCATCTCAGTACAAATACCTTCAAGAATAGTCTCCTAAAGAGCAATGAAGTTTAAGCATTCCTCAACCTTGAGAGTTCTATACCAATCCCGAGCCTTACCCCATCTAATGTTAGACTAAAGGCATTAGTCTTGGAAACCTCATTTCATTCTCCTAGTGCCTCACACACTTGATCAAATACCTCAAAATGTCTCCTAGGATCACCATCCCCACTGAATTTATAAGTTAGCTTGGCTATGTAGGAATCCTTTCCATGGCTATGTCGACCACCATCTCTCACAAACAACAAGCACTATGCTCTCCGCTATTGCTCTTCCTAGGGCCTATGCAAAAGAAATTGGGTCTGTAGTGGGTAGAGCTAGTACTGGCATACAAGAGAAATGATAGGAGTAGTTGGAGATGCAACACTATTGGAAGAGAAAACATTATTGGCAAGGAGTCATGTGATTTTTATCTTGATAATAGAGAATTGCTATGATGTGTGCATCAAGTATGAATTCACACATTAACAAAAACCATCGTTTCGGAAAGACAATGATTCAAAAGCAAGATTATTTTCTTATAACTTTACTTAAGAGTAACCATAAGGTACTTTAGGCCATCTATACTAGGGGTTTAACCTTGGTTCCTTTCCTATTATTTCGAATCTTTGCATTAAGCTTCATAAGAGAGAATTTTACTTAAACTTGTTAAATGACCAACCTGGTTATCGTTTTCGTGCCTATTCGCTTTAAGAGGGGCGAAGTCGATTGCAGGGACGCGATCCGCTTCATTCCCTCCTTGGGCAGCGCGTGGTTCTTCATTTCGGCGGCGTTTCCGCGCCATAGGAGCACTAGAGTTTTAAGAGGATAGAGAGAGAACGGGGTGAATATAAGCGGTTGGGAACTTGGAGAGAAAAGAGAGAATTCTACTGGTTCAAATGGATTCGAAAACTGAGTCCGTTTGGGGTAGGAAAAGCTTGTTGGGCTTATGGGTAGGAAAGACCTCTTAGCCTAAGTTTAAGTCGCCGGCATATGGGGGGGGGGGGGGAATTTGAGAGGTGTCCTTAACTTGGAGAGCTCTTGAGAAGAGTGTACGTCTAGGGAGGCCTAGGGAAGAGTAAGGTACGGGTTGGAGAACAAGCACACTTTAAGTCTATTCACATGGGGGGGAGAAGAGTGTAGGACATGTCCTAGAGCTTGAGGGAGGGCTTGCACGTAGGGCCTTGCTGGGGGCTTGCTCGGAGAAGGGGGATGGGAGGGTCCTTTTATAGGTGCTGGAGGGTGGACGTCCGGGTGCGGGAAGGTGACACCTGGGTGGTGTAGGTGTCCGGGAGAGAGTGTGGGCATGAGACACCTGGGGGTGGAGGTGTCTCGAAGAGAGAGAAAGTGTGACACATGGGGGTGGAGGTGTCCCCAAGAGAGAGAGAGCGCGACACCTGTGGATAGAGGGTTCTGGGAGGAGGGGGTACGTGTAGGGGTGTGCTGGAGGGTGCGTCTAGGTCGTGTACACACTTGGGTGTCCCGGGTGGATTGTTGGTCGTTTCACGGGCAGCGCCCGTGGTGGGGCCCACGCCGGCCGCCCGTCGTCGTCCTGGGGGGTCAAATTTTTTTTTTTGACGAAAATGTCTGGCCTTGCCCCGTGACCATGGGGGCGTGTTCCGTTCGTTGATTAGACGCCTCGATAGTTACTATTTTAGGTCGGAAGTTCACAGATTAAAGGCTTAAAAGCTTAATTAAACCCATTCCGGGTACCCGTTTTTAGTTCAGAAAAAACTATTTTAAGCGTAAAATTACGCGTAGATTCCAAATTTGGATTTAAAATTACAAATTTCTAAGCAAAAATGGCTCATTTTCTAAAAATAGAAGTTTTTTGATCATAAAAATGACAAACTAAGTTATATTTTTCAACTCTGAAGCAAGTACATTGTTATTTACAATGGGTATGTTACATTTTTCAACTCTGAAGCAAGTACATTGTTATTTACAATGGGTATGTTACATCCTTCCCTATTAAAAGAACTCGAGATGTCCGCATCTCGGCACGAACTCTGGGTAATTCTTTTTTAGGGTTGACTCTTCCTCCCAAGTGGCATCCTCCTCAGGGTAATCTTTCCATTCCACTAAATGTTCCCTAAGGATTCTATTGCGAAGCACTCTTTCTCTAGAGTCGATGATTCTTTTAGGTCTCATTTCAAGGACTCCCTGAGTTGGCATTACAACTTGTTCATCATCAAGAACATGATCAGGATGAGGCACATATGGCTTTAGTAAGCTTACATGGAATACATCATGGATTTTGAGGTGGGTCGGGAGGCGAAGTTTGTAGGCATGTTTTCCCAAACATATGATGACTTCATAAGGCCCACAATACCTTGGACTCAGCTTCCTAAATTTTCCAAGAGATAAAGAACTTCTCTTTGGCCGCACTCAAAGAAAAACTTTGTCTCCTTGCTGGAAAATTCTTTCAGATCTTTTGGTATCAGCATAATGCTTCTGTCGATCCTGGGCGGCTTTAATATCCTTATTACGAATAGCTTTGGTTTGTTCTTCCATTTCTTCAAGCATCATCCTAGAGGCTTCAACCTTTAGTGTGGGGTCAGATAAATTTAAGGGAGACAAACATTCCTGACCATAAAGAGCTTTGAATGGTGACATCCCTATGCTTTGGTGATAGGATGTATTGTAGAATTCCACTAGAGGGAGATACTGAATCCACTTCTTTGGTTCACGCCCACAATAGGCTCTCAGGATGTCTTCTATAACCTGATTAACTCTCTCAGTTTGACCATCTGTTTCTGGGTGGTAAGCTGTACTGAAACAAAGTTGTGTTCCAATAGCCTGGAATAATGATGTCCAGAACTTTGAAGTGAAGTCAGAGTCCCGGTCATCACTGACTATTCTTTTTGGCAATCCATGAAGCCTAAAGATTTCCTTGATGAAAAGGCGGGCAATATCAGAAGATTTAAATGTCTTCTTTACTGGGATAATATGGGTCACTTTGGTAAGCATATCCACAACTACTAAAATAGAATCATATCCTCCATGTGTTGTGGAAAGACTTGTGACAAAATCCATACTGATACATTCCCACTTCATCTGAGGAATGTCCAGAGGTTGGAGTTTCCCGGGCATTTTGATTCTTTCAGTTTTAATCCTTTGACATGAAAGGCATTGTCTGATGTATTGAAGGATATCTCTCTTCATTCCAGGCCAAAAGTAACTTCTCCTTAAGGCATTCAAGGTTTTTGCATAACCTGGGTGTCCTGCTATGGGGCTATCATGAGCTTCATACAAGATCATCTTCTTCAGTGCAAGATCTTTGGGAATACATAACCTATGCATGCAGTAGAGGCATTCATCATCGAGGGTGTATCCCTTGATCAATACATTTCCCTTTCCTGTGGGTGCCTCCTTGTGAACTAGGCTTACTAGCTTTTGGTAATCAGGGTCATGAGGTGAAACCTGCTTTACCTTCTCTAGGATGGGGTTATTTGGCATAGAGATTGCACTTAGGAAGGATTTGCGACTGAGGGCATCTGCTACAACATTATCCTTTCCAGGACGAAATTTGATATCAAAATCAAACTCTTGCAGAATCTCAATCCACCTCCTTTGCCTCATGTTGAGATTGGGCTGGGTGAAGATCCACTTTAAACTCTGGTGGTGGTCAGTTTTACAAGCAGAAACTTATGGCCTAGGAGATAGTGTCTCCATAACTTGAAACAATGAACAACTGCAAGGAGTTCCAAATCATGGGTGGCATAATTGACTTCATAGGGTTTAAGCTTACGAGAAGTGTAAGCCATAGGCCTTCCTTCTTGAATTAAGACACCACCAAACCACTAGCATCACTGACAACCTCAAACTGTTTGGTGAAGTCAGGGAGCTTCAGAACTGGTGCTGAGGTGAGGATAGTCTTAAGTTGGCTAAAACTGATTTGGTGGATTGGTAACCATACTATCTTACATTCCTTCTTGAGGAGATCAGTTAAGGGTGCGGCTATCTTGGCATAATCCTTGGTGAAGATCCTATACCATCCTGTGATGCCTAGAAACCCACGGATGTCTTTGACTGTCCTAGGGGGTGGCCATTCCAATATATCCTTGACTTTGGTGGGGTCTACTGAGATGCCCTCTGAGGAGACAATGAACCCTAGATATTCAATTTGGGAAGTGAAGAAGGTACATTTGCTTTTCTTGGCATAGAGCTTATGTTCGCACAGTATTTGCAATACTTTGCGTACAGGCTCCTCATGTTCCTCTTTTGACTGAGAATAGACCAAGATGTCATCAAAGAAGACAAGGACAAATTCATCCAAGTAGGGTCGGAAGATATCCTGCATCAGGCGGTTGAAGGTGGCGGGAGCATTGGTTAATCCGAATGGCATGACTGTAAATTCATAGTGGCCATAGCGGGTATTGAAAGCGGTTTTGGAGATATCTGATTCCTTGATCCTAATTTGATAGTAGCCAAACCTTAAATCCATCTTGGAGAAAACTTTGGATCCATAAAGTCTGTCAAGAAGTTCATCGATGCGAGGAATGGGGTATTTGTTTTTGACAGTGACCTTGTTTAGGCCTCGGTAGTCAATACAAAGACGAAGCATGCCATCCTTCTTTCTCTGGAAAAGAACAGGCGCTCCCCATGGGAATTACTAGGGCGAATGATTCCTTGCTCAATGAGCTGCCTAAGTTGTTCCTGGAGCTCTATGGCTTCAGGAAGAGACATTTTGTAAGGTCTCCTTGAAACTGATTCAGCCCCAGGGATTAACTCAATCCCATGATCTACTTCTCGAGATGGGGGTAGTTTTGTAAGTTCCTCTGGAAAGATATCTGAAAACTCCTGGAGCCAAGAGGGTTCTAAATCTAGGTTGCTTTCTTCCACCTTGTTGAGTTTGACAAGGAAGATCTCTTGGCCCTTGCGCACTCCCTTAAGAAGGCGATTAGCTTTGACCAAATGAAATTTGGGTTTACCTGTTTTTCCCTGGGCTGATACTACCTGTCCTTGACTATTCTTAAAGGTGATGCTTCCTTCAGCATAGTGAATGTTAGCATTGTTTGTAATTAACCAGTCCATACCAAGGATTCCATCATAAATCCCTAACGGTAAGCTTCTGAAATACCCATGGGTTGATTCACCACCCAATTCAAATTCAAGATCTCCCACATAATGTCGGGATACTTCTTCTTTTCCACTACTCAATAATCATTGCTTGGGTTGGTTTTTGATCTAACTGTAACTTACGCAAGCATTTTGGAGAAAGAAATGAATGTGTACTACCACAATCAATCAAGAGCTGGAAAGATCTACCTTGATAAGTAGCCGGAGCTTGGATAACAGAAAACTGCTGATTAGGTCCTTGATGTTCTACAGCTGCATGAATGGTGGCTTGCTCTTCTTCTTCCATCTCTAAAGTCGGTTCACCAACCATAGAGCAGACACGGGCAGTCACTCCACGACCTCTACCACGTCCACCACTACCTCGTCCAGCCTGGCGGTTATTAGGAATCCCACGACCTTGAACTACCCGGCCGCCTTGTGGAGCAGCAATGACACTAGGATTGAGAGAGGGTCTTGCAAGTTTGGGGCATTCATTCCGAAAGTGGCCTTCATTGCAATAAAAGCACCTTTGGTCCCCATAGGATTCTGAAGTGGAATTAGCATAACTGCGGGGGATGAAATTATTCGGGTACTGACCAATAGTGTTGTGGCGGAAATTCGATTGGTAATTCCTCTGAAGGCGCCCCCTTGGGTTAGACTTAGGATAGACTCTCCTCTTTGCTTGACCACTCTTTACTTCTTTAGCCATAGGTTTGGCTCGGGTAAGAGCATCTTGCAAGGTAGTTGGCCTCATTGCTTCAAGGCGAGAATCCAAAGGTTCATTCAGCCCTTGGCAAAATCGGGCCACTTGTTGAGTGATCCACATAGGTGGAGCATATTTGCCAAGTGTGACAAATTTTGAGTAGTATTCCTCCAAGGTTAAGCTAAGCTGCTTGAGGCTGAAGAACTCATTCATCTTAATAGATTCATGAGATGGGGGAAGATAACGGTTCTTCACAGCTTGCTTAATGTCACTCTAGGTTTGGGTATCTTCAGTGACGCCCTTATCTCGGCACCATTGCTTCCACCAAAGTTTGGCGTCCCCGGTAAGACGGAATCTGGCAAGCATGGATTGATTCCCAATTCCTGTACCAGCAGCCGAAAAGTAATCGTCCATGGCTTCTATCCAAACTTCTGCATCTCTTTCAATCTTTGAACCTGCCCCATTAAATGAGGGAGGTTGCATTTGTTTGAGGAGAAGCTTCTTCTCCTGTATATCTATATATAATGCATTGGGAGCAAGAAGTTGATGATCCTCGATATCAATATGAAGCTAAATTTAGAATCATGTCACTTAGGCGGTTTAATACACATAAGACAATGAGTGTGAAAATCAAAACCTTTTATTCCAAACTTTAATATTTACAAGTGAACCAAGCCATTTACAAGGATTGGACTAAATCCAATCTTATTTATTTACATGGTAGTCCTCTAGGGAACCTAATAAAGATCTGCGGTGCTAGCATTGAAAAAGTAGGGGGGTTCTCCCATGGTTTCAAGAACTCGATAAGTCTCTGGTAGGGGAGGTAAACCACGTCTAAAAAGACGGGTAACGGCTACTCTATCAGGGGATACAACTCGAGTCACACTATCATAAACCCATCGATTCTGCAACATGCGATTCCCATCGATAGTGACATAGGTGTTACGAGGAGTGCCAATAAACCAGAACAACGAACCATCCGCAACATCTCGGCATATCGGATTTGCCTCAAGTCGTTGGTGAGATTGCCGACGTGCTCAGCTCGAATGATGAAATAGGTAGATCGACGATGCCAATGCTCAGCTCTGTCCCATCCCCTTTCGATGCGAGTGTAATGAGTGTAAGATTCCTCCCCAACCTTCGAGGTATACTGGAGTAAGAATCTTCCTTTCTGATCTTATAATTATTCCCTCTCTAAAATAAAAGAAAATTTCTGTTTAAAAAAGGAAGACCCTTTTCCTAGAATACTTCTCAGGAGTCACGCCTATTTTAAGGATTCAGAACAATGAGTTCAGAAGTGAAAATCGGTGTTTTGGATACCAAGGTTTTGGCTCTCATTCGAGTACGGCCCAAAAGAAGTTCTTTATCTCTTGGAGAGTATAAGAAGTTACCCCCCAGATATTGTGACCCTTATATCTGAATTTAATGAAAGTAGGTGACTTAGCCTACAAGCTTCTTTTATCTCCTCATCTCAAAATTCTCAATGCCTTCTATAGAAAAATGTGTCAAACACAAATCATGGAAAGATGGTAAAACTTCAGTGGCAAGTTACCGTTGGCTTCTAGGTTACGCTAGCTCCTTCCTTTATATAAGTCGTAACTTTTACTTGTCGCTCACAGTAATCTTACTCCCATCAATCTCCTTTTTTTCTTAATCTCCTTCATGGCTTGGCAACAAGAATTAGTTTTATCCCTGATGATTTCTCACCTTCAAGACGCAAGAGAGTCTGTGAAGAAAGACTTTATAGAACAGTATGAGCGCTCACTTTTTCCTCACCTAGGAACTTCTGTAGCGCAGACCAAATGGCGGACCTATCAAAACATAACTAGGGTAACACCCTGGGGTCAGCAGCACTTTCGTAACAATGTCCGCTTGGCCATGGTTATTGAAGCTTTGGGTTTGGGTCCCCGATACTACTGTGTCATGAGATCAAGGCATCTTGGGTTTTCTGAGCGGGTCTTCTTACTGGCATGTTTTCTTCCTCATGAGAAGATATGCCTTTACCCCGTTTTTGGCTTGCCTCTCCGAGGTCCTTTTGTTAGATCACCTCATACCACTGAGATAGGTGCGGCAATAACCAGCAGAATCATTCCCATAGATGAGTTACCCTATACTTGTGCAGCTTGTGAGGACTGCTTTTGTGACCATATGATGGACGGGCTTATGGAAGTGTAAAGAGTTCTTCTATCTTTACTGTATAAGTTCCGAGAATGAATAAAGTTTAAATCTTGTTCTTATCTTGCCCTCTTTAAGACTTTTCTTGGTGGTTAATCTTGATTAAAATTTTTCTCTAAGTCTCATATTCGTGCATCTTGCGAAATTATCCCAAGTTGCGAGATGAGGACATCTCGCGTTTTTTAAGTGGGGTAGAATGTAAGATTCCTCCCCCACCCCTTTTTGATGTCTAGTATATTCCCCTGTAATCAATTCCTTTTCTGAAATATAAGAGATCTTGCTTGTGACTGTTTTAACCTAGAGAGAGAAAATATTCCAGAGAGAGAATATTCAGATTTTGAATATTTTTGGATAGAAAAATATCTCTTATAATTCAGATGAGTTCCCTTGAAACAAAAATTTAAAAAGAATTTTCCAATGTGCAATTGGAATTAATTAGAAATAGGTATAAAGAACCTTAGCCTAAGGGTCTAGATTTTCAGAAATCTTTGAACTATGGTCCAATTAAGGTTCCTATGGGCCAATAGCATCAATCCATGTGTAGGGAGGAGATAAATCCAAATTGTAAAAAGAAAATACCCAAAAATGAGTAAATACTCACATGAGGTGAAGAGTTGAAAATATACAAGGTTTATTAGTAAAAAACTATGAGCAATATTAAAAATATGAGATATTTTGGGTATAATGATTTTATTATGACACATATGTAAGGAAGGGGAGTCCCTTAAATGCTCACATAAGATGAAGAGTTGAAAATGTACAAGGTTTATTAGTAAAAAACTATGAGCAATATTAAAATGATTCCATTATGACACTTATGTAAGGAAGGGGAGTTCTTTAAAGGAGGTGCATATTTCACATAAGATGAAGAGTTGAAAATGTACAAGTTTTATTAATAAAAAACTATGAGCAATATTAAAAATATGAGATATTTTGGGTATAATGATTTTATTATGACACATATGTAAGGAAGGGGAGTCCCTTAAATGCTCACATAAGATGAAGAGTTGAAAATGTACAAGGTTTATTAGTAAAAAACTATGAGCAATATTAAAATGATTCCATTATGACACTTATGTAAGGAAGGGGAGTTCTTTAAAGGAGGTGCATATTTCACATAAGACGAAGAGTTGAAAATGTACAAGTTTTATTAATAAAAAACTATGAGCAATATTAAAAATATGAGATATTTTGGGAATAATGATTTTATTATGACACATATGTAAGGAAGGGGAGTCCCTTAAATGCTCACATAAGATGAAGAGTTGAAAATGTACAAGGCTTATTAGTAAAAAACTATGAGCAATATTAAAATGATTCCATTATGACACATATGTAAGGAAGGGAAATTCTTTAAAGGAGGTGCATATTTCACATGCTTGAATAAATTTTAAACTCATAAAAATTGAGATATTTTATCTCTCCTCTCTCCTCATTCAAGTCTAGTTCCAAAAAGTTAGCTTAACTGACCTAAAAATGGTCAAAAAGTGACCAAACTGACTTGGAAAATTCTAGAATCAGTTTGTTTGGTTAGGAGCTCAAATTTTCCTATAAATAGAAGTCTCCCCTTGTTGAAAAAAATATAGTGTCTTATGCTTTTTTACTCTACTCCACCTAAGCCAAAATATATAGTGTCTTATGCTTTGTTACTCTACTCCACCTAAGCCAAAATATATAGTGTCTTATGCTTTGTTACTCTACTCCACCTAAGCCAAAATATAGAGTGTCTTATGCATTGTTACTCTACTCTACCTAAGCCAAGAACTGTGAATTCTTTAATAATTCACTAGTTTTTGATACTTCTCTCTTTCTTCAATCCCCATTGGTGGCTCCATCAACATACTAAACCAATTGATTGGTTGGGGGCCTCTACCCTGAATAAAGAATCAAGCAAATTATAAGGTAAGTATATTGAATTTTGATCTTTTCTATAATTTCTCAATGATTCTCTCTTCTCAACCCCTCTCAAGCTTGAGAAGCTTAATTGGTATGATTTTTTTAAATGTTATTGAAGTTAATTGGTGAATAGTAGTGAAGAGTTACATAATTTAATAAATGCTATTGAAGTTAATTTCCATTTATGTTTAAATTCTAATGGTTTTTATGTAATTTCTCTCTCTCACTCAAGAAATGGTCATACTCATGACCCATTCTCAATCCAAATGAAGCTTTTCATAAAGCTTTTCCTTAATTCAAGATTAAGTTATGCTTGAGGCCAAATTAATGGTTTTTTTTCTATGCTTTTAGTTTATGCATATTGATGATTCAATCCATTATGGATTGATGATCCAATTAGAGACCATTCTAATTATTTCCTTAATGATAAGCTTTATCCCTTAGAAAAAAATTGAGATTTATTAGTCATAGTAGCGGAGCTATGGTAAAATTTTTATAGAAATTACGCATAAAATAATTTCATTCAAAGCATAAAAAGAGGACTTCCTACCATATTCTAGGAACTATCATCCTAGATTAATTAAAAGAATTTTATTATGCATGGAGATGTGGATGTTTGCATGTAGATGTAGATGTATGGATGTGAGTGTGATTGTGGAGGTGGATGTATGCATGGAGATGTGGATGTATGCATGTAGAAGTAGATGTATAGATGAGGATGTAAATAGAGATGTGGATGGATGCATGTAGATGTAGATGTATAGATGTGGATGTGAATGGAGATGTAGATGTATGCATGTAGATGTAGATGTATAGATGTGGATGTGGATGTATGCATGTAGATGTGGATGTATAGATGTGGATGTGGATGTGGAGGTGGATGTATGCATGTAGATGTAGATGTGGATGTGGATGTGGAGGTGGATGTATGCATGTAGATGTAGATGTATAGATGTGGATGTGAATGTGGAGGTGGATGTATGCATGTAGATGTAGATGTATGAGGAGAATGTGAATGTGGATGTGGATGTAGATGTATGCATAGAGATGTGGATGTATGCATGTAGATGAGAATGTACGCATATAGATGTGGATGTATGGATGTGAATGTGCATGTAGATGTGGATGTATGGATGTGGATGCATGAATGTGCATGTAGATGTGGATGTGAAATTAGATGTATGGATGTAGATGTGGATGTGTGGATGTGAATGTGGATGTGGATGTGGATGTGGATATATGTATGGATGTGAATATACGATATGTGATGTGAAGGAATATGAAGTGTTGAGATGGAAAATGATGTGATGGGATGAGTATACATATAAATGGAATATGGAATAAGTAACGTGGATTGATGAGGGATAATGTGGAAAAATGAAAGTAAAAATAGAAACTGTATTGTAAACTGTTTGTAAATGCTGTTTGTAAATGACTGTTTTATGTCAAGATTGCTAGGGGAGCATTGTGACTATCTTGTGATTAAGGTCGTGAGACCTAACTGATAATGTTGCAACTGCTGACGGAGAGTCAATGAAGGACGTCTCGCGTAGCAAGGTCGGCCGAGGTCTTGACCAGCCTCGGTGCGATTAAAATGGTGAGCTTCCGGTACGGTGGATGATGGGCCAAGGAAGTGGCCTATGAGTGAAGCGCTAGGTCACCTGCGAAGGATCCTAGAGGGTGCTGACCATACGGTGCTCGGGCTCTGGGTCGCCTAGGATACCCACGTGTGCGTCGAGGAAGATATTGGAACAGAGTTGGAGTTGTTTTCTGAAATCGGGCATGGATCGGGTTGATTGACCTTGCTGGTCTTCAATGGATGAGTCCATGGCCCTTTATATGGATCTGTTGGTTGATCTTGCTGATCTTCAACGAGAGTCCATCTTGATAAGTGATTATATTGCCGAGTATTATGGGCTAGGGATTAGGAAACGGCCCCTGAGTGGACAGGTGGTGAGCGTCCTAGTTGCCAATGATGCCATAGATACTCTGATGAAGGAATGATGGAAAAATTAAGAATCAATTGGATAAATTGGAAGATGGTGATCAGTGATACTATGGTTTTATTAAAGGATTGTTTTAAACTGGTTGAATCTGTGAAAAGGCAATTTCATATTGGGTGTGTGAGTGGTGTGACTAGTTTTATTTTGCATGAACATCCGGCTAGGGGGCCTTGGAACTCTTTTCCTTGGTACCCGGGACAAAACCTAACCAAATTCTTAATTGGATCCCATCACTACAGTGGTTGGGCGGTTGGCTAACCCATGGGATTGGATGGGGTTAGGCTGGACTGATGGATCCTTAAATCGAGACTCAAACTTTTATTTTTAGGATAGATAAAATAAATCCCGGACAGTAACTGTTCTATGGATAGGAATCAACGGCTGTGCCTCTTGAATGGGGAAAAAAGCGTTGATCCCAATGATCCAAGTGCAAGTTTCTCCCTTGATCTGACCAAGTATCTTATAGATGTAATTGGATCAGCTCGATCAGAAATGACCTTGACTACGTTAGAGTAAAAAGTTATCCTGGTGGAATCGCCCGTACTTTCCGGTAAAGGAAGTTTTTTTGGGTTCGGTTTTGGAACAACCGACGGATTAGTCTCTTATCCGGATATCCGTGGGTGAGGCCCCGAATGTGGGACCCCTATCCCCCGCGCGAGAAGTACTACTTCCGCTGCTAGTATCCCGAATCCGTTGCTCGGTGGGAACAGGGATCTTACAGTTGGTATCAGAGCATTTGGTTAATAAACATCAACTGAGAAGACAAATATGTCAAAAATTTATCAAGAAACACAAAAAGGTTATAATTGTGTGATATAATTCATACAATTTGATATTCAAACTGAAAGTCGTAATTTGGTAATTGGGTCTTCAAATGGAAGTTTTGCAATTATATAGAACCCTGACTTGCTTGAGGCCTAGACATGATGGTATTTACCTTATAATTCCAAGGGCCATGACTACCCGTATATACCGAGAGTATACTGCAGCTCTTTACTGACAGTATATACGAGTAAATCTAAGACTTGAAATTATAAGCGTTAATGCTATCTAGATGATGATTTCGAATGTGATTGATATGATTTTAATTTTGTTTGAGAATTGATGAATTGATTTGGATTCTGATTGAAAATGCTGATTGGAAAATGTTGATTTCTAAAAATTAGTTGAAATATAATGAAACCTCAATGAGGGGGAATGGGACGAGTCCCTGTGATGATATTCATAACTAGAATGATGATAATGAATTCAGCCAATCACTATGAGGTTAGTGGGTTGTGCTGTTAGATTGCTACTGTTAATACTTGACCGGTAGATCAAGTTAAGGGATGTCAAATTGAGAACTAGCTTAACTGAAATTCTCGTGAAGGAATGTTCAGAAGGAAATTTTTCGGTCTAATGGACCATTATCATGTTAAAGATATGAATGATAAGATCTGAATGAATTGTTATTTAATTATGAGTTCTATATAAGGGATATTTATCCCAGTATTCTGTTGGGTTGACCAGAATATAAGGAACCCCAGAATAAAATTGGATCTTAAGAAAAAGAGTTGTCCTCTACCTTGCGAGATGAGGACATCTCGCACTTTTTTAAGTGGGGTAGAATGTAAGATTCCTCCCCAACCTTCGAGGTATACTGGAGTAAGAATCTTCCTTTCTGATCTTATAATTATTCCCTCTCTAAAATAAAATAAAATTTATGTTTAAAAAAAGAAGACCCTTTTCCTAGAATACTTCTCAGGAGTCACGCCTATTTTAAGGATTCAGAATAATGAGTTCAGAAGTGAAAATCGGTGTTTTGGATACCAAGGTTTTGGTTTTCATTCGAGTACGGCCCAAAAGAAGTTCTTTATCTCTTGGGGAGTATAAGAAGTTATCCCCCAGATATTGTGACCCTTATATCTGAATTTAATGAAAGTAGGTGACTTAGCCTACAAGCTTCTTTTATCTCCTCATCTCAAAATTCTTAATGCCTTCTATAGAAAAATGTGTCAAACACAAATCATGGAAAGATGGTAAAACTTCAGTGGCAAGTTACCGTTGGCTTCTAGGTTATGCTAGCTCCTTCCTTTATATAAGTCGTAACTTTTACTTGTCGCTCACAGTAATCTTACTCCCATCAATCTCCTTTCTTTCTTAATCTCCTTCATGGCTTGGCAACAAGAATTAGTTTTATCCCTGATGATTTCTCACCTTCAAGACGCAAGAGAGTCTGTGAAGAAAGACTTTATAGAACAGTATGAGCGCTCACTTTTTCCTCACCTAGGAACTTCTGTAGCGCAGACCAAATGGCGGACCTATCAAAACATAACTAGGGTAACACCCTGGGGTCAGCAGCACTTTCGTAACAATGTCCGCTTGGCCATGGTTATTGAAGCTTTGGGTTTGGGTCCCTGATACTACTGTGTCATGAGATCAAGGCATCTTGGGTTTTCTGAGCGGGTCTTCTTACTGGCATGTTTTCTTCCTCATGAGAAGATATGCCTTTACCCCGTTTTTGGCTTGCCTCTCCGAGGTCCTTTTGTTAGATCACCTCATACCACTGAGATACGTGCGGCAATAACCAGCAGAATCATTCCCATAGATGAGTTACCCTATACTTGTGCAGCTTGTGAGGACTGCTTTTGTGACCATATGATGGACGGGCTTATGGAAGTGTAAAGAGTTCTTCTATCTTTACTATATAAGTTCCGAGAATGAATAAAGTTTAAATCTTGTTCTTATCTTGCCCTCTTTAAGACTTTTCTTGGTGGTTAATCTTGATTAAAATTTTTCTCTAAGTCTCATATTCGTGCATCTTGTGAAATTATCCCAAGTTGCGAGATGAGGACATCTCGCGTTTTTTAAGTGTGGTAGAATGTAAGATTCCTCCCCCACCCCTTTTTGATGTCTAGTATATTCCCCTGTAATCAATTCCTTTTCTGAAATATAAGAGATCTTGCTTGTGACTGTTTTAACCTAGAGAGAGAAAATATTCCAGAGAGAGAATATTCAGATTTTGAATATTTTTGGATAGAAAAATATCTCTTATAATTCAGATGAGTTCCCTTGAAACAAAAATTTAAAAAGAATTTTCCAATGTGCAATTGGAATTAATTAGAAATAGGTATAAAGAACCTTAGCCTAAGGGTCTAGATTTTCAGAAATCTTTGAACTATGGTCCAATTAAGGTTCCTATGGGCCAATAGCATCAATCCATGTGTAAGGAGGAGATAAATCCAAATTGTAAAAAGAAAATACCCAAAAATGAGTAAATGCTCACATGAGGTGAAGAGTTGAAAATGTACAAGGTTTATTAGTAAAAAACTATGAGCAATATTAAAAATATGAGATATTTTGGGTATAATGATTTTATTATGACACATATGTAAGGAAGGGGAGTCCCTTAAATGCTCACATAAGATGAAGAGTTGAAAATGTACAAGGTTTATTAGTAAAAAACTATGAGCAACATTAAAATGATTCCATTATGACACTTATGTAAGGAAGGGGAGTTCTTTAAAGGAGGTGCATATTTCACATAAGATGAAGAGTTGAAAATGTACAAGTTTTATTAATAAAAAACTATGAGCAATATTAAAAATATGAGATATTTTGGATATAATGATTTTATTATGACACATATGTAAGGAAGGGGAGTCCCTTAAATGCTCACATAAGATGAAGAGTTGAAAATGTACAAGGTTATTAGTAAAAAACTATGAGCAATATTAAAATGATTCCATTATGACACTTATGTAAGGAAGGGGAGTTCTTTAAAGGAGGTGCATATTTCACATAAGACGAAGAGTTGAAAATGTACAAGTTTTATTAATAAAAAACTATGAGCAATATTAAAAATATGAGATATTTTGGGAATAATGATTTTATTATGACACATATGTAAGGAAGGGGAGTCCCTTAAATGCTCACATAAGATGAAGAGTTGAAAATGTACAAGGCTTATTAGTAAAAAACTATGAGCAATATTAAAATGATTCCATTATGACACATATGTAAGGAAGGGGAATTCTTTAAAGGAGGTGCATATTTCACATGCTTGAATAAATTTTAAACTCATAAAAATTGAGATATTTTATCTCTCCTCTCTCCTCATTCAAGTCTAGTTCCAAAAAGTTAGCTTAACTGACCTAAAAATGGTCAAAAAGTGACCAAACTGACTTGGAAAATTCTAGAATCAGTTTGTTTGGTTAGGAGCTCAAATTTTCCTATAAATAGAAGCCTCCCCTTGTTGAAAAAAATATAGTGTCTTATGCTTTGTTACTCTACTCCACCTAAGCCAAAATATATAGTGTCTTATGCTTTGTTACTCTACTCCACCTAAGCCAAAATATATAGTGTCTTATGCTTTGTTACTCTACTCCACCTAAGCCAAAATATAGAGTGTCTTATGCATTGTTACTCTACTCTACCTAAGCCAAGAACTGTGAATTATTTAATAATTCACTAGTTTTTGATACTTCTCTCTTTCTTCAATCCCCATTGGTGGCTCCATCAACATACTAAACCAATTGATTGGTTGGGGGCCTCTACCATGAATAAAGAATCAAGCAAATTATAAGGTAAGTATATTGAATTTTGATCTTTTCTATAATTTCTCAATGATTCTCTCTTCTCAACCCCTCTCAAGCTTGAGAAGCTTAATTGGTATGATTTTTTTAAATGTTATTGAAGTTAATTGGTGAATAGTAGTGAAGAGTTACATAATTTAATAAATGCTATTGAAGTTAATTTCTATTTATGTTTAAATTCTAATGGTTTTTATGTAATTTCTCTCTCTCACTCAAGAAATGGTCATACTCATGACCCATTCTCAATCCAAATGAAGCTTTTCATAAAGCTTTTCCTTAATTCAAGATTAAGTTATGCTTGAGGCCAAATTAATGGTTTTTTTTCTATGCTTTTAGTTTATGCATATTGATGATTCAATCCATTATGGATTGATGATCCAATTAGAGACCATTCTAATTATTTCCTTAATGATAAGCTTTATCCCTTAGAAAAAAATTGAGATTTATTAGTCATAGTAGCGGAGCTATGGCAAAATTTTTATAGAAATTACGCATAAAATAATTTCATTCAAAGCATAAAAAGAGGACTTCCTACCATATTCTAGGAACTATCATCCTAGATTAATTAAAAGAATTTTATTATGCATGGAGATGTGGATGTTTGCATGTAGATGTAGATGTATGGATGTGAGTGTGATTGTGGAGGTGGATGTATGCATGGAGATGTGGATGTATGCATGTAGAAGTAGATGTATAGATGAGGATGTAAATAGAGATGTGGATGGATGCATGTAGATGTAGATGTATAGATGTGGATGTGAATGGAGATGTAGATGTATGCATGTAGATGTAGATGTATAGATGTGGATGTGGATGTATGCATGTAGATGTAGATGTATAGATGTGGATGTGGATGTGGAGGTGGAGGTGGATGTGGAGGTGGATGTGGATGTATGCATGTAGATGTAGATGTATAGATGTGGATGTGGATGTGGAGGTGGATGTATGCATGTAGATGTAGATGTGGATGTGGATGTGGAGGTGGATGTATGCATGTAGATGTAGATGTATAGATGTGGATGTGAATGTGGAGGTGGATGTATGCATGTAGATGTAGATGTATGAGGAGAATGTGAATGTGGATGTGGATGTAGATGTATGCATAGAGATGTGGATGTATGCATGTAGATGAGAATGTACGCATATAGATGTGGATGTATGGATGTGAATGTGCATGTAGATGTGGATGTATGGATGTGGATGCATGAATGTGCATGTAGATGTGGATGTGAAATTAGATGTATGGATGTAGATGTGGATGTGTGGATGTGAATGTGGATGTGGATGTGGATGTGGATATATGTATGGATGTGAATATACGATATGTGATGTGAAGGAATATGAAGTGTTGAGATGGAAAATGATGTGATGGGATGAGTATACATATAAATGGAATATGGAATAAGTAATGTGGATTGATGAGGGATAATGTGGAAAAATGAAAGTAAAAATAGAAACTGTAATATTGGAACAGAGTTGGAGTTGTTTTCTGAAATCGGGCATGGATCGGGTTGATTGACCTTGCTGGTCTTCAATGGATGAGTCCATGGCCCTTTATATGGATCTGTTGGTTGATCTTGCTGATCTTCAACGAGAGTCCATCTTGATAAGTGATTATATTGCCGAGTATTATGGGCTAGGGATTAGGAAACGGCCCCTGAGTGGACAGGTGGTGAGCGTCCTAGTTGCCAATGATGCCATAGATACTCTGATGAAGGAATGATGGAAAAATTAAGAATCAATTGGATAAATTGGAAGATGGTGATCAGTGATACTATGGTTTTATTAAAGGATTGTTTTAAACTGGTTGAATCTGTGAAAAGGCAATTTCATATTGGGTGTGTGAGTGGTGTGACTAGTTTTATTTTGCATGAACATCCGGCTAGGGGGCCTTGGAACTCTTTTCCTTGGTACCCGGGACAAAACCTAACCAAATTCTTAATTGGATCCCATCACTACAGTGGTTGGGCGGTTGGCTAACCCATGGGATTGGATGGGGTTAGGCTGGACTGATGGATCCGTAAATCGAGACTCAAACTTTTATTTTTATGATAGATAAAATAAATCCCGGACAGTAACTGTTCTATGGATAGGAATCAACGGCTGTGCCTCTTGAATGGGGAAAAAAGCGTTGATCCCAATGATCCAAGTGCAAGTTTCTCCCTTGATCTGACCAAGTATCTTATAGATGTAATTGGATCAACTCGATCAGAAATGACCTTGACTACGTTAGAGTAAAAAGTTATCCTGGTGGAATCGCCCGTACTTTCCGGTAAAGGAAGCTTTTCCGGGTTCGGTTTTGGAACAACCGACGGATTAGTCTCTTATCCGGATATCCGTGGGTGAGGCCCCGAATGTGGGACCCCTGTCCCCCGCGCGAGAAGTACTACTTCCGCTGCTAGTATCCCGAATCCGCTGCTCGGTGGGAACAGGGATCTTACAGTTGGTATCAGAGCATTTGGTTAATAAACATCAACTGAGAAGACAAATATGTCAAAAATTTATCAAGAAACACAAAAAGGTTATAATTGTGTGATATAATTCATACAATTTGATATTCAAACTGAAAGTCGTAATTTGGTAATTGGGTCTTCAAATGGAAGTTTTGCAATTATATAGAACCCTGACTTGCTTGAGGCCTAGACATGATGGTATTTACCTTATAATTCCAAGGGCCGTGACTACCCGTATATACCGAGAGTATACTGCAGCTCTTTACTGACAGTATATACGAGTAAATCTAAGACTTGAAATTATAAGCGTTAATGCTATCTAGATGATGATTTCGAATGTGATTGATATGATTTTAATTTTGTTTGAGAATTGATGAATTGGTTTGGATTCTGATTGAAAATGCTGATTGGAAAATGTTGATTTCTAAAAATTAGTTGAAATATAATGAAACCTCAATGAGGGGGAATGGGACGAGTCCCTGTGATGATATTCATAACTAGAATGATGATAATGAATTCAGCCAATCACTATGAGGTTAGTGGGTTGTGCTGTTAGATTGCTACTGTTAATACTTGACCGGTAGATCAAGTTAAGGGATGTCAAATTGAGGACTAGCTTAACTGAAATTCTCGTGAAGGAATGTTCAGAAGGAAATTTTTCGGTCTAATGGACCATTATCATGTTAAAGATATGAATGATAAGATCTGAATGAATTGTTATTTAATTATGAGTTCTATATAAGGGATATTTATCCCAGTATTCTGTTGGGTTGACCAGAATATAAGGAACCCCAGAATAAAATTGGATCTTAAGAAAAAGAGTTGTCCTCTACCTTGCGAGATGAGGACATCTCGCACTTTTTTAAGTGGGGTAGAATGTAAGATTCCTCCCCAACCTTCGAGGTATACTGGAGTAAGAATCTTCCTTTCTGATCTTATAATTATTCCCTCTCTAAAATAAAAGAAAATTTCTGTTTAAAAAAGGAAGACCCTTTTCCTAGAATACTTCTCAGGAGTCACGCCTATTTTAAGGATTCAGAACAATGAGTTCAGAAGTGAAAATCGGTGTTTTGGATACCAAGGTTTTGGTTTTCATTCGAGTACGGCCCAAAAGAAGTTCTTTATCTCTTGGGGAGTATAAGAAGTTATCCCCCAGATATTGTGACCCAAAATATTTGAATTCTAATATAGTGGGAATTCCTCTTTCATCATTTAAACTTATCTATGCAAAAAGATAAATTTAACTAAATATTCTCTTAAAATTTAAATAAAAATCTCCATTAATTCCTTTACACTAGGAATTACACTTTCCTCATTTAAATATTTGAATTCCAATATGGTGGGAATTCCTCTTGCATCATTTAAATTTATCTATGCAAAAAGATAAATTTAACTAAAATCCTTCTTTAATTTTTCAATAAAATATACATTATTTTAGCATCACAATTTTTCTCTTACTTCATTGGAATACATGGATTTCCATTGTCATGGGGATTACTCTTTTAACATAAAAATGGATTACTAGAAATTCCTCTTTTTCATAAATTAACTATTTATGCATAAACATAAAAATAAAATTTTCCATGATTATAATGAGAATCATTCAATTAATCTAGGATGATTAGTCCTAGAATATGGTAGGAAGTCCTCTCTTCATAATATGAATCAAAATGATTTATGTGTTAATTTTTCAGAAATTTCACCATAGCTTCGTTGCTATTACTGATAATTCTCAATAATTTTGAAAACATAAAGTTTAGTAATATCATATGGTAGAATAACCATTAATTGGATCAATATCTAATTATGGACTTGTAGCCTAATTTTTCCATGAATTAAATAGCATAAAAGCATTAAAAAGCCACTTATTTGGCCTCAATTTGACAAGCATAGAAATATATTCTTAATTGTTAATTGATTCAATCCTCTCTGTAGTCAATAGTGTTCCATCTTTCTTCTTTTGAAAAAGAATGGGTGCACCCCAAGGTGAGACACTGGGTCTGACAAATCCCTATTCTAACAGTTGTCTTAACTATTCCTTAAGTTCTATGGCTTCAGAGACTGGCATTTTGTATGCACGCTGGGCTACTGGCTGAGCTCTGTGGGGGTTAATTCGATCTCATGATCTACTTCACGAGATGGAGGCATCTCAGTCAGCTCTTCAGGAAACACATCTCCATACTCACTTAACCACTCTGGTTCTTTAGCCTTGCATTTTATGTCTACTGGATTCATTTTAACGATATACACAACTTGCCTCTTTCTGAGCCCTTTTAATAATTTGGAAGCCTTGACTAATTGTAGCACTGGGGATCCGAAAATTCCAATTCCTTAAACTTTATTCCCGTGAAGGTCAAGGAAAGAGATGGTTCCTTTGTGACGATGGATGTCAGCCTGATTCTTTTGGAGCCAATCCATTCCAAGGATTCCATCATATATTCCCAGGGGTAGGACTCTGAACTTGCACTCTGTTACGTTCCCATCTAGGCTAAATTGAATAAGGTCAGTCTCTCAAGGTGAGTGCAAAGAATCTTCCCACTGGCTAATTCCACTTGCATAGGTTTCCCTGATTTTTGATTTGGGACTAATTTACGCAGACATCCTGGTGGGGAAATAAAAGAATGAGTACTGCTTGAATCAATCAAAAGCTTCAATTGCTTACCCTAGTACTCTGCTGGAGTCTAGAGCACTGAGAATTGACGGTTATTCCCCTGATGCTCTATGGATGCATAGATCTGTCCTTTCTCTTCCTCTACTTCCTCAGCTATGGTGACTGCTCTGGCTGCTGCACTCTGAGGTGGAACTCTCTCTCTTTGGTTATTCCAATTCTGGGAGAGGGAGTTCGGAGATTGCTTTGTATGGAGGCTGCAAAGGCTGCAAAGGCTGAGCTGGCACTCTTCTTGGGTTACCCTGATTCTGGCGCGGGGGACCCTGATTGGACTGATATGAAGGAGTTGGTCTCTGAACTCTCAGACCCCTGCTTCTTTGGCCCACCGAAGGAGATGGGCAATCCTTGAGCTGGTGCCCAAATCCCTAACATCCGAAGCATTTGTTCTCGCTTCAAAGCTCTTCCCTTTGCATTCTGGGGAGAGAGCCGGAGTTTCTGAGAATGTACTTTGAGGGGGAAAGGTCTTCCTTCATTTCTGAAGCTTCCCATTTCCACATTCTGGTTAGGACCTTGGTGTCTCTTTGGAGGCAGAAAGTTGGAAGAACTTCTCGGTGTCTAAAATCTTTTAAAGGATGAGGGAGCTGGAATTGGCGGGACTTTCACGATGAAGGATTTGGCAAGTCCTTCGCCATTCTGACAGCTTCTGCCATGGACACTGGCTTGGCATTCTTGACCAGTGTGTCCAAGGGTTCATTCATTCCCCGAATGAACCTGGCCATGAGTTGCTCTTCATCTAGAGAGGTGGTGAATATTTGAGTAGAAGAGTGAAGGCCTAGTGATATTCCTCGATGGTTTTGCTCCCCTACTTTAGCTCTAAGAATTCGTTCATTTTGATTTCCAAAAACCTAGGGGGACAAAATCTCTTCCTCAAATAGGTTTTAAGGTCATTCTCCATGATTGAGTATTCCTGTCCAGACGGTTGGTGTCACAATGGTTCCTCCATGCCACCCTGGCTGTTTCCACTATTTTTAGCCTCGCAAGAGCCATTTGGCTTCGCTCATTGTAGCCTGTGACGTCAAAATATTCTTCCATAGCTTCCACCCATTTCTCCATAGCCTCGCCCAGGTTCTCCCCTTCTCCTTTGAAGGGTCTTGGGCTGAGTTCTATGAAGAGCCTTGCGAATGTCGGGGTCAAGCTCATCATTCAGAGAGGGTTTGGCTGACGGCCACGGTTTCCTCGTCTCATGATTCTACCAAAAATGATATATTATTAAATTTTTATTTTGATATCATCCACAAGATCCTAAGACTTAAGGGATTCGGAAAACAATTTCGTAAACAAGATAAATGATCTTATTAGAGATCTATGACATATATCCGGTAATAGATTTTTCTTTATCAATTCATCCTTAAACAATCACTTATACAACAGGGAATTTTTCTCCAGAAAACATTTCTTTATTTATATAAAAGTTGCAATATGTACATAGAGCATCTCGGCTCTAGAAATTGAAATCTCCTCAGGAGATGCATAAGACGGCGGTACTGGGTCTTAGCCATGCCAAGGGACCTATTATCTTCTCCTTAGGAATAAAGCTACTAAGGAGTCTGTAGATTTGGCATAAAAGTTTGAAATTCCGAGGCATTGAATGATATAGAAAGACACCATGTACCACTTTCAGCTTCATCAAAATCATGGCCAATGAGAGACTCTACCTCAGCATTGCACGCTGGTGGTTGCAAGAGGCGTGCCCTCTGCAAACCACTTTCTGCAAACCACTTATGCTGTTGTCTCTTCACTGGGTTAAGGAAATATAAATCCTCGAAATGGCGAGCGAGTCTAACTCGGCTTGTTCGAGTTACAGCAGAAGAGATGAGATGCTCAAAGGTAAACGCAGTCATGTCTTGTGAACTGGGTGAGGTCGAGAACACCAGATAAGTATGGAACTTCCATCTAAAAATAATAATTTCTTTGATTAAAAATTCTTTATTAATGAGACTTGCGGAATGAAAATACATTATGAAAAATGCTTTTTCTAAGTTTTTTTAATTATCAATTTTTGATAAGAATTCGTTTATCCTTATTAGCTTTCAACAAGGCTCTGATACTAGCTTTGAGGTCCCTACCCCCTCCGCGGTACCTTGCCGGCAGCGACGGCGGAAGCGGCGTCGGTCGCCCACGCGGGGTGGGGATCCACACTTGGGGCCTCGCTTGTGGATGTCCGGGACGAGAGGCTAGCCCGAGCGGTCCCTCCGAGACCGGGGCCTCACCTGCGGATGTCCGGGACGAGAGGCTAGCCCGGGCGGTCCCCTCCGAGACCGGGGTCGGAAGACTCCCCTCGTTCGGAAGGCACGGGCGATTCTGCCATGGGAAAAATCTTCTAGCGAGCGAATTACTCTAACGAGTCAAAGTCTTAACTAGATAAATTGATCTCACCGAACCTAAAGTCACATAGTCAGATCAAGAAGAGACTTGCACTTGGTCCATGGAATCACCACTTTTTTCCTCATTTACGAGGCACAGTCACCGCCGCTGATCCCCTCCCACAAAACAAGGTCTTCTCAGGATTTAAACTAATTAACATAACTAATCGTATCTAGTTGTTTCTCAGGAATCCTCCGATCGAACCTACCCCATCCGGCCCATGGGTTAGCCAACCACCCGATCACCACTGTATTGGTGGGATTCCTTTATAAAGATTTGGTTGTGTTTTTGCCCCCGTACTGAGGAAAAGAGTTCCCAGGCCCCCTAACCGGCGATTCATGCAAAAATTAAGGTAGGCATACCACGTACACACCTAATATGAAATTACCATTTATAACAGATTCGAGTGGCTTTAAAACAATCCTTCAATATAAATCATAATATTTCTGATCATTATTTTCCAAAATTTTGAGTCCATTGTATTACAGTAATATCCTGTGGACTCTCCGTTGAAGACCAACTCGCTAACCAACGAGATCTAGTATCAAAATTTGGTTCCCAAAAATCTTTCCTTTTAGTCCATCCGAAATCTTCCTCGACGTATGCATGTGTGTCCTAGCAACCGCGAGCGCATGCATCGCCTGGTTAGAACCCTCTAGGATTCTCCTTAGGTGTCCTAGCACTTCACTCAGGGACCGCTTCGTCAATCCTCGCCCATCGTACCGGAAGCGCACCATTTTAACCGTACCGAGGCTGGTCAAGACCTCGGCTGGCTTTGCCACAAGGGACATCCCTTGATGACTCCCCGCCAGCTATTCCAACAAACCTCCTCTTAGAAAAACATAAGCCAAATGCTTCCTTCAACATTTTGGCGTAAAATACTCCTTTGAATTTTTTTAAAAAAACAGAGGTTCCAATGCAAGTAAAATTCCAATTTGAGATTGGTTCCAAAAACCCTTACCCTTTTTTCATAATTCCCAGTTTCATAATGAGGATCCTTGATCTCTCACATCAAGGTAATCTACCCATCATTCAGTGTGATTGTCCAACTAGATTCTTAGTGAGTACAGTCAAGAAAAACTAGTTTAGTTTCGGTAGTTTATTCTTTGTGATTAGAACTAGAATTGGTCACAAAGTTTTTACTTGATTCACATCGAGAGATGGACAAGTAGGTTTACTGTCCGTCCCTCTTGTACTCTAACCAAATTCATTCGGTTTAGTTCTACAAGGATTCCCTTCAAATAAACATCTAGTTTTGGGTAAATATCCATTTAGTGATTTCATCAAATAAAATATCCAAAGATATTCCTTCTATCACATAATTTCTCAACCTTAATTCATTAGGTAGAATTATGGTGGAAATTCATCTTTTGACACTAAAATTTAATTCAAATCCAGCTTTTCTTAATTATCATAAAAATTCTTCTTTTTAACTAAATATCATACCTATTTTTTTTAATAAACTTGAAATCCCTCTTTTTCTCATTTTAAAGAGTACAATCCAAATATCATGGGAATTCCTCTTTTACCATAAATTAAATATATTTAAAATTTTTCTTAAAAATTACATAAAAATATCCATTAATTCCATTAAGCTAAGAATTCCACTTTTCTCATTTAAATATTTGAATTCCAATATAGTGGGAATTCCTCTTTCATCATTTAAACTTATCTATGCAAAAAGATAAATTTAACTAAATATTCTCTTAAAATTTAAAGAAAAATCTCCTTTAATTCCTTTACACTAGGAATTACACTTTCTTCAATTAAATATTTGAATTTCAATATTGTGGAAATTCCTCTTTCATCATTTAAATTTATCTATGTAAAAAGATAAATTTAACTAAAATCCTTCTCTAATTTTTAAATAAAATATATATTATTTTAGCATCACAATTTTTCTCTTACTTCATTGGAATACATGGATTTCCATTGTCATGGTGGGGATTACTCTTTTAACATAAAAATAAATTTATAGAACTTTCTCTTTTTCGTAAATTAACTATTTATGCATAAACATAAAAATCAATTTCTCCATTATTATAATGAGAATCATTCAATTAATCTAGGATGATTAATCCTAGAATATGGTAGGAAGTACTCTCTTCATATTATGAATGAAAATTGTTTAATGTTAATTTTTTAGAAATTTTGCCATAGCTTCACTGCTATTACTAATAATTCTCATATGAAAGAATAACCATTAATTGGATCAATATCCAATTATGGACTTGTTTCCTAATTTTTCCATGAATTAAATAGCATAAAAGCATTAAAAAGCCACTTATTTGGCCTCAATTTGACAAGCATGGAGATTAGTTTTAGATTAGAGAATTGCTTCATGAGAAGCTTCATTTGAATATAGAATAGGTCATAGGAATGACCATTCTTTGGGGGAGAGAGAGAAATGCTTAAAAAAACATTATAATTTAAGCATAAATGAAAATTTATGTGTTTTATCACTACAATTCATTAAAGAACTTCAATTGTATTAAAAAGCCAATTGAATGCTTCTCAAGCTTGAGAGGAGTTGAGAAGAGAGAAACATTTGGAGATTTTAAAAAAAAGACCATAAACCACACTTTATCTCCTAGATTGCTTGATTCCAAGGAAGATTGAAGAGAGAGAGAAGCTCCAATTTCTTCAATTTGTAGAGGAGCGGATAATCGAAAATAAGCTTATCTTAGAGTAATACCGGCATAGTTTAGTTTCACAGATGAGAATACAAAAGAATGAGAGTCTATTTATAGGTGAGGGAGGTCACTAACTGAGTCCAACTGAGTTCTAGAATTTTCCAGCTTCAGTTTGGCTGAATTTTCCAACTTCAGTATTGCTGAATTTGGACAAGATTTGGATCAGTTTGGCTCCCTTTTTGATTTGGTTTGATCCACGAGAGAGGAGAGATAAAAATATCCTATTATTTTTTAGTTTAAAACTCATCCACACATGTGAAAGAGGTGCCTCCTTGAAGGGCCCCCTTCTCCTTATTTACCGATGTGTCAAAAAAGATGAAAAGAAGTTAGTGGAGTACTGGCGATTAAGTATCCAGCTAGTCTAATAAGCTGTTATGAGTTTGTTTTCTTGGATGTTCCCAGTAGTACTCTTTATTTTTCTTTTGGTTTTTGTTTTTTGTTGCCTTTGCAGCCAACAATTGCATTAGAGGAGTCAAAGTACTTGTATAAGTAGAGTAGCACGAAATACTTAATGACCAGTATCCAAGTGGTAGGTGATGTGAGAAAGGAAGAGTTAGTAAAATAATGTTAGCAAGCGGTGAGGGGAAAATTCCGGAGAGACAAGGAGGCAACATGCATGGAGACCTCTTGCATTTCGAGATGCTTTATGGTGATGGTGTGGGGATGTTCATGAAGCTCGAGCATCTTTGTAAAGACATCATGATGGGTGTCTTGGCTCCCGTGGAGGTATCGGTTTGCGATGTTCTCTCTTTTACTTTTGTGGTGGGTTGTCCTGTTCTGTCATTGGAGCTCTAGGATCCTGTGTTGATAGGAGTGGTAGTTCATGTCGAGGATCCATAGGTGTTGAGCTAAAGAATAAGTATTGGGTAGGATGGATTAGGTATGCAACACAATTATTCAAGTGAAGCGAGGGTGATTTAGACAATCCAGGCAATGGGTCGTACCATTGACCAAGCTTGCACATGGTCCCCCCCCATCTAGAGATGTACCTGGATGGCTATCGATGATGAAGATTGTGTGGTGTGTACGCATAGGATAGAGCCCAGTCAGAATTGTAGGTGTAGTGCATGGGTGAGGGAAAAAGGTGTGCCGATGGTCCTAATCACCTAGATATTCCTAATCACCTAAATACTTTTTTTAAATGTGTCTATAGATTATAGAAAACCTAAGCAGGGTTTGGTAATGAGTGTCCTGTGTGGCTAGATTTGTGAGCTTGCCTTTGAGTTTATCTTTGAGTGGTTGGATAAGCTCAGCCATTTGTAGCACGACCCCTTGGTTTGGTGACAAAGTCAGGGGGGTGGAGCTTCATGAAGGAGGCTCCATTGGGGGAAAGGAGTGGGAAAATTGAGCTTTTGAGTTACCATGGGTTGTGTGGGAAAGTCCGTAAGATTTTGTTGAGGAGAAGGGGACTTTCCTACCCGTTGGTTGTCACCAAACCATCTTTGTCAATTGGACAGATACTGGCTTGGTTGTGTGGTTTAGGCAAACTACGGAGGGTTTTTCCATGGGAACCAAATGATGGAGTTCCCATCGTCCGTCAAAGCCTTGAGCATCTAAGATGTAAGATTACTCCCTCCAACTTTTGAGGTGTAAAGGTATAAGAACCTCCCCTTATGTTCTTGAAATTATTCCCCTCTCTGAAATAGAAGAAAGATCTTGTTTTACCCTGTTTTGGCCTAGAGAGAAAAAATGTCTAGAGAGAGAGAATCCAAAATTGAGATATCTTTTGATATAAAAATCCTCGTAGTGTCTAAAATGGATTCCCTTGAAACAGAAATTCAAAATGAACTTTCCAAGGTGCAATAGGAACTAATTGAAAATGTGTATAAGGGACCTTAGCCTAAGGGTCTACATTTTCAGAAACTTTTGAATTGTGCACTGAGTTTCAAAAAGGGTTTGAATCTGTGTGTGGAGGATTGGCGTTGGTGGTGGAAATCCTTCTTTGCATTGGGCTCAGTTGCTTTTTATGTTTTTCTATATGCTGTCAACTATTTGATGTTCGATCTGCGTAGCCTCTTTGTGGTGCTGGTGCTACTTGTGATAGTTTGTGCTGAGGTTTGGTGTGATCTTGGGGTGTGAAGAAGTTGTTGTAGCCTGAGAAAGAAGGTGGAATGCTGCTGGAAGCCGCCTCTAAGACTAATTTGCAGAACACAAACAGAGGGCATCTCGGCCTTGATGGTGTAAGGTGACAAATACTCTTTGTTGAGTTCAAATTTATATTTGGTATACTGTGGTGTCATTTTTGGTGGATATTAGAAAACTATGAATCACTCCCCTTCAATTGTGAGCAGGCTGAATACGAGTGTGGAGGTGTTTCCAATCTCTTCCATCTTGATGTGTGTATCTGAGAGAAAGCAAGTGTAGGTGATGTTTGAAATGGTGGGATTAATTCCCATGATATTGTGTTTATAGTTTTTTGGTTCTTGGAGAATGTTTGTAATTGAGTGTAATCTCCATATCTTTTGTTGGTCCTAGAGTGGGTAAAGTGGTATACAAGGTGTTTGTGAAATTTCTATTTCCAGCATCCTGCTAGTGGTGCCCCCTTTCTTTGTTGTACTTTCCAAGGCTTTTGGGTGGGTAGTTATAGAGGTAGTTTCACTTTTCCAGCCTTCCCAGAGTTTTTTGGTGACCCCACTGAGGAAGCCCGAGCTTTAGTTAGCCTACTAAGGGTGTATGACCCATTGAAGGTGGTCTTGGTTGGAAAGAGTGTTTAGCAGGGTTTCTTTAATCAAGCTTTAGTAAGACAAAATTACAATCAAGATGATGTCATATCTAGAGTTTGTTGGAGGGCAGAATGAAGACATTGCAGAGTTTCTTATGAGAACATGGAGGTTTCTTATATTAGTGAGCACATTGATGATCCTGCACACAGGTGCTGCATCTCTTACAGATTTGTCTCAAGGGTGATGCAAGAATGTGGTTTATGGCCTATGAAGATGCAATAAGGGTAGCCCTGCCACCTCCTGAAGTTATGACTATGGATGGCTTAAAACAATCCTTAATTGATAGTTTCAAGAAGACTGAGGATCCAGATAAGGTGTGGCATGAAGTGCAGGCTCTTACATAGGGTGACAATGAGCCTATTGATGCTTACATCAAGAAGTTCTCCTTGCTTTGGGAAAGACTATGCAAAGCTTTGGACCTGTGAGATCCCCCTGTTCCCACCGAGCAACGGATTCGGGTACTAGCAGCGGAAGTAGCACGTCTCGCACGGGACAGGGGTCCCACATTCGGGGCCTCGTCCACGGATATCCGGACAAGAGACTAATCCGTCGGTTTTTCCAAAACCGAACCCGAAAAAAACTTCCCTTACCCGGAAAGCACGGGCGATTCCACCAGGATAATTTTTTACTCTAACGTAGTCAAGATCATTACTGATCACGCTGATCCAACTGCACCTATAAAGATACTCGGTCGGATCAAGGAAGAAACTTGCACTTGGATCATTGGGATCAACGCTTTTTTCCCCATCAAGAGGCACAGCCGTTGATTCCTATCCATAGAACAATTACTATCCGGGACTTACTTCATCTATCGTAATAACAGAAATTGAGTCTCGATTTACGGATCCATCAGTCCAGCCTAACCCCATCCGATCCCATGGGTTAGCCAACCGCCCAACCACTGTAGTGATGGGATCCAATTTGGAATTTGGTTAGGTTTTGTCCCGGGTACCAAGGAAAAGAGTTCCAAGGCCCCCTAGCCGGAATTTCATGCAAACATAAAACTAGCCACACCACTTACACACCCAATATGAAAATTGCCTTTTTCTTAGCATCAGCTAACTTTAAAACAATCCTTTAATGAAACCATAGTACCACTGATCACAATCTCCCAATTTATCCAGTTGATTCATAATTTCCCATCATTCCTTCATCAGAGTATCTATGGCATCATTGGCAACTAGAACGCTCACCACCTGTCCACACAGAGGCCGTTTCCATAGTTCCTAGCCCATAATACTCGGCAATATAATCACTTATCAAGATGGACTCTCGTTGAAGATCAGCAAGATCAACCAACAGATCCATATAAAAGAGCCATGGACTCATCCGTTGAGGACCAGCAAGGTCAGTCAACCAGATCCATGCCCGGTTTCACAAAACAACTCTTACTCCTTGTTCCAATATCTTCCTCGACGCACGCGTGGGTATCCTAGGCGACCCAGAGCCCGAGCACCGTATGGTCAGCACCCTCTAGGATCCTTCGCAGGTGACCTAGCGCTTCACTCATAGGCCGCTTCCTTGGTCCCTCATCCACCGTACCGGAAGCTCACCATTTTAATCGAACCGAGGCTGGTCAAGACCTCGGTCGACCTTGCTACGCGAGACGTCCTCCATTGACTCTCCGTCAGCAGTTGCAACTTTATCAGTTAGGTCTCCACGACCTTAATCACAAGACGGTCAAAATGCTTCCCCAGCATTCTTGACATAAAACAGCCATTTACAAACAGCATTTACAAACAGTTTACAAATACAGTTTCTATATTAACTCTATTTTTCCACATTATCCCTCATCATTCCACATTACTTATTCCACATTCCATGTATATGTGTACTCATCCAATCACCTCCTTTTCCATCTCTTCACTTCAGATTCCTTCACATCACATATCATATATTCACATCCATATCCACATCCATACATCCACATCCACATCCACATTCACATCCATACATCCACATCTACATGCTTATCTCCATTTTCACATCCTCATTTATACATCCACATCCCATATCCACATTCATACATACACATCCATATCCACATCCACATCCACATCCATGCATCCACATCTACATGCTTACCTCCATTTTCACATCCTCATTTATACATCCACATCCCATATCCACATTCATACATACACATCCATACATCCACATCTACATCCACATACATACATACATCCACATCCACATTCCACATTCACATCTATACATCCACATCTACATTCACATTCACATACATCCACATCCACATTCCCATACATCCACATCTATACATCCACATTCCACATTCACATCTACATTCACATTCACATACATGCATCCACATCTACATGCTTACCTCCATTTTCACATCCTCATTTATACATCCACATCCCATATCCACATTCATACACACACATCCATACATCCACATCTACATCCACATACATACATACATCCACATCCACATTCCACATTCACATCTATACATCCACATCTACATTCACATTCGCATACAGCCACATCCACATTCCCATACATCCACATCTATACATCCACATTCCACATTCACATCTACATTCACATTCACATTCACATACATCCACATCTACATTCACATTCACATACATCCACATCCCCATTCCCATTCACATCTATACATCCACATCTACATCTACATACATACATACATCCACATCCACATTCCACATTCACATCTATACATCCACATCTACATCCACATTCACATACATCCACATCCACATTTCCATTCACATCTATACATCCACATCCATTCACATCTATACATCCACATCTACATCCACATTTACATCTATGCATATACATCTTCATGCATATATCCATTTTCATGTTCATACATCCACACTCCCATCTCCATATCCACACATCCACATACATACATCCATTTTTACATTCCCATTTATATAACCCCATATACCTTCACATCTAATCTTTTACATCACATCCATTCTCGCCCTATCACAACCCATATACATCTTATCCTATCACATACACTTCTTACCTCATCCCCCCATACACATCTTAATTCATCTTATCACATCCTAACTTATTTCATAAGCATCTTATCACCTCTTATCACACCTCTTATCACATCCTATCACTTTCCATACGCATCTTATCAATTCTTATCACATCTCATACACCTCTTATCACATCTTATCACATTTCATATCTTTTTTTTTTTTTAAAGAGAATTCTTTTATTTGATATAAGATTTCTCTACACATTTATTTATACATAAATTCCATTTAAGGAGACTAACACTTTCAAAATTAAAATCAATCTTTTATGCATCTTCTTATGCATGATTTCAATTTGGTAGGGAATTATACTTTTAGAATAAAAGAATTTCTCTTATGCATCTAAGTTAAGCATAAAATCCATTTATGAGGAAAATCATACTTTTAGTATAAAAAGAATATCTTTTATGCATACCTATATGCATGAAATCCAATATGATAAAAGTAACACTTTTGATATAAAAATTTTTCCTTTATGCATACTTCTATGCATGAAAATTAAAAATGATAAAAGTAACACTTTTGATATAAAAATTTTCCTTTATGCATACTTCTATGCATGAAAATTAAAAATGATAAAAGTAACACTTTTGATATAAAAATTTTCTTTTATGCATACTTTTATGTATGAAATAAAAATGATAAAAGTGACACTTTTGATATAAAAATTTATCCATTATGCATACTTCTATGCATGAAAATAAAAATGGTAAAAATAACACTTTTGATATAAAAATTTATCCATTATGCATACTTCTATGCATGAAAATAAAAATGGTAAAAATAACACTTTTGATATAAAAATTTATCCTTTATGCATAATATTAAAATTCAATTTCTCCATGATTATAATGAAATTCTTTCAATTAATCTAGGATGATGATTCCTAGAATATGGTAGGAAGTCCTCTTTTTATGCTTTGAATGAAAATTTTTTATGCATAATTTTTATAAAAATTTTGCCATAGCTCCGCTGCTATGACTGATAAATCTCAATTTTTCTAAGGGATAAAGCTTATCATTAAGGAAATAATTAAAATGATTCTCTAATTGGATTCTTAATCCATAATGGATTGAATCATCAATATACATAAACTAAAAGCATAAGAAAAAGCCATTAATTTGGCCTCAAGCATAGCTTTATCTTGGGTTAAGGAAAAGCTTTATGAAAAGCTTGATTTGGATTGAGAATGGGTCATGAGTATGACCATTTCTTGAGTGAGAGAGAGAATTTACATAAGAATCATTAGAATTTAAACATAAATGAAAATTAACTTCAATAGCATTTATTAAATTATGTAACTCTTCACTACTATTCAAACTTCAATAGCATTTAAAAAAAACCATACCAATTAAACTTCTCAAGCTTGAGAGGGGTTGAGAAGAGAGAAACATTGAGAAATTATAGAAAGATGAATATTCACTAATTACCTTACAACTTGCTTGATTCTTTGTTCACGGTAGAGGCCCCCAACCAATCAATTGGTTAAGTATGTTGATGGAGCCACTAATGGGGATTGAAGAAAGAGGGAAGCTCCAAAAACTAGTGAATTATTAAATGAATTCACAGTTCTTGGCTTAGGTGGAGTAGAGTAACGATGCATAAACACTATATATTTTTCAACAAGGGTGAGGCTTCTATTTATAGGAAAAATTGAGCTCCTAACCAAACAAACTGATTCTAGAATTTTCTAAATCAGTTTGGTCAATATTTGACCATTTTTAGGTCAGTTAAGCTAACTTTTTGGAACTAGACTTGAATGAGGAGAGAGGAGAGATGAAATATCTCAATTTTTATGAGTTTAAAACTCATTCAAGCATGTGAAATATGCACCTCCTTTAAAGAACTCCCCTTCCTTACATATGTCATATTTTTAATATTGCTCATAGTTTTTTTACTAATAAACCTTGTACATTTTCAACTCTTCATCTTATGTGAAATATGCACCTCCTTTAAAGAACTCCCCTTCCTTACATATGTCATACTTTTAATATTGCTCATAATTTTTTATTAATAAACCTTGTACATTTTCAACTCTTCATCTTATGTGAAATATGCACCTCCTTTAAAGAACTCCTCTTCCTTACATATGTCATACTTTTAATATTGCTCATAATTTTTTACTAATAAACCTTGTACATTTTCAACTCTTCATCTTATGTGAGTATTTACTCATTTTTGGGTATCTTCTTTTTCAAATTGGATTTATCTCCTCTCTACACATGGATTGATGCTATTGGTCCATAGGAACCTTAATTGGACCATAATCCAAAAATTTCTGAAAATCTAGACCCTTAGACTAAGGTCCTTTATACACATTTCCAATTAATTCCAATTGCACATTGAAAAGTTCTTTTTGAATTTCTGTTTCAGGGAAACTTATTTTAATAAGATGAGATAATTTTCTATCCAAAAATATTAAAAATCTGAATATTCTCTCTCTAGAATATTTTCTCTCTCTAGGTTAAAACAGTTAGAAACAAGTCTTTTATATTTCTGAAGAGGGATTGATTACAGGGAAAGATACTAGACATCAAAAAGGGGGTGGGAGAGGAATCTTACATTCTACCCCACTTAAAAAATGCGAGATGTCCTCATCTTGCAAACTGGGATAATTTCGCAAGATGCACGAATATGAGACTTAGAGAAGAATTTTAATCAAGATTAACCATCAAGAAACGTCTTAAAGAGAGCAAGATTCAAAATAAGAACAAGACTTAAACTTTATTCATTCTCGGAACTTATACAGTAAAGATAGAAGAACTCTTTACACTTCCATAAGCCCGTCCATCATATGATCACAAAAGCAGTCCTCACAAGCTGCACAAGTATAAGGTAACTCATCTATGGGAATAATTCTGTGGGTTATTGCTGCGCCTATCTCAGTGGTATGAGGTGTTCTAACAAAAGGACCTCTGAGAGGCAAGCCAAAAACGGGGTAAAGGCATATCTTCTCATGAGGAAGAAAACACGCCAGTAAGAAGACCCGCTCAGAAAACCCAGGATGCCTTGATCTCATGACGCAGTAGTATCGGGGACCCAAATCCAAAGCTTCAATAACCATGGCCAAGCGGACATTGTTACGAAAGTGCTGCTGACCCCAGGGTGTTACCCTAGTTATGTCTTGATAGGTCCGCCATTTTGTCTGCGCTACAGAAGTTCCCAAGTGAGGGAAAAGTGAGCGCTCATACTGCTCTATAAAATCTTTCTTCACAGACTCCCTTGCGTCTTGAAGGTGAGAAATCATCATGGATAAAACTAATTCTTGTTGCCAAGCCATGAAGGAGATTAAGAAAGAAAGGAGATCGATGGAAGTAAGATTACTGTGAACGACAAGTAAAAGTTACGACTTATATAAAGGAAGGAGCTAGCGTAACTTAGAAGCCAACGGTAGCTTGCCACTGAAGTTTTACCGTCTTTCCATGATTTGGGTTTGGCACAATTTTCTATAGAAGGCATTAAGAACTTTGAGATGAGGAGATAAAAGAAGCTCGTAAGCTAAGTCACTTACTTTCTTTGAAGTCAGATAAGGCTCACAATATCTGGGGGATAACTTCTTAAACTCCCCAATAGATAAAGAACTTCTTTTGTGCCGTACTCGAATGAAGACCAAAACCTTGGTATCCAAAACACCGATTTTCACTTCTGAACTCATTGTTCTGAATCCTTAAAACAGCGTGACTCCTGAGAAGTATTCTAGGGAAAGGGTCTTCCTTTTTTTTAAACAGAATCTTTCTTTTATTTTTGAGAGGGAATAATTTTAAGATAAAAAAGGGAGATTCTTACTCCTGTATGCCTCGAAGGCTGGGGAGGAATCTTACATTCTACCCCACTTAAAAAAGTGTGAGATGTCCTCATCTCGCCAAGTAGAGGACAACTCTTTTTCTTAAGATCCAATTTATTCTAGGGTTCCTTATATTCTGGTCAACCCAACAGAATACGGGGATAAATATCCCTTATATAGAACTCATCATTAAATAAATTCATTTCAGATCATATCATTCATATCTTTAACACGATAATGGTCCATCAGATCGAAATTTTTTCTTTCTGAACATTCCTCCACGGGAATTTCAGTCAAGCAAGTTTTCAATTTGTCATCCCTTAACTTGATATACCGAGTCAAGTGTTAACAGTAGTACTTTGACAGCACAATCCACTAATCTCATAGTGATTTGTTGAAATCATTATCATCATTTATCATTACAGGGACTCGTCCCATTCATCCTCATTGCGGTTTTGCTCAAGTTATTATATTTCAACTAAATTTTAAAAATCATCATTTTTCAATCAGAATCCCAATCAATTCATCAGTTCCCAAACAGAATTAAAAATCATATCAACCACATTCAAATTCATCATCTGGATAGCATTAACGCTTATAATTTCAAGTCTTAGATTTACTCGTATATACTGTCAGTAAAGAGCTGCAGTTATACTCTCGGTATATACGGATAGTCACGGCCCTTGGAATTATAAGGTAAATACCATCATGTCTAGGCCTCAAGCAAGCCAAGGATTCTATATAATTGCGGTACTTCCATCTGAAGACCCAATTACCAAATTACGAATTTCAATTTGAATATCAAATTGTATGAATTATATCACACAATTACAACCTTTTTGTGTTTCTTGATAAATTTCTGACCTATTTGTCTTCTCAATTGATCTTTATTAACCAAATGCTCTGATACCAACTGTAAGATCCCCCTGTTCCCACCGAGCAACGGATTCGGGTACTAGCAGCGGAAGTAGCACGTCTCGCACGGGACAGGGGTCCCACATTCGGGGCCTCGTCCACGGATATCCGGACAAGAGACTAATCCGTCGGTTTTTCCAAAACCGAACCCGAAAAAAAACTTCCCTTACCCGGAAAGCACGGGCGATTCCACCAGGATAATTTTTTACTCTAACGTAGTCAAGATCATTACTGATCACGCTGATCCAACTGCACCTATAAAGATACTCGGTCGGATCAAGGAAGAAACTTGCACTTGGATCATTGGGATCAACGCTTTTTTCCCCATCAAGAGGCACAGCCGTTGATTCCTATCCATAGAACAATTACTATCCGGGACTTACTTCATCTATCGTAATAACAGAAATTGAGTCTCGATTTACGGATCCATCAGTCCAGCCTAACCCCATCCGATCCCATGGGTTAGCCAACCGCCCAACCACTGTAGTGATGGGATCCAATTTGGAATTTGGTTAGGTTTTGTCCCGGGTACCAAGGAAAAGAGTTCCAAGGCCCCCTAGCCGGAATTTCATGCAAACATAAAACTAGCCACACCACTTACACACCCAATATGAAAATTGCCTTTTTCTTAGCATCAGCTAACTTTAAAACAATCCTTTAATGAAACCATAGTACCACTGATCAAAATCTCCCAATTTATCCAGTTGATTCATAATTTCCCATCATTCCTTCATCAGAGTATCTATGGCATCATTGGCAACTAGAACGCTCACCACCTGTCCACACAGAGGCCGTTTCCATAGTTCCTAGCCCATAATACTCGGCAATATAATCACTTATCAAGATGGACTCTCGTTGAAGATCAGCAAGATCAACCAACAGATCCATATAAAAGAGCCATGGACTCATTCGTTGAGGACCAGCAAGGTCAGTCAACCAGATCCATGCCCGGTTTCACAAAACAACTCTTACTCCTTGTTCCAATATCTTCCTCGACGCACGCGTGGGTATCCTAGGCGACCCAGAGCCCGAGCACCGTATGGTCAGCACCCTCTAGGATCCTTCGCAGGTGACCTAGCGCTTCACTCATAGGCCGCTTCCTTGGTCCCTCATCAACCGTACCGGAAGCTCACCATTTTAATCGAACCGAGGCTGGTCAAGACCTCGGTCGACCTTGCTACGCGAGACGTCCTCCATTGACTCTCCGTCAGCAGTTGCAACTTTATCAGTTAGGTCTCCACGACCTTAATCACAAGACGGTCAAAATGCTTCCCCAGCATTCTTGACATAAAACAGCCATTTACAAACAGCATTTACAAACAGTTTACAAATACAGTTTCTATATTAACTCTATTTTTCCACATTATCCCTCATCATTCCACATTACTTATTCCACATTCCATGTATATGTGTACTCATCCAATCACCTCCTTTTCCATCTCTTCACTTCAGATTCCTTCACATCACATATCATATATTCACATCCATATCCACATCCATACATCCACATCCACATCCACATTCACATCCATACATCCACATCTACATGCTTATCTCCATTTTCACATCCTCATTTATACATCCACATCCCATATCCACATTCATACATACACATCCATATCCACATCCACATCCACATCCATGCATCCACATCTACATGCTTACCTCCATTTTCACATCCTCATTTATACATCCACATCCCATATCCACATTCATACATACACATCCATACATCCACATCTACATCCACATACATACATACATCCACATCCACATTCCACATTCACATCTATACATCCACATCTACATTCACATTCACATACATCCACATCCACATTCCCATACATCCACATCTATACATCCACATTCCACATTCACATCTACATTCACATTCACATACATGCATCCACATCTACATGCTTACCTCCATTTTCACATCCTCATTTATACATCCACATCCCATATCCACATTCATACACACACATCCATACATCCACATCTACATCCACATACATACATACATCCACATCCACATTCCACATTCACATCTATACATCCACATCTACATTCACATTCGCATACAGCCACATCCACATTCCCATACATCCACATCTATACATCCACATTCCACATTCACATCTACATTCACATTCACATTCACATACATCCACATCTACATTCACATTCACATACATCCACATCCCCATTCCCATTCACATCTATACATCCACATCTACATCTACATACATACATACATCCACATCCACATTCCACATTCACATCTATACATCCACATCTACATCCACATTCACATACATCCACATCCACATTTCCATTCACATCTATACATCCACATCCATTCACATCTATACATCCACATCTACATCCACATTTACATCTATGCATATACATCTTCATGCATATATCCATTTTCATGTTCATACATCCACACTCCCATCTCCATATCCACACATCCACATACATACATCCATTTTCACATTCCCATTTATATAACCCCATATACCTTCACATCTAATCTTTTACATCACATCCATTCTCGCCCTATCACAACCCATATACATCTTATCCTATCACATACACTTCTTACCTCATCCCCCCATACACATCTTAATTCATCTTATCACATCCTAACTTATTTCATAAGCATCTTATCACCTCTTATCACACCTCTTATCACATCCTATCACTTTCCATACGCATCTTATCAATTCTTATCACATCTCATACACCTCTTATCACATCTTATCACATTTCATATCTTTTTTTTTTTTAAAAGAGAATTCTTTTATTTGATATAAGATTTCTCTACACATTTATTTATACATAAATTCCATTTAAGGAGACTAACACTTTCGAAATTAAAATCAATCTTTTATGCATCTTCTTATGCATGATTTCAATTTGGTAGGGAATTATACTTTTAGAATAAAAGAATTTCTCTTATGCATCTAAGTTAAGCATAAAATCCATTTATGAGGAAAATCATACTTTTAGTATAAAAAGAATATCTTTTATGCATACCTATATGCATGAAATCCAATATGATAAAAGTAACACTTTTGATATAAAAATTTTTCCTTTATGCATACTTCTATGCATGAAAATTAAAAATGATAAAAGTAACACTTTTGATATAAAAATTTTCCTTTATGCATACTTCTATGCATGAAAATTAAAAATGATAAAAGTAACACTTTTGATATAAAAATTTTCTTTTATGCATACTTTTATGTATGAAATAAAAATGATAAAAGTGACACTTTTGATATAAAAATTTATCCATTATGCATACTTCTATGCATGAAAATAAAAATGGTAAAAATAACACTTTTGATATAAAAATTTATCCATTATGCATACTTCTATGCATGAAAATAAAAATGGTAAAAATAACACTTTTGATATAAAAATTTATCCTTTATGCATAATATTAAAATTCAATTTCTCCATGATTATAATGAAATTCTTTCAATTAATCTAGGATGATGATTCCTAGAATATGGTAGGAAGTCCTCTTTTTATGCTTTGAATGAAAATTTTTTATGCATAATTTTTATAAAAATTTTGCCATAGCTCCGCTGCTATGACTGATAAATCTCAATTTTTCTAAGGGATAAAGCTTATCATTAAGGAAATAATTAAAATGATTCTCTAATTGGATTCTTAATCCATAATGGATTGAATCATCAATATACATAAACTAAAAGCATAAGAAAAAGCCATTAATTTGGCCTCAAGCATAGCTTTATCTTGGGTTAAGGAAAAGCTTTATGAAAAGCTTGATTTGGATTGAGAATGGGTCATGAGTATGACCATTTCTTGAGTGAGAGAGAGAATTTACATAAGAATCATTAGAATTTAAACATAAATGAAAATTAACTTCAATAGCATTTATTAAATTATGTAACTCTTCACTACTATTCAAACTTCAATAGCATTTAAAAAAAAACCATACCAATTAAACTTCTCAAGCTTGAGAGGGGTTGAGAAGAGAGAAACATTGAGAAATTATAGAAAGATGAATATTCACTAATTACCTTACAACTTGCTTGATTCTTTGTTCACGGTAGAGGCCCCCAACCAATCAATTGGTTAAGTATGTTGATGGAGCCACTAATGGGGATTGAAGAAAGAGGGAAGCTCCAAAAACTAGTGAATTATTAAATGAATTCACAGTTCTTGGCTTAGGTGGAGTAGAGTAACGATGCATAAACACTATATATTTTTCAACAAGGGTGAGGCTTCTATTTATAGGAAAAATTGAGCTCCTAACCAAACAAACTGATTCTAGAATTTTCTAAATCAGTTTGGTCAATATTTGACCATTTTTAGGTCAGTTAAGCTAACTTTTTGGAACTAGACTTGAATGAGGAGAGAGGAGAGATGAAATATCTCAATTTTTATGAGTTTAAAACTCATTCAAGCATGTGAAATATGCACCTCCTTTAAAGAACTCCCCTTCCTTACATATGTCATATTTTTAATATTGCTCATAGTTTTTTTACTAATAAACCTTGTACATTTTCAACTCTTCATCTTATGTGAAATATGCACCTCCTTTAAAGAACTCCCCTTCCTTACATATGTCATACTTTTAATATTGCTCATAATTTTTTATTAATAAACCTTGTACATTTTCAACTCTTCATCTTATGTGAAATATGCACCTCCTTTAAAGAACTCCTCTTCCTTACATATGTCATACTTTTAATATTGCTCATAATTTTTTACTAATAAACCTTGTACATTTTCAACTCTTCATCTTATGTGAGTATTTACTCATTTTTGGGTATCTTCTTTTTCAAATTGGATTTATCTCCTCTCTACACATGGATTGATGCTATTGGTCCATAGGAACCTTAATTGGACCATAATCCAAAAATTTCTGAAAATCTAGACCCTTAGACTAAGGTCCTTTATACACATTTCCAATTAATTCCAATTGCACATTGAAAAGTTCTTTTTGAATTTCTGTTTCAGGGAAACTTATTTTAATAAGATGAGATAATTTTCTATCCAAAAATATTAAAAATCTGAATATTCTCTCTCTAGAATATTTTCTCTCTCTAGGTTAAAACAGTTAGAAACAAGTCTTTTATATTTCTGAAGAGGGATTGATTACAGGGAAAGATACTAGACATCAAAAAGGGGGTGGGAGAGGAATCTTACAGGACCTGAGCAGCCACCACTTGACATGATGAAGAAGGATAGATTTGTTATTGACCTTAAGGGCACCATACGCAGGAGGGTGGAGCTAAAAAGCCTAAGTCTTTTGAAGATGCTATGGAGGTTGCAAAGAGTAAGGATTGGAAGCTACAACGGATGAACCAGCTGGGGATGGATTCATCTATTGTAAGGCCAGAAGTGAAGTGAGTTGAACTGCTTCCAGCTAGGGTACCCATGGAAATAGTCCACACCAGTGATTCACCAATTGTCCAAACCATGCCTCAAATGATGCCTGCATTATCAGTAGCTACTACCATAGATGATGGGCTAAGGCAGGACATGCGGCAAATGGTTGATCTAATGAAAAATCTTAGCCTAAATCTAATGAGTAATATAGGTGGTGGATGAGGACGAGGAAGAGGTTTTTACCAAGCCAATGCTGAAGGCCAAGCATGAAATGGTGGAGGCCGTGGATATGGCAGGGGACGTAGATTTATACCCACATGTTACATTGTGTAGTGCTGGGGCATCTAAGCACTGACTGTAAAAGCTGCCAAGAATGGGAGGTGACATATATCCTTTACCTTCGCAATTTCCTAATAGATCAAATGGTTATGTTATTGAGATCAAAGGTGAAGCAGGTCCTAGTGGGTTATCTAATGAAGAAAAAGGGAAAACTAAGGTGGTGAATGTTGTGACCTTAGAGAGGACAAAGAAGTAGGAAGAGGTTGTGGTAATGCCAATAGGGAAGAGGACTACTGAAGAGAGGGAAGGAAGAGGTGTTGCAAGGTCCAGCAAGAAAAAAGGGAAGGTTCATGAAGGTGAAGATGCAGAAGCCAAAAGGAAGAGGAGGCCTCGTAGAAAATTCTAGGTTTCTGGAGGATGGCCAATCAAGCTATAGCTTGAAGTCTGACATCATCGAAGAGGAGAGCAAATGTGACTTTTGGACAATTGGTTGAAATGGTGCCAAAACTAAGGAAGCAATGGAAGAGTCTTGCTAATCTAATTGAGAAAGAGCCAGAGGAGGGATCGGTGAAGGTTCTCTTTATTGAATAACTTCCGGATATTTTCCCCATTGTAGATGCTTGGCATAAAGGAAAGAGCATGGGACATGCCTATGTAGATGGTGGTGCTCAGATATGTATCATCACCAACTCTTGTGTGGAACAACTTGGTCTTACCATCTCAGGTGTTTCATGTTTCCGTATACACTTGGCCAACCATCAAAAGGTCAAGTGTTTAGGCTTAGTGAAAGACCTTGAAGAGGAGGTCTATGATGTTAAAGCGGTTGTGGATTTTCATGTTATGCCAGTAGGTCTAGGAGCCTATCTAATCATCCTTGGAAGACCTTCGGTTGCAAGCAGTAGGAGCTATACAGGATTGGATACGTGGCACTATATGCCTCTACAACAAAAAAGGTAAAAGGAAGTTGTTTGATATGCATAGCAGGAAGTTTTTGGAAGATGCAGGTGAAGATGATTCTAGTGATGAGGGATCTACTAGCTCTTCGGATTCTGAAACAAAAACCAATATCTCTTCTACCAATGAAAAGGAGGTGGATGTTGCTTTCCTCTTAGTGGATAAAGAGAAACATGAAGATAAGGTTGTGGCACACGTTAATATGGAAGAAGAAGACACCCTTGGACCCTATGTGGTGATAGAAGAGCTTATGCAGACAAAGATGGAACCAAGCCAAAAACAAGAGCTTTTGGTGAAGACATTGAGTGCGGAACTATCTCCTATGGAGAAAAGCATGTATATGCAGCTATTATCTAGGTTCCCTAATCTTTTTATCACCTCAATACGGATCTATCTCCTATGGAGAAAAGCATGTATATGCAGCTATTATCTAAGTTCCCTAATCTTTTTGGTGAAGACATTGAGTGCGGATCTATCTCCTATGGAGAAAAGCATGTATATGCAGCTATTATCTAAGTTCCCTAATCTTTTTATCACCTCAATACGAGGAAATAAGGGGATTCAAAGGTGATGAGTTGAAGATAGAGTTAAAGGAAGGTGCAAAACCTGTAAGGCAAATGCTTAGAAGGATGGGACATGAACAAATGCAGGTTTTGAAGGAGGAGGTAGACTAGCTTCTTAGAGCAGGTTTCATTACCCCTATTGACACCGCTAATTGGGTAAGCCTAGTAGTAGTAACTCCAAAGAAAGATGGAAAATGGAGGGTTTGTGTAGATTTTAAACCCTTGAATGTGGCTACCAAGAAAGATGGAAAATGGAGGGTTTATGTAGATTTTAAACCCTTGAATGCGGCTACCAAGAAAGATCCTTGTCCATTAACCTTCCTTGATGAGATTTTAAACCCTTGAATGCGGCTACCAAGAAAGATCCTTATCCATTAACCTTCCTTGTGTAGATTTTAAACCCTTGAATGTGGCTACCAAGAAAGATGGAAAATGGAGGGTTTGTGTAGATTTTAAACCCTTGAATGCAGCTACCAAGAAAGATCCTTATCCATTAACCTTCCTTGATGAGATCCTTGACACAGTAGCTAGATTTGAAAGGTATAGTGTTTGTGATGGTTTTTCTCATTATTTTTAGCTGAAGATGTCTCCTGAAGATAGCTCCTGAAGATCAAAAGAAAACCACTTTCATTTACACCCTAGGGTTGCTTCTGCTACAAAGTTCTTTCTTTTGGACTAACCAATGATCCTGATCATTACCAAAAGAGAGCTAATTAGGTGCTATCTCCTTTCCTTGGTAAGTTTGTTAGAGACTTCATTGATGATTTTTGTATATATAGCTCCATGCAAGATCATTGTTGTGAAAAGTTTGCTCTAGCTTTTGAGCGTTATGATGAGTGTGGTGAACAGATCAATCCCAAGAAATGCTTCCTTGCACAACCAAGAGTGAAGCTCTTAGGGCATGTGGTTTGGCATTGAAGCTGATTCAAATAAAGTGAAGTCTCTCATCCTTAGAGACTTCCTTCACCTAGGGATACCAAACAACTTGCCACATTCATCCAAAAGGTGAAGTATATGACCATGTTCATGTCCCTCTCTTCACAATTACTTTACCCTTTGCAACAAGCAGCTAAGCATGATCCATTTAATTGGACCATTGAATGTGAAGCAATTTTTCAAAATGTCAAGGAAGTTTTAGGGGCTATGCCAACCATGCAGGCTCCTAATTATTGGGAACATGTTTTCTATGTAAATCCATCTGTTGGAGATGATGCTATTGGTGCAATGTTATTGCACCAATGTTATTGGTGCAATAACATGGGTTTTCTATGTAAATCCATCTGTTGGAGATGATGCTATTGGTGCAATGTTATTGCAAAAGGGGAAGAGTTCTCATTTTGGCGCCCAGTTTATGGCGCTAGCAAGGTCAAAACTATGGCAGAAAAGAACATGTTAGAAGTAGATCTTGTAATGGCAAGTGTGGTATATGTATGCAGGCAGTTCCACCATTATCTTCTACCTCGGCCATTTGTTTTCTTGACAAGCTACACATTTTTACCACAGCTTATCAATGGCAACAACATGTCAAAGGCAGTGATGAAATGGGTTGTGGAGTTGTAGGAGTTTATTTTTTCATTCCTCATTGAGGAAAGCACCAGGGCTACATTGGCAGATCTTTTGACCTACAAAGAGAGTCCTGTCCTTATCAAATAAGAGGCTGTGAAGAAGACTGTTGAGAATGTGGTAGAGATTGGGAATGCACACCTTTTGGTTTTTGATGGCTCTTATAGAAAAAAGTCATGATTCTGCTTCAAGAGGTCTAGTATTGTATGATCCGTAGGGCAAGCTTCTTTGTAAGAAAGGCATGAAGGTGGATGCACATAGTAATAATGAAGCAGAGTATTCTACATTGGAGATTGGATTGCACATATGGTACTTGGAGTATGGAAGAGCAAAATTACTTCGCTTAAAGAACTGTGTTTCATAATTAAAGGCTTGCTTAAGAAGTTTGAAGGATGGAGCATTCACCATATAGATCATAACCAAAATAAAGAAGCACATAAGGCTGCTCAGAGGCAGGTACACACTTATTGATGATGTAATGTATATGCGGGGAGCAGATTTGGTTTTAAGGCATGTACCATGGGAGGAGGAGTTGTATAAGATCCTTGAGGAAAATCATGAAGGATCTTGTGGTGAACATTTTGCATTAAAAATTACTTTTCATAAGATCTTGCAAGAAGGATATGTATGGCCGAGTGTTCAAAAGGATGTACACCACTGGTGCAAGTCATGCAAACAATGTCACTCATTTGGAAACATGATACTTGAACCCGAGCTTCAAAAAACCATAATATCTTATGATGTATTTGAAAAATGGAGAATTGATGCTGTGGGTCCATTACCTATTACTAGTCGAGGAAAAAGCTATGTATTGACTGCAGTTGATTATCTTTCTAGGTGGGCAGAAGCTAAGGCAGTCAAGCAGATAGGTGCTAAAGATGCTGCAAAATTTGTGTCTGAGGTTTGCAAGTTTGGAGTGCCTCTTGAGTTGCTTTTTTCTGATCAAGGGCTTGGTTTTAGAGGAGCGTTGATAGATTACTTATGTGTCAAAATGAAAATTAAGCATAACTACACCACTCCATACTACCCACAATGTAATGGACTTAATGAAAGATTCAATGGTGAGCTTATTAAGATATTGTCTAAGGTTACCCCCAGCATCAAGGAAGAAATTGAGATTTGGAGTTGCTTAGTGCTCTATGGGCCTACAGAACATCTGTGAAGACTGGCACAAGATTTACACCCTTTCATTTGATCTATGGCAAGGAAGTTTTGTTGCCTGTGGAGGTGGAATTACCAGCAGTTAAGATGCTTGAAAAACTAATGGTTGACCCAAAAGATGTATACAAGGAAAGACTTATGTATTTGCTTCAACAAGTTTAGTTGGACAGATCCTTAGCTTTGGAGCATTGTAAGAAGATGCAAGAAGAGAATGTGAAGCGTACAAATGCTAAGATCAAAAGTAAAGGGATTGTAAAAGGTGACATGGTGTTAAGATATAATAGTAAATTAGACAACACCTTTCAAAAAAAGTTTCAAGTTAAGTGGGAACGTCCTTTTATGGTGTCAGAATGCTTTGCCAATGGTACTTACCAATTGGCTAACCTTGATGGAACTCTACATGCATCCAGGGTGAATGGTCTGCGCTTAAAGAAGTATTCTGCAAGATTGATGACCATTGTTTAGGATGACATGCATGAAATTGAGGCTGTGACAGGTGAATGTAAGGAAAGTGGTGACAGGTGAATGTAAGGAAAGTGGTGACTTGGGTCTCAATTTACTTTTCTCTACTAGTCATAATGATATAGGAGACTTGGGGGTTGGGCAAATTATGTTAGGAGTTTTTTTGAGTTTGGTTTTCTGGCATATGTACATATGGATGCATGTTCATATAGCACTTGAATGCCCAACACCCCACTCATTGTGGTTGTTGGTAAGAACCATTTTTGTACATAGATAGAAGGCATCCTGGGAGATGAGGTTCTCCCAGCCAAGTTTTAAAAAGGTAGGTTTATTTCTAGTTTTAATGGAAACTTGAGGTTGAGGGCGGAATTCAAACAATCTCAGAAATTTGAATCAGATGATGCTTTTTTTGAAATGCTGAGTATAGAGGATGCACTAATCTTCTTGTTACAAACAACTGATGTGCCCTCATTAGAGAACTTCATGTGCATCATAAAGAAGTACAAGAAAATATCAAACCTTGTGCATGGCCAGCATATGCATTTGCACTTGTGTAATAAGGGTCTGGAAGATCACAAAGGGCTAGGTAATTTTCTCATTTGAGTGTTGTTAATGGTGTTAGCATGCACGATGCCCAACAAGACTTCCACAGGTCGGTTCAGTGCAATGAGTATTCTTGGACTTCTCTTATGGATGGTTATATTGACTGTGTGCACTGACCTGTTTAGAACACATGGCGCTAGTAGAGGGAGTCTCTCCGAATCTAGTCTCATGGAATGCTGCAATTTGTGGCTTTGCACAACAAGGGGAAAGTGAGAAAGCTCTCATACTTTATGCTCAAATGCAAGAACAAGGTGGTCTGTTACCTAACACAATGATTTACATTGGTGATTTGAAAGTACGTGACACCCTTGCAGATAAGGAAGATCTGAATAGTAATGCTGGTATGGCATCTTTGGAACTTGGCCAAGCGTTACATGTAGATGCTCGAACAAAGGGCTTGGTTTCAGATATCTATGTAAGTACTATCCTTGTAAGTATGTATGGAGAATGTGCAGACATCGTGGATGCAGAAGATGTTTTTGATGGGTCGTTTTGCAGCAGGATGTCATGTCATGGACTACCATGCTTTCAATTTATGTTGAGCAGGGTCATGAAGAAAAAAGCTTTACATTTGTACAGACAGTACATGATGAAGGTGTGAGTCCCAATCATCATACATTTGTCATGGCCCTCCAAGCATCTGGCATCCTTGTTGAGAAATAAAAAGTTAATCATGTAAAGGATGGGCGACCAAAAATTATGATGTCTTTGGAAATAGTCCAGGCTCTACATGCTGATGCTCAAAGGAAGGGCTTTGCTTCAAATGTTTTCATTGGTACCACACTTGTGAGCATGTATGGTAGTATGGGTGTCTTGGGGAAGCAGAGAGTGTGTTTTGAAGATTGTTTGACCGCAATACTCTGTCATGGAATGCGATGTTCTCAACTTATGCTGAGCAGGGCTAAGGACAAAGGGCATTGCAATTCTATGGGATGATGCACTTGGATGTTGTGAGTCCAGACCCGCAAACCCTCATGTTTGCTCTCCGGGCATGTGGCATGCTTGGAGAGAAGGAAGATGTTGTGGTTGTGAAGAGACGTTCAATCAAAGTAGTCTCTTTCTAAATTGGACAAGCATTACATGCAGATGCTTGCAAGATGGGCTTTGATTCATATTCTTTTGTATGTAACAGCCTGATGACCATGTATGGGAAGTGTGGGAGTATTGCTGAAGCAGAGAATATTTTTGTTTGGTCACGTCTTTGCAATATTGTGTCATGGGTTGGAATCGTGTGAGCGTATTTAGAACATGGTCAAGGAGAGAAGGCTTTACAGTTGTATAAGCGTGAAGGCATTAGTCCATGTGAGTTGACACTTGTGACTATCATTCAAGCATATTGTGCACTTATAGAGGACAATGAGGACACGGTAGAGGAATGACAATTGACCAAAGGGATGGCTTGTAAAATTGGCCAAGCACTGCAGGTTGATGCCTAGATGAAGAGCTCAAACTCAAGTGCATTGGTTGGGAATACCCTTATAAACCTATAAGGAAAAGGTGGGTGCTCATGCCTATCCGGTTTCCACTTAGATGAGCAGTTAGCTCTTCATAGGTCGTGATTCTATGGGATATGAGAAGGGAGGAACTGCCAGGCATACATGCTATGGTACGAGGCATTAACCCTTGAGGAAACCATGTGACAAGTAATCTGTAGAACGAGCATTATGGAGATGATACGAGAAATAGAAGTTGAGTAGACGAGTTCAAATATGAAATTTTCAAAGATGAACTCACAGACCAACTAGGAGGTGGGCATGTGTTTACTAATTTTAGAACAAAGAATCGCTCAGTTGTCGGATTGCACCAAAGAACAACTCAAGGGTCTGGGGAAATAAAAAGGGGTGTGCGCGCTGAGTTTCAAAAAGGGTTCAAATCTGTGTGTGGAGGATTGGCGCTGGTGGTGGAAATCCTTCTTTGCATCGGGCTCAGTTTCTCTTTATGTTTTTCTATACGCTGTCAACTATTTGATGTTCGATCTGCGTAGCCTCTTTGTGGTGCTGGTGCTACTTGTGAAAGTCTATGCTGAGGTTTTGGTGTGATCGCGGGGTGTGAAGAACACTCGCAGCCTGAGAAAGAAGGTGGAATGCTGCTGGAAGCCGCCTCTAAGACTGATCCGCAGAACACAAACAGGGGGCATCTCGGCGTTGATGGTGTAAGGTGACAAATACGTTTTGTTGAGTTCAAATTTATATTTGGTATACTGTGGTGTCATTGTCGGTGGATATTAGAAAACTGTGAATCACTCCCGTGCAACTGTGAGCAGGCTGAATATGAGTGTGGAGGTGTTTCCAATCTCTTCCATCTTGATGTGTGTATTTGAGAAAGCAAGTGTAGGTGATGTTTAAAATGGTGGGATTAATTCCCATAATATTGTGTTTACAGTTTTTTGGTTCTTGAGAATGTTTGCAATTGAGTGTAATCTCCATATCTTTTCTTGGTTCTAGAGTGGGTGAAGTGGTATACAAGGTATCTGTGAAATTTCTCTTTCCAGCATCCTGCTGGTGGTGCCCCCTGTCTTTGTTGTATTTTCCAAGGCTGCTGGGTGGGTAGTTATATAGAGGTAGTTTCACTTTTCCAGCCTTCCCACAACGTGTGTGTCTTTGAGTTAGGAATATGTGAAATAAGAAATTATACTAATTTTTGTGTGTAGTGGGATTAATCAAGCCTCAACTATAGATAGGTCTGACAGAGAGAGGAAAAGCTAGATAAAACATGATTATATTAGGGATTATAGATAATTATGATAAAACACCCTTTTAGGAAATTTGGGTTCAATTACTACCAATAAGCTTTATTGAATTTATCAATTACATTGGAAGGGATTTTGACTTTTCTTGGAATCTTATTGCCTCTTGGAATCCACAACCAGACCACTACATCAACAAGCTCCCAATGCGTTGGGTATGCCAAATTGCAATACCAATTCTTCGACGAGCAAAACCATCATACAACTCGGATATTGTTGGGTTTTTCTTCCTTTTATTTGGTGCCTAGTATTGAATCAAAAACTTTTTATAGTTAGGGGATGATCTATCCATGTCCACATCTCACTCCGCAACTCCTAGCCGTATTGCATACTCAGGCTCCCCTGGCCTTACGACAAGGAGAAAGTCTCCTTTTCTCACATCAATGTGTGGTGTATATACATCCTTTGGAATTCCTTTATGAGGAGTCGACCACAATCCACTCCTCATACCCCTGAAATGCTTATAACTCTTCTTCTAATAGCTTCATACAATGGATTCTCTCTGTCTCTGGCAAAAAACCTATGTACATCCCAACACACTTATTGGTTGGATTTTGTAGCTCATCAACAATATTCCTCCAGTATTCTATGATTGGCTCGATGCCTTATTTTATGATCAATTCTGCCAAAATTCTAGATAGTCCCTCAACCCATGAACCACGTATTGGCTATCTCTCACATAATCGTCAAAATAGGCAACACATTAGGGCAACTAGTTGGTAGCATTGGTTTTCCTTCAGTGTCTCTCTTCTAAAGCTCAATTCCTCCTTCTTTTGGCAGCCACTCAAGTGACTTTGGGTGAATTTTATACTGTATAATTGGAATTTCACCTTGCATAAAAAATCAAAATTGTAATGGTTTTGAGTGTCCCACCAGAGTTTCTTTACCATCGCAAAAACAGTTGTACAAAAGTTTTGAAGTCTGGAACTTGTGTAAGAAAAAAAAGTGTTGGTGATGAGCTCTCACATTGCTTGAATGTATCCATTAAATGTGCAAATGTGAATGTCATACCAATTCACAACTTCTCTCTAGAAATCTGCTAAAAATTGTATCTATGTCCTCATGTGTAAGCTCCATCATCAAGAAGCCTATATGCACCGTTTTGAAAACCACTTTGGCTACTAGCAAAGACAAGTAAGCAAATAAATAACGGTTCTTATTATTTGCATCATTTGAGATTGAAGCTATGGGTTGAGGACTTGGAGTAATATCATTATGACCATTTGTGATGGATTGAGGACTTGGAGAAACCACATTAGGGTGTGAAGCAATGTTTTGAGGACCTAGATTATCCTCAATAGCTCTTCTAGAATTTTTAGTTACGGTGATAATGTCACTCATGCCTCACATTTTGTAGTGATGATCAACATCCTTTCTAAGTTCAATGCTTTGAACAATGTGATGTCACAATCTGGCATACCATCATTGCATAAGTCCCCTACTGTATGTGCATCAGTCCTTCCCAAGTTGTGTAAGCACATTGCAAGAGAGTCAATTGTGGCGTTTGATGAAAAATAGGTAGGGGGAGAGGAGACACACACACAGGAGCAAACCCTAATGTATATTGCAAACCCTAACCATAGAGGGAAGCCATCTCCCTTCTCACACAATGCATTAAGCCATAATCCATAATACACAACACACACACTGTGTTGTGTCCACACACAGCTAACCCTAGCTAATGTCCACACACTATGACCTGCTGGATGCGGTCATTTATGTCTCACACATGCTGCTACCTAACATGCCAGCACATAGTGCAGCTGGCACAAGCTGACATCGAGCTTGAATCTCAACAGCCCCTCTCAAGATTATGATGTACTACCATAGATGAAGATGTAGATGAGCTTGGGCTATCAAAGCTCTCAACACTCCCCCTCAAGCTCATCCCACGTACTCCCAACATAGTATGGAAGTACTCAAACTTCTCCCTGCTAAGTGGCTTTGTAAAGATGTCGGCCACCTGCTCTTCAGTCTTCACATACTGCAAATCCACTGTACCATCCAGCACTTTCTCTCTGACAAAGTGATAGTGGACCTCTATGTGTCTGGTCCGCGCATGAAAAACTGGATTCTTGGCCAACTGTATGCTACTCATGTTGTCACAATGAATGACAACCTTGCCATCAATAGGCTCACCCAAATCAGCCAAGAGATTCTTTAACCATATTCCTTCACATGTAGCAATGGCTGCACCCCTGTATTCAGCCTCTGTACTAGATAAAGCAACAGTAGGTTGCTTCTTGCTACTCCAACTCACCACGGCACTTCCAAGTGTAAAGGCATAGCCACTAGTAGACCTCCTGTCATATGAGCTACCTGCCCAATCTGCATCTGTGTAGCCATGTATATCCAAGCCTTTACCATGCTCATAAAGAAGACCATAATGTGCAGTGGTCTTTACATATCGCATAATGCGTCTCACTGCATCCAAATGAGGTTTTTTGGGACTCTGCATAAATTGGCTTAGTAGCCCCATAGCATAACTGAGATCCGGGCGTGTGATAGTCATGTAAATAAGGCTTCCAACCATCTTTCTATACATAGATGGATCATCCAACTCTTCACCAAAATCAGCCCGTAGCTTTACATTCTGCTCCAAAGGTGTACTCATTGGCTTACACCCTGTTATCTCATATTTTGCCAACATATCCAATGCATATTGGCGTTGCACTAACCATGTATCTGCATGGTCTTTGATCACTTAAATCCCAAGAAAATATCTCAATTCACCCAAGTCTTTCATGCAAACTGCCCATTCAATGCCTTCTTGACATGCATAACATCTGTAGATCTCCTGTGACAATCAAGTCATCCACATAGATGACAAGTAAGACAATCCCATGATCTGTTTTCTTCATGTAGAGTAAAGAATCTGCTGTAGAAACCTAAAATCCAAGGGAGATAAGATATCGGCTCATCTTATCACTGAGTTATCACTCCAAGCACGAGGTGCTTGCTTCAAACCATATAATGCTTTCTTTAATCTGCATACATGAGTGAGATACCTTGGGTGTACATATCCTTCTGGCTGTGCCATATAAACTTCCTCTTGTAGATCACCATTTAGAAATGCATTTTTCACATCCATTTGATGCATTTTCCAACCATTTGTTGCAGCCATAGCAATGACTGCTCTCACTGTTCCCATCTTTGCCACTGGACTAAATGTTTCATCATAGTCCAAGCCTTGGGTTTGTGCATAACCCTTAGCTACCAATCTCGCTTTATGGTATTCAATGGAACCATCTGACTTGCATTTCACCTTGTAAACCCATTTACAACAAATAACATTTTTGTTTTGTGGTAATGCAACCAAATCCCATGTTTCATTATGAACCAGTGCGTCCATCTCAACTTCCATTGCCTTCTCACATACATGCTTTCCAATAGCTTCTGTATAGCTTGTAGGTTCCACATGCTTCACCAAAGAGGTCATATATGCGTAATGCATAGCAAAATCATGATATGTCAACCTGTCACAACAACTGGATACCGACCCTTTGGGATCTCCGCAATGCATGCAGATCACTCTGAACACCTATCACTCTAGCATGTGGAGGCACATATCTATCCTGCCTTGCACCAGGTGTGTGTAAAACTGGTATTCCAAGTTCCTCATCCAAACTCTCTAAACTTGACAACTCATAACTTGTAATTCCAATTCCTTCAACTTTCTTTTTTCCTTTATCTAGAGCACTACTCCCAGTGCTCACACTCTCATGCCTCAAGTGTACTGACCATATGGACGTATAGTGCTACTCTTAGACTCTGCTGGCCCAGACATAGAAATAGAACTTGCTTATGGTGGCAAGTTCACATGCACATCAGCATCAAGAGAATCAATGACACCCTCATCCTTTGCTTTGTACCAACTAGCAAGTTCATCAAACACCACATCTCGTGAGATAACCACTTGCCTAGTTTGTGGATTGTAGCATTTATATGCCTTGCGATCCTATGCATATCCAACAAACACACACTTTTCTGCCTTAGGATCCAATTTCCTCCTTCACTCGTCAGGCACATGTACATAAGCTATGCAACCAAACACTTTGAGGTGTCCAATGTCTGGCCTAAAACTTGTAAGCCGCATCTCTGGCGTACTTCCATGTATGGCTGCTGTGGGTGTCGTATTAAGTATATACATTGCGGTGGCACATGCTTCTGCCCAATCATAATCTGGCATGCTCTTTTCATTGAGCATTGCCCTGGACACTTTACAAATGACTCTATTTTTCCTCTCAGCAACACCATTTTTTGCTGAGGTGTATACCTGCAAGTTAATTGCCTTCTTATGTCATGCTTTCTCAAGAAATGCTCAAAAGCATGTGAGGTGTATTCACCACCTCCATGTGTCCTCAAACATTTTATCCAAGAGCCATATTACTTCTCTGCAAAAGCTTTGAAATCCATAAACTTTCCCAACACCTAACTTTTCTCTGAGAAAGTAAATCCAAGTCATTCTGATAAAATCATCAATGAATGTCACATAATATAAGCTGCCTTTAATGGATGGATTTTGTGCAGGACCCCATACATCGCTATGAACTATTTCAAGTGGCCTGCTACTCATGTTGCCTTCTCTAGGAAATGGCAACCTTGCCTGCTTTCCAAACTGACAGGCATCACAAACATGCATATTCCCATCATACGTGAATCTAGGCAGCCCACTAATGATGTCTCTTGCCTGCATGTTCTTAAACATTTGTATGTTTACATGTTCTTTAACCTTTGTATGTTCACATGTCCAATCCTTTTATGCCACATGTCAATGTCTTGTACCACATTTTGGCTTTTAGAGAACATGGCTGATTTCAACTCAGGAATCCCAGCATCCAGCTTAAATAGTCTGCCTTCATTCTTGCCTTTGGCAATGACTCTACATCCATTTTTGAAATCCTCAACCAAGCAACCATGCTCGTTGAAACGAACCTGTAATCCCTGTTCCACCATTTGACCAACTGAGGCCAAACTTTTTGTAATAGAAGGCACATACAAGACATCTGCCATAGATTTTGTTTCACCATTGTGCATAACCAATGGTACACTTCCAACATGTGTAATGGCATGTTGGGTATCATCTCCTATCTCCACATAGCCTTTCACATCCATAGGCTTCATATGCTCAAACCATTCACCATGACAAGTCATATGGTTTGATGCTCCAGAGTCCATATACCAAGTGTCATCACTTTCAGCATTTCTAATCATAGATCCCACAACATGTTTCATGGCAAACAAATGATTTGCGCTGCCATCATTACTGCTTGATGCATAATTTCCACCACCATGTTGTGCATAATGTCCACCATGTTGTGCTCTACCCCCTCTCAAATCATTTTGTTTACGAAAACAATCACGTGCAATATGATCAAATTTCCCACAATAATGGCATTCCACATTTTGCATAGATGTTTGTTGGCCTTGCTAACGTCCTCTACCACCACGAGGATTACCTCTGCCTCTCTGAGGTGTATATCCACCTCTGCCTCTCTGAGGTGTATATCCACGACCACCTCTAGCACCATATGTAGGCTGAAAATTCTGTTGTGGTGACCTGTCCTGTGCCATCCACGACCATTACCACGGCCACGTGATGCGAATCTCCCCTTGCCTCTAAATCCTCTTTGTGAATAGAAAGCCTGATTTTTGTCATTATCATCATGACTAGTAGATGCATCATGAAAAGAATCACTGAGTTTGATTTCCTCAACAAGCAAGAGTGAAACGAACTCATCAAAATCTGGTAAACCTGTGCTCCGAACCGAGATGGATGTATCAAAAGACTTAAACTCCTTGCCAAGACCACGCAAGGTAATGTCTACCAAATCATCATCAGGCATGGGGGCATTGATTGTTGCCAATGCATCTGCATACTTCTTTATCTCTTGTACATAATCATGGATGCTCCTTCCTTTCCGTTTCACATTATGAATCTGTTGTCGCAACAACTGAGACTTGCGAGCACTAGTTTCTATATCAAACAGCTTTACTAATGTATCCCATGCATCCTTGGGATTCTAAGCATCATGTATATGTATGAGTATAGCATCCGAGATACATATAGACAGATAATGCAAAATTTTGTATGCTCTTTCTGACCATTGCTTATATGAGCTATAACCTGCTGCTGTGTAGGCTGTCGGGGTAGTTCCGGCTCTGGCTCCACACCTGTAATAAGATTCCAAAAACCTTTTCCCTTCAGAAAGCTTTTGATCATGTACTTCCATGCCTGGAAGTTCTTCCTATCCAATTTTTCACCCACAATTTGTACTGGATTGTTCGACATATTTGCTCAATGCAAATGCACCTTCCGCACACGTCCAAATCTGAAAACAAGCCTTCCTCAACTCCACCACACTCTAATAAGTGTTCCAGATACTCCAAAGTAGTCAACAACCTTCACTTTTGATGTAGAAAATCAAACTGATTGCATCAAAAAAAAACTGGCATATGCAGTCCAAGGTACCCTATTTTGGCACGCTTTCCAAGGCTTCAAATTGCAATGTAGTGGTTCAATCAAGTGTGGATAACTTGCATTGACACCTAAACAAGCTCAATGTTGCATATCAACACCAACCAAGGTGTGTACATACCAATTTTGTCAAACCCCCTTCTCTATTTTGAGAAAAATCAATAAAACCAGTAGTAGAATTGCTCTAATTTCTTCAATGCTTGTCCAAATTGAGAGACCGGGCATTCATTAGCTTAGCAATGATGTCCACTAACTCCGTGTAAAAGGAATCAGACCAATTGTTTAAGATGAGAGAGTGATTAATCACACTCTGTTTTACTAATCACAGTAGACAGCCTTTTTAATCAGCTCATTTCCAGCTCCATAAGGCATAATTGCTCCAACCAATCATGTAGCTTCCTTCTCAAGTGTATGTACCACACAATTGCTAAGCCAATTTTGGAATTAATCAACCACACAAGTGGAATTTGGCCTCTACTCAAAAAGTATGAGAAAATGCTCTGTTTCTGCTGTATGATCTGCGCCGCCTGCTCCTGAGGGGATTTGGGCTGAGTATAGTGTCAATGGATAGCATGTGTAGTTGCCTAACACTCCAAGGCATGTGTGTAACCCATCAATTGTCTGATTTTTGCTAAAAACTTGCTCTAATTTCATCCACCAAGTGACCCTTTTTCTCTGTTTTGTGAGAGCTTCAAAAACAGTAATTTTTAATCATTCAAATGCATCATACATGCTCCAAATTCACTATAGGGCTTACACATGAGTTGCCAATACATTAATCCTTGTCACATACATGTTTCTTTGCCAAATTGCATCTATTTTCACCATACATCACCGCTTCCAAGCTCCAATGGAAAGCTTGCAAAAAACGAAAATTTTCTTTTTCTTTGGGCAACCCTAATTTGCCTTGTTTGTGCTTGAATCACCTGCAACCCGCTCAAGGGTGTCTAGTAGTCCTTACCCGGTAGGCCAAGCTCTCAGATCTGATAGAAATCGGTGTGGTCCAAGCTTCACAGCATCAATGGCCAGCTTCACAGCTTGTTCTCCCTCTTCTCTCACTCACTCATAAACCCTAATAGAGAGAACCTGGCTCTGATACCATGATGAAAAACAGGTAGAGGGAGAGGAGACACACACACAGGAGCAAACCCTAATGTATATTGCAAAACCTAACCATAGAGGGAAGCCATCTTCCTTCTCACACAATGCATAAAGCCATAATCCATAATACACAACACACACTATGTGTTGTGTCCACACATAGCTAACCCTAGCTAATGTCCACACACTATGACCAGCTGGACGCGGTCATTTATGTCTCACACATGCTGCTACCTAACATGCCAGCACATATTGTAGCTGGCACAAGCTGACATCGAGCTTGAATCTCAACAGCCCCTCTCAAGCTCATGATGTACTGCCATAGATGAAGATGTAGATGAGCTTGGGCTATCAAATCTCTCAACAGCGTTGGGGTCCGAGGGACACACACCATTCAAGAAGAAATGACCATAATGTCCTTGCCCATGTCTGTGAGTTATCATACCACTCAAGGATACCTGTAGTTGTGGTTCACTATCATAATCATTTGAATTCACATGTAACTTGGGTATTGTTGTCTTGTTCTGGTCTATCATCTTATCATTAATAACATGTTTGCGGTTGCATCTATGAAAACTTTCTCCATGTGTAGTATATATGTTTGTAGCTCTGTTGTTTGCAACATGTGCAATATTCGTTCTTCTATGAGGATCTCACACACTTCATTGTCCTTTGTTGATGGTAACTCAGACTTAATTCTATTGCAAGTACTGCACTTAGCGAACTCACTTGTCTTTATTAAGAAGGTGACATGCTTGAACTCTATATTCCAAATTCTATTGAAGGTGGTCAAATACATTGGCATATATTTGAGTTTCTTAATTGACATGTTAACCTCATATAGAATGTCAACTTGCTTGTACCTATTAGGTATCATAAGCAGGGTCTCCTTGGTGCCACCAAGCATTGTCCTACTCTTATGAGGCATTCTCTCAGAGAAAGTATCCACTAAATTTTGTATGATTGTTCTTCCCATTTCTGTGTGGCCTCACCCCTTTCTTATAAGCCTTGCATTACCATGCATGCAACGATGTACACCACTCTCAAATTGTTCCTTTTATCGATAAAATGACGTTTTTATAATATTATGTATTTCATACCAAGCTCTCCAACACACCTCCTTGCCATACAATGAAAACACATAGTCCATCTTCCTAGATGGGTTTTTGCGCCATGACATATTAAGAGTGTCATATAAATAATCCATTCTTTTTTTTTAAGGTTTTGACTCCAAAACTCCTTCTGTAAAGCTTGAATATTGTCACAACTTGCATGTTGACAACACCTTTGTTTACAAAAATCGATAATAGCTAGCAATTGTATAGCTTCAAATGACAGCTTTTTTTCTTTTATTAGATGAAAACGGAGCATTCTTTGGCTTTCTTTGATAAAAGCAATAATTTCTCTTGTTTGAGAGTGGCTCTACCAAGGCAAGATGACCAATGTGCATCCCATGAGCATCATTTAAATTATGCAAGTTCTCATGTTGTAACAAATTCCGCCCATCTATCATAGTGACTTATTTGATTGGCCACTTGACAATACTAATGTTGTCGATATAATCCATGGGGGTATGATCATCACCACTTATCCACTATCTCAACACCAACTTCTATGCTATTCTCACTCAATACATCAAAGTTCACTGAATCATGTGGATACACATACATGATAACTCCCTCTCCCAACTTCTTTGACTTTCCCTCATCCCATAATTGAACACTTTTGTCTATGATTCCAAGCCTCTTGATAGCTAAACTGATTCAATACTACATGTGCTTCACCTGTCACTTTTTCCCCTGACATATGAGTCTCACCTCTTGGCGTAACATGAACATGTTGTAATGACCCAATACTCCACTTAACAATACTATGAAATGCTTCTAGATCCTCGTAGCATCCATTGTTGGAAAAACTAAGATTGAAACGTACCCATATTCTGTTCCATGATTTAGCACAAAATTTCTCAAAACTTACAGAAAAATCACATCATACTTCAGAAAATAAAGAGATTTTCAATAAACCATAATCGTTTACAAATACAACGTAACAATAATATTCATTAGTACAAAATCTCAAAATTAGAAAGAGATTTTCAATAAACCATAATCGTTTACAAATAAAGAGATTTTGAAAATTAGAAAATAAAGAGATTTTCAATAAACCATAATCGTTTACAAATACAACGTAACAATAATATTCATCAATACAAAATCTCAAAATTAGAAAGAGAATCACCAACAAAAGATCTAGCCAATAGGGCCTTTCTCCGATGCCCGTCCACCCAACCAACATGCTGGATGTCGTGGCTATGCCTCTAGTAAATCTTGTCCACTCTAGGTTCTACCAAATAGCTCCCATAGGGCATAAATCATGTTCTCTATCCGGCATTCCCTATCTAAGGATGGTCGACCCGAATCTCAAAATCTCTCTCTCTCTCTCTCTCTCTCTCTCTCTCTCTCTCTATCTATCTATCTATCTATCTATCTATCTTGCATAGAAATCCTCAAGGCTCTGGAAGAAGCCCAAAAAAAATTAGCGCACGAGAATTAGTAGATTATCATCCATGAAACGGTTAAAGATAGAAATCCCTTCTAAAACCATGAACTCGAACCAAATTAGAGAAGATACATTTTTTTGAAGTAAAAAAACACTAGAAAGTGGTGTTGGATTCGTTTCGTGAATACCAGCCACTCCATGCGGAATCTCCCAATTATCTGAACACAAACTTTGTTCGTCTTGTGATGAACTAACTTTCTCTAATATGTCTCTTTAACAGATAAAGCTATCTACACCCTCATGCGAGGCCGTTACTAAAAATTAAGGGTCAATTTGGTGTCCAGGCCCCATTTTGGGCGCTCGTTGCAGTTATATTTACTATGTAAACCCCCATATGAGTTTCCTTTAGGCAAAACTACTCACTATGACCCTCTTATACATTATCTAACATGGTTAAGTATAGAATAGAAATCACTTACAAATGATACCACAAAACATGCATATAAGTCCCAAAATCGACATATCTAGATTACTAAATTTGTGACCAAACTTAATCTTTTAGGTCCTCTAAGTATTTCCTACTTTTCAACATTAAATATAGATGCTAAAAATCACCGAGTCAAATGGACCCAAAAATACGTACATATGAGTACATTACAAAGACTGCATTGTTTTCCACAAACACACCTCAATCACAAATGATACCTTGACTTCCCCAATTAGCACACCAGAACAGAAGCTACATGGATCTATCACACACACACTACTGATAGCAACTAGTCTACCCCATCACCGTACATGTTTACTATATCCCCCCTTATGAAATCCATCCCTACAGGTTGAAAAGTAAATGGTATGCCTAGGAAAACCCAACATATTAAAAAAAAAGAGAGTGATGAGTTTGCCACGGGCAAGTTTGGTAGAGACCCCAAAGGCCACATGGCTGAAGAAGGCTCCATGGCTATATGTCCATAGGCCACACTCACTAGTTACCCCATGACTTCATTGGTTGAAGAGATCCCATGCAACATAGTCATAGGCCTCACTCAATGATGACACCAAGACTTCATGGCTTGAGAAGACCCTATGAACAAATAGTCATACGCCCCACTCAATAGTGACCCCAAGACTCCATTTCTTAAAAAGACCCCATGAGCACATGACTATATGAAATTTCTCACTAGTCACCCCAAGACTACATGACTTGAGGTGACCCCATGACTGCATGGTCTTAGGCCTCACCCACCTAGAATCCATGGCTTGAGTAGACCTATGGCCACATGGTCATAGGCCTCACCCACTAGTGAACCCCATTACTATTGGATATGCTCCATCACATGCACACATGAAGGTCCTCTTGGTCAAGTTGGAACTCAAAGGTTTTCAACAATGGCTCCTTTTACTCATGTAACAAGGTCATAAAGCCACCATAATCTACATGCTTTCATCCACCATCCTTGGAGAGATTCTTGGAGGAAAAAGGTGGAGAAAATCGAGGAGTTATTTGTTAACCCATGGCGGACATTGCGACATACTATATTTTACGTCATTAATTTAAATATTCTGAGTCATGGGCCGGGCTTGTCGGCACCATATGTTAAGGATGAAGGGATTGGGTGATCGCCGATGAGAGGCGCACCTTGGATATCAGTAGGATAAGGGTTAGGGTCGGCCGGCCATGTATGGGCGCCCAAGTGTGAACGGCCAAGTCACCTATATGAGTCAAATGTAATCCTAAAATCCTCATTCTCATGTGTTGTGAATACAAGAGTGCTCTTGCCTTATCTCTTTGGTTTCCTTCTCCTGCGTGTGTGTAAGAGAGAGAGAGAGTGAGTGAGAGAGCGATCGAGCACTGTGTAGCGGCACGGCGGCGGCGGAGAGGCGGTAGAGCGGCGACGGCGGCTCCTCCTTCACGGCTGCGACGCGGGAATCCTTCAAGGCGGCAGTTAAGCGGTGAGTGACACACCTTTTGCATTCTGTTTTGAGCTTGCCTTCCTGGTTGTATGCTTGCAGCCATTCGTGGCTCGCATACGGTGTCCGGCAAGTCCCCAGCTACGACCTGTGCGGCAAAAGCGCACATTTTTGGCGCCGCTGCCGGGGAGTTGCCCTGCACCAAGCTCCAGTTTGCAGCTCGGCTGCTGCTGCGTGAAGTTTAATTTACACTACTGTAGGAAAGGCGTCTGTGTTGCTGTTGTGGTGTTTTTGTGGTTTTCAATCTCTGTTTCTGCAAGTTGTCTTCTGCATTTCTGTTTCTTTTGTTATTTTTCCGCTCCACGTGTGGGCGTGCATTCTGTTAACTGGTTTCCGCGTGCGAGAGGGATTTCTGAATCCCCAGATCTGTGCTGTGTGCGTGAACTGCGCCGCGGCCAAGGCTAGAAACCCTAGAGAACTTATCTTAGAAAAAAAAAACAGAAAATAAAAATTTAAAAAAAATACAAAAAATCAAAAACAAAAAAATTAAAATTTATTTTTAAAGAAAGAACCAAACGTGTGGAGAGGAAGAGAGGAAAGATTTTCTAATTGGAGAAAAAAAATTTGAAAAGAAAGAACCCCAATTGACCCACGACCCACGACCCCGGCCCCGGCCTCGGTCTCGGTCTTTTGATATATATATATAGGAGAGTGAGCCTCCATAGCTTTCTTTCAAGTGAGAGCTTATGGGAAGTCGTGCCCTATATGTAGCCCACTCCCCAAGGAGTAAAGTGAGTATGTGGGATAAAGCCCTCACCCTTTCCTCCACAAGCAAATAGGCTTTTGCCCTTTCCCCCCAAAGGAAACGGACTATTTTGAGGATTACAGGAGCTCTAGACAGGCGAACACGGTGCTGTAAAGCACACTAGGACCCTTTAAACGATACGCTCGTTTCGAGCTATCACACGCCCTAGTCCAAGTTCGACCGTAAGTAAGGGGGTCAAAAACGGGTTAAAAACAACACAAAAACAAGTAAAAACGGGGTGCGAAACACCTAAGAAACCACTTGTGTGAGTTTCAAGGGTAGTTACCAACGCACGTAGGGTACCCACGTCACATGTATCTACGTTCTGGTCGGGTGCTAGAGCCTGAACCACTAGAAAGCGTTTCAGTCTACGCAGGCTCACACCATCCCTCCACGTTGGCATCTTGGCCTTCGGCTGGAACCCAAGGGAGTGCAACCCAAGATCCACGAATAGTGGATAGTGACTCATCCTCCGACTCAAAAGCCATGGAAGGGCACCCTACCAAGAACCCTGAGGAGACAAGCCAAAACATGCCAGTGTGGGCCCCACAGCCCGGATCTAGCATGTTTAGTCATTTAATAGAGACCTTTAGTAGAGCTACACGCTCTGAGCATGCGACAAGCGAAGTAAATGAGGAAGGAGGGGTAGTAGATTCGCCATTCACATCTTATGTGGACCCTACCCTCCCAAAGAGTGTCCATGTGGATATTCTACCCACTTCGTTTAATGAGGGCCCTACTGAGCTACCACATTCCGATGCTCTTCCTAAAGTAGAGGTCCCTAGAAGCCAATCCATAAGAAGTGACATTGCGTCCACTTCAAGAGAACCGTTTGGCACACCAAGTCTAGATGGGATATTTCTCAATGAAAATTGGGAATATGATCTACACACAGAGACTCTAACGGACCTATACACGGGTTACACATACCATGTAGGTTGGTTAGAAGTCCTACGATCTACATCTAGCGCCACTAATCTAGAGGAGCAACAACACATGATATGTGAGGTGATTCATAGAATTATCCAAATTGAGAGGCAAAATAGGGGAGTGGACCTAGTTTCCACTGGCCCTATGAGGTTTTTGGATACGGGCAAGGCCAAACAACCAACCCTATCACAATTGGAGACTCCCTCGGTGAGTCCCATAGACCCTTCATATGTTGTTTCGCCTGGAGTCTCAATGCAGGTTGAGCCCACGAGCAGTAACTTTAGCTTTCCAACCTTGGCTCAACTTTCCATTAGGGAATCTGCAATGCCTACCCCAATGATGAGCATAGCTGAAAGTGCACCTGTTACCACTGTAGTTAGTACGACACCACTACCTAGTGGAACAGTACCTACAACAGTGCATGGTAGTGCCTATCGGCCTTATGTACCTATTGCTACTCATGCCCATGTAGCTCCTACGCCTCCTAGTATGCCAATGGCGTATGCTCCAAGATCGCCTTATCATAACCATTATCCAAGGGGAGCTAGGCCTAGTCACATATCATATCCTACGTCATTTGCCAACTTACTCAGACCAACGCCAACTCCTATCAGCCAGGCTATCCCAGAAGTGCCTCCACCAACTATGCCTGCTCACTTAGGTGATCTCGCAGCATTTGCTCAGACGATCGGACGATCCATTGCAGAAAACATGCGGGGTATGCCCGAGAGAGAACCTAGAAGCAAGGCAGTACAAGTGGCTAAGCTCACTCAAAACTTCAGTGGTAACGAGGATGTTAGGAAGCACATCGAAGTCTTTGAACACGTGTGTGATTCCTTGGAAGAGCACAATGAGCTGCATAAGTGTAAAGCTTTAGGCTTAACCTTGAGTGGGAAGGCCGGAGATTGGTATCGAACCTTAAGGGTTGAAGAGCGCACTCACTACCCCACTCTCAAGAGATTGTTCTTGAAGGAATACATACGTGAGGGTGTGCTTTGGGGGGTAGCATCTCAACTCCAAAAAGCTGAACGCGAGGAAGGGGAGTCAGTGAGAGACTTTATAAGTCGATTGAAGCATCTAAATTCTCGCTGCACTCCCGATGAACGCTTCAATAACAACCAACTCCTCGATAGATTCATCCGAGGATTGCGCCACGAGGACATTTACAATGGCCTAGTCATTAGAGGTCTTACAACGTGGGAAGCAGTCACTGCCAATGCAATCCAGTTAGAAGACAACTTGATGATTGCAGGTAAAAAGGTGTCTTCAGAAACAAAATCCGTTAGTTCGCAAGTATCTGGGCACGAGCCAATGACGGTAAAACCAATTGCCAAGGAGCCCAAGATATCTGAAATGTCTGTGACCGACCTTACTAAGGCTCTCCAAGAATACTTTAGGGGTAATCGAGCTCCTCAGAATAGCCATATGTACCCAAGAAGAGAACAACAATGGTGTTCGGTGTGCTTAGGACCACATAGCACGAGTGAATGTCCCACATTTAGAGTCAAATTCAATGGGAATTGCAATGCATGTGGTAAGTATGGCCATCAATCTAAAGATTGCCTAACACTTAAGCGAATGTTGGCAAACCAGGCACCACTAGCTTGGTCAAACACACCTCAAGTACCCGCGCTAATGCCTGCACAACCTATCGAGCAACCGTCACAGCACATAGTTCCAAGGAATCCGAATGTAGTCCAGTCTGTGCCGTTACCACCGCCAGTGCTAGGACCACAACCTCCACATCCAAGGATTACCCCTGTAAACCAGATGGGTTGTGAGTCACATAGTGCATGTGGGGATTATGAAGAGGAGATAGACCCCACTGCTCCATACGGGATTGATACGTTTGAAATGATTCCCCAGTACTACATGGAGGATCATTTCGGGCAAGTCAAGCCTGTATATCAAGCGGCTGCTCTTGCCACAAGAGGGCAAAACCTTAATACCATGGCGAGGAGACCACCTCTTCAATGTTACGAGTGTGGTGGACCGCATCGTGTAGCGGAGTGCCCTAATAGGTTACAAAAGATCGCTACTCAGATGCAACCAAATCAAGGGAGCACATCGGGAATGCCGGTACTTACATGTAATCGTTGTGGCATAGATCATTTGATCGCTCAATGTCCACATAATCCTAATGCACCCAAGATTACGCCATTGAATTTGGTTGAGGTCACCAACCAAGCACGAGGAACCACACCCATTGTACCTGTGAATGTAGTTACACGGTCAATGCTTCAAAATCAAAACTACATTCTTGAAGAGAGGGATACTGCATCAATCGCTCAGGCAAAGAAAAAGAAAACACGGCGGAAGAGATCGCTTAATGCCACGAGCTCCAAGCCTAGTTCAAAGACTAACATAGGGACAGGAGACGACCCCGTGTATATGAATGATCCTGAAGATGATTCCGATTCAATAGAAACCATGGGGACCAAAGCCACTACCTTAAAGGAGGAACCCACTCGGGAGCTCAATGAAGGAGAATCAAGCGAGTACATAAATAAGGGAAAACAGAAGGAAACTTCCTCGGTCCCACAACCAAGTCAGTTAATGCCCTCTCGACTACCCAAACTGACTCAGACTCCCCAAGACAAGCCACGTGGGCCAAGAACCCTCAAGAAAAAGATTGGAACTTACCCAAACCCAGTTGAGGAGATTGAACAAGTGCAACACTTAAGGGGTTTGGTGGAAGAAACACAAAGAGAACTGGAGCCAAACCCCAGAAAAATCAAAATTCCAGACACAGTGTTTCCTACGCAAGTTCAGCCTCACCGGAACCATAAACCGTTAGCTATACCTAGTATCATTCGGGAAGAAAGTGAGGATAGGACATCCGGAAGTGGGCAAACACCCTTCTTGCTGGAACGAATGTTTAGTGAGGGAATGCCTGACCCCATCGAAGAGGAAGTGATTCCATCTTCACCAGTCCCTAGTCAAGGGGCGATGTCTCGAAAAGTACCGTTGAATGTGTCTAAGCTAATGGATTTCATGTCCTCTGAGATCAGAACCACGATCATATCCAAATTATACGGAGATCCTGAGCTATTCTTAGCTCTTCGGGCATTTCTCAATGGAGAACTAAAGGCGGGGCTACCACAATTTGCAAATATGGATAGACCCGACACGCTTCAAGATGAAGGGGAGCATTGGGATCTACAACCCAACTTTGATGAAGATTCGGTCGTGGAAATACCTGTGAACAAGTTGGGACAGTACTTTGAAGGTGACGAATCTAATGCCACCCTCCCCATTACTACCAAGGGATTAACTCTAAAGGGAATCCTTGATGGTGGTGCTGGAGTGAGCATTGTGACTAAAAACTGTTGGGAATCTATGGGAAGGCCTCACCTCGAAGTCACAAACATAGTGGTTAAGATGGCAAACGGAACCATAGCTAAACCTATTGGAATGTTAAGGGACCTTAAGATCAAGGTCCTGGGATACAAGGTAAAACATACCTTCATTGTAATGGATTTCTCCAAGCATCCTATGTCATATCAAATGATCTTAGGACGTCCTTTCATGAGGGAAGCACAAATGGTACATGACTGGTCGAAAAACCATGTCTACCTACAATTCCAGGACTCTGTCATTCGAGTTGATCTTGAGAATGGTCGTGCACATCCTTTAGGAAGCAAGGTTATCATCGATAATCGATCGGATACCACTGTTCATTCCGCCCCATTAAGGTATTGCTATACATGCAAAAAAGAGACTGATGATGGGAAAGATTCTCCTTACATGGATGTCCTACCGGGTATGACTGAGTCGGATAACGTGGATTGGGTACACCTAGCGGCAACCATAGACACATGGGGAAATAGAGGCACAAGTTGGGTAACACCTGAGGGGCAAGATATACCACCGTTAGTGCCAATAAACATGATAGGTGTTATGCACTTGACTCCTGATGGCGAGAACGTGGCAAACTCCACCGACACTGAAAGTAGCGAAGACTCTGACCAATGCAACTCTGAGTATGAATCTCAAGAAGAAACTGACCCTGAGCCTGATGGAGAAAATGAATCAAATATTCACCCAAATGTGGAAGCAAGGTGCTCAAGGCCTAGGACAGTGGCCTCCTGCAGTTCATCCGAAAGTGAAGATCGACCAAGTGAGTCCGAATCGGATAGAAACAAAAATCAAAAACTTGGTAAGAAGAAAACGAGACATAAGCGCCAACGCTATCGAGCTAATGTACGAACTGCAATAAACAAGGAAAGATCCACTGCAGAATGGCTTAGTTATGTAGGAGCCATTGATGCTCATCGGAAGATAGCGGATAATTGGGGACAATACCTCCAAAGTGTCATGTGGTGTATTCCGCAACCTCATGACGTCGCCCAATTAGAAATCGAAGAGAAGCCGAAACTAAGTCGTACTGCAAGAAGGCGGCAAAACCAAGAGTTGGCTCAACAACAAAAGGAAGCGGAATTGAAAGAAAAAAGTCTGGCACAACAAGAACCAGTAGACTTACACCCCGCACCCGAGCATTTCAAATCATTCACCACAGGGGAACGTAAAGTAGTCTACACAAAAGCCCAATGAACGCCTACCAATGGGAGTAGCGGTGTCTACGATGGCCCTGCGGTAGTTAAGGAGATAGACTTAGCAGATCCGGGTGAGGAATCTAAACCAGTTTATATTGCTCAAGACCTCACCAAGGCGGAAGAAGCTGCACTTACGAAGCTTCTTAAAGAATTCAAGGACATATTTGCTTGGACATATCATGATATGAAGGGTGTTCCACCCTCGGTGGTGCAACACACGATTCCAATGATTAGCACTGCTAAACCAGTCCAGCAACGTCCCTACCCAATGAATCCTAAGTACGCAAAGATTGTACAAGAGGAAATTGAAAAGCTGGTAAAATGTGGATTCATATACCCAATTGAGCACTCAGAATGGGTTTCTCCGATAGTCATCGTGCCAAAGAAGAATGGGAAACTCAGAGTGTGCGTTGATCTCAAAAAGGTTAATGCAGCCACCAGAAGGGATCATTACCCCTTGCCATATTCTGAACATGTGCTTGAAAGAGTGGCAGGCAAGGAGGCATATAGCTTTTTAGATGGGTACTCGGGTTACAATCAGATCACAATTGCAGACGAGGACCAAGCTAAAACAGCATTTATCACGGAGTTTGGAGTGTTTGCCTTTCGCGTCATGGCTTTTGGCCTGACCAATGCACCTGCAGCATTCCAACGATTGATAAACACGGCCTTTAAGGAATATCTAAGGGACTTCTGTGAAGCTTTCTTAGATGATCTTTGTGTTCATTCCTCTTGGGACGAGCACTTGATGTGTTTACGAAAAATATTTGAAAGGTGTAGATTATATCGCATCTCCTTGAATCCTTTCAAATGCCAATTTTGGGTTAAACACGGAGTTATCTTAGGGCATATAGTGTCCAAAAATGGGATTTCCACTGATGAGAGTAAAATCAAGGTCATTCTGGAATTACCCCCACCCACCAACTACAAGGGAGTCCAACGCTTTATGGGCCACGTTGGTTATTATCGAAGGTTTATTCTCTTCTTCGCCGAGATAGCTCGACCATTGTATAAGCTTCTCATCGAGTTTATTTGGACCGAAGAATGTGACCGTGCCTATGAGCTATTAAAGAAGGCCTTGGCGAGTGCTCCAATCTTGAGAATGCCTAACTGGGATTTACTCTTCCATGTGCATATTGATGCATCAAACTTTGCTATTGGGTGTGTGTTAACTCAACCTGGAGAACACAAGCTAGACTACCCCATTAGCTTTGCCAGTCGCCAGTTGAACGATGCTGAGATGAACTACACCACTACGGAGCGAGAAGGGTTGGCAATGATATATGCAGTAAGGAAATTTCGTTATTACCTCCTTGCCACCAAGTTTGTTTTCTATGTGGATCATCAAGCATTGTTGTATCTGGTAAACAAACCATGCTCCACAGGAAGAATCACACGATGGCTATTGATTCTTCTTGAGTTTGATTTCACGGTTGTTGTGAGACCTGGCAAGAAACATGTTATGGCTGATCATTTGTCTCGCATACCTAATGGTGAGGCTCCTACGGGGGTTGATGATGACTTACCTGACACTTCCCTGTTCATGGTGGAGACAATGCCTGAATGGAGTGAGAAAATTGTTAACTTTTTGGTTAATGGCTTTCCACCCAAGGAGCTTCGTAAAGATCTAGCTCGGAAGATGATCAAAGAATGTGAACCCTATTGCCTGATAGCCGGGACTCTTTATAAAAGAGGAAAGGATGACGTTCTTAGGCGTTGTGCCCGAGAGGATGAGTATCTATACATTTTGCAAGAGGCACATATGGGTGTAGCCGGTGGTCACTTCTCAGGAGACTTAACTGCGCGAAAGATCTTACAATCAGGGTATTGGTGGCCCACTATGTTCCAAGATGCATCACTCTTTGTGAAGGGTTGCGATGAATGCCAACGATATAAGAAACCCCAGAGGAAAGATCAGATGCCCCTACATCCAATCAAAGTAAACCAACCATTTGAAAAGTGGGGTTTAGACTTTGTAGGTCCAATTAGCCCAGCGGCCCGAAACACACAATCTCGCTATATTATTGTGGCCACTGACTATATGACCAAATGGGCTGAAGCGAAAGCGACACGTAAGGCAGATGCGAGGACAACAGCCAAGTTCCTCTTTGAAAATATAATCACACGCTTCGGTTGTCCTTTTGAACTTGTGAGCGACAATGGTACGCATTTTATAAATGAAGTGATTAAGGAGCTCATAACAAATTTCATGATATCCCATCATAAATCTACTCCTTACTATCCGCAAGCGAATGGCCAAGCCGAGAGTACCAACAAGACTTTAATCTCTATTTTGACAAAGACAGTTGAAGCTCATCGCACGGATTGGGATCTAAAGCTTACGACAGCTTTATGGGCCTATCGTACTGCGTACAAAGTGGCTATTAATTGCACACCATTCAAAATGGTATATGGCCAAGAAGCAGTCATGCCGTGGGAATTTGTCATTCCAAGTCTTCGTGTTGCTACTCAAGAGGGTTGGGATGGTAATCCCTTAGCAGAACGTCTGTATATCCTTGAGCGGCTAAACGAAGAAAGACAATTGGCTGTATACAATGCCCTTGTGGAGAAGGATAGAAGGAAAAAATGGTTTGATCGCCATCTAAAGGACAAGGACATCAAGGTCGGGGATAAAGTCTTGATGTATGGAGTGCGAAACGAAAAGAAGAAGCTCAAATATGCTGGTAAGGGACCGTATAGAGTATGTGAAATTACCCCGCAAGGTACCATCAGAGTGGAGACTCTCGACGGAGTTGAAACCATTGGATTCCTTAATGGGAGTAAATTCAAAAGATACTATGACCCCCTGAGCCAGGAGGAGTTACACGCAATCCATCAAAAGAAGGCAGCTAAAGAACAGGCTGAGCTTAAAAAGATACAAGCAAGAGTCGAAGCCAAAGAACGTCAACAGCGTGCTAGGAGACAACGAGAAGCCAACTTGGGAATTACGCAAGTATTTTTCGAGGAAGCAGAGGAGGATGCACTGGAATCTGACCCACCTCTAAGATACCCAATTGAGTTACAGAGTCCTTACGGGGAGGTACTGTATAATGCATTATTGGATACAGGATCTCAACACAATTTGCTATCATATGGCGTGTGGTGTCAACTGGGAAAACCACCTTTAACCAAGAGTTCTATCCAAGTCCAAGGAATCAACAAGAAGAAAACCCCTGTCTCAGGAATTCTGCACACTCCGGTTGCTTATGACAAGGGAACCATAATTCAAAGCTTTTTGGTTATGCCTGCTGGCACCATGGAAGGGACTGTAATCTTAGGGCGCAAATGGATGATGGCCACCAAGTGTAATATCGATTGGGCAACCAGACAAGTCACAACGCAAGAACCAACACTAGGTCTGACCGCTCAAAATCCCGCACCTAAGTCATCCACTCAAATATTAGATAATGAAAAATCACAAAGTCCAGTGGCAAAACCATCTTCGATTGTTGGCCACCCCTCTAACGCTTCAACGCCAAGAGTGGAAACAGGCAAGGTGGTCCCTAAAGCTTTGCTTACTATGCCAAAGAGTACATACAAATGGGTCCCCAAAGCTTTGCTAAACCCTGCTCAATCTCGTTCAGCCACCAAGAAGCCTCGTAAAAGGAAAGCAGCTACCCACCCGAAAAAGGGCAATGTAACATCACGATGGATCCCTAAAAAATTATTAGTAGCCCAAGGGTACTACGAGGGGAATGACCAGATTTGGGTCCCTAAACATAAGTTGACTCCTTCTACATCACCTATAAAACCTTGCAAACCAATTGTTGCCACCCCAATGACAATTCAAGACCGTGGTAAGGGAAAGGTAATAGAGTGCTCCACACCACTTCTTCCAGAGTTAGTTTGGATTCCCAAACGATATCGATCATTACCACCTAGCTCAGGAAGGGGGGAGCCACATGAAGCTTCTAGCTCCTCATGCCAGGCACACAATCATATAGAAGTTTCTACATGCTCTACACCTACTCTTGTCAACACCCAACAAAAAACCGATGAGTCTACGTCTCCCCTTGTAATAGTATCGTCGGAAACCATTTCCTCCATTCGTCAATGGGAGCGTACACTACCATCTCTACAATTGGATGTGGCCACAAGGGTCATAAAAAGCTATCTGCCCACATCACAACCTATGACCCGCTGGACAAATTGGTTCCAAGAGGCTGCAACATCATTGCAAATAATATGATCTACCCAAGGAAAGGGGGAGCATGTACTCACGCTCGACATTCTAATGCTTCCTCCTTAACCTTCTCCCCTGACCATGTAATTGCCAAATTCAAGGGGATGTATATATATAGCTTCATACATAAAACAAAACAAAGAAAAGAAAACAAAAAATAGTAAAAAGAGCAAGAGCACAAAAGGAGGATAAATATCCGTATACAATCAAGAACTAGATTGACCTGTCTCACAAACCTACTGATGCTATATCTGTGTTTGCAGATATGGCAGATGCACGATCATCATACACTTCATCCACTCCCGCCTTTGATGAGAGGTATCATCTGTACCTTTCTCAGATATTTCACATGTGCTATCCTGTAATTGAAACTGAATGGGATCATATAGATGTATTAGCCAGAGAGGAAAATGTTGAGGAATTAGAATGGCTAATTCGCCTATTAACCATGACTGACCCCTACTCCGTAGAGGACATATCCCCGATAGCCCAATGCTTTCCTTTTCCACAAGATGACTATCCTCGCATGGTTACATTCTTGATGAGTCTATGTGGATGGGAAAATGAAAAGGAAATATCTGACAATGATGAATGGACGGATGAAACTCATGGCACTACTGAGGTTGATTTTATTTATTTGGATGATGCGGATAAAGGCTTAGCCTTAGGGCTAGAGCCAGGACTCTACAACATCCTCTTACCGTATCCTCAGTAGTAGTGTGGTGACTGGTAGGTAGGTTAGTGTTTTCAAGTTTTTTCTAGTTTAGATTCTTTAAACGAGTCTTGAATTTTCACACTGATGTGCCTCTCGAGGTATAGTGCTTGTTAGTTGATTGTACAGGTTAAAAAGTTTGAGGTGGGTTCACTTCCAAGTCCAGAGACTGCCGCAACGTTCATCAAAATATATCTACATCAAATTGCAAGCTGTCTCGTCAAATCAAGGAGATCTCCAATTACAGGTGTAATTCTTCCATACCCACTCTCTTTCGTTTTTTCTGTTCAATTAATTTCATAAACTATAAGGCATGACCACATGGAAATTGTCAATGTACTACTTAGTTTTTGAAGTTGCTTGCATGCTAGTGTAAATCATTAATGAGCTTAACTTTATTGGAAATATTCCTAGGCAGCATGACGTCTTTAGTTAACCTTGGAATACGATTGTCTTAGGTCTAGGGTCAAACCATCTTAATGTTTGAACACCTGGCTGTGTGTGTGTTGACCTCTAGGACATAGATTTTACCCCTTGTCGAAAAGATGTAAGAACACATTTTAGTTCAGGAGCGAAGATCAAAACAAACTTTTAAAAAAAAAAAGCCTACAATAAATGGCAATACAAGTCTATGATGTGCTTTAATGTTGGCCTATCGCCTTATTGATACTTGGTAGGCGAGGAGTATTCTACTCCAGACCGATGCCTTGGTTGGTAGGGGGTAGCCTTGCCTAAAGTGAGCTAATAGATTCCTGGATAATGCCTTGTGTTAAACATGGTACCAGGATCGATGTTAGTTTTGCCTTAGGAAGGTCGCCATTGTGTATAAAAATTGTCATGTGCAAAAAAAAAAAAAATAAAGGCAAAAGGCTCCTGTAACTCTGATGTTTCTTGTGTCCCTAGGCTCGTGGTAACTACTTGTTCTTAGAGTAGACACAATATGGTCATCTGTTTATTTATTAAGCTTGGTTATTTTCCTTGACTTAGGCCAGTTATAAACCTTGATTAACCTTTGACACCTTGCTAACTCTTGAATTCCTTTCAATAATTTTAAACTCCTATTAATTTGCTACACTAGCTCACTCATGTACCCTTAAACTAAGTTCTAATAGCATCATCCATTGTGGTCTCACGCGCTTGAATTTATACACTTTATATCTTTTGAATTCCAGCATACCTTCACTCTACTTCCCTGTTTTGCAGACGGTCTACCACAACAACCCTCTCGAGATTACCATACCATAGCTTCCGAGGACGGAATCTACATCAGGAAGGGGGGCATGTTAACCCATGGCGGACATTGCGACATACTATATTTTACGTCATTAATTTAAATATTCTGAGTCATGGGCCGGGCTTGTCGGCACCATATGTTAAGGATGAAGGGATTGGGTGATCGCCGATGAGAGGCGCACCTTGGATATCAGTAGGATAAGGGTTAGGGTCGGCCGGCCATGTATGGGCGCCCAAGTGTGAACGGCCAAGTCACCTATATGAGTCAAATGTAACCCTAAAATCCTCATTCTCATGTGTTGTGAATACAAGAGTGCTCTTGCCTTATCTCTTTGGTTTCCTTCTCCTGCGTTTGTGAGAGAGAGAGAGAGTGAGTGAGAGAGCGATCGAGCACTGTGTAGCGGCACGGCGGCGGCGGAGAGGCGGTAGAGCGGCGACGGAGGCTCCTCCTTCACGGCTGCGACGCGGGAATCCTTCAAGGCGGCAGTTAAGCGGTGAGTGACACACCTTTTGCATTCTGTTTTGAGCTTGCCTTCCTGGTTGTATGCTTGCAGCCATTCGTGGCTCGCATACGGTGTCCGGCAAGTCCCCAGCTACGACCTGTGCGGCAAAAGCGCACATTATTAGAGGAGGGGATTATGGAGAAAAATTAGTATCTAATAACTTGCCTAATCACTTGTTAACCTCATGTATTCAGAGCTGTTGAGATTTTGGGAGACCCAAGCTCTCCATGGCAATGATGCTAATCCCACACTAATAACCTACTCATTACACATGATTAAAATGACCTAAGGTGGATGGTGTCTAATTATACACATGATGATGTGTATGTGCAATAGACTCAAATCAATTAGGTTCCAAGGTAGATTAGCTTGGACTCATAGAGAGACTTGAGATGTGCAAAGTGCATGAGATGATTCATGCTTGAAAAATGACCCTTTTTATAGGGTGGAGGTACAAATCTCATGGGACTTCCCTTGCATATGGGATAAATGTCTACTTGCCATATGGCATTTCTCACTCCATACCTCTTGTCTAGTGCACTTTGGCACCACAATTCTCAACACCCCCCCTTGGTGCCAAATCTTTGGGCTACTTCAAGTGGTTGGATGCCAGTCATACAAATAAGCTTTCACTCTTCCTAACTCCTTCTATGTGCTAGGGTTGCTTTGACCCAAGATACAAATGTGCTACTTTGGCACTAACCCTCCCTTGATGCCGACATGGCAAATTTTAGGCAGGGGTGACAGGCTACTTTGGCCATTTCTAAGCATGAGTACATCATCATTCGGTCTCAGAGGATGGTTTACAAAATCTTAAGCACTTTTTGTAGAGAGAATGGGTGAAGCATACATGTTTTCCTTTTTCTTCAAAAGAGTGTTTCTGAAGCAGCTATGGCTTCGGTGAAGTTGGCTTGATTCTCTTTCCCATAGCAATTTTCTTCTAGGTGGTCAATTTTACCTTTTTCTTTAAAAGAGTGTTTCTGAAGCAGCTATGGCTTCGGCGAAGTTGGCTTGATTCTTTTTCCCATAGCAGTTTTCTTCTAGGTGGTCAATTTTACCACAATGATCACATACAAGTTTAGGCTTGTCCTTGTTATGACACTCATTGATAACATGACCAAGTTTTCCACAATGAAAACACCTTGGTAACTTTGTGTCTGAGGTAGTTGCTTTGTTGTTCTTGAATCTTCCTCCTTTGGTGAAGAGTGCAGTCTCTCCTGAGTGTGAAGTGGGTGGCTTGTGTTTTGCTTCATACTCTAACAAAGAAGACTCTACTTTTGATAGAGTTTTATCCACATTTTGAAGTGTTGAAACAATGGTGTCATATCGCTTTTTATCCACACTATTAAGCAATGCAGCAATAGCTTCATCTTCATCATTTTTCTTCTTAATTGCATGGAGTTGTTGCTTTATCACCTTGAATTTGTTGATGTGTGAGGCCATGCTTTCATTGTTTGCTTTGTCGAGCTTGTAAAATTGCATGAGCAAGTTGATTTTGGAGTGCTTTGATTCGGTGCCCAAGATCTTGTTCAGCTCCTCCCATGCCGCCTTTGCTTCTTTGATGAAAGATCCCTGTCCCCACCGCGCAACGAATTTAGGGGTGCTAGTAGTAGAAGTAGCACTTCTTGCACGGGGCAGGGTCCCTCACTCGGGGCCTTGATATCCGGACAAGAGACTAATTCCTCGGTTCTTCCAAAACGTCCCTTGCCCGGAAAGCACGGGCGATTTCTCCAGGATAATTTTACCCTAACGTAGTCAGGAGCCTTAACTAACTGAACTGATCTGACCGAACCCGTAAGTATCATAGTCAGATCAAGGAAAAGACTTGCACTTGGATCATAGAGACCAACGCTTTTTTCCTCATTGAGAGGCACAACTGTTGATTCTTTTCCATAGAACAATTTTTATCTGGGATTTACTTCATCTATCATTCCATAATAGAATTAAGTCTCAATTTAGGGATCCATCAGTCTTTCCCATCCAGTCCCGTGGGTTAGCCAACCGCCCAACCACTGTAGTGATGGGATCCAATTAAGAATTTGGTTAGGTTTTGTCCCGAGTACGAGGGAAAAGAGTTCCCATGCCCCCTAGCCGGATATTCATGCAAACTTAAAACTGGTCACACCACTTACACACCCAATATGAAATTGCCTTTTTCACAGAATCAGCTGTCTTCAAAACAATAATTTAATGAAACCATAGTGTCACTAATGATAATCCTCAAAATCTCCGATTCAATCCTAATTTCCAATCATTCCTTCATCGGTGTATCTCTATGGCATCATTCGCAACTAGAACCGTCACCACCTATCCACTCAGGGGTGTTCCTAGCTCATAGTACTCGGCAATATATTCACATATCAAAATGGAATCTCCGTTGAAGATCAACAAGATCAACCAACAGATCCATATAAAAGAGCCATGGACTCATCCTTTGAGGACTAGCAAGGTCAATCAACCAGATCCATGCCCGAATTCAGAAAACAACTCTTACTCCTTGTTCCAATATCTTCCTCGACACACGCGTGGGTATCGTTTTGACGAGACCGAGAGTCCGAGCACTATATGGTCAGCACCCTCTAGGATCCTTCGTAGGTGACCTAGCGCTTCACTCATAGGCCGCTTCCATGGTCCCTCATCCATCGTACCGAAAGCTCACCATTTAATCGGACCGAGGCTGGTCAAGACCTCAACCAACCTTGCTACGTGAGATGTCATCCATTGACTCTCCGTCAGCTGTTGCAACTTTAACAGTTAGGTCTCCACGATCCCATTCACAAGACGGCAAAATGCTTCCCCAGCATTCTTGACATAAAATCGTCATTTAAAAACAGGTCATACATACAGTTTCTATAAGGAACTCTCGTCTTTCCACATTGTTCCATTATCAATCCACATTATTTAATTCCACAACCATTTCATAAGAATTCCTCTTCTCATCTAGTCACATCATTTTCATTTCATCACATCTTTCCTCAATTTAACCTCATCAAATCTCATCCACTCGCATGTACCCATATCCACATTTCATCACATCACATTCATTCATATCTCATCCATTCAGACCACATCACATTCACTCACATCACATCTCATTCATTTTACCTCACATCTCATTCATTCATATCTATCCCGATTTACATCCCATCAAATCACATTCATTCATATCCATCACATTCATTCTCATCACCATTATATCACATCACTTCTATCCACATCATATCTCATTCATACACATCTCATCTCATTCATCCACATCCATCCAATCGTTCACATGTACGACTACTCACATCTATCCATACATTCATATATATCACTTCACATCTATCCATACATTCATATATATCACTTGACATCCACATATATTCATGTCACATCACATCTCTTTACAACACATCACATTCTTTCACATACACATCTATATCCATTCTTTCACATACACATCTATATCCATTCTTTCACATACATCCACATCCATTATCTCCACATAATCATTCACATCCATTCTTCACATACACATTCACATCCATTCTTCACATACATATCCATATCCATTCTTCACATTCACATCCATTCTCTCACATACTCATTCACATCCATTCTTCACATACACATTCACATCCATTCTTCACATACACATCCATATTCATTCTTCACATACACATTCACATCCCTTTCTCACATACACATCCATATCCATTCTTCACATTCATATCCACATCCATTATCATCACATGCATTCACTCACATCCCATATCATTTATTTACATCCTGATTCACATGGCATCACATCTCATCCATTCATTCACATTTATCTGATTCACATCACATCTCATCACATATATTCACCTCACATTCTCATCACCTCTATTCACATCACATCCATCCATCCATTCATTCACATCTATGTTATTCACATCACATCTCATCATATCTATTCACCTCACATTCTTATCACCTCTATTCACATCACATCCAACCATCCATTCATTCACATCTATCTGATTCACATCACATCTCATCACATCTATTCACATCACATTCTCATCACCTCTATTCAAATCACATCCATCCATCCATTCATTCATTTACATCTATTTGATTCACATCACATCTCATCACATCTATTCACCTCACATCCCATCCATCCATTCATTCCCATCTATTCATAGAATTTAAGCATAGATTTTAAGAGAATTCTAATTTTGATATAAAAATCTTTATGCATCAAAGTATGCATAAAAATCAACTTGAATGAGAATAACACTTTTGAAATAAAAATAATTCCTTTATGCATATTTCTATGCATAAAATCAAATTTAATGAGAATAACACCTTTGAAATAAAATAATTCCTTTATGCATCTTTCTATGCATAAAATCAAATTTAATGAAAATAACACTTTTGAAATAAAAAAAATCCTCTATGCATCTTTCTATGCATAAAATGAATTTTAATGAGAATAACACTTTTGAAGTAAAAATAATTTCTTTATGCATCTTTCAAAATTTAATGATAATAATACTTTTGAAATAAAAATAAATCCTTTATGCATCTTTCTATGCATAAAATCAATTTTAATGAAAATAACACTTTTATAATAGAAATTTCCATTATGCATCTTTCTATGCATAGAAATTAATTTCAATGAAAACAACACTTTTATAATAAAAATTTTTATTATGCATCTTTTCATGCATAGAAATTAAATTCAATGAAAACAACACTTTTATAATAAAAATTTCCATTATGCATCTTTCTATGCATAGAAATTAAATTCAATGAAAACAACACTTTTATAATAAAAATTTCCATTATGCATCTTTCTATGCATAGAAATTAAATTCAATGAAAATAACACTTTTATAATAAAAATTTCCATTATGCATCTTTCTATGCATAGAAATTAAATTCAATGAAAACAATACTTTTATAATAAAAATTTTCATTATACATCTTTCTATGTATAGAAATTTATTTTAACAATTAATATCAGTGATATCCATGCATATTCATAGATGAATATGTACATGGAGTAAATTACAGTATTTGTTTTAGAATGCACAAATGGTGCGAATTACTCTTTTGGAATAATATAAAAATAAACTTTCTTTTTCATAAAATTCTAGAAAATTTTACCATAACCTCCTTTGTATAGTTGACCACCATTTCTCATTTTTAACATTCTATTTTTAATTTAAATTAACCCTAATTAGATGTAAAGGACTCTAATCTACACAATTTTCAATTTTCAAGAGAGTAAACAATAAGAAAAGTTTAATTAAACTTTTTGTTAAACATTCTAGGATAAAGAAAGGCTGAATTGTAAAGAAGAGAAGGGGGGGGGGCTTTTCATCAAGGCATAGCATTAGAATTTTCTTTAATCAACTATAAAATAAAAAATCAAGAAAACCATAGATTTGAAATTAAAAAGTAAGAAAAGTTTAGCTTACATAGAGTTGTAAGCTTTCCTTTGGCTTGAAGGATTGAGGGTTCTACTCTTGTTTGAAGCAAGAGTGGCCACAAATTATTTTGGAGAGGATTAAGCCAAAAACAATTGAATTATCAAGAAAATTCAATGTAATTGGCTCTGGGTAAGAGTAGAGTAACAGTGCATAAACACCATTAACCTTTTACAAAGGGGGAGGCTTTTATTTATAGGAAAAAGTGAGCCTCTAACCAAGCAAACTGATTCTAGAATTTTCCAAATCAATTTGGTCAATTTTTGAGCATTTTTGGGTCAGTTTAGCTTACTTTTTGAATCTAGTTGAAACAGGAGAGAGGAGAGATGAAAATATCTCGTTATTTTTGAGTTTAAAACTCCTCCACACATGTGAAATAGGCGCCTCCTTCATGAGGGGAGATCCCCACACTGAGGTGTCAAAAATGTATCATTTCTTCTAAATATCTCTTCTTTTTTAAACTAATAAACCTTGTCCTTAGTCAACTCTTCATCTTATGTGAGCATTTACTCATTTTTGGGGGTTTTTCTTTTATTCTTCAATTTATCTCCTCTCTAGATTTGGATTAATCTTATTGGTCCATAGGAACCTTAATTGGAGCATAATTCAAAAAAATTTAAAAATTTGGATCCTTAGGCTAAGGTCCTTTTTATACCTATTTTTAATTAATTCCAATTGCACATTGGAAAGTGCTTTTTGAATTTCTATCTTAGGGGAACCATTTTAGACAACACTACAAGGATTTTTATATCCAAAAATATCTCAATTTTGAATTACCTCTAGACATTTTCTCTCTCCAAGCTAAAATAGGGTAAAACAGGATCTTTCTTTTATTTGAGAGAGGGGAATAATTATAAGATTAGAAGGGGAGGTACTTAAACCTGCACACCTCAAAAGCTGCAGAGGGAGGAATCTTACATCCTACCCCACTTAAAGAACACAAGATGTCCTCATCTCGCAAACTAGAGGACAACTCTTTCCCTTAAGATCCAACTGATTTTGGCGTTCCTTTTATAGTCTGGTCAACCCAACAGAATCCTGGGATAAAGATCCCTTATACAGGGCTCATCATCAGATAACAATTCCTTCAGATCATATCATTCATATCCTTCACACAATTATGATCCATTAGACCAAAATTTCCATCTGAGAACAGTCCTCCATGGGAATTTTTAATTATACAGTTTTTTAATTTGACATCCCTTAACTTGATACACTAGGTCAAGTGTTAACAGTAGCAATCTGTCAGCACAATCCACTAATATCATAGTGATTTGCTGAAGTCATTATTGTCATTCGAGTTACGAACATCATCACAGGGACTCGCCCCATTCATCCTCATTGTGGTTTTGCTCAGCTTATTACATTTCAACCAAAATTCAGGAATCATCATTTTTTAATCAGAATCCAAATCAACTCATGAGTTCTCAACCAAAACTTAAAAATCATATCAACCACATTCGAATTCATCATCTGGATAGCATTTATGCTTATAATTTCAAGTCCTAGATTTACTTCTATATACTGCCAGTAAAGAGCTGCAGTTATACCCTCCGTATATACGGGTAGTCATGGTCCTTGGAATTATAAGGTAAATACCATCATGTATAGGCCTCAAGCAAGTAAGGGATTCCATGCAATTGTGGTACTTCCATCTGAAGACCCAATTACTCATTTATGATTTTTAGTCTAAATATCAATTTGTATGAGTTCCATCACACAATTACAATCTTTTACTGCTACTTCATAATTTTTTTTTTGACATTTTTGGCTTCTCAGTTGATTCACATTAGCCAATTTTCTCTTATACCAGCTGAAAGATCCCCGTCCCCACCGTGCAACGAATTTAGGGGTGCTAGCAGCAGTAGAAGTAGCACTTCTTGCATAGGGAAGGATCCCTCACTCGGGGCCTCGCCCACGAATATCTAGACAAGATCCCTCGGTTCTTCCAAAACCCAGAACTCGAAAAAACTTCCCTCGCCCGGAAAGCACGGGCGATTTCTCCAGGATAATTTTACTCTAACGTAGTCAAGAGCCTTGACTAGCTGAACTGATCTGACCGAACCCGTAAGTATCATAGTCAGATGAAAGAAAAGACTTGCACTTGGATCATAGAGACCAACGCTTTTTTCCTCATTGAGAGGCACAGCCGTTGATTCTTTTCCGTAGAACTATTTTTATCTGGGATTTACTTCATCTATCGTTCCATAACAGAATTGAGTCTCAATTTAGGGATCCATCAGTCCAGCCTACAGTCTTATTAGCCAACCACCCAACCACTGTAGTGATGGGATCCAATTAAGGATTTGGTTAGGTATTATCCCGGGTACCAAGGAAAAGAGTTCCCACGCCCCCTAGCCGGATATTCATGCAAACTTAAAACTGGTCTCATTCATCCACATCCATCCAATCATTCATATGTACGACTACTCACATCTATCCATACATTCATATTTATCACTTCACATCCACATATATTCATGTTACATCACATCTCTTTACAACACATCACATTCTTTCACATACACATCTATATCCATTCTTTCACATACATACATCCACATCCATCGTCTCACATACACATCCATTCTTTACATACACATTCACATCCATTCTTCACATGCACATCCATATCCATTCTTCACATACACATTCGACCTCGCCACACGCGTCCACGCCCTACTCCAAGTAAGTTGTTTTCCCCCATTCTTTCTTTTGACCTTGTTTCTGCTCTTAATCGAGTAGAGCTCACCATGTCCCTTCCACAATACCTTCTCACTTCCCCTTCTAGCCGAGCCCTTTTGAGGAGGTACTGCAGAGCTTTGAGTTCTTCCCAGGGAGTGGGTCCTAATCTTCCTGTTGTTCAGAAAGTGGATTCCCTTCTTGCTGAGCGTGAGTGTCCTCGAGTGGAGTGCATGATCCACCAGCTAGTGATTCCACATGCTATTGTTGATGAAGGATGTATCTGGGCACTAAATGCCTGATACTTGGTAATGGAAATCTCATAAAAGAACAAACACTAGCACAAAGACATTCCCTTTAGCAGAAAATCATAGCAGAAAATCATAACAGTAAAACGGAATACAAAACATCATACAGAAAATCCGCTACACACAATAACCCTGAATAGATGATCAGAATTCATTCATGTCATAATCATGTAAGGGATTACATTTTCGCTTCTTCATCTTCTACAATTCTGAATATCCGTTATGCGCCTTCTCATGATCAACTAACTACATCCCTTCATATCTCTCCCTTCTCACGAATTCCTAAGCAACTGCCCAAAAGGATCATTCACATACATAGAATTCGGATATTCCAACTTAGGTAAAGTTAACAAGCTTCTTCCACAGCCCTCTGAAAAGTCTGGCCTTCCATGATCTGGCCTGGTACCACCTGGAGCTCCTGCTCGGGCACCACACTGTCTTCAGTCGGAACATCCGATGATTGTTCCACACCCTCGACACTCTGCGGAACTACCGATACAGGGTGTCCAGTATTCTGATATCTGGTGACAATAGCTTCCACATCTATATCAAAGACCGGTACTACCGTTGGATTTGCTTGCATATATGCCTCCTCCTCATCTTCACCTACATCACTTGCCAAATGAATGCCCTGAGCACATAAAGGCTTCTGCCCCTGCTTCAAGAGAACTTTGGATAACATGGACAAGCGAGTTGTCTTCTTGCCCTGCCTGATCACCACAGTATTATCCTCCCAATCCTGCTTGACTCGGGCAATTTTAAACCAGGGGCGGCCTAGCAACATGGCATAGGCAGACCCACTATCCTGCATCCGGAGCACCACAAAATTCACAAGAAACGACAGACCACCCACCTTAATAGATTGATTCTTGAGAATCCCCAAAGGTTGAAGTCGCCTCTGATCTGCCATCCTTACTTGAAAAGGTGCTGGTGCTAACGCTCCCAACTTCATACGGAGGTAAACGGTCTCCGGTAGAATATTGACTCCGAAACCCCCATCCAGTAAAACCTCTTCAAACTTGTGCCCGTGGAATGCCACCTTAATCACTGGGACATGAAAATCCACATCTGCGGACTCAGCTTGAGAAACTCCCACAAACGGGGCTTGATCCTCCACCATCTTTGCTGGAACTGGCTCCTGCAGCTTCCCCAACAGCTGTTCCCGGAAAGCCGGTACCATGCTTAACAGCTGATCCAAGGAAATCTGAATAGGCGCATGCATGAGTGCATCAAATAGATCCCCAGAACCTGGTACTGTTTCAGTTACCTTAGGAACTGGATCGGAATGGACCACCGCAATCTTTCCTGGAAGTGGATCACAAGGTGGCTGGGCTGGAATCAGTTCCTCCGACAACTGTGCCTTTAGCAGTGGCTCCATCGGTTCCACCGGGAGCTGCTTCTGCTGGAGTTTCTGAACCTGATTGGAAACTTTTCTACGAACCACCTCCTGGTCCTCCCAACTGATAGGTCCCTTACCCTTTGCACGGGTAACAGCCAAAGTATCCACTAAATCTTGCCCCTTACAATCCCCAACGAGCATACCCGTTGAACACTCACCGAGCCAGCAAGAAGCCCGAGGGTTAGTGCTAACACCCTGCGCATCAACAGAACTAGAAGCTTTCAGCACTTGGAACTGCAGTGGCACACCCTGAAGATGTGAAACCCCCGTGCTAGCCCCCGCTGCTTTATCTCCCACCATCTCTATCAGGATGGCATTTGCTTGAGCTGGAGGTCGCTGCTGCTGCTGGTCCTGGGGAGGTCCCTGACCCCGATTCCCCTCATTGAATCGAATGACAGGTCTCCCTCTTTCCTCCCTATGCTTACACCATAATTCACAGGCCGGACCAATTCGATGCCCGTCTTTTCCACAGTAATCACACAGTGGCACACCCTGAGGTCCCCTCTGAAACCCTTGCTGCCCCTGCCAATTAGGTCTTGGAGCATATGGTCTTGGAGGCCTATTATAGGGAACATGCGGAACGGTCGGAACCACCGGATTAGCCTCTGCAACTTGCTGAGGTGGTGCTCGCTGAACCACATTGGGTGGCACCTTGCCTCTGTAGTTGGGGTTGTACCAACAGGCACTCGTAAGATGGCCGTCCTTCTCACAGATATGGCAGTACTGTTTCTCCTTGGGCAAGACTGCTGCATACCCTAAGGCTTTAAGTTTGTGAAGAAGCTTTTTCTCCTTCTCCTCCCTAACCTGTTTCTCTTTATCTTTTTTCTGCTTAGCCTTCCTTGAGGCCTTTTTCTTCTCACTATGCTTCTCATCCTCCGATTCATCAGATGAGCATGCCGACTCGGTCTCACTATCCGAGTCTGACTCAGTCGAACTATCCGACTCTGAGTCATCCTGCTTCCTGCCCTTCCGTTTGTCCTTCTGAATGCCCAGGCGCTTTTCCACCCGAGAGGCAGCTGTCACGAGGTTATCAAAGCCGCCGGCAATATCCACATTTGCAACAGCACTCTTCAAGTTCCTCCGCAATCCTTTGACAAAATAACTGGCAAGCATTTCATCCGAGGGTCTTTCATTACCCTGCAGTCTGGCAGCCAATCCCCGAAACTTCTGAGCATAATCTTCCACTAACAGATGCTTCTGTTCCATGGCCTTGATCTTTTTGACGATATCAGTAGGAGTTTTCTCCTTCCTGAACCGGGCCAAAAACGCATCCTTCAAAGCATTGAAATCTGCAAAGTGGGCCAAGCCATATTGGCTAAACCAACTCATTGCTACCCCCTCCAGGGTTGCGGCAAACTGCTGCAATTTCACCGGATCTCCAAAATGGGCAGGGTACCCACTGGCTTGCCATCGGGTCTCGAATTGAGCCACGTGACAGTCTGGGTCTTCCTTAGGCTTTGCCTTAAATTTGGCAGCCTTAACCGTTGGATTGGGTGGTGGTGCAGCCATGTTCACAACTCCTGGTAGTGGATTAGCTGGTGGCGGATTTTTCAATGGATCAAATTGCAACCGTCTCTGACTCCGAACAGGTGGTCTGGACAGAAATAGGGCACCAACAAATTGATGCAAATGCCGTCGGGCTTGCGCCGGGCTAACGACATTCTGCCCCGGCCCTTCTGCAAGTGGTGTTGTATGCTCGACAGCGTCCGCCTCGTCCACGTCGGCCTGCGCCAATTGGCCCTCAATTACGCCAGCAGAAACCGACGTAACTGCCACAGGTGGCGCTTCCGCAGCATCACCGCTTCCACTGCTAGAAGCTTCCGACCTGTCATATCTGCGCTTCCTGGCTTGTGCCCTCGTGAAATGAATGGGACTAGTTTGCCTCTCCCTATCTGACATTCATGCGAGACACAAACAGCACAGCACAACACAACCCCATACCCAACAAAGACAAGACAATGCTGAGTATGCGAACACCGCAGGATCGCCAATGTGTATCTGGGCACTAAATGCCTGATACTTGGTAATGGAAATCTCATAAAAGAACAAACACTAGCACAAAGACATTCCCTTTAGCAGAAAATCATAACAGTAAAACGGAATACAAAACATCATACAGAAAATCCGCTACACACAATAACCCTGAATAGATGATCAGAATTCATTCATGTCATAATCATGTAAGGGATTACATTTCCGCTTCTTCATCTTCTACAATTCTGAATATCCGTTATGCGCCTTCTCATGATCAACTAACTACATCCCTTCATATCTCTCCCTTCTCACGAATTCCTAAGCAACTGCCCAAAAGGATCATTCACATACATAGAATTCGGATATTCCAACTTAGGTAAAGTTAACCCCTAACAAAGGATCAGGTGTCAATGTTTTGAGTTATTCTACTTTTCCAAGCTCGGGTTATCTTTCAATGGAGTTCCTGCTACTAGTTTGCGTATGGGTGATCATCGACCAGTGAGAGCTAAGGGTTTCATCCAGGGTTTGCCAGTCACTGTCGCTGGGCATATGGTGGAGATTGATTGTTATATTTTGTGGCTTAGTCCAGGACCTGGCCAGTACCAGCTTCTTTTAGGGCGACCTTGGATATGGAAGACTGATTGTGTTATTGACATTCCTAGAGGGCGGTTGCTTCTTGGTAGAGGATCTTCCCGAGCGGTTCTTCCTGCTTACCCTTCTTCTATTGTGAGCCCTGGGGTTACTCTACTGATGTTGAGAGTGATGGGGATGATGACCGGAGTTCTACTTCTTCATGTACACCGAGTTCCTATTGCATTTACCCTGATTCTGTTGAGATTACCCTTGATGATGATGAGGAGACTCCACCTTTGGCCAGAGAGGAGGATACTGCGAGAGTTTCTATAAAGGGGGATGAGAAATTTGTGCTTTTGGGAACTTCTTTAGATCCCCCATTGAGGGAGGAGATTATTGCTTTATGTCGGGAGTATCAAGACATCTTTGCATGGGATTACACCGAGTTGAGAGGTTTTCCACCTGAGCTTGTTGTGCACCGCATTCCTCTTAAACCCGACACTACACCTGTGTGCCAACGTCAACGTAGATTGCCTGAGCATTATAGAGAGGGGGTTTACACGGAAATTAAAAAGCTTTTAGAAGCTGGTTTGATTTTTCCTATCGACAACACTGAATGGGTGTCTCCTATTGTTGTAATCCCTAAAAAGAATAAGCAGCATCGCATATGTGTTGATTATAAGCAGCTTAACAAAGCTACCATTAAGGACTACTACCCTTTGACTTTTATTGACCAAATCCTTGACTCTTTGGCAGGGAGGGAGATATATGCTTTCTTGGATTGCTTTTCTGGGTACAATCAAATGGCTATCGCTAATGAGGATAAGCTCAAAACCACTTTCACCATTATATTTGGCACATATGTATATCATGTCATGCCGTTTGGGCTTTGCAATGCGGGTGCTTCATATCAACGCTATAAGCATGAGTCCTTTTGTGATGATTCGACCGATTTCTTAAAGATCTTCATGGATGATTTGGGGATTAGGACCACGCATGATAAACTTGTTACAGCCATTAGGTATGTCTTTCACAAGTGCCGTGAAAAATCAATAGCTTTGAATGCAAAAAAGTGTGTGTTTGGGGTCACTTATGGCATTTTGTTGGGTCACCTCATTAGCAAGCATGGCATTTCTATGGATCCCCAAAAAGTTGAGGCTATTCTTGCATTTTTGCCACCCCCTATCATGCGTCAAATAAGGGGTTTTCTTGGAGCCGCTAAACACTATAGCCGCTTCATTAAAGATATGGCACATCTTATTTTACCATTGAATACACTTCTGTGAGTTGAGCACAAGTTCATTTGGGGGGAACCTCAACAAAATTCCTTTTCTCTTAAAAGTGCATTCACTACCACCCCTATCCTCAAACCACCTGATGCATCCAAGCCTTTTCATTTATTTTCTTCTTGTTCTCATTTGGTAATATCTGCTTGCATTGCACAACTTTATAATAAAAAAATGCACCCCATTGCATATTATAGACGCAAGCTTAAAGATGCTGAAACGTGCTACACATGGGTTGAGAGAGCTTGTCTAGCTATTGCTGAGAGTGCTAGGAAGTTTTGCACATATATGGCTACCCAGCACACCATCATCTATGTCTCTAAAGATTCATTGCGCCTTTTATTGAATAAGTTAGAGCCCCCTAAGCGTATTATACGATGGATTGTTGAGTTGCAAGCCTTTGACTATGAGCTTAAATCCAAACCTCCTGCATTGCAAAAGTTAGTGGTGGTTGGATTGCTTAGCTGATGTAATCCTATGCAAAGATGAGCCTATTGCACCTGCACCTGAGTTGTTTCGCATTGAGTATGCACGTGAGTGGTATGACCAAATTGCTCATTATTTGTCCACACTTGAGTTTCCTTCTGACATGAGCAAAGCCGCGAAGAAGAGATTAGGTACGCATGCTCAGAAATTCACTATCATTGACGGGTCTTTGTACCACAAGGGGTTTGAGGGCATTTATCGCCGATGTGTTGCACGAGAGGAAATTCCACACATTTTGAAAGAGTGTCATGATAGTGCATGTGGAGGTCATTTCGTTGCTGGGAAACTCACTGCATTGAAAATTTTGAGGGCTGGGTATTGGTAGCCATTTGTTTTTAAAGATTCATTTGAGTGGTGTAAAAGATGTGATGCTTGCCAGAGAGCCACCCGCCTTGAGAATCGTTTGCACCCTAATAATCCTGGGGCTACATGTCAGCTTGAGTCCTCGCCCTAGTGGCCGATGACGATGAGGTGTATGGTCCCGTAGGGTTTTGCAGAGCATATAGAGGCTGGAAGGCTAAATTCTAGATCATCGGTAGTATAAAGGAAAAGAATAAGAGAGCTAGTTTGGCCTGTATGGAATTGATTCATTTATAAACTTTTTTTAAAATCTTGTCTTTGGCATCATTGTACTATGGAAAAAGGCTATTTAACGAACCTTGTTAAAAGGGCCTTAGTTAAGAAACATGTTTATTTATGTCAAATAGTGTGGTATGATAAATTAGAAAATCAATTGACGCGTGAGTAGGGTGGAAAGTGGGAGGATGAAATGCCTCGACGGCACCATCCTATGGATAGGTGGACCCAATTAGTCGGGTAGCTTTCCAATAGATTAAGTGAAAGCCTTACGCCAGATAAATAGGTTCTCGAGAAATTCTATTCTAGAAGACTAGGCCAGCGGATGTGCCTTGCATGGATGAAGAAAAACGCATTGTCTCTAGGAATGAAGACTAGTAGTTGCCCAAATTATGATCAATTACCCTATGGGTGATTTGATTTTTAGAAGACCACACTTCCCCCTCTCTACGGGATAGGACTAGGTCTTACCTATGAATCGTCTCCTTGAATCTCTGCATGATAAAGGTGTCGATGAGTATGAATTTTTCTCCAGGTTAAGACTTAGTGGACTATCTTAAGTGTTTTTCCTATTTTGGAAGGGGGGAACCTTAGAGAAATAATAAACATTGTCTCTATTTTTCATGTTTTTTGAAAACTTATTCTTAGATTTTCAATTATAATTTCAAAAAGTAAGCAAAACAAAGGCTTTTTTTCATGTCAATTTTTGTAAGAACCGTGTAAAGTGTCCAAAATATTATCATTTTTTGGCAGTGTTGTACACATGCATAGACCACTTTTAAAAAGAGATAAAAAATTGAACTTTTTTTATGGAATCTTTGAAAGATGCCAAATCTTCTCGTTTTCAAGAAATATTACCTATTTTGTTAGCAAAGAGTGTTTTGGGTGTATGTAAGAAAATTGAGGTCACTAGTTGTAATAGTTTGGATGTAGTATAGTACTGCTGTGCAAAGAATACAGTAGTTTGTGCAGGTCAAACAAGATTGCTATTTTTGGTAAATTTGTGTTGTAGATAAGATGTCGAATGATGGAATAAATCAGATTATTATAGAGAAGCTTGACAAGAACAACTTTCATGCTTAGAGGTTTAGATTGACAAATTTCCTGATGGGAAAAGGTTACTGGTACTACATTGAAGTTGAACATAAGGACGCACCAAAGATACCAGAGATTAATCCAACTACTACAGATGTAAAAGAACTATAGGATTGGAACCAAGGAGCAAGGAAAGTCATGTATTGGCTTTCTATCAGCATACAAGACACTATGATTGGGCATATGTAGGATGCCAAGTCACCTAAGGAGGCATGGGACACCTTGGTGAAGCTATATCAAACTAACACCAAGGCACGAAAGATTCAATTGAAGAATGAGATTCATATTGTGGAGAAGAAAAATATGTATGTGAATGATTATGCCTTGAAGATCAAGGGCATTGTGGAATCCCTTGCATCTATCGGTGTTTCTGTTGATGATAAGAAGAGAAAGTTCATGTGAGAAAACGGGCATAACTCACAGATGTTTTGTCCAAATGAGATGAAATTTTAGGAGGAAAGAGCTATGGTGGAGAACAACATACCTGGAAATTTTCGTGAAGAAAGAACCAGAGTTGTAAAAGATATGCGAACTTGAATTCTGCCACCAAAAAAGGGGGGGAAATGAAAAGGTAGTGAAATGCAAAAGGAGGGAAAGTAAAAAGTTAAACATAAAAAATGGAAAAAATTAAAATTCGGTTTTCAAACTTCCATGTGCTGACCACAAGGTACATCTGACATGAAAGAATAGTTTGTGACATGAAATTTAGTTTTCAAACTTCCATGTGCTAACCACAAGGTACATAGACGTTTTGTCCAAATGAGATGAAATTTTAGGAGGAAAGAGCTATGGTGGAGAACAACATACCTGTAAATTTTCGTGAAGAAAGAACCACAGTTGTAAAAGATTTGGCGAACTTGAATTTCGCCAAAAAAGGGGTGGAAATGAAAAGGTAGTGAAATGCAAAAGGAGGGAAAGTAAAAAGTTAAACATAAAAAATGGAAAAAAATGAAATTTGGTTTTCAAACTTCCATGTGCTGACCACAAGGTATATCTAACATGAAAGAATAGTTTGTGACATGAAATCTAACATTTCTCTTTTTTTAAAAGATATGGTGTCTGGGAAATATCTAGACGAGCAAGGCAAAGAGGACAAAACCCGACAACCCCCCCAGATATCCAACAAGAATAATGCTACACTCTTCCAACACCCCAAAGGAGAAGGCACGAGTAGATAGGAATGTATGCTATGGATCTTTCTGACAAATGCGGCCCTATAATGATAGAGTGCTGATGATGTATGCACACACAAATGTTAAACAAGCTTTGTGCTAAATGACTAAAGAGTGAGATGACACCACGACACCAATGAACGAGGCAAGATATAATGTGCAATGTGCCTTGTATATTGAATTTGATGTGCGCGTGTTTGATTCATAAAGCAAATTTATGTAGCTTTTATATGAGAAAAAGAGAGAGATCTTATCTAGCCACTTCTTGCTTGATGTTGATGAGGCTTTTGCTCGCTTCCCGATGATGCCCTCCACGAGAAACAATGCCCTCACGGCCCTCAAGAATTGAATTTTACAACGCTTTCAATTTTTGAATACAAACAAGTTACGAGGCTTGCTAGCACGTGACTATGTGAGTAGGTGAGTGCGAAGCTATGTTATTGTTTGCCACCGAGAATCGCACCTGCTTCTTTATTACAAATATCTTCTTTTCTTCCGCTTCCCTCTTCACATGCAAGGAAAAGAGACGAAGTTATTATGCTTTTTTCTTTTTTTTAAAAACCCCTTTTTCCCCTTGGTCAAGTGAAAGTGGGAAACGCTCCTTTTTAATAATACTTTTTTTATAAAGAAAAGTTAAAAAAAATGATATTGAATATCATATCTCTGTGATGCAGCCGAGGTGGATCACTCTTTTTCTCTCCTTCGTTCTTCCGTTTCTGGATGCCGGAATGAGCGCACTTCTTCCTCTTTTTGCACGTGTGAGGGAGAGTGCGATTTCGTTTCCTTCTTCTTCACAGTCTTGGCGCGACAGGTTGCAAAACGGAGACTAGCAAGGGTTGCTTCGCTTCTTTTTCTCACAGCACAAAGGCCGGCAACAACCGGAAATGGCTGCACTCCCTCTCTCTTCAAGCGAACGCGTGCGGTCCGTGTGCTGGCAACGCTTTGCTTCAGGCTACATGGCGGCGATTCGATGCAGGCTTGCATGGCGGGGTCTCGTTTCACACTGCTTGGTGGGGTCTCATTTCACACTGCTTGCGGCGATTCACTTCATATTGCTTCGCGTTAGCTTTCCCAAGCACTAAGGTTTAAAGCCTTTAAAAATTAAAGTGGGCCAAGCCCAGCTAGCTAAGGTTTAAAGCCTTTAAAAATTAAAGTGGGTCATGCCCTTATTCAACTGCCACATTTACACCCACAACTCTCTTCACCGATGTATCATGTTTGGTACATATTTCACATGGTTAGTCCCACGCATGCTTGAGTGCGGCGCCTTGATGGAGGTTTTTCTTGCAAAAAATGCTTGTGTGCCAAAACAAAGTGAAGGTACAAAGTGAAGGGAGGGCGGAAAAAAATGCAAGCCACGCATATGCTCGTGCATCAAAACATAGTGGAAGGGCAGAAAAAATGCAACAGTGGCATCCTGCGGGGAAAGCTAGCTGGCTAGTGTGAACCCAGAATCTCTGGTTAGACTCGTGCCTTCTCCATTGGGCTACAGAATCATGAGCAAATGGCTAGGATCTATAGTGAGAAAGGTAACATCTGACAAGTGAATCAATCGACGGGTCATGGATAGAATGAGAGAAGCAAAAGTGGAAGGATGGGATGACTTGAAAACCCTTAGAAGACTACCCAACTCCTCAACTCCCAAACACTTAAGGTCTTGCACTATTTCCCAAGGATCAATGTCAAAGGAATGGGTATCCACCAAGGCACGATCAAAATTTTGGGTAAAGGAACCAGAAAGGGCCATCAACGCTAAAGAATCTGCAACACGATTTTCATGACAAGGCAAAAAGGTCAAGGAAGAAGAGGTGAAATGGGTGAAGAGGTCACGGGATAAAAGACTATAGTAGTGCATTGAGGTCATGGAGATCTATCTGTTAAAGTTACAACTGCTAAACGGAGAGTCAATGGAGGATGTCTCGTGTAGCAAGGTCGGCCGAGGTCTTGACTAGCCTCGGTTTGATTTAAATGGTGAGCTTCCGATACAGTGGATGAAGGACCAAGGAAGCGACCTATGAGTGAAGCAGCACTAGGTGACCTGCGAAGGATCCTAGAGGGTGCTGACCATATGGTGCTCGGGTCGCCAAAGATACCCACATGAGCGTCGTGGAAGATATTGGATCAAGGAGTAAGAGTTGTTCGCTGGTCCTCAACGGATGAGTCCATGGCTCTTTTATATGGATCTGTTGGTTGATCTTGCTGATCTTCCATGAAGATTCCATTTTGTTATGTGAATATATTGCCGGTTACTATGAGCTAGGAAAAAGGCCTCTGAGTGAACAGGTGGTGAGCCTTCTGGGTTGCCAATGATGCCCTAAGTACACCAATGAAGGAATGATTGGAAATAAGGTTTCAACCAGAGATTTTGAGGATTGTGATCAGTGACATAATGGTTTCATTAAAGGATTGTGATCAGTGACATAATGGTTTCATTAAAGGATTGTTTTAACACTTTCCCAATGTTTCTAGCCTTATTGTCTCTCTTCTCTAAGTGCACTCTCTTTCCTTCTTGAAATCTATATTAAAAGAGACACATACATGGCTTGGGAGGGACTTTATAATCTCCCCCACTTAAAAGATTCGAGATGTTCTCATCTCACCAGCTGGGGTAGTATCTAAGTAAATCCTCCTATCTCTTCCAAAGTGGTGTCCCCACTAGGTAGAAATCTTCCTTTATCTAAACATTTGTTCCTAAAAAGTCTCTTATTTCATGTGTTTGGCTCGTTTTGTTTTTTTGTTCTTCTAAAGTTAATTGGCCTTATTATCATAAGTTCATGCATCAATATACCTCTCATATGATATGAACCTTTTAAAAAAAAGTCATAATCCTTAATTTACAAATTTCTTATTCTATACCCCCATGTAATATGGTACTTAACAAATTGTCATGGAAAAACATAAGGGAATCAATCCTTTACACAATCTAACCTATGATATCAATTGCATAATCTTAGTATCATCTTCTAGAATACCTCTGTTCATCATGTACATTACTTCACATGAATCTTGCACCAATATTCTTCTATTTACTCATAGAAATACTTGTTGAATTCGGTTATCTTTAACCCTGCTATCGCTATTTCTTGACCTAATTTTGCCCTAACTCATGATTCCTTGTAGCCAAGGGTGGGCTTGATGTTCCTCTTGAATTAGGGGACCTCTTCTTGATTAACATGGAAGGACTCATGTCCTTCGACACTTTCCATATAAAAAAACTTTATCATAGTCTCTGGCTATAATTATGGCTTCTGAAATAGAGGATGGTTTTGCATTCTTCACAAGGTTATTCAAAGGTATATTAAGCTTCCAAATGAATTGATGGAGAAAAGTTACCTCATCCATCTCTAGGGCTAATTGGAGAAGTTTAGCAAGATTTTGGTGGTATTCTTTCCAGGGTCTTCCCTTCTTGGGCTAGCTCAAAAAAATCATTCATTTTATCCTCTCAAAATCTTGGAGGACAAAACCTTTCACGAAGGTGTACTTTCATGTCATCCGATAACTGATTCTGGTTCTAGTGGTTGGATTGAAAACAGTGCTTCCAACTAATTCAGCATTTCTTACAATTTTTAGATGAGAAAGGGTGAACTTACTGCTTTCATTATATCCATCAAAAGCTCAAAACTATCAAATACTTATCATAGCACCACATATGAAGGCACTCAGGATTAATACATCTAAGATCTTTTTTTTAAAAGAATTACACATCTGGTGCCTTGGGATTCACACATCCAAAGATTATCAGGATTAACACATCCGAGATGATTAATTTTTTAAAAATTACACATCTAGTATCTTGGGATTAACACATCTAAGAGCATGACCCATGTTTGTCTGAGATGAGTTAAAGATCTTGGATGATCATCTTAGTGTAGAGCATCCAATGGATGGCATTCACACGTCAACTATTCAAACCTTAATGGAGTTATAATCTTAATAATTTATAATATGCAAATTAATGAGATATATCCTGAAAATTTCTCTAACCAAAGTTTGGGTCTATCCTTCTATCCAGTCTTTGACTCGTTTCTTGATTTGATCACCCTATGTTTTTCCTAAAAATGTTTCCTCCCCAATCTTATTTCTTCTCAAGTTTATTGTACAGATATCATGTGTGCACCCCCAAGATATAAGCACAGTTTCAAACGATGATTGTCTCAACATAAGAGGATATTCAAACCACTTCTATGGCTAGTAGAGATGATTGATTCATCCTCATATGACAAACAATCACTTGTTTTAATCCCTTGACAATTAACCTTTGAGAAAAACAAATCCTAGGAACTAAAATCAGCTCTGATACCATTTGTAAGGTTCCCCCTTCCAAAATAGGGAAAACACTTAAGATAGTCCACTAAGTCTTAACTTGGAGAAAATTTCCTACTCATCGACACCTTGATCATGCAAAGATTCAAGGATACGATTCATAGGTAAGACCTAGTCCTATCCCCCAGAGAGGGAGCGTGGTCTTCTAAAAATCAAATCACCCATACTAGTCTTGACTCTTAAAGACAACGGTAGCCCCTGGACCCTCAGAACTAGGCCGCATCACAACAATCACTCGCCTCAATCGACGAACCTCATTCTCCCAATGGTATGAAGGATACCATGGACCACCTCTGGGCCTTACTAACGTCTCTGACGTCTGGCTACACAAGCACAACAAGAACAGGGCAGCGTCAAGGCAGGGAGAGTTGTACCTGTACCTTAATTTAACCAAGATAACAATCCATTTACTCAACTAAACCATAGCACTAGAATCCATGTTACCTTCTTAAGAAAACAATCCTTTTCATCACAAAGATTTTAGCATTTCAACTTGACATTGCGATAAGATATTCTTTATTAAGGCATATGCTGTTGTTTTAAAGAATACGGACTTTAACTAGTAAATCAATCAAATAGATCACTATTAACAATTAATAGAGAAACCAGGGCCATACCTCAACCCCTAAGAATGATATATAATTAAATATATATATATATATATATACCTTATAGAAATTTATCGTTTATCATTATCTTTGCTCGTTTAATAAGAGTTTCAAAACTTGATATATGAGAATAGAGTCTTCTAATACCTTCTCTTATGATTGAAATCATCCGATCATCCCCAATCTTTATCTCCTCTTACTCATACTCTGACTTTTCTCTCTTTCGGAGGTCTATGGCAAAGTAGCCTTCTCTACATGGCTACGGCATATTGTTCTTTCTTTAAAAGAAAAGCTATGGAGTAGTAGTCTGTTCCTCATAAAGATCATAGAAATCTAGCTTTCTATTCCAAGAGATTAGATAAGAATGAAGGGATATATGCATCTCAAGGTCTAGAATCACCTTGTGGCTACTATCTGCATCCTTACAGTTTCTCTGTGTGTAGAGACCTTGACAGAACTAGCGAATTGTTTCAGCCATAACTCTCTGATAAAAACTCAGAATATGATCATATAACTAGTCAAAAGAACCGAAAGGCATCTAGGCTACAAGGCAGCATGGGTACAATATGCAAAAACATCTCTATATAGCCACAAACACACCATCTTTAGAAACACGTTGCTTTACCACATTTTTTGTATGCATGGACTCTAAATATGTAAAAATAATCTAAATACGACCTCCTATCACCTAAATTCTAATTTATATTTTTGGAGATACTTATCTCTTCATAGAACTATTCTTGTCTTCTTATTTCTTTTAGGACTTTTGGAGCTAATATTTTTATTCTAACACTTTCCTAATGTTTCTAGGCTTATTGTCCCACTCTTCTCTAAGTGCACACTCTTTCCTTCTTGAAATCTATATTAAAAGAGACACATACATGGCTTGGGAGGGACCTTACAATTTCCATCTTCAAGCCATTAAAAAAAGGATACAACTGTAAAAATTAGCTATTTTCTAAACATATAGCTTATGGCATAGTTATGGTTTCTCATAATAATTGATACACCATCACTAGTTGATGTGCCTTTCCCCTGAGAAGGTAGACGAGACATCCTCTTCTTCACTATCCTGCACAAATACTTATTTTTTTCTATGTGTACACTTAAGCTTAGCCTTGGATCATCTACCATGTTAGCATGATTGAGGATGTGCTACAGAGTACTAGTGCAACTATAAAAAACTATTTATATGATTATATTACAAAAGTGTTATCTTGATACAGTTATTATCTTAATTATAAAACCCTATTTTGGCTCTTGATGAGAGTAGTATTAAAATCCATTTTGGCTCTTGATGAGAGTAGTATTAAAATCCATTTTGAAGCTCTTGAGTATCACAATTTCTTTATTGATAATAAATACTTAAGAGTTCGTTATGTTACAAATGAATTTTACAATATCATGAATAAGCTATTTAAAAGTTGTTTAATTTTAAAAAATAATTACACACTCATTTTTAAAGAAGATGTGTCCTTGATGTGACAAAAAGGGGTTAAAATGGTAATTTTAGTTATTAAATGAGTTTAGAAAGCATAAAAAAGCTTACTTTAAGAAACAAAAGTTTAAACTTTTCAAAATACTTTTTTGTAAAGTATTAGGCAGGGACTTAGGTTCCAATCCTACTGGTTACTACACATGGTAATGATATTTTAGCTGTAACATTTGCGACAAACTTAATGATGCTAAGTAAGAACTTCTCAGCTAAGAGTTGATGTTTTTAATCAACTCATCGATACAAAACATCAACTTTTATGAAAATTTGATATTTTGCATTAAGTTGATGTAAAACATCAACTTTATATGCAAACAGCAACTTTATATGCAAAAGATCAACTTTTTTACAATACTTGATGTTTTCTATCAACGTTATGCAAAACATCAACTTCCCACAAAACTTGATGTTTTGCATCAACTTTGATGCAAAACATCAAATTTTATGGAAAAGCTGATGTTTTACATCAACTCAATACAAAACATCAACTTTTGTGGAAAAGCTGATGTTTTGCATAAATCCAATTATAAAACATCAACTTTTTCATAAAACTTGATGTTTTGCATCAACTTTGATGCAAAACATCAAGTTTTATGAAAACGTTGATGTTTTATATCAACTCGATGCAAAACATCAACTTTTAGACTAAAAGTTGATGCAAAACATCAACTTTTTCATACAACTCGATATTTTGCATCAAAGTTGATACAAAAAATTAACTGTACCATAAAACTTGATGTTTTGCATCAAGTTTCAAATGCTCCGAAGAAGAAAGTTGAGGATCGGAGGTCAAATTTCACAAACGGTATGTTTTAGTGATTCTATCCAGGATGGCATGCTTAGATGAACTATTCCACAAATTTTAAGTACCAACATGACTATGTTTCGATGCGATGTGCAAGCGATTTGCTCCATCAGCAAATCACTTTGTGATGTCTGCACATCGGAACATAGTCATGTTGGTACTCAAAATTTGTGGAATAGGTCTTCTGAGCATGGTGTGAACAACGAAATTGCTAAAATAGACCGTTTGTGAAAATCAACCTCCGATCCTCCAACGTTCTTCTCCAAAGCATATAAAACTTAATACAAAACATCAAGTTTTGTGGTAAAGTTGATGTTTTGCATCAACTTTGATGCAAAACATCGAGTTACATGGAAAAGTTGATGTTTTGCATCAACTTTGATGTAAAACATCAACTTTTAGAGGGCTATTTTCTTAACTTTGAAATATTTTTATATTTTTTATGAGAATTATTTTTATTTTTATTACCAATAAATTTGTAAAAGCTAATTCCAAATAGTAGATAGTAGCCAATAAAATCTCAAAAAATCTTATAAATCATAGAATTAAAGAAAAAATATGCCTAGGATAAGATGATATAGGTAGAACATAGATTTAGGGCTAAGGACCTGAAAAACACATATGGTCGCAACTTTTGACTACAAATTTGAGAGGAGGTCATTAAAAAAATACTTGTCTATGTAACCATGTAACCTTTGTATTATAAATAATATCCGTACTACATAGTAGATACCAAAAATGCATGATAACAGAAGAGCTAGATAAGATAATCCATGTTAACCTGTAATCCATTGGTTTTAATCTAGATGAGCAAGGCTCCATTGATTTAGAAAACCACAAGTCAATTGATTCGCCAATCCTGATTTTTTATTCTACAATTCAATTTTAAAGCTGAAGAACTATAATCAAATGCATGTGGTGGGACAATCTATGTAGAGGAGGGGGGTGCATGTGAGCTTGGACTCTGCCATGCCTATGTGTAGTAGTATGCTCTCCAACATAGTGGACCTTGAATCTACTGTCATCGTCATCGTGAAAGCTCCAAGCTCTTCTCTACCACCATTCAAGAAGCCCTAAGCTCCTCTCTTTTCTCTTTGTAGTACAAAAAGACAATGTCGTGAGAGAAGATTGCATCTCTCAGCATCCTTTGCATGTTCTCCAAATAATTAACTAGAGTTCATTCTACACTACCCTTAGACATACCATCCACGTTCATGGATAATGGCTATCTGGATCAAACATCACCATTCAAGAAGCCCTAAGTTCCTCTCTTTTCTCTTTGTACAAAAAGACAATGTCATGAGAGAGTGAAGATTGCATCTCTCAGCATCCTTTGCATGTTCTCTCCAAATAATTATAACCAGAGTTCATTCTACACTACCCTTAGACATACCATCTCTCAACATCCTTCACATGTACTCTAAATAATTATATAACTAGAGCTCATTTCTACACTACTCTTAGATATACCATCACCTACGTACATGATAATGGCTATTTAGATCAAACATCAATATATGCATACTATGAATTTTCGCCGCCACCATATATGTACATGATATATGCTACAATTTCTTCCTGCCACCCTAATCCATATTGCATAACAAAATTTTCCTTTCATGATTCAGAAAACAAATGCCTATGTGGGTCAAAATTTACACCCATAGGCTGTATGATGTCTGCATCTAAGATTGTCCTCCCAAAAAAATATTTCAATTTTCTACTCTTTTAACATGCTTAGGTTTACTCAAAACCTCCATAGTTACCATATTCTATGTATATATATGAATAGAAGTCTACCTGTGCTGCTATAAGTTTATCTCTTTAAAATCTTAGAATTGATTGTATATCATGCCCACTATCTACTTATAAATAATAGAGCAAATAATTATGTCATGCAAACTGTCAAGGTAAGTATATATTAAAGGCTTTGCTATTTGGGTCTAGAAATAGACTCAAGGATGTTTGTAGAATTTTCATAAACTATGGAGCTTATATTGTTATGTATTCTAATATTTTTTGAGTGCTTGTCAAATAATGTGCATATTTATGCATAGTCGTAGAATTTGTCCCAAGAAAGTCCATTAGAAAAGGTGTCTTACATTCATGAAATTTATAAAATAACTTTTTTTAAAAAAAGATTAATATTTCTTTAAGTTATACAGACTCCTATGTTATTTTGTAAGTCAAGTTTATTATTATGTCACAAACAACAGCAATTTATAAATCTATGAAGGTCACACGTGTTCTCAACCTTGAAAAAATAGCAAAATTTATGTACTTTTAAAATTTATACATGGAATTCTAGATGTGTTTTTAAAAAACTATTTTTTAAAGCCATTTTTAAGATTTCATACATTTTGGGAGGGAATCTTTTTAGGTAACATTTGTGGTCATGGACTTTTGTAACGCCTCCTATGATGCGAATTTAGGTTGGCCCTTCATAAGACAAACCCGATTTCTCCATGACTCGGACCTACATAATGTGTTCGCAAATCATCTCAAACACGTAAGGTCAACTTATATACCTGGCACTCACATCTCATGGCCAAATCTCCCCTTTTTGCTGAAGATTATGTGACCATCGCACCAAGAGCGATGATCTCTTTGTTTGCAATGCTGGTCACCAGGCCTTTGATGTCGCATGAGTGGACATGCGAGTGCCATCCCCAGCCACTTGTGTCATGAATGAAAAATTCAAACACAACTACGCTTGACACCCTCCCTGGTTGCAAACTCGGCACACAATTCGTGCTCCCAAATGGCGAGACCCCTCATTAACCCTATAAATCCATTTCCTTGCTTAACACCATGAGTGCTCCATGAGTGTAACTGTAGCTCCTCCTCCACAACATGGAACAACCACCCTTTGGGTGTGGATATATTTCCCCTTTTATAGAAACATGCAAAGAAAACATGCCTTGCTGTCTCTCCCACAAATAGCCATAAGCCTCTCATTTACAAATGTGATGCTACCTAGGTTACATAAGGAATCTAGAATTGCATCTAGATCTGCTATGATGTCCAAGGTATATGGTGTGCCAAACCACACTCGCAAAAACTATTATAGTTGGGATTGAGTCATGGCTATGAGGTCCTCAATGGACTCACGTGAGTCCATGATGCCAAGGAGGATGCAATGTACCCAAATGAAAAAACCATAATCTAAGTGTGAAATTGATGAAGAAATCTAATGGAGATTTAGGGGATACATAATGGAGAATAGATGAAGGATTGGGTGTTAAGCTAATGGAGATTAGGGAGAGAGTAGACTCTAAGAATAAACATTGAAAATGAGGATAAGTGTGAAAGTGATCAAACAGTCTAATGGAAATTTACAAGATATGTAATTGAGATTAGGTGAAGGAATGGGTGATAAGATAATAGAGGTTAGGGAGAGAGTGAACTCTAAGAATGAACAGGGAGAATCAAGATTTAATAAATAAAAAAAGGAAACTTTTATAGCCCGATTATATTAGTATTAGGGTTTTGTTAAGGCAGGGGACACATATCATTTTTAACGATTGGCTCTTCATATATAACTCGATTGAGATACATGAAAATTATGATTTTTATTTACCTCAAGGGATACATGCCAATCATTGATTGATTCTCTGCATAAACTCGATCGAGTTACCTAAAAAATACATAAAACCAAATTGGAACCAATCTTTCATTAGGTCTCTACATAACTCGATTGAGTTGCATTGTGCATATGTGAATTTCCACCATGTAACGATCGAGTTAGGTGGTCACATAAGTGATGTCCAAGGTGGAAAGGGCAGTAACTTGATCGAGTTACACGCTGAGGCTTCATTGAATAACAGTTAGCATGATTCTAATGAAGGTGTAACTCGATCAAGCTACATCCCAAAGTGAGGACCCTTATTATACAATGATTCTCTTGTCATAAGATTTTTCCAAGTCAAGTTTAAGCATAACACATTTTTGGTCACCTTGGAAATAATGGCCATGCCTTTAATCCAATCAAGGTATTATAAATGTTATCAAAGATTCATCTCCCTTTACTTATTTTAAAATCGGATACACCAGTAATCTAAAGTTCAATTTGTTTCTCTTTTTTTAAAATTGGATACACCACTAATCTAAAGTTCAATTTGTTTCTCTTTTATATTTTGAGGGTTGCTAATCTGGATAGTTCCTCCTAATGATAGGTTTCATATTATGGACTTCAAATAAACTTAACAAGATAAAACTTTGTTTCTAGTGAAAAGAGAATATTCACTTTTACAGAGAGCAGGAAATGCTCTAGAGGTGCTTTGGGTAGACATATTTACATCTTGCTCGATTTTACCTCCCACTCGATTTTTGCTGCTTGGTTTTCTGATAATTGTCCCTTGACAGCTACAACCGTAATAAGCGGTTGAAATGTGTAGTGGAACAACATCTTACACATGCACATGCATGCACAAGGTTCTTTCCAAGATACAATATGGAATACACAATTTAATCAATATTTAAAAAGAACCAAGTTCAACTACTAATGAAGGGCTACATAATTTTCTTTTGTTGTGGGCTTTTGAGATAGGAGACAAGAGAGAGGCTAGTAATTGCTTGATAGCTACAAAAGTACTTACCATGGGTTGAACTGTGTAGTGAAACATCTTACACATGCACATTGAGGTTCTTTTCCAAGATACAATATGGAACACACAATTTAATCAATATTTAAAAAGAGCCAAGTTTAATTACTAATGAAGGGCTTAAAATACATAACTTTCTATAGTACAATTTAACAACTTGCATAACATATCCCATCTATCATCCTCCCACACAAAAAGTGTTGGAGTAGTCTATGGTGCTCAGTCTAGGCCCAAGGTCTTTTGAACATTTTGTAAAGATCTCAAGTGTTAATAATATAATATAATTACCTTTCTCCCCCCCCAAAAAAATACATAACTTTCTTTTGTTGTGGGCTTGTGAGATAGGAGACAAGAGATAGGCTAGTAATTGCTTTTTGAAAAAATTCCAAAAGTGACGATTGAAGGTGTTGGTGTTTCATTTTACATTTTTATAAAATCATTCAACACTTTATCTTCTTATAAAATCTATCATAGTGAAATGTGCATTTCGAGGTGTTTTTAATGCTCAAATAAACTGTGATGCGATGGATCATGGAAGTGATAGTAAACATCGATTCACATCTTTGGTACATAAACTCATGGATGATGGACGTACTAGTAAACATGGATGAACATCTTTTGAGAGCTTGCTTTTTAAAGTCCCCCAAATGTATGTCACCAATGGATTGGGCGAACCCAAGCACGCTATGTGACCATGCTCAGCCATCCCATCAACCAAAACGGAAGGATGTTCAATCTAGACTCTACAACCTTATCCCCCCATGGGAGAAATAGTATTTTGGATTTTTAAACGATTGTGGTTAAATCAGAACGTTGAATCAAGTCACACCACCTAGAGGACGACGTAGAGACTCGCAAGCAAGTCGTGCTGCAATTAACAAAGAAACACAGATTCTCAGTAATTGTTTAAGCTTCATAATGCCACATGAGCTCATCCTTCACACACCAAGAGGGTTACTCGGCAACTTCCTTGCTCTTGTCGGCCGCCGTCAAAGCATCTAAAATTATGGATCTTTGCTTTAGCTCGTCACAACTGTGAAGGCTCTTTTACGCATCAACATCAAATGACTATGTTTGGCATTGAAAGTATCGACCCAAATTGGCTAAGATGAACCAACTTTCAAGCCACCTGTTCCAACTGTGTAGACTTTATGTCCAATGGCTTTGCCGGAGCAGTCACTATTTGATTTTGTGTAGACTGCTCCGGCTAACCTTTTGAGAGCACTGGAGAGCACTCACCTAATGGTTCAACAGTTCTTGACCACAAAACTAAACTCAGTTGAATGTTTGGTAGAGACATCGACATGAAACGACTTGGGCTAGCTTGCATCTCCCTTAAAACCGCACTAAACGCACGCTTTATGTCCAATCAACCTGTGTTCATCATCAAGAATTCCCCTCTGCACACTATGGTTTTAGCTTTAGGTGTTACCGTGTACCTTTATTTGTGAAAGCTACCTTGACGTAAACATTTCAAGGTAGAAAGGCTATCTGTTGAATTTGGTGAAAGTAAGTACAAGTTGCTAAAAATAAGAATTTGTAAACATTGAGAAGGATAAAGTATAAATTTTAGTAATTAGACAGTGGGTTCCAACTTCCGACTTAATAGACTCATAGAGTGACTTTTGTTGACAACTTTATACAACCCATTGAAAGGCACCATCTCTCTCAAATCTTTCAATGCATCAAGATACAATCTCCTAAATAATCTATACTCATCAAAGCATCAAGTCCAAAAGTTGACCAAGATTGGACGTATCTAAGGATTTTCATGATCTGTGACTCATTAAAGCCACATAAAGTGAGGAATAACATTATGGATGTCATATAGTCTCAAATGCTGTATAATATTAAGTACAAAATTCATAAGGTGCATTTAGCAATGTGGATTAAATACTTAACCCCCTACCTCTCGCATAAGGGGTATGATAAAGAAATGAACTTCCTCACAAAAATAAAGCAATTAAAAGACAAATCAAAGCACTAAAACCTGACCCACCACCCTAAGATGAACAAGACTCTTTTCAAGATCCCTAATAATGAATAATATGCTCAAGAGACTATGCTTAAAATTGTTGTGTACTGTCAAGATGAGAATAAGACTCTTATCAAGAGCCCTAATTATGAATAATATGCTCATGAGACCATGCTCAGACCGAGTCACCAGTTGACATTTGAACCACAACTTGTTAAACCCAAAAGAATTCCCCAAAACCAAAAAGAAGAGGAGAAACAAATTCCTTTTCAAGAGAAAGGGGAGAAACAAATTCCTTTTCAAGAGAAAGAGACAGTATCCACCAAAACTAATCCATCAAACCATGATGAGGATAAAAGAGAAGGAGAATCTAGAGAGATCAAACTGCAATTTAATATTCAACTAAGGATCTACAAATGATATTGTAAGTCATCCTGCAAGTCAATATTCAACTACGAATAGGATTGCAAGGTCTGGGAGAGTCTGTGAGATGAAGGATGTTACTACGCATCATTTTAAATTTGCACTAGGTGAAGCAACCTCATCTTATGATGATGTAACTTTCAATTTTACACGCCTCCAACCTAATCGTGACTTGTACTACCTAGATCTAAAAGCCTACCTAGAAAAGTATTCCAATGCCACATATGAATCTCCAAGGTCTTTACAAGCTTTAAAACAAGTCTCGCTAAACATAGTAAGGGCACCTATAGTGTCATTGTACACATTGAGGACTACATTTGCACACATTCAGGACTACATTTGAGAACATTTAGAGATAAAATAAGGAAAACCATGCTTTAGACTAACTCTTGGGGGAGAAATCAGGGAATGAAGATAACATGATTCCAACTCTTGGGTACTTTTGAGAATGTTGAGAGATAAAGTAAGAAAAACCATGCTTTAGATCAACTTTTGAGAGAGACAGAATAGGAAATTGAGATTCAATGCTTCCATATTAAAGTGAATGGGAAACTTAAACTGAAGGTAAAATTGAGACATTCATGATTCCATTTGACAAGCCTCTATCAAATTTTGGCTAGATTTACCTGTGGAAGATAATGACAAATAGAACAAAGAAATATTTAGTCCTAAATCTAGTCACAACATCATATCTAGGGAAACTTGGGTAACTCGTAAATCACATCCTTACATACATTAATGTGATAGATGCTAGTGGGGAATACATGGAAATTTGGGTCTATTTCACGATTCTCATTGTCAAGGGATTACCATGTAATGGGAGTTTGAGGATACTTCTAATGACCTTGAGGAAATCATCTTTGGTGGATTTTGAATAATTAGTTCTCCGTACTCTATTGACCGATCAATGTGAACTATCCCTTAGACCACCCAGTTATTACATTTACACTACTCTTACAAGAAGAAGAGCCCTTGTAAAAAATGGAACTTTTATAACTGAAACCCATGGAGCTTGGGAAACCCCAATTTCTAAACTTGTTCCTACTCAAAACTGATCTTCCAAGATTTAATGTTGGATTTAAACCATTTTTAACACACTTTAAGCTCACCTTTATCGATGGTGTGAACATAATCTCATGACCCTTGAGTATGGGAATCATTTGGAAAGTTTAACACACTTCAAGCTAAAATACATCCATGGCATGAACATAATCTCATGACCCTTGAACTATGGGAATCATTAGGTGAAACCTACACCATAAACATTAATTCAAGTGCACTACAATCTTATCCTTAGTGGATTCCATTCCTGCAATGAATATAACATGTTAAGGGTACTTTGAACACACAATCTATGTGCAAACTAATTCCCTTAAAGTGTGCAAGTCTTTTGTGAATGAGTTTGTGTTAGAAATAGACTTAGTTCTGAAATAGGAATGGATTATTACTACCAATTATAGACCATGATTTATTAGCAATGTTCATTAGCAATAAAATCACCTTGAAGGTCCACAACACGAAGATGGCAATACCATTTTGTGATAGCGGGGATTTGACACTAAAGATATATATGATGTCTCCAACTTCCATTGCAATCATAGAAACTTGATTTTTATGTAGCTTTTGCTATTGATACATTCTTTTTGCAACAGGGAATATATTTATTTTTTAGAACCCAGATTATTGCTAGGTTTGTATGGTCGAGACACTTACAAAACGAGAGCTTTGGGCTCCTTGGAATCTCTTCAACTTGAAAACTAACGTTGTTCATCAAAAGCCCTTTCTGACAAAATATCTATCCATCCATTAGGACCTCAATGGAGTCTTCTTGGGCCCTTTTACTTGGCAGTTTAAGGAGTCAAACCTTTTCTCTTCAGAAGAAACGTTTTCTAATTAGAAGCTTCAAAACGGCTACTTTATTCGAATTTGAATTTTGGAGGGAAAATGGAATTTAAAAACTAGCGATAAAACCATATCATGTAGCATATCTATGGAAAGCTCTTGATGCGTAGATCACGGATCTATAATCTCCGCTCAAATCGGTGCTTGTATGTAGAAGTTATGGAGGTCCGAAAATTGTAAAATTGCCCCCCCCTTTTTGGGGGGAAAAGTGCACCCTTTGACCACTCTTACACCTCTCTTACAAACCCAACATTTCAGTCCACATGGCAACCCCCCATTTGGCTATTCCTTAATCACCTTGATTAGGCTTGGGCAAATTAAAGGGCCCAAGAAGACCCCATTCCCTTCCGAATGAAACTCCATCCTCTCCACCCATACCATCAAACGAATAGGCTTCTACCTGCCCCCTACCCAAACATTTCTCATAAGTGCAAATAACAGTGGGGCAGTCTTTGGAAAGATGGCCAGATACATGACAAGCTTGACACACTGTGTTGGTGGGATTAGGCTCAGAGCGACGTGCAGACAACAAGTTTTGTTGGCGCTTTAGAAAATTCACATCAAGAGTTACAGTCTTCACATTTTCATTAAGTTGGTTCATGTAATTTGTCATCATGTTTTTCAAATCCCCAATACTAGACGCGGTGCTTTCCTACCCATCCACGGATGTGCTGGCGGTGGAGTGGTGGAAGTAGAATCAGGGTAAGTCACATACGGTGATGGAGCATGAGGGGTAAGAACATGATTTTGTGAAGAGGTTAGGGGAGCCACGATGCTAGAAGAAGGTGGGGGTGCTAAAGGCAAAAGAGGTGGTGAGGTCACTTGAAGGTGAGGTGGTACAACGGGTGGGAATTGGAATGGTTGAGTTGGTTGAAGTTGAGGCACATACGATGAGGTTGGCCAAGGTTGTTGCGGGGAGGGCAAAACGGGAGTATGTGGTGCTAGCCATGGATAATACGAGGGAGATGGAGTCATGGCTCATAAACACATCGATAAGAGCTCTCCACACTAATGGCAAAAGTGATGGCCGTATTCAAGTCATTTGGGGCTTGAGCTCTAACCAAAATTTGGATACTAGGGTGTATGCCTCGTAGAAACGAGTCCATGATGGTGAGCGGGTCGATGTTAAAATGGGAGTGTAATGATCAACAAAGTTCCTAAACCTCGTGGCCACTTGTTCCACGGTCTCATGCGGGTGATTTTGCTTGAATGAGCGTAATTGTTCAAAAAATGCGAAGAAGTTTGGAGGTTTGCAAAATTCAGCCAAGAATTTTTGCTCAAAATCGACAAAGTTTGGGATGGAGTTTGGTTGTTGCTTGGCAAACCAATTTGAGGCCTCACCTTTGAGTGTAGTGCTAAAGTAATTCATCACATGCCATTCGTTGATGATGTGTGAGGTCAAACAAGCAATTTTGAAATTGTTTAGATAAGCGATGGGATCCTCCAACGGTGTCCCATAGAATGTGGGGAATGGGATGAGGGGTGCATCAAGACGGGCCAAATTTGGTGGTAAAACCAAAGGTGATTGAATGGCGAATGGAGGAGAAGGTGGTGGTTGAGTCATAATTGGAATTGGTATAGAAATTACGATTCCAGGTGAACTGCCCCCCGATGATGGCGAAGGAGGTGAACTTTGTAATGGAAAAGTGCTAGCGGGGCTAGAGTGAAGTAGGTGTTGCTTGGCTTTCTCCCTTTTGTGGTATCTCTTAGCTCGGTCACTCTCTCTCAAGCTATCTTGCCAATCTTTGTGGCACTTTGCATAAGTAGGTTCGTGTCGCGGAACCAAGACCAAGTCAAGGTTCCACCGGGCATGCCACTGTCTGGGAAATATCTGGACGAGCAAGGCAAAGAGGACAAAACCCGACAAACCCCCCAGATATCCAACAAGAATAATGCTACACTCTTCCAACACCCCAAAGGAGAAGGCACTAGTAGATAGGATTGTATGCTATGGATCTTTCTGACAAATGCAATGCTACAATGATGGAGTGCTGATGATGTATACACACACAAATGTTAAACAAGCTTTGTGCTAAATGACTAAAGAGTGAGATGACACCACGACACCAATGAATGAGGCAAGATATAATGTGCAATGTGCCTTGTATATTGAATTTGATGTGCGTGCGTTTGATTCAGAAAGCAAATTTATGTAGCTTTTATATGAGAAAAAGAGAGAGATCTTATCTAGCCACTTCTTTCTTGATGTTGACGAAGCTTTTACGCGCTTGCCGATGATACCCTCCACGAGAAACAATGCCCTCACGGCCCTCAAGAATTGAATTTTACAACGCTTTCAATTTTTGAATACAAACAACTTACGAGGCTTGCTAGCACGTGACTATGTGAGTGGGTAAGTGCGAAGCTGTCATTGTTTGTTTGCCACCGAGAATCGCACCTGCTTCTTTATTACAAATATCTTCTTCTCTTCCGCTTCCCTCTTCACATGCAAGGAAAAGAGACGAAGTTATTATGCTGTTTTCTTTTTTTAAAACCCCTTTTTCCCCTTGGTCAAGTGAAAGTGGGAAACACTCCTTTTTAATAATACTTTTTTTATAAAGAGAAGTTAAAAAAAACATATAATATTGAAGGTCATATCTCTGCGATGCAGCCGGGGTGGATCACTCTTTTTCTCTCCTTCGCTCTTCTATTTCTAGATGCCGGAATGAGCGCACTTCTTCCTCTTTTTGCGTGTGTGAGGGAGGGTGCGATTTTGTTTCCTTCTCCTTCATAGTCTCAGCATGACAGGTTGCAATAGGGACTAGCAAGGGTTGCTTTGCTTCTTTTGCTCACAGCACAAAGGCCGGTAACTGGAAATGGTTGCACTCCCTCTCTCTTCAAGCAAATGCATGCGGTCCGTGTGCTGGCGACGCTTCGCTTCAAGCTGCATGGCCCGGCGATTCGATGCAGGCTTGCATGGTGGGGTCTCGTTTCACACTGCTTGGTAGTGATTTACTTTATACTGCTTCTCGTTAGTTTTCCCAGCCACTAAGGTTTAAAGCCTTTAAAAATTAAAGTGGGCCAAGCCCAGCAAGCTAAGGTTTAAAGCCTTTAAAAATTAAAGTGGGTCATGCCCTTATTCAACCACCACATTTGCACCCACAACTCTCTTCGCCGCCGATGTATCATGTTTGGTACATATTTCACATGGTTAGTCCCACGCATGCTTGAGTGTGGCGCCTTGATGGAGGTTTTGCCTGCAAAAAATGCTTGTGTGCCAAAACAAAGTGAGGGTACAAAGTGAAGGTAGGGCGGAAAAAAATGCAAGCCACGCATATGCTCGTGCATCAAAACATAGTGGAAGGGTGGAAAAAAATGCAACATATGGGCTCTATTTTTTTATTGTCTCTTAAGAGATTTGGGCAAAGATATGACAAAAAGATCCATGTTACATGGATCTAGAATCCTAGTTCTCTCATTGATCAGGCCAATTGTTTTTTATTCACTCCTTAAAGGGAAAAATGGATCTAGAATCCTAGTTCTCTCATTGGTCAGGCCAATCGTTTTTTATTCACTCCTTAACACTAGTTCTGTAATTGGACACTAAAGTGTCCTGAGGACACTAAAGTGTCCTGAAAAGTTAGCATTTTTCTTGAATTTTTGTGGGCAATCTATTAAGAGTTTTGAAATGCTTAACATCCACAGATGTTCCTCAAGACCCAAAAAATCCTTGAGATTTTTTAAATTGCACTTTTCTTAGCTTTTGCAAGGCAATATTTTAATTTTCTTAGACACATGCTGATAAAACGCATGATTTTTGCTATTTTCAAAATAGTAGTAATTTGGACATAACTTTTAGAAGGGACATAGTTTGATCATGAAACTTGGCTTGATGGAAAGCCCATGATGTAAACTAAATCCTGAAATCATCAAACGATAATTATTGGATAAATTTTTGACTCGCTAATATTGAAATGTCATTTTTTATACAGGTGGAGCATGAATTTTTCTCCGTCCATATGCAAGCTAATAATGTAAAACTTGAGGTGCACCCATGTTATATAGGGTAAATACTACTTTGTTTTGAATTTTCCAAAACTTTAGAGCCACTTTTTGGGCCTCTTCTCATACATGGCCTTTTGCGCAACCTGTTTTTAATACATAAAATGTCTAATTATGAGCCTAATTTTGATTTTCATCAAAGGGGAAAGCTGTGTAAGTGCATTATTTGTTGTAACTATAGGTGTAGACTACTTGTGCAAGCATAGTTATGATTAGTTTTTGATAAAAGATGATCAAATTTTGCATTTTTATTTTTTATAATTTTTTTAGAACTAGGCGATAAGAACCTACTTAAATGGAGGCTAAGTTAGTGTCATACACATCAAATTATGGCTTATTTATCTCATCTCAATCATGAAAACCAATAATCAACATTCTCATTGATAGGGCTACATTATTTTTTAGTGGCGTGATTGAGTTTTGATAATACGCGTTACTTTTGCTGATTTTATGCAACTTTTTTGGAAAAATTTCTAGGAAAGGAAAATGATTTTTTTGGTGAACTTCTACCTCCTTGGACTGATGTATGCTATCAAAATATCTTGGGAAAAATGCTATTGATATCATTGGATTTTTTTTGAGAGAATGATGCTTGCATATTTGGAAAAATCCTGAAAAATGTTCATTTTCAAGACATATGCTACTTTGTTGCTTATGTACTTCCAAATAAAAAGGCATTTTATATGTTTAGCATTTTTTACATAAGCATAGGGTTATGTTATACATGCCCAATGAAGCATTTTGGTTTTTAAAGCCTACATTAGGAGTTTGATTTTTTTTCGCAACCCCCAAAAAAGGACACTCAAGTGTCCTGTTTTGGTACCAAACTAGTGTTAAAGGGAAAAATGGAGAGTCCATATTTCTCCTAATGAGTAGTGGACTTGGCACAATAGTTTTTTGCAGACCAAGGGTTTCTAGTTACTTTATGCCTTGCCCAAAATTTTGGGAAGGTTTTAAGGTGTGCAAGTAGAGGTGTATTGAAACTCCATCGTACATGGACTCTCATGTGCAACGGAGGATATATGCATTCCGACAATGGCAAGGAGGTCTGTTTATGTTTAGCTATTTTTTTATGTTTGATGGTGTCTTCATTGAAGAACATCATCTTGAACTATGATCGTTTTGGTGGTGCATAGGTAATTGATGTCACTGTGGTGTAGGCTTGTTCTACCATGCCGATGTGCCTATCCCTTGCTATGATAGAGAGGCGGGAGAGAAGGTGTCTCATTATATGTTTCCTATGATGAGAATTTTTCTTTAGGAGACTATGATAGGTGGAGATGTAGATAGTATGATGGTGGATGGAGTATCCATTCAGGGAGGTTCTGAACGCTCACATGCTTTTTTTAGGTATGTGAGAAAACTTAGGCTTCATTAAGAATTTGTGAGAGAATATAGAAGAGTACATGAAGATATGTGGTTTTTAATTCTTGGGGTTATTGTGCAGGTGTTTTCTTGTCACATTCACGATTGAGTCAGATTTGGTACTTGATATTATTGTAGGTTGTGGAGGCCTTGGTTCAACTAGTGCGGAGTTGTTTCGGCATTGCTTATGCTTAGAGTTGGACTTCTATGCATACACTGAGTGCTTGATGAATATGGTGTGCGGTCCACCTTTGGAGTAGTGCTCTAGAGAGATTGGACTTATCTTTGTAGTCTTTATTTCCTATGGATTATGTAAGTGACAGCTTTTGATGTGGTTATGTTTTTTTGTGATTGTGTTTTTCGCAAATCTCTATAGCTCTTTTTTGGACATCTTGGCTATGTTCTATTGCTATAAATTCAAGAACATGTGACTTATTGACACATTTATATGTCATGTAGCTCTCTACTATTATGTAGGTGGGCTCCTTGTCGTAGTATGTCTAATTATAATTGCAATTCTTTGATATATGCCTTTTCTTCTTCATATGAATGTATGGTTTATGGGGATAAAAAACCGTCCTATCAATGTGTCTAGATACCCATAAGTAGTTAATTTATGGCTAAATGAAAAATGATGAGTAAAAATTATGTGCCCAACAATGAATACTATAAACTTAACATTTTTGTATAATAAGGAAATTTTAAAAAAACCTTGAAATTTTGTTGAAAATTGCATAAAAGCTTGAAATGCAAATCTTGCAAAATAATTGCACTCCACTTCCCAATGTGAAAGCATAGCCACTAGTAGATATTCTATAATAAGAACTACCTTCCCAATTTGCGTCTCTATATCCATGAACATACATAGCTTTGCCATACTTATAAAGGAGTCCATAATGTGTTGTAGCTTTCACCTATTTCAAGATTCTTCTCACTCCATCTAAATGTGGTTTCCATGGGCTTTGCACAAACTGACTCTCAAGCCAAACTGCTTAGCATAAATCCGGTATAGTGATCATTATAGTCATGTATATCAAACTACCAACCATCTTTCTATACATTGTCACATCCTCAATCTCTTCACCACAATCAGCCCTTAGCATCATATTTTTCTTCAATGGTGTGCTCATTAGCTTACAACCTATCATGCCATACTTTGTTAGCATATCCAATGTATACTACCTCTGAACCAACCAAATGCCTTTCTTTGTTTTCACCACTTCAATGCCAAGAAAGTATCTCAATTCTCTCAAGTTTTTTATGTCAAATCCACCACATAATGAAGCTTCACATCAGCAATATCCTTGCTTGAATCACCTTTCACAATCAAGTCATCTACATAAATGACACTCATCACCACAATACCACGTGATGTCTTCTTTGCATATAGTGGTAAATCTAATGTTCCCACATGAAAATCAATGCTCATGAGATACCTTCTTATCTTGTCTGTCTAAGCACATGGTGCTTGTTTCAACCCATACAAAGCCTTCTTTACCTTACATGCATGTGTGGGATAATTCGGATGCATGGAGCTTGAAATTAAGCTTATTAATCTCAATTGGCATAAAATGTCACACAAAATTCCTAATTTGAAAAAGTCCCAAATATAACAAAAATCCCTAAAAAAAATAAACATTTTTTATTGTTGATGATTTTTGCAAATGTTGCTAAGATCTTCTTCTATTGTCAATTTATGCTCTAATACAGGCTTAATAAGGCTTTTATTAAGCCTTATAATAAGTCTTTATCAAGACTTACCCTAAGGCTTAATTAAAGGTTTAAAGTCTTAATGTAAGATATGTGTCGAGTTGCGAGTTGGGGATCTCTTATGGAGTTGCGACAAGATGGCGGGCATAAGTCGACACTATTGTGAAAATTCACCTCGCATGCCTCAATCTACAACAAGAGATAAGTTGATTTTTAGGCCTGAATCCATCTCTTCTTCAACGCGACTTTGATCGAGCTTTTATTGTGCGAGTTCTGGGAGGAAAAAAATGAAATCAATTAGATAAAAGGATTTGATCATTATATCGATGCTAGCTAGGTCAAAGAAAGCTCTGTTAAGTGGAGAAAATCAAGGCAAAAAGTCATGCTTAGGTGAGGGGAAAAAAACCTACATAGAGAAAGAAAATTAGGCTAGATGAGGAAACAAGGGCAAAAAGGCTTGATTAATGAAGGAAATTAGGCAAAGGGCGCGTAGGATGGGTTCGATAGAGAAATGAAATTGGGAAAATGGGTGTGCAAAATAGCTAATGAGAATGGGTGTAAAGGATATTCGCAGAGGTGGTGCAAAAAGGAAATAGAAAAAATAGCTAATGAGAACGGGTGTAAAGGATATTCGCAGAGGTGGTGCAAAAAGGAAATAGAAAAAAAATCTTGCAAAAGGAAAATATGTGCTCTGATGTCGTGTTAAAATTTAAGGGGGAAAGCAAGGTGATTCATTTATAATGAAAATAGACTTGATTGCATTGCTACAAATGATCTTGTACATAGTTCTTATATAGCCATGAGGTACACTCAATGCGACTGGATACATTTTTGGGATGACATCATTGCTTATGGCATTTGGTGATGGATTATATATTTGATCTTAGACTAAAAGATATCCTATGCAAAATAATTAAAAAGTCTAGGGACTACAAATTGGGCTTATTGCCAACAAATCACAATCCACATATGAGTGACCTGCTCTAACAAATTAGGCACAAAATGTTGATCTACCTTTGTCTTCAGCTTTCATGATATATGTGTACCTACATCTGTCCTCAACCTACCTGACCATGGACTAACATTGGATCCACTGCTAGAGGACTCTGCAGGTCCACTAAGCACATGTGGTAGCTTCTCTAGATGTTGTGTAGCATCAACACTTCTTACATCTGCATCTTCTATTACCTTCACTGTGCTGGTGCAATTCAGCTACTCATCTGGTCAAAGACATCTTTGCTTACTTGCAACTCACAAGTGGTAGGGTTATAACATCCATAAAAATTTTGCTCCAAAGCATAACAAATAAATGTGCATTTATCTTCCTTTGGATCCAAATTTTTTCTTACTTCATTAGGAGCATGCACATGTAAAATACACCTAAACACTTTCAAGTGAGACATATCTAGTTTTGTGCCTATAAACGTTTGTTCAAGTATCATACCATGAACACCTACGCAATGGGTGTCCTATTCATAATGTACACAGTAGTTGCTCTACTGATTCTACCCAAAAATAATGTTGCATATTCTTTTCAATCAGCAAGGCACATGCGACTTCTACAATATGCCTATTTTTCCTTTCTCCCATTGTGGAGTGTACGTGTATACAAACTATCTCTTGATTCCCTTCTTTCTCAAGACATTGTTCAACTCATTGGAGAAATAATCTCCTGCACCATTTTTTCTTAGGCATTCTATTTAAATGCCTTTGTCCTTCTCAACCAAGACTTTAAATCTTTAAAAGTGAGAAAACACCTCACTTTTCACGTTCGTGAAGTAAACCCACGCTTTCCTAGTGTGGTCATCAATGAATGTAACATAATACATGCAACCTGTAATTGGGAAGGGATTCCAAACGTGATCTTCCAAAACATGTTGAAAGCCCTTCATTATAATGACCAAAAAATCCAATTCTAGAAGTAAAAGCAGTCATCATGTAAAACTTCTCGTGGTGCAAGGCTTGTTGACATAATACATTAGTGCCTGGTGGTCCATAAACAACACAAACATCTTGGCCCAATAAATAATTTCTATACATTTTTACATCATAAACCATGGCTACTTCTCTTTTAGTTGTTATATAGTTCATTTTTATATCATTAAATTGCCTACTTGCCAAACATACAAGGTAATCTAGCTTGTATTCCCCTAGTTATGTCAATGGTGAAATGTGAAGAGTCTTGTATGTTTTGCCTACTTGCAAAACATACAAGGTAATCTAGCTTGTTTTCTTCTAGTTATGTCGACACACATCCAATGAAGACAATATAAGATAATTTGGAAAAAATCTCATACTTTGGGAATTACCTTTTCAACATAGTTTTGGCCATATCTTGAGCATATTAACTCCAAATTTGTCGGACATTATAGATTTAGATCCTACTCTTCAAGATCTTTCTAATGACATGTCACATGATGGGGTTTTGACAAAAGCTTGGATAGGTTCACCATGATCCCATTTTCAAATGGGAATGGGATTTTTCCCAAATTATCTAATATGGTGTTAATGATGAAATTTGAAGAGTCAATGTAGACATGAATAGTTAGGTCCCAGTTGGGATGCTATGTGATGAGCTATCTCGTAACCTCCTCGTGGAGCCTCTGTCTATGGTCCCCCATCTCTAAGATCTCATGTATTTCATCTCCACTCTCATTTGCTCCATCTCAGTAGAAAGTCTCTATACAATCTCTATCATAATGCGAAGTCATTAGGAATTTTTTGGACCCAAAAAGGGCCTCCTAGGGACTCCTAATTTTAAGGGATTAGAGCATAAAAATTTGGTCTTAAGGGAGACAAAGGCTATGATGATCCCTATTTTTTGCCTTGCCACATCAGCCATACCCCCTAGTTTCACTTTTTAAAGGGAATATTCTCATACTCTCTCTCTTACTTTTTGACTTTTCTCATGTTTTCTCTCTTACTTTTTGAAATTTTTATCTTCACTCTCTACAAATTGAATCTTCCTTGTATCAGTTTAAAATCTCCTTCCTCATTAACTCCCACTATATCTTCCTTCCACATTAGCAAAACATTCTCGTATTTAGGTGGGCCCCAAAAAGTGATATTTTTTAACATTTTGAGGTATAAAAAACAGCACCCAACCAATATGTATGACGAAAATAATTTCTTCCCTCCAAAAAGCTTGTAATTCAAGAGTCACATCAGAAGCCTGTCAGGATCCAACACATCCATAACTAACTGTCAGGTCCCCACAACCCCATAAACATAACTAATTGGGAACCACTACATCCATGAGATCCCGAAATTGTGGAAACCTCAAAAATTATTTTTTAAAATTTTTCTCATAAATGTAATTTATTAATGAAAAACTTGCTAGTATATTTGTATATCAATTTCTGCTTAGAAAAACGGATTTGTGTTAAACCTCCAACAGCAAAGTTTTAACAGTCTCTCTCACTCAGTCTCTCTCTCTCTCTCTCTCTCTCTCTCTCTCTCTGAGGATCTCTCTGCTCTAGCTTCTTCCTCTGCTTAGCTATGGAGCCTTTGCAAACTGTGTGTGTAGCCCCTTGTGAAGCTAGAAAACGAAAGGTTGATTTACACATTCGTATTCCTGAAGAGTATGGCAGCTCTAAAAAAACCCATCCTATTGATGCACAATCTGTTCAATCTCGTAGGATGGCTAAGGAGAAAAATGTAGATCTTTGGGTTGATGGGCGTTTCTATCCAATCGACCCTCCATTAAGAGCAAACCCTCCTTTCCGTGATTTATCATCTTTTATGCAATTTGTTGGTGAAGGAGAGCTTGGCTTGTTAGGATACTACAGTAGAAGATTGAGTGGAGCTTGGCAAACCCATATTCTACAATCTCAATTGCAAAAGCACCACAATTCACCCTTTTAAAATGTCAAGAAGGACTTAAAACATCATCAGATAAAATGAAAGAGATCCTCACAGAGAATGTGGAGAAGGATGCAAAGATTCAAAGGCTAGAGGAACTTATCAAATGAATCAAAGCAATGCCAAATGGTTCTCATGAATGCAAAAAGACATTGGCTGGTTCTAATGAATGCAAAAAGACATTGGTTGATATAGAATCTCTTACGTTTAAAGGTGGAGCATGGAAGAAAAGGATTCGTACAGCAAAGTAAGTAACATAAACTTTCATTATGCACTCAGTGATTTAAACAAAATAGTCATGATTTGTGTTCCACCAGGAATTTTCTGCAAGAGGTGTGTGGTTCTAACAAAGAGGGATGGAAGGATTTGGTCAAAGCCATTCTGAATACCAAGGATATTTTCTCAATTATTACTGACCCTCATCGTCCTAAAATACGCCAAGCTATTGTCAGCAATGTGGTGAGCGAGATTACCACCTCCATTGATTCTTCATCAATTCAACATGCTTGTGATGCGACTGGAATCGGCATGAAAGGGTACCAAGCAATCCGTCAGGTTGTAAAAGATGCATTTCTAAGACAAGGGATCACTGTGCTGTGAAAGGGATCACTGTGCTATAGTCAAGGTGATTCAAAATGTCAAGCGTATCACAATAATGATGATGTGCAGTGAGCTATAGGATAATTTTATCACGTTAAAATGTCAAGTGAATAGGGTGTGTGTGGGAACAAGCTCTTGGATAGAGGCTGTAAAAGAGAAGATGTAATTGTGAAAGAACCTGTGAAAAGGTGAGAAGAATCTACTGGGAGATAATAAAGGGTAGCATGAGAGAATGTAGGAGTGTGGAGTTATTCTGGGAGATATTCAGGGAAAAGAGAAGAGGTGGAGAGAATCAGGCAAGAGGTGGAGATATTCTGGGAGTGAATCATGGAGAAATCAATGGGATTTGATGCTTGATGTAAACTCTATAAATTGAGGCATAGCCCTAATGAGAATTTGCTGGTTTTTGAGTATCCATGCCTACATTAATCTATTTGCTAATTATTCACTAATTACGTCTTAATCATTTACTAAATCACTTTGTTAATGATGTTGATTCTAGTGTTTGATCCACCATAGCTCATCATTATGCTCAAATTTCAACATGGTATCAGAGCCATGCCTAGAATCAATTAGGTTTATGAGCCCATTAGTTAATTAATTAGGATTAGTAGATAATTAGCAAAACATCAAATTTTTAGTGAGTTTTCACTTCTCCCCTTCACCCCCAGCCAGTGGAGGATCTCTAGCACCTTGCACACATAGAATTAGGGCATAAGCTTCTAGAGTATGGTAGCTAACATTCTTGGCTTCATGCTCAGCAAGACGGCGCAGCAAACCGCGTAGAAACGAAGGAGAAATCGACAATGAAGTCAGCGCATTTTTTTCTGAGTAAACTGCAGATTTCTCCTTGCTCAAATCAAATTGCTTCAATTCCTCCTAGCCCAAGGGGTAATCAAGCATGCTCTACAAGCTGGTGAAGACAGAATTCAATTTCATCAAGTCTACATTGAGATCAAAGCTCTTCATCAAATCTGCAGGTGACTTTGGTAAAACAAAGATTAAGCTTTCATTATTTGGTCAAATCTTGTGTTTCTTGGCTTAATCCTCTACTAGACTCATTGCTATTGATGCATTTGAAAACATTTCAGCTCATTTGAAGTGGAAGGCACCAGATCTGGGCTCCCCGCATACTCTGTTTCTTGCACACAAACCAGAGCATTAATTTGCTAATCAATGATTAATCAATGCTAATCACTGTATTTTGGTACAATTGAGGGTTCAAATTAACCATTAGGTATCTGATACAGATCCCTAAAGCTTCAAATTGCAATTCGGAGTTGGTTTGATACTCCAACCATCCCGTACAAATTGGTTACCCTTGATTTAATGTAATTTCTGGTGATTTTATGCTGATAAAATTGTTGTAATCATCTATTAAACACCAGATTGAGTTGTAAAAGGGTAGACACTGCCCTTGAATCTTGAAATTGGATCAAGAGGTAAGACCCCCTTCACATCACCATGAGTTCAGCACAAGAAATAGCCAAATTTAATGGGGAACAGTTTTATACATGGCAGACAAAAACCATGTATTTGCTGATGAGGAAAAATCTGTGGGGATTAGTTGAAGGGAGAGATGAATGCCCAGAGAGAGGAGAAAATGAGTGGAAGAGTAGGAATGAAAAAGCATTGGGACTTATTGCACTTAGTTTAAATGATGAAATCATTCATCATATCACCGGGATACAGTGGGCAAAAGATGCATGGGATGAACTCAATAAATTATTTGGTACACAAGCAAAAAATTCCAAGATAAATCTGTTAATGCAATTCTACAAATTGGACATGAAGGAAAGTGAACCTTTAATCACACACTTGAACAAATATAAAAGCATTAAGCAACAGTTGGCAGCTATTGGCAAAAAGGTAGAAGATGATGAAGCATTAGCTGTACTTCTGAAGAGTGTGGACAAAGGAGATTATGAAAACATTGTAGCAACACTAAAGAATGTACCTGAATTGAAGATACACGAGATAGAAGCAGCTCTACTAGAGCAAGAGAGCAGAGGCAAAGAGAAGAAAGGGCTCGACTCAACATCAAGAGAGGAAAAAGCATTCTTCACCCGAGCGAGGAGGATTCTCTCGAGGACGAGGACGAGGAAGAGGCAGAGTAGGAGGGAGGACCTTCACTTGCCACAAATGTGGAAAGCCAAGACACATGGCGAGAGACTGCTACAGCAAACCCAGTGAAGAAGGAACGACATCGGCAAACTTCATGGAGGCTCCAAAGGAAGTGGAGTCGGATCATCTTTTCTGAGAGAAAGAGAGAGAGAGACCCCACAACCCAATGTAACCTGCCCCTATAAAGTAAAACCACCTCTGAGCCACCGATGATGTAGGCCACGTGGTAGATGTATGTGTGAGCACTTTAGTCAAGGTCGCGGTGTCGTGCCATGGCACGTCTATGGTGTGAAACCATGCATGTGAGGCCATTAAATGCAAATCCAGATGCATGGGATTGAGTGCCATGACTTGAGTCATTATATGATGCCCATGTACATATGTTCATATTGTAAATGAGGTTCAATAAGACGAGCTGAAGCTGAGCCAGGTCTCAAAGCCTCAGTACATGAGTGTGGTGTGCGGATGGTTTCCAAATGCAGGGCACCGACTGGGAAATGGCCGTGCCTTGGTAATAATGGTGCTGATGATTATGGGATGTGGGCAGCATTGTATTGGGAAGTCGTGGGCGTGGCGTGATGATCCGAAGCATAAGGAAGGAGGGGCTCTTTTAGCATTAGTGTGTGGCCATTATTGAGGCTTGAGAAAAATAAATGAAATATATGATACAAGTGGCCAATAATATAAAGAGCCACATGGAAGCTTTGTTAGCGGCCAACGTAGCCACCAGCACGTGAAGAGAATTGGCTAGAAGGCTGACGAGCTGGCGCAGAGGGCACGGGGGAAAAAAGAAGAGCCGGGTAGAGAAAGAGGGGGGGCTTGCTGAAGGCCGTCAGTGTGCAGGCAAAAGTAAAGCTAGCCGCCTGGTGCTCGAAGGCGACTCTGAAGAGCTGGCGAGCAGGTCTCTGGAGAACGCCGCCTAGAGGGGGGACCCCGGGGTGATCGAGTAAAGGGGAGGCGAAGCAGAGAGGCCGCCTTATGAAAGGGAAGACTCTCTGGCGCACTCGCATCGATCCTCTCACTATCTTTTTTTTTGTCTCTCGAGCTCTCCTGGATGAACCTAAATTGTAGTAGTCAATATGCGATCTCATCCTCAAAGTTTCGCAGGACTACGGTGCTTCTGATTACATCAGATGGATTCTATTCTATGTTTTTCTGTCCATGGAAAACAAAGTGGTATCATGCTCTTACTATGCCATTTTGTAGCATACCCTGGTTATGTCTCTCAGGTTAAGTGCTAGCTACGGTGATATCCATAACCAATGGAAGGGCAACCATAGGCCCATCATGTCAAGGCACATAGCCAAAAGGAGCCGGATGCAAGAAGATCATACTGGATAATGGAATTCTGCAAGTCACAATATCCAAACTAGGGGGGATTATAACTGGCATTCAATATGGAGGACTCGACAACCTTCTTGAAACATCAAATAAGGAGAAAAATAGAGGATATTGAGGCTCTAGTGTTAGCAGAGCTGCTGATTTTGTGGGTTATCATTAAACAAGGATGTCTATAATGATACTTGGCAGGCCCAAGGTGGAAATTTTTACTGCAAGGATCATAGGAACACAATACCATGTGGAGTTGGGTTTTGGAACCATATGATGGTTGGCCATGAGTCTTGGATGTATATGCCATGAGTTGATTTTCTGGAGAGCAAAAACCTATGAGATGTTTTTCTGGGGTTTGATGTTTTGAGTTTTATGACAGGTTATAATGTTATCAACCTTGGATTTTGGTTTGAACCATGATGCTTATGATGGTTTTTGGTACAACTCATATGTCTTGCTGAGATTTGGTATGTAAATATTATGGTTCCAGCCTCTGTTGGTGGCTCCCCTTGAAGAGTTATATGTTTTGTTTCCTTGCTGGGATTTGAAAGCTACTCTCACAGCCAGAAGTCTCGCACTTTCCCAGCGATATCGCCCACGTCACGACAGCTTTGGTGAACCCAACGTGAAACTGCTGGGGTGAGAGTTAGATGAGCTTATTAAGGGCATGCGAGACCTAAAACTGAAGATGTCCAGGATTGAGGAAAAAGGGCTACCATTAGGGAAGGCTTCTCTGCAAAAGCCTCAAAGCAAGGAAGGGTTTACATTCAGATGTATATGGTGTGATGACCCAAAACATGTGAAGAAAGACTGTGCCAGTTATAAGGAAGCTCTCAGAAACCAACTTGTATTTTTCAAAGATGGAAAAATCCACCTTACAGAGACTGGTCTTCCGTTAAGCACAAACTTTGGGAAAGGAGGGATGAAAAAGTTGGTTGAAGATATGGCTACCAGCCATGCCATCTCTATGGTTGAGGCAGCAACCTATGGGTTAAAGGCCGGTCAATCAAAGCAGGAATCTGAGAAGGATGAAGACTATGAGAATGAAGATTTTTGGCCATCAACAATGGAGCTAATTGCGTCAGAGAAGGTGTCTAAGCAGGCTTTGCATGAGGCAGGAGACTGTATACATCTTGAGACTGGCTGGGAAGAACCTGTGGATTCTCAATCTGTTCATGCCTACATTGCAAAATGCCAGAATAATGAGGCACAGGTAGAGGAAAAGCATAAGAGGGAAAATGACGAAGGAGATGCCATGGATGATGGTTATGATGCTTCTATGAATGCTTTGCCGTGTTTGTTTGATAGTGTTCAAGGTGTTGATGATATGCATATTGCTAATGATGTTATGGAAGATAGTGCATATGTGACCGGAAGTCATACGAATGTTGTTTCAGAGGATGTTTGCTTTGCAGATGGTGGTTTTTGTTTGGAGTTTCTCTTTCAAGACAAGCAGGTTTTGTTAGAGGATCAGTTTTGTGAAGTTAATGTTTTTGTGGATGAGTCTATTGCTCAAGACAATGAGGATCTTGGGATGGCTCAGCTGTTTGATGATGATGAGTTTCTATTTGCAAACATCGGTAACCAACAATCTATGAATGAGGCTTCTTTCACTCTTGATGATGCTAGAGATGTGTTTTGTTTACATGACAAAGATGATGCTTTTGATGTTTATGCTATTGATGGATCAGGACATTTTGATGTAGCATCACACCTTGATTTTCTTGCACCAGTTTGCATAGATGCATGTGAAGCATGTAAAGACTTTGACAGCATATTGGTGGTGAAGATAGATGAGGAGGTAATATGCAAAAGAGCACAATGTGATGAATGGCTTGCTATGATGCCATTATGTGTATTCAAACCAAGGATATGTTATAAGTCAATGGAGCAGGCTCATGTGGAATGCAAATGGGTATTTGATCGTGGTATATGGATTGTTGGCAACCATGACAAATGTATTTGGGAATTGAATGCAGAACAATGGTGGATAATCAGGAAGGCTTTGTTTTTTTTACTTGTTTAATATTTATGGATACCAAAGCTTGGTTTGAAACACTTTAAAGTGTTCCAAACATGGGGTTGGCCAGATGACAGGTTCTTTTTGCTGATTAATGTACGAAGATGACATTCAGATCTATGTGGATCTTGATGATGATTTGGCACATACCGAAGGATGTGTAGGTTTAGAGGGGGTGGATGTCGTGCCATGGCACGTCTATGGTGTGAAACCATGCATGTGAGGCCATTAAATGCAAATCCAGATGCATGGGATTAAGTGCCATGACTTGAGTCATTATATGATGCCCATGTAAATATGTTCATATTATAAATGAGGTTCAATAAGACGAGCTGAAGCTAAGCTAGGTCCCAAAGCCTCAGTACATGAGTGTGGTGTGCGGATGGTTGCCAAATGCAGGGCACCGAAATGGCCGTGCCTTGGTAATAATGGTGCTGATGATTATGGGATGTGGGCAACATTGTATTGGGAAGTCGTGGGCGCGGCATGATGATCCGAAGCATAAGGAAGGAGGGGCTCTTTTAGCATTAGTGTGTGGCCATTATTGAGGCTTGAGAAAAATAAATGAAATATATGATACAAGTGGCCAATAATATAAAGAGCCACATGGAAGCTTTGTTAGCGGCCAACGTAGCTGCCAGCACGTGAAGAGAACTGGCTAGAAAGCTGGCGAGTTGGCACAGAGGGCACGGGGGAAAAAAGAAGGGCCGGGTAGAGAAAGAGGGGGGGCTTGCTGAAGGCCGTCAGTGTGCAGGCAAAAGTAAAGCTAGCCGCCTGGTGCTCGAAGGCGACTCTGAAGAGCTGGCGAGCAGGTCTCTGGAGAACGCCGCCTAGAGGGGGGACCCCGGGATGATCGAGTAAAGGGGAGGCGAAGCAGAGAGGCCGCCTTATGAAAGGGAAGGCTCTCTGGCGCACTCGCATCGATCCTCTCACTATCTTTTTTTTTTTGTCTCTCGAGCTTTCCTGGATGAACCTAAATTGTAGTAGTCAATATGCGATCTCATCCTCAAAGTTTCGCAGGACTACGGTGCTTCTGATTACATCAGATGGATTCTATTCTATGTTTTTTTGTCCATGGAAAACAAAGTGGTATCATGCTCTTACTATGCCATTTTGTAGCATACCCTGGTTATGTCTCTCAGGTTAAGTGCCAGCTACGGTGATATCCATAACCAATGGAAGGGTGACCATAGGCCCATCATGTAAAGGCACATAGCCAAAAGGAGCCAGATGCAAGAAGATCATACTGGATAATGGAATTCTGCAAGTCACAATATCCAAACTAGGGGGGATTATAACTGGCATTCAATATGGAGGACTCGACAACCTTCTTGAATTATCAAATAAGGAGAAAAATAGAGGATATTGAGGCTCTAGTGTTAGCAGAGCTGCTGATTTTGTGGGTTATCATTAAACAAGGATGTCTATAATGATACTTGGCAAGCCCAAGGTGGAAATTTTTACTGCAAGGATCATAGGAACACAATACCATGTGGAGTTGGGTTTTGGAACCATATGATGGTTGGCCATGAGTCTTGGATGTATATGCCATGAGTTGATTTTCTGGAGAGCAAAAACCTATGAGATGTTTTTCTGGGGTTTGATGTTTTGAGTTTTATGACAGGTTATAATGTTATCAACCTTGGATTTTGGTTTGAACCATGATGCTTATGATGGTTTATGGTACAACTCATATGTCTTGCTGAGATTTGGTATGCAAATATTATGGTTCCAGCCTCTGCTGGTGGCTCCCCTTGAAGAGTTATATGTTTTGTTTCCTTGCTGGGATTTGAAAGCTACTCTCACAGCCAAAAGTCTTGCACTTTCCCAGCGATACCGCCCACGTCACGACAGCGGGCACTTATAGTAGCCTTGGACACATAAAGAGAGAGAGTGTCAAGGACTATGGAGTTTAGGGACTTGCGCACTGGTCGCGGACTGTCAAGTAAGAAAGAAACTTGATACAGGGTCCAGGTGTGCTGAGATAACTTGAGGGGAGGAGTAGACACTGGTCGCGGACTATCAAGTAAGGGGAGGCAAACTTGGTATAGGGTCTAGGTGTACTAGGAGTATTCACTTGAGGGGAGGTGTTGAAAATACAAGTGAATAGGGTGTGTGTGGGAACAAGCTCTTGGATAGAGGTTGTAAAAGAGAAGATGTAATTGTGAAAGAACTTGTGAAAAGGTGAGAAGAATCTACTGGGAGAGAATAAAGGGTAGCATGAGAGAATGTAGGAGTGTGGAGTTATTCTGGGAGATATTCAGGGAAAAGAGAAGAGGTGGAGAGAATCAAGCAAGAGGTGGAGATATTCTGGGAGTGAATCATGGAGAAATCAATGGGATTTGATGCTTGATGTAAACTCTATAAATTGAGGCATAGCCCTAATGAGAATTTGCTGGTTTTTGAGTATCCATGCCTACATTAATCTATTTGCTAATTATTCACTAATTACGTCTTAATCATTTGCTAATCACTTTGTTAATGATGTTGATTCTAGTGTTTGATCCACCATAGCTCATCATTATGCTCAAATTTCAACACTAACATTAGAAACAGGGTCGAGTAGAAAGAAAAGCAAGGCAACGAGTACAAAATTTCACTATGATGTTTACAATAATATCTTTGTTCATATTAAGAGACTACAACAAGCTATGGTGAAGTTCTATGATCTTAGAACTTGCAATTGCTCTACTATTATGTTTTTCAGTATAAAATGAAGACGATAATTTTGTTCTGAATATTGTAAATTATCATTTATTTATAGTTTTGGGGAGAACACTTTCATTTGTGCTCAAGCTAGAAGAGTGCCAAATTGTGAAAGGTCGGAAGCTGGAACATATGAGCATTACGCTCATGAATGAGGCCATGATATGTGTATGGGAAAAGACTACCAAACCAAGTTTTAGTGTGCAATTTGAGAAAGAGGTCTGGTGGCTTGGTGCATTCGAGGTACCAAAGGAGACACATGAGTTATTGACATGGATGTTTGAAAGGACTCACTAGATAACCGATGTAATCAAAAAGCAAATTGATGGTCCATTACCCCTATGTTTTCGTTCATATAATCTTGAGAGGGAGAGAAAGGGAGGTGAGGAGGCTATGAGGTTTCATACAAGTGTGTTTTGATTCTAAGAAGTGACCGAAGTCAAAATCCCAACTTTGTGTCACATCTTTTTGGTGGATAACCTCAAGGTCCCGCATGATTAAAGAAAAGTTATTTTGAAATAGGTAAATTTCCCTTGTTGCTACTCATCTTTCGGTTCAAGATGTTCAACATTCCGGTGTTCTAAGGATCGGAAAGAGAAGACCTGCGGAGTTATCTCCGAGAGTTTAACCAAGCATGCCACTTAACGAGTTGGTCTATGAAGGAGAGGGCAGAAATACTTCCAGATTTCTTGGAGGGTGTGGCCTTAACTTGGCATGAGGATTTGCCAGAGGAGTCCAAGAATGATTGGGAAAGGTTGACCAAAGCAATGAAGGAAAGATTTGGGACAGTGGAGTCACCAAATGCTTTACTATTGCAATTGGATCATAATTTTCGCCGAAAGGAAGGAGAGTCAATTTCTTCCTTTTCAGTGAGGTATGAAGCCTTGTTCGTCAAATATCAACAAGCTGCTTTACATGTTGTTGCTTCTTCTTTTCCACCTTTCTATGGGAGATTCAAAGAATTCTTTAGCAATGGAGCACCTTAAGATGAGCAAGTTTATCATGGCTTTGGATCCCTGCTTGCATGGAAAAGTTCTTAGCAAAGATCCGACTAATTTTAAAGAGGCTCTTCATAATGCTTTGAAGGAGGCCACTCTTCATATTGAGTCCACATTCCAATCTTCTCCGCGAGTGTGCCGACCCCACCACAAGTAGAGACGGCCTCAACATCTCAGGTACAAGCTCCATCCTTGGATCATAACATTGCACAACTTATGGGAGAATTTGTTGATTTGAAGTTACACTTAGTCAACGCAAAGCCACCTAGGGTTCCACGAGTTGAGGATAAACCTAGGGATAGAAGTAGTGTCACATGCTACGAATGTCAAGAGAAGGGGCACTATCGCACTGAGTGTCCAAAATTGAGGAAAAGAGAAGATAAAAGTTTAGCACTTTTAGAGGAAACATGCTCAGAAGAATAAGAGGAAACATTGATGCCATTAATGGCAAAAGGGGTCGTAAAACTAGGAGCCAAGAAGAAGAAGAACAGGAAGATAAATGTGAAGAAGAGGAGAAAAATAAGAAGAAGAAGTCATCTAGGAGAAAAATTGGACAATATGACTTTCCTCTTGGACAAGGATATCTTACTTATGACCTCTTAACAGATCTTAGGGAGGAGAAAATGGCACAAATCACATTTGGGCAGCTTTTGGCACTCTCTCCAAAGCTCAAAAAGGAATGGGGTAAGCTAGCTAGGACAAGGGAATCTAAGAAAAAGAAGAAGAGGGATAATGGGACTCCTTTGGCTCAAAAGGTGGATATTAATGTAGGAGATGATGTGCCTATGATTGATGTCATCATTGAGGGGCAAACAATTTCTACTGCATACATTGATGGAGGTGCATCAATCAATGTCATGAGTGAAAAAACAATGAAAGATGCCGATTTAAAGTTGTCTTCTACTAACTCTCCCTATCGCATCAAACTTGCTGATAATACTAGGGTGAAAACCTTAGGAATTGTCAGGAATTTGGGAGTGGATGTATGTGGTATTTCTGTGCCAACAACTTTCTAGGTCATTCCTACAAAGCTTGATACTAGGGCTTACCCATTGATATTGGGTAGGCCATGGCTTCGCCAAGTGAAGGCAATTCAAAAGTGGGAGATAGGTGATCTTATTCTACAAGGTGAGAATAAGAAGGTCCACTACAACATCAAGAGTCATCGCAAGAAAGTGGTAAGAGGTGAACCCTCAACTTCTGAAAGTTAGGAGTCAGAGTCATCCGATGAAGAGGAGACAAGTGGTAGCTCCGAGGATTCCATCTCAGAAGGGGAGGTGGAGGGAGTTGCATTTGATCTTTCCCTGGGAAGGGATCGAGGGGATGCTGAAGACAATGGAGCCTTGGAAGGGGAAGCTTCTTCAACCATGTTCAAGAAAGGAGATGTGGGCCTCACTAGTCTTCACCCACCAACAGAATGAGCTTCTTCTTGATGAGTCCATAGCAGGTATTGAAAGGGAGAATTACTTAAAAATGTTGGATGGATTTTCTAACCTTTTTGCAAACAGCTACTCACAAGTACACCAAGTTACCCTAGTAGAGCACAAGATTGATCTCAAGCCCCAAAGTAGGCTAGTGGTACAGCGGCTAAGACATTTGGGAGTAGTGCAAGCGGAGGTGCTTAAGAATGAGGTAACTAATTTGCTTGAAGCTGGATTTATTTTTCAAGTAGAGAATTCAGAGTGGATGTTCCCAGTTGTATCACTCCCAAAAAGGTGGAAAATGGTGTGTATGTGTGAACTTTCGCCCTCTCACTACAAGACAATGCTGCCATACACGCGTTTCATACACGCGATAAATTACGAGCGCGTGTATGGTCGCGCTTGTATTTGAATAGAATCGGGCGCGTGTATTTTAGCATTTAAGTTCGCGTGTATATTTGCATTTGTTCGCGTGTATAAATGCGTTTATATACACGCATCTATACACGCTAATATTCACGGATTAATACACGCTATCATACACGGATTAATACACGCCACTATACACGGATTAATACACGCATGGCAAAGAAAAATTGAAGAAAAACTGAATTCCTTTACAAAATTAAAAACTATTTTCTTTAAACCATCTCATAGTACATTACAGTATACATCATTACACAATCCCACTACATGCATTTACAACAATGAAATATATTCAAAAATAAATCATGCATATGAGATGATAGAAATGTCATCAATTTAGAACGTACAGTGACGGATTGGTTAGGGTTCGATCTCATCTTCAATAAGATCCATCCTTGCCAAACGATCAACATCAATATCCATTTGATCAATTTGTAAGGCTACGATTAAATTTATTCCACTATCGATATTCTGTACTCCATTGATAATGGTATCGATGTCCTGATCATCCTCATCAACATCACCATCATCCTCAATGGTAGGGTCATTCTCATGATCATGAGAAATGGCATGCTCATCCTCATTATCATGATCATCTCTTATTTCTTGATCATCTATCACAACATTTTCAATGGCATGTTCGACATCATCTTCATTGCGGCTTGTTACATCCTCCATATGCTCCATATCAGTGAATGTATTATACATCACTTTGGAACGTGGTGCAATAGGGATGACGTACCACCATTTAATGTCATGCACCATTGGTAGATAGATAACCTACTCAAATACACATAGTACAGTAATTAATTAGCATATCAAAAGTCAAGGGGTACGCGAGCTTAGATATATATGTACATGAAACACATTAGTAAAAAAATGCATACCTGCTCACATTGTTGTGGCAATACGAGCCTATCTTTCTTTGTTTGCCAAAACTTTGTAGAGTCAATAGTTACATATCCACTTGCATGGCGTTTTATCGTTGCATCAGGCCCTTTTTCCACCACGTTCATTTGCCATTTGACATCCAAAACATACACAAAGAAGCGACGAAAGTCAAGCCTAAATATGTCTTGGATTATGCCACAATAATCATCCATTTTTCCATTAGCTCCCTCAAAGCTACTAATGACACCGCAATCTTGTGTATTTCTCTTTTCATCAATTCTTTGTGTTCGAAAATGCTTGCCTTCATACCATATAGCATTGAACATAGTGCACTGGACCAAAATAGTGCATTGAACATAGTTCTCCATCCATAAACTGTTTGTATATTCAGTAGTTCAAGTGAAGCACGTAAAATAGAGAATGTGCACCCTTCAAACACCGGTGTCGATGAAGCCTTGTAAAGATGCTCTTGTTCCATATCATCATCGTCCATACCTTTGGGATCATCCTTAAAAAGATTCCGCACCATATCATCAAGCACCTCCTCTTCCACAACTTCGTGGGGTGCAGGGCTATTGTCATCCCTTTCCCACTCATCTCTGACAATAGATCCCAAAGCTCCAGCATCATCTCGTCGACGCTTTGCGTGCTCTCGTCGCGCGTAGGGTACCATGTTAGGGTGTGGTACTGCATCCTGCTTCAATTAGAGTTTATATATTACAACTCTATTAATTTAATTTGGATACCATGAGTCATTTGAATACCATCAATTTACATCTACTCACCTCTAAACCTGTTTGATTCCATTCTCCATACATGGAGATGTGATTCAAGGTAATTCGACGTGCTCGTACAATGCATCCTTGACATCGATTACACATACATTTGATCCGTTGTCCCAACCACACATCGCGATTACGATGACGCATTGTCTCATCTTCCCCAGAACTGCTTGAAGAGGTTGATGACATCCTATGTACAAACCAGAAAACACAAAATCATAATATGTTTTTAATGAAAGTATAAAAATCGCGTGTATTGACGCGGCTATTTCCTAAAAATTGCGTGTATTAACGCGGCTATTTCCTAAAAATCACGTGTATTAACGCGGGTAATTCCTGCAAAACGCGTGTATAAACGCAGCTAAAATATCATACACGTGAACAAACACGTGTTTATAAACGCGACGGTCTGTTTAAACTAAAAATAGCCCGCCTTCCCCAATTATAGATTTTGAACTAACATATCAACACTGCTTTCGTTTTCGCCTCTTCCAATAGAAACGAAACCTAAGTGCAAGGAGGGAGCAGAGAAGGAGCACACACGGGAGGAAACCGAGCAAGAAAGAAGACTCACTTTTTCAGAGGTGAGTCAGTTTGTCCTGTGCCTTGTCTCCTTCCTCAGATTTGTTTATGCTATTTGCTCTTTGCTTTTTGGGTTTGTCTCCGTCCTTTTGCTTCTGTGCACACGATTGGGTGAATGATTCTAACAGGAGCGACAATGGTCCTTTTATAAGGACACTTTGTCTTTGTCGGAGGTCGGTCCTTTTGGAAAAAAAATTTCGCAGGTCGCGTGTAGAAACGCGTGTACTCTGTCTGCAGAGTCTGTTCACGCAGATATACACGCGTTTCTGGATAGGTGTATACACGCGTTTTTTGACAGGTGTACTGCGTTTCCTGTTTCTATGATTTGCAGGCAACACAACTGACTTGAATGATGATATTTGTGTGAGTCAAGAGACAGCCCATGATGTACATGAAGATTTTTGTTGCAAGTTCTTTATGGATATTCCAGGTTCTTCATCCAATCGATTTGCGTACAGCAATTGGCTGATGGAGATGCTGAAGCCATCCTGGTCCAGTTGAGCTTACAGAGTATATGTATGCACATCCCCCTCCTTCCCTGCCTGGTGTTGTCTATACCCCTATCGCGAGTATCCAGGGCACTCCAGTGCCGTCTATTCCTACGAGTCCGACGAGACGGCATGCAGCTTCTCCTCTTCCACGTCCACCGAGGAGACATACCTCGTCTAGACACACTCACGCACACCCTCACAGCCACCTTCACGTGCTCCCTCAGAGCCACCGTCACGTCAGGGCTCACAGCCACCGTCACGTAGACAATCCCCCAGTCGTGACTCCACCCGCAGTAGTAGGAAGAGTGGGAGTGGAGGATGCGGCAGGTGCTTTGGTGGGGGAGGTGGGGGAGGTGGGGGAGGTAGTAGGGCACACGGTGAGAGAGGAGATAGAGAGACAAGAGTTAGACGAGACAGTTCGAAAGAGGAGGAGATGAGAGAGGTGGAGAGAGTGGTCTGCTATGATGTGACGGATAGGGGCGGGATAGTGATGGATGCGAGGGGGAGGGAGGTAATGGAGTACATGCGTGGGGTAGTATCAAACTCATATAGAAATTGTTTTATTAAATTTAAAGATCAAAATAGCCGATTAGTTGGGGAGGTGATAGAGGCTGTACATAGTCGGTACCCCAATCCCCCACATGCTACATTCTCGGATGTATGGGGAAGGACGCGAGTAAGGGAGATCTTAAGTAATAAAAGATGTCACCTTAAAAAACTCGCGTATGATGACCGGCTAAATGTAGCTGCGGGTGGCTATCTTGCCGAGAAACCTGCCACTGCGCACAAACACGAGTGGAAGGAGGCAAAGAAACGAGCAGAGGGTGGCGTGAAGACCAGGCAGCATGTGGAGGCACGACGGATCCAGATGGAGACCATTGGATCTTCGCATTTCGTATCTGGTGGCGTCGAGTCATGGGAGGCAGAGTTCGTAAGTATCTTGCCACTTTATTTGATTGTTTACTTAATTCATTGATTCTATGATTGTTTTAATCTTACAAATTGTGTTGAGTATAATACAGCGACGGGTTACGGGGAGGAAGCCCACAACCCATGATACTGCGTATGCTCGCCGGCATAGCAGACGTGACACGCGGGCCATCTTCAGAGTTGAGAGGGACGTATTACGGACGCGCAGTTTGAGATGGCCATGAGACCATACGGTCGAGAGGTACTTGAAAATTCTAAACGAATGATTTTGGTTTATTGAATTACATATATATATACTTATATACTATATATTACTTGAACAGGCACAAGCTGCTGATGATCCACCCGCCGCCACTGCAGAGGGTGGACGTGAGCACTACTCATCGGACATTCCGACCGATGTGAGCTCATCTGAGCATGGAGGGAGCACCGAGTCATCATCTGGGTCTGAGTAGTACTCAGACTTATAGTATCACATTCCATATTGAGGATGTGGTTGTATATATTTTTTTATAAACTGAAGCCATGGGCTACTTCGAGATATGGACTCCCTTGTATACATGTATGAAATTTTGATAGTAATATTGAATTGTGAATCGATAGTATTACATTCATGTCTGTCTTGAATCGTGTATTGACAATGTATGCATTCATGTCGTTCTTGTCTTAATCTCCCTCGTGCATATGTTCTTCGTGGATGGTCTAATGCACAAAAAAAAAATCCAGAGAGTGTTATTGGGTGCTGGAATGCTGGAACAGTATTCAGGCACCAAATAGCACTCTTTGGATTTTTTTTGGCTCTCTGTTCGCGTGTATAAACACGTCAGAACTGCTAAAAATCGCGTGTATATACGCGGATAATCTGTAAAATACCCGTGTATTAACGCGTCAAAACTTACAATTATGCGTGTATAAGCACATCTAAATTGAAGAAACGCGTGTATAGATGCATGTATCAACGCGTTTGAGTACATCTGAACTGAACAGAACGCGGCTATACACCCGTGTATGAGCGCGTCTAGCAGGTCCTATACACGCGCTTTTACACGCATGTCTGTGGCCGCGATGATACACGCGCTGATACACGGGCCCGCTACTTTTTTTCACAAGTCATTTTTAGCGGTTAGGAGCGCGGGTATGAGCCCGATCCCTTGTAGTGTCTGAATGCATGCACAAAGAGGGATTATTATCCTCTACCCTTTCAGGATGAGATTTTGGATCAAGTTGCAGGTCATGAGTTGTATTCAGTGTGTGATGGATACACTGGATACTTTCAAATCCGGATTTGTGAAGAAGATCAAAGGAAAACCTCATTTATCACCCCTTGGGGAGTGTATGCCTATAGGGTGATGCCATTAACACTAGTTTAGTACCAAAACAGGACACTTGAGTGTCCTTTTTTGGGGGTTGCGAAAAAAAAACAAACTCCTAATGTAGGCTTTAAAAACCAAAATGCTTCATTGAGCATATAGAACATAACCCTATGCTTATGTAAAAAATGCTAAACATATAAAATGCCTTTTTATTTGGAAGTACATAAGCAACAAACACTACAAGGGATTGGGCTCATACCCGCGCTCTTAGCCGCTAAAAATGACTTGTGAAGAAAAGTAGCGGGCCCGTGTATAAGCGCGTGTATAATCGCGGCCAGAGACATGCGTGTAAAACCGCGTGTAAAGTACCTCTCAGACACGCGTATACACGGGTGTATAGCCGCGTTTTTTTACACAGACGCGTTAATACACGCCCCTATACACGCTTCTTATTATATTAGACGCGCTTATACACGGGTGTATAGCCGCATCCTGTTCAGTTCCCATGTCCCAGACGCGTTTGTACTTGCCTGTATACACGCGTTTCTTTAATTTAGATGCGCTCATACACGCGTTATTGCCAGTTTATACGCGTTAATAAACGCGTAATTTCCAGGGTATCCGCGTAGATACACGCGAATTTTAGCAGTTTTGACGCGTTTATACACGCGAACAGAGAGCAAAAAAAAAATCCAGAGAGTTCTATTTGGTGCCTGAATACTGTTCCAGCATTCCAGCACCCAATAGCACTCTCTGGTTTAGGATTTTTGGTGCATTAGACCATCCACGAAGAACATATGCACGAGGGAGATTAAGACAAGAACGACATGAATGCATACATTGTCATTACACGATTCAAGACAGACATGAATGTAATACTATCGATCAATCAATTCAATATTACTATCAAAATTTCATACATGTATACAAGGGAGTCCATATCTCGAAGTAGCCCATGGCTTGAGTTTACAAAAAAATATATACAATCACATCCTAAATATGGAATGTGATACTACAAGTCTGAGTACTACTCAGACCCAGATGATGACTCGGTGCTCCCCCCATGCTCAGATGAGCTCGCATCGGTCGGAATGTCCGAGGAGTAGTGCTCACGTCCACCCTCTGCAGCGGCGGCCGGTGGATCATCAGCAGCTTGTGCCTGTTCAAGTAATATATAGTATATAAGTATATATATATGCAATTCAATAAACCAAAACCATTCGTTACGAATTTTCAAGTACCTGTCGACCGTATGGTCTCATGGCCAACTCAAACTGCGCGTCCGTAATACGTCCCTCGGCTCTGAAGATGGCCCACGTGTCACGTCTGCTATGCCGGCGAGCATACGCAGTATCGTGGGTTGTGGGCTTCCTCCCCGTAACCCGTCGCTGTATCATAATCAACACAATTTGTAAGATTAAAACAATTCATAGAATCAATGAATTAAGTAAACAATCAAATAAAGTGACAGGATACTTACGAACTCTGCCTCCCATGACTCGACGCCGCCAGATCCGAAATGCGAAGATCCAACGGTCTCTATCTGGATCCGTCGTGCCTCCACATGCTGCCTGCTCTTCACGCCACCCTCTGCTCGTTTCTTTGCCTCCTTCCACTCGCGTTTGTGTGCAGTGGCAGGTTTCTCGGCAGGATAGCCACCCGCAGCTACATTTAGCCGGTCATCGTACGCGAGTTTTTTAAGGTGAGATCTTTTATTACTTAAGATCTCCCTTATTCGCGTCCTTCCCCATACATCCGAGAATGTAGCATGTGGGGGATTGGGGTACCGACTGTGTACAGCCTCTATCACCTCCCCAACTAATCGGCTATTTTGATCTTTAAATTTAATAAAACAATTTCTATATGAGTTTGATACTACCCCACGCATGTACTCCATTACCTCCCTCCCCCTCGCATCCATCACTATCCCGCCCCTATCCGTCACATCATAGCAAACCACTCTCTCCATCTCTCTCATCTCCTCCTCTTCCGAACTGTCTCCTCTAACTCTTCTCCCTCTATCTCCTCTCTCACCCCGTGCCCTACTACCTCCCCCACCTCCCCCACCTCCCCCACCAAAGCACCCGCCGCATCCTCCACTCCCACTCTTCCTACTGCTGCGGGTGGAGTCACGACTGGGGGATTGTCTACGTGACGGTGGCTGTGAGCCCTGATGTGACGGTGGCTCTGAGGGAGCACGTGATGGTGGCTGTGAGGGTGTACGTGAGTGTGTCTGGGACGAGGTATGTCTCCTCGGTGGATGTGGAAGAGGAGAAGCTGCATGCCGTCTCGTCGGACTCGGAGGAATAGACGGCACTGGAGTGCCCTGGATACTCGCGGTAGGGGTATAGACACCAAGCAGGGAAGGAGGCGGATGGGCATACATATACTCTGTAAGCTCAACCGGACCAGGTTGGCGCCCAAAGTGATTCATCATCTCCATCAACCAATTGCTGTACGCAAATGGATCGGATGAAGAACCTGGAATATCCATAAAGAACCTGCAACAAACATCATCATGCACATCATGGGCTGTCTCTTGACTCACACATTGTCATTACACAAGTCAATTGCCTGCAAATCATGAAATCTGAAACGCTGCAGTTTTCTGTCTGCAGAAACGCGTGTATACACCCGTTAAAAAACGCGTGTATACACCCGGCCAAAAACGCGTGTATATACGCGTGAAAAAACTCTGCAGACAGCTTACACGCGCTTCTACACGCGTTTGTACACGCGACCTGCGAAAAAAATTTCTCGAAAAGACCGACTCCTCGACAAAGACAGAATGTCCTTATAAAAGGACCAGCCATTGTCGCCCCTGTCAGGATGCAGCAACCCAATCGTGTGCAAAAAGACAAAGCCAAAGAGCAAAGAGCAAAGTAAACAAATCTGACAAAAGAGACAAGGCACAGGACAAAGTCACTCACCTCTGAAAAAGTGAGTCCTCTCTGCTCCTTCTCTGCTCCCTCCTTCTCCCGTGTGTGTGCTCCTTTCTCTGCTCCCTCCTTGCTGTTGGAAGAGGCGAAAACAGGTGAAAACGCATGTACTGTTGATTTCTAAGTTCAAAATCTATATTTGGGGAAGGCGGGCTATTTTTAGTTTAAATATGCCGCCGCGTTTATATTCGCGTTTATGAACGCAGGTATATTCGCGTGTATATGATTTTAGCTGCGTTCATACACGCGTTTTGCAGAAATTAGCCGCGTGAATACACGCGTTTTTTAGGAAGTAGCCGCGTTAATACACGCGAGTTTTAGGATACAGCCGCATCAATACACGCGATTTTGTGCTTTCATTAAAAACATATAATGATTTTGTGTTTTCTGATTTGTACACAGGATGTCATCAACCTCTTCAAGCAGTTCTGGGGAAGATGAGACAATGCGTCATTGTAATCGCGATGTGTGGTTGGGACAACGGATCAAATGTATGTGTAATCGATGTCAAGGATGCATTGTACGAGCACGTCGAATTACCTTGAATCACATCTCCATGTATGGAGAATGGAATCAAACAGGTTTAGAGGTGAGTAGATGTAAATTGATGGTATTCAAATGACTCATGGTATCCAAATTAAATTAATAGAGTTGTAACATATAATTTGATAAATTGAAGCAGGATGCAGTACCACACCCTAACATGGTACCTTACGCGCGATGAGAGCACATAAAGCGTCGACGAGATGATGCTGGAGCTTCGGGATCTATTGTCAGAGATGAGTGGGAAAGGGACGACAATAGCCCTGCACCCCACGAAGTTGTGGAAGAGGAGGTACTTGATGATATGGTGCGGAATCTTTTTAAGGATGATCCCAAAGGTATGGACGACGATGATATGGAACAAGAGCATCTTTATAAAGCTTCATCGACACCGGTGTTTGAAGGGTGCACATTCTCAGTTTTACGTGCTTCACTTGAACTACTTAATATACAAACAGTTTATGGATGGAGCAATGCAAGTCTTGACGCATTGTTGAAGTAAGCATTCTAACTTATAAATTTGAATTAGTGGTTTAAGGTTTAGGATTTAAGACGAATTATAATTGATGATATTGGATGCAGGCTATTATCAAACATGCTTCCAAAGGAAAATAGACTGCCCACCTCAAGAGACATAGCGAGGCGCTATGTGACATCTCTTGGAGGACTGGATTATGATAAAATACATGCATGCGTCAATGATTGCATTCTCTTTCGTGGGACGCATAAGGAGGCTCTACATTGTCCCACTTGTGGTGAAGCAAGGTACAGAACAGATATGAAGAGTTTTGATGTACCTCGTAAAGTCTTGCGACACTTTCCTATAATTCCTCGCATCAAACACATGTTCAAGTGCAAATCCATAGCAGAGCTCATGTCATGGCATTCCTCACATCGATCGGATGATGGCATGTGGAGAATTCCCGCAGACACTCCTGCTTGGAAGCATATTGAAGATGAGTGGCCCAGCTTTAAAACAGAGCCCAGAAACTTGAGACTTGGCCTGGGTATGGATGGAGTGAATCCATTTGGTTTCAAAAGCACCGCATACAGCGTGTGGCCAGTTGTGTTGGTGAATTACAACCTTCCACCATCAATGGCGATCAAGAAGGGACATCTTATGTTATCCCTTTTAATTCCAGGGAAACATAAAGTCAAGCATATGGATGTTTATCTTGAGCCACTGATTGATGAGTTGGAGGAACTATGGAGAGGTGTTGCGGTGGTGGACATTAGTAGGCCTCCCTCCTCTCGACACTTCGACTTAAAAGCAGTGTTGATGTGGACAATGCATGACTTTCCAGGATACAGCGATTGTTCTGGTAAGAATTCTAATTACCTCCCTACTCTATTACTATTGGCTATATATATTAATTAGACGGTTTGACTTTATTATTCTAACTTTTTTTTATATTTTAACAGGTTTGAAAACATCGGGTAAACATGCATGTCCTGTTTGTGGCCCTTCGTTAGTACATGAGTATGCTGATGGTTTGTGTAAGACTATATTCGATAATCATCATCGATTTCTCCCCTCAGATCATCCTAAATATGTTGCTAGTAAGAGTAACATTCCTCCACAAACACTTCGTGCAAAAGATTGGAAGCGTATTTGGGAGTCTACAACTATTCTTCCTCCAGATGGCATGAACAGGTATAGTGATGTTTTTTCAATCTTGTTTTGTGTAGTCTCTAATTGGATTAAAGGTCACATAGAGCAATCCCTTGTGCAGGTACTCCATTTTTTTCCGGCTGCCATATTGGACCCATCTTAAGATCAACCATCTTCTTGATCCCATGCACATCTTCAAGAATGTGGGATCTGGTATTTGGGAACATATTACTGGTAAACGAGACAATGTCAGCGTACGTGAGGACTTGCGGGTCGCAGGACGTATGCGTCAAGCTTGGCCACGAGAGGTGGGTGGACACGTTCGTCTTCCGCCTGCACCATGGATTATATCAAAGAAAGAGGAGAAGCAGGTAAAGCAGGCCATCACCACTTTGCGTACTCCCACTGGATGCATGAGATCATTGAAGGGAGCCTTTACAACCACTAAGAAAAGAGGCGTTGAGCAACTATATGGGTTGAAGTCCCACGATTGGCACAAGATGCTTCAAGTAAGTGTTTTCCAAGTCTTGTACGTACGTTGACATTAAATTTTGTAATGCCATAAACCATAAATGTGCTCTTATGTGCGCAGTTCATACTACCTACTAGCATCGACCATTGTGCGAATAAGAGTTTAAAAAAATGTATTTATAAGATGGGCGAGCTTGTGAGGTATGTAAAACCCATGCTCAGATCACCCTTCATTATACCTTGCAAAATGAACGTGCATGAGGTATAACGTACTATTTATTTATTTTTCAGATATGTTAGTTCCAAAGCAATTGATCCAGCCACGTTGGATGATGCGCGTGTTATGGCAGTGGAGGTGGTTTGTTTGGTAGAGGAGACTTTTCCGCGAACCATTCTCACAAGTCAACTACATCTCATTGTGCATTTAGTGGACGAAATTGCTTTATGTGGTACTGTGCATGCACGTTGGATGTTCTTCCTAGAGCGCTTCATGAAGACCTTAAAAGACTTTGTGAGGCAAAGTGCAAGGCCTGAAGGAAGCATGGCCGAGGGTTGGTTGATACAAGAGTCTCTTGTATATATTTCAGAATTTCTTGGTCAGGTGGACAGCTCTTTGCCACGACTATGGAGCAATGAAGAGGACTTGAGGATGACCTCTATTGTGCCTCAAGGAAAAGGACAGAGTAAAGTAATTGACAGAACATTGATTGATGATCTCAATTTCACTTGTATCCTTAATAGTGATGTGATGAGCAGATGGGTTACAAGATATGAGGATGCAAAGACAAAAAGGCAAGCAGAAAGAGCTCTCTTTCGGAGGCAACATGGCTCTCGGAAGGCGTACCCTAAGCATCTAGCAACACTTCCGAATGATATCCATGTTGATTGGTTGCATGAGGAAATGGAGAGAGCAGAGAGTGACGAGGGGCTGCATATCACGGCGGAGGAATGGGAGTATGCACGAGGATGCATGTCAAAGGTACATAGAACTAATGTTTTGTATTAGTTGTAAGTGATTTGCTTTTAATATTTATTCACATTGCTTACACAAATATTGCTTCTATTTTGGTCCAGTGCACTATGTTCAATGCTATATGGTGTGAAGGCAAGCATTTTCGAACACAAAGAATTGATGAAAAGAGAAATACACAAGATTGCGGTGTCATTAGTAGCTTTGAGGGAGCTAATGGAAAAATGGATGATTATTGTGGCATAATCCAAGACATATTTAGGCTTGACTTTCGTCGCTTCTTTGTGTATGTTTTGGATGTCAAATGGCAAATGAACGTGGTGGAAAAAGGGCCTGATGCAACGATAAAACGCCATGCAAGTGGATATGTAACTATTGACTCTACAAAGTTCTGGCAAACAAAGAAAGATAGACTCGTATTGCCACAACAATGTGAGCAGGTATGCATTTTTTTACTAATGTGTTTCATGTACATATATATCTAAGCTCGCGTACCCCTTGACTTTTGATATGCTAATTAATTACTGTACTATGTGTATTTGAGTAGGTTATCTATCTACCAATGGTGCATGACATCAAATGGTGGTACGTCATCCCTATTGCACCACGTTCCAAAGTGATGTATAATACATTCACTGATATGGAGCATATGGAGGATGTAACAAGCCGCAATGAAGATGACGTCAAATATGCCATTGAAGATGTTGTGATCGATGATCAAGAAATAAGAGATGATCGTGATAATGAGGATGAGCATGCCATTTCTCATGATCATGAGAATGACCCTACCATTGAGGATGATGGTGATGTTGATGAGGATGATCAGGACATCGATACCATTATCAATGGAGTACAGAATATCGATAGTGGAATAAATTTAATCGTAGCCTTACCAATTGATCAAATGGATATTGATGTTGATCGTTTGGCAAGGATGGATCTTATTGAAGATGAGATCGAACCCTAACCAATCCGTCACTGTATGTTCTAAATTGATGACATTTCTATTATCTCATATGCATGATTTATTTTTGAATATATTTCATTGTTATAAATGCATGTAGTGGGATTGTGTAATGATGTATACTGTAATGTACTATGAGATGGTTTAAGGAAAATAGTTTTTAATTTTGTTAAGGAATTCAGTTTTTTTTCAGTTTTTCTCTGACATGCGTGTATTAATCCGTGTACAGTGGCGTGTATTTATCCGTGTATAATAGCGAGTATTACCCCGTAAATATTATCGTGTATTTATCCGTGTATTACTGCGTGTATATAAACGCGTTTATACACGCGTTCATAAATGCAAATATACACGCGAACTTAAATGCTAAAATACACGCGCCCGATTCTATTCAAATACAAGCGCGACCATACACGCGTTCGTAATTTATCGCGTGTATGAAACGCGTGTATGGCAGCATTGTCTTGTAGTGAAAGTAGCATATGTCTTGAAAATGAACATTTTTCAGGATTTTTCTAAATATGCAAGCATCATTCTCTCAAAAAAAAATCCAATGATATCAATAGCATTTTTTCCAAGATATTTTGATAGCATACATCAGTCCAAGGAGGTAGAAGTTCACCAAAAAAAATCATTTTCCTTTCCTAGAATTTTTTCCAAAAAAGTTACATAAAATCAGCAAAAGTAAGGCATATTATCAAAACTCAATCACGCCACTAAAAAATAATGTAGCCCTATCAATGAGAATGTTGATTATTGGTTTTCATGCTTGAGATGAGATAAATAAGCCATAATTTGATGTGTATGACACTAACTTAGCCTCCACTTAAGTAGGTTATTATCGCCTAGTTCTAAAAAAATTATAAAAAATAAAAATGCAAAATTTGATCATCTTTTATCAAAAACTAATCATAACTATGCTTGCACAAGTAGTCTACACCTATAGTTACAACAAATAATGCACTTACACAGCTTTTCTCTTTGATGAAAATCAAAATTAGGCTCATAATTAGACATTTTATGTATTAAAAGCAGGTTGCGCAAAAGGCCATGTATGAGAAGAGGCCCAAAAAGTGGCTCTAAAGTTTTGAAGAATTCAAAACAAAGTAGTATTTACCCTATATAACATGGGTGCACCTCAAGTTTTACATTATTAGCTTGCATATAGAAGGAGAAAAACTCATGCTCCACCTGTATAAAAAACGTCATTTCAATATTAGCAAGTCAAAAATTTATCCAATAATTATCATTTGATGATTCCAGGATTTAGTTTACATCATGGGCTTTCCATCAAGCCAAGTTTCATGATCAAACTATGTCCCTTCTGAAAGTTATGTCCAAATTACTACTATTTTGAAAACAACAAAAATCATGCATTTTATCAACATGTGTCTAAGAAAATTAAAATATTGCCTTGCAAAAGCTAAGAAAAGTGCAATTTAAAAAATCTCAAACATTTTTTGGGTCTTGAGGAACATCTGTGGATGTTAAGCATTTCAAAACCCTTAATAGATTGCCCACAAAAATTCAAGAAAAATGCTAACTTTTCAGGACACTTTAGTGTCCTCAGGACACTTTAGTGTCCAATTACAGAACTAGTGTTAAATGGCTTGACCAATGCACCAGCAATTTTTCAACGCTTCATGAGTCAGGTATTTGCACCTTACTTGGGAAAGTCTATAAGGGTCTTTTTGGATGATTTTTGCATTATTCAAGCCGCACGGATCACTTGGAAAAGTTGAGGTTGGACTTGCAAAGTATTGATGATGCAAAAGGGTGTCTTAATCCTAGAAAATGCTGCTTGGCAGCACGAAGGAAGGTGGTTCTCTTGGGACATGTTATCTCAGAAGAAGGCATAGAGATGGATCCTAAGAAGGTGCAGGCAATTGTGGCCCTACCACCACCTACCAATGTAAGGGAGGTAAGGAGGATTTTGGGTAAAAGAAAGTATAACCAATGCTTTGTTGACGTGTTCTCTGAGAAGATGTATCCTATAAATCTGTTGACAAAGAAGAATGTTTCTTTCCAATAGGGGCCCGATCAAATTCAATCTTTTTGTTTGCTCAAGGAATGCATGAGTCAAAGTCCAATTGTGCAGCCTCCTAGGTGGGGGGGGAGGACTTTTATGTGAACCCAAGTGTCTCATCACATTCAGTGGGTGCTATACTCTTGAAAAAGGGAGAGCAAGGGCATATGTAACCAGTGTATTATGCAAGCCGACAACTCACTGATGCCGAGGAGAGGTATGGTGAAATGGAGAAAGGTGGTTTGTCTCTTGTTTTTGCAGTAAAGAAGTTCAGGTCATACTTGTTACCTCGCCCTTTTTTCTTCCTCACATCTCAACCTTCTATACAAATCCTGGTCCGCAAACCCAATCCTGCAAGAGGAAAGTTTGCAAAGTGGATTTGTGAGCTTCAAGAATTCTCTTTCACTTTTATTACATAAAACACCACTAGGGCCTCTCTTGTAGATTTGCTTACAAGGAAGGATGAGGAAGAAGGAACATGAGCAAAGGAAGAAGTATATGAAGATTTGGAGACACCACCAACTGCTTTCACTATGCATTTTGATGGAGCCTTTAGCCCTTCCAGGCAATGTGGGGCTGGGGGGATAGTTTTATTTGATCCAGAAGGAAAACAGGTATGGGCCAAGGGTAGGGAATTTCCAAAGGCTATATCAAATAATGTGGCTGAGTACAATGCATTAATTTGGGGATTAGAAGATTGCATAAAAGATGGAATTAAAGAGGTAGAGGTTAAAGGGGATTTGCAATTGGTCATCCGACAAATGAAAGGAGAATATAAGGCAAGGGTAATGGAGTTAAAATAAGCTTTTGAGTTTTGTAAATTTGTGCATGTTAACAGGAAGGATAATCAAAAGGCTGATGAATTGGCTACTAAAACCTTGGCTTCTTTCAAAGTAGCTACTCTTGCATTAATGGATACAAGTTGGCCTGAGCTCCAAGATGCTCAACACTATTTAGATACAGGATACTTCCCTCCTGGATTGAATCCTCAACAGAAGCAAAGGCTTACCAGGAAAGCTCATCCTTACACAATTCTAGGGAATGTTCTTTACAAGCAAGGTAAGGATAAGATTCTTAGGAGGGTACTAAGATTCTTATGAGGGTAGTGAGCCTGGAAGAATCTAAAAGGATTATGGAATTATGTCATGAATGTTCAGGTCACTTTGCCTCAGCCCCAGCACAACTCGGAGGATCCTTAACACAAGTTATTATTGGCCTTGACTCAGCAAAGATATCTATGAGTGGTGCAGAAGCTGTGAAGTATGCCAGGCATATGGGCATAAGCAATTGGTTCCCGGACCCTTAAACCCTATCCTAGCATATGGTCCATTTGAAAGGTGGGGATTAGATTTTGTGGACCCACTTCCTCGTTCCTCACATGGGAAGTATTACATATTGGTGGCCACACATTATGCAACAAGGTGAAAAGAAGCAAAGGCCATGGTCAATAATAAAGCAGTGGCTTTGGCATACTTTCTCAAAATAAAGCATGCTATGTCAACTCCCTATTATCCCCAATGTAATGGTTTAGTAGAAAAAACTAATGGACTGCTTTGTGGATCTTTAAGCTAGTGGATACTATGAAGAGAAAGTGGGATGTGCATTTGCCAGAGGTCCTATGGGCCTATAGGACAACTCACAAACTCTCTCTCTTGGTTTCACACCTTTTCAGTAAGTTTATGAAATGGAGGCTATTTTGCCAATAGAATTGGAAATCACAAGCCTTCGCACATCTTTTACACACTTGAATAATGAAGAAGAAACACATGCCCAATGCCTAGTACAACTAGAGACCTTGGATGAGAGGCGACTTTAGGCACTTCAAAATTTGGAGGCTCCACAACAACGGCGCAAGGCAAGGCATGACACTCTCACGAAGAAGAAGAAGAAGACAGAACTCAAGCAAGGAAGCTTAGTCTCATGAGGTATGATGGCCGTGTAGAGAAACGGCTAGATAAGAAGCTTCTTCGACGCTGGGAAGGCCCCTTCAAAGATAAAGCAAAAGTTAAAAAATAACACCTATCTTCTAGAGGATGCAAGTGGCTAGGAGGTTCCCAGACGTGCCAATGAGTACCAGTAGCAGCAGCTAAAGATATTTTACCCTTGAGCACCATGGCCAGCAGATCCCCAAGACAAGCATGGAGGATCTGCTGGGGGGGAGAAAGATGTGACATGAAAAATTGATATCTTTCATTTTCAATTTTGTGCATATTTTGATGGTTTCTCAATGGTGTAATAAGGTGGAATCTTGTCCAAGAAGATTGCAGTGCCCACAATGGAATAACGGCATGGTGATACAGTGCCTTGGCGGCTACCCTGATAACAGCATTCTATCTTCAAATATAATGGTTTCACTTGATTTAGGGTGAACACATTGTAAAATTGAAAATTGAGGTTTCATGCAAAGAGAGGGAAGTGCAGTTTTTATGGTCTAATACATAAATTTCAACCGGTAATTACTCATCACTCGAGTATTGGTTTCTAAAATTAATCATATGCATAGGAAGCTCTTTATATGCTCTTTTCACTCATGTAACTAATTTCTTAATCCTTTACTTCATTGATGATCAGAATTTCTCTCAAAGTTGCTATCTTTTAATTTTGGCAGTTTTATAGTCTTCTAGAGTAAAATGCTCATAACTTTTTGCCCGTTTTTGAAAGTTTTTATATAGGCACAAAGCTCTCTTAAAGCTCTACGTACCTATGTAATCCTTTTTTGTACAGTCTATATGGATTTAAAACTGCAATTCTCTGTGTATCTCTGTTTTTATAGACTATGCCATTATTTCTTCTTAATAATGATTAATTCCTCTTAATCTGTTATCAAAAGGCAAACCCCATGTGTCTTATCCTCTTGTAAGTGATTGCTATATTCTTTTACTTTCATATGTTCCATCCAAATCACCCAATTTGGACGGATGAACCTTACCAGTATTCCCCGTATATTTCCGTTTACATAATCCTGAGTCGGAAGATTTTATTCCAACAAAGAATTGCCCTCTTGTTTGGAGCTGCGAGACTGGCAGAAACTCTTGCTTCTCCTGAGCCTTTCATCTTTCCTTCCATGAATTATGATTTTACCTTTGATGTGTTTATCTTTATCTTAACCTAGGGAGAGAAAGGGAGGTGAGGAGGCTGTGAGGTTTCATACAAGTGTGTTTTGATCCTAAGAAGTGACCGAAGTCAAAACCCCAACTTTGTGTCATAGTACCATCTGGCCTTAAGTCAGAGAGATCAATTGTTCATCATCAAGCACGTTACTCGGGCTGGGTACATATTTCTTAAGCAAACTGACATGGAATACATTATGTACCTTGAGATGGGGAGGTAGAAGAAGTTTATAGGCTAGATCGCCCACTTTCTTTATAACAGCATACGGTCCAGAGTATTTGGGAGAGAGCTTCTTGTACTTCCCCAAGGATAAGGAACTTCTTTTTGGTCATACTTGAATGAAGACCATATCTGATTCTTCAAACTCTCTCTCTCTGATCTCTTTTTATCTGCGTACTACTTTTGCCTATCTTGACTGCGCCCTTCATATCTTTATGAATTGATTGCATTTGCTGGTCCATGTCATCAAGCATTTGTCTGGACATCTCAACTCTAATCAATGGGTCGGCGGACCAAGTCAGCGGTGTAAGGCAATCTTGTCCATACAAAGCTTTGAAAGGACTCATCTCCCAATGCTTCGATGATAAGAAGAATTGTAAGCAAATTGAACCAGATGCAAATGGATTAACCACTTCTTGGGTTCCCTGCCGCCGCAGCATGACCGAAGGATATCTTCTATTACTTGATTCACTCTTTTAGTCTGGCCATATGTTTCGGTGTGATATAAAATAACACCACGTATCACTTTCAGCCTCATCAAAATCATGGTTAATGAGAGATTTCGCCTCAGCATCGCACCCGCTGGTCGCAAGAGGCCTGGACATACTGCCCTCCAAACCACTTGTGCTGTCGTCTCTGCGCTGGGTCAGGGAAATATAGATCCTCAAAATGGCCTGCGAGTCTGGCTTGGCTCATTCGAGTTGTTGCGGAAGAGATGAGATGCTCAAAGGCGAATGCACTCATGTCTTGTGATTGGGTGAGGTCAGGAACACCAGATAAGTGTGGAACTTCCATTTATAAAATCAAATTCTTTGATTAAAAATCTTCATTAATGAAGTTTATGGAATGAAAATACAATATGTAAATGCTCTTTCTGAGTTTTTATTACAATTTTTTGATAAGAAATCATTTCTCCTTTATTAGCTTTCAACAAAGCTCTGATACCAGCTCTGTGAGACCCCCGTCCCCTCCGTGGTGCCCCATCCGAGGGTGCTCCTGGGTGAAAGCAGCATCAGCCTCACACGCGGGGGAGGGATCCACACTCGAGGCCTCGCCCCATAGATATCTAGGCAAGAGACTAGTTCGGCAGTTCCTCCGAAACCGAACGTGAAAAAACTTCCCTCGCCCCGCCGGGAAGGCAGGAGCGATTCCTCCAAGGAAAATCTTCCAACAACGGGAGAATTAATCTAATAGGTCAAAGTCTTAACTTTTCAAACTGATCGGACCAAACATAAAGTCACATGGTCAAATCAAAGAAGAGTCTTGCACTTGGTCCATAGAATCACCGCTTTTTTCCTCCTTTAACAAGGCACAGCCATCCCCGCTGATTCCTTCCCACAGAACAAGGGTTTTCTCAGGACTTAGTCTAACTAACGTAACTAATCGTAACTTAATGGTATTGCAAGAATCCCCCGATCCAATCTAACCCCAACCGGCCCATGGGTTACTCAATCGCCCGTCGACCATTGTATTGGTGGGATTCCTTTATAAAAACTTGGTTATGTTTTGCTCGGGTAGCAAGGAAAAGAGTTCCCAGGCCCCCTAGCCCGCGTTTCATGCAAAAATGAAGGTAGGCATACCACGTACACACCGAATATGAAATTGCCATTATAACAGAATTGGTTGTCTTTAAAACAATCCTTCAATGAAAATCATAATATTACTTATCATCATCCTCCAAAATTTTGAGTCCATTGTATTACAAAATATGTCATTTGGACTCTCAGTTGAATACCAGCTGGCCAACCAACAAGATCCAATATCAAAATTTGATTCATAAAAGTCATTCTTTTTAGTCCATCCGAATCTTCCTCGACGCACGCATGGGTGTCCTAGCAACCGCGAGCCCGTGCATCACCTGGTTAGAACCCTCTAGGATCCTACTTAGGTGTCCTAGCACTTCACTCAGATGGACCGCTTCGTCGGTCCTCGCCCATCGTACCAGAAGCACACCATTTTGACCGTATCGAGGCTGGTCAAGACCTTGGCAGGCTTTGCCCGCGAGCAACGTTGATGGCACGGAAGCGGTAAAGCTGTCTACGCATTTATAGAGTGCCACACTTCCACACATGCATGCAAACACACCAGAACACTAGACCAAAGAGCATGAACAAGACTTATATTTCCGAAAGAACCTTCTTTTGTACAGAGTTGGATATCCCAGACACCAGCTTCACTCGCAATTAGCCCACTCCAGCTCCTAGTCGCTCCCAGTCTGTTCACTCTTGCTTCTCTGTAGCTGACCTCTTCGTTCTTTGCACTGCACCTCAGCTGAAGACCACTCTCTCCTACACCACCAGCACACTGCCAGTTCCCAAATCAAGACCACAGCTACACTTCTAAACCTTCCTCTCTCTGGTCACACCTCACCAGAGAAGCATCCCTCCAATCGCTGTCAACACCTGCAGCCAGTCCAATATCTAGTCCAAGCCACACAGTACCAAGGTGGCTCCTTCCAGCCGTTGCTAGTCACCACACACGTTCTCCATCTTTTCCTCCGGAGGCGGCAACCCCCAGACCCTGCTTGCAGCCCTCAGGCTCCCCTTCACAATCCATGCTCCTTCCTTTTTGGCGACCTCTTTCTCCTCTATCGCTAGCTACCGGTGACCCCCCATCAATCCGAGCCTCTCGACTCTGTGTCCAACTGTCATCTGCTAAAAAAACACCACCTAGCATGTCTAGCTTCTCTGCTTCAAAAAAACAACGAACTAAGGCCGCCCTCCACAGCCGACAGCCCTTGAAACTATCATTGCCTGCAACCACGAACACACAAACTGTCTTCGCTGCTCTCAGCTCCCACACGCGCTTCTCTCCTGAGAAGCCCCCGTGTATGTGCAGCTTTGCCCATCTATCACCTTCACTTCAGCTTGCCAGCCCGTTGACCTTCTCAGTTGACGCCTGCACAGCAGCGCCAATCGCCAGTTCCTCGTCCGTAGCAAACCCAACACGTCCCTTCTCACTCTCCTTCACTGCCAACTCCTCTGCAGTGGTCTGCGTGCTCTCTCTCTCCCACCATGATCTGCCTCCACTAAAACCAACGCTACCCTTCTTCTGCAGCTGCAGCGGCCGTCTCCTCACAGTCGCCAACAACTCCATGCTTCTTGCCCTTCTGCGCCCATGGCTGCACACGCCCAACGTCCGCTCTTCTGCAGCACCTGAGCGACCTTTTGCACAAGGCCCGCTGCTCTCCCCCATCGGCTCCCCCGCACATCTTTCTCCAGGAGGTCACCTTCACGTGCTTGCCAACCCTCTAGATAGTGTGCGTGCTGGCAGCCATTCAAAGCTCCACGCAGCTGGCCACGTTATTCATTGTTTTATTTATTTTATTTATTTGGAAAATGGCCACCATAACATCTCTTTTCACACCACGTCCAAGACAACCTTGGCCCTTTTCACCTTTTTCTGCCCATGCCCTCCACCAACTTCAATTGCAACCTCGAGTGCCCGCTTATCCTTGGAGACGCATACAAATATCCAGACATCCGAGCGGCTGATATCATCTCCAGCCAACCACGCTCCGGACAAGCTGTGCTTCCAGAATTTCATCATTTCTCCTGCGCATACACTTCCATCAAAGCCCTATGCTGGATTGCCGCATCCACGACGCCCACACTAAGTCAATGGGTGCTCCCATGACTTTACCACAACACGAACAACACTCATGTACACATGTACAAGTTGAGTTTGAGGTTCCCAAAAAACTTCACACAACGTCCGATGACTCCTCGCTGTTGCAACGAGCCTCTTCTTATATTAAACACATACCAAATGCTTCCTCCAGCATTCTGGGGCGTAAAATAGTCCTTTAAAAGAAAACAAAGGTTTTATGCAAGTAAAATTCTCACTTTGAGATTTGTTCCACAAAACCCTTTCTCCTTAATCCACAATTTCATAATGAGAATCGTTGATCTCTCATCAAGGTAATCTACCCATTATTTGACTGACTGTCCAACTAGATTCTTGGTGATTTCGATCAAGGGAAAACTAGTTAATTCAACGCTAGTCTATTCTTTGTATTAATAACTGGAATTGGTCACCTCACGAGATTTTTGCTTAATTCAGATCAAGAGATGGACAAGTAGTTTACTGACCGTCCCTCTCGTAGTCGTGGTCTAACCAAAATCATTCGGTTTAGTTCTAGCTTTGATTCCAAGGATTTTCTGCAGATAAACATCCACTGAACTTCTAACCGTAAGGAAATTCCAACTTTGTGAATTTCATTCCTTCTTAACCATAATAGATTAAGAAATGGTTTAATATGAAAATATCAGATTTTGATGAAAATACTCTTCTTTCATTTAATCTAATTTTGGGTAAATACCAAATTAGTGAGTTAACAACATAAAATATCTAAAGATATTCTTTCTACCAATTTAATTTATCAACCCTAATTCTCTAGGTGAAATTAAGGTGAAAATTCCTCTTTTGTCACCAAAAATTTTAACTAAATACAAATATCTATTTTTTAATAAGCTTAAAATTCCTCTTTTTCTCATTTCATGATTGGATTCCAATTGTCATGGAAATTCCTCTTTTATCTCATAAAATAAATTTATCTATCCATTAATTGAATTATACTAAGAAATCCACTTTTACCATTTAAATGATTGAATTATAAATGTCATGCAGGGAATCCCTCTTTTATCATTTAAATTTTCTCATGCATAAAAATAAATTTATCTAAAATTCTTCTTTAATAAAAATATTCATTATTTTAATATATAAAATTTTCTCTTTTTCCATTTAATTACATTGATCTCCATTATCATGGGAATTTCTCTTTTTGCATAAAAATAAAACTACCAAATTTTCTCTTTTCTTTAATTAATTATTTATGCATAAATACTAAAAAATATTTTTTTCATGGATGTGATGGAAATTATTCTTTTAACATAGGATGACTAATCCTTGAATATGGTAGGAAGTCCTCTTTTCACATCATGCATAAAAATGAGTTATGTATTAATTTCTAAAATTTTTACCATAGCTTCTCTCTGCTATTACTGATAATTTTTAATATTTTTGGAAAGATAACACTTTATAATATAATTATGATAGATTAACTATCATTGGACCTAAATCCAATTTATGGAATTAAATCCTAATTTTACCATAATTTATTTTACATAAAAGCATAAAAAAGCCATTTTCTAACCTCTATCTTAACTAGCACAGAGTTTGATTTTTGAATTATGAATTTATCAATGATAAGCATCCATTTGAATAAGAATTAGTCATAAGAATGACCATTCTTTTGGGGAGAGAGAGATATATACATAAAAAGCATCCTAATTAAGCACAAATATAAACTTTTGTGATTAATCATTAGAATTCTTTTAGAAAGCTTAATTTGTATTGAAAAACAATTCATTTGAATCTTCTCAAGCTTGAGAGGGGTTGAGAAGTGAAATCATTGAGAATATTAAAGAAAAGCATGTAATTACATCTTACCTTTTTATTTTGCTTGCTTCTTTGTCTTAGAAGGAAGCCCCCAACCAATCAATTGGTTTAGTGTGTTGAGAGGAAAACTCCAAGGATTGTTGAAGAGAGAGAGAAGCTCCAATCTCTCCAAAAGTCGAGGATTTTTAGAGGATAATAGAAAATATGCTTATTTTAATGTAATACTGGCATGATCTAGCTCACAGATGAGAATACAAAAGATTTAGGGTCTATTTATAGGTGAGGGAGGCCACTAACTGAGTCCAACTAAGTTCTAGAATTTTCCAACTTCAGTTTGGGTGAATTTGGACAAGATTTGGACCAGTTTAGCTCCCATTTTGATTTAGTTATATTCAGGACATAGGAGAGATAAAAATATCTTATATTTTTGAATTAAAAACCCTTCCACACAGGTGAAGGAGGTGCCTACCTCAAAGGTCCCCCCCTCCTGTGTCAAAAATTCATCATTCCTCCAAAATATCTCATTTTTTTAGTAATATCTCATAATTTTTAACTAATAAACCTTGTACTCAGTCAACTCTTCATCTTATGTGAACATTTATTCATTTTTAGGTATTTGATTTTGTTCATTGGATTTATCTCATCTCAACACTTGGATTAATCTTATTGGCCCATAGAAACCTTAATTGGACCATAATCAAGAAATTTTTGAAAATCTTGACCCTTAGGCTAAGGTATTTTAAATCATTTTTAATTGATTTCTAATGCACCTTAGAGAATTTATTTTGAATTTTTGTTTCAGGGAAATATATTTTTGATATTTGTAAAATTTTTATATCCAAAAATATCTTAATATTGAATTACCTCTCTCTAGAATTTTTCTTCTCACTAGACAAAACAAGAAAAAATAATATTTTCCTGTATTCAAAAACAAGAAATGATTACAAGGGATTGAAGTAAAGCTTATTCATTATTCAGGCTGAGGAGGAATCTTACACCTACGTAGATCTTGAGCTCAAGCTCTCTAAAAACTTGAAATGAAAATGAAGTGAGGGAAGGAACTATTAAAAGTTTTTTTTGGGGCAAAAAAAAACCTAACTAAACTTATTTTCTTAGCCTTATTACATCTAGATTTGTGTTGGTGCATGCACAACCCAACGCCTCCCTTGTCTCCTCATTCATGCACGCCAAGCACCATGCTTTATGGGGAGCATTGGTCTGCAACCATTCAAGCCGAGCATGACTTTTTGCAGTCTTGCATGCCTCTTGTGCAAGCTTTGATTGTTGGGCCCACTCCCTAACCAATACCAATTGAACATCTCTTGTAGATAGTTTGTACGTGTTCCTCCTGCTGCTGCAGAAGCTCCACATCCATGTCTTGTATTTTTGAAATAAACCCCTCTTATTTTACAATGTGATTTCTCCATCCCTTGCGTACTCCACATGTCGAGCGATCCATACTTGTTCATGAAATATGCACCATATGCGCATACATAACTCATTTTTATGCATAATGTGAAAAGAGGACTTCCTACCATATTCTAGGATTAGTCATCCTATGTTAAAAGAATAATTTTCATCACATCCATGAAAAAATAATTTTTAGTGTTTATGCATAAATAACTAATTAAAGAAAAGAGAAAATTTTAGTTATTTCATTTTGATGCAAAAAGAGAAATTCCGATGATAATGGACATCCATGTAATTAAATGGAAAAAGAGAAAATTTGATATATTAAAATAATGAATATTTTTATTAAAGAGAAATTTTAGATCAATTAATTTTTATGTATGAGAAAATTTAAATGATAAAAGAGGTATTCCCATGACATTTGGAATTCAATCATTTAAATGGTAGAAGTGGAATTCTTGGTATAATTCAATTAATGGATATTTTTATTTAATTTTAAGAGAAATTCTAGATAAATTTATTTTTATGCATGAGAAAATTTAAATAAAAAAAGAGGAATTCCCATGACATTTGGAATTCAATCATTTAAATGGTAAAAGTGAAATTCGTGGCATAATTGAATTAATGAATATTTTTATTTAAAATTAAAGAGAAATTTAGATAAATTTATTTTATGATAAAAGAGGAATTCCCATGGCAATTGAAATCCAATCATTAGATGAGCAAAAGAGGAATTTTAAGCTTATTAAAAAAATGGATATTTGTATTTAGTTAAAAGAAGAATTTTTATGATATTTAAGTAGAGAAAGAATTGAATTAATTTTTGGTGACAAAAGGGGAATTTTCACCAGAATTTCACCTAGAGAATTAGGGTTGATAAATTAAGTTGGTAGAAAGAATATCTTTAGATATTTTATGTGGTTAAATTACTAAATTGGTATTTACCCAAAATTAGATTAAATAAAAGAAGAGTATTTTCATTAAAATCTGATATTTTCATATAAAACCATTTCTTAATCTATTATGGTTAAGAAGGAATGAAATTCACAAAGTTGGAATCTTCTTACGGTTAAAAGTTTAGTAGATGTTTATCTGAAGAAAATCTTTGGAATCAAAGGTAGAACTAAACCGAATGATTTTGGTTAGGTCACGACTATAAGAGGGATGATCAGTAAACTACTTGTCCATCTCTCGATCTGAATTAAGCAAAAATCTTGTGATCGATTCCAGTTAACTTTATAATACAATGAATAGACTACCATTGAGTTAACTAGTTTTCCCTTGACCGAAATCACCAAGAATCTAGTTGGATAGTCAGTCAAATAATGGGTAGATTTCCCTGCTGATGAGAGATCAAGGATTTTCATTTATGAAATTCTGGATTAAGGAAAAAGGGTTTTGTGGAACCAATCTCAAACTAGGAATTTTAAGCTTGTGGGTTAGTAGATGCACGCTTATGGGTTTGCAGGCATTAGGGAAAGCTAAGATTTAATCAATGTTTGAATGGGATTAAGAGATTGCCATGCATTGCTTGTTCTTTTGATTAGTGTAGTGGATTTAAGGGATTGAGAGATTGATTGAGGTGCTGAATGGTTGAATCGTCAAGTGGTGGTTTGTGTATGTGAGCTCTCCCTCATGGGATAAGCCTTCATGCACTAATCGGGTCGAGTCCTCGGATTGACATTGTGTTTCTTAACACATTTGTTGATCGGTAGTACTCTATGAGCACTATATTGCACGGTAGAGAGAACCGCTCTACAATGGCGCCGCTGCCGGGGAGCGAGTGCCTACATAAGTTGAGCACCATACACACACTACCACTCCTTGTTAAGCTCCAATCGGTTGCAAAACTGTTGGATAGGAGAACAGGATTTGGGACTAATTTTGGTACTTATTTAAGACTAATCTGTTGTTAAATTCTCTTTAATTGTCTTGCAATTCGAGTGCAATTGGCTAGCTACGCTTCTCCCTTGAGGTCAGGACAAGGATTCAACACACGGGAAGGATTGGAGGTAGGAGCTAAGCCTGCCAATTTCAATTTGTGTGTGAAAGAGAGAGGTCTGTTTTGCATTTCTGTTATTCTGTTTGAGGATAATTTTTATAGTTTCAATTTTTTGCATGTTCATTTTATTTTCTGTTCTTAGCTTAGTTTAGTTTTCTGCATCTTTTATTTTATGCATTATTTTAGTTCTCTGTTAAACCTGCACCTGTAGAGAAACTAAAATCTGTACACACATGAAGATTGAACATTTCGAATTTGCAGCAAATCTCACAGCTGCACTGCACACGCATTGAATTCACTCTGCAAATCTCACAACTGCACACGCATTTAGTTCACTGCACACGCAATTTTTCATTTTCTGTCGCAAAAATTTGGGAGCTTATCTAACTTTTCGAGAGGAGTTAGAAAACACCCATTGTCGAAATTTCGGTCCCGGAACCATTTTCCCATAGTGAGCTCAGTATGGGAAACTGGTAAATTTTAGGCGATTTTTTATCTTGAAAAATACACTATTTTTTTGGCCTAATGTGTTCGAGGGGGTTCAAAATGGGTTCTGGCAAAGTTTGAGCCAACTTAAAATTTTTGGATTTTTTTGAAAAAAAAATTAAAACAAATTAAAACAAATAATAAAAACCTTAAAATTTGACCTTATGCACTTGCGGTCGGGATGTCATATAGACACTGCCATAGGGTCTAGGGCACCTTGTAGAGTGCCTACGTAGGAAAGTGGAACCCAATCGGTAGGAAATTTGGCAGATATTGCTGAAACCTTTTCCGAATCCCAATCTGATACCCTTTCCAAGACAACTAGCTCATTGTCTATGGACAATCTAGGGCCATCAAAAAATAGTCATCCCTTAGCCCCAAATAGGACACCCACAAGATCTTTTAATCCATTTGAAGCCTACATCATGGGGTTACCACTCAATGTGAGACTTCAATATGTCTACATGAATGCTCAAGGAGCTGAGATCTTTAGGAATCCACAACAACGGTATCTCGTTCAGATTGCGGACTTTTTCTCAGAGCTTGATAGAGCACCTCTAGTCAATGACTAGGGTAACATGTACATGGGTGGAGATGGTGTTCGCTATACGAAGTCACCTATCATCCAGAGAATGTAGACAAATTAGGGGGGCTCTCTAAGAGTGAGTTCTGTTGAAATTTGAGCATTGTGATGAGCTATGGTGGATCAAACACTAGAATCAACATCATTAACAAAGTGATATGCAAATAATTAAGACGTAATTTATAGAGTTTACATCAAGCATCAAATCCCATTGATTTCTCCATGATTCACTCCACCTCTTTTCCCTGATTCTCTCCACCTCTTCACTTTTCCCAGAATATTTCCCTGAATAACTCCACACTTTCCAGAATATCTCCATACTTCCTAAATCTTCTCATGCTACCCTTTATTCTCTCCCAGTAGATTCTTCTCACCTCTTCACAGGTTCTTTCACATTTACATCTTCTCTTTTACAGCCTCTAACCAAGGGCTTGTTCCCGCACACACCCTATTCACTTGTATTTTCAACACCTCCCCTCAAGTGAATAATCCTAGCACACTGGGACCCTATACCAAGTTTCCCTCTTACTTGATAGCCCGTGACTAGTGCCTCAAGTCCCTAAACTCCATAGTTCTTGACACTCTCTCTCTCTCTATGTGTCCAAGGATACTATAAGTGCCCACGACCTTGACTAAAGTGCTCACACATACATCTACCACGTGGCCTACATCATTGGTGGCTTAGAGGTGGTTTTACTTTGTTGGGGCAGGTTACATTGGGTTGTGGGGTCTCTCTCTCTCTCTCTCTCTCTCTCTCTCAGAAAAGATGATCCGACTCCACTTCCTTTGGAGCCTCCATGAAGTTTGCTGATGTCGTTCCTTCTCCACCACTGGGTTTGCTATAGCAGTCTCTCGCCATGTGTCCTGGCTTTCCACATTTGTGGCAAGTGAAGGTCCTCCCTCCTAATCTGCCTCTTCCTCATCCTCGTCCTTGAGAGAATCCTCCTCGGGTGAAGAATGCTTTTTCTTCTCCTGCTGTTGAGTCGAGCCATTTCTTCTCTTTGCCTCTGCTCTCTTGCTCTAGTAGAGCTGCTTCTATCTTGTGTAGCTTCAATTCAGGTACATTCTTTAGTGTTGCTACAATGTTTTCATAATCACCTTTGTCCACACTCTTACAGAAGCACTGCTAGTGCCTCATCATCTTCTACCTTTTTGTTGCCAATAGCTACCAACTGTTGCTTAATGCTTTTATATTTGTTCAAGTGTGTGATTAAAGGTTCACTTTCCTTCATGTCCAATTTGTAGAATTGCATTAACAGATTTATCTTTGAATTTTTTGCTTGTGTACCAAATAATTTATTGAGTTCATCCCATGCATCTTTTGCCCATTGTATCCCTGTGATGTGATAAATGATTTCATCATTTAAACTGAGTGCAATAAGTCCCAATTCTTTTTGATTCCTGCTCTTCCACTCATTTTTTCCTCTCTTTGGGCATTCATCTCTCCCTTCAACTAGTCCCCACAGATTTTTCCTCATGAGCAAATACATGGTTTTTGTCTGCCATGTGTAAAATTGTGCCCCATTAAATTTGGCTATTTCCTATGCTGTACTCATGGTGATGTGAAGGGGGTCTTACCTCTTGATCCAATTTCAAGATTCAAGGGCAGTGTCTACTCTTTTACAACTCAATCTGGTGTTTAAGAGATGATTACAACAAATTTATCAGCATAAAATCACCAGAAATTATATTAAATCAAGGGTAACCAATTTGTACGGGGATGGTTGGAGTATCAAACCAACTCCGAATTGCAATCTGAAGTTATAGGGATTTGTATCAGATACCTAATGGTTAATTTGAACCCTCAATTGCACCAAAATATAGTGATTAGCACTGATTAATCACTGATTATAGCAAATTAATGCTCTGTTTTGTGTGTAAAAAATAGAGTATGCGGGGAGTCCAGATCTGGTGCCTTAGACTTCAAATGAGCTCAAATGCTTTCAAAGGCATCAATAGCAATGAGTCTAGTAGAGGATTAAGCCAAGAAACAAAAGATTTGACCAAATATTGAAAGCTTAATCTCTGTTTCAGTAGATTTGATGAAGAGCTTAGATCTCACCGTAGACTTGATGAAACTGAATTCTGTCTTCACCAGCTTGTAGAGCATGCTTGAAAACACCTTCGGCTAGGAGGAATTGGAAACATTTGATTTGTGGAAGTTACAATGTCAGTTTTACTCAGAAAAAAAGGTGCCGGCGCGAATCTCACGATTTCTCCTAAACGCCTTGGCGGTTTGCTGCACCGTTTTGATGGGCTTGAAGGCAAGTGGGTTGGCTACCATATGCTAGAAGGGTTTGCCCTAATTTTATGTGTGCAAGGTGAATGAGATCCTCCACTGGCTGGGGGTGAAGGGGTGAAGTGAAAAATAACTAAAATTTTGATTATTTCCTAATTATCTACTAATCCTCATTAATTAGATAATGGGATCATAAATCTGATGGATTCTAGGCATGGCTCTGATACCATGTTGAAATTTGAGCATTGTGATGAGCTATGGTGGATCAAACACTAGAATCAAAATCATTAATAAAGTGATTAGTAAATAATTAAGACGTAATTAGTGGGTAATTAAGATATAATTAGTGGGTAATTAACAAATAGATTAATGTAGGCATGGATACTCAAAAACTAGCAAATTCTTATTAGGGCTATGCCTCAATCTATAGAGTTTACATCAAGCATCAAATCCCATTGATTTCTCCATGATTCACTGCACCTCTTTTCCTTGATTCTCTCCACCTCTTCACTTTTCCCAGAATATCTCCCTGAATAACTCCACACTTCCCAGAATATTTCCACACTTCCTAAATCTTCTCATGCTACCCTTTATTCTCTCCTAGTAGATTCTTCTCACCTTTTCACATGTTCTTTCACATTTACATCTTCTCTTTTACAGCCTCTAACCAAGGGCTTGTTCCCACACACACCCTATTCACTTGTATTTTCAACAAGTTCTTAGACTTATCAAAGCCTTCCAGAGCAAGGTTGGTAGATCTAAATTTGGAAAGGGACAGGAAAGGCAAGAGCAAAATGGATCAGGGGGCTGAGAACCAATGGGAGTTTGTACGACAAATTCCAGTGACAAAGGTCTTTCAGGATGACCCACTTCAAGAGGTCTATAAGGACTCTTTAGAAGGATATTATGCCACAACTAGATCGCCAGAGCTAGATCTTCCTCTAGCACTTGTGGTGGTAGTCGAGAAGCTTGCAGGATACAAGAATCGAATCATTGATAAATGGGCCAATGAATACCAAACCTTAGATTGGAAGGAGATTCATGAGCTCACGTGGAGAGGACAACCATTATTCATGGAAGTGTTCTCTACTAATACAGCTAAACTAAGAGAGACAGCCTTTCTTGGTGAAACCGTTGTGTGAAGTTTTTGGAGAACCTCAAACTCAACTTGTACATGTGTACATGAGTGATGTTCGTGTTGTGGTAGAGTCATGGAGCATCCATTGACTCAGCGTGGGCGTCGTGGATGCGGCAGTCAGGCTTTTGATTTTAATGGAGGTGTATACGCAGGAGAAATGATGAAATCCTGGAAGCACAAGCTTGTCCGGAGCGTAGTCTGCTGGAGGTGGTGTCAGTTATTTGGTCGCTCTATATGGGTGTGCGCCCTCAAAATAAAATCGAGACTTGTGTTGTAAGTTGCATTCAAAGGTGAGCATGGAAGCATGGAGGAGATTAATTGTTGGGATGCCCATTAAAATGTGTCTATGAGCTAAATCTTTAAGGTCCAGAAATGGAAGGTATTGGACGTGTGCATGGCAGGGAAGATGGCGTAAGAGCAAAGGGATTCGAAAAGAAATATGCTGAATTGGGCAGCTGGCGGGTTCTTCTGGAAGCTGTGATATAGCTGGCGAGGAGCTGGAGCCAGGAGGCGTCAAACAGGGGAGGCCGCTTGGGGAGTTGAAAAAAAGGGAGAAGAGAGGGAGCCCTGGTGGGTGAAGAGGCTGCGGTGCTAGCGAGACTGAGGAAGGAGCCACCTCTGGCAACCAAAAGAAGGAGGGTGGCCTGGTTTTTGGTTTTGGGGTAGCTGGCAGTGGGCGACTTGCAGGGAGAACCGCCAAGGGGGCTGGATGGGCTGGTGTTGTTGGCGCAGCTGCTGCAAGAGCTGATGAAGGGCACGTGTAGCTACTGGCGATGACAAGGACTGAGGCTGGCGTGTGAGGGCGACCCTGGTTCGACAGACGCGAGAAGCTGGTGTTGCCAAAGGGCTGCGACAACCGTGGACTACGAAGGGAAGCCGGAGGGTGTGCGCAGGAGGGTGCACGTTGTTTTTTTTGCCTTGGTCGCCTACAATGACTGAGGCTGGTGGCGACTGAGAGAGGAAGCAGGTACAGTGGGGACTAAGAGAGAGCCGCCTAGGAAGTGGCAGTGCCTGGGTACGTCAACAAAAGGGGTCGCGTGCAATAGAAGATGGGTCGACGGCTGTAGGCAGAGAGGGCTTCCACTAATAGGGTCGACGGCACAGAAGGTGGGGAAGCCGCCTGGGGGAGCGGCTAAGAGGTGCTTGCTTCATGGTATAGGGTCGACGGCACAGAAGCCCGGAGAAAACGCCTGGGGGAGCGGCTAAGAGGTGCTTGCTTCATGGTCGGTGGTGGCTGGTACGTTAGCAACAGAGGGCGTCAAACGAAAAAGAAAGAGGGAGTTGGTCTCGGTGGTGACTGGCGGTGTGACTGATGGTTTCGACTGGAAGGAGCAGCCTTGGTGCTGTGGCTTGGGCTAGTTGTTGGGTTGGCAACAAAGATAGAAGGGAGTACTGGTTTTTTGTTTTGAGAGTTGCCTGCAGGTAGAGAAGCGAGAGGAGTTCACTGTACAGGTGACCGCCTCTGAAGAGAGAGAGAGAGACGATGATGGAAGGGTGACTGGGTTTTTTTGCTTTGAGAACTGGCAGTGTGCTGGTGGTGTAGGAGAGAGTGGTTTTCAGTTGAGGTGCAGAGCAGAGAACGAAGAGGTCGGTTGCAGAGAAGCAAGAGTGAACGGATTGGGAGCGACCAGGAGCTGGAGTAGGCTGATTGTGTGAGTGGATGCTTGATAAGGATGATTCTGAGGATATCCTGGATATCCAGCTCTGTAAAGATGAGGGTTTGTTCTGAAATATAAGTCTTGTTCATGCTCTTTGGTCTGGTGTTCTAGTGTGCTTGTATGCGTGTGTGGAAGTGTGGCACTCGATAAAGGCGTAAACAGCTTTACCGCTTCCGTGCCATCACTTTTTGGTGCCTCCACAGAGGAGCAGATTTCCTCTGGTTTGTGAAAGAAGACAGGGGTTTGTGTGAAGAAAGATTTGGGAAATGGCTCAAGATTTTCCAGAGTATTGGGGATTGCCACAGGAAAGTGTACTCAGGTTTCTGGAGAAGATGGAGTTTACAGCTTTAATGAAAGACAGGGCAACCCCGGAGATCCTTTCTCAGATTTTGACTTATTGCTTGCAGGGTGATCCAAAAGCATGGCTACAGATGTTTGTGACTACACACAGGAATGTTCATCAATAGGATCCTGAGTACCATGTAGTCAGAGCTGCATTTTTGGCACAGTTTGTCCATGTGAATAGTCCGAATGAAGTGTGGAAGGAGTTGTGTAACATTCAGCAGAAGCATGGTCAGGATGTGGATCAGTATTTGATTGAGTTTGGTAGACTATGGAGTCTATGGTGTGAGGCTTTGATTCCTGGAGTACCCCCGCAGATGATAAAGAGAGAGCGGTTTGTGGCTGGTCTGGAGCCAATCCTCCGTTTGAAGGTGGAGCTGAAGAACTTGGATAGTTTTGAGGAGGCTGTCAGAGTTGCTCGAGAGAAGGAGTGGAAGGTGAAGCGTCTGAGGCAGTTGGGAATACAGGAAGAGCCAAAGAGGTTTGTGAAGATGCCAGAGATTGAGAGTATGCATCCTGGAAGAAAAGCTACTGTTGTTCCTAAACAGGAGGATTCTTTGAAGAGGGAGGTTCATGAAGCAGTGGAGCTCATGAAGTCTTTAAGCTTGAATTGGATAGAGACTGCAGGAAGAGGAAGAGGCATAGGTGTTATGGGAAGGAAGACTGATGCATCATCTGATTTTGGATTAAATTCAGCAGATATTGGAAGAGGGAGAGGGTATCCGAGTGATGTGCAATGCCGGAATTGTGGTGAGTGGGGTTATATCAGTCCGCAATGTAAGAAACCAGTGATTGGCCCTGGTATACAGATGAAGGATGCAATTCAACCCAATGTTTCTGAAAACCATGAGGTCACATTTGCAGAGCAAGCTATGGGACAGATTAACCTGTTGGAAATGGAGAAGGGTGAGGTTTCTGGAATCAACCCTGAAGAATTAACAGAAGATGAGGAGATGGAGGATGGAAGTATTGATGATGCTGTGGATTGTGAAAGTGATGCTAACGCTGAAGAACCTGATGTGTTTGAGTATGGATATGACTTGGATGATCTCTTTGATTTAGAAAAGAGTAATGACTTGCAGGTGACAGTACTTCAGCCAGTCAAGGTAGAGAGTGATGATCAAAGTGTTACTAATGAAGATACTATGGATGGAGAACATATGGATAATCTGGGTGATGAGTTGGATATTGCAGCTTGTGAGAGCCTTGGATGATGATGTGATAGATTTTGGATGTGCGGTTGCTGATCATAAGGTGTGTGTTCCTTGTCATGCCCAAGAGAATGAGTCGGTTGTCAGTAGTGGGAATGCATATGAGGCTATTGTTGTTGGTCAGGGGGACCAAGATGCTTTGCCTGGCAGTTTGGGGAGCTTAGACTTGGTAGGGATGCCTGTGCAAGATGTGGAGAATCTTGAAGGATCACCAATGGTCTTGAAGCTGGAGAAACTACAGGGAAGTGACAATGATGAGTCTACAATGCATGAAGTTGTTGTTTTTGATGTTGAAGGGATGAAGGGAAATGAGTTTATGGTGGACACACCACATGTTGATGCTCAGCATATGGATGAGTGGTTTGGTTATAGTCCTTGCAGTTTGTCCAGAGGAAGGGTTGAAAGCCAATGATGTGGGTTGCAAATTGGGCAATCATGAGATGGGAGTTGATGACCAGATGTTTGTTATTTCGGTATATGATTATGAGTGGGAATCAGATGTGTCAGAGGGGAGTAGAGGTGAGGAATGGATGTTTCCATCACAAAACTGTGTGAGTTGGTATGGAGGAGGAAGTGCAACAGTAGATGGTGATGAGGCCATATACAAAGAGCCTAGGGGTTTGCTCAAAGTGGAAGATCATGACAGGATCCATCAATGGTTGTTTGACAGAGGAAAGTGCTTGAAGGATTAGAAGGTAGATGCACCGAGATTTCTGTTTGATCTAGTGGGATAAGTGGTTTCTGTGTGTGCAGCTGCTGGACATAAATGTCTCAGCAGAAAAAAGGGGGTTGCTAAATATGTGTGAAGTTTTTGGAGAACCTCAAACTCAACTTGTACATGTGTACATGAGTGATGTTCGTGTTGTGGTAGAGTCATGGAGCACCCATTGACTCAGCGTTGGCGTCGTGGATGCGGCAGTCAAGCTTTTGGTTTTAATGGAAGTGTATACGCAGGAGAAATGATGAAATCCTGGAAGCACAAGCTTGTCCGGAGTGTAGTCTACTGGAGGTGGTGTCAGTTATTTGGTCGCTCTATATGGGTGCGCGCCCTCAAAATAAAATCGAGACTTGTGTTGTAAGTTGCATTCAAAGGTGAGCATGGAAGCATGGAGGAGATTAATTGTTGGGATGCCCATTAAAATGTGTCTATGAGCTAAATCTTTAAGGTCCAGAAATGGAAGGTATTGGACGTGTGCATGGCAGGGAAGATGGTGCAAGAGCAAAGGGATTCGAAAAGAAATATGCTGAATTGGGCAGCTGGCGGGTTCTTCTGGAAGCTGTGATATAGCTGGCGAGGAGCTGGAGCCAGGAGGCGTCAACAGGGGAGGCCGCTTGGGGAGTTGAAAAAAAGGGAGAAGAGAGGGAGCCCTGGGTGAAGAGGCTGCGGTGCTAGCGACTGAGGAAGGAGCCACCTCTGGCAACCAAAAGAAGGAGGGTGGCCTGGTTTTTCATTTTGGGGTAGCTGGCCGTGGGCGACGTGTAGGGAGAACCGCCAAGGGGGCTAGATGGGCTGGTGTGGTTGGCGCAGCTCCTGCTGGAGGAGCTGATGAAGGGCACGTGTAGCTGCTGGCGATGACAAGGACTGAGGCTGGCGTGTGAAGGCGACGCTGGTTTGACAGACGAGAGAAGCGATGTTGCCAAAGGGCTGGCGATAACCGTGGACTGCGAAGGGAAGCCGGAGGGTGTGCGCATGAGGATGCGCATTGTTTTTTTTGCCTTGGTCGCCTACAATGACTGAGGCTGGTGGTGACTGAGAGAGGAAGCAGGTATAGTGGGGACTAAGAGAGAGCCGCCTAGGAAGTGGCGGTGCCTGGGTACGTCAACAAAAGGGGTCGCGTGCAATAGGAGATGGGTCGACGGCTGTAGGCAGAGAGGGCTTCCACTAACAGGGTCGACAGCACAGAAGCTAGGGAAGCCGCCTGGGGGAGCCGCTAAGAGGTGCTTGCTTCGTGGTCGGCGGGTGGCTGGTACGTCAGCAACAGAGGGCGTCAAACAAAAAAGAAAGAGGGAGTTGGTCTCGGTGACTGGCGGTGTGACTGATGGTTTCGACTGGAAGGAGCAGCCTTGGTGCTGTGGCTTGGGCTAGTTGTTGGGTTGGCAACAAAGATAGAAGGGAGTACTAGAAGGAGCAGCCTTGGTGCTGTGGCTTGGGCTAGTTGTTGGGTTGGCAACAAAGATAGAAGGGAGTACTGGTTTTTTGTTTTGAGAGCTGCCTGCAGGTAGAGAAGCGAGAGGAGTTCGCTGTACAGGTGACCGCCTCTGAAGAGAGAGAGAGAGACGATGATGGAAGGGTGACTGGGTTTTTTTGCTTTGAGAACTGGCAGTGTGCTGGTGGTGTAGGAGAGAGTGGTTTTCAGTTGAGGTGCAGAGCAGAGAACGAAGAGGTCGGTTGCAGAGAAGCAAGAGTGAACGGATTGGGAGCGACCAGGAGCTGGAGTAGGCTGATTGTGTGAGTGGATGCTTGATAAGGATGATTCTGAGGATATCCTGGATATCCAGCTCTGTAAAGACGAGGGTCTGTTCTGAAATATAAGTCTTGTTCATGCTCTTTGGTCTGGTGTTTTGGTGTGCTTGTATGGGTGTGTGGAAGTGTGGCACTCTATAAAAGTGTAAATAGCTTTACCGCTTCCGAGCCATCACCATTGCTCCTCCACTACGAGAGTTCACTAGAGAGGGACCATCAACATCAAAGTGGACCACTGCAAGTAGCCCAACTCTAGCACCAAGATATTATCCTACACCAAAAGTGCGACCACAGATCACACCACAACAACGTTTCTCTCACTATGACAATCGGAGGGTAGGGGAGCCAACTCAGCCTCCCATAAATGCACCTCCTGAAATGCGGGTAACAAGATCTTTGGAGGGGGTTGGTGAGGCAGGTAATAGGGGACCCACACCAATTTGGGATGCATGTGGACCATCTTACCAAAGAGAGGAACAGTTCCCACTGAGAGTGAGGCCGTAGGCCCGATGATGAGTATTCAAGATAAGGCCATCAACTCTTCAGAAACTGGTAAAGAAGTACGAAGGGTCGGGAGATCCATATGACCATGTAGCAGCATTTAGGCAAGCAGTTCGAGTTGAGCAAGTTACTGACAAGCATATGCAAATTGAAGGATTTGGGCTCACTCTTGAGGGAAAGGCCCTTGCTTGGTTTCAGGTGCTTGGTTTCAGGCACTAGAGGCTTCAGACAAATCTTCTTTATGATTTTGGAAGAGAGATTCATTGCTGCTTTTTTCTTGATGGGGATTCAGCATGACATAGTAGCAAACATCTACTCTTTCAAGAAAGGCGAGACTGAGAGTGTTAGAGACTGTGTAAATAGGATGAAGCAATACATTAATCGTTGCCCAAAAGATGAGAAGCCCACCCAGAGTCAATTAATTTCTCTCTTCTTAAAAGGACTCCAAAATTCAACACTGCACACACATCTCTATGCAAAGAAGCATACAAATTTCAATGAGTGTTGCCATGACGCTATGGATGTCACAGATAACTTCAAATTCCAAGATGGTACTGGCCCTGAGTTGCAACCTAGAGATCAGTGGGGTGATGACCAAAGTTCAGGGTCTAGCGCACTAGTAAATCCAGACCACATAGCTAACCTAGTACTAAGGAGATTGGGACAGACCTATTGCCCACCCATGTAGCCACAACAACAGCAGCACAGCGAATGAGGAGTGTACTACCTACAGGTCCTCATCTTTGTGGAGCATGTGGCGGTAACCATAAAACTAAAGAATGTAATACCTTTTCTCCTCTAGTCACAAACCAACCCACAAAGAAGTGGTGCCAGGCCTGTGCTTGGAATTATACCCACACCACACAGGAATGTACTCGCATTGCAAGAATGAGACAAGAGCGTGAGCAGCAAAGGGGTGCAGTGGCTCCACAAATGCATCAAGAGTATACTAATTTTGAACATAAGCCACCAATGGCACAAGAGCAAGCACGACCTCTACTTGGAGCTCAACCTCCTGCTCCTGGGACTGCTCCTGTGAGGTTTGTTGACTACGACAATTCAAATATGTGTAGAGACTTGGTAAACCCAAGCTATGTGGAGGAATATTCATCATATTCATCCAAGGAAAATCTCTTTGAAAGTCCTGCATATCCAAGCCAAGCACTGGGGGAACAAAATTCTTTGATGTTGCTAGGTGGCTACCAACCTAGGACTCCAGGCCCCTTAGGTCAATGGCAGCAAAGGAAAGTAGAAGCCAAACTAATGGGCCCCTGTTATGAGTGCAGAGAATCCCATTGGGCTCGTGATTGTCCACATCGCCCAAGACAAGCAGCTCGATCCATTACAACAGTACCACAGTTTTCACCAATTGAAAGATATTGTCTAGGGTATTGTGTGTAGAACACTTTCCAAAGGATTGTTTGTTGAAACCACATGAGGAAGGTACCTCTCAACCAAAGGTCTCACTCAACTTTGTAGGGGCAGTTCCATCGCCACCTTCATCAGAGAATGAGGATGTCGTGCCACTTAGAGTCATGACTAGATCACAGACACAAAATGCCGAAATGTAGACTGATGAGACACCTCGAACTAGGGATGCAAAGGCAAATCTAGTGGACAAGACCCTACATTCCAATAGAAAAAGGACCACTAGGAGGAAAAAAAACCGCAACAAGCAAACTAAGAGTGCATCCACTAGTTCTCAAGAAGTCTCTAAACAAAACATGAAGGATCAAGCTTTTACATCCCAAGAAGTGCATGAGGAGCATCAACCTCAACCTGGGCTTAGTGCTAAACAAGATGAGGCTGGTACAACTCAAGGGGTTCTGTTTTTGTAGATAAAGTGAACGAGACTCTAGATGCCATCATTGATGCTCATAGAAGTCGCATTGCAGCTTTATCTGAGCTACCCAAGAAGCTTCAAGAATACCCAAACCCTCGTGTGAGGAGAAGATCAATCTAGGCTGTACATCAGCAACTCATTTTAGGGAAGCTCAATCAATACTTGAGGGCCCACCTCCACCTATCCCTTGGGGCCCCACCTCTCTTAAGCCAACGTTAGAAACCATACCAGAAGTGTCATCAAGTTGGGAAATGAAAAGTGAGCTGATCTCACAAGCTCATAGCGAGAAGTCTGCACCAATCGACACCCCATTGAAAGAAGGCATTCTGCCACCACCTAGTCTTGCCTTCCCATGCAATGATGAAGTTATTGATGCTAACGAGGACATGGCAAATGAGATGTGGGCAGCAATTCATGAGAAAGTCAATGAGAATATGTCCTCTATTATTTCACCCCCATTCTCTAAAGTGGATTTTACCAGGGGCACAGAAAACAACTTTAGACGCCCAAGCATCCAGGAGGAAGTTCAAACAATTGTTTCTCCTAGAAGTAAGCATACAATGAAAACCTTACCATCTTATTTGGGAGAATATGAGAACTGTTCTCAAACCTTGAGGATACCCTCTATGCATAGAAGGTTGACAAAGGAGATGGATATGGGTATCGTGCAAGCTATTTTATCAGCACCAGTGGCTTGTACCTTACCTTTGCTTGATTTGATAAAGCTTCGACCAAAGTTGTGAAATGATATTGCCACATGTCTGTCAGAGTAGGTATTGCTACAAAAGAGTCACCATCATTGTACTATACACCCTGAGACAAAGCATGTTATGCTAGTTCCTATCAACAACAAAGTAGGAAAATTTTGTGAGAAAGATTAGGGAAATGCTACGCTCCCATCAGAAGTGCGAAAAGTAGCTTCAAAATGCAATACTTGACAGTGGTGCAGGAGTGGGCATTGTGACAGGGTCCATTTGGGAAAAGTGGGGCAAACCAGCTATTAGGAGTACCAAGATGCGCTTGTTTGCAGCTAGCAGATGGAAGCTTAGAACATCCTCTTGGGCTGCTAGAGAACATATTGGTACCACATGTGGGATTGAATATGAGCACACATTTGCAGTAGTGGATTTTGGAAAGCATCCAAACTATGAAGTGATATTGGGTAGACCATTCATGCGACAATTTCAAATGATTCAAGATTAGGGATACAATTATTTATACCTGCGACATGATTCTATCATCACAAGGGTCAACCTAAAGAATCACTCATATCGTGATGTAACAAGGTCTCCAATAGATGAGTTTGATTCTGCTTCATCTGAGGGCTCAAGAGTTACATTGTCAGATGGGCGAGAAGATCTGTGGATGTGTGGAGCCTCATGTAAGGATTTCAACACTGAGAGACTTAAGGGTAATCGAAGTGTATCAGATGAGGCATACATTCCACAACCCTTCCCTGAGCACTTAATTGATCCCCTAGAATGGAGTCATGTCCTTGCAACATTATCGACATGTGCTTTACCTAAGCCAATTCAATTTTGTGACTCAGATGGATTTGACATTATTCCTATACGAATGGTACAACCACGTGACCTTCTAGATGATTTGTACTATGGGGATGCATCCACAACAGCACTGCATGTAGAGGAAGTCTCAGTGGAGGATTTAACACTCGAATATGCTAATGATGCTGATAAGGAAGACGGATGGGACTCTGATTTTGATGATGATGTGATAATCCCCGAGGAAGAGTTAGGAAAGGCACGCCTACTCTTGAGAGGAAGGGAGGTTCAAATAGAGATCCCTTGAAGCCGACCCAAATAGAGAGGTTCAAATAGAGATCCCTTGAAGCCAACCCAAACGTAAATGTTGTAAAAGCCATAAGAGAATCCGTAAACAAGATGAGAGGGAACGACGTGAGACAATACAAAAAGAAAATGAGGAATTTAAGAATGAACACTCTCGACCACCACCTCACTTCTCAGGAAAGAATGGATATCTATACTATGTCCAAGCACAAGATAGTATCAAAGACCAAGTAAAACGATAAGATGGATTCCAAACAGGAGAAAAGCTAAAAATTGTTAGCAAAAATCACAAAAAAACAAAGAGACCAAAACAAAAACTCAAGTCTCAAACCGATTCAAAAGAGAGTGTCGGGAGTGCAAAGATAACGGTTGAACAAAAAACTCTGATGCAAGATTGCAAAAGAGAGCTCACAACCGCATGGTCTTCAATTAGTGATGACTCAAGTGGACAAGAACAAGGTCTCAATGTTCCCCCCAACTTCACATAGTACACTCTTCAAGATCGGTGTTCTTCAACAGCCCATGCGACAAAAGCCAAGCATGCCAGGGGTTTCATATGATGGTCCAGAAGATGCAAAAAAAATTGATATCGTTGAGCCGGGAAAAGAGCCTCGTTATGTGTGGATTGCCATAGACTTGTCCTTAGATGAGGAGAAGTTATTAATTCAAACAATAAAGGAGTATCACGATGTTTTTTCTTGGAGTTATAAAGACCTCAAAGGAGTTGATCCAAGCATATGTCAGCATACATTCCATTACGAGAGGATGCAAAGCCTTCCAAGCAACGTCCTTATACTTACAATGAGAATTTTGCACGAAAGATAAAAGAAGAAATAGACAAGCTCTTAGAGGCAGAATTTATCTATGAGATTGAACACAAGAATGGGTCTCCCCTATTGTAGTGGTGCCCAAGAAAAATGGAAAACTTCGAGTATGTGTAAACCTCAAGAAGGTAAATGCAGCTACTGTACGTGATCATTACCCACTTCCAATCACGGATCATGTTTTGGAACGTGTTGCAGGGAAAAAGACATATAGTTTCTTGGATGGATTCTCCGGTTTCAATCAAGTGTCAATTGATCTAAAGGATCAACATAAGACAGCCTTTGCTACTGAAGATGGCATCTTTGCCTATCGTGTTATGCCATTTGGTCTAACAAATGCACCAGCAACCTTTCAGCGGTTAATGAGTCATGTATTCAAGGAGTACCTTAGGCTATTTCTTGAGATCTTCATGGATGATTTATGTGTTCACTCACAAGAGCGTGATGATCATATAGAACACCTTAGACTTGTGTTTCAAAAGTGTCAAGTTTATCGTATATGCTTGAATCCTGACAAGTGCAAATTCATGGTAAGACAAGGGAAGATTTTGGGCCATATTGTTTCTCGCAATGGTATTTCAACAGATATGGATAAAATTGATGTCATTGTCTCATTACCTCGGCCTATCAACCCTAAAGGGATACAAATATTCATGGGACATTGTGGCTATTATCGTCGATTCATCTACATGTACGCTATCCTAGCCAGACCATTATATGCTCTTCTTGTAAAGTTTAATTGGACTGACGAGTGTGAGGAATCCTTTGAAAAGTTGAAGCAAGCATTAGTGTTTGCACCCATCTTACGGGCACCAGATTGGAACCAAATCTTTCATGTCCATATTGATGCTTCAAACTTTGCAATTGGATGTATTTTGGCTCAATCGGTGTCGGGAGAACATAATAAGGATTTCCCAATCTCATATGCTAGTCGACAGTTGAACAATGCTGAGAAGAATTATACCACAACAAAAAGAGAAGGTTTGTCCATGATATATGCAGTGAAAAAGTTTTGCCATTACCTTTTGGCAAACAAATTTATATTTTTTGTGGACCATCAAGCACTGCTATATTTGGTGAATAAGTCTTGTGCAACTGGAAGGATTGTGAGGGTCATCCATTGTTTTTTTCAGCTTTTACTTCTACCACGCTCGAGGACGTGCGCGACTTAGGAAGGGGGGAATGTTCCATGGGAACACTCACGGGAACACGGATTATGGAAGGAGGCCGGAAGCAACTAATGCGAGAGAGCGAGATTGCAACCATGGGAACATAAAGATGCACATAATTTTACCATATTTTTGTGCCGAAGTGCAATGTAAATCGTTTTAGGCCAATGTGGGTTCCAAATGAGAGTTCTAAGTGTATTAAGCAAGGCTCACTTATGGTGTTGTCCGCCCATGTGTGAAAGAGGCCTAGGGTTGTTAGGGTTAGTGACATCTCTACAAAAGAGATGTTAGCTAAAGAAAGTGGACATTTTTTGGCCATTCTCATAAGCTATTGAGTGAAGCTCTTGAGCTCTCAAGCTATGGCAACTCTCAAACTCTCTCTCTATTGTACTCTAATGAGCATCAAGCTCCAATGAGTATAGCTCCACTTCATTCTCCTAATCTGTATTAGAATCATTAAAGTAGATTAATCTATGATTAGTTGAATGATTCTTTCTTTCTCTTGTGTATGCTGCATGCTTGTAGTGTGTGTGTGTGTAGTCTCCATTGATGCAAGCTCTTGCCCACTTCATTGGCAATGAGTTATTCATGGATAGACTCTCTCTATGATCTTGTGGGTTTGTGAATGTTACATTCTATACTTGCTTAAGCTTGTGGGTTAGTAGATGCACGCTTATGGGTTTGCAGGCATTAGGGAAAGCTAAGATTTAATCAATGTTTGAATGGGATTAAGAGATTGCCATGCATTGCTTGTTCTTTTGATTAGTGTAGTGGATTTAAGGGATTGAGAGATTGATTGAGGTGCTGAATGGTTGAATCGTCAAGTGGTGGTTTGTGTATGTGAGCTCTCCCTCATGGGATAAGCCTTCATGCACTAATCGGGTCGAGTCCTCGGATTGACATTGTGTTTCTTAACACATTTGTTGATCGGTAGTACTCTATGAGCACTTTATTGCACGGTAGAGAGAACCGCTCTACAGTCAGGCATACTAAGGGCTCAACCACTTTCTCTTTGCCTTTATGTGATGTACTAATCACATTTGTAGGACTGGTATTAGTACGTAGCCTACCACTCTATGGTCTATCACTGAACCACTAGTAGATGAGGACTCTCCTGGTCTACTCAAAGACTGTGATTGTTGGTGACTTGCATTCTGTGCAACCACATTTCCACTCAGATCAGCCCCAATAGCTTCTTTTTCAGCAGCATACTAGCTGCTCATCTCATCAAAAACAACATCCCTGCTTACCCTCAATTCATGTGTAGCGGGTTATAGCACCTGTATCCCTTCACCTGTATCCCTTCACCTGTATCCCTTTTGCTCAAGGGAATACCCAATAAACACACATTTCTCAGCTTTTGGATCCAGCTTAGTTCTGAGCTCATCAGGCACATGCACATATGCAATGCATCCAAAGACTTTAAGATGAGATAAATCAGCTTATCTGCCAATAAACCTCTGCTCTGGAGTTATTGCATGTATGGCTACAGTTGGAGTCCTGTTCATAATGTAAACTGCTGTAGAAACAGCCTCAGCCCAATAGCTATGCGACATATTCTTCTCTCCCATCAATGCTTGTGCAATCTCAGCAATGTGTCTGTTTTTTCGCTCAGCAACTCCATTTTGTTGCGGAGTGTATCTGCATGCAAACTATCTCCGAATACCATTATTCTTCAAAAATTGAGAGAACTCATTTGAGAAGTACTCTCCCCGTCCATCTGACCTTGGGAACTTTACATATTTCCCTGTTTGCTTTTCAACATAACTCTGAAATTCTGAAAGTGAGTGAACATCTCACCCTTCTCCTTCATGAAGTATACCCACACTTTCCTTTTGTGGTCATCATCAATAAATGTCATAATACCTAGAGCCTCCCCCATAGACATGGTCTTCGTGGACCCCATACATCTAAATGCACAACGTCTAGTGCATTTCTGCTCACATTTCTATCAGTGGAAATACATGCTTTGTTTGCTTTCCAAATTGGCATGCTTCACATATTTTCTGCATACCTTCAACTTTAAACTTTGGCAGCCTTGCCACAATTCCTTTAGTCTGCATAGACTTCATTCTCTGCACATTCACATGTCAAGTTCTTTTATGCCAAATGTCTGTGTTTGCAACAATTCATGAACCATTTGCAAACATCGTAGCACTGTGTTGCCTTTTGAAACCAACCTACACTTATCTTTAAAGTCTTTAACAAAATAACCATCAGGGTTAAACCGAACCTGCAGACCCTGCTCAATCATCTGGCCAACTGAAACCACATTCTTTGTTATGTTCAGAACATAAAGTACATCTGCAAGGTACTTCACTTTGCCATCCTGCACATCTCCAACATGGGCAATTGGATGAGTAGTGTCATCCCTTGTTTCCACAAAACCTGGTCTTTCAAGGTTTTTCATCTCCTTGAACCACTCCCCGTGACTTGTCATGTGGTTCGAAGCACCTAAATCAACGTACCATACATCATCTTTATGTGCTGCTTCAACATTTTCAGACATAGCATAACAAACAACGTTTCATTATCCTCATTGTTTTTGCTCGAGGATGCATAGTTGTTTTGCTGCAATTTTCCATTTTGCATGTGAGCTTGCTTCTTATAACAATCTGCCTGCACATGTCCTGGCTTACCACAATAAAAGCATCCACGGGTATCATTATGCTGCCTTTGCCAATTTCCACGACCTCTTTGACTCCCCCTGCCTCTGAATTGGCCTCTTCCACTTGCGTGTTGTTGTTGTTGTTGTGAATTTTGGGACTGTTGTTGTTGCTGCTGCTGCTGCTGGCCATAATTCTGATTACCTGTTCGGCCACCTCCTTGGCGGCGTCCAGGGCCTCCTCTACCTCGTCCTCTTCCTGAACTTGTGTAGAAGGCCTGTTGCTCTGAACTGTTTTTATTTTGTGAAGGCTGTTGGTCTTCACCCAAGCTCTTCTCTTCTATAATCAACATAGACACCAAATCTGTGAAATTGGGAATGTTTTCCCGAGTCTGAATAGACATCTTGAACACCTTGTATTGTGGCCCAAGACCACGTAGACAGACTTCCACCTTATCATCATCATCTACTGAAACGCCAATAGATGCAAGGGATTCCACAATACCCTTGATCTTCAATGCATAGTCATTCACAGACATACTTATTTTCTCCATAGTATGAAGTTCATTCTTTAACTGTATCTTTCATGCCTTGGTATTCGTTTCATAGAGTTTTACCAAGGTGTCCCACGCCTCCTTGGGGGACTTGGCATCCTGTACGTGCCCAATCATGGTGTCTTGTATACTGATAGAGAGCCAATACATAACTTTTATGGCTCCTTGGTTCCAATCCCTGAACTCTTTCACATCTGCATTAGTCGGATTGATCTCCGGTATCTCCGATGCCTCTTCATGCTCACCTTCTATGTAGTCCTAGTAACCCTTTCCCATCGAAAATTTGTCAGCCTGAACTTCCAAGCATGGAAGTTGTTCTTATCAAGCTTCTCAGCAACAATCTGGTTTATGCCATTATTTGACATCTTGCTAGGACACACAAATTTACCAGAAACAGCACTCTAGTTTGTCCTGCACAAACTGCTGTATTTTCTACGACGGTACTGTACTAGACTCAAATGTCACAACCAGTGACGGTTGAGGTCACAACCAGTTACCTCAATGTGCATACATACACCCAATGGCAACTGTTGACCTCCTTGCAGCACACACAATGTCTGCACAACCAACCTGTCTTCTTGTAGTTCTTAAAAGAGAGTTCTGCAGAGAATCGATGACTTACCCGCCGCAGTGCTCAAAATTGCCTGCTTTCTAAAAAATGGAGGTCGTAACGTGCCCAAAATGCGTTTTCCGCCCAAAAAATGTAGTCCAATAGGATAGTATAGTTGCCCTATAGCTTTACTCCCGTGAAGAAAGCTCCTCAATCAGAGATCGTTTGTCGGTGTCTCCCATAGAGCTCCTGACAAGGGTGTAGTCTCGCCAACACAAATAGGGAAAAGTAGATGAAGCTCTTACCCTTGTACCGCTTCCTATGCTTCTCTTGCTTGCAGCTCAGCCCTTAGCATGAACCAAGCTCTGATACCATGAAAAGATGCAGGAGAGAACAGAGCTTGAGCTCTTGCAAGCACACACACACTCACAAAACCCTAAAAGAGAACACACAAGGTGAGAGGCTGAAAATCTTCTTCTTCTTTACACAACACTCAACACACCATATACAAAGATAAGAGTACTCACTATGAAAAGGTACTCAACCAATTACATTCTAGGGTTCTCTATAGTGTGAACCCAACTAAATGAGCTAGCGCTATAACTATCCCAATCTCTAGAATGGCTGTCACACAGCCTTATCCCACTAGCCGTATATCACCCATGATCTCACCAACCATGCTAGTGGTGTAAGTGTGGGGCCTATCCCCCAGGTGGGTCATCAGTGTCCATCGCCTCACTAGATGAGCTTGATATCTCAACATCCTACCTCTCCTTGTCCGTCTCATCTCGCCTGCCTCAATCTCCAATTTGTGGGATGAAACTCTAAGCTGTTAGAGAGATCCTGAGTGCATGCAAGGGATGTATCCCCGTGTACCCTGGAGGCTCAATGAAACCCTCATCTGAGATCCTGAGAAAATGACTACGGTATGCACCCATCTTCACAGGCAAACGTGTGGGGAGGATCCATGTACAAAATGTGTAGAGCTAGAGCAGGTCCGCACGAATGACCTGACTGATCTGGTGTCATGATAAGTATAAGTGAGGAGCGTCGAGACTATATCTAAATGGCGGAAGCCTGTCTAGGTCTAGGCCAAGCGAGTGAAACCATGTACAGATTCTATGGACCAGCATCTTTGAGTACCTGCATCTGCCAGAGCCTCGAATGAAATCAAAGCAAGACATGGAAGCCGAGTGCGACCCTCTACTATGTCTCCAAATCTGAGGATCCGCTGGAGGTATATGATAGTCTAGAAGGCTACATCGAGGAACAATGGTGAGGCTCCAAACTCTTCCAGTAAAATGTGGTGGGGTACCGAAGAGAGAGGGAATCAAGAGGCAACAAGTGATTAGTACTATTCACTCCCAAACCTTAATTAACCCTAAGCACACCACATATGCTAGATTAGAGTTGCAAGAGAGAGGGAGAGAGAGAACAATCCACTTGTATTGCAAAAATGGGAGAATGAGTTACAAACAAGAGAAATTGGCTTTTATTGTTCTAAGTCTTTTCCCACTAGGCCGCCTGAGAGTAAGTGACCCTCCAGGGCTCCCAAAACATAGTTATAAGGATTTTCTCTATGGTTTGGACAACTAACCTAGATCCTCAATACTTGGGAGCATCTTTAGGGCATTTCTCTCATTAATGGATGGGATTTACAATATAGCATGGGCACCCATTACATAAGTGTGTGGACATAGTTGTCTCATAAGAATGTGTTAACCAATTGATCACCAAGCCCAAGTGCTAAAATGGTTATACCAAGCGGGTGATACCAGAGTGGACCTTTACAACAAAAGCTCAAACATCAACTACACTAAGAGATTGATGCGTGAGTCGTCTCATCAGTAGGATTGCAAACAGCAAAAAATCAAATGTGCCAAGCGATTGATGCGTGAGTCATTAAGCAAGATCGCTAGAGTAGGAAAACTTCAAGTTGTTGGAGCATGATGCAGTTATTACAAGAGCATGATTGCCACAATAGCGAACTTTGAATTGCTATAGTATAGCAGCGTAAGGATGAACCTTGGCTCTTGTCAATGATATCAAATGTTGTTTAAGAAGGTTGATAATAGTGATTAGTATAAATCATAATAACAACTAAAAAAAATAGAAAATAGAAATGCTTGATTCCATTAGTTTGATGCCTCTTCAAAAGGCTATAGGTACATGAGATTAATTGGTGATTAGGTACTAATCTTTCTCCATAATCCCCTCCTACATGATCTCCTTGATTATCTCCACCTCTTGCCTCCAAGAATATCTCAAAAGAAGGTGGATGTAGGCATGTTGATTATGGTTTCTTTATGACCTTTTACAAGAGTGAAAAGGGCCAATACTAATACCTTAATGACCTTTGAGTTTGAACTCTACCAAGGGGATATTTATGTGTTCATGTGATGGAGCATGTCCAACATAGCCATGGTAGCACATAATTACAGATGATATGTAGCTACTTATGGAAGGATGTCGTACCATTGTTAGATTTTCTTATACTTTGTAAAAGCAGTTATATGTATAGTTTGCATTGGGAGTAGAGATGGACTACACTACTACTCGTGTAATTTTTGGTATAGGTAGGGGTCGCTTAGGTGACTAGGGTAGACCATGACCCCCCCTCGATTTATTGTGAGGTAGACCTAAATTTTGTGTCACTTTATAGTGTTAAGGGACCTTGGATCTTAGGTTAGGGTCGGTGTGTATAGCTTTCCATAAAGCGCATCACACATAGCGTATATAGTGACTCCGGTTGGTATCTATCTTTAATTTGCTTAGTTACATGTATGTTAATTGTTGGACAATTCATCTTGAGCTTTATTTTAATCCATTTTATCCAGATATTTATCTGATGTCATTAAGAATTTTCCTATATTTTTCCACTATTTTATAGCTTGTTTTGAGGCATTTATCACTTTTGCTATAGTCATGTGACTTTTGCTACTGGTCGACTGCTCTCCATGAGATGTATATAAGCATGACCATTGCGCCTTCATAATTCATTCAGTAATTTTGAGTTCTTGGCTCAACTATTGGATCTCTCTTGGCTCAACTATTGGATCTCTCTTGGCTATCTACTCTCTTTTGTGTTATCTCTATTTGCTTCTGCTTCATATTCACATATTCTCACATGCTGTCAAAGATCTTGTGCTTCCATAGAAGAAGAGTTTTTACCTACTTTTTTTTTCTCTTGTTCTCCTTTAGTGGCTGCATTTTTTAGATTTACTTTCAGCATAAATGAGTGTTGTTCTACATTTATTGAGGGCTATTTTTTTGCCTCCTATATAGGACTTCTTTGTTGCATTTCTCCTACCTTACTGCATTTTTATTTTCCCAGCCAGGGAAAAAATAGGGACTAATCTTTGCCAATTGGCAATTTTTTTTGGGTTTTTTCAAAAAATGTTTTGCCTAGAATCTTAAAACATTTACCCAAATTTTGGTTGTTTTGAAGGGTTCTAAAAAATATTCGCCCAATTTTGGACATTTTAGGGCATTTAAAAAAAACATTCGCTCCATGTTCTATAATTTTAGATTTATAAAGGAGGAATAATCGCCCACCCACCTACACTTATATATTCATGGAGGCGTATTATTTGGTACCCTATTCGCAACGCTCCCTCTCCTCCCCTAATTTTATGTTTTGTCCCTACCCTGTAATACTGGTAACTCTATGTACTTGCTCCATTAGCCTCTCCCTCACTTACTTCATCATGCATTGGGTCGGCTCTCGTCTTCAACCATGTGCGTTGATCTTTGATAGGAGTATAATTCTACATTTTTTCACCTCACCTAGTGTCTAGGGAGGTGATCTTCAGGGTGCCTAGGCCGACAAATATGCAAGGGCTCATGCCTTTATCTTCTTTAACATAAAACCCTCTATTGCTTGTCAATTTGATGATAGTTATGAGAAAACTACAGAAGAATTGTGGGATACCATCCAGAGGAGTTATCACTGTGAGAACTTTGCTCAAACGGTACGCTTGGAAAATCAACTCTCCAACCTGAAGATCTCTAATACTACTAACATCATGAATTCTTACAGAGTTCATAACCATTCAGAAGAAATTGGTCTCTTTGGGGATTAAAGTACCACAATGAGGACTTGATCAATGATCTCCTCACCAAATGACTCAAGACTTCCTCTGCTTTTGTGATACTATATCACTTATTCCTTATACCGTTGTTGGCATGATTCAAGATATACGGCCCCATGATGCGAAAGAAGCGAGAGAATGTCCAAACAAGAAATGACCCCTCTTAGCTAACATAGGCACAACATCTACGTTTCCACCTATAGAAGGTTTCCACCTATAGAAGGATCTCAGCCAACCAAGACTCAAGGTTATCCAGGACCATATCCTACAAAGAGACTATACCCCACGCAACAAACAGGACCATGCTACGAATGTGGTGGACCACATTGGGCGAGAGAATGTCCAAACAAGAAATGACCCCTCTTAGCTAACATAGGCACAACATCTACGTTTCCACCTATAGAAGGTTTTGCCAAGGGTGTAGCATTGACCATCTACCAAAGGATTGCTTGTTGAAGCCTGCGGATCTGGCAACACAAAAAGCTAAGGTGCCCCTCAACTATGTTGAAGTGATTCCATCACCCACGACATTTGTTGAGGAGGAGAACGAACTAGTGTCACTAAGAGTAGTGACTAGAGCCCAAGCGCAAAAGAAGGTCAAAGAGGCTTTTGAGAAACCCTCTGAGATTAAGGTTCTATCCAAAGATGGAAAAGAGAGAAAGAAATAAACTCGACGTAAACCACGCAGCAAGGGGAGTAAGAAGTTGAAGGAGCAGAAGAGCTCTGATGGAGGAAATTCTATCCCAAAAGAGCTAGAAGGAATGTTGAAAACAAAACAAATAGGAGAGAAAACTCAAAATGAGCAAAAGGGAAAAGCATCCGAGTCAGAGGAAAGCTCAGGAGGATCAGTCCTTGTGGACAAGGTGTACGAGCCTTTAGATGCAGCGCTTCAAGCGTATAATAGTAGGATCACAGCTCTGACTGAGCTGCCTAAGAAGCTGCAAGAATATCCCAACCCTCGTGAAGAGACAATCAACTTGGCTATCCATAAGCAGTTGATTAGGGATACTCAGACTCTAATAGACGGCCCACCACCTATGTACGCAAGAGGACCTGCTTCCCTGAAGCCTAACTTAGAGACGATACCAGAAGACACGCCAAGCATGGAAAAGGGAAGTGAAGTTGTATCTCTACATTTCCCAGAAATGCCTGAAGGAGATGATTTACCTCATACCAATGCAGACGAGTCAAAACCATTGACTACCGTGGATTTTGGAGACAAAATTCCTGAAATAGAGGAAGCAGTAGCAAGGGAGATGTGGGAAGCGGTGCAAAAACAAGTTGAGGATCTAGCATCTTCTGACAAGTCACCACCATTTTCTATAGTAGAATTCTCGAATCAAAGGGTTCAAGAATTAGATGTTTCATCTCTACCAGATGATGCTCAGACTGTTGTCTCAGCTCGAAGCAATAAGCTCACATGCAAGACACTACCATCATATTTAGGACTGTACGAAGCACATAGCCAAATCATGCGAGTACCATCAATGCCACGACAACCTCATCAGGAACGAGATATAGGGAGTTTGCAAGCTTTAATGTCGGCAACAGTTACGTGTACCATTCCACTCACAGAGTTCTTAAAGCTTAGGCCAAGATTGTGGGGAGAAGTGGCTACACAATTAACTGAGCAAGGTTTGTGGAACCAAAACATCTAGGTTAAGGAGTTGTTGAAGGCAAAGGCTTCTGAGCTAATGCTTAAGCAAACAATTCCGGTTCCTGTGAACAAAGTTGGCAAGCATTGTGAAGACGATGAAGGAAATACTATGCTTCCTATGGAGATCAACAAGATTGAATCTATAGCTATTCTAGATAGCAGAGCAGGGGTGAGTATAGCAACAAAAACTGTATGGGAAATGTGGGGAAAACCTGCAATTAGAAGTACAAGGATGAGTTTGCAATTGGTAGACGGAAATCTAGAAAGTCCCATAGGATTGCTTGAGAATGTTATGGTCAAGTCATGTGGCATTGAGTACGGACATACCTTTGCTATTGTAAACTGCTTCTTCAAAAGCATCGGGAGCAACTATGTCTGAAGGAAGAGCTAATCTATGGATCTGTGGAGCATCTTGTCGAAACTTGCAACCTGGAAATGTTACCATAGACAGAAGTGTGATGGATGAGGCGTATATCCCTATACCTTTTCTTGAGAACTTGATAGATCCCTTAGAATGGAACCATGTTTTAGCTACCATAGACACTTGTGCATTGCCAAGGCAAACACAGTTCTGTGATCCAGATGCGTATGACATTATTCCCGTAAGAATGCTAAGACCGATCTATGCAGAGGAACCTCAAGAAGCCCCTAGGTATGAAGCAAACAAATCATTATTGCTAGGAGATATGGTATCTGTAGAGGAAGTATCCCCTCTTGAGTACAGCTCAGCTGATGAAGGAGATGAGGATAGATGCTTAGAATCCTCTGATGGGAAGGATTCTGATGACGATGCCATAGTCCCCAAATCAGAGTTAGAGAAGATAAGATTGTTTTTAAGGGCAGAGAGGTCTTGCTGAGTATTCCTAATGACAAACCAAAACGTAAGTTTTGCAAGAGTCACCGGAAGTTTCGCAAACAGGAAGTCAAGGAAAAGAGACAACAACAACAAAAAGAAAGAGAAGATGTGGATAAAGAAGACTTTATTCCACCTCCAACCTTTGTTAGGTAAGAACGAGTACTTGTACTACTTGGGAGCTGATGATTGCATCAAAGACGAGATGAAATGGAGATACGGCTTGCAATTAGTGCAAAAGCTTAACGAGAAGGAGAGTGACAACCCAAAGAAGAAGAGGAAACGGAAACCGAAGCTAAAATCTAAGGCTTCAATGCATTCAGTCAAGACTAAACAAAGCACCATGACGAGAGTGGAGCGTAAAGCTCTAGTGCAAGAACGGAAGAGAATGCTAAAAGCAGCATGGTCTTCCATAAGTGATGACTCAAAGGAAGAAGAGGATACCACAAATATCCCCTCAAACTTCAAGAAATTCACCATACAAGATCGGATAATAGTCTTGCAACAACCTATTCTCGACAGAAACCTGAGGAACCAGGAGTTTCCTATGATGGCCCTGAGGACGCCAAGAAAATAGACCTGGCAGAACCAAGCGAAGAACCACGTGACGTGTGGATTGCCACCCACAGACTTAACCCAAGCGGAGGAAGAATTGCTAATCTCTACTCTAAGAGAGTATTGAGATATATTTGCTTGGAGTTACAAAGACCTTAAGGGGGTAGATCCAAAGATCTGCCACAGCATATAATTCCCATGCGAGAGGATGCCAAGCCGTCCAAGCAGCATCCTTACACGTATAACGATAATTTTGCCAAAAAGATCAAAGAAGAGATTGACAAGCTGTTAGTGGCTGAATTTATTTACGAGATTGAACATACAGAATGGGTTTCACCGATTGTGGTAGTACCTAAGAAGAATGGAAAACTACGAGTATGTGTCAATCTAAAGAAATTAAATGCTGCTACTGTCCGAGACCACTATCCGCTTCCACGCACTGATCATGTATTGGAGAGGGTAGCTGGTAAGAAAGCATACAATTTTCTTGATGGATTTTCGGGCTACAACCAGGTATCTATTGATCCCAAGGATCAACACAAAACCGCATTTGCTACGGAATGGGGAGTGTTTGCATATAGAGTCATGCCTTTTGGTTTGACTAACACTCCAGCCACCTTTCAGAGGTTGATGAGCCATGCATTCAAAGAATACCTACGATTATTTCTTGAAATATTCATAGATGACTTGTGTGTGCATTCCATAAACAGAGAAGAACACATAGAGCATCTCAAAAAAATCTTTGAGAAATGCAGAGTGTATTGCATATGCCTTAACCCTGATAAATGCAAGTTTATGGTTAGGCAAGGGAAGATTCTAGGCCACATTGTGTCTAGGAATGGTATATCCACGGATGCGGAAAAGATAGCTGTTATTGTTGAGCTACCTAGACCTTACAATGCAAAAGGGGTACAAGTTTTCATGGGTCATTGTGGCTACTATCGTAGATTTATCTACATGTACGCTGAAATAGTACGGCCATTGTATGCCCTCCTTGTTCTATTTGAATGGACAAAGGATTGTGAAGAAGCCTTTGAAAAGCTGAAGAAGGCATTAGTGACGGCACCTATTCTCAGGTCGCGGGATTGGGATAATTTATTTCACGTACATATAGATGCTTCGGCTTTTGCAATTGGCTGTATATTAGCTTAACCAGGCGAGAACAAAATGGACTTTCCAGTCTCATATGCTAGCCGCCAGTTGAATAGTGCTGAAAAGAATTACACCACAATGGAAAGAGAAGGCTTAGCTATGATCTATGCTGTGAAGAAGTTTCGGCATTAACCTTTGGCCAACAAATTTACATTCTTCGTAGATCATCAAGCTTTGCTTTACCTTGTGAACAAGCCATGTGCAACCGGAAGGATTGTATGCTGGTTTGTTATTCTACTTGAATTTGAATTTGAAGTAGCGGGGTAAAGAAGGGAAAAATGCATCAGCGGGCTGATCATCTTTCCAGAATAACTTCAGGAGAAGCACCCATTGGTATAGATGATGATATTCCTGACGCTACTCTATTCTTGGTTGAGACAGCACACCAAGATGGGCAGAACCCATCATTCAAGTTTTAACGATAGGATTTGTTAACTCCATTAGTCCCACCAATGAGAAGATAATGACCGTAGAGCATTGTGCTCCTTATAAGCTTCTTTCTGGACAATTGTATAAATTGAAAAAAGATGGAATACTTTGTCTATGCCGCCCTGACCCTGATCAATATGATGAGATTATCTCATATGTCCACGTGAGCTTAGGGGGGAGACATGTCTCTCGAAAGGATACGGTTAAAAGAGTTTTGTGGGAAGGATATTGGTGGCCAACACTTCATGCTGATACAGAAGAGTACGTACGGAATTGTAAAATTTGTCAACTAAGGAAACCCATTCCTCATGTGACTCTATTTTATATTTCAACAACACCCAATTGGAGTTCGTACATTGTGAAGTATTTGACGCAGGGTCATATGGATGATAAGATGCCTAGGCATAGAAAGAGAGCCATAGAGGTAGAAGCAGTGAGTTTTCAGATTATTGAAGGCCAGTTGTACAAAAGGGGCAAAGATGGAAACCTACGAACTTGTGTTTGTGAGAGTGACTACCTTAGCGTATTGACTCACGCACATTCAGGAGTTGGGGTGGACATTTCTGTGGAGAAACAACTGCCAAACTTATACTATGGTCAGGACTATGGTGGCCTACGCTTTTTCATGATGCAACAGAGTATGTCAAACGATGTGATCAATGTCAAAGAGCCAAACCTCCTACCAAGTATGAGGACATGCCATTGAGACCAATTATGGGGGTTAGAGCTTTTGCAAAATGGGGAATTGATTTTGTGGGACCGATTAAACCACCAGCACGCTATACATATGCTGAGTATATCATTGTAGCCACAGATTATCTTACGAAGTGGGTAGAAGCAAAAGACACAGTAAAAAATGATGCTAGGACCACTGCAAAGTTTTTATACGAACATGTGTTTACACGCTACGGATTACCTATTGAGATTGTGAGTGACCAAGGTGTGCATTTTATCAATGAAGTCATTACCTTTCTTTTGGAAGACTTTATGGTCATCCATAAGAGGTCAGCGCCTTATCACCCGCAAGCAAATGGTCAAGCTGAGAGCACAAACAAGACTCTTTGCACTGCGCTTACAAAGATTGTTGAGGGACATAGAACAGATTGGGAACAGAAACTTCACTCAGTTCTAGGGGCTTACCGAATTACTTACAAAACGTCCATAGGCACAACACCTTTCAATCTAGTTTTTGGATTGGATGCTATCCTTTCGATAGAATTTATTGTACCTACACTTCGAGTTGCAAAACAACTTGAGTGGACGGATCATGAATTCTCTACATGGATCAATGAATTGGAGAGGCTAGATGAAGACAGGCTATTGACAGTCATTGGCATGTATGCTAAAAAACGACGCCAAAAGCGTTGGCATGATATGCATGTGAAGAAAGGTCGCTTGAGGAGAGGTGATCTAGTGTTGCTTTACACATTGAAGAAACAAAAACGCAAGCTAAAAATGCAAGGACTTGGTCCATTTGTGATCAACGAGCTTAGTGCAAGTGGTGCAGTAAGGTTGGAAACCTTAGACGGAGAGCCAATGACTAACTTCATCAATGGTAGCCGCTTGAAGCGCTATGAAGAATCTCTAACAGATCATATGCTGATACACATACATGCTAGTCAGACACGTAAAAAAGCTCAAGCTTTGTTACAGAGTCAAGAAAAAGAAGAAGCTAAGGCTAGAGTAGCACTAGCACGAGAGCGCCGCAAGGCAGCTATCATGGCCATCCACTTGAATGATGATGAAGACTTTGTAGATCCCTTTCATATTGATGTAAGGATCCCTACTCAAAGAGCAATCTTTGCAGTGTCTGTACTTATAGATTCGGGAGCCGACTGCAATGTTTTGTCTTATGAAGCGTGGACATCATTAGGCCAACCTTTGCTCACCAATGCATCATTGAACTTCCAGAGTTTCTTTGGTGATGAAACCCCAGCCCTAGGCAAGTGCTGTATTAATATGTCCATTCAGGATCAATCTATGCACGTGACTTTTTATGTTGCTAACAAGATCCAAGCAGTGGTGGATGTTGTTCTAGGTAGATCATGGATTAGAACCACCACATGCGGTATAGATTGGAACTCACAACAATACACCGTGTTGGTAAATTCTACTCACCTTATAGGATCAAGTGCTTCGGCACTCCCATCTTTTCAAAAGGTAGAGACCATCACTACTGTCATAGAGACAACTTCAAAAGATCCAATGATTTGGGTGAATAATGACAGTGACAATACACAAGGATGGCATGTGCCAACATCTCTCTTATATGCACAGGGTTACGGAAGGGGAGAAGCACTTAGAATTCAAATCTGGTTACCTAAAGCAGCTCGCAAGCCAAGACCCAATGCTGCCCAGGAACATCCAAGGAATACAAAGCTAAAGAGGAGGTTCACCAAAACCAACAGTTCCACCTCCAACAAGACCACTCAACAACGGTGGATCCGAAAGAAGGTTCCGCAAGCACAAGGCTACTACGAGGGTGCTACTACCTTGTGGTTACCAAAAAAGAATGCAGGGACTACTACAACAAAACATAATTATGTTCCAGAATCTACTCAAGAACAAAAGCAATCAATACCACCTCACTTACAGAAACCAAATCAATACTAGAAACCACGCCTTACCAAGCCTGAAAGATTCCAAGTGGAAACAGAAGCTGACGCTGTCGTGCCATGGCACGTCTATGGTGTGAAACCATGCATGTGAGACCATTAAATGTAAATCCAGATGCATGGATAAAGTGCCACAGTGTACATGATGTGTATATGCCTTTACGCATTCCGAGGGGCTAGCAGAAGTCCTTATGCCTTTGTACATAGGTTTGGGCAAAATGCTTGTGGGTGAGATCTTTGGGTTGTAGATGGTTTGCTGTTGCCTGCACGGACAGCATGTGGTCACAAAGCTGATGATAGTGTTGAATGATGCAGTGAATGGCCAAGAGTCGGAAAAATTTCCTTTGGCATTTTTTTTCGACCGTAATGGGCACTTGAAGCTTTATTGAAGTGTGAATGGAAGACATGGGCAGAAAAAGGTAAAAAGGGCCAAAGTTGTCTTGGACTTGGTGTGAAAAGACACATTATGGTGGCCATTTTCAAATAAATAAAAATAAATAAAACAATGAAAAACGTGGCCAACGAGGTAGTAGCCACGTAGAGGACTGCAGCTGGAGTCCCTGGAAGGTTGGCGAAGCCGCCTTATGGAGATGAGGAGCCGCCGATGAAGGGGGGACGCCGTGGGGGGGAGGACCTGGTGTGAAGGGCTCGGATCGAGCGGCAACTGGAAAGGAGGAGCGGGTTACTGCGGAGGTGCTGTGTAGTTGGAGGGGAGACTCTCTGCACAGCGGCAGATATACACATATGAGCCGCCTCTGAGGGAAAAGAAAAGGTGAGGAGGTGTTGCTGTGAAGCACCTCGGCTGGTAACGAAGGGGAGAGCTGTGCTGGAGGTCGCCAGATGGCTGGAGGCACCTAGGTGATCGAAGGAAGAGAGGCATCACGCAGAGCTGCCAGCCTCGGTAGACTGCAGACAGAGAGGCACAGTCGCTATAGAGGAGAGGATCGCCAGCAAAGTACGTGTGGAGGCGACCTCTGTGGACATAAGGTAGCTGGACGCAAAGGAGTAACCGGCAGCCAGAGAGGCTACTGGTGTCAAAGGCAACGGTTTCAAGCGACGGGCTGCTGGGAGAAGCTGCTGGCGAGGATAAACAAAGGGACGGCCTCTCAGCGGTTCTCAGGAGGGGCGCTGCAGCAGGTGTGCAGCCGTCTGAGTGGTGGACGTTCAGTCTATGATGGCCGCTATTGATAATGGGCAGTCATTAGAAGTTGTCTAATGCCTTTTTTGAAGGACAGCATCCTTGATTGTATGTGAACTCCATGATTTTGTCAGCCAGGTCAGCACTCTTTACAGTACAGCTAGTCTATCAGAACGTTTCTAATGTTTTTTGGAGTTAATTTTGAATGCCATGAGGACACAGTATGATCAACTGGGCGTCAATTGTGTTGGATGCTAGTCAGTAAAGACAGCAACACTGCTTTTGCTCTTATGTTACAGTTTTTCTTACAAAAAGAACATTGTGTGCTTCATTGTTCGTGGGCAGACTTTAACAGCTTTCTGAGTGCTAATTTTGATGGGCTGAGTGTCAAAGCATAGGAGACATACTAACCAGAAAGCAGTACATGTGATACCAGCTGACAGTTCTCTAGACTCAGATTCTTGAGTCCACTTGTGGATGTTCACTTTCATGTCTATGTTTTTGTTCTTCTCGTGTATGAGTCCCCTGTCTCAGGGTTGTTGAGACATCTTTTTTAGCAAGTGCAAAGATGACTGAGGATTTGGTTTGAACATATGATAAATGGGATGATGGTGATACACGATGAAATTTCTATGATGTTTGAGTGTTGTTTTGGATGAATCTATATTACATGGTATCAGTTGTGGATGAGCATGTTGACTTGTTTGAAGGCTGTTGGGACATTTCTTGGAATGAAGGTTTAAGGTACGAGGGTTACAAAACACATTAGCTGGATTGTAAGGGATTTGAAAGCTACTCTCACAGCCAGAAGCCCCGTGCTTTCCCAGCGACACCGCCCACGTCACGACAGCTTTGGTGAACCCGACGTGAAACCGCTGGGGTGAGAGTACGTAGAGATGGCTAGCAAAATGGAGCACTTATATGCAGAAATGAAAGAGCTTGAAGAGCGGTTCAGGAAGATTGAAGAAGAAAAGCGAATTCAGGAAGCCGTGGAAATTGTGATGCAATTGGTATATGACAGGGTCAATATATTTGATGGTTACGATCCAGAAAGCTATCTAAGGTGTTATGAGACAGAGATGAAGAATCAAGGGGTTCCTGAAAACATGATGATTGCATCTTTTGCATACCTTGTAAGTCCTGATTTAAAAGATGAAGTGCTGGAACTAGCAGAGTATCACTCCAAACGATGGAGTGATTTTGCAGATGCACTTATTTATGTGAGTTCCAGGTATAATGTGAGCTGTGATAGTATTCCAGCAACAATCCAAGCCAATTTAGAAGCGGTTGTCGATGCATGTCTTATGGAAGACAATCAATTGCTATTCAAGGCTGATACAGAGATTGTGGAGGCTGTTTATGCTAAATTGGGATTGCAAAAAGCCATTAGTGAGCAACAAGGCCTTCACAGTGCAAAAAGGGATGCTTTGCTACAGCCTCATAAAGATGCAATGGGTGAACTGTGCAAGTATAACCTGTCTTCCTTGTTTGAGGGTGCAGACATACAGGGTCCTACGATCATACCACATGATGTATGTGTGCCTATGCTTGAGGAGACACATTTGAAGGGTATTCCTCAGGGGTCGTATCATATGTGTGAAGAACAGCAGGAACCAATGCTTCTTGCTGAAAGCATGATTGCAGAGTTTGAAGGTCTAAGACAAGAAGAAGATGCTATCATTACTGCATTCTTATCTGGTTATGATGCTTATAAGCAGGATGATGTACATGAATATGCAGATGGGCCACAAGTATGTGTGATTGATTTAGAGGGGGTGAGTGATATGGGTGATTCCAACAGTGATGTTGCTTCTGAGGCTGGTTGCCAAGGTTCTTTGGATTTGGGTTATTCTGGAATGCTAACAGGGTGTTCCAACAATAAACAGGGTGATGCTATGTCATCAGTGTCAGGGTTACCTTGCAACCACATTTGTAAGCAACAATCTCGAGCTTGGAAGCCTGTTTATGATGATGATTTGGAGAGGGAAATTGAATCTGTCTTTTTGGATCATGCAGGGTTCAATGATATACAGATTCAAGGGTACTTGGGTGAGGGACCCATAAATCTAAGCCCATCTGCAGACAGGTATCAAGAAATACTGGGAGATAACATGCAGGATATACAAAGTGTGGCCATAGTGCCTCAAGAGGCTGCATATGAGCAACCAAATGGATATAGCTATGGGGGTATGAATGTTCATGATAATCAACATGTGGGATTGCAAGATGATAATGGCTTCAATGTGATTGATCCTGGATTGGATGCTATCCTAGATGATGCATTGGATGATTTCATGGTATATAATAGATCCCCATCAGCTTTGGGCTCTTCTATGCTTGATGCTAGTCAACTGTTGGTTGCAAGTGAGGATGTGCAGGTGTTATGTAAGCCAAATGATTGTGATGAGATTGATTCAGATCTGGAGGCTATTCTCGATGATGCCTTGTTGGACTTTGTATGTGTTGATGCTTTTCCTTCTTTGGATGAGAAGAATGAATGTTTATCAGAGCTGGATCCAGGCAAGGTAGATTTGGATGGGATGTTACCAAATGTGTATTCCATGCTGTTAATGCAGTTGCTATTTAGTGTGGCCATACAATATGTGGTGCAAAGGCTTCAAACAAGGCCTGAGGAAAATTTTGAAGCAAATCATTTTGAAGAGCATCCCACTTTGAATGATGAGGGTAATCATGCATATGCAGAGAATCTAAGTGAGGATAGGGCTTCATATGCGCAAAGGATATGCCACATATGCCAAAAGCGATTGGTATTTGATCCAGGTGGGAAAGCAGAACCATTCAGATGTGATTACTAAGATAGAGGACCTGTGTGGCACATACCAGAGGATGTGCAGGTTTAGAGGGGGTGGATGTCGTGCCATGGCACGTCTATGGTGTGAAACCATGCATGTGAGACCATTAAATGTAAATCCAGATGCATGGATAAAGTGCCACAGTGTACATGATGTGTATATGCCTTTACGCATTCCGAGGGGCTAGCAGAAGTCCTTATGCCTTTGTACATAGGTTTGGGCAAAATGCTTGTGGGTGAGATCTTTGGGTTGTAGATGGTTTGCTGTTGCCTGCACGGACAGCATGTGGTCACAAAGCTGATGATAGTGTTGAATGATGCAGTGAATGGCCAAGAGTCGGAAAAATTTCCTTTGGCATTTTTTTTCGACCGTAATGGGCACTTGAAGCTTTATTGAAGTGTGAATGGAAGACATGGGCAGAAAAAGGTAAAAAGGGCCAAAGTTGTCTTGGACTTGGTGTGAAAAGACACATTAAGGTGGCCATTTTCAAATAAATAAAAATAAATAAAACAATGAAAAACGTGGCCAACGAGGTAGTAGCCACGTAGAGGACTGCAGCTGGAGTCCCTGGAAGGTTGGCGAAGCCGCCTTATGGAGATGAGGAGCCGCCGATGAAGGGGGGACACCGTGGGGGGGAGGACCTGGTGTGAAGGGCTCGGATCGAGCGGCAACTGGAAAGGAGGAGCGGGTTACTGCGGAGGTGCTGTGTAGTTGGAGGGGAGACTCTCTGCACAGCGGCAGATATACACATATGAGCCGCCTCTGAGGGAAAAGAAAAGGTGAGGAGGTGTTGCTGTGAAGCACCTCGGCTGGTAACGAAGGGGAGAGCTGTGCTGGAGGTCGCCAGATGGCTGGAGGCGCCTAGGTGATCGAAGGAAGAGAGGCATCACGCAGAGCTGCCAGCCTCGGTAGACTGCAGACAGAGAGGCACAGTCGCTATAGAGGAGAGGATCGCCAGCAAAGTACGTGTGGAGGCGACCTCTGTGGACATAAGGTAGCTGGACGCAAAGGAGTAACCGGCAGCCAGAGAGGCTACTGGTGTCAAAGGCAACGGTTTCAAGCGACGGGCTGCTGGGAGAAGCTGCTGGCGAGGATAAACAAAGGGACGGCCTCTCAGCGGTTCTCAGGAGGGGCGCTGCAGCAGGTGTGCAGCCGTCTGAGTGGTGGACGTTCAGTCTATGATGGCCGCTATTGATAATGGGCAGTCATTAGAAGTTGTCTAATGCCTTTTTTGAAGGACAGCATCCTTGATTGTATGTGAACTCCATGATTTTGTCAGCCAGGTCAGCACTCTTTACAGTACAGCTAGTCTATCAGAACGTTTCTAATGTTTTTTGGAGTTAATTTTGAATGCCATGAGGACACAGTATGATCAACTGGGCGTCAATTGTGTTGGATGCTAGTCAGTAAAGACAGCAACACTGCTTTTGCTCTTATGTTACAGTTTTTCTTACAGAAAGAACATTGTGTGCTTCATTGTTCGTGGGCAGACTTTAACAGCTTTCTGAGTGCTAATTTTGATGGGCTGAGTGTCAAAGCATAGGAGACATACTAACCAGAAAGCAGTACATGTGATACCAGCTGACAGTTCTCTAGACTCAGATTCTTGAGTCCACTTGTGGATGTTCACTTTCATGTCTATGTTTTTGTTCTTCTCGTGTATGAGTCCCCTGTCTCAGGGTTGTTGAGACATCTTTTTTAGCAAGTGCAAAGATGACTGAGGATTTGGTTTGAACATATGATAAATGGGATGATGGTGATACACGATGAAATTTCTATGATGTTTGAGTGTTGTTTTGGATGAATCTATATTACATGGTATCAGTTGTGGATGAGCATGTTGACTTGTTTGAAGGCTGTTGGGACATTTCTTGGAATGAAGGTTTAAGGTACGAGGGTTACAAAACACATTAGCTGGATTGTAAGGGATTTGAAAGCTACTCTCACAGCCAGAAGCCCCGCGCTTTCCCAGCGACACCGCCCACGTCACGACAACGCGTCAATCGGACATCATCAGAAGGTCTTGAACAGGAAGGGATACTCCAAACTGACATGGGAAGAAAAAGGTAAGTGGGTACCTTTACTCACTTCTATCTCAGAGGCAACACATCAAAAGGAGGATATTGCAACCGAATCAAGTTCAGAGTCTATTCCTCAAAACACAAGCAATGTCAAAGTTTGTCTTACAAAGTCGACAACTTTCAATATGGCTCCTACACAAGTAGACTCCCTGACTATCAAGGAAAGAGCATTCTTCCTACAACTCCAACTATTTGGAATGTCGTCAGTATTCTACTCTTTCCCTAATCAAATTACATTACCAGCCATAAGTCTACAGGCATAGGTGTTAGAGTTGGGCACTCTGAAGACTCAAGAAAATTTTGAAAGCCCAATGGGATGGCAAGAACACAACTGCCATATGGTTGCCAAAGCTCAGAAGTGTTCAAACATCTCATTCACACCTCCTCCTATTTGTCCCAATGCATTTCTTATGCCTATCGCTAAAATCTCACCTCCGACTAAACTTCAATCTCTTGCAAGTACTCTGAAAGGGGTACCAAAAAGAGTCCAACAAAAAGGAACCTGTGCCATATGTCAACACCCCAAAAACAATTTGCATAATGTTACATCCAAAAACAAACTCATTCTTGAAAGAGCTATCATGCTACAAAAGCTACTTTTTGGCAATTCATCTTATCGAATCTATTAGCTCTATTTCCGTCATGCCTGTACATACTAGCATTCTTCGTTCAACTTGCATTAAATAAAAAAATTTGAACAGTTCCTTATGTGTTGTGTAGAATAACCAAATGGAGACTTGGCTGGACACATGCAGTCCATCTTTGGACCTAGATAGCACTCACCCTGACCATCAAGGGGGCTACAGCATTGCACCTTTTCAGACGCACTCCCGATATTTTTATGCCCCAGTGGGTGAGGATTGCTGTGGAAGATAATTTGTGGAGTTATACTACTAGCAACATCATCCATTTCCACACTGCCGCGCGACTGTGCTTGTATGGTATTGGGGAATGCTTCCCATATATGTTGGCAGTGTCGCACATACTTCCGTCGCTATGGCACTGGTATGATGCAGCAGATCATGGGGGTCACACCTCAACGACATAATCTCTGGGCAATTATGATGCCGCAACGTGGACCCAACCAACAAAGACTCCCGGAAGAGGAAAGAGCTCAAACATGGCACGAAGACACCCTTCGTGTGCTAACCCCTCCCATTTTGCAGGTTCTTCTTCCCCATGAATCTACATGTCAGTTTTGGCTCAATGTGAGTGAGTCTTTAGAACGGTTTCAAAACCATAGGTGCCTCTTTAGCCTTCCTACTGTGCCCATACCATATGTTAGTGAAGATGCACTTCTTCCCTTGCCATCTTCTCCATGGGTAGGATTACGTTCTGGGTTATCTTTACATCCTGAAGCTATTGATGTCCACCCACCTGAGAATGCAGACATATGTAACATACCCATTGTAAATAACAACGTACTTGCTTCACAGTTGAAAAATGTAACATACCCATTGTAAATAACAATGTACTTACTTCAGAGTTGAAAAATATAACTTAGTTTGTCATTTTTACGATCAAAAAACTTTTATTTTTGAAAAATGAACCATTTTTGCTTAGAAATTTATAATTTTGAATCCAAATTTGGAATCTACGCGTAATTTTACGCTTAAAATAGTTTTTTTTGAACTAAAAACGGGTACCCGGAATGGGTTTAATTAAGCTTTTGAGCCTTTAATCTGCGAACTTCCGACCTAAAATAGTAACTATCCAGGCGTCTAATCAACGAACGGAACACGCCCCCATGGTCACGGGGCAAGGCCGGACATTTTCGTCAAAAAAAATTTTTGACCCCCCCAGGACGACGGCGGGCGGCCGGCGTGGGCCCCACCCACGGGCGCCGCCCGTGAAACGACCGACAATCCACCCGGGACACCCAAGTGTGTACACGACCTAGACGCACCCTCCAGCACACCCCTACACGTACCCCCTCCTCCCAGAACCCTCTATCCACCACAGGTGTCGCGCTCTCTCTCTCTTGGGGACACCTCCACCCCCATGTGTCACACTTTCTCTCTCTTCGAGACACCTCCACCCCCAGGTGTCTCACGTCCACACTCTCTCCCGGACACCTACACCACCCAGGTGTCACCTTCCCGCACCCGGACGTCCACCCTCCACCAGCACCTATAAAAGGATCCTCCCATCCCCCTTCTCTGAGCAAGCCCCCAGCAAGGCCCTACGCGCAAGCCCTCCCTCAAGCTCTAGGACATGTCCTACACTCTTCTCCCCCCCCGTGTGAATAGACTTAAAGTGTGCTTGTTCTCCAACCCTTGCCTTACTCTTCCCTAGGCCTCCCTAGACGTACACTCTTCTCAAGAGCTCTCCAAGTTAAGGACACCTCTCAAATTCCCCCCCCCATATGCCGGCGACTTAAACTTAGGCTAAGAGGTCTTTCCTACCCATAAGCCCAACAAGCTTTTCCTACCCCAAACGGACTCCGTTTTCGAATCCGTTTGAACCAGTAGAATTCTCTCTTTTCTCTCCAAGTTCCCAACCGCTTATATTCACCCCGTTCTCTCTCTATCCTCTTAAAACTCTAGTGCTCCTATGGCGCGGAAACGCCGCCGAAATGAAGAACCACGCGTTGCCCAAGGAGGGAATGAAGCGGATCGCGTCCCTGCAATCGACTTCGCCCCTCTTGAAGCGAATAGGCACGAAAACGATAACCAAGTTGGTCATTTAACAAGTTTAAGTAAAATTCTCTCTTATGAAGCTTAATGCAAGGATTCGAAATAATAGGAAAGGAACAAAGGTTAAACCCCTAGTATAGATGGCCTAAAGTACCTTATGGTTACTCTTAAGTAAAGTTATAAGAAAATAATCTTGCTTTTGAATCATTGTCTTTCCGAAACGATGGTTTTTGTTAATGTGTGAATTCATTGAATAAAGGCTATGTCTCTTTTTATTGGATATACTACTGGTTATTGCTAACATGCAGGTACAGCTTCTCCCCCCCTTAGCTAACTCCGTACTTGCCTGTGTAGCCGGGCGGAGGATATAGCGAGGCCGGGAGTCGGCCCAGGGCAATCCCCTGCTATGCCACTGGGAATTGGATTTCACCACCAGGGTGATGTATATATGCTGCCTAGTTCTGTGGGTTCAGGCTAGTGCGGTGGCTTAACCCCCACCTCATGAGGAGACGTCCCCTCCGAAGGGCGAGAGGGTTTGGTACAAGCGGCAGTACCTGAGGGGGTGACAGGACGGCTTGGCCCTCATCAGCTGGCTGAAGACAAGGGGAGACGGTCTGTGAGGTTTACCCAGCTGGTTGAGGCTGGAAGATCGAATTCTAGATCATCGGTGTGGTTGTGGTTGTGGTTATGGTTGTGGTTGTGGTTGTGATTGGATTATGGTTATGGTTATGATTATGGTTTGGACATGGAAGTTTGGATTGGAATATCGGCCCGGTTCCAAGGTCTTTGTAAATATTTTTCACTGTAAGTATGTTTGTTGATTTCAATGTTGTGCTAAGGAAGATTCCTTTTAAGGAATCAAGTGTAATTAATTAACAAAGGAATTTGTTTTTAAGTGTTTCATAGTGTGGTAGAACTTAATTAGAAAACAAGTGAACGGGTGAGTGTGTGGAAAGTGGGAGAATGGATGCCCTGACGGTTCCATTCTAAGGATGGGTGGACCCGATCAGTCGGGTAGCTTTCTACTAGTCGTAACTTGCGATACTTAGGGAATAGTAGAGTCCTGAACAAGACTTGTTTTAGGGGACCGAGCCAGCGGCTATGCCTCATGAAATACGGGGGAAAAAGGCGTTGGCTTCCTTGAACCAAGTGTGGGTCTTGTTCCATCTCCACGCACATTCCGTGCTGGGGATTAGAATTTCCTTTAGGATGACTATGCTTCCCCTGCGAGATAGAGTTAGGTCCCTCCGTTTGCTCGTAACCTCGTATTTCTACGAGATCGAGGTGTTGTCAATCGGAAAATAACACGAGACTTAACCGCCTATCAAAAGGATTGCCCTGCCCTACGGGTAGGGGTCCTTACACGTGGTATCAGAGCAGGTTTAGACTTGGGAGATTTCATATTGTATTCTCTTGTTGCTCTAGGAATTCTTGTTAAACTAATCTAGTTATGGCTGGACGCAGGAGGACGGGATGGATCCCTATTCTCACTTCCTGGTATTCCAATGCATGTTCATGACTGCTTGTCGCTCTTCCGAATTTGAGTTCCGTGACACTATGATGCACATTGTAGACAAGCTAACCCTTCCTCATTGTAAGATCCCTGTTCCCACCGAGCAACGGATTTGGGATACTAGCAGTGGAAGTAGTACTTCTCGCGCGGGGGACAGGGGTCCCACATTCGGGGCCTCACCCACGGATATCCGGATAAGAGACTAATCCGTCGGTTGTTCCAAAACCAAACCCGGAAAAACTTCCTTTACCGGAAAGTACGGGCGATTCCACCAGGATAACTTTTTACTCTAACGTAGTCAAGGTCATTTCTGATCGAGCTGATCCAATTACATCTATAAGATACTTGGTCAGATCAAGGGAGAAACTTGCACTTGGATCATTGGGATCAACGCTTTTTTCCCCATTCAAGAGGCACAGCCGTTGATTCCTATCCATAGAATAGTTACTGTCCGGGATTTATTTTATCTATCGTAAAAATAAAAGTTTGAGTCTCGATTTACGGATCCATCAGTCCAGCCTAACCCCATCCAATCCCATGGGTTAGCCAACCGCCCAACCACTGTAGTGATGGGATCCAATTAAGAATTTGGTTAGGTTTTGTCCCGGGTACCAAGGAAAAGAGTTCCAAGGCCCCCTAGCCGGATGTTCATGCAAAATACAACTAGTCACACCACTCACACACCCAATATGAAATTGCGTTTTCACAGATTCAACCAGTTTAAAACAATCCTTTAATAAAACCATAGTATCACTGATCACCATCTTCCAATTTATCCAATTGATTCTTAATTTTTCCATCATTCCTTCATCAGAGTATCTATGGCATCATTGGCAACTAGGACGCTCACCACCTATCCACTCAGGGGCCGTTTCCTAATCCCTAGCCCATAATACTCGGCAATATAATCACTTATCAAGATGGACTCTCGTTGAAGATCAGCAAGATCAACCAACAGATCCATATAAAGGGCCATGGACTCATCCATTGAAGACCAGCAAGGTCAATCAACCTGATCCATGCCCGATTTCAGAAAACAACTCCAACTCTGTTCTAATATCTTCCTCGACGCACGCATGGGTATCCTAGGCGACCCAGAGCCCGAGTACCGTATGGTCAGCACCCTCTAGGATCCTTCGCAGGTGACCTAGCGCTTCACTCATAGGCCGCTTCCTTGGCCCCTCATCCACCGTACCGGAAGCTCACCATTTTAATCGCACCGAGGCTGGTCAAGACCTCGGCCGACCTTGCTATGCGAGACGTCCTTCATTGACTCTCCGTCAGTAGTTGCAACATTATCAGTTAGGTCTCACGACCTTAATCACAAGATAGTCACAATGCTCCCCCAGCAATCTTGACATAAAACAGTCATTTACAAACAGCATTTACAAACAGCATTTACAAACCGTTTACAATACAGTTTCTATTTTTACTTTCATTTTTCCACATTATCCCTCATCAATCCACATTACTTATTCCATATTCCATTTATATGTATACTCATCCCATCACATCATTTTCCATCTCAACACTTCATATTCCTTCACATCACATATCGTATATTCACATCCATACATATATCCACATCCACATCCACATCCACATTCACATCCACACATCCACATCTACATCCATACATCTAATTTCACATCCACATCTACATGCACATTCATGCATCCACATCCATACATCCACATCTACATGCACATTCACATCCATACATCCACATCTATATGCGTACATTCTCATCTACATGCATACATCCACATCTCTATGCATACATCTACATCCACATCCACATTCACATTCTCCTCATACATCTACATCTACATGCATACATCCACCTCCACATTCACATCCACATCTACATCTACATGCATACATCCACCTCCACATCCACATCTACATCTACATGCATACATCCACCTCCACATCCACATCCACATCTATACATCTACATCTACATGCATACATCCACGTCCACATCTATACATCTACACCTACATGCATACATCTACATCTCCATTCACATCCACATCTATACATCTACATCTACATGCATCCATCCACATCTCTATTTACATCCTCATCTATACATCTACTTCTACATGCATACATCCACATCTCCATGCATACATCCACCTCCACAATCACACTCACATCCATACATCTACATCTACATGCAAACATCCATATCTCCATGCATAATAAAATTCTTTTAATTAATCTAGGATGATAGTTCCTAGAATATGGTAGGAAGTCCTCTTTTTATGCTTTGAATGAAATTATTTTATGCGTAATTTCTATAAAAATTTTGCCATAGCTCCGCTACTATGACTAATAAATCTCAATTTTTTTCTAAGGGATAAAGCTTATCATTAAGGAAATAATTAGAATGGTCTCTAATTGGATCATCAATCCATAATGGATTGAATCATCAATATGCATAAACTAAAAGCATAGAAAAAAAACCATTAATTTGGCCTCAAGCATAGCTTAATCTTGGATTAAGAAAAAGCTTTATGAAAAGCTTCATTTGGATTGAGAATGGGTCATGAGTATGACCATTTCTTGAGTGAGAGAGAGAGAAATTACATAAAAACCATTAGAATTTAAACATAAATGGAAATTAACTTCAATAGCATTTATTAAATTATGTAACTCTTCACTACTATTCACCAATTAACTTCAATAACATTTAAAAAAATCATACCAATTAAGCTTCTCAAGCTTGAGAGGGGTTGAGAAGAGAGAATCATTGAGAAATTATAGAAAAGATCAAAATTCAATATACTTACCTTATAATTTGCTTGATTCTTTATTCACGGTAGAGGCCCCCAACCAATCAATTGGTTTAGTATGTTGATGGAGCCACCAATGGGGATTGAAGAAAGAGAGAAGTATCAAAAACTAGTGAATTATTAAAGAATTCACAGTTCTTGGCTTAGGCAGAGTAGAGTAACAATGCATAAGACACTCTATATTTTGGCTTAGGTGGAGTAGAGTAACAAAGCATAAGACACTATATATTTTGGCTTAGGTGGAGTAGAGTAACAAAGCATAAGACACTATATATTTTGGCTTAGGTGGAGTAGAGTAACAAAGCATAAGACACTATATTTTTTTCAACAAGGGGAGGATTCTATTTATAGGAAAATTTGAGCTCCTAACCAAACAAACTAATTCTAGAATTTTCCAAGTCAGTTTGGTCACTTTTTGACCATTTTTAGGTCAGTTAAGCTAACTTTTTGGAACTAGACTTGAATGAGGAGAGAGGAGAGATAAAATATCTCAATTTTTATGAGTTTAAAATTTATTCAAGCATGTGAAATATGCACCTCCTTTAAAGAATTCCCCTTCCTTACATATGTGTCATAATGGAATCATTTTAATATTGCTCATAGTTTTTTACTAATAAGCCTTGTACATTTTCAACTCTTCATCTTATGTGAGCATTTAAGGGACTCCCCTTCCTTACATATGTGTCATAATAAAATCATTATTCCCAAAATATCTCATATTTTTAATATTGCTCATAGTTTTTTATTAATAAAACTTGTACATTTTCAACTCTTCGTCTTATGTGAAATATGCACCTCCTTTAAAGAACTCCCCTTCCTTACATAAGTGTCATAATGGAATCATTTTAATGTTGCTCATAGTTTTTTACTAATAAACCTTGTACATTTTCAACTCTTCATCTTATGTGAGCATTTAAGGGACTCCCCTTCCTTACATATGTGTCATAATAAAATCATTATACCCAAAATATCTCATATTTTTAATATTTCTCATAGTTTTTTATTAATAAAACTTGTACATTTTCAACTCTTCATCTTATGTGAAATATGTACCTCCTTTAAAGAACTCCCCTTCCTTACATAAGTTTCATAATGGAATCATTTTAATATTGCTCATAGTTTTTTACTAATAAACCTTGTACATTTTCAACTCTTCATCTTATGTGAGCATTTAAGGGACTCCCCTTCCTTACATATGTGTCATAATAAAATCATTATACCCAAAATATCTCATATTTTTAATATTGCTCATAGTTTTTTACTAATAAACCTTGTACATTTTCAACTCTTCACCTCATGTGAGCATTTACTCATTTTTGGGTATTTTCTTTTTACAATTTGGATTTATCTCCTCCCTACACATGGATTGATGCTATTGGCCCATAGGAACCTTAATTGGACCATAGTTTAAAGATTTCTGAAAATCTAGACCCTTAGGCTAAGGTTCTTTATACCTATTTCTAATTAATTCCAATTGCACATTGGAAAATTCTTTTTAAATTTTTGTTTCAGGGGAACTCATCTGAATTATAAGAGATATTTTTCTATCCAAAAATATTCAAAATCTGAATATTCTCTCTCTGGAATATTTTCTCTCTCTAGGTTAAAACAGTCACAAGCAAGATCTCTTATATTTCAGAAAAGGAATTGATTACAGGGGAATATACTAGACATCAAAAAGGGGTGGGGGAGGAATCTTACATTCTACCCCACTTAAAAAACGCGAGATGTCCTCATCTCGCAACTTGGGATAATTTCGCAAGATGCACGAATATGAGACTTAGAGAAAAATTTTAATCAAGATTAACCACCAAGAAAAGTCTTAAAGAGGGCAAGATAAGAACAAGATTTAAACTTTATTCATTCTCGGAACTTATACAGTAAAGATAGAAGAACTCTTTACACTTCCATAAGCCCGTCCATCATATGGTCACAAAAGCAGTCCTCACAAGCTGCACAAGTATAGGGTAACTCATCTATGGGAATGATTCTGCTGGTTATTGCCGCACCTATCTCAGTGGTATGAGGTGATCTAACAAAAGGACCTCTGAGAGGCAAGCCAAAAACGGGGTAAAGGCATATCTTCTCATGAGGAAGAAAACATGCCAGTAAGAAGACCCGCTCAGAAAACCCAAGATGCCTTGATCTCATGACACAGTAGTATCGGGGACCCAAACCCAAAGCTTCAATAACCATGGCCAAGCGGACATTGTTACGAAAGTGCTGCTGACCCCAGGGTGTTACCCTAGTTATGTTTTGATAGGTCCGCCATTTGGTCTGCGCTACAGAAGTTCCTAGGTGAGGAAAAAGTGAGCGCTCATACTGTTCTATAAAGTCTTTCTTCACAGACTCTCTTGCGTCTTGAAGGTGAGAAATCATCAGGGATAAAAATAATTCTTGTTGCCAAGCCATGAAGGAGATTAAGAAAGAAAGGAGATTGATGGGAGTAAGATTACTGTGAGCGACAAGTAAAAGTTACGACTTATATAAAGGAAGGAGCTAGCGTAACCTAGAAGCCAACGGTAACTTGCCACTGAAGTTTTACCATCTTTCGAGAAAAGTGAAATTCCTAGCTTAATGGAATTAATGGATATTTTTATGTAATTTTTAAGAATAATTTTAAATAAATTTAATTTATGGTAAAAGAGGAATTCCCATGATAATTGGATTGCACTCTTTAAAATGAGAAAAAGAGGGATTTCAAGTTTATTTAAAAAAAAGGTATGATATTTAGTTTAAAAAAAAGAATTTTTATGATAATTAAGAAAAGATGGATTTGAATTAAATTTTAGTGTCAAAAGATGAATTTCCACCATATTTCTACCTAATGAATTAAGGTTGAGAAATTATGTGATAGAAGGAATATCTTTGCATATTTTAATTGGTAAAATCACTAAACGGATATTTACCCAAAACTAGATGTTTATCTAAAGGGAATCCTTGTAGAACTAAACCGAATGAATTAGGTTACTACTACGAGAAGGACATACAGTAAACCTACTTGTCTATCTCTCGATCTGAATCAACTAAAAACTTTGTGAGACTTATTCCAGTTCTAAGCACAGCCTATCACCCCAAATCGGATGGCCAGACAGAAAGGGTGAATCAGGTAATTGAAGATATCCTTCGGTCATGCTGCCGACATGGAACCCAAGAAGTGGTTAAGTCATCTGCATCTGGTCGAATTTGCTTACAATGCTTCTTATCATCGGAGCGCTGGGATGAGTTCTTTCAAAGCTTTGTATGGACAAGATTGCCTTACACCATTGACTTGGTCTAACCCATTCATCAAAGTCAAAATATACAGACAAATGCTTGATGACATGGACCAGCAGATGCAATCAATCCGTAAAGATATAAAGGCAGCCCAAGAAGACAGACAAAAGCATTATGCAGATAAAAAGAGGTCAGAGAGAGAGTTTGAAGAGTCAGATATGGTCTTCATTCGAGTACGACCAAAAAAAAGCTCTTTATCCTTAGGGAAGTACAAGAAGCTCTCTCCCAGATATTGTGGGCCGTATGGTGTCATAAAGAAAGTGGGCGATCTAGCCTAAAAACTTCTGTTGCCTCCCCATCTCAAGGTACATGATGTATTCCCTGTCAGTTTGCTTAAGAAGTATGTACCTAGCCTGAGTCACATGCTTGATGATGAAATTGATGGCCAGATGGTACTCCAACCTGAGGAAATCCTTGACGTTCGAGAGAAGATTCTAAGGAGCAGAGTCCTCAGAGAATTCCTAGTAAAGTGAAAGTTCTTCCCTCTAGAAGATGCCACCTGGGAGAAAGAAGAAGAGTTGGTGAAGGATTACCCCCACTTTGCGAGATGAGGACCTCTCCCCTTTTTTCAAGTGGGAGAGGATGTAAGATTCCTCCTCAGCCTGAATAACTAATAAGCCTCTACTTCAATCCCTTGTAACCATTCTATGTTTCTGAATACAAGAAAATATTATTTTTTCTTGTTTGGCCTAGTGAGATAAAAATTTCTAGAGAGTGGTAAATCAATATTGGGATATTTTTGGATAAATAAATTCTACAAATATCAAAAAAAAAAGTTTCCCTAAAATAGAAAATCAAAATAGATTTTCCAAGGTGTAATTGGAACTGCCTAAGGGTCAAGATTTTCTGAAAATTTTGGATTAAAGTTCCTATGGACCAATAAGATTAATCCAAGTGTTGGGATAAGATAAATCCAAAGAATAAAAGAAAATACCCAAAAATGAGTAAATGCCCACATAAGATGAAGAGTTGATTGAGTACTAGATTTATTAGTTAAAAATTATGGAGAATAAATAAAAAATAAGATATTATGGAGTAATCAATCATTTTTGACACACTGGTACATTAGGGGAAGGTTGAGGTCTATAGGGGCCCTTTAGGATGTCATGTGATTAAAAGGTTATTAAGGAAAAGGGCCAATCATGTGATGCCATGTATACAAAAATGTTGGGTGATTAAAGGTGGCCAAAAGATTCTCTAGAAGATGCCTTTTTGTACTTTTCATTCCCAAAAAGTGAGGGGGAAAGTTTTTGGAGCTCTTTCCATAGATATGTCACATGATATGGTTTTGCCCGCTCAATTTTAAATTCAATTTTGGCGGGAAACTTTGAAATTCAAACTTCTAGCCATTTGAAGAATAAGAAGGTATCTAAAGTCAAAGAAACTTAACATTTTAACAAAAAGTCATTAAAATCATAATATGGCAGCTTAAAGGGCCCCTATAGACCTCAACCTTCCCCTAATAAGGAGAAGGGGGCCCTTCAAGGAGATGCCTATTTCACATGTGTGGATGAGTTTTAAACTCAAAAATAATAGGATATTTTTATCTCTCCTCTTCTCTCCTGAATCAAACCAAATCAAAAAGGGAGCCAAACTGGTTCAAATCTTGTCCAAATTCAGTCAAGCTGAAGTTGGAAAATTCTAGAACTTAGTTGGACTCAGTTAGTGACCTCTCTCACCTATAAATAGACCCTCATTCTTTTGTATTCTCATCTATGAACTAAACTATGCCGGTGTTACTCTAAGATAAGCTTATTTTCTATTATCCTCTAAAAATCCTCTACAAATTGAAGAGATTGGAGCTTGTCTCTCTCTCTCTTCAATCTTCCTTGGAGTCTTCATCAACATACCAAACCAAATTGATTGGTTGGGGGCCTCTACTTTGATTAAAGAATCAAGCAATCTAGGAGGTAAAGTGTGGTTTATGGTCTTTTTTTAAAATCTCCAAATGTTTCTCCCTTCTCAATTCCTCTCAAGCTTGAGAAGCATTCAATTGAATGGCTTTTTAATACAATTGGAGTTCTTTAATGAATTGTAGTGATAAAACACATAAATTTCCATTTATGCTTAAATTATAATGTTTTTTTAAAGCATTTCTCTCTCCCCCCCAAAGAATGGTCATTCCTACGACCTATTCTATATTCAAATGAAGCTTCTCATGAAGCAATTCTCTAATCTAAAAGTAATTTCTATGCTTGTCAAATTGAGGCCAAATAAGTGGCTTTTTAATGCTTTTATGCTATTTAATTCATGGAAAAATTAGGAAACAAATCCATAATTGGATATTGATCCAATGAATGGTTATTCTATCATATGATATTACTAAACTTTATGTTTTCAAAATTATTGAGAATTATCAGTAGTAGCAGCGGAGCTATGGCAAAGTTTCTGAAAAATTAACACATAAATAATTTTCATTCATAATATGAAGAGAGGACTTCCTACCATATTCTAGGATTAATCATCTTAGATTAATTGAATGATTCTCATTATAATCATGAAAAATTTTATTTTTATGTTTATGCATAAATAGTTAATTATGAAAAAGAGAAATTTCTAGTAATCCATTTTTATGTTAAAAGAGTAATTTCCATGACTATGGAAATCCATGTATTCCAATGAAGTAAGAGAAAAATTGTGATGCTAAAATAATATATATTTTATTTAAAAATTAAAGAAGGATTTTAGTTAAATTTATCTTTTTGCATAGATAAATTTAAATGATGAAAGAGGAACTCCCACCATATTGGAATTCAAATATTTAAATGAGGAAAGTGTAATTCCTAGTGTAAAGGAATTAATGGAGATTTTTATTTAAATTTTAAGAGAAAATTTAGTTAAATTTATCTTTTTGCATAGATAAGTTTAAATGATGAAAGAGGAATTTTCACTATATTGGAATTCAAATATTTAAATGAGAAAAGTGGAATTCTTAGCTTAATGGAATTAATGGATATTTTTATGTAGTTTTTAAGAAGAATTTTAAATAAATTTAATTTATGGTAAAAGAAGAATTCCCATGATAGTTGGATTGCACTCTTTAAAATGCAAAAAAGAGAGAGATTTCAAGTTTATTAAAAAAAAATAGGTATGATATTTAGTGAAAAAGAGAAATTTCTATGATAATTAAGAAAAGATGGATTTAAATTAAATTTTAGTATCAAAAGATGAATTTCCACCATAATTCTACCTAATGAATTAAGGTTGAGAAATTATGTGATAGAAGGAATATCTTTGGATATTTTAATTTGGTAAAATCACTAAATGGATATTTACCCAAAACTAGATGTTTATATGAAGCGAATCCTTGTAGAACTAAACCGAATGAATTTGGTTAGACTACAAGAGGGATGGACAGTAAACCTACTTGTCCATCTGTCAATCTCAAGTAAAAACTTCATGACCAATTCTAGTTCTAATCACAAAGAATAAACTACCGGAACTAAACTAGTTTTTCCTGACCACCGAACTCACCAAGAATCTAGTTGGACAATCAGACTGAATGATGGGTAGATTACCCTGATGAGAGATCAAGGATCCTCATTATGAAACTGGGAATTATGGAAAAAGGGTTTTTGGAACCAATCTCAAATTGGAATTTTACTTGCATTGGAACCTCTGTTTTTTTTTTAAATTCAAAGGAGTGTTTTACGCCAAAATGCTGGAGGAAGCATTTGGCTTCTGTTTTTCTAAGAGGAGGTTCATGTTAGAACAGCTGGCGCGGAGTCATCAAGGCACGTCGCTCGTGGGGCAAAGCCTGCCGAGAGGTCTTGACCAGCCTTGGTAAGGTTAAATTGGTGCGCTTCTGGTACGATGGGCGAGGATCGACAAAGCGGTCCCTCAGTGAAGTGCTAGGATGCCTAAGGAGGATCCTAGAGGGTTCTGACCAGGCGATGCACGCGCTCGCGGTTGCTAGGACATCCATGCATACATCGAGAAAGATTTCGGATGGACTAAAAGGAAAGATTTTTGGAAACCAAATTTTGATACTGGATCTCGTTGGTTGGCCAGTTGGTCTTAACGGAGAGTCCAGAGGATATTATTGTAATACAACGTGAAAAGATGCAGGGGGGAAGAGAGCTTGAGCTCTTGCAAGCACACACACACACTCACAAAACCCTAATAGAGAACACACAAGGTGAGAGGCTGAAAATCTTCTTCTTCTCTACTCAACACTCAACACACCATATACAAGAATAAGAGTACACATAATATGAAAGGTACTCAACCAATACATACACGGGTTCTCTATAGTGTGAACCCGACTAAATGAGCTGGCGCTATAACTATGCCAGTCTCTAGAATGGCTGTCACACAGCCTGTCATCCCACTGGCCGCATATCTCCCATGATCTCACCAACCATGCCAGTGGTGTAAGTGTGGGGCCTATCCCCCAAGCGGGTCATCATCAGTGTCCACCGCCTCACTAGACGAGCTCGATATCTCAACACTCCCCCTCGAGCTCAACTCCATCTCATGTACACCAAGCAAAGCCCTGAATCTGCGGAGCTTCTCTGTTCCCAATGCTTTGGTGAAGATGTCAGCTACCTGATCCTCTGTGCTGACATAAACAAGGTCAAGGTCTCCTGCCAAGACCTTCTCTCTGACGAAGTGGTAGTGGACCTCTATGTGCTTCGTACGAGCATGAAAGACTGGGTTCCTGGCCAACTGTATACTGCTAATGTTGTCACAGAAAATGACATCTTGTCTATCCACTGATAGACCCAAATCTGCAAGTAGCTTCCTCAACCAAGCTACCTCACATGCTGCCATAGCAGCTCCTCTGTACTCGGCCTCTGTACTCGATAGAGCAACCGTAGGCTGCTTCTTGCTGCTCCAAGTCACAGCAGCACTCCCCAAAGAAAACGTGAAGCCACTGGTAGATCTTCTGTCTGAGATACTACCAGCCCAATCAGCATCTGTGTACCCATGTACACATATCTCTGTCCCAGTCTCATAGAATAGTCCACAATGCAAAGTAGACTTCACATACCTCAGTATGCGTCTCACTGCATCCAAATGCGGTTTCCGTGGAACCTGCATAAACTGACTCACCAACCCAACAGCATAGCTCAAATCTGGTCTGGTGATCGTCATGTAGATCAAACTTCCTACTATGCTCCTATACATAGTAGGGTCCTCCAAGATCTCTCCTGAATCTGCACTCAACTTGCCATTCTGATCCAATGGCACAGAAATAGGCTTACAGCCTGTCATACCATACTTGGACAACATGTCCAAGCCATACTGTCTCTGCAGTAATCCAATACCATGTGGTGACCTAATCACCTCAATGCCTAAGAAATATCTGAGCTCCCCCAGATCCTTCATCTCAAACTTCTGTCTTAGTAAGATCTTTACATCAAAGATCTCTGCATCATGGTCCCCCGTAATGATCAAGTCATCTACATAGATGACAACAAGCACAACTCCTCTATCACCATGTCTCACATACAGCGAGAAATTTGCATTGGCTACATGAAAGCCAATAGTGACAAGATATTCAGAAATCTTGTCAGACCATGCTCTTGGTGCTTGCTTTAAGCCATACAAGGCTTTCTTCAACCTGCAAACATGCTCGGGGTGACCCACATCCTCATAACCAGGTGGCTGCAACATATACACCTCTTCTTGCAAATCCCCATGCAAGAATGCATTCTTTACATCCATCTGATGTAAAGACCATTGCTTTGACGCAGCCACTGCTATCACAACTCTCACCGTTGCCATCTTGGCAACTGGGCCGAAAGTTTCCTCATAATCAATCCCATATGTCTGCGCATATCCTTTGGCTACCAATCTAGCCTTGTACCTGTTTATGCTTCCATCACTGTTATGTTTAACTTTGTACACCCACTTGCATCCAATGGCTTTCTTGCCTTCAGGCAATTGCACTAAATCCCAAGTCTCATTTCCATATAGTGCATCCATCTCCTCATCCATAGCTTTCTCCCAACACACATTTCCAACAGCCTCATCAATGCATGTGGGCTCTACAACCTGCACAACCTTCGCCATATATGCATAGTGATGTGCCACATAACCATCATATGTAAATCTCTGCACAGGGTTCTTCACTCTCCCTGATCTTCGCAGCTTTTCATTCATGGCTTCCATAGCCTTCTTTACACCAGGTGTTCTCATAGCTGGGATCCCAAGCTCCTCATCAAGGCTCATATCTGAGCCACTAGACTCTCCATCAACATGAGAATGCCCTGCAGAAATGTCAGGCATACCAAGGGGCTCAACCACTTTCTCTTTTCCTTTACGTGATGTACTAATCACATTTGCAGGGCTGGTATTATGACGCAGCCTGCCACTCCATGGTCTATCAAAACAGACCCACTAGATGAGGACTCTCCTGGTCCACTCAAAGACTGTGATTGCTGACCTGCATTCTGTGCAACCACACTTCCACTCACATCAGCCCCAACAGCTTCTTTTTCAGCAGCATACCAGCTGCTCATCTCATCAAAGACAACATCCCTGCTTACCCTCAACTCACGTGTAGCAGGGTTATAACACCTGTATCCCTTTTGCTCAAGGGAATATCCAATAAAAACACATTTTTCAGCTTTCGGATCCAGCTTAGTTCTTAGCTCATCTGGCACATGCACATATGCAATGCATCCAAAAACTTTCAGATGAGACAAATCTGGTTTTCTGCCAGTAAACCTCTCCTCTGGAGTTACATCATGTATGGCTGCAGTTGGAGTCCTGTTCATGATGTATACTGCTGTAGAAACAGCCTCAGCCCAATAGCAATGCGGCATATTCTTCTCTTCCATCAATGCTCGCGCAATCTCAGCAATGTGCCTGTTTTTCTGCTCAGCAACTCCATTTTGCTACGGAGTGTATCTGCATGTGAACTGTCTCCGAATACCATTCTTCGTCAAAAATTCAGAGAACTCATTGGAGAAGTACTCTCCCCCTCCATCTGACCTTAGGCACTTTACATATTTCCCTGTTTGCTTTTCAACCAAAACTCTAAAATTCTGAAAGTGAGTGAACACCTCACTCTTCTCCTTCATGAAATATACCCACACTTTCCTTGTGTGGTCATCAATGAAAGTCACATAATACCTGCAGCCTCCCATAGATATGGTCTTCGTAGGACCCCATACATCTGAATGCACAACATCTAGTGCATTTTTGCTCACATATCTGTTACGTGGAAACACATGCTTTGTTTGCTTCCCAAATTGGCATGCTTCACATATTTTTTGCATACCTTCCACTTTAAATTTTGGCAGCCCTGTCACAATTCCTTTTGTCTGCATAGACTTCAATCTCTGCACATTTACATGTCCAATCCTTTTATGCCAAATGTCAGTGTCTGCAACAATTCCTGAACCATTTGCAAACATCGCAGCACTCATTTCAGGCATGTCTACATTTAATGTAAACATTCTGCCCACTCTGTTGCCTTTTGCAACCAACCTGCACTTGTCTTTAAAATCTTCAACATAACATCCATCAGGGTTAAACCGAACCTACAAACCCTGCTCAATCATCTGGCCAACTGAAACCAGATTCTTTGTTATGTTCGGAACGTGAAGTACATCTGCAAGGTACTTCACTTTGCCATCCTGCATAGACAATGGCACATCTCCAATGTGGGCAATTGGATGAGCAGTGTCATCCCCTGTTTCCACAAAACCTGGTCTTTCCGGGTTTTTCATCTCCTTGAACCACTCCCCATGACTCGTCATGTGGTTCGAAGCGCCTGAATCCACATACCATACATTATCTTTTTGTGCTGCATCAACATTTTCAGACATGGCATTCACAACATGCTGCATAACAAACAACCTTTCATTATCCTCATTATTTCTGCTTGAGGATGCATAGTTGTTTTGCTGCACTTTCCCATTTTGCATGTCAACCTGCTTCTTATAACATTTTGCCTGCACATGTCCAGGCTTACCACAATAATAGCATTCACGTGCATCATTATATTGCCTTTGCCAATTTCCACGGCCTCTTTGACTCCCCCTGGCTCTGAATTTGCCTCTTCCACCTGCGTGTTGTTGTTGTTGTTGTTGATTCTGGGACCGTTGTTGTTGCTGCTGCTGACCATAATTTTGATTACCTGTTCGGCCACCTCCTTGACCGCGTCCACGGCCTCCTCTACCTCGTCCTCTTCCTGAACTCGTGTAGAAGGCCTGTTGCTCTGAACTGTTTTTGCTTTGTGAAGACTGTTGGTCTTCACCCAAGCTCTTCTCTTCAATAATCAGCATAGACACCAAATCTGTAAAGTTGGGAATGTTTTCCCGAGTCTGAATAGACGTCTTGAACGCCTTGTATTGTGGCCCGAGACCACGTAGACAGACCTCCACCTTATCATCATCATCTATTGACACACCAATAGATGCAAGGGATTCCACAATACCCTTTATCTTCAGTGCATAGTCATTCACAGACATGCTCTTTTTCTCCACAGTATGAAGTTCATTCTTCAACTGTATCTTAAGTGCCTTGGTATTTGTTTCATAGAGCTTTACCAAGGTGTCCCATGCCTCCTTGGGGGACTTGGCATCCTGAATGTGCCCAATCATGGTGTCCTGTATACTAATGGAGAGCCAATACATAACCTTCCTGGCTCCTTGGTTCCAGTCTTTAAACTCTTTCACATCTGTAGCAGTCGGATTTATATCCGGTATCTCCGGTGCCTCTTCATGCTCACCTTCTATGTAGTCCCAATAGCCTTTTCCCATCAGGAAATTCGTCAACCTGAACCTCCAAGCATGGAAGTTATTCTTATCCAGCTTCTCAGTCACAATCTGTGTTATGCCATCATTAGACATCTTGCCAAACACACAATTTTACCAGAAACTGCACTCTGGTTTTTCCTGCACAAATGCTGTATTTTCTGCAGCAGCGGTACTGTAGTACTCTCAAATGTCACAACCAGTGACTTCAATGTGTATACATACACCCAATGGCAACTGTAGACCTCTTTGCAGCACCCACAGTGTCTGCACAGTCAATCTGTCTTCCTGCAGTTCTTAAAACAGAGTTCTGCAGAGAATCGATGACTTACCCGCAGTGCTCGAAATCGCCTGCTTTCTGAAAAACGGAGGTCCAGACGCGCCCGAAACGCGTTTGTGGCCCTTTGCCGGTGCCTCCCGTAGAGCTCCCGACAAGGGTGTAGTCACCAACACAATAGGGAAGAGTAGTTGAAGCTCTTACTCTCGTACCGCTTCCTGTGGTTCTCTTGCTTGCAGCTCAGCCCTTAGCACAAACCAGGCTCTGATACCATGAAAAGATGCAGGGGGGAAGAGAGCTTGAGCTCTTGCAAGCACACACACACACTCACAAAACCCTAATAGAGAACACACAAGGTGAGAGGCTGAAAATCTTCTTCTTCTCTACTCAACACTCAACACACCATATACAAGAATAAGAGTACACATAATATGAAAGGTACTCAACCAATACATACACGGGTTCTCTATAGTGTGAACCCGACTAAATGAGCTGGCGCTATAACTATGCCAGTCTCTAGAATGGCTGTCACACAGCCTGTCATCCCACTGGCCGCATATCTCCCATGATCTCACCAACCATGCCAGTGGTGTAAGTGTGGGGCCTATCCCCCAGGCGGGTCATCAATGTCCACCGCCTCACTAGACGAGCTCGATATCTCAACACAATGGACTCAAATTTTTTGAAAATGATGATAAAAAATATTATGATTTCTATTGAAGGATTGTTTTAAAGCCAGTCAAACCTGTTATAAATGGTAATTTCATATTGGGTGTATACGTTGATGACACGAAAGCGGTATAGCTGTATATGCCTTTATAGAGTGTCACACTTCCACACACTGATACAAATGCACCCAGAACACCAGACCCAAGAGTATGAACAAAACTTTATTTCAATACAAGTCTTTGTCTTTACAAATTTGGACATCCATTACATCCTCAAAACCATCTTCATCTAGCGCCCGTCCATAATCAGCCCACTCCAGCTCTTGGTTGCTCCCAATCCTTCTCCTTTACCCCACGATTACTCTTCCTAAGCTCCTCTGAGGGATCCTCTCTCCCCAGGTCTTCTACTCCTTAATTTTTGAAAGAAGAACTCATCATCATCTTCATATTTCATCATCATGCAAGATCTTTACACAATACCCTCATGCCCATGCTATATATCTTTACAAGATGATAGGATGATGCAATATACACCCAAGGGACAATATTCATTAGACTTGCACAAAAGAAAAAAAAGACAAGGGATATATGTCTTCAATACATGCTGGCAACCTCCCATAACATATCTTCAGCACAACTTGATATCTTCCACAAGAAAGAGACACAGCCTCTTCATACATTACCACTGGCAACTGGTAGCCTTTCAATACCTACTGCACAACTTGATATCTTCCACAAGAAAGAGACACAGCCTCTTCATACATTACCACTGGCAACAACTGGTAGCTTTTCAATACCTACTGCCCACAAACTTCAACATCTTCTAATATGCCTTCTCCTTTACTCCAACGATCACCTCCTATGATGCTCTGTCAATAGCAAGTGCCCATATGTACTTGATGGCCTACTACAATCGAGTGCGTTCTCTGAGACTCTCGTCACTCTTTATCACCTTCCTCATGTTCATATCGAAAACAATAGCCTGACGTAGCCCAGCATCCCTCGACTCTCATCGAACATTTGTGCTTTCTTTCTACATCTTCATGACAACAGTAGCATGGCTCTACTTTTGGATCCACACACAACGTCAAGCAGGTCTTGGGCATGATCTGACAGTCTATTGGCGGCCCACTCAAAGACCTTTGGATCAATCTTCTTCTCTTCCTCTCTTTCACTGCTAGTCCCGTGTCTCAACTCCACAGTAGATCTCTTGTTTTCAAAGTGACAGCCTCACGGCCTACTAATGTCCACCACCGTAACACCTCTCCATAGTTCCTCCAACTCATCAATCAACAGTTCGAGATAAACATCCATATGCTTGACTTTATGTTTCGCTGGAATTAGAAGGGATAACATAAGATATCCCTTCTTGATCGCCATTGATGGTGGAAGGTTGTAATTCACCAACACAAATCGATTCACTCCATCCATACCTAGGCCAAGTCTCAAGTTTCTGGACTCTGTTTTAAAGCTGGGCCACTCATCTTGAATATGCTTCCAAGTAGGAGTGTCTACGGGAATTCTCCACATGCCATCATCCGATCGATGTGAGGAATGCCATGACATGAGCTCTGCTATGGATTTGCACTTGAACATGTGTTTGATGCGAGGAATTATAGGAAAGTGTCGCAAGACTTTACGAGGTACATCAAAACTCTTCACATCTGTTCTATACCTTGCTTCACCACAAGTGGGACAATGTCGAGCCTCCTTATGCGCCCACGAAAGAGAATGCAATCATTGATGCATGCATGTATGCGATCATAATCCAATCCTCCAAGAGATGTCACATAGCGCCTCGCTATGTCTCTTGAGGTGGATAGTCTATTTTTCTTTGGAAGCATGTTTGATAATAGCCTGCATCCAATATCATCAATTAGTCCTAAACCCTAAACCCTAAACCACTAATTTAAATTTGCAAGTTAGAATGCTTACTTCAATAATGCGTCAAGACTTGCATTGCTCCATCCATAAACTGTTTGTATATTGAGTAGTTCAAGTGAAGCACGTAAAATAGAGAATGTGCACCCTTCAAAAACCGGTGTCGATGAAGCCTTGTAAAGATGCTCTTGTTCCATATCATCGTCGTCCATACCTTTGGGATCATCCCTAAAAAGATACCGCACCATATCATCAAACACTTCCTCTTCCACAACTTTGTGGGGTGCAGGGCTATTGTCATCCCTTTTCCACTCATCTCTGATAATAGATCCCGAAGCTCCAGCATCATCTCGTCGATGCTTTGCGTGCTCTCGCCGTGCATAGAGCACCATGTTAGGGTGTGGTACTGTATCTTGCTTCAATTAGAGTATATATATTACAACTCCATAAATTTAATTTGGATACCATGAGTCGTTTGAATACTATCAATTTACATCTACTCACCTCTAAACCTGTTTGATTCCATTCTCCATACATGGAGATGTGATTCAAGGTAATTCGACGCGCTCGTACAATGCATCCTTGACATCGATTACACATACACTTGATCCTTTGTCCCAACCACACATCACGATTACGATGACGCATTGTCTCATCCTCACCAGAATTGCTTGAGGAGGTTGATGACATCCTATGTACAAAAGAGTAAACACAAAATCATAATTAGTTTTCAGCTAAACTATAAAAAACGCGTGTAATAACGCAGCTATATCCTAAAAATTGTGTGTATCAACGTAGCTACATCCTAGAAATCGCGTGTATCAACGCGGCTATATCCTCTTCTTCACGTGTATAAATGTGACTATATCCTGAAAATTACGTGTATAAACGCGGCTACATCCTAAAAATCGCGTGTATAAATGCGGCTGATTTATTCTAAACGTGAAAATACACGCGCTTTTACATGCGGCGACCTGTCCATATCTAAAAATAACCCGCCTTCTCCAATTTAACATTTTCAAACTCAAGATTTGCTCTCCCTTGTCGCCGCCTCTTCCAACAGAGCACTAAACCTAAGTGCAAGGAGCAGACAAGGAGCACCCACAAGTGAAGGAAACCAGCCAAAAAGAAGACTCACTTTTTCAGAGGTGAGTCAGTTTGTCCTTTGTCCTGTCTCTTTCCTTCCATTTGTTTATGCTATTGTCTCTTTCCTTTATGTGTTTGTTTCTGTCCTTCTCCTTCTTTGGTTGCCATCTGGTGAACAATTGTGACAGTGGGCGACAGTGAGCTTTTTATAAGTACGATTTGTCGGAGGTCGGTTGCTTTCAAAAAAAAAATTTGCAGGCCACGTGTAGGAACGCGTGTATCTCTGCGTGTATGCTGTCTGCACAGACTTTCACGGGCATATACACGCGTTTTTTTGACGGGTGTATACACGCGTTTTTTGACGAGTTTATACACGCGACTGTGTTTCACCCATGCTTGCTATCCAGGTTCTTCAGAGAGATGATCCCATCTGCATATGGCTTGCCTTCACAAAATCATATGTGCTAGCTTGCATTTGTTCTTTGATGCAATCATGTATATACTTTTATTTTTATAGATTCTTTATGGATCCAGGTTCTTCATCCGATCCATTTGCGTACAGCAATTGGCTGATGGAGATGCTAAATCATTTTGGGCGCCATCCTGGTCCAGTTGAGCTTACAGAGTACATGTATGCCCATCCCCCTCCTTCCACGCCTGGTATCTTTACCCCGCCCGTGAGTATCTAGGTCACTCCGCTGCCGTCTATGCCTACGAGTCCGACGAGGTGGCATGCAGCTTCTCCTCTTCCATGCCCACCGAGAACACATACCCCGTCCCAGACACACTCATGCGCACCGTCACGTTAGGGCTTACAGCCACCATCACACGTACTCCCTCAGAGCCACCGTCACGTCAGGGCTCACAGCCACCGTCACGTAGACAATCCCCCAGTCGTGACTCCACCCGCAGAGCAGTAGGAAGAGTGGGAGTGGAGGATGCGGCGGGTGCTTTGGTGGGGGAGGTAGTAGGGCACGCGGTGAGAGAGGAGATAGAGGGAGAAGAGTTAGAGGAGACAGTGAGGATGAGGAGGAGGTGAGAGAGGTGGAGGGAGTGATCTGCTATGATGTGACGGATAGGGGCGGGGTAGTGATGGATGCAAGGGGGAAAGAGGTAATGGAGTACATGCGTGGGGTAGTTTCAAACTTGTATAGAAATTATTTTATTAGATTTAAAGATCAAAATAGCCGATTAGTTGGGAAGGTGATAGATGCTGTACATAGTCGGTACCCCAATCCCCCACATGCGACATTCTCGGATGTATGGGGAAGGACGCGAATAAGGGAGATCTTAAGTAATAAAAGATCTCACCTTAAGAAACTCGCGTACGATGATGGGCTAAATGTAGCTACGGGTGGCTATCCTGCCGAGAAACCTGCCCCACCACTGTGCACAAACGCGAGTGGAAGGAGGCAAAGAAACGAGCAGAGGGTGGTGTGAAGAGCAGGCAGCATGTGGAGGCATGACGGATCCAGATGGAGACCATTGGATCTTCGCATTTTGGATCTGGCGGCGTCGTGTCATGGGAGGCAGAGTTTGTATCTTGCCACTTCATTTGATTGTTTACTTAATTCATTGATTCTATGATTGTTTTAATCTTACAAATTGTGTTGATTATGATACAGTGACAGGTTACGGGGAGGAAGCCCACAGTCCACGATACTGGGTATGCTCGCCAACATAGCAGACGTGACATGTGGGCCATCTTCAGAGCCGAGGGACGTAAGCCGAGGGACGTATTACGGACGCGCAGTTTGAGATGGCCACCATGAGACCATACGGTCGACAGGTACTTGAAAACTCTAAACGACTGATTTTGGTTTATTGAATTACATATATATATACTTATATACTATATATTACTTGAACAGGCACAAGCTGCTGATGATCCACCCGCCGCCACTGCAGAGGGTGGACGTGAGCACTACTCATCGGACATTCCGACCGATGTGAGCTCATCTGATCATGGAGGGAGCACTGAGTCATCATCTGGGTCTGAGTAGTGCTCAGACTTATAGTATCACATTCCATATTGAGGATGTGTTTGTATATATATTTTTGTAACTGAAGCCATGGGCTACTTCGACATATGGACTCCCTTATATATATGTGTACACATAAAATTTTGATAGTAATATTGAATCGTGAATCGATAGTATTGCATTCATGTCTGTCTTGAATCGTGTATTGACAATGTATGCATTCATGTTATTCTTGTCTTAAATCTTCCTCGTGGATGGTCCAATGCACCAAACAAAAAAAAACCAGAGAGTCTTATTGGGTGCTGGAATGCTGGAACAGCATTCAGGTACCAAATAGCACTTTTTGGATTTTTTTTTTGCTCTCTGTTCGCGTGTATAGACGCCTCAACTCTGTAAAAAGTCGCGTGTATATACGATGTTGAGTTCAGTAATATTGTTTAATATTCCGTTTTTGTTTGATCATTGATAAGTAATGATACACTAATTGCGGTTGTCTCACGTTTGATATGTATTGGATGATGTTGATTTCAGTAATATTATTTGATATTCCGTTTTTGTTTGATCATTGATAAGTAATGATACACTTGTTGCTATTCTCTCACGTTTGATGATGTATTGTTTGATGTTGATTTCAGTAATGTTGTTTAATATTTCATTTTTGTTGTGTTTAGTGATATTTGCTAGATTTGTGAAGACGACCACCATGCTTTCCCCTGAAGAGCGTAAAATCGTTCTACGAGCAATTCGCATTGAAGCAGTCATCGCAGTGTCACAATGTTCAGAAGACATCGTCAAAAAGATCAATGAGTCTGAGATACTCATGTGAGATCTATTAGAGTACATATGGGAAAATGCACAGCGTCGACTTCGAAGCGGAGGCAACGGTGAGTTGCTTGATAGACAAAAGATAGCAGACTTCAACCACCAACATATAACACGAACTATTTTGGGGAGCGTGTGTGTAGCATGCAATGATCTTAGAGATGCTGCCCCGCCTGAAGCTAATATGCATCGTCTACAGTTATGGGACACTGTATGGAGCAAGCAAAGAGCCAAGAGCAAGTGCATGAAGGCGTTGGATGCAGAGTCACTCCCCAAAAGAGTGCGCATTGCCCAGGATGTCGCTGCAACGTCCAGCCAGCCAGATGCGAGTGGGACGGGTGCCATTAATCGCACAATCTATAATTCTATGTGCACACACCTCATTGGTGTCCCACATGAGGCTCTGCTCGAAGGGCGAACAATAGGCTCTGGTGTTTTTGGCACAGTAAAAGAGTATACAGTTAGAGGTATATCATTTTTGCCAGAGCACATTACTTTTCGTGGAAAGCACTACAAAGGAGAAGGCAGCGCCAAGTTTGAGAGCTTCGAGGCAGAGTAGGGCATGCAGGTTCTACACCCATCAATTGTCAGGTGTATTGCCTTCACAAAAGAATCTCCTTGGATCACTATTTTTTTATACTATAATGGCGGCTCGCTTGGTGATACTCTTCTGAAGGTCCCCTTCAGATTCAGTGACTTCACCAGAGCAATTTTCCATTTGGATCGAGGATGGAGAAAACCCTCGCCCGATAATATTCCTTTAAGTCATCTAGAACTTTCTAAAATAAAACAAATAGTAATAACCATGCCACATATTATGCATGCCCTGGTGGAAGGCCTAGCGGCAGCACATTTGGCAGGAATTGTACATACCGACCTACATCCATTCAATGTAGTGTTGGATTTTACAAAAGAGTTGAAGCCACGCGTAGGTATTATCGATTGGGGGTTACTGCTGAGAGTGCCCAAAAAACGGATGTCTCTCAATTTTGTATTTAAGAACCCTGAGAAGGTGGCACAGGCGGTCTCCTACGCAGACAGAGAGCGAAATAAACGGCCGTGGGGATAGCCCCGAAAATTTATGATCCGTTTTTGACAGATGCATACCCTCCTGCATCTGATGTTTTTACTTTAGGATATTTATTACAAATTTTATATGACTTTTGGCAGAAAGTACAAGAGTTGTGGATGGACAATAGTTCCTACGACAAAGTTACCATGGATACTATTATTTATAGAGTCAAAAATTGGATGTGTCTACCTAATCGCGACGAGCAAAAATCTGTTTTGCAAGTAGTGGAATTTTTTAGATCACTAAATATTGACCCGACAAGGGCACAACGTCCTCTTGTAGAGCTATCGGTGTCATTCACCCCAATTTTGTAATTTAACAGTATCAGGAGATTTAGTTTCAAGAATGGCTCTTTGTTTATCTCTCTTCAAAATTTGATATGTGCGCAGTGTTTGAAATATTTTCTCATTGAGTCTTTGCAATATAAAATCCACATCCACATCCACATTCACATTCATACATACACATCTACATGCATACATCCACATCCACATTCATACATCCACACTTCCATTTCCACATCCACACATCCATATTCACATTCATACATCCATATCTACATTCATAAATCCATATTACATCCATTCACGTCCTAACACATCCCATATACATCTTATCCCATCAGATACACTCTCTACCTCATCCCATACACATCTTAACACATCCTAACTCATCTTAACACATTCTATCACGTCTCATACACCTCTTATCATATTCTATCACATCTCATACATATCTCCTCTTGTGGTGTTTAAGTTTATGTTTTCTCTTCAAAATTTGATGTGCGTGCATTGTTTGAAATATTCTTTGAGTCAAGTGAATATTTCGCATTGAGTCTTTGCAATTCATATCTCATCTCGTGGTGTTAAACTTTAAGTTTTTGAGGGTAATGGTCAATTTATCTTACGTTGATCTTTATAGTTCATTAAAATCCTAAAGTCATTTACGTTCATGCAGATATGGCAGAAGCACAAGCAAACGAGCATCAAGAGTTAGCCAAGAAGGCATATGAGCAAATGAAGGCCCTTGCACATGGACTGACAGCCCGCGAAGCTACGAGAACAGCATGCAGGTTGTCGAAATGGACAAATCCTACTTATGCCCAATGGAAATACATAAATAAACGCGTAACCACAGAGATGATCAAGGAAATATGGCCATGTCCAGATGGCGAGATTAAGAAGGGAAGATGGAAGGTTTCGCGTTGCACTCATAATGATATCAAAATTAATGCCGAGCGCATTTTCTTGGAGATGTACGGTCGTCCTCTCCATAACGCCGACGCTCCACTCTATTTTGCTAAGATGCTATATGCACAATTTATCCTAGAAACTCTAGTGGACTTCGCCTCTAGAGAGGCCACTGTCAGCACCCACGACATACGTGAAGAGACAGTGACATTCACAAGGGAGGAACTTGCTCTCATGGTGGAGGGCACTGGATTGGAGTTAAACAAGGTCAAAGAAAGCTTAGGGGCACAGCTAGCAGAGAAGGAGAAAGAAGCTGTACGATTATCTCAAGCGTCAACTCCTCCCCCGGCCAATAGAGGGATTCAAGAGCAGCTCACAAAGATCAGCTAAGATGTACAGACCATCTCTTCACGTATAGCTCCTGTGCGCCAAGGGAACCACATCTCTCATTTTTTGATACATCCTGATCTTGTGGGAGTTTCTGCTGAGGCTACTAGTTCCTCCACCCCCCAATGTCCTGTATGTTACAATGTATTCGATGGGTGGAGCTGCCAGTATATACTGCCCTGTGGACACTACTACCACTTAATATGTTTAGTGAGGCACATGCAAAGTATTTCCACATGTGCATTGTGCAATGTCCCAATAAATCAAGGTATTTATACAATGTTCAGTATGGCTAGCGAATATAAACCACTAGGACCTTTAGATGCAACTCCTAGTGCAATTCGCAATTTATTTCAAGATGAAAGCTAAGAAAGACATAAATCCTACTTTTGTATTGATAATTTCTCCAAATACAATCATTTGTACAAGTTTTTTTATGAAATTAATAAAATGGCTTCTTCCTCTATGTCAGTATCTTGCTCCAAAATTCTTTCACCGTTTACCCTCTCGTCTGCTAAATTAAGCTCATCTAAGTTAATGTCCAAATTGTCTTCTATCTCAAGGCTAGTGCACGATGTACGTCCGCCGATGTATGTCCAATGTCAAAGTTCTTGTCTACTACATCATCACAATCGTACATCCATCTGGGCATATCTTCTTCATACTCTTCGCTTTCAATGTCTCGCAAGATCTTTTCATTGCAATACATGTAAACAAGTTTATCTGCTCGATCTGCAAGAAGTCGATTGCGAATAGTACTGTGAATATATTTGTACATGCTCCAGTTTCTTTCTGAGCCTGAGTTTGAAGAGCACTGACTTAGAACCTTCATCACAAGGTTGCGCAATAAAGCATAGTGCTCACCACCATTCATCATCCACCACTTCCATGCAGGCTGCTCTTTAGCCATTTGTTGAACAAGGGAGTTGGAAAATAAACCCTCTTTCAATCGAAATGAGGTCATCTCCTTTATGCACTTTACACGATCATCAACATTATTATAAAAAGTGTTTACCACTTTATAAAAATCTCTCTCCCAGTCATGAAATGTCATGCATGTAAATGTTTCGCAAACTGCGTCTTTATTTCGAAGAAGAGACTCAAAAGTGTAAAAGTGAGTGCAAAACCTAGTCTCCGCTGGAAGCTTTAACATAACTAACATGCGAGGTCGAAAAATATCTAACACTCTTTGTCTCTTGAGCATGAATCTCACAAGCTGGCGAGCAGTGTCCACGATTGAGGCAAACCATTTGGTATCATCACTTTTATACCAATCTTTTAATACAAGATTCAAACTATGAGTATTACAGCCTACCGAAAAAACATGTGGATAGTGCCACTTTAGGATTTTGGATGCATTCTTGTAATTCTTTGCATTGTCTATGACGATTTGGACTACATTTTTGGCACCCACTTCCTCTATCACAGAGCCAATGACTTGAGCAATGTAAGCCCCAGTTTTGATTGAACCAGCAGAATCCACGGCACGGATGAAAGTCTCACCTCTAGGTCAAATAACCATTATATTAATTAATGGTTTTCTTTGTACATTGGACCATCCATCACTTACTATACTACATCCAGAAAGCTCTATATTTCTAAGAATTATTCTTTGTACACGTTCTTTTACTTGCGCATAACATTTCTCTAATAGATCATTTCGCATAGCATGGTACGTAGGCGGTGAAAACCCTGGTCCAAACTCACCAATTTTCTTCCATGCTCTCTTCCAATGCTCACTGTCCACCATCATCATAGCACTCCCAGAGAAGTGCGCATAACATTTCTCTAATAGATCATTTCGCATAGCATGGTACGTAGGCGGTGAAAACCCTGGTCCAAACTCACCAATTTTCTTCCATGCTCTCTTCCAATGCTCACTGTCCACCATCATCATAGCACTCCCAGAGAAGTAAATCGCTTCAGCAAGGGCGAGTTGTGCATCATCGAGCCGACCTTGACGTAGGCTTTCTTGCAATGAAGTTTGACGCATGGGTATATTTCCTACGTCAAAGTTCCGCTTTGCAGGAAGATGCACTGGGTAGATTACTTTCTGGTTGCATTGACGTTCGGAGTACAAGCAGGCGATGTAGCCGAAGTTTGATGATTAGAACAACAGTGTTCTTGCTGCCTTGATACATTAACGGTAGGAGTGTAATGTTTTCTTGAATCTTTCTTTTGAATTTCTTCTCTTATGCGTTTGGCCACTGCAGGTGCAGAGGGGTGGGTACATGACTTTTTCTTCGCTCCGCCTAAAAAGTGTTCTCTTAGTCGAGGCGCCCCACTTGATTTTATTGCGTGGCATAGCTTACACTCCCAATCTATGAATCGATCACCGACGTTTTCTGCATATTGCCACTCTATCCCAGGTGCCTTTTTTTTCCTACTATTTGGAATTTGGACTCTATTGGAGGTATCACTAGATCCGACATTGTCCTCCATCTCAAATAACCTATTCAAGCAAGCATATAACAATGAATACACAAAATTAATGAAAAAACAACAAAGTCACTCACATATTACAAAACATACATCAGCAAACAGACAAACTACTTCGAAACTATCTTGACAAACACAAAAGATCATCACATAACACAAAACTACTTCGAAACTATCTTGTAAGGTCTGACTACAAAACTACTTCGAAACTATCATGCACATTGCACCCCCAATGAAGGATGCCTTTTGTACCCAATTAAGGATATTTTACACAATCAAAGATCTATGCTTGCCCAAAACTCTAGTATAGGACAATAGACCTTCTCTAACATTCACAAAGAAAATTAAAGATCTATGCTTGCCCAATACTCTAGTCTAGGACAATAGACCCTTGTCTACTCTAAACTATATCAAGTATCAAGAACCAATACAAGCCCCTAAGCAGGACTCTTGGCTCCATCAAACCATTCATAAAGCAGAATGAGGTAGATTACCTATGTAGCTCAAATGCAAAGCTGAATGACTCCAACTTTGTCCCTAAATCTCCGCAAGTATTAGCTACGAACCACACCCTGCCTCCAATTCAAAGAACTAAGGACGAGTGGCTCAATAGCCTTAGGAGTGCCTACAAGGAAAGACGACAGCACCTAAGATAAGGACGTTCTTCCCAAGAGGACACTTCTAGCAACTCGAGAGCTCTACAAGTACTTTGAGGAGAGATATCACGCCCCCAAAACAAGGACTATCTCCCCAAAAGTTGCACGATGGGTGTCGGGCAATGTTTATAAACATGACAGAACCCCGCCGGGGTTCTTTTGTTTTCCCGACGGGCCCGCGGGGATATCCCAGCGGGCCCGCCGGGAAAACAATTAACCCCGGCGGGGTTATGGGACTAGTAGGTTTTGGCAGGTCATTGCTCAGGTCATGTGAATATACAATGTGATCACAAGTTTTAATATGTTAATAACAGGTTTTGTTAACGTGATCATGAAATTGTGAAGACGTTAATGAAATCCCTGATCCTCGTGAATTCGCAGACCTCGTCAGTTCACGAGACGGCATCCTCATCTATGTCCTCCTCACGTCGCGACACACTTGTCTGTGTCATGGTCGTCCTTGGTGATTTGACAGCCACATCAGCTTCTGCATCAGCCTTCTGCTGTTGTGGTGGCTAGCCCATGGTGATCTGACAGCCACATGTATTAGCTTCTGCATCGTTAGCCACCACGATAGCAGCCATATTAAGGTCCTGTTTCCACCAGCGCCTGGTGGCGGAGCGCTGGTGGCCCGCCGGGAAATGGTCACGGGTGGCCAAAGGGCCACCGTCAAGTGTGACCACGCGCTTGGTGGCCCTTTTGTAAATTTTCAAAAATTTGTTTAAAAAATCGTCCTCACTCTCCATCAGCCACCTCTCCGCACAGTCCGCCAGCACCTGTGAAACAAAAATCACCGCACAGTCCGCCAGGACCTGTGAACGCCCGGGAGCTGGTGGACCTCTACTGTAAACGCCCGACACTTCTACCCTGCTCGAAGATGAATCCCGAGTTACTAGTAAGCACTCCTTCAATCGCTTTATCGCCCTAGGGTTTTATGAGGTGGGGAATTAGGATTCAGCAGGGTCCTTGCTATTTGCTATGCTGGTCAGTGTAGTTGCGTGTGTGTTGGTGCTGTTGATAAGGCCACTCACAGGTTTCAACAGCCTCCCTATCTTCCCGATAATGCCTCTTGCCCGAGAACTTGCTGCAATGGTTATGGCTACTCTTGGGATGTTGGTCACGATTCTTCAGTTCTTGGTACAGCATAGAAGTACCCAAGCTCAAAGGGATTCCATCTTGTGGCATAACAGTGTTGTGCGTAGGCAAGTTTCATTAAACACAAATATATTTGCTAGTCAGTTGCATGTGCGCCCATATGAGAGCTATGTTGTCATATATTGCTTCTCATCGCTCTATACACACGGTGTTCTATGTTAAACCGAGATCATTGGATTGGTGGAATCACTATGCTATGGCGACTCATGGGGATGATGATCGCTTCGAGGAGGTGTTCCAGTTGCCATTGAGATTATTTGAAGATTTGACGACCTTGCTTCGAGAGCAGTTGCAACAAGGGCCCATCCCACTCCCACTGACAAAAGTTAGTGGAAGGCTTATTCCTGTTGAGAAGCAAGTTGCGGTTGCACTTCTTCGATTTGCTAGTGGAACAAGGCTTATTGAAATCGGTGAGCACTTTGGGCTTGGAAAGGCAACCATATCAAAAATAGTGTATAAGTTTGTTGATGCGTTGCTTTGTTACCAACAACGAGACTTCATCTTTTGGTCAAGAGATTCTGCACACGTGGCTCACGTGAAAGAGAAGTTATTTCGTCAACGAGGCCACCCTAATTGCTGCGGTGCTATAGATGTCACCCACATCAACATGGATATGCCAAGATGCGAGGATAGGCAAGATTGGTATGACTGCAAACAAGAACTATTCTATGAGTGTGCAATGCATAGTTGACATGGACCTTCACTTCAGGGATGTGTTCGCGGGATGGCCAGGCTCGGCTAATGACAAGCGGATTTTGCGCAATTCTTCATTCATGCGCTGTGTGGAGGAGGGTCTCTACTTGAATGGTTATCCTTTTACTCACGGCCGCTTGACCATCCCTGAATGCATTGTGGCAGACGGTGGATACACACTAAGAGATTGGTGCATGACCCTGTACATCAACCCTCTTCGTCCAATGCAAAGGAGATTTAATTTTTATTTGTCATCCACATGCATTGTTGGTGAGAGGGCTTTCGGGAGGTTAAAGCAAGTGTGGCGCTATTTGAATGGAAAGATCCCAAGTCCAAGGCCAAAGAAACTTCCAAGAGTCATAGTTGCTTGTTGCATGCTTCACAACATGCTGATCTACATGGGAATTGGCATAGATGTTCGAGATGCGGTGATGGCTCCACGAATTGCCCGCATGGTTCCAAGAAGAAATGCAAAGGTTTTGCGTGACTCTTTAGCTCAGCATGTTTGTACGCAATAGTCAATCATCCAAGGATGTACTATGAATATATGCATTAGGGTAGAGAGTGGATACGTGTATGATAAGTATTGCTTGCTTGCCTCAAACTCCAGGACGCATAACAACATGCTAAATTTTTTTGAAATACATGCTGAGAGTAGAGGATGTATGCTTCATTTGTTTGCAATTGCTGAAATCTTTTGCAGCGCATTGGCACATACATACATGCTGAAATTTTCTGAATTACATGCTGAGAATAGAGGTTGCATGCTTCATTTGTTTGCAGCTGCTGAGATCTTTTGTGAATCATATGTTGAAATACATGCATCTAAGGGCATGGAAATTCTAGTCTTATGGATATGTAAGGTAGATAGGAGAAAATAGTGGTGGGTATGTACATGGAAAATGTGGAAACTCGCGCAATCTTCCACACATTGGAATCATGTTTGGATGGGGAAGGGGATGTGAGGAGGGCGGTGGGTGACGGGGAGGGGGAGGGGGAGGGGGAGGCAGTGGGGATGGCGATGATGTCAGATGCTGGGACACTGAGAGCAACATCCATGAGGATTTTGGAAGAGCAGATGTTTGGATATGATGAGACATTGGTGAATGAGGCGGTGCCATTGATGTCATAGAAAGCACAATTGAAGGGCACAATTGTTTTATTATTGGGGGCGATTTGATCAGATATGTTAAGCTTGGCAGAGATGGATGTATTGGGGGAAACTACTAACATTTCAGGGAGAGGGGCATCATCAAAGGTGGTGTTGAGGTTGGTGTAGATGACAATGCCCACAACAGGGCCTGCGAAGCCATAGCCAGGGGGGGCTGAGTAGAGTGTGAAATTGACGAGTCTGTGGTAGACCATGATGACGAAGGGCCGCCCGTCTGCACAATGAGGCCCTGTGGAATGGTGAACTCGTTGAAGGTGAGGCCACGCTTGTGGGCGCTGCGCGCATGGCCTGGCACAAGATGCCGTCGAGAAAGGGGGGCAGAGTTGGCGGTTGTGTTTATGAATGCAGCGACCTCTCCGGGCGACGAGAAAGGCTCTTCGGGGTCATCAAATGTTGAAGAGGAGGAAGGTGGCGGTGGGGGTGGAGCTTCTACTGCAGAGGAGGCAGCTGCCACAAAGGCCATGAGGAGCGCGGCCCACAAAGCGGAGATGGAGCTCCGCTTCCTCTGCCTTTTCTTCTGCATTTCTTATAGCTCCAGCTCCCTTCCAGCTTGCTCTGCTCATTCCAGTCCTGTGAATAGGAATGCTAAAGAGGAAACTGTGACAGAGCTCAATGCTGCTAGAAGAAGATAGGTAGGAGAGACGAGAAGAGAGGGAGAGAGAGAGGGAGGGAGGGGCGAGTTTGAAGACTCTAACTAAGCATATCGTGTGTCATGGGCATTTCTAAGGTTTTGTAGGGTTCATAATTATCAACGAACCTTATCTGTTAAGCTGAGATGTTGCAAAGTATATAAACTCTAACTAAGCGCATCGTGTGTCATACGCATTTCTTGTGAGGTTTTCGACTGAGCTGTGTACTCATCGCATCATTTGCCATACACAAATGAGTTTACAATGCAGAAAAGATGTTTGAGAACCCATATTGAGCAAGTCTTTATATTTCGTTTTGGTCACACCTTCCCTAGTGTGTGGAATGCATCCATAACAATGCATTGTTTTCGTAACACATGCATGACAACCATTGAGAAAATTTTTAAAAAGGGAATACATACATACATCTATGCACAACAATGCGAGCAAACTTGTTAACATATCCATAGCTAATTTCTTATTGCGTACAAAGGCTGATTGCATAACGAAAGCTAAACCCCAATAGTTTGTAGGTTGTTTTGTTTCAAGCCCAAACATAGCTAAAGTCATTGAACCATACATTAGAGATAGGACCTATACGGTACTAGGCATCATATGATGATAAAAAAAAGGGTATATGCACCAAGTGCTGATGAGAAGGATTCAATAGCGGTGGCTATTTTGAAAAGAGCCACATTGCCCTCCCGTTCATTCTGTGACATGGAAAACTATCGAAGGGGACTTGGTGCCTTGAGGGTATGCTAGCCCGCCCCGCATATAATGCATCTATATGGGGAGGAGGAGGTGCAAGGAGAGGCAACCCCCAGGGCACTCGGCACCCACGGAACCTCCCCCGCACCCGGGAAGGCCTAACGTGCCTACCCAGTGCGTGAGTGCGTTCCTGAGGTGCCTACCATGGATCCGTGCTTTGCCTCTCCTTGCACCTCCTCTCCATATAGGTGCATTATATGCAGGGCGGCAGGCTAGCATACCCTCAAGGCACCAAGTCCCCTTAGATAGTTTTCCCACGTCACACATTCTCCAACCTAGCCTTCTCCATCTCTAGGCGTTCCTTGTTGAGTTGCTTGCTCCCCTTGGATAGTTTTCCCACCTCACACATTCTCCAACCTAGCCTTCTCCATCTCTAGGCGTTCCTTGTTGAGTTGCTTGCTCGCCTCAAACTCCTCATGGGTTATCTCCAAAAGCTCATTTTGGCCCTATGTCCACTTTTCTTCCACTTCACCACAAAGATCAACGAGCTTCATGGTAGTTCGATCAAAAGACTCTAATGCATCACCAACACGTTCAATATACTTGCGCCACTTGTGTCCACTTGTATTCTCCTTCAAGGTCTCCTGTATGACCTCCATATCCTCCTCTACTTCAGGATTGCTCTCAACACCTGCCCTTGGAGCACCTATGCATCAACCCAACAAAGGATATTATACACTATCATGCTTAAAAAAACACAAGTAAGATTGCAATGCAGCATTCTATATAATGGAATGATACCTTGCGCTTCAGCTGATGTGTCAAACAAAATATCACCAGAATCAACCACTCTTGATTGTCCAAAATGAACTTCAATGCATTAAAAAAGCATTCCTCAAATCGAGAAGGAAGTTTAAGCTCTGTGTGTGCTCTAGAATCAGTGGCCCAATATGCATTAAGGCTGGAAGGAGTGTTTCGACCATAGTAAAAAATGATCTTCCAATCTTTGTACACCCGATTCCACCTAGTCTAAGTGTAATAGACTCAAATCAACTAGGTTCCAGGATAGATTAGCTTGGACTCATAGAGAGACTTGAGGTATGTGCAAGTTCTTGTACTTTTCATTGCTTGAAAATGACCCCTTTTATATGGCTAGAGTACATCTTTACTTGTTCCATACATGTGGGATAATCCAGGTAAACTAGAGTATCGATAGCCATCCAGGTACATCTCTGGATGGGGGAACCACATTAGGGAAAATGTGGACTCATTTTTGGGCCCTCTAAGAAATGCCAAGTCATCATTCTATTACGAAAATGGGGATCGTGGATAGCTCTATCCAGAGTACCTCAAAACTATATCATGTAACATATCATTGGAAAGATCTTGATGAGAGGATTCTAACGCACCAACCTTCGATAAATTTTGAGTTTTTATGCTCAAGTTATGGTGTCCCCACCAAAAAGTAACCTCAAAAGTTCCGTAACGGAAGCCTCACCCTCATTGGTCCTTATGGAATATTCCCTAGAATCTCAAAAAGCTTAAAAGGCCCAAAAGTGAGTCCAAATTTTCCCTAATGTGGTGAGTGCAAGCTTGGTCAATGCTATTACCCATCGCCTAGATTTTCTTAATCACCTTCGCTTCACCCGAATAATTGTGCTTCATGCCTAATCCTACCCTTAACCTATTCTTCAACTCCACATGTCTAGATCCTCGCCCCATCGACTACCCCTCCTATCAACACCGAATCCCAGTTGTTCCATGAGCTACCATGATAGAAGAAGACAAAGCACCAACAGAAAAGAGAGAACACCACAACCCGATAACTCAACATCCATGGGAGCCAAGATACCCATTATAGTGTCTCGACAAAGATGCTAGAGCTTCACATACAATCGCCATCAACATAAATTATCTCAGAGCGCAAACAGTCTCCATGCACATTGCCTCCTTGTCCCTCTGAAATCCCCCCTCCTCACTTGCTTACTAACACCATTGTTTTACTAACTCCTTCTTAATAATACGACCTACCACTTGGATACTAGTCATTAAGTATACCCTGCTAGTCTATTCACTCAAGTACTCTGACTACTCTAATAAGGATGTCCAACCGCAAAGGCGACCAAAAAGACAAACACCAAAAACCGAATAAAGAGTACTATTGGGCACATACAAGAAAGAGAATTCATAAGAGCCCATCATACTAGGTGGATACTTAATCGCCCCAGTACTCCACTAACTTCTTTCCATCTTATTAACTCCCCCACCCCCTCTCATTTTCGAGCAGACATGAGAACCAACCAAGTGCCACACTTCCTTGTGTGCCTCGACAACCTCTTTACTGATCACGAGGACACTGTCGTGCCATGGCACGTCTATGGTGTGAAGCCATGCATGTGAGGCCGTTAAATGCAAATTCAGATGCATGGGATTAAGTGCCACAGTGTACATGATATTCCGAGGACTAGCAGAAGTCCCTGTGCCTATGTACATATGGGATGTATGGCGTGTGGAGAGTTTTGTTTTGGAATGCGTTGCCAGATATACAGGGTGGAATGGTTTGTGTTGAGCTTGTTGCAGGCCTGTCCGGAACGAGGTTTACTGGAGGTCGGTTGGGATGATATCAGTTGCTCAGTCGCTTGATATGTGTGTGGGTCCTAAGATAATTGGGCACTCGTAGATTGTGTTGAAGGTATGAAGGCATGGGCAATTAGGAAAGAGGGGCCAAGGTCGTTTGGACATGGTGTGAAAAGGATAAGAGTGATGGTAGCCAATGTAGCTTGAGATATGGTGTGAAATGAAGGCATTTGGGGTAGCCATTTTTTAGGTGAAATTAAAAAAAAAAATATACACATGGCCAATAATTTTAATGGCCACGTTGGGGTTTTGGGTAGTTGCCAGCACAGACATCTCGAAGGGTGAAGGCGTAGAAGGTGGTAGAAAAAACGAAAAGGAGGGGAGTGAAAAAAGAAGGACGACGCTCTGAAGAAGAAGGCCCGGCTGGTAATACTGGGGGGGGGTTGATGAGCAGAAAAAGAAGAGCCGGGGGGGTGCATGAAGGGAAGCGGCCGCTGGGCACGTGAAAGTTGCTGGGGGGGGCTGGTAATACTGCGGGGGGGGGGGGGAGGAGCAGAGAGGCGGTGGTGCTGTGGAGGCTGCTTTGTCTGTCTATTTGGAATATCCTTCGTGGTGCTAATGACTATTTGCTGGATGAGATGGAACGCTCACTGCATGACGCACTCAGTATTGTAAAAAGGGCTCTCGAATAGCTAGAAAAAGGAAACGTAGCCATGGCGGGCAGTAGGCTCAAAAAGCTAGATGGCATGGAAGGGAGTCGGTGAAGATAACATGTACAAGAGGAAGTTAATGAGCTGGTGTCAGGGGGAGTAAAAAAAAAACAGAAAAACGATGAGATGCTGCAGGTTTTGTGAGGGAGGTTAGGTAGCTTGTACTGTGATTGCGAGAGAAGAAACCTGTTGCTGAACCATTCAAGAGAGATCTCTTTAGAGCATTCGGGCTGGAGAAGAGCTGTTCATCCTATTAGTGGTGAGCTCGTGTCTGTGAAGAGATTGATGCATCCATTGAAGACCTTGGTGTGATCGTGGCGGGGAAGAAGCTGTCGCAACCTGAGAAAAAACAAGAAATGCTGCTAGGAGCCGTCTCTGAGATCGATCTGTAGACCAAAAATAAAGGCGACTTGGCCATAATGGGTATAAGGTGACAAATGCTTTTTGTTGAGTTCCAGTTTATTGTTGTTATACCGTGGTATCATCCTCAGTGGTTATTACAAATCTGGACATCATTCCCCTCCAGCTGTGAGTGGGCTGCATCTGTTGTGGTAGTAATGGTGTTTCCCCTTCCCACATGAATTAAAACTGGTTGTCAGACTGGGGGCCCTGGAGATAACGTGATACTATCCTTTTGATCTGGAAAGAGAGGCTAAAATACCATAGGTGTCTCTGGTCTTCATAAAACTCTTTTCCAAAATAATATACTACATGATTGCATTGATGAGGCCATGTGTTGGTGACCTGGTAAGCTTGTACCCATCTGTCTAAATTGGAAGCTTCTGCTGGTGGTTCCCCTTGAAGAGCTATCTGTTTTGATTCCTTGCTGGGATTTTGGAAGCTACTCTCACAACCAGAAGTCTCGCACTTTCCCAGCGACACGCTCTTTTCCAAAATAATATACTACATGATTGCATTGATGAGGCCATGTGTTGGTGACCTGGTAAGCTTGTACCCATCTGTCTAAATTGAAAGCTTCTGCTGGTGGTTCCCCTTGAAGAGCTATCTGTTTTGATTCCTTGCTGGGATTTTGGAAGCTACTCTCACAGCCAGAAGTCTTGCACTTTCCCAGCAACACGGCCCACGTCACGACAGCTTTTTGGTGAACCTGACGTGAAACTGCTGGGGTGAGAGTGTGGTGAAATACACAGGGAAGCTATGGCTGAGAGTCCTGAGGGGGTCAGGGGGTTCATTTTGACCCCGGGGTTATGCAAATGTTTCAGATGTTTACTATGTATATGAAACAGTAGCAAGCGGCTGAGAGGGAGCAAATTTCCACGACTAAAGCACTGAAGTCAATCGTGAAAAAGGTGGATCAATTTGATGGTAAAGACATCACAAAGTACCTGCGCAATTACACAAAGGAAATGGAGCTAAAGAGGGTGACTGAGGAGGATATGGTTCAAAGTTTTGAGCTGGTATGTGTTCCCGAAATAAGAGAGCGCATAAGAAGATTACAGGCAGCACATGGTGGCAGAAATTGGGAGGAGTTCAAGCTTGCTTTGAAGGATGATTATTTCATGGAGGATTCCGAGGCAGAACACTGTATACATCTTGAGACTGGCTGGGAAGAACCTGTGGATTCTCAATCTGTTCATTCCTACATTGCAAAATGCCAGAATAATGAGGCACAGGTAGAGGAAAAGCATAAGAGGAAAAATGACGAAGGAGATGCCATGGATGATGGTTATGATGCTTCTATGAATGCATTGCCATGTTTGTTTGATAGTGTTCAAGGTGTTGATGATATGCATGTTGCTAATGATGTTATGGAGGATAGTGCATATGAGACCGGAAGTCATACGAATGTTGTTTCAGAGGATGTTTGCTTTGTAGATGGTGGTTTTTGTTTGGAGTTTCTCTTTCAAGACAAGCAGGTTTTGTTAGAGGATCAGTTTAGTGAAGTTAATGTTTATGTGGATGAGTCTATTGCTCAAGACAATGAGGATCTTGGGATGGCTCAGCTCTTTGATGATGATGGGTTTCTATTTGCAAACATCGGTAACCAACAATCTATGAATGAGACTTCTTGCACTCTTGATGATGCTAGAGATGTGTTTTGTTTACATGACAAAGATGATGCTTTTGATGTTTATGCTATTGATGGACCGGGACATTTTGATGTAGCATCACACCTTGATTTTCTTGCACCAGTTTGCATAGATGCATGTGAAGCATGTAAAGGCTTTGACAGCATATTGGTGGTGAAGATAGATGAGGAGGTAATATGCAAAAGAGCACAATGTGAAGAATGGCTTGCTATGATGCCATTATGTGTATTTGAACCAAGGATATGTTATAAGTCAATGGAGCAGGCTCATGTGGAATGCAAATGGGTATTTGATCGTGATATATGGATTGTTGGCAACCATGACAAATGTATTTGGGGATTGAATGCAGAACAATGGTGGATAATCAGGAAGGCTTTGTTATTTTTACTTGTTTGATATTTATGGATACCAAAGCTTGGTTTGAAACACTTTAAAGTGTTCCAAACATGGGGGTTGGCCAGATGACAGGTTCTTTTTGCTGATTAATGTATGAAGATGACATTCAGATATATGTGGATCTTGATGATGACTTGGCACATACCGGAGGATGTGCAGGTTTAGAGGGGGTGGATGTCGTGCCATGGCACGTCTATGGTGTGAAACCATGCATGTGAGGCCGTTAAATGCAAATTCAGATGCATGGGATTAAGTGCCACAGTGTACATGATATTCCGAGGACTAGCAGAAGTCCCTATGCCTGTGTACATATGGGATGTATGGCGTGTGGAGAGTTTTGTTTTGGAATGCGTTGCCAGATGTATAGGGTGGAATGGTTTGTGTTGAGCTTGTTGCAGGCCTGTCCGGAATGAGGTTTACTGGAGGTCGGCTAGGATGATATCAGTTGCTCAGTCGCTTGATATGTGTGCGGGTCCTAAGATAATTGGGCACTCGTAGATTGTGTTGAAGGTATGAAGGCATGGGCAATTAGGAAAGAGGGGCCAAGGTCGTTTGGACATGGTGTGAAAAGGATAAGAGTGATGGTAGCCAATGTAGCTTGAGATATGGTGTGAAATGAAGGCATTTGGGGTAGCCATTTTTTAGGTGAAATAAAAAAATAATAATATACACATGGCCAATAATTTTAATGGCCACGTTGGGGTTTTGGGTAGTTGCCAGCACAGACATCTCGAAGGGTGAAGGCGTAGAAGGTGGTAGAAAAAACGAAAAGGAGGGGAGTGAAAAAAGAAGGATGGCGCTCTGAAGAAGAAGGCCGGGCTGGTAATACTGGGGGGGTTGATGAGCAGAAAAAGAAGAGCCGGGGGGGGGTGTGCAGGAAGGGAAGCGGCCGCTGGGCACGTGAAAGTCACCAGGGGGTGGCTGGTAATACTGCGGGGGGGGGAGGAGCAGAGAGGCGGTGGTGCTGTGGAGGCAGCTTTGTCTGTCTATTTGGAATATCCTTCGTGGTGCTAATGACTATTTGCTGGATGAGATGGAACGCTCACTGCATGACGCACTCAGTATTGTAAAAAGGGCTCTGGAATAGCAGGAAAAAGGAAACGTAGCCATGGCGGGCAGTAGGCTCAAAAAGCTAGATGATATGGAAGGGAGTCGGCGAAGATAACATGTACAAGAGGAAGTTAATGAGCTGGTGTCAGGGGGAGTAAAAAAAAACAAAAAAACGATGAGATGCTGCAGGTTTTGTGAGGGAGGTTAGGTAGCTTGTACTGTGATTGCGAGAGAAGAAACCTGTTTTGCTGAACCATTCAAGAGAGATCTCTTTAGAGCATTCGGGCTGGAGAAGAGCTGTTCATCCTATTAGTGGTGAGCTCGTGTGTCTGTGAAGAGATTGATGCATCCATTGAAGACCTTGGTGTGATCGTGGCGGGGAAGAAGCTGTCGCAACCTGAGAAAAAACGAGAAATGCTGCTAGGAGCCATCTCTGAGATCGATCTGCAGACCAAAAATAAAGGCGACTTGGCCATAATGGGTATAAGGTGACAAATGCTTTTTGTTGAGTTCCAGTTTATTGTTGTTATACCGTGGTATCATCCTCAGTGGTTATTACAAATCTGGACATCATTCCCCTCCAGCTGTGAGTGGGCTGCATCTGTTGTGGTAGTAATGGTGTTTCCCCTTCCCACATGAATTAAAACTGGTTGTCAGACTGGGGGCCCTGGAGATAACGTGATACTATCCTTTTGATCTGGAAAGAGAGGCTAAAATACCATAGGTGTTGTGTTTTGGTGACTTATGTGCACTACTTGTCTCTGGTCTTCACAAAACTCTTTTCCAAAATAATATACTACATGATTGCATTGATGAGGCCATGTGTTGGTGACCTGGTAAGCTTGTACCCATCTGTCTAAATTGAAAGCTTCTGCTGGTGGTTCCCCTTGAAGAGCTATCTGTTTTGATTCCTTGCTGGGATTTTGGAAGCTACTCTCACAGCCAGAAGTCTCGCACTTTCCCAACGACACGCTCTTTTCCAAAATAATATACTACATGATTGCATTGATGAGGCCATGTGTTGGTGACCTGGTAAGCTTGTACCCATCTGTTAAAATTGAAAGCTTCTGCTAGTGGTTCCCCTTGAAGAGCTATCTATTTTGATTCCTTGCTGGGATTTTGGAAGCTACTCTCACAGCCAGAAGTCTCGCACTTTCCCAGCGACACGGCCCATGTCACGACAACGCGATCGAGTTTAGGAAGGGGAGTATGTTAACCACATATTGGTTTACACATTCTTACGACAACTATGTCCGCACACTTATATAATGGGCACCGGTACTATATTGTAAATCCTATCATTTGATGAGGGAAACATCCTAAAGATGCTCCCAAGTATTGACCTTCGAAGGACAGACAAGAGGATCTTAGTCAGTTGGCCAATCCATAGAGAAAAGCCTTGTAACTATGTTTCGGGTGCCTCGGGTCACTTACTCTAAGGCGGCCTAGTGGGAAAAGTCTTGTAACTATAAAAACCAATTTCTCTTGTTGTGCAATAAAAGTGGCCCGTGTTCTCTCCCTCCCTCTCTCTTGCAACTCTAATCTAGCATGTGTCGTGTGCTTAGGGTTTGGGTTTGGGAGCTTCCCTCTTGTTTCTTGTCCCCCTCTTGCTTTAGCGATTAGGCTACCAACACAATCATCTTCTCTAGAAATCCCACATGATCTTGGAGAGAGAGGTTGCATCACCCGTTGCAACTGCCTTATGGTGACAATGAGTACAAGAAGACGACAATAATGAGATTGGCTACAATGGAGCTCTTGAGCATTGCTCGAGCTCAACGGCAGATAGGCAAGTCTTTCCTCCTTCCTTTCGACACAAATCCAAATTCCCATTGGTACCTTACTTTAAGGCAGCCCGAGTTTATAAAGATTTGAAATATTGGATGAAAGGATGACTTGGAGTAAGAATGGAAGGACCAGCAGAACTAGGGATTTTTTACGAGACTGATGAGGACAGATTCATAGAACCAAATGGAATCACCAACATCCAGCACTGCCCTTAACTTTTGATAACCTTCAAGTCACCGCCATCCTAGATGGCAGGGTAGGAGTGAGCATTGTTACCAAACAATACTGGGAGAAATGGGGAGAACCTCCCATGGATGACATAGCGTTACTCGTAAAACTTGTTGATCGAGCTACTACAAAACCCATAGGTCTTCTGCGGGATTTGAAGATTAAGATTCTCGTAACCAACTTCTAACACACCTTCATGGGGTGATGAACTTTAGCCCCAGTAGCGTGTTTCTTTATGATTGCATCCTAGGATGTCCCTTCATGAGAGAAACCAAAATGATCCATGACTAGGGCATGGATCATATCTACATTAGGAAGAAATACCAAACACTAAAGGTGAATCTATGCACTTAAAACATCCATCCTATGTGTGGGAGACCCTTCACACCAGAGAGAATTTGGTGTAATGATGGCCAGATCTACGGTAGTCCACTTGTGTCAAACATGCCATAAAATGCTGGATAAGGAGCTTGCACCCCTCCTAGAGCCAAAAGACTCTGAGAACTGGATGAAAATCCTTACAACCCTGGACATATTCCAACACGCATGGGCACCAGATTTGCCACGAAAATAACATCCCCTTACATGCTCAATGCCGCATGCATGTCGGAGCATGCCCGATGATATAAGCCATGAACCTATGCCACGTCAGAGAGGAAAGACCATTATAGAAGAAACAACCCTCGCAAAACACATGAATCAAATGGCTTCCCAAGAAAAGAGGCATACCTCTTCTCGATAGAGTCAAAAGAATATTGGCTGAGATATGCCAGAGCTGTTTAACACACATTCCTACTTCTCCCAATTTTGGCAAATAGATCTCAACGAGTTTCCCATTCTTGTAACACTATAACCACAAAACTGGAAGAAACCACCAATTCCCTACCTGAATCCCAAAATCTCTACCACTCTACGCGCAAAGCACGAAACAAAAAATTGGTGCTAGCTAAAAAGAAGCTAAAAAGAAGCCAAAAAGCTAATGGAGGAAGAAAGTGCTAAAGCTAAGGAGACTAAACAAGTCCCCCCAAACACTTCAAGGCCTACAATACTAGATAATATTTTGTACAACTCGAGAAGCCCCAAAGAACCCAATCCAAGAACATCTTATGATGGTCTCTTGACCAAAGTCAGGGAAATTAACCTGGCAGGCCTAGGGGAAGATCCGAAACCCATTTACATAGGGGAAGACCTCTCTGCAAAAGAAGAGAAAAGTGTTATCGCTCTTCTCACACAATTCCAAGATTACTTTGCATGGATGTATACGGATATGAAGGGTGTGCCGATCAAAGTGGTCAAACACACCATTCCCATGGTTGAGGGAGTAAGACCAGTAAAGCAAAGACCCTACCCTATGAACCCCAAATACTAGAAGATGGTCCGGGAAGAAATCAAATGACTCATAGATTCTAGATTTATCTATGAGATAGAGCACACATAATGGATTTCATTGCCCTTCACGGAACATGTGCTATCCATTTCCCTTCATGGAACATGTGCTTGAGCGAGTAGAGCCTACAATTTCCTTGACGAATTTTTCGGTTGTAACCAAGTGTTCGGATCGACCCCCCAAAGGATCAACATAAAATGGCTTTTGCCAAACGGAAGAGGACCTATATGCATATGAGTCATGCCATTTGGGTTTTCCAATGCCCTAGGCACCTTCCAACACTTAATGTGCACAACCTATAAAGGATTATCTATGAAAGTTCCTTCAAGTCCTCATGGATGACCTTTGTGTCAACTCTACTTGTTGGAAAGCGTATTTGTGGTGTCTAAGGAAAGTGCTAGAGAGATGGTAGCTTTATAGGATCTCTCTTAGCCCTCTAAAATGCCAATTCTGGGTTAGGCATGGAGTAATCTTGAGACATATTATCTCAGAACATGGGATCTGCGACTCATTCTTGAGCTGCCACCCCTGACCAATTTCAAAGAAGCCTAGTGATTCATGGGACATATGGTGGCTATCACCGGCACTTCATCTTTATGTATCCCAACATTTCTCATCCCTTTTATGGACTCCTAGTGATTTTTGAATAGATATAGGAGTTCCAACAAGCATATGATACCCTAAAAAAGGCATTGGTAAGCGCTCACATCTTGAGATCCCCTAATTGGGAGATCATATTCCATGTCCACATAGATGCCTCAGCCTTTGAAATTGGTTGCGTACTAGCTCACAACCCAAAGAACACAATAGGGATTTCCCCATTATTAGCATTGACAGTCAAACTATACCACCACAGAAGGAGAAGGGTTAGCCATGTTCTACTGTATTAAAATGTTTTTCCATTAGCTTTAGCGAGGGACCACATTCATTTTTTTTCAACCACCATTAGGCTCTTATTAACCTGGTGAGTAAACCCTACACCACTGGTAGAATTACTAGATGGCTCCTAATTTTGCTAGAATTTGACTTTATCACCACATGGTACAACAAAAAGGTTCACATGTATTGGCCGACCATATGTCGTGCATCCCTAATGGAGAGCCACTGGTACCAGATGCTCCCCTGTTCCAGCTATGTTTGATTCCTAAATGGGGAGAAGAATTTGCACACTTCCTAGCCAATGGCCTACCCACAAAAGAACCAATTAACAAGGAATGAGCAAGACTCCTCATAAAAAAAGACTCCCCCTATCAGTTTATCGTAGGACAACTATACAGGCAAGGAAAAGACGAGATCATGAAGCGATGTGTCTAGGAGGATGAATACGTCTCTATTTTAGAGCCAGTCCACTCTAGAATCATAGGAGGACACTTTGCAATAGATATCACTGCTCACAAAATCCTACTTTACAGGACTGTGGTGGCCCACCTTGTTTTTAGAGACACCCTTGAATACGTCAAACGATGTGATGAATGTCAACAAGTAGCAATTCCACACCATAAGGACCGAATGCCCACCTTGTTTGGAGACACCATTGAATATGTCAAATGATGTGATGAATGCCAACCATTAGCAATTCCACACCACAAGGATTAAATGCCCCTAAATCCTTTCGTGTCCAACCATTTGAAAAATGGGGCATTGATTTTGTGAGACCCATTAGTCCAGATACCTGACACACCCGGTACATCATAGTGGCCATGGACTATTGCACAAAACAAAGCTAGGGCCACAAGAAAAGGTGATGGAAGGTCCACAACGAAATTCCTTACGAGTGTGTGATCACTCACTTTGGGTGCCCTCTTGGGCTAGTGAGTGACAATGGTACACACTTAATTAGTGAAGTTATACAATTCTTGTTACAACAATTCTTTCTCACAAACCAAAAATCCTCTCCCTAATACTCCCAATTCAATAGCCAAGCTGAAAGCACAAATAAGACCCTATGCACAATCTTTACCAAGACTATAGAGGCAAGCTGCAACAACTGGGGAAAAAAAGTTACCCGCAGCACTCTAGGCTCATTGCACCACATATAAAGTAGCCATTAACATGACACCCTTGAGCTTAACCAATGGCACTAAAGCAATTATGCCTATGGAATTCTTGGTGCCAATCTTGAGAGTGGCTATATAAGAAAAACTCACTAGGAATGTCCTCAGTGATTAGCTCCGGGAAATTGAAAAGCTTGATGAAACACGTCTCACAGCTATGTACAAAACGTTGGTAGAAAAACTCAAGCGCAAGAAATGGTTTGATAACGAGATCAAGGACAAGGAAATGAATGAGGGGGGTATGGTCCTCTTCTACATCACTAAAAATCACAAAAAGAAATTCAAATAAAGAGGACTAGGACATTTCCTAATGATTGAAATAACCCCACAAGGTGCAATGTGCATCGAAACCCTGAATGGTGTCAAGATGGCTGGTTATTTCAATGGTAGCAAACTAAAACACTACTACGACCCACTCACGCAAAACACCTTAAGGGCCATTCACCTCAAGAAGCAGAAAAAACATCAACATAAAGAAATGAAAAAAACGGAACAATGTAAAGCCAAGGAATGGCAAGAAAATCTTAGGGGCAAACAAATCATAGTAAACATGGCCTAGGTAGTTAAACTTGAAGAAGAGGACTAAGAAGTGAAACTCGTGGTGGTTAGGAATGATCACTCTAAAGAGTTTCACACAAAATCTAGAACTTGTTGATATAGGTGCTGATCGTAATTTAATGTCCTATGATACATTGCACTCTCTCCATAGGTCAACCTTATTAAACATAACATCCCATTGTCACTATTGTTGCTTTCAATTTGGTCCAATGTTTAGGTGTTTACGATTCTGTTTCACATTAGGAAAAACCCCTTTGGAAGGCAAGTTCTATGTTATGCATGTAAGAACAATGCATGAAGAGATCCTTCTAGGACGTGGGTGGATGGGACACAACCGGTGTCAAATAGATTGGGATGCAAGGATGGCAACACTACAATGAAACTACAATTGACCTCAAAGTAAGCTATTGCCGTTTTTCCCCCCAAATTCTTCACATCTACTTGCTTAAAGTTATTAGGGTGGTTTAAAATGATCAAGGAACACCATGGTGAAGCATAACAAGGCACTTAAGCTAGAGGGATTAAAACATTGATTAACATGAACATAGGTGTGACTAGCATAATCAAGCGCACATTGTATTAGATGAGTGGCCTCTTAAATAGGCATCAATGGTACATTGCTTCTCTAAGAAGACGTGTGGGAATAAACCAAGAGAGCAACTCCTACATCATTAAAAAGATGCAGGGAGGAAGAAAGCTTGAGTTCTTACAAGCACACACACACTCACATAGACCCTAGAAGAGAATGTGTACACAAGATGAGAGGCTGAAAATTGTTGTTCTTCTTCTTCTCAACAAAAAAGTTCTACAAAAAGATAAGGGAAATACAACATAAGTACTGAAGTACTATGTACATACGGTCCATAATGTGAACATGCTAAGTGAGTGAGCTGGCAAGATAAGTATGCCATAACTCAATGGTGGACTAGAGCTGGTGCAGTCTAGCTATAGAATCACTAGAAGATCTATCATGTCAACATCCTACCAAACAAGCCAGTGATGTAAGTGGCAAAAATGGTCACCCAAGCATATCATAAGTGTCGGCTTGTGTTGAGCTTGACATCTCAACACTTCCCCTCAAGCTCAACTCCATCTCTAGGACTCCAAGCATAGTCAGGAATCTGTGAAGCTTCTTTGCTCCAAAGGCTTTCATAAAAATGTCAGCTACTACATGCTCCTCTATGATAACATACACAGTGAGATCAATATCTCCTGCTAAGACCCTCTTTTTGATGAAGTGATACCGGACCTCTATGTGTTTGGTCCACCCATGAAAAAACAAGTTCCTCACCACTGTAAACCACTAAGGTTGTCACAATAGATGACAACCTATCTGTCAACCTGCAGTCCCAAATCACCAAAGTAGCTTGCACAACCAAGCTACTTCACATGTTGCCATTGTAGAACTCCTATACTCTACCTTTGTACTCCACAAGGTGACTGTTGGCTGCTTCTTGCTGCTCCATGTCATAGCACCACTCCAAAAAGAGAACCTAAATCCACTGTTAGATCTCCTATTTGTGATACTACCAGCCCAATCTGCATTGATGTATCCAAACATCTGCAACTCTCTACCAGCCTCATAAAAGAGACCATAGTCTACCGTAGACTTCACATAGCGGAATGTGCGCCTCACACCATCCAAATGTGGCTTTCGAGGCACCTTCATAGTCTACTGTAGACTTCACATTTGGATGGTGTGCGCCTCACACCAACCAAATGCGGCTTTCGAGGCACCTTCATAGTCTACTGTAGACTTCACATTTGGATGGTGTGCGCCTCACACCAACCAAATGCGGCTTTTGAAGAACTTGCATAAACTAAATCTGTAATCTAACTGTATAGTTCAAATTTGGCCTGGTGATCGTCGTGTAAATCAAGTTGCCCACTATCTTCTAGTACATAGTGGGATTCTCCAAAATCTCACTTATTGCAATTGCACTCAACTTGACATTTGAATCTAATGGTATAGAAATTGGCTTACAACTAGCCATACCATATTTGAACAGCATGTCCAATGCATACTACCTCTGTAATAGCCATATGCCTTTGGCTGTCCTAATAACCTCGATGTCAAGGAAGTACCTCAGCTCACCCAAATCCTTCATGTCAAATTTTTGCTTGAGGAGACATTTCAAACTCAACTTCCTCTCCACTGTCACCCCCAACAATCATGTTATCCACATAGATTGTGATGACCACAAGGTCCCTATCACTCTTTCGCCACATAGAGTGAATGATCATAAGTAGAAAGCAGGCTGCCACATGAAAGCCAATGGTGATAAGGTATTATGTTGTCTTACCATGCCATGCTCTCAGTGCCTGTTTCAAGCCATATAAAGCTTTACGCAACTTGCATACAAAATCAAGGTGACCCACATCTTCATAACCTGGTGTCTCATCCATATACACTTCTTCTTGAAAATCACCATGCAAGAACACATTCTTAACATCCCTTTGCTGTAAAACCCATCCTTTTGATGTAGCCACCTAATAACAACTCTCGCAATTGCCATCTTGGCAATGAGGTTGAATGTCTCCTCATAATCAATACCATAGGTTTGAGCATAACCTTTGGCAACCAATCTTGATTTATACCTACTAATACTTCCATCTAAGTTGTGCTTTATTTTGTACACCCACTTGCATCCAATAGCCTTCTTGTGCTCAGCCAATGGCACCAATTCCAAAGTCTCATTTGCATCAAATGCAACCATTTTCATGGCTTTCTCCTAATCCAATTTCCCAACAGCTTCTTTAAAACATGTGGGTTCAACATCTTGCACAACTTTAGCCATATATGCATAATGATGAGTGACATAACCATCATATGTCAACTTGTCAATAGGTTTTCTAAATCTCCTTGATGTGCGTTGTCCATGATCTCTACCTGGCATTTTTGCATCTTCTCTTACCTTTTTTACACTAGGTGTTTTAATAGCTAGAATCCCAAGCTCATCATCAAGGCTCTACTCCAAGATACTAGACTCTCCATCATCAACATAAGAATTCTATGCAGAAATGTCGGGCATGCCAAGAGGCTCACCAACCTTCTCTTTGCCTTTCCGTGATGTACCAACTACATTCTCACGACTTGTATTTTGAGCAGCCTGCCACTCCATGGTGGTCTGTCAATAGACCTAATAGAATAGGACTATCCAAGTCCACTTAATGACTGTGATTGCTGACTTGCATTCTGTGCAATCTCATTTCTAGTTACATCAACCCCAACCACATCTTTTTTAGCAGCATACCCAGTAGCTTACTCATTTCATTAAACACATCTTTGCCTACTTTAAACTCATGTGTAATAGGGTTATAGCATCTATATCCCTTTTGGTCAAGGGAATATCCAATAAAGACACATTTGTTTGCCTTTGGATCTAGCTTTGTACACGCAACTCATCTGGCACATACACATAAGCTATGCATCCAAAAACTTTCAAGTGAGAAAAATCAGGTTTCTTGCCCCACTGAGAACTTCTCCGCTAGCGTCACATCATGTATGGTTGCAATAGGAGTCATGTTCATGATATAAACTGCTATAGAAACAGCTTCATCCCAATAGCTATGCGACATAGTCTTCTCTGTCATCAATGCTTGTGCTATCTCTACAATGTGCATATTTTTCTGCTCAGCAACTCCATTTTGTTGAGGAGTGTATCTACAAGTAAATTGTCTCTAAATTCTCTTCTTAAAAGTTAGAGAACTCATTGGAGAAGTACTCTCCCCCTCCATCTGACCTTAGGCACTTTACATGCTTCCTTGTCTGCCTTTCACACTCTGAAATTTTAAAAATGAGTAAAAACTTCATAAATCTCCTTCATGAAATACACCTACACTTTCCTCATGTGATCATCAATGAATGTTACATAATACCTTTTGTCACCCATAGACGTAGTTTTTGCATGACCCCATAGATCTGAATGCACCATATCTAGTACATTCCTTCTCACATTTCTATCATGTGGAAATGCATTCTTTGTCTGCTTTCCAAATTGACATGCTTCACATACATTCTACATACCATCAACCTTAAACTTAGGCAGCCCTGTCACAATTTCTTTAGTCTGCATAGAATACATTCTTTGCACATTTACATGCCCAATTCTATTATGCCAAAAGTATGTCTGCAACAACTCTTGAACCCTATGCAAACATTGTAGTTTTCACTTCAGACATATTTACATCTAGTGTAAACATTCTGCCCACTCTATTATCTTTTGCAACCAACCTACACTTGTCTTTAAAGTCTTCGACATAACAACCATCAGGGTTAAAGGGCACCTGCAAACCTTGCTCAATTATTTAGCCAATAGAAACCAGATTCTTTGTAATATTTGAAACAGAAAGTACATCTGCAAGATACTTCACCTTGCCATTTTGTATCACAGACAATGGCACATTTCTAAAATGGACAATTGGATAAGTAGTATCATCCCCCTTGTTTCAACAAAACCTCATTTTTTAAGATTTTTTATATCCTTGAACCACTCGCCATGATTGGTCATGTGGTTCAAAGCACCTAAATCCACATACTATACATCATCATTGCATGCGGATACATCATTTTTCGACACAACATTAAGCACGTCGCATAACAAATAACCTTTCATTGTCCTCATTACTTCGGCTAGAGGATGCATAATTACTTTGCTACACTTTTCCACTTCTCATGTCATTTTGCTTCTTATAGCAATGTGTCTACACATGCCTAGATTTGCCACAATAAAAACAACCTCGTGTATCATTTTGCTGCCTTTGCCAATCTCCACGACCTCTTTGACTCCCCCTGCCTCTAAATTAGCCTCTTCCAGTGTGTGTTATTGTTGTGATTCATGGGATTGTTTTTGCTGACCATAATTTTGATTACCTATTTGGCCACCACCTTGGCCATGGCCTCGACCTCTACCTCATCCTCTACCTACACTTGTGTAGAAGGCATGTTGTTGGCGAACTACCTTTGTTTTGTGAAGAATAGTCTTCACCCAAACTCTTTTCTTCAATGATCAGCATTAACACCAAATCTGTAAAGTTGAAAATGTTCTCTCGACTGTGAATAGACATCTTGAATGCCTTGTATTATGGCCCAAGACCACGTAGACATACTTTCACCTTATCATCATCATCAGAGCAGAAACACCAATAGATGCAAGGGATTTTGCAATTCCTTGATCTTCAAGCCTTAATCATTCACAGACATGTTTTTCTTCTCCATAGTATGAAGCTCATTCTTCAACAACTGAATCTTGTGTGCCTTGGTGTTAGTTTCATACAGCTTCACCAAGGTGTCCCATGCTTCCTTGGGTGACTTGGCATCCAATGTATGCCCAATCATGGTGTTTTATATGATAATAGAAAGCTAAAATATGAGTTTCTTTACTCCTTGATTCCAATCCTTATATTCTTTTACATCAACAGTTGGATTAATCTCAAGTATCTCTAGTGCATTCTCATGTTCACCTTCAATGTAGTCCCAATAGTCTTTTCCCATTAGAAAATTTGTTAATCTAAACCTCCAAGAATGGAAGTTGTTCTTGTCAAGCTTGTTTATAACAATCTGGTTAATTTCATTATTTGACATCTTGTCTACAACACAAACTCACCAAAAATAGCACTCTTGTTTGATCTGCACAAACTATTGTATTCTAAGCAGTACCATACTGCACCCAAACTGTCACAACCAGTGACCTCAATTTTCATACATACACCCAATAGCACCTATAATACCTCTTTGCAGTATACACAATATTTGCACAACCAATTTCCCTTCTTGCAGTACCAAAAATAGAATTTTGCAGAGAATCAAAACTTACTTGTGTAGTGCATGTGAATGCTTGCAAATTGAAAAACGGAGGTCCAAACAAAGGACACTATGGTTGCCCAAAAATTTTTATCCAAAGGACAATATAGTTTCTGTTCACTTCCGCTCCGATGAAGAAAGATCCTCAATCGGAGTTCGTTTGTCGGTGCCTCTCAAAGAGCTCCCGACAAGGGTGTAGTAGCCAATATAAAGGGGAAAGAGTAGGTCAAGCTCTTATCCTCATACCACTTCCTGTGCTTCTCTTGCTTGTCACTCAGCTTCTTAGCATGAACCAGGCTCTAATACAATGAAAAGATGCAGGAAGGAAGAGAGCTTGAGTTCTTGCAACAAGCACGCACACTCACACAGACCCTAGAAGAGAACACACAAGAGAGGCTAAAAATTATTGTTCTTCTTCTTCTCAACAAAAAGGTTCTATAAAAATATAAGGGAAATACAACATAAATACTAAAGTACTATGTATGCGGTCCATAATGCGAACACGCTAAGTGAGTGAGCTAGCAAGATAAGTATGCCATAACTCAATGGTGGACTAGTAGCTGGTGTAGTCTAACTATAGAATCACTGACGAAGATCTATCACTCTAGAATCACTAGCAAAGATCTATCATGTCAACATCCTATAAAACACGCTAGTGATGTAAGTGGCGGAAATGTTCACTCAGACATATTGTAAGTGTTATCTCGTGTTGAGCTTGACATCTCAATAATCATATCCTATACCTCCTCAAAAAATCATAGATTCTCTCCACCTCTCCATAACTTATGGGGCTTAGACTTTTAGCTCAATTATTGGTGCTTTTACATGGATAAAATCATACCTATTATATTCACAATAGGGATATTCTATTGTGAAGAGGGATAGAGATAAAGAGAGAGGGAGACAGACTCAAGGCTTTCCTATTGTATTCACAAATAGGAGAAGAGAGCTTGGGAAAAAGGTAGAGAGAGAGAGAGAGACATAATCTTATTTTGCAGAGGTTGGTAGGAAATGTGATGAATAATAGTAATGATTTAAAGAAACGGAATGTGGGGGGAATTTCAAAAATGACTATTAAAGTGGAGTAAATAAAAATGAAAGCGCAGATATCAGTGATCTTAGTAGGGGGTTTTAATAACTAGAAAAAGAATCCTAGAGTGAATCCTAGTTCAAAAAGTAGAGAGATTCCCTACTTTTGGGCCCAAAAGTAGGCGTCATTTATGAGCTTTGTCTCCTTAAGCCTCAATAAAATTAGTCTTAATTCCTTAAAATTAGGGATCCTTACAGGTCCCTTTTTATGCTCAAATGCCCCCTAATGGGACCTCATTTTCAAAGACCAGCAGCATCTATCCAAAGGAACTAGAGTCCTATTGCTCCCACCCAAAATTATCAAGGCCCTCCACCCTAGAATTAAAAAAATCAAAGAAGGATTTTTTAAAACTCAGCTAACTACCACTCTCTAGTTGTCATTGTTGGTTGCCGACTTGGAAGAAGATAATAAAGGTAAAATTAATCTGGCCATTGAGCATCAAGGCTAAAATGAATACTTTTTTATCATTTACATGCCGGTAAATTATCAAGGTAAGCAATTTGAGCTTTTTGTTGATTTTGGCCAGTTTTCTTGTGAAAGTTATAGACAAAAAAAGGGTAAACCAATATGCCAGTCGAATTGGCCAATACAAAAGTTTTGCTCACACACCATGAGACTACAATCTTGAATTTACTCTTGATGGAAACTCCATAGAATGCAAATTAAAATTCTTACCTTAATGAAGTTTTATGATGGAATTCTCAGAATGGATTGGCTTACTCAAAATCAGGTAGATATAAACTACCATAAAGAAACCATTTATTTTTTAGATATTCACTAAAATAAGGTCCAAGGTATTAGAGTAACCGAATCCTGGTAAAGCCATTTGATGAAGGGTATTAGGAAGAAAGAAGCAATTTACTTTGTTAAGCTCAACTCCAGTGGAAAAGACTCAGGCTTGTTTGAACTTGAATGGCTAAGTGAATATGCAAATGTATTTCTTGAGGAATTGACTAAAATATCCCTAATCCAAGAAGTGGACCATGATATATATCTTATATCTAGAGGTGAGCCAGTTATGAGAAGGGATGTACCTAAAGCAAGTTTTAGAAGATAATTTCATCAAGCCTTATGTATCCCCATGGGGTGCACCAGTTCTCTTTCAAAGGAAGAAGGACAGAACTATAAGATTGTTTATTGACTACAAAGGATTAAATCTTCTCACTATCAAGAATAAGTACACATTGAGAGCTTTTCAACTCCCACACTAGCTACAACTAGCTAGCACTACAAGAAGGCTAGATGAAATCAGGTATACAAGACACCACCACACCAAAAAAACAACACCCACACTAAAGGTTGTGGCTTGCCTTTCTTTAGCTCAATGGTCTTTGCTTAAATGTAGCTCTGGAAACCTGGTGATTCTGATAGCTTCTGATTTGGACACCTTTCTAATTCAGTCAGCTCCTATACCTCTTTAGATCCTTTCCTTGATTCAAAAATCTCTTTCTCTGAATGCTTTAGCTTTGACTAGCTCCTAATCTGACAGTATTTGACTGAAACAGCTTGGGATCTTATAGTATCTGATTTGTTCAGTCTTACTCTACATAACTTCTAATTCAACAGCTTTTGATTTAAACAATTTTATACAACTCCTCTCTTGACATTCCTTGATTCAGACAGCTTTGTTCTTGAGTCTTCCTATTTTAATCAGTTGATGTGATTCAGATAGCACTAACCTAGAGGCACTCATTCTTTAATATACTTATTCGACATCTCTAATAACTAAGCTCTTGGTCTGGACAATTCTGAACTGACTCTTGCTACTTAAGGCAGCTGTGCAGAGCTTCAGTCAGCACTTATCCAAAACACTTTCTACTTCAGCTAGCTGTGGTTTAACCATTTCCTTCTCCAGCTAGCACTGCTCTAATCATCTCTAGTTCAACCTCTTCCTCCACCAGTCACTATTCAGCACTGCTCTAATCATCTCTAGTTCAACCTCTTCCTCCACGAGTCACAACATTGTTCTAGTCAGCACTCCACTAGTCACTATTTAACACTGCTCCAATCAACATTGTTCCAGTCAGCACTGCTTCAGTCAGCTCTAGTTCAGCCTCTTCCTCCACCAGTCACAGCACTCCTCCAGTCACCAGTACTCTAGTCAGCATTGTTTTAGTCAGCTGCACTGACCTACACTACTATACGATGCTTATGTTCTGACGACGAGTTCTGATTCTTTCAGTGTCGAAAAAAACGTTGATACTACTGTTGGTTATAGCATTGGTAAGAACGTCGATAAAATCCTCGAAAGTTTTTATTTTTTTATTTTCATCTTTTAACCAATATATATGTTTTTTCTCACTTTTGGTATATACAAATACTTGTAAAAGTAAATGAAACCAACAAAAATCTCATCGAGGTGATTCTTGCAAAAACATATGCAACACACTCTCCATCCACCACATACACACACATACATGTAGATCATGGTCCTTGCACACCCCTTTCCACATACACAAATACATTATTATCAAATCATACCATGTGAGAATATTTGCATATAGTTTAAAAAATCATAGTTGATCATTATCAACTCTCTCATCTTCAAAAAGATCATTGGCCCCAAAAAGATCTATTTCAAGGAAAATCCCTCCATCTTTGAATCGTGTAGGAACAGAAGATGCAGCTATGTTGGCCTCTAAATCTTCTAGCTCTGGATTTGGTTCCTCATTTGTTGCTAGCTCTTCATCAATATTATCATCTACTGTGTTTGAGACACCTCTTGTGTCTGATTGTTTGAAAGCTTCAGTTGTATGTGTGGCCATCCTAGAGATGGTGCACCAGAGTTCATTCAAGTCGCATTTATCGACTCCATGTCCATAACTGCGACACTTCACACAGTAGATATCTGATCGGATGGTAGAAGTGGGCTTTGCACCTTCACTAGTCAACTGAGTGGTCACAACTAAGCCATGGCTGCAGCCAGCAAATCCTTGGCTGTATTCCTTGCCCTCTTGCTCTTGGACCTAGTCTTGCGATGTTCCTCCTTCTCCTTCGATTCCTCACTGGTTGTGGAATCATCAGAATCATTCTCCTCGTCCAAAGATCTGGATGAGGACTTCTTGGACTTGCTTTTACTCTTGGACTTTTCCTTTCTTTTGCCTGGGCCTACTAATACCTGCTCTACTCTGAGAGTTGAGTCTATAAGCTGCATAGATGTCTTGTCTTCTCTATAGCATTGAAGGAATGCATCTCGAATGGCATCATAGGTGGGGAAATGGGTGTACTCATGCTCAACAACCCAAAGAGAAGCACTCTTATTGAGAGTGTGGAAACAATGGAAGCCTTTTTGAGTTATTGTTCCAATCGGGCAAGGTACATTGACACGCTAAGCGGTGTTAAACATCAAGATGTGAACATCTACATCATCCGAGGATTTTTCAAAAAATTTGGGGTACTTTACATTGTCAGTTGGTTAGTGCATGGTGTTGAGGTAGCAAAGGAGACAAGGCTGCAGCTGCAGCGGTGGTGGTGGTGGTATGAACAATGGTGGTGAGGTTAGGGTAGTAAGGGTGAGTGGTTATTCTTCTGAGTGGGATACAGGTTGTTCTGGTTTAGATTCATCGGGTTGGTCTTCAAAATTGGCAAACAAGAATTACCAAGCTTGGTTGACTCTTGCAAGTAGTGGCTTTCATGTGTTGACACGAGGGACCGGTTTGAAAATAAGGGGTCAAGATTCAAACACTACGACAATGAAGAATTAAGCGAAATGGCAATAACAAGAAGTAACAAAAAGCATCGTGGTCTCCAAATTTTTGAGCGACATGACACAATATCTACCTCAAAATTTTTCTTCTGAAAGTCTGATTCCAGAAAGCAATCTTCAGAATTCATCTCATGGAAGGCGTTCGTCATCCTCAACCTTCCGGATTGATTCTTCCAAGATGTCCATTCTACTACAACATTTAGGATCCGGCCTCTACAAGCACTGAACTAGAGGTCAATCTCACTAACACCTCCATTAGCTGTGATCAGAACTTGCCTAGAAGCTAAAAGGCATCTAATAGTCTGGAAGACGTCAACATTGTGGGTTTGAGTTGTTGGATTGGGAATCTGATCCACCAGGTGTGCCAAGTGTTAGTCGTAGGCTAGCCTAAGTTGTGGGCATCATAGCACCTGTTGGACAATTGCATGTCAGCACCATCAACCGTCAGGGCCTCTGTACTTTATTGCAGGAAATGACGCTTCCTCTGAGGCAGAGGTCTTGCATTACTTTGGTTTGAAACTTCGGGTTGGTTAGAGGGTCTACCTCTGGGATTTCCCTGATTTTGGCGGATAGAAACCTGATTACTCTCGAAGGAAGGAGCTGGAGTTTGGAATCTTGATCCCTAATTTCCCTACCCTGAAAACCTTGATCCAAAAGGAGTTGGACAATCCATACTGGGATGTCCAATTCCTTGATAATTATAGCATTTCACTCCCTTGTTCAAGGCTGGAACTTCTGAAATTGAATTCCACGGGATTGAGTTTCCAGAAAATGACATTTCTTCCATTCTGGAACTTCCAACACCATATTAGATAACTTGGGAAAAATCCCATTCCCATTTGAAAAATGGGAGCATGGTGAACTTGTCCAAAAGTTTGTCAAAACCCCCTCATGTGACATATCATCGGAAAGATCTTCAAGAGTAGAATCTTAATCTATGATCTCCGACAAATTTGGAGTTAGGATGCTTAAGATATGTCCAAAACTATATGGAGTAATTGATTCCCAAAATGTGAGATTTTTCCCAAATTACCTAATATTGACTTTTCCCATATCCTGAGCTTGTTGACCCTGATATCTCTTAGGCGGTGGAAGGTTGGAATCACCTTCTTGAACTAAAAACCTTTTGAAAGGTGATGGTGATGGCTTTGGTGGGACCTTGACATCAAAGGCCTTGGAGAAATCCTTCGCCATCTGCACTGCTTCGGCCATGGAAACTAGCTTGGCGTTCTTCACCAAAATATTCAAAGGTTCGTTCAGTCCCCGAATGAACCTATCCATCAACTGTTCTTCATTCAGCGGTGGCGAGTATTTGAGAAGGAGAGCGAACGCTTGGTGATATACTTCAATAGTTCTACTCCCTTGGGTTAGCTCTAAGAATTCGTTCATCTTTGTTTCCAAAAAGCCAGGAGGACAGAACCTCGTCCTTAGGTAAATTTTGAGATCATTCCATGTCTGGGTATTCCAATCTAGACGGTTTGTCTCGTAGTGGTTTCTCCATGCCACTCTGGTTGTTTCTACTATCTTCAGCATTGCAAGAGCCATTTTGCTCTTCTCGTTGTACTCGGTGACATCAAAGTACTCTTCCATTGCTTCGATCCACTTCTCCACAGCCTCGCCCAAGTTTTCTCCTTCACCCTTGAAAGGCCCAGGCTGTGAATTATGAAGAGTTTTATGAACATCCAAGCTGAGCTCTTCCTCATCGAGTTGGGGGTTATCATTTCTACCACGACGACCTCGATCCATGTTCCTATCAATACGAAAAATCTTGTTAAGTCCCTTTATTTATGATTCAATTCCGATTTTTGATTCATCTGATTCTGGGGTTCTTTAGATAGGTCGGTTTCCCACAGAATCGTGGGATAAAGATATTCGCATTATCAGATAACAATTCATTTAGAACATATCATTCATATCTTTAACACAATAATGGTCTATTAGACCGAAATTTCCATCTGAACAGTACTCTATGGGGGATTTCAATCTAAATAGGATTTCAATTTTATAGATTTTTAATTTGTCATCCCTTAACTTGATCCACTGGGTCAAGAGTTAACAGTAGTAATCTGTCAGTACAATCCACTAATCTCATAGTGATTTGCTCAAGTCATTATCGTCATTCCAGTTACGAATATCAACAGAGGGACTCATCCCATTCATCCTCATTGTGGTTTTACTCAGTTTATTGCTTTTCAACCAAAAATTTAAGAATCATCATTTTTTTCAATCAGAATCCAATTCAACTCATCAGTTCTCAATCAGAATTTTAAAATCATATCAACCACATTCGATTTCATCATCTGGATAGCATTTTAGCTTATAATTTCAAGATCTTAGATTTACTTGTATTATATACTGCCAGTAAAGAGCTGCAGTTATACCCTCGGTATATACGGGTGGTCACGGTCCTTGGAACTATAAGGTAAATACCATTATGTCTAGGTCTCAAGCAAGTCAGGGATTCCATATAATTGGAGTACTTCCATCTGAAGACCCAATTATCAATTTAGGAATTTCATTCTGAATATCAATTTGTATGAGTTTCATCACACAATTCCAACCTTTTACTGCTACTTCTTGAATTCATGACATTCTTGGCTTCTCGGTTGATCCACTTTAGCCAAATTGCTCTAATACCAGCTGTAAGATCCTATCCCCACCCCGCAACGAATTCAGGGTGCTAGCAGCAAAAGTAGCACTTCTTGCGTGGGGTAGGGTCCCACACTCGGGACCTCGCCCACCCCACAGATATCCGGACTTTTATGTTATGCAGCTTATGCTAAGGCAATTCCTAATTTCAATACCCGTTCTCTTGGAGGCTACCAATGCAAAAAGTTACTAAGATATAGAGGCAAGCTACCTGAAGAAGATGAGGGAAAACAATTATCCAAAGAGGACTACCCTGAAAATGAGGGTGAACAACTACCCAAAGAAAACCACAAAAAGGAGGGCAATCTCTGTGTGAGGAAGAGAAACAAAGGAATAAGGGAAAAATAAGAAGATCTTTTTAAAGAAGTTTTTCCCTTGTATTGAAAAAAAATCTATTACATAGTATTTATCTTAATGCAAAGTAATTTTTGGTATATAGTGTGGGCTGCTCATTTAAAACGAGCACTTTCTTCAAAACTTTGTAAGATTTGCATCACCACGACTTTTTCTCCATATTTCATAAAGATGCACTTTTATTCAACATGATTAATTATATAATATTGATGTTAATAATAGTGGCTATATTTTTGTATGGTATAAACTAACTTGGATTTTAAGAATTACATTGTGTCATTGCATTTGCCTTCGGTAGAATGTGTTGTAGAGCTCTCTTAATTTTTTTATTTCCACCATCGTGTCGAGTTGTATAAAAATTGTTGACAGGAACGGCATAGTGTGATTTTTCCATGCCTTGAGTACTCCATGTAGCAAGAGGCCCCTGGTTTTTCACAAAGTATGGACCATGTGCAAACAAAATATACTTCACATAGAAAAAAGAACATATTAATAATCGATTTATGTCATATTAATTAGTCAATGTCCAAAGTGTACATGAATCAAAAACTCTTACTAAGTAGAAGGTTATGTCCTTGTTCCCTTAGATAGCTACAATTGGTTTCACAAGGATCTTGATTGCTATTTCAAAGTTACTTGCATAATCACCTTCAGTCATTTGCTTACGTAAGAGTTTTATAAGCTCTATCCAAACTCTCATACTACGAAACTTTAGACAGGAATCAAAAACTCTTACTAAGTAGAAGGTTATTTCCTTGTTCCCCTAGATAATTGTTTTCACAAGCGTCTTGATTGCTATTTAAAATTGATTTGCATAATCACCTTCAGTCGTTTGCTTACATACGAGTTTTATAAGATCTATCCAAACTCTCATATGAAGCTTTTTCATCCTTGGATCACCAACTTGGTTAGTTGTGTGCTCACATAGAGCTTTCCAATATTCCCATACTAGTGTAACTTGTTTGTTCTCATAGTTTGATATAAGAGCCTCCTAGCTTTATCTCCTCCTATTAACACATTTGCCAGAACATCACCAGTGGTACTTGATTGTTTGTCATTCTTTTTAAATTGCACATGTCCACCATGAGAACCCATTTTAGAGAGTAATATCTCACATTGCTTTAAACATGCATCCCCGATAACTCTTGTGGCAAAATGGAATGAGCATAGTCAGCATGAAGCTTTAGTAGCTTATCCAGTATTCTAATTTTTACATGTAAAGTACAAATGTGAACTCTCTCTAGCCTTATAGGAAGTATGGGATCCCAATTGGGATCCTCAGGCACAATACATGGTTCACCCTTGACTTCAGCTATTTTTGTTGACTTTCCCTTGCTCCTGGTCTTTGATTTCCCTTTAGCCTTGGTTTATTCTTCATCACCAGCAGCTACTTCCTTTGTCTTGTCTCTGGATGGAGTTTTTTTACAATCCATTTTAGCGTTGTACCATTCCGGACTGTTCATGCATGCCATGCAATAGAGGACCACCACACACCCCATACATGCACTTCAATTCTTTCAAGTCAGCACTCATGTGTCACTCTACAGTAAAGTTTCCTACCTCGTCCACCACAAGCTTCTCATCTTTATTCTAAGTATCAATGATGCTTGGAATTTCTATGTGCCAGAACAACCATTTGAGAGTATCATGACTCTCACTTGACACTCTAGCTACCCCTAGGTACCATAGTTCCATCTCTTACTATGCACTATGTAATTGCTCGTCTCCCTTATCTTGGGCGAAATTTAAAGCTTTGTTCATTAGTACTATACTGATCCTTTCCATTTTTTTATGTTTTAGGATTTGTGCCTCATGAAGCTTGATAACAAAATTAAGATACCCTCATAGTTCTCTATTGTACACTAAAAGAACTTCACCATGGCTAATTGGACCCTTCTAACGTTTGTAAATATGTTATTATACATGTCATACTTAAATGTTGATTTCTTTTTTTTCTTAAGCTTCTCTATAGTCATTAAACTGTTAATATGTTTGTATTCACCTATAAAGCCCAGAATAATCAAATTCTATTGGTATCATACCATTGCTATGGTATGTGGTTGGGGTAAGTTGAACACACAAAGATGATAAGGCTCCATACCTTGGATGAGTAGTTTTGATATGGCTCTATATCCCTTCTTGCTTATTGAAACCTTGACATAATCCTCCACCACCTAATTAGGCTTGACCACATCACAAAGGGCATTGCAAACTTCCTTTTGACAACCCTGCTTTGAACCTTTGCACACTCCAAAAGCTTGAAAATTTCAATCAAGTCATTGTTTTTGATAACAGACTTGATTATAGCAATTCTATAGTAGCAAGGATTATCTAAGTAGAAACCTCCCACACTATTCATGTAGCTTCAAGCAAGCCTCATCTATTTCTTCTTAGCACCCCCATGTGTTGTTGTTAAGGTCACTCTAACCCCCCTTGAAACACATCCAATAAGAGATTACCTGATGAACCACAACCGTCAAGGATCTTTCCAATGGCCAAGCTCGTAACCCTTGAGGTCTCCAAGCTCTACAACTCCTTGAGAAGCAATCCGTGCCTCCTGCGAGCGTTGTCACACCGCCGCATTGCACTACGGGTACTCGTCCCTCCTCTCACCTCACTTCACTCACACACACTCACTCTAGCATGCATTGGCCAGGCACTTTAGGCTTATAAGAGGCCTAATGCTATTACAATGACTACTCTCATAATATATCCATGAAGTACATCACTTAGGACTTCATCTACCACATGCTCGTGAAGTGGGAATCGCCATAATTACTCTGTCACACCATTAGGGTGCCCGTCCAAGTTGTAACTTTGGACACCATTGCTTCATATCATGAATGTGTGACCCTTTGGCATATCCACCATCATGACTCCTTGATGTAAGATAATGGTGGTAGCTCTTGTTAACCCTAGGAATGGGGTTAACAATTGCCAAGCATGTAACACTCTTAAACTTTCTAGATCTCGCTCTTAACACAAAAGGAGTGCTTTTTAGTTAGGTTTTTTTAAGTGCATGTTTCTCCAATTTTTTGTTAGTTTGTCTAAGCTCTATTACCTCTTCCTCTTTTGTCATATGACCTTAGGGAAATCAAATGTGACTTTTGGGATCTTAGGAGAAGTTGGAATGTCTTTTGGCGTGGGATAATAAATCAGCAGTTATGTTTGTGCACAAGGAAGAAGGTAGATGGATGTAAGCAGAACTGTGTTTTTGGGCAATGAAGAAGTCAGCAAGTTTGTCAATTTGTCAGTTGATGTTTACGTTTTTGAAGCTTTGACAGTAATGTTTATCAGTCTCATTAATGGAAGGTGTTTTCTCTTTATAGTACTCTGTACAATGTTGTTCATCTTTGTTTATCTTGGAGAGAATGTGGAAGTTAGAGCTCTGTACAATGTTGTTCATCTTTGTTTATCTTGGAGAGAATGTGGAAGCTAGAGTTTGTTTGTCAGATCAGAAGTCAGGTTATTTGTCATCCTGTTCAATCTGCTACTAGGAAGTTACACTAGTTTACACTGGCAATCAGGGTGCTTGTGATGGGTTGTCATGGTCGAACTCATTTTCTTCTGTGACATTGATGAGTGCCAAAGAGGTTACAAAGCAGTTGTTTGGGATGACGTTTAGAATTCTTTTAGAAGTTGTATGATTCTGATGACTGTTCAGTTTCAACCTAGAGGATTTAGGAAGACCATCTCATCCTTATTTTACAAGATCAGTATGTAGCAAGGTAGCAAAGTACACAGTAGGAGGAGGATGACCAGAATCAGGTATTGCAGGAAGGAGGTGAAGAAATTGGGATATGCAAAGTTATAGTTCTGAGGAAGAATCAGAGCCGGATACAGAAGAATTCGACGAAACGCAGGAGTATGGTGGTGAACCATCAGAAAGAGATGTGTTAGATTAAAATAGGCAGATAATTCTGTAATTCATAGGCGCAACAATATTACAACAGGCATTATTGGCCACGAGGAGATTGCAGTTTGATCCTTTAAATTTAGTAGGGAGAAGAGCAGTGTTGGAAGCACCTAGACCACCATCATCGGGGTCAGCATCATCATCATCACATCAGCATCGACACAGGCAGGGAAGTTATCCTCAAATATGCTTCAAAACATGGCGACGGCTAGAGCGGATTTACGCGTCAAGTTTGGGACCTTTTCGGGAAAGTCTAAAGAAGACCTTGATTGCCACGTAGCTCAATTTGAGACAAGATGGCAGGCCAGAGTATTTGACGGAGTATATGATGCGCAAGCTAAGATGCATCAGTTTGAGGCAACATTGGAGGGCAAAGCCATGCAGTGGTTCAGCAATTTTAATGCAGGACATTTTGCGGATTACAATGCATTGAGGAATGGATTTTTGAATCGGTTTCGGAAGAAGAAGACTCCGAATGAAGTGCTTTCCAAGCTTAGGGACATTAAGCAAAAGAGGATGTTTGTAGAAGATTATGCATAAAAGTTTAATCAGTATTATCTGAATAGGCTCACGAATGCGGAGAGACCTACGGATGAAATGCTGGTGGGATATTTCATGAATGGGTTGCGCAAGGAGCTACGGAATGCAGTAGCAGGTGTGGATATTGCAGTGGTCTGGATGCATTGGTGGACACTGCCACAAGGGTAGAAAAGAGATTTGAATTACCAAATCCAGGTTCAGCACGGAAGAGCTCAAGGATAAGAAGAAGAAAAAGTCGAATGGGAAGAAGAAGAAGAAGTCAAAAGATGATAGCAGTGATGCAGATTCAGAGGAGGAGTCAAACATAGATTTAGACAGTTCGGATATTGCAGCCGGTCTGGATGCATTGGTGGACACTGCCACAAGGGTAGAAAAGAGATTTGGATTACCAAATCCAGGTTCAACACGGAAGAGCTCCAGGGATAAGAAGAAGAAAAAGTCAAAGGGGAAGAAGAAGAAGAAGTCAAAAGATGATAGCAGTGATGAGGATTCAGAGGAGGAGTAAGACACAGATTCAAGACAGTTCAGATTTGGAAGAGGATTCAGAATCGGATAGTGAGGATGATTCAAACATTGATTCATCTTTTCAACCGAACTATCCTTCACCTTCTTGTTAGACTTCTTACTAGATTTCTTTTTGTGTTTCTTCTTTCTGTTCCCATCTTCATCTGGTAGAAAAGAAATTGAAGGAACTATGAGTCAAGAAGGAGTCAAGCAGTAATACAACTCCCTGTGACATCTGTGATAAGGATGGCCATAAGACAAAAGACTGTTGATATAATCCAAGTTTTAGGGGGGTAATCCCTGAAAGGATATAGCAGAAGATTCAGCAGATCATGGCGCAAGCCAATGGAGTTTTTTCGGAAGCTTCACGACAACAGAGATCATTTAACAACCAAGGATGGCAAAGGCAGCAGAGCAGCAGCAGCAACAGCAGCCATCCATATTCAAACTGGAGACCACCATTCAACTCTGGAAGACCCACCATTCAAAGGAAATTTCAATCAAGGAAGTCGACCAAGATTTGGCGGATGGCAAAAATTCAAACCATCATGGGGAGGAAATTGGGGTCAACAACAACAGAGTTGGCCACAACAATAGAATTTGGCAACAACCACCTAATTGGAATCAGTAGGACTGGAATCCATAGGGTTGGAATCAACAAGGGTGGAATCAACAAGGACCTAGTGAGCAATTACCTCAGTTACCTGCACGACCTGTGCAACAAGGAGAAAAGGATAAAGCACCACAAAGTAATTTAATAGAAGTAGAGATTCCTCATCATGGGACAAATCAGGTATCGACGGATTGTTCTCCTGAATGTGATTGTTCTCAATGTCGGCTAGAGGATCCAGAAGTGATGGTTGTTACACGTGCTAAAGCAAAATTAAAACCACCTTTGGATTGGGAAGAGCAAAAGGATATTTGTGATGAGGCAGCAGAAGAGACTCTGAAAGCACAAAAAGAAGATCCGATTCCGAAGGGAAAGGCAAAGTTACTGAAGAAGGTGGAGAGTAATGGGGAAAAGTCAGAAGCATTGTTTCAGGAATTGCTAAATACTCCAATGCATTTCACATTGGATCAATTGCTTTCGTTGGTTCCAATATTCAGAGACCACTTTTATTTGGCCATGGGGAAGTCAAAAGTTCCAGAAATTCTAAATGAATTGGAGCAAAGTGTGGGGAGATATCAGATCAATTGATGATGTGGATTTTACTGTTCCAACTATTCAACTAGAGTTTGATGATCGAATGTTTTCTGATGTTTTGCTAGATGGTGGTTCTGGAGTGAATATTTTGTCAGAAACTAAATTTTTGAAGTTGAAAAATGCAAAGTTGGAACCAACACCATTTAAGTGAGGATGGCGGAGCAGCGAAGGGTTCAACCAATTGGAATGCTTAGATGCCAATCTCTCAAAGTGCACGGATTGCAGGTTCAAGCAAATTTTGTTGTCTTAAAGATGCAAGATGCAGGGAATGCCTATACAATGTTGTTGGGAAGGCCATGGTTTAAAATAGCAAAGCCCAAGCAAGATTGGGAAAAGAATGAAGTGATATTGAAAAAGGGGAAGAATTTTGTAAGATTTTCGATGGGTTCCAGGAAAAAGTTGTCGATGTCATTGAAGCCGATGATGGCTCAGACAATCAATTTGGCAGAAGAAGTCGAGGATGATGAAGAGGACTGTTTCTTATGGCGATTAATCCGACTGTAGTTCTTGTATTTGAAGTAGATGTGGAATGGATTATTGATCGATATGCCTTGTATGAGGAATTAAAGATGGTGTCTAGTCAACCTGTGGAGAACGGTTCAGCACAAGATCAGACGCAGAAGTCAGATAAGGGTGTTCAAGATAGCCTGAAGGAGGGTACGGATGGTTTAGATGGAGATGTTGCACCAAAGGAGGCAATCAGTCGAGCAGAGTTTTTGTATGAAAAGTTGATGGACAAGGTTTTAAGAGTCAAAGAAGATGATCTACAGGATCTAAATTTGGGATCAGAGGAAAATCCGAAAGTAGTCAAAGTCAGTGTCCATTTGGATGAGGAATTTAAGAAGGATTTGAAGGAATTGTTACAGGAATTCATTGATGTGTTTGCTTGGGATTATTCTGATTTGAAGGGTATGGATCCTGAAGTGTATAAGAATCAGATCAATCTGAAAGAGGATGTAGTTCTAGTGATTCAGTAGAGGTATCGGATGAATCCGAATTATGCCAAACAAGTCAAGGAGGAGTTGGATAAGCTTCTACAAGTTGGTTTCATAAGGCCAGTGGATCAGGCGGAGTGGTTGTCACCAATTGTAGTAGTGCCTAAGAAGTCAGGAAAAATCCGTGTGTGTGTGGATTATAGAAAATTGAATGCAGCAACCATTGCAGATCCATTCCCATTTCCATTTACTAATTCAATTTTGGATGATGAAGCAGGACATGAGATGTATAGCTTTCTTGACGAGTTTTCAAGGTATAATCAGATCCGGATGGCTGAAGAGGATATAGCAAAGACTACATTTATTACTGAATGGGGAGAATTTGCTTATACAGTTATAAGTTTTGGTCTCAAGAATGGACCACCTTCATTTTCAAAAGCAGCTTTCAAAACTTTTGAGCCATATGTGACAGAGTTTATGCGGATCTTTATGGATGACTTTTCAGTGTTCGAAAAGAAAGTTAAGCATTTGGAGTATCTCAGGAAGTGTTTTGAAAGATGTAGAATGTTTAGAATGGCCCTAAATCCACACAAGTGTGCTATTGTAGTTCAAAGAGGGAAATTGTTGGGGCATATCATCTCGAAAGAAGGTATGTCGATTGATGCTAATAAGATCAGTGCAATTCTGAAAGCAATAGCACCTGACAACTTGAAGGCAGTTTCAAGGTTTATGGGTCAGATTAAATGGCATAATGGATATTTGAGGTATTTGGAGGATGTTAGTGTTCCATTGAGTCATTTGACAAAGAAAGATGTGGAGTTTGTATGGGGTGACGCTGAGGAAAAAGCATTCCAGATCATGAAGAAGATGTTGGTAGTATCTCCTATTCTCCAACCACCAGATTGGGAGTTACCTTTTCATGTATTTGCAAATGCATCGGATATTGCTATTGGAGTAGTTTTGATGCAAGAGAAGATCCGGGGATGGTTTCAACCACTCTATTATGCCAGCAGGATGTTGAAGCCAGCAGAGAAGAACTACACCGTTACAGAACGTGAAGCTTTAGGGATGATTTTTGCATTGGAAAAGTTTAGGCATTATCTGTTGGGAAACAAAGTAGTCTTTCATATTGACCATCAGGCGCTGATATTCTTGGTGAAGAAGACAAAGCTGGAAGGAAGACTTGCCAGGTGGATGCTTTTGTTGCAGGAATTCGATTATATAGTGTTGCATACTCCCGGAAATAAGCACGCTGTCGTGCCATGGCACGTCTATGGTGTGAAACCGTGCATGTGAGGCCATCAAATACACATCCAGATGCATGAGGTTATGTGCCATGACGAGTCATTATATGATGCCATGTACATATGTTCATATTGTAAATGAGGTTCAATAAGACAAGCTGAGGCTGAGCCAGATCTAGGAGTTTCTGTATATGAGTGTGGAGGGTGATGGTTCTGCTGTTACTCAGAGACCATGGGTAAGTTAGAAACATCCAGTTATATATGATGGTATGAGTGGCACGCCAAAGGGATAAGTTAATGATGTTAATGGCTTCCCATGTGCATAATGTGTGGTAGCTTTTAAATGGTATCGATTGGGTCAAATCAGTGAATACCTCTTATGGAATGCAAACATGAGGGCATCTCAATGCACAAAGGAATGTATTTATGAAGATATGGGAAAATACTTGAATGAACAATTGGGGAGTCTATAAATCACATGGCCAATATGATGATTTATACACTACGGAGGCATCAAGAGTAATAGAGATTCAATGGACATTACAGTGCCGAAGAATTTGTTGAATGCCGGGGAATAAAATTTAATGAAATGCCTTGCATTGAGAACTTTAACCTTAATGCTAAGGTTATGCCTTGCATTGAGAATTTTAACCTTAATGCTAAGGTTAGAAGCAATGCACTAAGGCTGGCAGCATACGTGGAAAAGGAAATGTATTTCTTTTATTTGGAAATTTCTAGATAGTATGGGAGAGAAATGCGAGCGCAGCTTTTGCAATTGGAAATTCCCGCATGAATAGCTGCAAAAGGTGGTGGGGGGCGCCGAATTCTCCGCGGGAAAAAGAGAAAAAACCAGAGGCGGACGGCGGCGAGTTCAGTGAGGAAAAAATTCTGCAGAGAAAAGGGAACAGCGTCCAATCGACCAGTCTTTTTAATTTCAAGAATACATAAATTGTTTGTGCCTTGTAGGAGTTAGATTTGGAGGGAATCTTGAATACCATAGAAGGAGATACTTTTCATTTTTTTTCTCTCATGACTTTCATCGAACAGAGGCGACGTGCAGCTTGCGATTAGTGAAAGGAATCAAGAAATTTCATGCACGTGGACCTTCAGCTAAGTGGTTTTCTTTTTAATTTCCTTTAAAATTACTCTCACTTATACGATTTGAGAGAATCGTATATCCATTCTACAAAATGAATTTGGAAGTGAATAGAAAGACCTTGGGGAAAAAGCTAAAGGATTGGAGCTCGGAAATTTGTGAAAAATACATTGAAGTCGAGGGTAATTGGTCTTACTTTCTACTCAAATGAATTTTGGAAATTACGAGTATGTTAAAGCTATGCCGAATGCTATCTTTTGCTTGTGAGATGTTAGAATTTTAAGGCAGGTATTCAGGTGGAAAAGAGCATCTTGACATAATGGTTTTGATGGCACTGGATGTAAAGGATGTAACTGGCCACATGTATATTGGAAAAATTTGAAAGCCTTGTTATGCTACATGTGAATGGTTCAAAGGATTTCAAGAAAGAAGTCAGTGAATAAAGGAACAAACACTTGGTATGCAATTTTGTGCAATCATCAGGATGAATTCAAGGATGTATTGAGGTGAATCGACACATGTACTTGTCATTGGAAATAGTGATGTTCAATACTCCTTGGGAAATTTTGTGTGTGAGTTTCCTGGTTAGATTTGACATTCACTCTCACAGCTAGAAGTCTCGTACTTTCCTGGCTGTACCGCACACTTCACGACAACTTTGGTGAACCCGACGTGAAACTGCTGGGGTGAGAGTGTGGTGAAATATACAAGGAAGCTATGGCTGAGAATTCTGAGGGTCAGGGGGTTCATTTTGACCCCGGAGTTATGCAGATGTTTCAGATGTTTACCATGTACATGCAACAACAACAAGCTGCTGAAAGAGGACAAATTTCCACGACCAAAGCATTACAATCAATTGTGAAAAAGATGGATCAATTTGATGGGAAGGACATTACAAAGTACTTGCGCAATTATATAAAGGAGATGGAGCTAAACAGGGTGACTGAGGAGGACATGGTTCGAAGTTTCGAGCTGGTATGTGTTCCTGAAATAAGAGAGCGCATAAAAGGATTGCAGGCAGCACAGGGTGGCAGAAATTGGGAAGAGTTCAAGCTTGCTTTAAAGGATGAATATTTTATGGAGGATTCTGAGCGAGTGACTAAACGAACTTTCTTGGAATGGGTCACAAAACCTAAAATGGGAATTTCTACCACAGAATTGCTAAGAGAGTTTGAGAAGCGCTATGCCCAGCTGTCAAGGATAGAGCGTGCAACTTTGGACAGAGAAAAAACAGAGCTCTTCTTGCAAGCAGCTGGGAAAGATCTCCAGGAAAAATTGGAAATCCTCCTTGAGGATAAGGATACAGAGCAGGGATTAAAGAGTGATTGGAATGATGTTGAGGATGCAGTCACTATGTTAGCAAAGCGGCAGCGGAGGAGGGATAAAATGGTGATGGGCTCTGCAACCCCCATAACTGCTGTCACCCCTGAGAATCTATCCAAACCAGCTGCTACAAATCCAAAGATAGATGGGCCGATGGATGAGCTTATCAAGGGGATGCGTGACTTAAAATTGAAGATGTCCAGGATTGAAGAAAAAGGTCTACCATTGGGGCAGGCTTCTATGCAAAGGCCTCAAAGCAAAGAAGGGTTTACATATAGATGCATATGGTGTGATGACCCAGAGCATGCAAAGAAGGATTGTGCTAGCTATAAAGAAGCTCTTAAAAATCAACTTGTGTTTTTCAAAGATGGGAAAATCCATCTTACAGAGACTGGTCTTCCATTGAGTACAAACTTTGGGAAAGGAGGGATGAAAAAGCTGGTAGAGGATATGGCTGCTAGTCATGCCATTTCTATGGTTGAGGCAGCAACCTATGGATTAAAGGTTGGTCAACTAAAGCAGGGATTTGAGAATGATGAGGATTATGAAAATGAGGATTTTTGGCCATCAACAATGGAATTAATTGCGTCAAAGAAAGTGTCAAAGCAAGCTTTGCATGAGGCAGGTGATTGTATACGTCTTGAGACTGGCTGGGAGGAGCCTGTGGATTCTTTATCCATTCATGCCTATATTGCCAAATGCCAAAACAATGAGGCACAGGTAGAGGAGAAGCGTAAAAGGGAAAATGAGGAAGGAGGGCCATCAAAAAGAGTTACACGTGGAAGTGAAAAGAAGGATCCTGGGCCATCACATATGCCTCCACAGCATAGCAGACCTCCACAGGATATTTCAATGGAAGAAGTGCCAGCAAAAATGAAGGAGAAGGGTAAAGGGAAAAGTCCACTCTACAAGCTTCAATCTGATATTGAAGTTGCAACAGATCTCAAAAAGGTACTTGAAGAAAGGATTCTAAACACCAGGGTGGAATTTACACTGGGGGAAGTCTTGGGGATTGCAAAGAAAGAATTTCATGATGAGATAATTGATATTATACGAAGAAAAAGGCAGTCCATAATTGAATCTATTCCATCACAAGGGGAGGCAAGCACTTCCAAGACTCATGGAGTACAGGTACAGAAAAAGGAAGAGAGAGAAAATGTGGTGGAATGTAATCACTCTGCTGATGGGGCACGACAAGTGCGCTTTGTGGAAGAGGATGATGAAAAAGAAGTTCTTACAAAGAGTCATTACTCCAGGAGCCATTGGGCGAGAGCAACCACTGAAACCCTTGTCAAGATAGGTGATTTGGAAGAGCCATATGTCGCTCTAATTGATCATGGGTCTGAAATAAATCTTATGGCTAAAAATCTCTACAACAAATGTAAGTGGCCAATGGATGTGGATCATGGGTGGATGATTAAAGCAGCTAATAACTCATCTGGAGAGCTTTATGCAGCATGTCCAAATGTAAGGGTAACTATAGGGGATGTGAAGGATGATCAGAATTTCTTTGTTCAGGAGATGTCATCGTATCCCCTTATCCTTGGACAACCCTACATTACAGCTGTAAGGATGGAAACAAAGGTTTTGGATGATGGTTCAGCATATGCAAGAAGGAGTAAAGATGGTAAAAAAGCTGTTCAGTTTTTGACAGTTTGCATTAACCATGAAAGGAATCGTGAGTCTCTTCGGGCACAGTCACTCCCAAAGATAAACAGAGAGTTCATGAATTACAGGGAGATGAGGGATTTTGGCCAGGTGCCATTGTAAAGCGGGATTCCAATGGTACAAGGGGAAATGAGTTCTCGCAGGACTCAATCAATGTAAATAGCTTTTCAGCAAATTTTTAGGGATTCTCCAGCTATGGGTCACTGGTTTTTGTAAAAAGCAAGGATTTGAAGCGTGGCATGCAAAAACATATACAAAATGAACAAAAAAGTTTTGAGCAGTGTGGTCTTTTGGAGAAGAATGAGTTTATTTCAGGGGTGCTTGATGAGGTGTCATTTGTAGATACTATGGATGTGCTTTTTGATATGGGAAGAGCATGCTTACAGGGTGGAAATGAAATGATAAAGGTGTCATCTGTGGAGATGTATGATATAATCCAGGAATTTGAGGGGGTGGAATGTAAAAACATGAATTGTGAGATGGATGCTCATGTTGATACAAAGTACAAAACGGTTGCAAAGAAGGTGAAACCGGTTGCCTTGCCCTTGCCACCGGGAAGCAAGGAGAAGATAGATGAAGCTTCTATGCAGCCAAATCTTAGAGATCCGAAGAAAATTGGGCATAAATTTACGCAAGAAACTCTAAAAGAGCTGAAGATTGGTGAGAAGGATTTTCTGTTGCCAGTTGAAAGGGAATGCTTTGAGGAGATGCTTGTAAAACATGGGAAAGCCTTTGCTTTTCAGCCGCATGAGATAGGCTGTGTTGATCCAAGTGTAACAGCACCAATGGTGATCTTTACTGTTCCACATGTACCCTGGAACCTGCGGCCAATTCCAGTACCAAAGGCTCTCTTGCCAAAGTTGATGGAATTACTAAAGGAAAAGATTAGGATGGGGATCTTGGAGCCTTCATGTGCCCCATATTCCAACAGATGGTTTACTGTACCAAAGAAAAATGGGACATTGCGCTTTATTCAAGACATGCAACCTGTAAACAAAGTCACAATCAGGAATGTGGGAGCAGGTCCAATTGTGGATGAGTTTGCAGAAGCATTTGCAGGGAAAGCTATATACTCTATGGGTGATCTGTATTCGGGATATGATCAGTTCCAGCTAGATATACAAAGCAGGGACTTGACCACAATGAGAACTCCTTTGGGATTAGTAAGGATGTGTACCTTACCACAGGGAGCCACCAACTCAGTGGCACATATGATGAATGGAATGAATAAAGTCTTACGAGACTTCATACCACAAAAAACTATGCCATTTTTGGATGATGTGCCAATAAAGGGCTGTGATGAGAAAGACAAAGATGAGGATTTGGATTCAAAGGGGTGCGGCAAGTTTGTGGCAAATCACATAAAGGATTGTGACATGATTCTATCCAGGCTTGAAGAAGTGAATCTTACTTTATCTGGGTTGAAATCAGTGTTTGGAGTTGGTGAAGTGCTAATAGTGGGACATCTTTGTAGTACTAGTGGACGCCGTCCTTGTCCAGCCAAGATAGATGCAATACAAAGAATGAAGGAAACATGCATTAATGTTACAGAGCTGAGGAGATTTCTTGGAGCATGTGTCTTTTATGTTATTTGGATCCCACATTATGCACATGTAGTAGATCCTCTTTATCAACTTTTGAGGAAAAATCAAAAATTTTTGTGGGGTGCAGTACATATTAAAGCTATGCGGAAGCTGAAATATTTGCTCCAATCATCACCCATTTTGAGAAAGGCAGATTATGACTGTGGCAGGCCTGTGATTGTTACAGTTGATACTAGTCCTACTGGGATAGGATGGGCAGTAGGGCAAGATGATGAGGATGATCATAGGTATGTAATTAGATTTGGAGCAAAGGTGTTAAGGTTTCGGCAACGAAAGTATCCACAGATCAAGAGAGAGTTATGGGGGATAGTCACTGCTCTAAAATGTGAAAAAGAATATCTTATTGGGGCATCTGTACTTGTGGAAACTGATTGCTTGCCACTCCTTGGGATGATAGCAAGTTGTACCACTCCAGATATTGCTATGCTTAGGTGGATTGCTTATATCAAGTCACTAAATCCTGAGTTTGAGCATATTGCGGGAAAAGATAATCCAGTTGCAGATATGCTATCAAGAGCCAGGTATGAAGATGAGAAAGAAATGATTAGTGACATTGATGATGTGGGTACAAAATTCTATACTACAGCATATGCAAAAGGGGATCATATTTGCCTATCAAATGCACTTGAGTCTTTTATTGAGGAAATATATGAAGGGGATTGGTTGCTTATTGGTCAATATTTGAGTACTCTGACAAGGCAAGAAAATTGGTTTGACTCAGAATTTAAGAGAATCCGCAGAAAAGCATATGGTTATTTCCTAAAGGATGGGTATCTCTGGAAGCATCCTAAGCAGAGGAATGCTATGCCACAGAGAGTCATATGTGATAAAGAGACTCAAGGAAAGCTTGTGAAAGAATTCCATGAGAGTCTCTGGGCTGGACATAGAAGCGTGTGGGCCACCTTTACCAAAATAAAGGAAAAATATTGGTGGAAAGGAATGTACAAGGATATTTCCCAATATGTGGAAACATGCATGGTATGCCAAATGTACTCAAATGTGCGACATCGTGATGGCTTGCATCCAACCTACCCACCTGCCATGCACTACAAATGGGTAGTGGATCTAGTTACAATGCCTTTGGGAATTTGGCAGATGCGGTACATTGCACTTGCAAGAGAAGACTTGACAAATCAGGTAGAAGGGCGTGCTCTTAGAACAAAGAGTACGGAAACAGTATGCAAATTTCTCTTGGAAGATGTGATCTGCCGGTATGGTTGTGTTGGGAAGATAACAGCTGATAGGGGTGAGCTAGATGTTGAAGAAGCAAGGGAATTCTTCTCTAGAATTGGTATCAAACTGTCCCTAACATGTGCTTACAATCCTGAGGGCAATGGGAAAAGTGAGCGAGGACATCCTCCAATCATTAAAGCTTTGGCTAAGGCATGCAGAGAAAGAATGCGAGAGTGGCCAAAGCTGCTACCATATGCCTTGTGGGCTGACCGTACAACTCATAGCTCAGTGACAGGATACATGCCTGCAGAATTGATGTATGGTCAGAAGCCAGTGATGCCAGTTGAAGAAGTAGTGCTAACTTGGAATGTATTGCCCTGGGTCGAAGGATTGAGCAGAGATGACCTCCTTGCATTGCGAATAAGACAGTTGGAGAGGAGGCCTGGAGATATAGAGCTTGCTAAAGCCCGCTTGAAAGATGCAAGGTTGAAAAATAAAGAAAGATTTGATAGTAGACACAGACTCCGGCCAAAACCTATTGAAGAAGGTGATTGGGTTCTAATGTATGACAGTAGCCTTGACAACCAACTCACTGTTCAAAGAAAATTTGCAAAAAGATGGTTTGGCCCTTACATTGTCAAGCATGTGCATGGAAATGCCACGTATACTCTGTGTGAGCTTGATGGAACAGAAATAAAGAATCTTGTGGCTGGCAAAAGAATCAAGATATTTAAAAGAAGGCATGATAATGATCCTTTTGATTCACAAGAGATTCAGGATGAGAGGCTTGACAGTGGTAGTATGGATATGGTTGAAGAGGAAGAGGATGATCTTCCTGGAACTGTAGAAGATGAAGACGACATCCAGTTATATGTGGACCTTGATGATGATTTGGCACATACTAGAGGATGTGCAGGTTTAGAGGGGGTGGATGTCGTGCCATGGCAAGTCTATGGTGTGAAACTGTGCATGTGAGGCCATCAAATACACATCCAGATGCATGAGGTTATGTGCCATGACGAGTCATTATATGATGCCATGTACATATGTTCATACTGTAAATGAGGTTCAATAAGACAAGCTGAGGCTGAGCCAGATCTAGGAGTTTCTGTATATGAGTGTGGAGGGTGATGGTTCTGCTGTTACTCAGAGACCATGGGTAAGTTAGAAACATCCAGTTATATATGATGGTATGAGTGGCACGCCAAAGGGATAAGTTAATGATGTTAATGGCTTCCCATGTGCATAATGTGTGGTAGCTTTTAAATGGTATCGATTGGGTCAAATCAGTGAATACCTCTTATGGAATGCAAACATGAGGGCATCTCAATGCACAAAGGAATGTATTTATGAAGATATGGGAAAATACTTGAATGAACAATTGGGGAGTCTATAAATCACATGGCCAATATGATGATTTATACACTACGGAGGCATCAAGAGTAATAGAGATTCAATGGACATTACAGTGCCGAAGAATTTGTTGAATGCCGGGGAATAAAATTTAATGAAATGCCTTGCATTTAACCTTAATGCTAAGGTTATGCCTTGCATTGAGAACTTTAACCTTAATGCTAAGGTTATGCCTTGCATTGAGAATTTTAACCTTAATGCTAAGGTTAGAAGCAATGCACTAAGGCTGGCAGCATACGTGGAAAAGGAAATGTATTTCTTTTATTTGGAAATTTCTAGATAGTATGGGAGAGAAATGCGAGCGCAGCTTTTGCAATTGGAAATTCCCGCATGAATAGCTACAAAAGGTGGTGGGGGGCGCCGAATTCTCCGCGGGAAAAAGAGAAAAAACCAGAGGCGGACGGCGGCGAGTTCAGTGAGGAAAAAATTCTGCAGAGAAAAGGGAACAGCGTCCAATCGACCAGTCTTTTTAATTTCAAGAATACATAAATTGTTTGTGCCTTGTAGGAGTTAGATTTGGAGGGAATCTTGAATACCATAGAAGGAGATACTTTTCATTTTTTTTCTCTCATGACTTTCATCGAACAGAGGCGACGTGCAGCTTGCGATTAGTGAAAGGAATCAAGAAATTTCATGCACGTGGACCTTCAGTTAAGTGGTTTTCTTTTTAATTTCCTTTAAAATTACTCTCACTTATACGATTTGAGAGAATCGTATATCCATTCTACAAAATGAATTTGGAAGTGAATAGAAAGACCTTGGGGAAAAAGCTAAAGGATTGGAGCTCGGAAATTTGTGAAAAATACATTGAAGTCGAGGGTAATTGGTCTTACTTTCTACTCAAATGAATTTTGGAAATTACGAGTATGTTAAAGCTATGCCGAATGCTATCTTTTGCTTGTGAGATGTTAGAATTTTAAGGCAGGTATTCAGGTGGAAAAGAGCATCTTGACATAATGGTTTTGATGGCACTGGATGTAAAGGATGTAACTAGCCACATGTATATTGGAAAAATTTGAAAGCCTTGTTATGCTACATGTGAATGGTTCAAAGGATTTCAAGAAAGAAGTCAGTGAATAAAGGAACAAACACTTGGTATGCAATTTTGTGCAATCATCACGATGAATTCAAGGATGTATTGAGGTGAATCGACACATGTACTTGTCATTGGAAATAGTGATGTTCAATACTCCTTGGGAAATTTTGTGTGTGAGTTTCCTGGTTAGATTTGACATTCACTCTCACAGCTAGAAGTCTCGTACTTTCCTGGCTGTACCGCACACTTCACGACAACGCGGTGGCGGATTATCTCAGTAGGCTGGAGAATTCACAAGAGACACTAGGAGTGTCAGATCAATTGCCAGATGCAGAATTGTTTCGGGTGGAAGGTTAGTCCTTTGACAATTGGTATGACCAAATGTTGTAGTTTTTGACAAATGGCATGTTACCTTCTAATATGACAACAGATTAGAAGTGGAAATTTTCCTTGAGGAGTAGGCCATTTCTGATTATTACTGGATCATTATATAGAAGAGGAGCAGATCAGATTATTCGCAGATGTGTTCCAAATGAAGAACAGAAGGCGGTTTTGCAAGAGGCACATTGCGGAATGGCTGGAGGACATATTTCAGGAGAAAATACAGGGCAGAAGATTATGCAAGCAGGTCTATGGTGGCCATTGTTGTTAAGAGATGCACACAAGTTTGCCAGAGAATGTGTTCAATGTCAGAAAATTAGTCAACCAACTCAGATAGATCAGATGTAGGATCACCCAGTATTACCACTTGAACCGTTCCAGAAATGGGGTCTGGATTTTGTTGGACCAATAAAGCTGGAGGATAGGAGCAAGATATATTTTGGTTGCAATAGATTATGCTACAAAGTGAGTAGAAGCAATACCTTTGAGGGACAATAAAGCAGCAAGTGTGGCCAAGTTCCTCTATAAGAACATCATGACTAGATTTGGATGCCCAATTGAATTGGTGTGAGATCAGGGTGTTCATTTTTTGAATTCAGTCCTCATTGAGGAGTTGACATCTAAGCACATGATCCTCCACAAGAAATCTACCCCATATCATCCACAAGAAAATGGACAGGCTGAAAGCACGAATAAGGTGTTGGTGAGGATTTTGAAAAAGATTGTTTCAGATAACAGATCAGACTGGGATGATAAGTTAGACTCAACATTGTGGTCATTCAGAACAGCATACAAAGTGGCAATAGGTATGACACCTTTCAAGTTGGTCTATGGAATTGAAGCAGTTATTCCAATGGAATATGTGATACCTAGTTTGAGGCTAGCTGGTCAGCATAGATTGAGCCCAGCAGATTCAGTTTTGCATCGCCAAAGAGAGTTGCTAAAATTAGAGGAGGATAGGATTTACAGTGCATATGCAGCAGAAATTGGTCAGCACAGAAGACACGCATGGATGGCAAGGCAGGTAAAGTTCAAGATCTTTCAGAAAGGCGACTGGGTAATGCTGTATAATTCAAAGTTGGGGCCACACCCAGGCAAACTGAAGCTTAGGTATTTTGGGCCATATCAGATAGTGGAAGAATTGGGCCAAGGAACATTCCGATTGAGGGATGTGTTTGGAACTCCGATTCAGAAGCCAGTTAATGGGTTCAGATTGAAGAAGTTCTTTGGGAGAGTTCCTGAGATTCCTGAATGGATGGTAAACAAAGTTGAGGACATTTCAGTTAAGTATGTGGGTGTTGATTTTGAGGAGGAAGATAAATCAGTTTTGGAGTTTAAAGAATGTCGTTCAGACGTGGATTGTGGATTATTGGGAGTTGAAAGCGGAATCGGAATACCGTGTTGTCAGTTAGCATGTCATGTGCAGGGTTTTTGCAAAGAGGAATTGTCAAACAAGAAGTCAAGGCAGCAAAATTGAAAATATTCAAAAGGACAGCACTCATGAGACGAGGCCATCCCATTGCCACGTGTGAGAGATTTTTGGTGGTGTGCGTTTTTTGAGAAATTTCAGTCTCCATGCGGTGCGCTAAACGAGGCAAAAGGAAATGATATAAGTGCATGGGCATGGTGTGACCATCCATCTCAAATCAGCTCATGCAGGGCGATGATGTTTTCATAAAGTCTGAGGAGGAAGCAGCTTGCGCTCACACAGAAGCACACAAGTGAGTCAATGACTCAAACAAGGTCGATGAAGACCGCCATGGAGGAGCTGTTGCGACCAAGAAGGGAAAGTGTCCAAATCATTGAGGAGAGCGAGGAAGCAGATTTGGGAGGAGAAGATAACCCGGAGGAGATCGATGTCGAAGAGGGATTCGATGTGCAGGACAAAGAAACCGAGGTATGGCTCAAGCAAATTGGCTTGTATGAGTTTGCATGCTTACCATGGGCTGCATGGGAAAAGAACGAGTTCGCGAAGAAGCAGCTATGTCATCTAAGGGAGAACGCAAGATACATCACACATGATAAGGAGGTGACGCCGAAGCTTGTGGCAGAAGTTTTTTGGGTGCCGTTCATCCAAACATAGAAGTTGAAGAAAATCTCTGATGCGCTGATGCGGGCCGAGTTTGGACCCCCGGAGGGCACAAGGTCATACTATATGGTGAGGAATATAGACAAGCTGAGGAGTACCCATCTATTTTGGTACTTAGACAAGGCATACATTCTAGCTAAGATAGCCTATATGTCAAAGGAGGTGTTTGCACCCCCCTCTACAATGCAGAGAGAGGAATGAAGATGGATTGGGCCACTTTCATCTATGACAGGATGCAGTTAGGGGAAGCGCGTGATAAACGCAGGTTACCTTCAGAGGGAAAGTTAGCACCCTACTTGGCGGCAATCTTTGGATATGCGTTGCAGGTGCCCACTGTTTCACTGTTGTCCCCATCAGGGTTTGGTAGAAATGTGGAGCAGATGACAGTGGGGAAAGTGAAAAAGAGAAAGCTAGAGTGGGAGCCATCGGCATCGGACAAGGGGAAGTCTATTGTGCAGATTAACTTGAAGGGCCCGAAGTCAAGTCATCCACAAAAGTAGAAAGAAGGGGGTAAGTTCAGTTTCTTTCCCCAATTGCCAAGTGTTTCAAATCCAAATGCAAAGACAAGGACAATTACAGTATTCTCTAAGAGGTTTGGGGATGTGTCGGGGGAGCAGACCCTAGTGAGACGACATCGGAGAGGTTAACACCATTTGTCACAAGTGTGAGTTTGAGTTTGCTAGGGATTTTTTCAATGCAGGATGCAATTCAAAGCCTATCTGATTTGAATCGGTTCATCGAGAGAACCAGGAGGCTATGCTCTTAACACTGGAAGCTCGAACATTGGATACCAAGCAAGTTGATGTGTTGGAGAGAGAAGTGCAAAAGCTGCAGGACAAGATGGAAGAAGCGATGGACGAGAAGAAAAGCTTACAGGAGGAAGTGGAGCATGTAGGAGCTGTGATGCAGGTCAAATATGTAGAGCTTTTAAGCGCTACGCAAGATTTCAGAGTGTGAGCGGATGGCCTAAAAGCAGCCACAGAGTCTCAATTTCAGGAAATGGAGCAGAGGATCACTGAGTTGATCACAGACAATAACTTTTTGCTGAATCGATTGACGGTGGAGATGGAAAAGGCGGCCTTAGATGGGCAGGTAGTCCTAGTTGTGGAAGCGGATGCGGATCTATTGAAGAAAGAGGTGTTTGGTTACACTCAGGAGTTATGGAGGTAGGCGACTACCATTTTTCATCTGTCATCAGTGCCAATAGACAAGTTTAAGTCTTAGTTCAAAGTAATAGGTGAGGAAGCGCTGAGGAAAGAGAATCGAGAGATGAGGAGTACTATCGCGGAGTTGAAAAAGCAGTTGGAGGAGTACTATCGCGGAGTTGAAGAAGCAGCTGGAGGCAGAATGGAGTGCAGTAATGGACCAGATGGCAATATTATGGGATGAGACACCAGATAAATAGGATGATACTACAAAAGGCAAGCAAGGTGAGTCTTTGGTGAAAACAGTTGTTTTAATGTTCAAGATGATGCGGAGCCGGATGCAGCAAAAGGCAAGGTAGCGGAAGTTGGATTGGGTGCAGTGGACAAAAGTGTTGGCAAACCTCTGGATAAGGCAGAAGGTTTGGTAGATCAAGGGATTGTGAGTCTGAAGTCAACCTCTGGCTCAAGCCACTCGGCTGTGCCAGGTGTTTAGGGGATGAACTTAGGAGGATTATTATTTTGTCATATGATATGTAACCTTAGGGAAATCAAATGTGACTTTTGGGATCTTAGGAGTTGGAATGTTCCTCTTTTTTCTCTTGTTCTCGCTTAATGTGTTAATGAGGACTAACTTTTTTTAAAATTATGTTTCTCTTTTGTAGGTTTATTCAAGTGAGCAAAGTTTTGGGCATAGCCTCTCATACACTAAGCCCTCTTTCTTCATTTTGGCTTATGCTTCTTGTCTTTGTGTTTTTGCACCGTTGGTGGGTGCTAGGGTTTAGGGTTAGATCAATAGGCAATAGGCTTTACACATAGCCCTCTTATGAAATAGGGCCTCATGCATAGCCCTCTTATGCAATAGGGTTATGCATAGGCCTTACACAATAGGGTTATGCATAGGCCTTACACAATAGGGCTTATGCATAGCCTTATACATAGCTATGGCAATAAGGCTATGCATAGAGTATGCATAGGTCCTATAAATAGCCCTCTTATGCAATAGGGCTATGCATAGGCCTTATGCAATAGGGCTTATGCATAGGGAATATGCATAGGCCTTATGCATAGGCCCTATGCATAGCTCTCTTATGCAATAGGGCTATGCATAGGGAATATGCATAGGCCTTATGCATAGGCCCTATGCATAGCCCTCTTATGCAATAGGGCTATGCATAGGCCTTATGCAATAGGGCTTACGCATAGGCCGTAGGCATGAGCCTCATGAATGGGGCTTATGGATAGGGTATGTATAGGCCTTATGCATAGGGCTTATGCATAGCTTTATGCATAGGCTATGCATAGCTATTGCAATAAGGCCTTATGCATAGGCGTTGCATAGGGCTTATGCATAGGCCTTATGCATAGGGATTATGCATAGGGCTTATGCATAACGTATGCATAAGGCTTATGCATAGTACTTATTAACCAATGCACTAATGTTTTCATTTATTATGATAATGTTTTGTAGGTCTATTCAAGCGAACAACCACCAAGGGTTTCGGCCATGTAGCGGTTCATATAGATTGGGCTAGTAGAGGTAAGCCCCTTTGTTTATACTTCTTCTCTTTATGTTTGTACACCCTTGGGTGTTGGGGATTAGGTTTAGGTCAAGAGCCTATAGACCTTATGCATAGCATATGCATAGGCTATGCATACGCTATGCATAGGCTTTATGCATAGATGATGTATGCATAGGCTATGCATAGTGTATGCATACCCTATGCATAGGCTATGCATAGGGTATGCATATGCTATGCATGGTGTATGGTTTAGACTATGCATATGCTATTGTTTAGGTCAAGAGATATGGGGAATTGTTATATGCCATCTAGAATGCTGCTTGTGTCAGGTTAGGAGTGGTCATCCGCTGCGAGTAGGTGGTTATAGTGGAGGGGGAGCCCTTGATCTTCTCACTATACTTCTCTTATAAAAGAGGAGGTGTCTTTGGCTTTAATAGTGGGGAGCATGTGGAAAGTCCTCGGAAGCTATCATCCGAAAGGGGCACTGTCCACCCTGCTTGTCTAAGCAGTGTTGTAGGAGGTCGTAACAATGTCCTAATATCACATGTTGTATTTTTTTGTCTAAGGTTGTGTTGTTGTTTTCTCTTGGTTGGCTTGACATTGTCGAGGTAAGTGGCACTATTCATTAAACCTCATGTTTATTACACCCTTGGGTGCCGGGTTTAGGAAATGGACTTATGCATAGAGATATGGAGCATTCTTATATGCCATCTAGAATGCTGCTTATGTCAAGTTAGGAGTGGTTATCCGTGAGTAGGTGGTTATAGTGGAGGGGGAGCCCTCGATCTTTCCACTATCCTTCTCTTGTAAAAGAGGAGTTGCCTTTGGCTTTAATTGTGGGGAGCGTGTGGAAAGTTCTCAGAAGCTATCATCCGAAAGGGGGGACTATCCACCCTGCTTGTCTAAGCAGTATTGTAGGAGGTCTTAACAATGTTTTAATATCACATGTATTCTTTGTCTAAGCTTTAAGTATGGCTTGGGTTAGAGCAACTGTGTTTTGTCGCCTCATGCATGTATGTAGAAGTAATGTCGATCGACCCGTCACCATCACAAGACCCCGATGTGGCAAATCTGCTATCCATTATAAATGAATGATATGGGTAGCAAGCTTGGTCTCAGTTTACACAGACACAGGTATGGTTCCATCAAACCTTTTCACATACACAAAGTTAATCTTTTATGCATTCTATAAGTCATATATTTTAATCTTGTATGCAGGTGGGCTTATAGTTGGGCCAATCGACGCCATGGGGGCAAACTTCCCCACTTGGCCAGTCAATGCCATGGGGGCAATCTACCCCACTTGCTCAGTCGGGGTAGACCACGCCTTTAATAGGCACGGGGCTGAGTGGTGCGCGCCCATCATGGTTGTGATGAGCCTACACCACCTTCCTCTACTAGACCCACCCTCGCTTTCTCACGTTCGTCTCTTCACTCCACGACAAAGACATAGTAGAAATTCTGGGGGATAGTAGACGTGCTAGTAGCGAGAGGGGAGCAGGCTACTTTTGCTTTGGCAAAAGCAGCACCAGGTCTCTCGATGCGTCTCCCCAACATGGGGGCTCTTCATCTACACACATTATGAGCCAGCCCAAGGAGACCCATTCCACCATTTGATCCACGCAGGCCTCCTACCATACAACGTGGATGCGGATGGTGCCCTCGTAATGGATGCACGAGGAAAGCAAGTCATGAATCGTATGCATGTACCTACAAACCTGGAGTTCGTGAACTCCTTCAAAACGTGGAAAGCACAAGATGAACTTTCTAATAAATACGTTATCGATGTGCTTAAGTCGAAGTTCCTCATGCCACATGCAAGTCTTTGCTTCTCTGAGGAGTGGATGAAGAGGCGGATCAAGATTTTGCTCTCTAATAGGAGAGAAAATATTAAGAGAGCAACAAATAATAATTTGGAGAATACTAGCATGTGTACGGACGAGGAGTGGAGGCACGCATGCAACTTCATGAGAAAGCACCCAAGTTATTATCAACAACAAGCAGCAGTAAGTGCTCCTGACTACGGAAGGGAGGGGCTTCGCACTTTGGCTTCTGTGAGAAGTCCTCCTTTCTTGCTCGTTTCGTAAAAAGCAATCATTTCTTTTCTTTCATTTCATTTTGTACTATATTATTTCCTTGAAATAATTATATATTTTCTTAATTATTTTTTATAGAGGGAGGTTGTTGGGAGTGACCCAACAAAGGAGAAGTATGACTATGGGAATAGAGTTACCCCGTCTGCAATTGTGGGCACTGGGCGTGGATGCATACGTGAGGTGTACACTTCGATGAGTCCATTTTGGGGACTCAAGCAGATGAGGTAAGTGAGCCTAAACCATTCTCTTTTCTATGTCTAATTGTATTTTAATGATCTTGCTTATCTTATGCTTGATGGAAAATGTATGTAGGATGAAGGGGAAGAGGAATAGGAGGATCCAGATTATCAGCATGAAGCAAGTGAAGAGGACGAGGAATCGGATGATGAAAATCACTTGGAATCCGATGAGGATTCTAGTTAGACACCTCTTCATTGTAAAAACTTTATGTATATATGGCCAAAGGCCCAAAATTTCTGAAATATAATAACTTTTTGGGCTCAATTGCATTCTCCACAATGTATGTGTTTCTTATATTTGTGTTTGTGTTATAAATCTAAAACTGTGACTCTGTTTTAATTTTAAAAAAAGAGTTGGGGTAGACTAGGGAGTCCTGTGCAAACTCCCCAGTCTACCAGTCTACCCCAGCTCTTTTTTATGCTGTGCAGAGCTTTTGCTGCTCATCGAACGAAAATAGCAACAATGAACCCGTTGCAACAAAATAGTAGTGTTTCTAGCAGCGAAAATGGCCCGACACCTACCTACTCTTCTAGTTATAAAAATGCCTTCTGCCATTTTCGCTCTGCTAAACCCTCATTCTGTTGTAGTGGATCTTGTTCGATTCATTGAGGATGGTAGAGAAGGCTTATTTGGATATTGCTCAAGATTGAATAACCAAGCTCTATTTCCCATTATCAATGTAAACTAGTGTAACTTCCTAGCAGATTGAACAAGATGACAAATAACCTGACTTCTAATCTGACAAACAAACTCTAACTTCCACATTCTCTCTAAGATAAACAAAGATAAACAACATTGTATAGAGTACTATAAAGAGAAAACACCTTCCATTAACGAGACTAATAAACATTACTGTCAAAGCTTCAAAAACATAAACATCAACTGACAAATTGACAAACTTGCTAACTTCTTCATTGCCCAAAAACACAGTTCTGCTTACATCCGTCTACCTTCTTCCTTGCGCACAAACATAACTGCCGATTTATTATCCCACACCAATACCCTAAACGCTACTCTCTTAACGCATAAGTGAATGGAAAAACTAGTCTATATTAAGTCTAAACCCTAGCTCTATGCATAGAATGCTTAATAGAACGCATAAGTGAATGGAAAAACTAGTCTATATTAAGTCTAAACCCTATATTAAGTCTAAACCCTAGCTCTATGCATAGAATGCTTAATAGAAAGCTTTGATGGAGAGCTCTCTATTATCAAAGCTCTCTATTAGAGCTCTACGCATTAGGCTAGGGTTAGGGAAAGCTTTGATGGAGAGCTCTCTATTAGAGCTCTACGCATTAGGCTAGGGTTAGGGAAAGGGAGAGGAAAGAGAGGGAAAATGAGAGAGGGGAAGGGAGAAAAGCTCACATAAAGCTATGTCCAAGCTTTCCATAAAAGCTTGGAAGAAGACAAACATTGAACAAAACCATGAAACCTTGAAGAAAGCAAGAAAGGGCTTACCTTAGAGAGAGAGACTTGATTGATGCAAAACTCTTGAGAGAAGAGGTGTGGTGGGAGGAATACTCCGGCTGCAGGCATAGGCTATGCATGTGCAGGATAGGAGAAGTAGGTAGGTATTGACACCCGTCCGCCGACGGTGATTTAGGCAGAAGTCATAGTTCACAAGTCACTGCTATCGCTGCTAGCTTCACTAGTGAGCAGAGAATTTTCGCTGTTGGGTAGCGTATTTTCGATGCTGTGTAACAAAAAAATGTTGTTGTGGTCGTTGTTTAGCAAACGAAAGCCTGGGTAATTTTTTGTTTGCAGTATTGGATGTTGTTGCGTATTTTGTATGAACCCTCAATCAGTTTTGACCAGGTTAAAGATGTCTAATAGTGATCATCAAGGGCTAGAAGTTGGATCCGAGGCATGGTTGAGAGAACAAATTTGATGTGTGTGTGATCGATGCAAGGGGCCAGTAAATATGACAACGTGGTATAACAATTGAGCATGTCCGGACATATGGTCTTCATGAGGCAGTGGCACAACCAATTGTGGATGATGGCATGGAGGAAAACCATAGGAGAGTTCTAGATAACATGCCACACCATTCGGTGACAATAGGTAGAGTGCGAAAGGTGGCAAGGCTTTATATGGAAAGCATGGCTGAGACTCATCTTCCCCAACCAATGAATGAGGTGCCTCCACCATTGCCACAGGAGGAGGAAGAGATTCTCATTATCGACGACATGGTGAATGACTTCCTTTGGATGGAAGGTCATAGATGATAGTGAGTAAGCTCATGAGATGGGTATCGTAAAATGCTCTCTATGCTAGGTATGGATTACACAAAAATACATGCATGTCCCAATGATTGCATGCTATTTAGAGGGGTTAATAAAGATTCAACACAATGTCTACAATGTGGGGAGAGCCTCTATAGGGATGATTTGCAAGGAGATAAAGTTCCCCGAAAGGTTTTGAGACACTTCCCTATCATTCCTCACATCCAACACATGTTTAAATGTAAGGGGATTACAAAACTCATGTCGTGGCATGCTACTTATCGCTCGACTGATGGCATCATGAGGATCATAGCTGATTCACCAGCTATGGCAACATGTGGAGCATCAATGGCCATGCTGATTCACCAGCATGGCAACATGTGGAGCATCAATGGCTAGAGTTTAAGATGAGCCTCGTTACTTATGTCTTGGCTTGGGCATGGATGGTGTTAACCCATTTGGCTTCAAGTCTACATCATGGTCTACTTAGCCTATTATATTGGTTAATTACAACCTCCCTCCATGGGTGGTAATCAAGAAACATCATATCAGGCTTTCTTTCCTTGTACCAGGCAAGTATAAGGTGGCAAACATGGATGTGTACCTCTCGAGCCTTTGATTGAGGAGCTTAAGACACTATGGCGAGGAATAAAAGTACATGACATTTCAAGGCTAATAAATGGCATAAGGCAAAGGTGAAAGGAGTTTTGATTTGGATGATGCATGACTATCCTGGATTCTCGGAGTGCTCAGGTACCTACATGAACCTTATATGCATAAAAGACCATATTAGGGAGTTTAGGAAAAATTTTGCAAGTTAAAATTTGGGGACATGGCGAACCCTTTTAAGATTTTGTTAAAACATCCTCATGTGACATATCATTGGAAATCTCTTGAAGAGGAGGTTCTAAATCCACATTCTCCGACAACTTTTGAATTGATATGCTCAAGATATACCAAAAAGTAAATTGAGAAGAAAATTTCCAAAGTAATGGGATTTTTCCAAATTCCCTAATATGGTGCCTTTAAACTTTAAGTTTATATCTCTATGTCAATCATCTCAATTTTAAAATAGGTTTGGCAATCTCCAGACATCATGCATGTCCGATTTGTGGACCATCACTTGTTTCGAAAAGACCATCTACATTCAAGAAGGTGGTGTATGACAAACATCATAGATTTCTCCCTCCTTCACATCCCAAGTATGTGCCACATGATGTCTCACCACTTGTGATGAGAGGTAGAGATTGGTTTGAGGCATGGAGAAGCACTCCAAATCCACCACCAAATGGGATGTCTAGACACTCAATCTTCTTTCGACTTCCATATTAGTGTGACATGAAGATCATTCATCTCTTACATCCCATACATATCTTCAAGAATGTGGCAACAAATATTTGGGACCATTTAATTGATAAAAGAGATACAAAGGGTGTAAGGGATGACTTACAAAACATTGGATGTCTTCAAAGTGCATGGCCAATTGAAAGTGAGAGTGGCAAAATAGTCCTACCAATGGCACCATGGGTATTAACTAAGAGGGAGCACAATAAGGTGAAAAGTGTGATTTTCTCTTTTCGTACACCAATGGGAGTAATGCATTCATTGAAGGGTGACTTCACAAAGATCAAAAAGAAAGGAGAGAAACAATTATGTGGCCTCAAGACACATGATTGTTGGCACAAGATATTACAGGTATATAAATATTCGCTTATTACAGGTATATAAATATTACAGGTATGTAAATATTCGCTTATTTATTTTCTCTTTGTGGGACACAATTTCTAAGCTCATATACTAACTTCCATTGTTTTCTATGCATAGTTTATTCTTCCAATTGCTATAGTTTGTTGTGGAGACAAGAAGGTGAGAGAGGCTATTTACAAAATGGAAAGCTTTGTGAGGTATGAATCTTCTCTTCAATTCACTAAGTTATATTTCTTATTTGGAATTCTCATGCGCTCACAAGTTATGTATTGGTAAATAGTGCACATAATTGCTATGTATGTAGGTACATATCCTTAAAAGAGATAGATCCTACATCCATTGAGATGGCTCATCTCAATGGATGTAGGATCTGTGTTTGATCGAGGATAACTTTCCTAGAACAATTCTCACTAGCCAATTGCATCTTGTGGTGCATTTGATTAATGAAGTGGCATTGTGTGGTGTTGTTCATGTTCAATGGATGTTTTTTCTTAAAAGGTTCATGAAAACCTTAAAGAACTTTGTGAGACAAAGAGCAAGGCCAGAAGCAAGCATGGCAGAGGGGTGGTTGATGCAAGAGTGTCTTGTGTATATGTCAAAACATCTATCTCGCATAGATCCTTCCATGCCACGATTGTGGAGCAATGAGGAGAATGATCGACTAATCACTAATGTGCCTCAGCGAAAAGGAAGGCAACAAAGACTGGATGAAGCATTATGCCACAAGGTGAATATATTCTGCATTCTAAATAGTCCCATCATGGAGAAGTGGATTGGGAGATACAAGGATGCAATCAATAGATGAAAGGATGAGAGAATAGCTTTCAGAAGAGCAAATAGATGCTTTCCATTCCCACCTAGCTTAGAACCTCTACCAAATGTGATCAATATAGAATGGCTTCGTACGGCAATATTGATGGCATTACAAAATGGAGAGATGATCACAAGAGAAGAGCATGAGTATGCAAGAGGATGTGACCCTCAAGTAAGTACATTCTTCATCTCTATCTCACGTATATACCTTGTTTAATGCATTATACTAAATGTCATGATTTTGTTTAATGTTAGTACAAACTATATAATGCAATATGGTCAAAGGGAAGGCACTTTTGCACAGAGCGTGTGGATTCTAAAAGAAACACATTTGATTGTGGTGTGATGGCAACTTTTGAGCAAGAAAGTCAAGCCAATAGACATGATACCAATGTCATAAAGGACAATCTTGAGTATTGTGGAACTATTCAGGATATTCTTAAGGTTGGAACTAGAGCATTTAGTCTATTCATCTTTGATGTCAAATGGTTCAAGGTGATATATAGAGGTGCTCAAGCAACCGTGAAGAAACATCCAAATGGGTTCTTTCAAATTGATTCCACCAAGTTTTGGAATGATGATAAAGATACCTTCCAACTATCTCAACATTGTTAACAGGTTAGTAACCCAACCAATCCCAAATTAAATCTTGATGTAGTATAATAAAAGTGTAACCCTTTTTCTTTGTGATATTAGGTTTTGTTTCACGCCGATCGAATTGTTCCAAAGTGGTGGTATATACAAGTTTCCCCTCGTTCTCAAAACATATCTTTCAAGATCAAGATGTGGAGACCGAATCTCTAGATGAGGTGCAAGTACTATCTCAAATCGGCTCATTGGAAGAAGACGATGAAGAAAACATTTTGGATGCGGCCGATGAAGAGCACGAGAAACATCAATCAGAAGAAGATGATGAGTCACCTATCAATCATGACAATGCTTCATTGGATCATGATAATGATATTAATATTGATATGGAACCCCATATTTTCATTAAGCTTCCATTAGATATAGACATTGATAAAGTAACACATAAGGATTTATTACAACATGGGATAGATTCATGATAATGATATTAATATTGATATGGAACCCCATATTTTCATTAAGCTTCCATTAGATATAGACATTGATAAAGTAACACATAAGGATTTATTACAACATGGGATAGATTCATGATCTTGACATTGTTTTGCTTCTCAAAAGTTTTTATCTATCTTTTTTTTTTTGGCTCAAAACATGGCTCCAAGGGTTTTTTGCTCGAAACATGGTTCCAAGGGTTTTAATGGATGTTTTTTTTAAAACTATATATCATTTTCTGTGTGTATGTGACATTTATTTTTAGAATTCAGCATCCAACAGCTCTCTTGAATTTCATGCAACGAAATCATAGTATAGCAACGGAATTTCTTTGCTATAAACGCTGTGGAGCAATGAAATTTTGTTGTTAATAGTGTTGCGTAGCAGTGATATTTCGCTGCGAAGAAGCAGCGAACGAAATCCCTGACATCCTGACAAAAAAAGCGTTGCTGAAACACTGATGTGCCCCCGACGTGTTGTAGTGATCATACAAAGTGGTAAATGATGGAGGCTTACCAGTTGATGGGTCAAGAGAGTATAGACCTCCTTGAACCTACAAATCTACATGCTTCTTCCCTTCTGTATGTAGTCTTTGAGCTTCAGCATCATGTAGAGCTTTATGATGAATACTTCTCCATGTGCAATAATAATATTCATCAAGCATCAAGTTGATATGGTGTCTTTTCTTTGAGTGTGGGTAAACCCTTGGAGTCGCCATAGCAAGAAGAGGAAAGAAAGTAGTATTGAACACAAAATGATGAAGGTTCAAAGAGAAAGCAAGAGATGGGAGGGCGAGAAGAAAAGATCGTAAAAAGAAAAGAGAGGGAAAAACTCGAGTAATTCCCTATCGAAGAGAGAAGTATGTTATGGATTTAAATATTTGAAATAAGCTTATTTTAGAAAACGTGTACTAAAGTAGGTTAAGACAACCACCAAGTATAGGTGAATTAAAGACATTATACATACATGATGGATGGCATATTAAAGATACTCTCCTCTAAAGATAGGTAAAAGGGATGCATTTAATATAGCTATTTGTCTCTACTATTTTAGTTAAATCACTTTGATTAAGAAAGTTAATCCAATCCTTACATGGCCCTTTCTTTTTCATTTTTGGTCCTAATGCTTCTAAAAATAGAGCCCACTCTATGTCCTTTGGTCCTTCTAGCAGACCCCACTCGTCTCCCCACAATGGAGAGCCCACTCCCATGGCCGATGCCGCCTTTCTAATGATTGAAAGCTAGTATATTTTCTTAAAATGAAGAAAATGTTCACTATTATTTTCACTAAAAGGCATATGGGCTTACATAGCAGCCAATGAATGAAGACAAGCTTGAATTGAGGCGTTAAAAATCATGAAGTAGAGAAATCAACCCAAAGGCCTCTAGCAAAGGAACAAGCCCACAAAAATTATTTAGCTATATCCATAGTTTATGCTACAAAATATGCCCCCCATAAAGCATTGAACTAATGTACATTTAGACATTCTCATAGTCAAGCATCATTCAACCTAGTTGTGTTGGCCTCAATAATATTTTCTTAGCTTTTTAGGTCAGACTCTAGCAACTACACCAAAGCTCATGTAAATAAATAGCATTAACCTATAAACTAAATATGACCACCACTTCAAGAGCTAGCTACTAGCAAGAAAAATAAGTACCATCCTATGTGTCTCTAGAAGTTCTAAACACCAAATTTTTATGTCTTAAATTTGGGGTGGGAAAAAATCAAAGACCGCCATACATTACATTCTAGCTATGAGTTCTTTGTTATTCTCATATAACTCTCCTAACATTACAAAAGATGAAAAGGGATCTTTGTCAGTGAGCCCTTACTATTATTTTAAGCATGTGAGTGGTCACTAAGGGTTTTCATGTACCCAAGATTGATGGGAAATATCCACTCATAGTGTTCTTTTGTTAAAAGCATGCAACTCACTAGTTCATTTGTTGCTATGTGGTTTATTTTCATAATATGACATGAATGTGCCTAAAGTTAAAAACTTGAAGTTCAACATCTACTGCTATGTCGTTTATTTTCATAATGTGACATAAACTTGAACTTCTGCTATGCCTAAAGCTTAAAACCATTTGTTGGTATTATGAAGTTTATTAAATTCTTTCTTTCTTTTTAAATCTTTACTTGTTGAAAGTAAAAAGTATATATGCTATCACCCACCCATACACAAGTGCTATAACTCGTATAGGGGAGATTTGAACCCACAACCTTGAAGTTCAACATCTACTACCATGTCGTTTATTTTCATAATGTGACATAAACTTGAACTTCTGCTATGCCTAAAGTTTAAAACCATTTGCTCGTATTATGTAGTTTATTTTCTTTCATTTTTTTCATTTTTTTCCAAATATTGACTTGAAAAAAGTAGAAAGTACATATGTTATCACCCACTCACACACAAGTGCTATAACTTGTATAGGGAAGATTCTAACCCACAACCTTGGGACTCTCTACCTCCCCTGTTGCACTAACAGGCCATCGGCATTATGTAGTTTATTTTCATAATATGACATGAACGTGCCTAAAGCTAAAAACCATCATCAAAGAAAAACAGCAGAATGTAGTTTATTTTCATAATATGACATGAACGTGTCTAAAGTTAAAAGCTTGAACTTCTTCAACATCAAAGAAAAACACACAAACAACTCGCATCTCTTTTTTTTTTTTGGCATGTGCAGATATGGACGGGGGTTTTGCGAGCTGAAAAACAGCTGAGAAGTTTCTATACGCCTTATTGTAAAGAATGATTTTTTTTTAAAGGAAGTCATATTTTTTTATTAAAAAAATGCATTTGAGCCGCAGAATCGACAAACCTTGGTATGACCACTGAGCGGTACATTTTAACAAACTGGTTAGTTGAGTGGTCAACCATGCGGGCAGGGCCCCATGCGCGCTAGCAAACAACAAAACCACCACCTTGTAATATATCCTTAGCCTACTAAATCCACAAGACCATTTTGGTGCCTTATTCACTTGAAGTGCAATAACTTTTTGAAGTAAGTACAATATATTCTTTCAAAATTAATTAATTTATAAAAACGTTTTGGGTGCCTATTCACTAAAATTCAATATATTGTGCACCTATTTCGATATGTATACCTATCGATATGTGTTTGCAAACGGGTATGCGAGACCCTGATGCAATAAGATCGCCCAACTTTTAAAGATGTGTATACCTATCATTAAATATTGGCGATTATGCACTGATATTTAATGAAAGGTTCAACAAATGCACGTCAGGTGAACAGAATCCCTTTTTCGTGCTCCCTTTGTCCCCTTCACCCCCACAGAGAAGGGGCGAGAGATTTGATCGAGCAAGTTCAAGGAATCATTGCCCTATACAAGGCGCAAAGAGAGAGGTAGAGAGTAGACAATCTCAATAGAGAGAGCGAAGATGTTGCATAGATTCAAAGAGAGAAAATATGCTACCCAGGCCCCATACCCCTTGATCATATATTGTGTGTCAATCCCAAGAGAGAGTCTAGAGCATGATTTCCATCCGTGAATGTACTAGAGAGAGAAGGAGATAAGCCCTGCAACACACAAAGAGAGGGGGAAACAGAGATAAGCCGCCCAAGACACAAAGAGAGAGCCAACAGAGAGCCAAGGGAAAGATGCATGCAATGCTAGCACTTGTCATAAATACCAAATATAGTAGATTGAAAAAGTTTTTAATTTTTTCATGAGGTCTTATTGTGTTCCTAGTCATACGCGGGAATTTCACACCGCTATACATGCCATACTAATCACCATGCACACCTGTGTACCAAAGGGGTTACTACCCTTCCAAATATATCGGTCACCTTATAGGTAGTGGACGCGCGGTTGCACTATTAAGAAATCCTATTTATCACGTGCGTCCAAGGAGTATTTAAAAAACCCCTTACACTTACATACTTTTGTGAATAAAATGACTCCTTTTTCTTCATTAACTTATGGTTTTTTTTTCCAAAATTGGTTTAAAAGCCCCCTCCTGTATAATTATGTAACTTTATTAAATTGATAAACCCCTCCTGATGAACTCACATGCTATACTTACATATTTTTAGGTAAAGCCCCTGGGCAGTGGACAAGGCACATGACAAACCCCACAAGTTAGTTGCTCAACCGATTGGACTAAAAGATATTATTTTAAAGAGAAACCTTGGAAAATGCCATAAGGAAGAATATCCACTCTAAACTGATTTGCATAGGAAATCCAACATCAACAGGACTTATTCACACACCCTTTCATTTCTTTTCCTCCCCCTTTAGAGAGTGGGGTTTTGCTTGCAGGTAAGATTTGCAGGTAAGATGGGCACTTCTAAGTGCATCTCATATTTATTAGTGGCCTTTTCAACTTGTATTTTCAATAAATGCTATATTAGCCACATCTTGTGTGTTGTAATAGTCCATTCAACACATGTTGTAAAGTTCCTACAAACGCATATTCTCCTTTAGCAACAAATACAAGAAAAGAAGTCATACCTCGAGGACATGGTTTATTGCAAATTTCGACTTTTGACATGTACTTTTGAAATAATGCATTGAAAGAAAAGCTCCCCAGGTATTTGTGAGCGATTCAAAAGTAGGGCATGGACATAATTCAACATATTTAATTATGAAACGCTTCATTGTAGTACATAAGCTTATTAGAAAGGCCTCTTCACACAATGTATGGGGAGATTCTTGAGGCCCATATAAATCTTCTCCCCTCTCATACTGCATTTGTGTATAGTTTTTACGAAACACTTTTGGTACCATGAGACACTTTTGCTGCTTCTCCACAATTTTGGGGTGGCAAATATTGCTGTCACGACATGTAAAGGTGGCTAGAAAGCAAAGCTTTCGTATAGTTATGAAGTAGTTTTCACAAGGGCCGATTGTATGGCTAGGGTGCTGAGTGATTACTTGTTGATAGAAATTCTTCTCTATAGCATATAAGAATTTCTAGACATTTGCGAACAATCGATAGGTTCTCGCATCGGTGATGATCTCATGGAGGGACGAGATGCCACCTACCACCATGATAACAAATGCGGCAGACATGATGATGTAGTTCACCCAGAAGGAGATGGTTTTAATGCTGGGTTTGAAGATGATGTTGTAGAAGAGCATGGGAAGAAAGAGGCAGATGGGAGTGTAGCCGACTGCCCCCATGAAGGCACTGAACTCTACAAAGAAAGGCAACATGGCAGCTAAGAGTGTGGACAAGACAACAAATGAGGATCGTGTCAACAAGCGAGCTATAAAATTCCTCTTGGAAAATTTGCCTTGCTTCACGTCAGCAGCCATTCCTTCTAACCTCTCAAAAGTCGGATGGAGGTGGAGCTGGCATGGGCACACAAACATGAAAACACATCATTAGCTCTCATCGTATAGCATTGCAAAGCATTGACTTTCTTAATAATCACACCTCTTATATATGGTGGGAAGGAGGAGGAACCCACACCCAATTAGTAGGACATGAACACCCTACTACTAAAACAAAATTTGCAAACATATAGGAAGAGAGCACACATATGCAAAGAGAGAAGTGCATGCACCTAATAAGCACATTATAGAGGGAGATTTTCTTTCTTTCGGAAATAATTCCTAAGAAATTGAGTTATGTGGATGCCAAAAAGCTTTATGATGCACAAGAAGTTTATACATATATGTATGTATATATATATATATATATAGAAAAAGATGTAGATGTAGATATAGATATATATATAATTATTATGTATATTATACATAGATCACACGATTAGGTGTGATTTAAGAAATGAACTGGTCCTCCTTTGGGAAAAAAAATTACACCAACACAAGAGAGAGGGGGAGGTAAAGACATTTCAAGAGCCTCAGTTAAAGAACTTCTTGTAGAAGCATGCAACCTAGCCAAGAACAATGGAAGTAGGAAGAGATCAGCCACTTCAAAGCTTCTAAGCAAGAAGTAAGCAAGCTGAGATACTAACCCTTGGGTGTTGTATCATACTTTGATACCATTAATTAAACCACTTTTTGCATTAGAAAAAGAGGGAGAGGGGATTGTATGTGAATGCTTACCACAGTGTATCCTATGAGCTGAATGCAAGCGCATCCGTTGGCTGCAAAGTAGAGCCAACGTGGCACAAGGGAGAAATGTTTTGGCTCAAACATATTGAGCAAGATGATACCATTGGCTTTGTTTCCGAAAGCCCAGTAGCCTGAGACAGCCACCGGAAAGAAAGTGCATAAGGCAACCCCATAGCAAACACTCAACCCTCTCACCATCTTCTTCTCCACTGGCTCTGCGAGTGACGCCTGCAAATGAGGTAACAGTCAATTAATAGGGGGTCGCTGCGGAGCCGAAAAAAAAGAGGTTGTAATTTTGCCTAACAGATTGAAAATTTTAGTTATAATACCGATTAACCTATGCATTTTTTTTCTATAAAAACGTGAAGGTCATCCTATAATGATAAATTGCAGTTAGTCTGAGACCGATTTTACCTGAATCTCTACAACCAGAGGATTCGAGTAGCTGGTCACCATCACACAGATGGCAGTGAATATTCCAAACGTTCGTTTCATATCGGAGCCACGGACGGTGTAGTCACGGGGAGGTGCTTCTGTTGAAAACCCTGGCCAGACAACAAAATGCTTTTACGGCAGAGCCTAGTTATAGCTAGAAAGAACTTCAAATTTCAATTTATGAGCCCATCCACCCGACCAGGCTTGATTTTTGAGTAGCATTCTACCCCATTTCCCCCCCTGTTTTCTGCGTTTTTTATAGGCAAAATTTTCAAATAAATGTTGCAAAATACACTGTAATGATTTTGTATACTTAATTTCCTTTAAAACAAGAGAAGCATTTCAAATAAATGTCTAAAACGATTTTTTATACGTATTTTTCGAGGATTCTCTTTGAGAAAAATTGGATGGGCAACGCACCTGCAATAAGAGACCCGACAAAGGCACAAAGGCTGTAACCAAAGCATAATAAGATCGACAACATGTTGAAGTGTCGTAGTGCATGCATTGATGGGATTTGAGCGAGCAGTAGTACAAGAATTCCAAAGACAACAATGAATTCAAACAGTTGCAAGGATCCTTCTTCATTATACGTATAGTACATTTCCTGTAAAGTCCAAGAAGGGACCTGTTAATCTAACGCAATACAAAGCCGTGAAATTCCTAATTGGGTAAGATTTTTCGTTCCAAACATGTATAATGAATACGAAGCTTTTTTCAATGCCTTTGACATGATCGCAATATGCAATATACTTCCATAAAGAAAAATACCTTCATAGTTTGACCACCCAGTAACGTGCTCCCAATCACCACCATAAAGCAAACACTCAATTGAAGTGGAGCAACGACGTAGTATGTCCACGAAGAACCTGCAATAGAGCCACCATGTATTCTCATTAATCCGTTGCACTTCAAGGATAATCGCTTTTTAATTAATTTGCTTGAACTTCATTCTAATAAGAAAGAGAAAACATTTTGATTTGTGCTAAATAACTATCAAAGGAAAATTAAATTATGATCCCGAATTTTAGTCTGTTGGTTATTTCATGAGGTCGGCTAAATGACACTATAGTTTTACCATTTCCCTTAATATGATTTGAATCTGCCCACAAACAAATCACCAAAAAAATAGATTCATGTGACCCATTTTTTTCAGCAACTTTGTTTCAAAAACATGAGTTCTTGTGTTTGTAGAAAAAAATATTATTTTCGATTCACCTATATTTGTAGCCTGGGTTTTTGTTTCTTATTTTATACCTTGCTGGTTTCATGTACATTTGTAACATCCACAAATAAGAAATATTCAAGAGAGACTCTCAATTTCACTGTATGGATTTTGCAGCTGTGCACATCCATGTAACAATCAATGCCGTTAGTATGCACCATCTTCTTAGAAATAAAACTAATCATAAGTCTCAATAGATAGTGACTATTCATCCACTCTTTGTCCATAACTGGATGAAAATATCTTATGTACGTTGCCATTAACCTCGGGAATTTCACTATGTATAGAACCTATAGATCATATACCTTCAAAGTGATTATATTTGAATTCTCTATCTATATATGTGAGCATTTAAAATGACCCCTTTTTCTATGTACACTTACAACTTTTTTGAGATCTATTAAGGAAGCCCTTATATAAACATAATTCTATCGATTGAACTTGCAATGAATTGACATGATACACTCAATATATTTTTGAGTTATATCAACATGAGAAATAAGGGTTGCAAAGCATTGGGTAGAGAACCTTCAATGAGACTTGCTTTTTACACTTGCAAGTATATGAAGAGTGAAATTGACGGTCCAATCTAACATGAGAGTGCATGGCCTTCTAAATAAGAGAGATCTCAGAGTGCAGACCTTGGTTAGACGATCATAAGAACATGACCCTAGTTTGCCAAAGTCTAGTGCAATGAAATGCAAACTAGGGTCATGTTCTTATAATTGTGTGACTCATATAAACATGACAATGTTGTCCAACTCTACCTAGCTTGATTGAAGAAGCAAGGTTACTCATTGAGAACACAAGGTACATGGCCTTGCACAAGAATTGCCGCGCTACTTTCACATTAACACACCAAACGCTACTTCGATTACTGTGACAACTAGCCTCTTAGTCATAAAAGCATGCCAAACTGAGGCTCAATTAAATAAAAATTATGCAATTGGAGCCCATGCTAACAAAGGCTTCCTTTCTAACTAGGTTGTGGGAAATCTCGCCTAAGTTTCTCAAGGTGAGAGACAACAAGCCAAAATGTGCCAGTTATCAACAACATTTAAGTTCTTTGTTTTTTTTTAAACATATAAATATTTTTTGTTTTTTTTTAAAGACATATTACTCACACCACCCCATCCTGTGAAGCTAAGGGAAGGGGAGATTCAAACTCACACCACCCCGGTCCCCATCCCGTGGAGCTAGGTGTGTGTGTGTATATATATATATATATATATAGGTGTGTGTATATATGTACTACCCAAGATAATGGCCGAGGCCCCACCTCTAATGGGGCTTCAAAGTTGGTCGAATGTACGACTTTGACACTGCAACTACTAAACCAACGAGGTGTGATACGTGGGTGTGTGCAATACCAAGGACGTGCTCGCTTAGGTCACAGAAGCGGAAGGAACGCTTTCCCTTATTCTCTAAGTGCTCCATAGCCAGCGAGAGCGAGTAGCAGGAGTAGTGGGACACAGCCGCCCCCAGCGCCAGCGCCAGTATTCCGGGCCCCCATCCCAGCGCCGCCATCGCAAACGGCAGGCTTAAAAATGGCGGACCTGCCGTTGCCGAAGTCAGGTGGTATGCTGCATGCATCCACGTCCCTGCAGACCATCAGATGTTGTGTCAATTATCACGCACTTCTTTACGTTGCAAAACAATCATGGCTAGCATAGCATTAATGTAGTAACCCTCATTCTATCCTAACCATGCGTATTCCACTATGTCTGCGTTAGTTGATCAGCTCACGTAGACCTTTGTAGTGCTAAGAATAATAATCTTATTCTCAGATTAATCGATAGAAAACCGTATAGAGTACGTAGAAACAATATTGCCATGGTGGATTTAAGATTTGATATTCAAATAGGAATCCATAAATTTCTCAGACTTGAAAATTATCAACACAATAAATTATCAACAGAATAGAGTATGTTCCATGAGTATTGCTTAAGCTGCAGGAGTTAACCGGTTCAATACCTTTTGATTCCAACGCAAACTTGACATCAGAGTCTGGTTGCTTGCCACTTGGCTTTGCCGCATGATCATTATACACACCCATTTCAAGATAACTAGCATCATAACCCACCTGCTTAGAGCTGCTAATTACGTCCTTGCTAACAGCTACGTCCTCTACAAGGTGACCCATTAAGGCTAATTAGCTACGGTAATCACACACAACACAAGGTAATGGAAAAGATCCCTTCACACACAGCGCTTGTAAGCCAGCTTCGTGCAGCAAGCTTTACGAAGCTGCGGTGAATGTGTGCGAATAGCAAGAATTAGATAGAACAGGCTTGCCAAGGGCCCTTTTTATAAGCAGAAACTATGTGAGGTGAGGCTGTCAGCAGACTCATTAAAATAAAGACCCCTAGAGTGTCCTACTAGAGTTCAAACTGTTAATTATGGACCACACTAGGGTGCACAAATACGCAGTGGTGGCTCCGTTTCAATTATTATTATTTATTCCAGCACTGTATTGTGAGGAAACAGTTGGTGCTACGGCCACTTCCTGCAAAGTGGGTCCACCTGTCAATCTTAGTTCATCTATTAAGCAAAAGGGAAGGGACTAGTGACTTTAACTGTGCTTTGATGCACCTGTCTTGTGTAGAAATGTATATTGGAATCGAATTTCAGACAAGCATCTCTGCAAATAATAATGTACGTTGACAAGTGAAAACTAAATTTGTCAATTGATGTTCCAGTGTTTCCTTTTGAAGGTTGCCTTCTCCCCAGGGATTATAGCCTGCCATAGACGGGTGAAAAATAAAAAAATAAAAAAGTAGAGACAAATTTCACAGAAAGAAAGGGTATTTGTGTAATTAATTTAAAAATATGTTTTGTATAATTAATTTAAAAATATGTTTTGTATACACACACTATAAATATATATATTTCATGACTTTAGTTATTTTTTAAGGTACATATGTTGAAAATTTTTGGTTCTATTTCAAAATGTATGATTAGTTTTCTTTTTATTTTTTGAAAAATATCTCTATATTATTAAAAAGCTATAATAAAAGATAACTCGAAGGTAATATTTGCATTTAATTTAGGCCATATGAACCTTCCTACAAAACAATGGCCCCACTCGCAAAAATAAACACGGGTCCCCCTGAAGTAAACCGCAACAAAGAAAACCTTATATTCTTACAAAGCTTCCCATTTTAACTATGCATCCCACCATTCACAAAGCATGCGCATGGATTTTGTAGAAAGTTTCGCTTCCCTTCCAACTATAATTTACTATGCAATTATTTACAAATCAGATGTGTATATGTTGATGCTCTTATGATATATTCAATATCCCCCTCCTTTTCTTACTACACAATAAATAATGGGAAAATATTCAACCAACACGACGCAATTATGTATTAGAATCAAAGAAAAGGGGGATATATGTTGATTATATCCTTATGATATAATAAAACCTACTCTGATGGTGGCCATTGCTTGCAGTAACACCCCACAATTGTAAAATTCATGGAAGTTTCATCCCCTCTTTTTTTATTTAAAAACACTTCAAGCAAGCTTCCATGCACACGTGAACGATGCCGGCCTTCATACATATCCAGAACACTCGCCATCTGTCCATATTGGAATGATTCCTTACTCGAAATGTGATATGATAACTTTCTGAAAATCCTCAAAGGATTTTTATTTTGGTTTTTGGTTTTTATTTTTGGGTTTTGTGGAAATTAAAAATAGGCATTGTGGTGATCCATGATAAACGCATGTTAATATATTCGAATTTCAAATGCCCCCAGGTCCACGTCACTAGCCCACGTCATGGAGTGTACACTTGTCGCCTCTCTCCAAAAGTATGACATTCCTTGTTTCCTTCCCCATCACAAGATTCGCCAATTCTTCTTTTAAAAGCACAAGCCAAGGTTTATAACGTTGACAAAAAGCAATCCACGTACAAATTTCCTAGTAGCCTAAGCATCTTTCTCTTTGTTGGACACCTATGTAACTCTTTGTAAGTTTTGTAAAGAGGCGTGCAAATGGGGTAATCAATTTACTTATTAAACTTTTGCTTTCATCGTAGGCTTTGCTACTTTCCCCTCAACGCTTCCTTTCATGACTCATTGTCTCCACGTGGAAAAAGAAGCTTACTGTCTCCACGAGGGAAAAGAAACTCTAGGAACTTTCAAAATGTTGAAGAGAGCTAATATATTTTGTTAGTACATCTATTACATAACAAAAATTTTGTTAGTACATCTATTACATAAGTAAGTGGGTACACCATCCCTTTTATTTATTGCCTTTTTGGGGGTCATAGAGCTACATCTTGAAATATATGTGGACAATCACAACAACTTGTGGCAAAGTAGTGCCCATGCCCTTGGGATCCCTATTTTCTTTTGTGCCTATGTCATGACAAAGTAGAAATGCTAGTATCTTATGTATCCACGCAGGTATTGCTATAGATAAAAAATCACTAAGAAACCAACTTTGTTTGCATAAGATGACATATGCTGACAACCGTCCATCTCTTTATGAGATGTACACTATAAATTTGGCATCATAAACTCAAACCAATAGGTTAAATATTTGAGGATAGATTGTGTACCTCTAAAATAAATTGCCACAAGATTTAATTCACATCAAGCAATATGCCATGCTACTTTTGTGGTCACTGGTAGCAAGAGAGCCTCTCTTCTAGTATGACTTCATGGATTCCTGTAGCTTTTTTGAAAATGGTTAAATTACCAAAGAAACGTGTCTTTGAAAAACTCTTACTAAGGCACTATGTAAAGAAAAATATTGTAGGATTTATAATTTCAATCCAAACCAATGATTTTTTCAAGATGATATTATAGCGTCATGTAAAAAAGGCAAGACTTGAAGGTCACAACATCCAATAAAGATCTCTACATGATACCAAAGCTCAAAAGTTTTTGGTTTTAAATCTTAATTAAGAAAAGACTACTTAGATTTTGGGACACTAGTATTTACACTTGATGTAATCCTTCTTGTTGTAAGGTGATTTGATTTGATTTACCTAATTCCTAATATTGTTGCTTTCCATTATTGTTTTATGTTTTAAAATAGTTCATATTTCTAAAACATGTACTGACCAGGCTCATGATTATAAAGTAGAGGGAAATTGGCTATAGTCTTTATTGCCCATTTGTTCATTTATTTAACAATTATTTGTACCTAGGAGCGAAGTTTTAGGGAAATGACATCATCAGTAAGAAGGCTCACATTTGTTCATTTATTTAACAATTATTTGTACCTAGGAGCGAAGGTTTAGGGTAATGACATCATATGTAAGAAGGGTCACATTTGTTTAAAATGTAAATAAACCACTTTTTTGACACGATGTAACATTCTTATAAAATACTCATTACTTAGAAGAAAAAATTATATTCAATTTAGAAAGGATATAGGAGTCGGATTCAAGATCTATTTCAAAGTGCACTTAGATTAAAGACTTTTGAAGTCCACAATGCCGAATAAAAGTGCTATAATTTACCAATTTCATGGCTATTAACTATTGTATGCCTTTGATTTGTTCACTTCTTCTACATAGATTTCAATGATTTTAACAATCCTTGAAAAGTGTATATGTAGCTTTGATAACAATTTCATGTTGTACATGATGTTCATTTAGTTCGAAAATGATTAGTAAATCTTGCAAGAATTAACATAGATTTCATTTGCCATTATTTTCCTTATCTGCTTTTGCAATTGTCATTTGTTTGCTTTAGATCACTATTGTAATAACCTAATCAAATAGGGAGATGATGCATTTACCCCTTTGAAATTTAGTTTCTTCCTAGATGGAGCTACCTACTTTCGCAATCCATTCCTCCTCAAAACACTATAATAGTGTACAATGTCACCAACAAGGCTTCATGCTGCGCATGACTACACTTTCAACAAAATGTGTGAACTTTGAAAGCCTCACATTAGTTGTTGTCATAAAAATTGCTACTAACGCGCTCACTATTGATGCATTGCAATAACCCTTGCTAATATATTTACAATGAAAAAATACAAGTATTATTTGGGATTCTCATTACATGATTATTTAACTTTTTTAAGGTAGAACGAGGTCAAATGAAACCTATAGCTTGCCCTATCTTGCCCAATGAAACTTAACTAAGTTAAAAACATACATACAAGTTTATACAAAAATAAACAAGGTTAGTTTAATCAAGAAAGAAAAAAATTTCTCTTAATACTTGAATAAAAGTTATAGATAAGAGATCCCAAAACATAGTTCATTTTGATAAATGAATGTGTGTGTGTGTGTGTGTGTGTGCGAGAGAGAGAGAGAGAGAGAGAGAGAGAGAGAGAGAGAGAGAGAGAGAGAGAGAGTAATATTTGAAAAAGTTACAAATTAGAGATCCCAAAACATAGTTCATTTTGATAAATGAATGTGTGTGTGTGTGTGTGTGTGAGAGAGAGAGAGAGAGAGAGAGAGAGAGAGAGAGAGTAATGTTAACGTCTACAAAAAACCCCAAGGGTCTATGAGACCAAAAGTGATACACAATACCATGATACTGTGGATATATTAAGCCATGGAAAGGGTAATTGAGAGAAAAGGAAAAATGACTATCACTAGTGTATATAGATGCATGATTTCACTTGGCGTGACACAAATGCACCTATCTTGGACCCGGACTATTAAGAATGGTGTTATGAGGGAGTGTCTAGCGTACCACCTTTTCAAACACACTTGCGTTACTTTTATGGACCCTTAGGAGCAACTTGTTGTGGACATAATTCCATAGATTTATTTTTACTACAATTCCATCCCACAGCTCCATGCCATACACACGTAAACGGCATATTCTTCTTGCTGCATCCCACCTTTGTTGGCAATGTAGAACGTATTTTTGATGTTATGGGACCACCTTAGTATAATCCATGGTAGGAGTAACACCGCAAAGACATGATGACTTGAGTGTTATTTATGTGATCAGTGGACATAACCAAGTAAGAACACCCCAAGAGGAGGCAATGGAGTAATGGAGGAAAGAGTGTTACCTTGCGCTCATGCCACCACTTCATGAAATGCTCTTACCACACCATGTCTATTCTGGGTAGCAAGTAGGCGAGTTTATAGATGATTTCTAGGGCATGAGATGCTTAACAAACTTACCTCTAGTACCTATGTCCTTTCATAGCCAGGATTCACAAAGGCCATTGCCTTCACATCCAACTGATGGTTATGTTTTAGGAAACTTAAGTGAGGGGGAAGATCAATCTAGTGACATCAAATCGAAGCATGCTTACAAGCTATGGTTATCTGACAATGAGCTTGCAAGATGTGTTTGATTTACAGGTTATTGAGGTGCAGTCATGCAGAGTAGATCTAGATTTACAACTTGCAGTGGTGGACGTGCAACCTCGATAACATAGACCGGATTTTTTCACTTTGCTCAGGTGTTCTAACTCACTCTCAACTTTGAAAGTGTTTTTACGCATCATTACATGCATTCATAGAACTAAAAAGACTTTATGACTAGATAAAATTTTCTTTCTAAGTGCCACTTAAAGGAACTTTAAGGCCATATTCTTTCTTGGACTTAGTAATGGTCCTGCCTGTCTATTGGTTGATCGCACATTATGCCAATGGAGTATGCAAAGTACTCCCACTTAGCTTTTAGGGACCTTTAGGTCAATTGTAGGTGAGAAATAAAAAAATAAACAAAAAAAAGACAAGAAAAAAACACACAAAAAAGAACAAGAACCCATAGAGGATCCCGATAGGACTCTTAGTTACTTGCCTAGTTTCTTATGGGGTAGGACCTTGTGTCATGAAAAAACCAATAAAAGAGAGGCTAACCATCATTATCTTAGAAGATTCCTAGCGGTCCTTAGATACTCTTGGTGGAGGTCTCTTGACCATTGCCTTAGTCTCCATGGGTTGGTGCCTTATCTCTTATATTATTATATTTACTTAACCTAGAAAAAAAACACCTTTAGACAGTGCTGTCCACTAAAATCTATGTAACTTAAGGCTGAACCATAACCGTACACATATGACTAAGACTAGTTTAGGTATAGATAGGTTTATTACTAACCTCTAAGTTAAATTGGCCTTAACTTTCCTCTTCGTAGTAGCACAACTTGAAGCTTACCCAGTCATAAAAATATATGTATGCATAACCATGTTTCCTCTTATTGTTACAAGGAACTCTTTATTGGTTGATTTGTTCACGCAAGTATCCAACACTTGGTTGTTAATCTATTCCTAGGGTTAACAAGAGCTACTACCATTATCTTATATGAAGGAGTCAAGGGTAGATACACCAAAAGGTCATACATTCAAGATATGAAGCAATGGTGTCCAAATCTACAACTTCGACACCCGTAATGGTCCTATGGAATACTTATGGCAATTCCCGCTTAAAGAACGTGTGGTAGTAAGTTAGGATGAAGTCTCAAGTGATGTACTCATGGATATATTATGAGAGTGATCATTGTAATAGCATTAGGCCTCTTATAAGCCTAAAGTGCTAGGCCAGCCACAGTTTAAGTGAGTGTGAACACTTATGGCCATTTATATAAGTGAATATCTCTCATGATACACAGAAAACTCTCCCATTGTGCAATAGAGTCTTGCTCTTGCTAATCCTCTTGCTAAATCTCTCTCTAATGCATGTAGTGAGTGAAGTGAGGTGAGAGGAGGGACGAGTACACGTAGTGCAATGCAGCAGTGTGACAACGCTCGCGGGAGGTGTAGTGGAATTGTTTCTCAAGGAGTTCTAGAGCTTGGAGACCTCAAGGGTTATGAGCTCGGCCATTGGAAAGATCCTCATGACATTTGCGGTTCACTAGGTAATCTCTTGTTGGATGTGTTTCAAGGGGGTGTTGGTGGGTGAGCCATAACGTTTTTAACTATCATCTGTTGGAATTAGGGTTGCAGGAATGCACACACAACTTCAAGAAGATGAGGAAGCTTGAGCACAACACAGTAGTGTATTATGAGTGCCAAAAATGAAAGATAACAAGCCCTAGAAGATAATGGGCGTATATACAATGCACGGGGGAAAAAACCTCCTAGTGAGGGAAAAAGTGCCCCGGCGGTCCTAAGTGTGTTCACACACATCACTACTATAATATGGTAACAAATCCCCCCTGGAGTGATGCGGTGAACAAGAGCTAGCACTCATGTATAGGGAAGTGTCTAGCTATGTGGACGAATCCACAAAAGGGAGTAAGCCCAAAGCTTTGCGAAAAGCTTCGAACTTCTCACGAGGCAGAGCCTTTGTGAAAAGGTCTGCAAGGTTATCCTGTGTTGGCACATAAGCCAAACTGATCTCTCCTGCAGAGAGTCTCTCCCTGACATAATGGTAGTGCACCTCAATGTGCTTCGTACGAGCATGGAACACTGGGTTCCGCGCAACTGCCAATGCGCTCTGACTGTCAGTGAAGATGGTGGTGGCAGATGGCTGCCCAACACCCAAATCAGCCATAAGGCGTCTGAGCCACACACACTCAACCGTAGCTGTGAAAGCTGCCCTGTACTCAGCTTCACAACTAGAAGTGGCCACAGTAGGCTGCTTCTTGCTCAACCATGATATGCATGAGCTTCCAAGCATGAAGCAAAAACCACTCGTGGACACGCGTGTGTCATAACAACCAGCCCAGTCAGAATCTGAAAAAACATGTAAATCTGGCGGCAATGATCCCCCCTTGGGATAAAACAACCCAAGATGCCGAGTACCACTCAAATAGCGAAAGATACGCTTCACTGCCTGCCAATGCTTAATGCCTGGGCTATGCATAAATCTGCTCACCTGTGAGACTGCAAACTGAATGTCTGGCCTCGTAATGCATACATAAATGAGGCAACCAACAGCTGTCTGATAGAGTGTGACATCAAAGTGATCTCCAGCATCATGAAGACTCAACTTCAAACCTGTCTCCATTGGAGTAGCAATAGGCTTGCAGTCTTCAAGGCCAAATCTCCGCAACAATGTTTCAATATACTTTGTCTGACACAAAGCAATACCTCCATCACACTGCTTAAATTGTATCCCCAAATAATGATGCAAATGCCCCAAATCTGACATCTCAAAAGAGGCATTCAAATCAGCCTTAAAATCAGCAATATGACTCTCATTTGGTCCTGTGAGCAGCATGTCATCGACATAGAGAGCAATGATTAGATGTACACCATCCACACGTTTAACATACAAAGTGCTTTCTGTTGGACTATTCTGAAACCCATGTGCAGTCAAATATGCATGTATTTTTTCATACCAAGCTCGTGGAGCTTGCTTTAAACCATATAAAGCCTTTTTTAACCTGCACACTTTGTTTTCCTGCCCTCTTTGAACAAAACCACGAGGCTGCGATACATACACCTCCTCATGCAAATCTCCATTTAAGAACGCAGTCTTTATGTCCAGCTGATGTACATTCCAACCATTATGAGCTGCTAATGCACAGATGCTACGAACAGTGGTCATACGACATGTGGGAGCAAAAGTCTCATCAAAATCAATGCCCTTCTCTTGAGCATAACCTTTTGCAACAAGCCTAGCCTTATGGCGATCCACTGTGCCATCAGGCTTACGCTTCAATTTGTATACCCACTTAGTGCCAATGGCCTTCTTGCCAGGGGGCAAGTCACATAAAGACCATGTACCATTCTTCATAATAGCATCGTATTCTGCTTGCATAGCAGCCATCCAATTTTCTGAACTTTGTGCCTCATCAAATGAAACAGGCTCACTTTCATCACACATACTAGAAACAGCCAATGCATAACAATCTGACGCATAAGAGGCACCATGAGAGCCAGAACGAGTGCGACTAGACAAAGGGGCATCCAACTTGCTGTCACGCAAAGTCTGCACCAGCCATCTAGGCATATTCCTAGAGCCCTCAATCTCTTGTCTCTCATCCTCAAGTGCATCATGCACATCTGCATCAGATATAGGCTGATCTGTGCCATCATTTAAAACCTGCATAGGCTGAAAAACTGCCTCATGAGGTATTGCACTTGACTGTGCACCACTGAAAAGAGGCAACAATGTATCATAGACATCACGTGAGCTGATATCTGTCTCCTTAGTACATGAAACCAAGGGCTGAACTGCATCTTCCACAAATACAACATCACGGCTAACCAAAATGCGCTTTGTCTGTGGATGATACAAACGATAGCCTTTGCTCTCAGCACTATATCCAACAAAAATACATTTGACAGCTTTGTCATCCAATTTTCTGCGATGTTGCACAGGCACTAATGCATATGCCAGGCAACCAAAAACACGTAAATGGCCAACAGATGGCTTGCGGCCATGCCATGCCTCATATGGAGTGACAACCTGTAATGCTTTGGTGGGACACCTGTTTAGTACATAAGTGGCACACATGACAGCCTCAAGCCAAAAACCATGTGGTAGACTTTGACTCTTAACCATACATCTTGCCATTTCCATGAGAGACCTATTTTTTCTCTCAGCCACACCATTTTGCTGTGGTGTATACGGCACTGTACATTGGTGTTTTATCCCACGCTCAGCCAGAAATGCATTAAATTCTGAAGACATATACTCCCCCCCTCGATCTGAACGGAGGGTGCCCATCTTACTTTCTGACACATTTTCAGCCATAACCAAAAACTGTTTGAAGCACAAAAACACTTCGGACTTTGCCTTCAAAGGATATACCCATGCATGCCTGGTAAAATCATCAATGAAAGTCACGAAGTAAAGGTAGTTTCCAAATGATGGAGTTTGCATGGGACCACAAACATCACTGTGAACAAGCTGCAATCTGCGTTCAGCTCTCACTGATCCATCTTTGGGAAAGGAAGCACGCTGCATTTTACCCAATATGCAGCCCTCACAAACATGCTTGACAGGTGCCTCAAGCTTAGGCAAAGAAGACACCATTTCAGATTTCTGCAGGCGCAGCAAACTTGCAAAATTCAGATGACCAAAACGTGCATGCCACAGTTTTGCATTTGAAATAGCCTGCGTATCCATAATAGCACATGCTGAATCCTCTACACATTTGCCATCCATATTGAGCTTATACAGCCCTCGACATAGTGAACCAGATGCTACAATGATGTCACCACAAGAGAGATCATGAACAGTACATCTGTCATCCACAAATTTTACAACCAAACCTGTTTTGGCAAATGCGGAGACTGACAGCAGATTCTTTTTGATCCCTGGCACATACAATGCATCAAAAAGTGTAAAGGTGTTGCCATTTGCAACATTCAGCACAATCTGTCCAACTCCTTTAACGGGATAAGAGGAGTTATTGGCACAAGTGACAGTATTCCCTGTGGGAGCAGACTCAAGGAAAGTGAATAAACTGCGCTGCGAGGTGATATGCTTAGTGGCACCACTGTCAAAGTACCATACATCTGAATCTACTGCAGACATACATGTGTCATGCAAAGATGGGTCATAACTGCACTGCGCATTGAATGCCCATTCTGTATCTAGCACAACATTAGCAGATTCATTGTTAGAAGGAGAGGCATCTGCAACAGCCATACCAGCCTCTTTCTTCTTAGCCTCTTTCGCAGCCAGCTTAGGACACGCTTTGATGACATGATCATTTCCCTTACAGTACTTGCAAAATGTCTTCTGTTTGTCACCTTTCTTCTCATCTTTGTCTTCCTTCTTTGGTTGCGCAGCATTTGCAGATTTCTGCTTACTAGAAGAAAAGCCAGCTTTACCTTTCCCGCTTCTCTGACTAGCACCGAAAGCTTGATCTGCGACACGCATACTATTCCTGTTTTGCCTTGACTGGTCTTCTTGCAGCAAAACAGAAACTAACTCCTCAAATGATAAGGCATTGGGATTGCCTTTCATCATCAAGCGAAGAGTGGAAGCAAAACCCTGATAAGAATCTGGTAGACCATTCAAAACAGTCTGCACAAGTGAACTGTCTGACAGGATTTCATCTGCAGAAATGAGCTGCTCTTTGAAATCCTTGATCTTTGTCAAAAAGCTATCCATAGAATCACCTTCGTTCATATGCTCATTCTCCAACTGTTTTCGGAGGTAAGCAACACGAGCCTCATTTCTTGCCTGATACAATGTGGCAAGTACATCCCAAGCATCCTTAGAAGTCCTGCAGGAGCGAATATGTGGGATAATGGTACGTTTGACAGACAGCGCAATCAAGGCATGAGCCTGCGCATCTCTACCATCCCAACGAATCTGCTCTGCTGAAAGTGGTGGTTCCCGAACAGCTGCTACAGCACTTGTGCCTGCACCATCATCAACAGTACCTGTTTCTGATGTGTTTGCAGCATTCCCAGCCACAATAGGACGTGCATCAATACCCTGCACAATATTCCATAACCCCTTTGCTACCAATACATGTCGCATCATATATGCCCACAATGGATAGTTGGTGCCATCCAACTTATCCTCAGCAGCCAACATGCGGAATACATCATTGTTGTCAGCCATGGCCAATGACTGTACTACTAGATGTAAATGCTGTCTGCAAGAGGTAAACCTGTATAAAATCGACCTGTGCTATATAGCACAGCCCAAAACAGACGAATGGGCACCTGTCCTGCAGATTTTAATCTTGACAGAAAATCTGCACAGTAGGACGATTTTGCCTGCGCAGTACTTGGAATGCAAAAACGGAGGGCGAAATGACTTCAGATCAAAATTCGGGCTCTCCCACGGCATATACTAACCTGCAGACGCTCGTGAAACCTCGTTGCAATCGGAGGAGATGAAGCGGCAGGTGCCGGTGATGCTGCCCGGGAGGAGGAAGCCTGCTCTGATACCAATTGTTGGAATTAGGGTTGCAGGAATGCACACACAACTTCAAGAAGATGAGGAAGCTTGAGCACAACACAGTAGTGTATTATGAGTGCCAAAAATGAAAGATAACAAGCCCTAGAAGATAATGGGCGTATATACAATGCACGGGGGAAAAAACCTCCTAAATGAAGACCAGAGAGGGTTGCCATCCCGAGTGGCGCAAGCTCTGGTGACAAGGGTGCTACAATACTTGAGGGGTGGTGAGGAGCAGAGAGGGCTGATGGTGAAGATAAGCAGAGAGGTTAATAGTGTAGGTAAGCCTTGGGCCAACAGGCCATGGCATGGCCAACCCATAAAGGACAGCTTCTAGGCCATAGGAGGGATTGGGCAGCCAGTGTTGCCCTACACATGCCCATCAGTTGCCCGTCGGCTAGCATTACAGCCTCCCATGGGCTTGAAAAGATGTCGGCGGTGGGGAGAAGAGAGCTTGAGCTCTTGCAAGCACACACACACTCACAAAACCCTCAAAGAGAACACACAAGGTGAGAGGCTAAAAATCTTCTTCTTCTTCACTCAACACTTAACACACAATATACAAAGAGATAAGAGTACACACTATATGACAAGGTATTCAACCAAATACATACTAGGGTTCTCTATAGTGTGAACCCAACTAAATGAGCTGGTGCTATAACTATGCCAGTCTCTAGAATGGCTGTCACACAGCCTGTCATCCCACTGGCCGCATATCACCCATGATCTCACCAACCATGCCAGTGGTGTAAGTGTGGGGCCTATCCCCCAGGCGGGTCATCAATGTCCACCGCCTCACTAGATGAGCTCGATATCTCAACACTCCCCCTCGAGCTCAACTCCATCTCATGTACACCAAGTGAAGCCCTGAATCTGTGGAGCTTCTCTGTACCCACCAATGCTTTCGTGAAAATGTCAGCGACCTGATCTTGTGTGCTGACATAAACAAGGTCAACATCTCCTGCCAAAACCTTCTCTCTGACAAAATGGTAGTGGACCTCTATATGCTTCGTGCAAGCATGAAAAATTGGGTTCTTGGCGAACTGTATACTGCTAATGTTGTCACAGAAAATGACAACTTCTATCCAACTGATAGACCCAAAATTGTGTTGCCATATAATATATATAGGCAGTGATGTGTGTGAACACACTTAGGACCGTCGGGGCACTTTTTTCCTCTTTAGGAGGTTTTTTCTCCTTGCTTGTATATACGCGCATCATTCTAGGGCTAACTTATCTTTTGTAGATTGACACAATCTAATACATTGTGTGTTGTGTGCATTCTTGCTTCTTCTTCTCCAAGCTTTGTGTGCTTTCCTGCAACCCTAATTCCAACAATTGGTATCAGAGCAGGCATCGGCTCCTAGGGCTACGTCGCCAGCACCCTCCGACTCACGTTCTCCGATTGAGGTGAGCTTTCAAAAATGCTTGCAGGTCCCTATACTCTGCAAATAAGCCCGTAAGACTTTGCGTTCTCAGAAATTGCATATGAGGTCGTTTCGGGCTCCGTTTTTGCATTTCAAGTTCTGCACAAGTGTCGTCATTTTGTGCAGAAATTTTAACAGTGCAGTTTTCGGCAAAACAGGCATACGTATTCTATTGTGGACTGTGCTACATAGCACAAGTTGTTTTCTGTTTAGTCTTTGCTTCATTACAGGTAGATTTTGCATCAGTTTCAGTCAGTGCAATGATGTATTTGGCATGTTGTCTGCTGATGACAAACTGGATGGAGACAGCAACTACCCACTTTGGGCATACATGATGCAGCATGTTTTGGTTGCAAAAGGAGTGTGGAACATTGTGCAGGGTATGGATGTACATTCAGGTTCTGTGGATGTAGGATCTGTTGAGGATGTTACAGGTTCTAGCAGCTCTACTGTTGTGCTGTTGTTTTACCCACTGCTGAACAAGCTCATTGGGATGGTAAAGATGTGCAGGCTCATGTCTTGATTGCACTTTCTGTCAAACGTAACATCACCCCACATATTCGTCCAACTAAAACAGCAAAACAGGCTTGGGATATTCTAGCTGGTTTGTATGCAGGTCGTAACGAGGCGAAAATCTCTTACCTATGTAAAGCAGGGATTTCATTAACGTCTTCACAATTTCGTGATCACATTAACAAAACCTATTGTTAACATATTAAAACTTGTGATCACATTGTATATTCACATGACCTGAGCAATGACCTGCCAGAACCCACTAGTCCCGTAACACCTCCGAGCTTTTGGTTTTCCCGGTGGGCCCGCCGGGATAACTGCTTATCCCGGCGTGCCATACTTACCATAGGACACAGACTAGCCGCGTTACCGACTAAGTGCCCCAGGGTAAGCACCATTCCGAAGAATGGCCTTACACACACACCCCTCGTGTGGCGGACCACCCACATCCTGCCGCGCATTGCGACAATGGGCGGCTGCCCGCATGAACACACACCCACACACACATCCCTCATGTGGCGGACCACCCACATCCTGCCGCGCATTGCGACAATGGGCAGCTGCCCGCACGAACACACACCCACACACACACACACACACACAAACACAAGTTTCATTACCTATGTATACTGTCAGTAATGAACTCCCAAAGGGCTCCTCGGGCCCATATATATAGAAAATTGTACCCCGCCGGGCTGGATGACGACCTCGCCGGGACCCGCCGGGGTTTCCTTTTTCCCGGCGGGACCGCCGGGTATTGCAAAACCCCGGCGGGATTTTATCCGGTTATCAGGGAGCTTCCCACTGGCTTTTTTGGGAACATGTTAACATGTTAACATGTTAACATGTTAACACATGTTATTAACAAAAAAAAAAATTCTGATCACGTAAATATAAAATCATTGGCGTAAAGAGCTAGAATCGAAGATTATGTAGGAAGATGATGACATGAATGTATTTCTTGGTTGCTGAGATTAAAGATCTCAAGGAACAGTTGATTTCTGCAGGTGAGATTATTCCTGGTCATTCTCTTGTGCAGACTGTTCTTGATGCTTTACCTGAGTCATATCAGACTTTTGCTTCCACGTGGAGACTTGTTACTGAGGACAGACCTGATGTTTTTAAGTATGATACTTTAGTCAAGAAGCGCAGTCCAGGCAAAACAAGGCTAGGCAACATGCAGTTGATCAGGCATTTGTTGCTGCCCAGCAGAGAAGAAGTGGTAAGGCATCCCCTTCCACTGTTTCTTCTCCTATTAGTAGGTCTGCAACTTCTTCTCCTTCCACAGGTAGCAACAATAGGTCTGAGGAAGGCTCTTGTTGATAAAGGCAAGAAAAAAATAAGGTGCAACTATTGTAAGGCAACTGATCATGTCATTAAGAATTCCCCTAAGCTAAAGGCTAAAGAGGCAAAGAAGAAAGAGTCAAATGTAGCCACAATAGCGGATGCTTCTACAAATGCAGATTCTACAAATGTTATGTGCAGGATACAGAATGGGCGTTTAGCGTGTATTGCCAGTATGACCCATTTGTACATGATGCATGTTTGGCAGTTTCTGTTGAATCTGATGTTTGGTATTTTGACAGTGGTGCTACAAAGCACATTACCTCGCATCGTGATATGTTCACTTGCCTTGAGGCTGTCCCTAATGGGAATACTGTCACATGTGCCAATAATGCTTCTTACCCAGTGAAGGGCATTGGTAAAATTATGCTTACTGCTGCAAATGGCAGCGCTTTCACACTTTCAGATGCTTTGTATGTGCCAGGGATAAAGAAGAATCTATTGTCTGTCTCTGCGCTTGCTAGACTTGGACTTGTAGTCAAATTTGTGGATGACAGATATACTGTTCATGATTTGACTTCTGGTGATACGATTATTGTATCTGGCACCTTGTTTCGTGGGCTGTATAGGCTCAATTCTTATGACAAGTGTGTGGAAGATTCAGTAAATGCAGTTTCCGAGATGAAAAGGCATTTTCAGATGCAAAACTATGGCATGCTCGTTTTGGTCATCTGAACTTTGCTAGTTTGCTGCGTTTGCAGAAATTTGATATGGTTGCTTCATTGCCCCCTCTTGAGGCACCATTGAAACATGTTTGTGTGAAGGCTGTATTTTGGGCAAAATGCAGCGTTCTGTGTTTCCAAAGGATGGTTCTGTGTGGGCCACTCGCAAATTGCAACTTGTACATAGTGATGTATGTGGGCCTATGCAAACTCTGTCATTTGGTAAACACTTGTACTTTGTGACTTTCATTAATGATTACTCAAGGCATGCATGGGTATATCCACTGAAGGCAAAGTACGAAGTGTTTTTGTGCTTCAAACAGTTTATGCTTATGGTTAAAAATGTATCCAATTGTACTGTGGGCACCCTTCGTTCTGATCGAGGGGGGGAGTATATGTCTAAAGAGTTTGATGCATTTCTGGCTAGTCGTGGGATAAAACACCAATGTACAGTGCCGTATACACCTCAGCAAAATGGTGTTGCTGAGAGGAAAAACAGGTCACTTATGGAGATGGCACGATGTATGGTCAAGAGCCAAGCTTTGCCACATGCGTTTTGGCTTGAGGCTGTCATGTGTGCTACATATGTACTCAATAGGTGTTCCACTAAGGCCTTGCAGTCTATTACTCCATACGAAGCTTGGCATGGCAGGAAGCCTTCTATTGGTCACTTGCGTGTCTTTGGTTGCTTGGCCTATGCTTTAGTGCCTGTGCAACAATGCAGAAAATTGGATGATAAGGCTGTCAAATGCATTTTTGTTGGTTACAATGCTGAGAGCAAGGGTTACAGATTGTATCATCCGCAGTCAAAGCGTATCTTGATTAGTCGAGATGTTGTTTTTGTGGAAGCTGCTGTGCAGCCTTTGTTATCATGTACCAAAGAGACAGGTGTGAGCTCACGGGATGTATTTGATACGTTGTTGCCTCTATTTACAGGTGGGAATTCAAATGTAAGTCCTAATGAGGTAAATACTCAGCCTATGCAGATTTCAAACATCATAGATCAGCCTATTTCTGATGCAGATTTATAGGATGTAATTCATGAGGATAGGGCTGAAAATGAGCAGGCTAGAGGTATGCCTAAATGGCTGGTGCAAACCTTGCATGATAGTAAAATTGATACACCTAAATCTAGTCGTACTCGTTCAAGTTTTCAGCATGCCTCTTATGCATCAGATTGTTATGCTTTGGCTGTGTCTAGTATGTGTGAAGAGGAAGAACCTCTTTCATTTGATGAGGCACAAAAATCAAAAAATTGGTTGGTTGCAATGCAAAGTGAATATGATGCTATAATGAAGAATGGTACATGGTCTTTGTGTGATTTTCCTATTGGTAAAAAGGCCATTGGGTTTTAAAGTTGAAACGAAAGCCAGATGGCAGTGTTGATCGCTAAAAAACTAGACTTGTTGCAAAGGGTTATGCTCAAGAAAAGGGCATTGATTTTGATGAGACCTTTGCTCCCACTTGTCGTATGACTACCATTCGTAGCATTTGTGCATTAGCAGCTCATAATGGTTGGAATGTACATCAGTTGGACATAAAGACTACGTTCGTGAATGGATATTTGCATGAGGAGATGTATGTATCGCAGCCTCGTGGTTTTGTTCAAAGAGGGCAGGAAAACAAAGTGTGCAGGTTGAAAAAGGCTTTATATGGTTTCAAGCAAGCTCCACGAGCTTGGTATGAAAAGATACATGCATATTTGACTGCACATGGTTTTCAGAATAGTCCAACATAAAGCACTTTGTATGCTAAATGTGTGGATGATGTACATCTAATCATTGCTCTCTATGTCGATGACATGCTGCTCACAGGACGAAATGAGAGCCATATTGCTGATTTTAAGGCTGATTTGAATGCCTCTTTTGAGATGTCAGATTTGGGGCATTTGCATCATTATTTGGGGATACAATTTAAACAGTGTGATGGAGGTATTGCTTTGTGTCAGACAAAGTATATTGAGACATTGTTGCGGCGGAGATTTAACCTTGAAGACTGCAAGCCTATTGCTACTCCAATGGAGACAGGTTTGAAGTTGAGTCTTCATGATGCTGGAGATCACTTTGATGTCACACTCTATTTATGCATAGCCCAGGGTCTCAGCATTGGAAGGCAGTTAAACGCATCTTTCACTACTTGAGTGGCACCATACATCTTGGGTTGTTTTATCCCAAGGGGGGATCGTTGCCACCAGATTTACATGCTTTTTCGGACTTAGATTGGGCTGGTTGCTATGACACAAGAGTGTCCACAAAAGTGGTTTTTGTTTCATGCTTGGTAGCTCATGCATATCTTGGTTGAGCAAGAAGCAACCTACTGTGGCCACTTCTAGTTGTGAAGCTGAGTACGGGCAGCTTTCACAGCTACGGTTGAGTGTGTGTGGCTCAGACGGCTTATGGGCTGCTTATGGGCTGACTTGGGTGTTGGACAGGAGTCTGCCACCTCTATCTACACCTCTATCTACACTGACAGTCAGAGCGCATTGGCAGCGAGAAACCCAGTTTTTCATGCTCGCACAAAGCACATTGAGGTGCATTATCACTATGTCAGGGAGAGACTCTCAGCAAGAGAGATCAGCTTGGTCTATGTGCCAACATAGGACAACCTCGCCGATCTTTTCACAAAGGCGCTTCCTCGTGAGAAGTTCGAAGCTTTCCGCAAAGCTTTGGTTTTGCTCCCCTTTGTGGACTGATCTACTTTCGGGCATGGCACTTTCCTATACATGAGTGCCAGTTCTCGTTCACATCATCACTCCCAGGGGGGATTTGTTGCCATATATATAGGCAGTGATGTGTGTGAACACACTTAGGACCGCCGGGGTACTTTTTCTCTCTTTAGGAGGTTTTTTCCCCCTGCTTGTATATACGCCCATCATTCTAAGGCTAACTTATCTTTTGTACATTGACACAATCTAATACATTGTGTGTTGTGTGCATTCTTGCTTCTTCTTCTCCAAGCTTTGTGTGTGCTTTCCTCTGCAACCCTAATTCCAACAATCTGCAACAAGTAGCTTTCTCAAACCAAGCTACCTCACATGCTGCCATAGCAGCACCTCTATACTCGGCCTCTAGTATTGGATAGAGCAACCCTAGGCTGCTTCTAGTTGCTCCAAGTCATAGCAGCACTCCCCAAAGAAAACATGAAGCCACTAGTAGATCTCCTATCTGAGATACTACCAGCCCAATCAGAATCTGTGTAGCCATGTACACATATCTCTATCCCAATTTCAAAAAATAGTGCACAATGCAAAGTAGACCTCACATACCTCATTATGCATCTCAATGCATCAAAATGCGGCTTCTGAGGAACCTACATAAGCTGATTCACAAACCCAACAAGATAGCTCAAATCTGGCCTGGTGATCGTTATGTAGATCAAGCTTCCTACTATGCGCCTATACATAGTAGGATCCTCCAAAATCTCTCCTAAATCTGCACTCAACTTGCCATTCTAATCCAATGGCATTGAGAATACAGCCTGTCATACCATACTTGGACACCATACTTGGACAACATGTCCAAGCCATATTGTCCCTGCAGTAATCCAATACCATGTGTGGTGACCTAATCACCTCAATGCCTAAGAAATATCTGAGCTTCCCCAGATCCTTCATCTCCAACTTCTGTCTAATCTTTACATCAAAGATCTCTGCATCATGGTCCCCCATAATGATCGGGTCATCTACATAGATGACAACACGCACAACCCCTCTATCATTGTGTCTCACGTACAGCAAGAAATCTGCATTGGCTACATGAAAGCCAATAGTGACAAGATATTCAGAAATCTTGTCAGACCATGCTCTTGGTGCTTGTTTTAAGCCATACAAGGCTTTCTTCAACCTGCAAACATGCTCGAGGTGACTCACATCCTCATAACCAGGTGGCTGCAACATATACACCTCTTCTTGCAAATCCCCATGCAAGAATGCATTCTTTACATCCATCTGATGTAAAGACCATTGCTTTGATGCAGCCACTGCTATCACAACTCTCACTATTGCCATCTTGGCAACTGGGCTGAAAGTTTCCTCATAATCAATGCCATATGTCTCTGCATATCCTTTGGCTACCAATCTAGCCTTGTACCTGCTTATGCTTCCATCTCACTGTTATGTTTTACTTTGTACACCCACTTGCATCCAATGGCTTTCTTGCCTTCAAGCAATTGAACTAAATTCCAAGTCTCATTTCCATATAGTCTATCCATCTCCTCATCCATAGCTTTCTCCCAACACACATTTCCAACAGCCTCATCAATGCATGTGGGCTCTACAACCTGTACAACTTTTGCCATGTATGCATAGTGATGTGCCATATAACCATCATAGGTAAACGTCTGCAAACAAGCACATGATTCTTCACTCTCCCAGATCTCCGCAGTTGTGCATTCATGGCTTCCATAGCCTTCTTTACACCAGGTGTTCTCTGAGCCACTAGACTCTCCATCAACATGAGAATGCCCTGCAGAAATTTCAGGCATACTAAGGGGCTCAACCACTTTCTCTTTGCCTTTATGTGATGTACTAATCACATTTGCAGGACTGGTATTATGACGGAGCCTGCCACTCCATGGTCTATCAACCCACTAAATGAGGACTCTCCTGGTCCACTCAAAGACTATGATTGTTCGATCGGCGTGAAACATAACCTAATATCACAAAGCAAAGGGGTTACACTTTTATTATACTAAATCAAGATTTATTTTGGGATTGGTTGGGTTACTAACCTGTTGAGAGTGTTGAGGTAGTACGAAGATATCTTTCTCATCATTCCAAAACTTGGTGGAATCAATTTGGAAGAACCCATTTGGATGTTTCTTCATGCTTGCTTGAGTACCTCTATATATCACCTTGAACCATTTGACATCAAAGATGAATAGAGACTAAATGCTCTAAATCCAACCTCAAGATTATCATAAATAGTTCCATAAAACTCAAGATTGTCCTCTATGACATTGGTATCATGTCTACTGGCTCAATTTTCTTGCTCAAAAGTTGCCATCACACCATAATCAAATGTGTTTCTTTTAGAATCAACACGCTTTGTGCAAAAGGGCCTTCCCTCTGACCATATTGCATTATATAGTTGGTACTAACAATAAATAAAAGCATGACATTTAGTATATATAGTGCGTTAAACAAGGTATATACATGAGATAGAGAGGTATATACGTGAGATAGAGATGAAGAATGTATCTACTTGAGGGTCACATCCTCTTGCATACTCATGCTCTTCTCTTGTGATCATCTCTCCATTTTGCGATGCCATCGATATTGCCATATACGAAGCCATTCTATATTGATCACATTTGGCAGATGTTCCAAGCTAGGCAGGAATGGCAAGCATCTATTTTCTCTTTTGAAAGCTCTTCTCTCATCCTTTCGTCTATTGATTGTATCCTTGTATCTCCCAATCCGCTTCTCCATGATGGGACTATTTATAATGGAGAATGTATTCACCTTGTGGCATAATGCTTCATCCAGTCTTCATTGCCTTCATTTTCCCTGAGGCACATTAGTGATTATCTGGTCATCCTTCTCATTGCTCCATAATCGTGGCATGGAAGGATCTATGCGAGAGATGTTTTGAGATATACACAAGATACTCTTACATCAACCATCCCTCAGTCATGCTTGCTTCTAGCCTTGCTTTTTGTCTCACAAAGTCCTTCAAGGTTTTCATGAACCTTTCAAGGAAAAACATCCATCGAACATGAACAACGCCACACAACGACCCTTTATCAACCAAATGCACCACAAGATGCAATTGGCTAGTGAGAATTGTTTCAGGGAAGTTGTCCTTGATCATACACACTGCCTCAATAGCTAGACACCAACCACATCAGCGTTTTTGTGCTGCACAGTAATGAAAATACGCTGCCCAGTATCAAACATGATGAAAAACAGGTAGAGGGAGAGGAGACACACACACAGGAGTAAACCCTAATGTATATTGCAAACCCTAACCATAGAGGGAAGCCATCTCCCTTCTCACACCATGCATAAAGCCATAATCCATAATACACAAGACACACTATGTGTTGTGTCCACACACTACTAACCCTAGCTAATGTCCACACACTATGACCAGCTGGACGCGGTCATTTATGTCTCACACATGCTGCTACCTAACATGCTAGCACATAACATAGCTGGCACACACTGACATCGAGCTTGAATGAGATTAGCTCATGATGTACTGCCATAGATGAAGATGTAGATGAGCTTGGGCTATCAAAGCTCTCAACACTCCCCCTCAAGCTCATCCCACGTACTCCCAACATAGTACGAAAGTACTCAAACTTCTCCATGCTAAGTGGTAAAGATGTCAGCCACCTGCTCTTCAGTTTTCACATACTGTAGATCCACTGTACCATCCATCACTTTCTCTCTGTCAAAGTGATAATGTGTTTGGTCCGCGCATGAAACACTGGATTCTTGGCCAACTATAAGCTGCTTATGTTGTCACAATGAATGACAACTTTGCCATCAATAGGCTCACCCAAATCAGCCAAGAGACCCTTTAACCATACTCCTTCACAAGTAGCAATGGCTGCACCCCTGTATTCAGCCTCTGTACTAGATAAAGCAACAGTAGGTTGCTTCTTGCTACTCCAACTCACCACGACACTTCCAAGTTTAAAGGCATAACCACTAGTAGACCTCCTGTCATATGAGCTACTTGCCCAATCTGCGTGTGTGTAGCCATGTACATTCAAGTCTTTACCATGCTCATAAAGAAGACCATAATGTGCAGTGGTCTTTACATATCGCATAATGCGTCTCACTGCATCTAAATGAGGTTTTCTGGGGCTCTGCATAAATTGGCTTACTAGCCCCGCAGCATAACTCAAATCTGGGCATGTGATAGTCATGTAAATGAGACTACCAACTATCTTTCTGTACATAGATGGATCATCCAACTCTTCACCAAAATCAGCCCGCAGCTTTACATTCTGCTCCAAAGGTGTACTCATTGGCTTACACCCTGTCATCCCATATTTTGCCAACATATCCAATGCATATTGGCGTTGCACTAACCATGTACCTGCATGGTCTTTGATCACTTCAATTCCAAGAAAGTATCTCAATTCACTTATATTGCAAACCCTAACCATAGAGGAGAGCCATCTCCCTTCTCACACCATGCATAAAGCCATAATCCATTGTGTCCACACACTACTAACCCTAGCTAATGTCCATACACTATGACCAACTGGACGCGGTCATTTATGTCTCACACATGCTGCTACCTAACATGCCAGCACATAACACAGCTGGCACACACAACACTATCATCGAGCTTGAATCTCAACAAAACATACGGTGCTCAAGAGTGAAATTTCACTGCTCAGCAGCAACCTAAGAAACTCTCACTCCCTCCTAAATCGCCCGCTGATACCCACCTACTTCCTTATTGTTGTTGTACATGTATAGCTACGCTTGTAGCCCGAGTTCTCCTCCCACCTCAACTCATCCCTCAAGGGTCTTGAATCAATCAAGTCTCCCTCTCCAAGGTAAGCTCTTCTTGCTTTCTTCCCTCTTTCATGGTTTTATGTCTTCTTCCAAGCTTTCATGGAAAGCTTGGAAATAGGGTTTAGGTGAGCTTCTGTCCCTTCACCTTTCTCCTTTTCTCCCTTCCCCTCTCTTTCCTCTCCCTTTCCCTAACCCTAGCCTAATGCACATAGCTCTAATAGAGAGCTTTGATGGAGAGCTCTCCATCAAATCTTTCTATTAAGTATTCTATGCATTATGCATAGGTTTAGGCTTAACATAAACTAGTTTTTCCATTCACTTATGCATTCAGAGTAGGGTTTAGGGCACTCACCTCTTTTTTCTCTTATTCTTCTTGCTTACTAATGTTTTAATGAGGACTAATTTTTTTATTTATTATGTTTCTTTTTTATAGGATTATTCAAGTGAGCAAGGTTTTGGGCATAGCCTCTCATGAAAGATCCCTGCCCCCTCCGTGAAACGAATTCGAGGGTGCTAGCAGCAGAAGTGGTACTTCTTGCGTGGGACAGAGCCTCTCACTCAGGGCCTCGCCCACACGGATATCCGGACAAGAGACTAATCCCTTGGTTCTTCTAAAATCGAACCTGGAAAAACTTCCCTCGCCTAGAAAGAACGGGCGATTCCTCCATGGGATATTTTTATTCTAACATAGTTAAGGTTATCACTAACCAAATTGATCCGATCGAACCCGTCAGTCACATGGTCAGATCAAGGGAAAGACTTGCACTTGGATCATAGAGACCAACGCTTTTTTCCTCATCGAGAGGCACAACCGTTGATTCTTTTTCATAGAACAAGGACTGTCTAGGATTTACTTCATCTATCGTACCATAATAGAATTGAGTCTCATTTTAGGGATCCACCCCATCCAGAGTCCCGTGGGTTAGCCAACTTCCCACCAACCACTGTAGTGATAGAATCCGTTTAGGAATTTGGTTATGTTTTGTCCCAGGTACCAGGCCCCCTAGCCGGCGCTTCATGCAAACTTCAAGATAGTCACACCACTTACACACCCAATATGAAATTGCATGTTTCACAGATTCAGCTAACTTTAAAACAATCTTTTAATGAAATTATAGTATCACTGATCATAATCCTCCAAAATATCCAGTTGATTTCTAGTTTCCGATCATTCCTTCATCGGTGTACCTATGGTGTCATTGGCAACAACCAAAACGCTCACCACCTATCCACTCAGGGACCTTTTCAATAGTTCTTATCTCATAGTACCCAAAAATATATTCACTTATAAAAATCCAGATGGACTCTTCGTTGAAGATCAGCAAGATCAACCAATAGATCCATATAAAAGAGCCATGGACTCATCCGTTGAGGACCAGCAAGGTCAATCAACGAGATCCATGCCCAAATTCAGAAAACAACTCTTACTCCTTATTCCAATATCTTCCTCGATGCACGCGTGGGTATCTTCGGTGACCCAGAGCCCGAGCACCGTATGGTTAGCACCCTCTAGGATACTTCGCAGGTCACCTAGCACTTCACTCATAGGCCGCTTCCTTGGTCCCTCATCCATCATACCGGAAGCTCACCATTTAAATCGAACTGAGGCTGGTCAAGACCTTGGTTGACCGTGCTACGCGAGACGTCCTCCATTAACTCTCCACCGTCATCAGCTGTTGCAACTTTATCACTTAGGTCTCCACGACCTCATTCACAAGATGGTCAAAATGTGTCCCCAACATTTTTTGATATAAAACAGTCATTTAAAAACAGGTCATAAATACAGTTTCTATAACGAACTCTCATCTTTCCACATTGTTCCACATCAATCCACATTAGTTAATCCAAGTCCAATCATATGTATTCCCATCGTCCTTCATCCATTCTCATCCAATCACATCATTTTCCATCTCATCACATCTTTCCACATTTATACTCATCACATCTCATCCACTCGCATCTGCCTATATATACATCTCATTACATCACATTCATTCACATCTCATCCATTGATATCTACCCCATTTCACATCACATCACATCCATTTCACCTCACATCTCATTCATTCACATCTATCCTGATTCACATCCCATCACATCTCATCCATTCATATCACATCTCATTCATATCACATCTCATTCATTCACATCTATCCCGATTCACATCACATATCATCCATTCACATCTATCCCAATTTACATCATATCACATCACATCCATTTCACATCACATCTCACCCATTCACACTTATCCTGGCTCACATCTTAAATCGCATCCATTCACATCCTATCGTATCCCATTTACATCTTTTCACATCTATGCACATCCTATCACACCCTATTTACATCTTATCATATCCATTCACATCCTATCGCATCCCATTTACATCTTATCACATCCATTCACATCCTATCGCATCCCATTTACATCTTATCACATCCATTCACATCCATTCACATCTTATTCCCATTTAGTAGCTTTTCCTACTTCGATATACCGATAATGGGACTTTTTCTAAATTTCTGCCAATTGTTTAACAAGATAAAGGTTCTTTTTCTCGACGACTATTTCCATATTCTTTCTCAATTTCTCAAATGAATTATATTCAATATTCCTCTTTTGAATAAAAGAATTCATGGGATTTACAAAAATCAATTCTACCCATATTTTCACTTTTGATAAATATTCATAAATTGAATTATACTAAAAATTTCTCTTTTTCCCATTTAATTTCTTGGATCTCAAATATCATGGAAATTCCTCTTTTTACATTTAATTTCTTGAATTCTAAATTGATAGAATTCGTGGTGCTCATGCTAGATCAACTATGTGGAGGAGAGAGACTCACAAAATACAAGAAAATATCTTGCTTATTAAGTTGCTCAAATACAACTAGGCTTCTTACTCCATACAAATGCCTTTGGCATGTGCCTTTAAATAGGCTTGCTAGTGGCCTAGGGTTAGGTGGCTCCCTTAGGGCCATTCACACCCACACACCTTCTACACCCTTGTTCACTAAGGCTCAAAGGTCTATATCTTAATACCCCCCCTCAATACCAGCCATGAAAAAATGTGCTTGGAATGGGTGGTATTAGACATATGAGAGAAAAAAAAAGAGCAGCTTGGTCTTTTGACCATTAGGGGTAAAATTCAAGCTGTAGACTCTTGAGTCTATGGGCTTCAAAAGCCCTAAGCCCACGCGGCCTCTGTAATCAGCATTGTAGACGTTGAATGGCTGTACGACATTGACGACAGCCTGGAAACTACGTCGGCTTGCACAGACGGCAATGCCGCGGTGGAAAGAGGTGCAACCCATCAATTGATGGTATGGCCCTGAGTGCTCAGACGTCTCCTTCAAGTTCTTAGTTGAGAGCTCCCCGAGATCTTGCCTCCACGAGTAGCTAGAGGGTCTCCACTGACAGGAGGCTCAGCTCCACAAAGGAAAAGATAAGAAAATTGACCTATTCAACACCACAAAAGAGGCCTAATCTTGCCAAGCTCTAGATACCATGATAGAATTCATGGTGCTCATCTAGATCAACTATGTGGAGGAGAGAGACTCACAAAATACAAGAAAATATCTTGCTTATTAAGTTGCTCAAATACAACTAGGCTTCTTGCTCCATACAAATGCCTTTGGCATGTGCCTTTAAACAGGCTTGCTAGTGGCCTAGGGTTAGGTGGCTCCCTTAGGAGCATTCACACCCACACACCTTCTACACCCTTGTTCACTAAGGCTCCAAGGCCTATATCTTAATATAAATGTCATGGGAATTCCTCTTTTATCTCATCAAATAAATTTATCTAAAATTTCTCATTTCTTTAATAAAAATATTCAATATTCAAAATATACCAAGAATTTCTCTTTTTTCATTTAAATGCTTGAATTTCAAATATGATGAAAATTCCTCTTTCATCATTTCAATTTATACATGCATAAAATAATTTTAACTAAAATTTTTCTTAAAAATTAAATAAAAATATCCATTAATCCTAATATGACAAGAATTCTACTTTTTCCATTTAAATGATTGAATTCCAAATATCATGGGAATTCCTCTTTTATCATTTAAATTTATTCATGCATAAAATCTTCTTTAAATTTTAAATAAAATATCTATTATTTTAATATTCTAATTTTTTTCTTTCTCCATTGGAATACATGGATCTCCATTATCATGGGAATTGCTCTTTTATCATAAAAATAATATTACTAAAAATTTCTCAGATAATTTTTAATAATTTTAAAAATCATAAGACTTAGATTAACTATCAATAGAATTAAATCCAATTTATGGATCTAAATCATAATTTATGTAACATAAAAGCATTAAAAAGCCATTTCTTTAGCCTCTAGCTTGACTAGCATAGAGTTTGATTTTAGAATTGAGAATTGCTCCATGAGAAGCATCATTTGAATAGAGAATTGGTCATAGGAATGAGCATTCTTTCGGGGAGAGAGAGATATACTTAAAAAACATCCTAAATTAAGCATAAATGTAAACTTTTTATGATTAATCATTAGAATTAATTTAGAGAGCTTCATTTGCATTGAAAAACCATTCATTTAAATACTTCTCAAGCTTGAGAAGTGAAAAACATTTAGAATAGGAAAGAAAAAACTATAAAGTCACATCTTACCTCTTGTTTTGCTTGCTTCTCTATTCTCAGAAGAGGTCTCCAACCAATCAATTGGTTAGTATGTTGAGAGAAAGAAGCCTAGTTGTATTTGGCATGTGCCTTTGGTTGAAGGTTGAAGGGAGAGAGAAACTCCAATCTCTCCAAATTGTAGAGGATTTTTAGGGGATAATACAAAATATGCTTATTCTAATGTAATATTGGCATGGTCTAGTTCTCACAGATGAGAATAAAAAAGAATGAGGGTCTATTTATAGGTGAGGGAGGCCACTAACTGAGTCCAACTAAGTTTTAGAATTTTCCAGCTTCAGTTTGGTTGAATTTGGACAAGATTTGGACCAGTTTAGCTCCCTTTTGATCCAGTTTGATCCAAGAGAGAGGAGAGATAAAAATATTTTAATATTTTAAATATAAAACTCATTCACATGTGTGAAATAGGCGCCTCCTTGAAGTCTCCCCCCTCCCTTACTAAGGTGTCAAAATTATATGATTACTCCAAAAATATCTCATTTTTTTAGTAATATCTCATAGTTTTTAACTAATAAATCTTGTACTCAGTCAACTCTTCATCTTATGTGGGCATTTACTCATTTTTGGTTATTTTCTTTTATTCATTGGATTTATATCATCCTAACACTTGGATTAATCTTATTGGCTCATAGGAACCTTAATCTTATTGGCCCATAGGAACCTTAATTGGACCATAATCCAAAAATTTTAGAAAATCTTGATCCTTAGGCTAAGGTCTTTTAAATCATTTTTAATTGATTCCTAATGCACCTTGGAAAATTTATTTTGATTTTCTTTTTCAAGGAAACATATTTTTGATATTAGGAGATTTTTTTTATCCAAAAGTATCTCAATATTGAATTACGACTCTCTAGAATTTTTCATCTCTCTAAGCCAAAACAAGGAAAAATAATATTTTCTTGTATTCAGAAATAGGGAATGATTACAGGGGATTGAAGTAAAGGCTTATTCATTATTCAAGCTGAGGAGGAATCTTACATCTCATATATACGGTAAGACCTCTTTCTTTGTGCTTTGTACTTCTTGTCTTTGTGTCTTTGCACCCTTGGGTGCCGGGGATTAGGGTTAGGTCAATAGGCTAGGACTATGCATAAGGGCTATGACTCTATGAATTTCCCTCTTATGCAATAGGGCTTATGAATAGGCCTCATGAAATAGGGCTTATGCATAGGACTTATGGATAAGGCCTTATGCATAGCCTTGTGCATAGGGCCTATGCATAGGGTTTATGCATTGCCTTATGCATAGGGCTTATGCACAGCCTTATGCAATAGGGCTTATGCATAGGCCGTTGCATATACCTTATGCATAGGCTATGCATAGCCCTCTTATGCAATAGGCCTCTTATACAATAGCCCTCTTTATGCAATAGCCCTGTTATGCCATAGCTCTCTTTGTGCATAGCCTGCTTATGCAATAGGGCTTATGCATAGCCTTATTATGCATAAGCCCTATTATTCATAATGAACTAACGTTTTGATTTATTATAATAATCTTTTATAGGTCTATTAAAGTGAACGACCTCCAAGGGCATAGGTCACATATATGGTTGATACTGATTTGTCTAGTAGAGGTAAGCCCTCTTTGTTTATGCTTCTTCTCTTTGTGTTTTTGCACCCTTGGGTGCCGGGGACTAGGTTTAGGTCAAGATCCGTATGCATAGGCCTTATGCATACGGCCTATGCATAGGCCTTATGCATACACCATATGCATAGGTTTATGCATACGGGCTATGCATATATGGCCTATGCATAAGGCCTAAGCATGGCTTATGCATAGGTCGTATGCCGTATGCATAAGCTGTATGCATAGGCCATATGTAAAGGCCGTATGTATAAGCCATATGCATACGGCATATGGCCTATGTATACGGCATAGGCCCTATGCATACGGCCTATGCATGGGCCTTTGCATAGGCCGTATGCAGTATACATAGGCCATATGCCGTATGCATATGTCTTATACATACGGCCTTTACATATGGCCTATGCATACAGCTTATGCATACGGCCACGACATATGGCTTATGCATACGACCATATGCATAGCTCGTATGCATAGCCCTCTTTATGCAATAGCCCTCTTATGCCATAGCTCTCTTTATGCATAGCCCTCTTTATGCATAGCCTCCTTATTCAATAGGGCTTATGCATAGCCTTATGCATAGCCTTATTATGCATAATCCCTACTATGCATACTGAACTAATGTTTTGATTTATTATGATAATCTTTTATAGGTCTATTTAAGCGAACGACCTCCAAGGGCATAGTCCATGCATACGGTTTATACAGATTCAGCTAGTAGCCTCTTTGTTTATGCTTCTTCTCTTTGTGTTTTTGCACCCTTGGGTGCCGGGGATTAGGTTTAGGTCAAGAGCCGTATGCATAGGCCCTATGCATACGGCCTATGCATAGGCCGTATGCATAGGCTTATGGATAGGCCATATGCATAGGCTGTATGCATAAGGCCTATGCATACGGCTTATGCATAGGCCATATGGATAGGCCATATGCATAGGCTGTATGCATAAGGCCTATGCATACGGCTTATGCATAGGCCATATGCCATATGCAAAGGCCCTATGTATACAGCTTATGCATAGGCTGTATGCCGTATGCATAGGCCTTATCTCGTATGCATAGGCTGTATGCATAGGCTGTATGCATAGGCTGTATGCATACGCCGTATGCATATGGCTTTTACAGACGCCTTATGCATATGGCCTTTACATATGGCTTAAACATTCGGCCTATGCATACGGCCGTATGGATAGGTCGTATGCATACTGCATACGGTCTTATGCATAGGTCGTATACCGTATGCATACGGCCTTATGCATAGGTCGTATGCCGTATGCATACGGCCTACGCATATGAGATACTACTTATGCATACGACATACTGCCTATGCATAGGCCTTACGCATACGGCCTTATGCATAGGTCGTATGTTGTATGCATAGGCCTTTACATATGGCTTATGCATAGGCCGTATGCATACAGACTTTACATACGCATTATGCATACGGCCTATGCATAGAGATATGGGGCATTGTTATATGCCATCTAGAATGTTGCTTATGTCAGGTTAGGAGTGGTTATCCCGCGAATAGGTGGTTATAGTAGAGGGGGATCCCTCGATCTTCTCACTATCCTTCTCTTGCAAAAGAGGAGTTGCCATTGGATTTAATAGTGGGGAGTGTGTGGAAAGTCCTCAGAAGCTATCATCCCAAAAAAAGGGCACTGTGTCCATCGTGCTTGTCTAAGCAGTATTGTAGGAGGTCATAACAATGTCCTAATATCACAGGTTGTATTTTTTATCTAAGCTTGTGTAGTTTTTTTCTCTTGGTTAGCTTGACATATGCGAGGTAAGTGGCCTTATTCATTCAACCTCATGTTTATTGCACCCTTGGGTGCCAAGTTTAGGAAATGGACTTATGCATAGTGGTATGGGGCATTGTTATATGCCATCTAGAATGCTGCTTATGTGAGGTTATGAGTGGTAGGTGGTCATAGTGGAGGAGGAGCCATCGATCTTCTCACTATTCCTCTCTTGTAAAAGAGGATTTACCTTTGGCTTTAATAGTGGGAAGCGTGTGGGAAGTCCCCACAGAACTATCATCCGAAAGAGGCATTGTCCACCCTGCTTGTCTAAGCAGTATTGTAGGAGGTCTTAACAATGTTCTAATATCACATGTTGTATTCTTTATCTAAGCTTTAAGTATGGCTTGGGTTAGAGCAATTGTGTTTTGTTACCTATGCATGTATGTAGCAGCAATGTCAATCGACCTGTCTCACAAGATCCTGATGTGGCCAATCTATTGTCCATTATAAATGAACGATATGGGCAACAAGATTGGTCACAGTTTACACAGACAAAGGTATGGTCATAATATGCAGAAGTCTTCAAATATATTAGAAGTTTCATCTTTGTATGCTGTCTTTTTTTAAAAACATGATATGAAATCGGAGTACATTGAGAGAAGAGAGGAAGAGAGAGAGAGAGAGAGAGAGAGAGAAAGAAAGAAAGAGTAGAGACAGACAAAAACCTCTCTCCTTAAAACCAAAAAGCACTCGCCAAAAAAATACACCCATTCTCATGCATGAAGACTCTTTGAATGTCGAAGAATCTATGCATGAGTCTTTGCATGAAGCTCATAAGGCTATATAATCATGTCTCATATACATAATTTTATGTATTGTGTATGCAACCATGTCTTCTCCTCCTTGACATTCAATTCCAATTGACCCTTCTCAAGACCCAGATGTCATGCAACTACTTTCCATCATCAATAAACATTATGGGCATTAGGGATGGACACAGGTGGTACATACACATGTATATTTATATGTTTTATGTGGCTTTTATTTTCTCCCTCTCTGTATGTGTTTATGCATTGATTATCTCTCTTTATGAATCCTTATATGTAGGCCACTTCGGCACCTTTTCTACCATTAGAGCAATCTACTCCATTGTATGGTGTAGGGCGACCAAGTGATGTAGGAGGCCCATCACGAGCTGGGTATGATAAACCTACACCTCAATCTAGTAGACCCACATTCACTAGACCCACACCTATGCCCTCATGTCCATCTTCACCACCACAATGTAGGGAGTCTAGTGGGGGGTCTACTACTAGACATAGTAGCGGGGGAGCAGGGTGATTTTGCTTTGGGAGAAGCTCTACTAAGTCCCCCACATCATCTCCATATACAAAGAAGAGAGGGAATTCATCATCCCACACTTATGACCCATCCCTAAGGAGAGTGATCCCATCACATGATCCACACAAGCTACCATATAGCATAGATTTGGATGGGTCGCTTATCATGGCTAGTAGAGGGAACCAAGTAATTAACCAAATGCATGTGCTTGTGAACTTAGAGTTCTAAAATTGTTTTAAAAAATCAAAAGCACACGATGAACTTAAAAAAAGACCCTTGTCACCAGAGCTTGCACCACTGGGGATGGCATACCTATCCGCTCTTCATCACCATTTAGGTACCACAGCACCCTTGCACCAAAGTTTGCATCATCAATGTTTCCAACCATCCAACAGCAGCACACTCTCTGCTATTGTACAACACATCAACGTTTTATCATCAATACACATCTTTAGACAGCAGCCCACTCTCTTCTACAACACACATCAACGTTTTATCATCAATACACATCTTTAGACAGCGGCCCACTCTCTTCTACAACACATCATTATTTTTCCTCTAGAGTTTACCTCGGGATATCATCCGTCTCTTCTTATCTTCACCATAGACACTACTCGAGACGATAACCCTCTCTGCTCGTCTCACCACCCCTCAGGTATTGTAGCACCCTTGTCACTAGAGCTTCCACCACTCAGGACGACAACCCTCTCTGCTATTCATCACCATTCAAGTACGGTAACACCCTTGTCACCAGAGCTTCCACCACTCAGGACGACAACCCTCTCTGCTATTCATCACCATTCAAGTACGGTAACACCCTTGTCACCAGAGTTTGCCTCATCATCACTTCATCTTTCGTTGCCCACTACCACCTCTCAGAGTGCCTTTGCATCCATCGATGTGAGCCTTTGACACCAAACCACCTCAGGGAGTGCCTTTGCCTCACATCAATGTGAGCCTTTGTCATCAACCGTGCTTCAACTCCAACACCATCTCTGATTCTGCACTAGTCTTCTTTTCAGAGTCTCCTCACATTACAAGACCTCTTGCACATATTTTTACTCACCATCATATATACGCTCACTCAGTTATTTTATGCTATGTTGTTTTGCTCTAATATTGCTTCGCCTCAGTCGTCATAATATTCTCATCAGAACTATACCTTCAAAGAGAAGCTTTTGGCCTGCTGGTGACATTTTGCTAATCTTTTGTTCGATGGAGGACAGTGCGACGGTCCTCTTCACAAATCCTCTACCTCAGCAGATGCTTTGTTAGAACTCTAGCTCACAAGGATTCATTCCACATCCAGGAGCTAAGAGGGGGTGTTAGCAGTCATCTCCTATGTGTACATATTACTCAATAGGGAGTGAGGGCCATTGTTGTGGGCATGCCCATTCGTGTAGGAGTTTCTCCATTTCTTCCTAGTTTTTCGCCACTTGGGGTGCTATAGTTTTTTCCATGGTTGGCTGTAGAAGTTGCTAGCCAATAGGGCCTACTTTTTTACTGGTGTGGCTGACCAGACTTGGTCAATGTCACATGCACACTCTCTTGATGTGGAGGTGACATGGCATTCTAGATATTCAAGCATTAATCCAACATTTACCAAGTAGTTAAATCAATGTTAACAAGATTAGATCATATTATTTATAGAATGTGGAGCATTGTATGGGATGAAAAGATGCAGGGGAGAAGAGAGCTTGAGCTCTTGCAAGCACACACACACACTCACAAAACCCTAAAAGAGAACACATAAGGTGAGAGGTTGAAAATCTCTTCTTCTTCACACAACACTCAACACACCATATACAAAGATAAGAGTACACGCATATGAAAAGGTACTCAACCAAATACATACTAGGGTTCTCTATAGTGTGAACCCAACTAAATGAGCTGGCACTATAACTATGCCAGTATCTAGAATGGCTGTCACACAGCCTCTCATCCCACTGGCCGTATATCACCCATGATCTCACCAACCATGCCAGTGGTGTAAGTGTAGGTCCTATCCCCCAAGCGGGTCATCTCAGTGTCCACCACCTCACTAGATGAGCTCGATATCTCAACACTCCCCCTCGAGCTCAACTCCATCTCATGTACACCAAGGGAAGCCCTGAATCTGCAAAGCTTCTCTATACCCAATGCTTTGGTGAAGATGTCAGCAACCTAATCCTGTGTGATGACATATACAAGGTCAACGTCTCCTGCCAAAACCTTCTCTCTAACAAAGGTAGTGGACCTCTATATGCTTCATGCAAGCATGAAAAACTAGGTTCCTGGCCAACTGCCCTACTATGCGCCTATACATAGTAGGATCCTCCAAAATCTCTCCTGAATCTGCACTCAACTTGCCATTCTGATCCAATGGCACTGAGATAGGCTTACAGCCTGTCATACCATACTTGGACAACATGTCCAACCCATACTGTCTCTGCAGTAATCCAATACCATGTGGTGACCTAATCACCTCAATGCCCAAGAAATATCTGAGCTCCCCCAGATCATCTCAAACTTCTGTCTAAGCAAAATCTTTACATCAAAGATCTCTGCATCATGGTCCCCTGTAATGATCAAGTCATCTACATAGATGTCAACAAGCACAACCCCTCTATCACTGTGTCTTACATATAGCCAGAAATGTGCATTAGCTACATGAAAGCCCCAATAGTGACAAGATATTTAGAAATCTTGTCAGACCATGCTCTTGGTGCTTGTTTTAAGCCATACAAGGCTTTCTTCAACTTGCAACAACAAACATGCTCGAGGTGACTCACATCGTCATAACTAGGTGGCTGCAACATATGCACCTCTTCTTGCAAATCTCCATGCAAGAATGCAATCTTTACATCCATCTGATGTAAAGACCATTGCTTTGATGCAGCCACTGCTATCACAACTCTCACTGTTGCCATCTTGGCAACTGGGCTGAAAGTTTCCTCATAATCAATGCCATATGTCTGCGCATATCCTTTGGCTACCAATCTAGCCTTGTACCTGCTTATGCTTCCATCACTGTTATGCTTTACTTTGTACACCCACTTGCATCCAATGGCTTTCTTGCCTTCAGGCAATTGAACTAAATCCCAAGTCTCATTTCTATATAGTGCATCCATCTCCTCATCCATAGCTTTCTCCCAACACGCATTTCCAATAGCCTCATCAATGAATGTGGGCTCTACAACCTGTACAACTTTTGCCATGTATGCATAGTGATGTGCCACATAACCATCATAGGTAAACCTCTACATAAGATTCTTCACTCTCCCAGATCTTCGCAGCTTTGCATTCATGGCTTCCATAGCCTTCTTTACACCAAGTGTTCTCTGAGGCCCTAGACTCTCCATCAACATGAGAATGCCTTGCAAAAATTTTAGGCATACTAAGCGGCTCAAGCACTTTCTCTTTGCCTCTATGTGATGTACTAATCACATTTGCAGTACTGGTATTATGATGCAACCTGCCACTCCATGGTCTATCAACTGAACCACTAGATGAGGACTCTCCTAGTCCACTCAAAGACTGTGATTGCTGACTTGCATTCTGTGCAACCACATTTCCACTCACATCAGCCCCAACAGCTTCTTTTTCAGCAGCATACCAGCTGCTCATCGCATCAAAAACAACATCCCTGCTTAACCTCAACTCACGTGTAGTAGGGTTATAACACCTCTATCCCTTTTGCTCAAGGGAATACCCAGTAAACACACATTTTTCAGCTTTTGAATCCAGTTTAGTTCTCAGCTCATGTGGCACATGCACATTTGCAATGCATCCAAAGACTTTCAAATGAGAAGAATCAGGTTTTCTGTCTATAAACCTCTTCTCTAGAGTTACATCATGTATGGCTGTAGTTGGAGTCCTGTTCATGATGTAAACTGTTGTAGAAACCACCTCAGCCCAATAGCTATGCGGCATATTCTTCTCTCCCATCAATGCTCACGCAATCTCAACAATGGACCTGTTTTTTCGCTCAGCAACTCCATTTTGTTGTGGAGTGTATCTGCATGTAAACTGCCTCGGAATACCATTCTTCTTCAAAAATTCAGAGAACTCATTGGAGAAGTAAAGTCCCCCTCCATCTGACCTTAGGCACTACATATTTTCCTATTTTCTTTTCAACCATATTTTTGAAATTCTAAAAATGAGTGAACACCTCACTCTTCTCCTTCATGAAGTATACCCACACTTTCCTTGTGTGGTCATCAATAAATGTCACATAATACCTGCAGCCTCACATAGACATGGTCTTCGTAGGACCCCATACATCTGAATGCACAACATCTAGTGCATTTCTGCTCACATTTCTGCTACGTGGAAATACATGCTTTGTTTTCTTTCCAGATTGGCATGCTTCACACATTTTCTGCATACCTTCAACTTTAAACTTTGGCAGCCCTGTCACAATTCCTTTAGTCTGCATAGACTTCATTCTCTGCACATTCACATGTCCAATTCTTTTATGCCAAATGTTTGTGTCTGTAACAATTCTTGAACCATTTGCAAACATCACAGCACTCACTTCAGGCATGTATACATTTAATGTAAACATTCTACCCACTCTATTGCCTTTTGCAACCAACCTGCACTTGTCTTTAAAGTCTTCAACATAACAACCATCAGGGTTAAACCGAACCTGCAAACCCTGCTCAATCATCTAGCCAACTGAATCTAGATTCTTTGTTATGTTCGAAACATGAAGTACATCTGCAAGGTACTTCACTTTGCAATCTTGCATAGACAATGGCACATCTCCAACATGGGCAATTAGATGAGAAGTGTCATCCCCTGTGTTTCCACAAAACCTGGTCTTTCAAGGTTTTTGATCTCCTTGAACCACTCCCCATGACTTGTCATGTGGTTCGAATCACCTGAATCAACGTACCATACATCATCTTTATGTGCTGCTTCAACATTTTCAGACATGGCATTAACAACATGCTGCATAACAAACAACCTTTAATTATCCTCATTGTTTCTACTCGAGGATGCAATTTCCCATTTTGCATGTCAGCCTGCTTCTTATAACATTCTGCCTGCACATGTCCACGCTTACCACAATAAAAGCATCCACATGTATCATTATACTATCTTTGCCAATTTCCATGACCTCTTTGACTCCCCCTGCCTCTGAATTGGCCTCTTCCACATACGTGTTGTTGTTGTTATGAATTCTTGGACTGTTGTTGTTGTTGCTGCTGGCCATAATTCTGATTACCTGTTCGGCTATCTCCTTGGCCGCGTCCACGGCCTCCTCTACCTCATCCTCTTCCTGAACTTGTGTAGAAGGCGTGTTGCTCTGAACTATTTTTGTTTTCTGAAGGCTGTTGGTCTTCACCGAAGCTCTTCTCTTCTATAATCAACATAGACACCAAATCTATGAAATTGGGAATGTTTTCTCGAGTGTGAATAGACGTCTTGAGAACGCCTTGTATTGTGGCCCGAGACCACGTAGATAGACTTCCACCTTATCATCATCATCTACTGAAACACCAATAGATGCAAGGGATTCCACAATACCCTTGATCTTCAATGTATAGTCATTCATAGACATACTCTTTTTCTCCACAGTATGAAGTTCATTCTTCAACTGTATCTTTCGTGCCTTGGTATTCATTTCATAGAGTTTAACCAAGGTGTCCCAGGCCTCCTTGGGGGACTTGGCATCCTGTATGTGCCCAATCATAGTGTCCTGTATACTGATAGAGAGCCAATACATAACTTTTCTAGCTCCTTGGTTCCAATCCTTGAACTCTTTCACATCTGCAGTAGTCGAAATGATCTTCGATATCTCTGGTGCCTCTTCATGCTCACCTTCTATGTAGTCCCAATAACCCTTTCCCATCAGGAAATTCGTCAACCTGAACCTCCAAGCATGGAAGTTGTTCTTATCAAGCTTCTTAGCAACAATCTGGTTTAGGCCATCATTTGACATCTTGCCAGACACACAAATTTACCAAAAACATCACTTGGTTTGTTGTCTTGCACAAACTGCTGTATTTTCTGCAGCGGTATTGTACTACACTCAAATGTCACCACTAGTGACCTCAATGTGCATACATACACCCAATGGCAATTGTTGACCTCCTTGAAGCACACACAATGTCTGCACAACCAATCTGTCTTCCTGCAGTTCTTAAAATAGAGTTCTGCAGAAAATCGATGACTTACCTGCAATGCTCAAGATCGCCTGCTTTCTGAAAAACGGAGGTCCTAACGCACTCGAAACGCATTTTTGGCTTGAAAATTTTGTCCAATAGGTCCGACAGGACTCTATAGTTTCCCTATAGCTTTACTTCTGTGAAGAAAGCTCCTTAGTCATGCCGGTGCCTCCCGTAGAGCCGCCGATGACAAGGGTGTAGTCGCCAACACAAATAGGGAAGAGTAGATGAAGCTCTTACCCTCGTACCGCTTCCTCTGCTTCTCTTTCTTGTAGCTCAGCCCTTAGCATGAACCAGGCTCTGATACCATGAAAAGATGTAGGGGAGAAGAGAGCTTGAGCTCTTGCAAGCACACACACACTCACAAAACCCTAAAAGAGAACACACAAGGTGAGAGGCTGAAATTCTTCTTCTTCTTCAAACAACACTCAACACACTATATACAAAGATAAGAGTACACGCGTATGAAAAGGTACATAACCAAATACATACTAGGGTTCTCTATAGTGTGAACCCAACTACATGAGCTGGTGCTATAACTATGCCAATCTCTATAATGGCTATCACACAGCCTATCATCCCACTGGCTGCATATCACCCATGATCTCACCAACCATGCCAGTGGTGTAAGTGTGGGGCCTATCCCCCTGGCGGGTCATCAGTGTCCACCGCCTCACTAGATGAGCTCGATATCTCAACATGGGACTGTGTTGCAACGCCTCAAGAAATACACAAGGTATCAATAACATTTAGGACATGCATCACATCAGGTTGGGGCATTGGGAACTAGCTGATAGTAGCTATGGGGCACGTATGAAGTCATGAAGATCCAGACATGCATGTCATTAACATAATCTTGGCCAACCAGCAACAACATTCCATATATATAGAAAAGCGCATCATTCATTTTAGTTATCTCCTTCTTCTCAACATGTCTAGCCTAAGGAGCAAGGGAATCACCAGGATAGTCAACCTACAGTCAGCATTCAACATTTAGTTCATCTCCTGCCTCTTACATAGAGAGGAAGACCAGCATCGAAAGGGTGGGCCTCAGCATTGGAGAAAGGAACAACTAGTCATTATCATCATTCAGCATATCTCTCTCTTCTCAAGAAGGATACTCATTTAGGACAGGCATAGATCTATTCATAAATCTCATTGTAACCATCACATTTAATATAGTTGTATTGCATTTGCATTGAAACCATTCTCTTTATCTTAAGTGTTTTTAAGTGAAGTTTAGTTAAGCCTAAGGTTGTTTTACTAACGATCAATCCCTTGCATCATGTCACATTAGTATCGGAGCGTTACAGGGCAACCAGCCTTAGTTTATCCCTTAAGTCATTCAGTAAAGCATCATGATAATTGCTCCCACTTAGTTAAATCCATTTCTCAAGATCTTGTAGGCCATCCTTAAGGTTTTCCCCTAAGGACATTCTTGCAGTGTCATCACCTCAAATGATGTTTGATTGGGTAGGTAATGCCCAGTGTACATTTTTTAAGTCTCTTAATGCTGGAGAAGCCTTGAAAAATCATGCTCTTCTCCATGCCATCATACCCAAGATTTGTTTGATGGCAACAAAACTTTGCCAAGCATGTGGTAGGGGGTGCGCAATCCATGACAAGGAAGTAATGCAAGAAATTTCGTTAGAGAATGCTGTAAGCCTATCTCAGTGCCATTGGATCAGAATGGCAAGTTGAGTGGAGATTCAGGAGAGATTTTGGAGGATCCTACTATGTATAGGTGCATAGTAGGAAGCTTGATCTACATGATGATCACCAGGCCAGATTTGAGCTATGATGTTGGGTTGGTGAGTGAGTTTATGCAGGTTCCTCGAAAGCTGCATTTGGATGCATTGAGACGCATACTGAGGTATGTGAGGTCTACTTTGCATTGTGGACTATTTTATGAAACTGGGACAGAGATCTGTGTACATGGGGTACACAAATGCTGATTGGGCTGGTAGTATCGCATCTGTGTACATGGGTACACAGATGCTGATTGGGCTGGTAGTATCTCAGATAGAAGATCTACTAGTGGCTTCATGTTTTCTTTGGGGAGTGCTGCTGTGACTTGGAGCAGCAAGGAAGCATGCATCAGTAACACATTCATTTGCATTCTTTCATGGCACATGGCTTGCATCAACATAGTAGTCTAGTAAAAATAGTGAGTCTAAGCATCTTGTTTCTACAAAGCGGCATACATGATTTACCCATGCATTTTTAGGGAATAATGACATCCACCATCAAAGGAGAAAATGGAGTTTTGGGCTTCAACAGGCATCAATAGGGAGTTCTCTTCCACATAAGAAGACGGAACTAGCTCCAACATCACCTCAAGAGGTTCAAATTTCCATGAACGATGGAGATGGTGTGTGAAAGGATTCCGCAAACAAGTTAGTGGTGATTTAGGTTTTTCAAAGGAGATTTATTAGTATTTTCCATGCAGTTCCCATAGTGGAGAAGTCTTTGGCTCAAAGAATTCAACTCCTACGATCGACCTCAGTCTCGGTAGTAGAAGAAGACAAAGTGGGGCAGTGGTTTCAGCAGAGGAGTCGATTAGTTGTCAGGTGTACTACCTACATCCCCTCCTCAGAAATGGAAAAAGATCTTGTTTTACCCTGTTTTAGCTTAGAGAGAGAAAATGTCTAGAGAGAGGTAATTCAAAATTGAGATATCTTTGGATAAAAAAATTCTCCAAATGTCTAAAATGGATTCCCCTGAAAAAGAAGTTCAAAATGATCTTTCCAATGTGCATTAGGAAATTAATTGAATATGTGAATAAGAGACCTTAGCCTAAGGGTCCACATTTTGGATTAAGGTCCAAATAAGGTTCCAAAGGGCCAATAGGATTAATCCAAGTGTTGGGATGAGATAAATACAATGAATAAAAAAAAATAGCCCAAAAATGAGTAAATGCTCACATAAGATGAAGAGTTGACTGAGTACAAGGTCTATTAGTTAAAAACTAAGGTATATTAGTAAAAAAATAAGATATTTGGGTGAAATGATGCATTTTGATGCCTCAGTAAGATGGGAAGAGCTAGATGCCTTCTTCATCATAATTGCATGGGTTTTTTAATTCAAAAAAATGTGATATTTTTAGGCTCCATTATTATGTTCTTTGAGTTTTTAAGGAAGCCTTGAACATGGGTTACATAAAGTAGGGATATTTAGATCATGTTTGTATTATTATTATGGGTACAATATTATATTATTTAACTTTTTAAAGAAGCCTTGAACGTGGGTTACTATGAGAACATGGTGATAGACATTGTTATCCCTTGTGGTTAGAGAAAATTATTCTAAGGCCGTAATTTATGCAACTTGCTAGCTCTACACACATGGCAATGTATTGATGGGAGTATTGTCTGTGTGCATGTATTAATTAATCTATTGAGAAAGGAGAGTAAAAATACTCTTTTACCTCTCTAATCTTATTCATGTAAAGAACCTTCTGTTGAAATGTCAAGCTCGTATACAGCTGGAGGATAGCACATGGGTGCTAATAGAGTGACAGTATGGTAGATAGATATCGTGTGGTGTGTTTATGACCGCGTCCAGCTGGTCATGTGTGGTGTGGACATTACATTAGGTTTACTTTGTAGTGTGGACATAACACTATGTTATGTTCCCCTTTTGTGTGTGTGAGAGAGATGGTGACTATGGCTTCTCTCCTTCTTTATGGTTGATGGATATGGATTAGGGTTTGCTTCTCTTGTGTGTGCTGCCTCCTGCTTCTGTTTTTTATCATGGTATCAGAGCCAAGAGCTCATTAGCTGTGTTGTGTGAGTGAGTGAGAGAAGAGGGAAGAAGAAGAAAAAGCTGTGAAGGAAGCCATTGAAGCTGTGGAGCAAAAGAAAGCTGTGGAGCACACACCGGCATCAGATCTGAGAGCTAAGGACCATTGGTAAGTGTAGCAAGACCCCCTCTGCGGATTGCAGGTGCCAAAGAGCAAGTTCAGTGAAGATTGAAGTGCATAAAGCAAGTGCAAATTTCTGTTTTTTTCTCTAAAGCTTTCATGGAAAGCTTGAAGTGAATGTACTCCTGGCAAATGTACACACAAAGGCACGTGTATTTGGGCTTGCAAATGTATTAACAAAGTGGGCACAAGCAACATACAGAATCTTGAAGCAGATTGATGCATACAGATTTGAGCAAAATCAAGTGAAAGTGGATTTATGTAAAAGTTTCTGGTTTTTCACAAAAACAGTGGACATACCCCCCCGTGGAGGATCAATTGCAGGAGCTAGAGGCAAAATTGAGCTAAACCCTTCAAGAGCAAGGTAGTTTAGGTCATTGCTAAGAAGCTTGTCACTTCAATTGTGATTTCCCCTCTCTCCTAGAGCTCCTGGAGCAGGCGGCGCATGCTGATGCAGATACTTGGACAGTTTGCAAAGATTGTGATCTAATTTTCTCATTTGGTCACCAAAGTGAATGCTTTAAAGCTTGGGGAGTTTAGCAAAGACATTGCTAAGGTCTTGTGATCTTGGTTGCAGCTAATTTCATGTATTTGGAGCTCATTGAAGTGATTTATCAGAGGTGTGCAAGTTGCAGAAAGTCTGTCCAGAAACAGAGCAGTTTTAATTAAAGCATTAATCCTTGTCTATATCAAATTGGTCTAATTCCTCTGGTACAAGTAGAGTCCTATGAGTTGCTAAACTTTTGAATCAAAAATTTTTGGATTTGGAGAAGATTTGAAGGAGATAGAGCAATTTTAGTGAGCGGTGATACCTGACAGATGCAGAAAAATTCAAACCAGAGGTTACAAAAATTGGTGGTTCTCATTCCCCTTGAAGAATTGGATCAAACCCTTCTAGGATATGTTGGAGCAATGTGTTGGGAAGCCATTTCAAGTTGTATCATTGCATTTGGACAAGATTTGAAGGATTTAGAGCAAGATCTTTGACTGATTCTTTGGCGAGAAAAAAACCAAAAAAATTTTTGTGAAGGAGTTTCATTTGATTTCAACTTTGATCGAGTATACATTGTTGATGAATCATTGTGGGATGTAAATGCACACAATTTGCAAGCATTTGATGTGATTTGGAGAGATTTGGAGCATTACAGGTACTTCATACATTGTGATCGACGGGGTACATCTCCTACAATTTTTTTGCAACAATGGGAGATGGTCCGATACAGATTGTTGGAGAGAAGCTTGATCGCACTAACTTTCAAGTGTGGAAGTTTCGAATGAAGAGTTTTTTGAAAGGCAAAGGTTTATGGAGTCTCGTCTCGGAGGAAGACCCGGAGCCATATCTACCTCCTCAACCAAATAATGCTCAGTTACTGGCTCATAAGCAATGGGTAGAGCGGTCTTCGAAAGTGTTGCATTATTTTTCCATATGTGTAACAGATGCCTTGCTTATTCACATCCAAGATGCAGATACACCGAAAGAAGCATGGGGTATATTGTGCCGAATGTATGAGACAGACACTGGTGCAAGGAAGATACAAGTAAAGCAACAGATTCACAGTGTAACACGAAGGAATCGGAGTATACATGAGTATGTTCAGGAAATCAAGGGTTATGCAGATTCCTTGTCATCAATCCATGCCCCAATGGATGATGATGATTTGGTTGCTCTCACATTGCGTGGTTTAGGCAAAGAATACAAATCTTTTGACACTTCCATCTCAGTAAGGTTGGGAGGAATGCCAGACTTTAATGAGCTTGTGTCATTGCTCATTGTGGAAGAATTGAAGCTTGGCCTTGGTGGTCTGAGTGTTACAGGTGGTGCATCCTCGTCAAGCAATGATGAGCATGCAAGGAATCAGGCTTTTTACTCATCTAGAGGCTTTCGAGGCAGGGGGAGATTTACCCCTCGAGGCCGTGGAGGACGTGGTTGGAATGACAGGTCTACTCAACCACAATCAAATCAGAATTTTCAGAATTCACAGTCATCATTTGGATCACGTGGAGGTCGTGGATTTCAATCCCATAGGGGGAGATTTGGAACAGGTGCTCGTGGTAGAGGACGATGGCAAGGTCCTCAACAAAATTTGAATGGGATTGAATGTTACTATTGTGGCAAACTTGGTCATTTGGCAAAAGATTGTTACAAAAAGCAGAATGATATGAGGAATGGAAGACCACAACATGGAAATTATGCATCTACCAGTAACAATGATGGGAGTTCGAATCATCTTTTTGCAATGAAGCATGTTATGGGGACAATGGATTCTCAGAATGCTGGAGATGAGTCATGGTATATGGATTCAGGTGCCTCAAACCACATGACATGTCATGGGGAGTGGTTTGAGAAGATGCAACCATTGGATACAAATGGTTATGTGGTCACAGGAGATGATACTCAGCATCTTATAACACATGTTGGCAGTGTGCCTTTGAGGATGCATGATGGAAATGTGAAGAATATGTCAGAAGTGTTATATGTACCATCTATCACAAAGAATTTGGCATCAGTAGGCCAAATGGTTGAGCAGGGACTACAAGTCAGATTCAATGAGAAAGGCTGTTTTGTGGAAGATTTTAAGCATGGCTGTAGATTGATTGCCAAGGGCAAGAAGGAAGGAAGGTTGTTCAAATTGGATGCAGGCATACCAAAATTGAGCTCAGCCATGTTTTCAAAGAGCAATGGGATTGTGCAGGACATTAACATGTGGCACAAGAGGATTGGACATGTCAATATATAGAGATTAAAGAACATGCAAACAAGAAGCATTGTTAGTGGATTGCCTCGATTTAAATATGATGGACATATGCATGTTTGTGAAGCCTGTCAGTTTGGAAAGCAGGCAAGGTTGAGGTTTCCTAGAGAAGGAAACATGAGTAATACACCACTTGAGATAGTGCACAGTGATGTATGGGGCCCAGCACAAAACCCATCTATCAAAGGAAGTCTATACTATGTGACATTTATAGATGACTTCAGCAGGATGACATGGATATATTTTTTGAGAGAGAAGAGTGAAGTGCTGGAAAAATTCATGGATTTCAAAGCTCTTGTAGAAAAACAATATGGCTGTTGGATTAAGTGTCTGAGAACAGATGGAGGTGGTGAATACACCTCAAAAGCTTTTGAGCATTTCTTGCGAAAGCATGGGATAAGGAGACAGTTGACATGCAGGTATACACCTCAGCAGAATGGTGTGGCTGAGAGAAAGAATCGAGTCATATGTGAAGTGGCAAGGGCAATGCTCAATGAAAAGAGCATGCCAGATTACTATTGGGAAGAAGCATGTGCTACTGCAGTGTATATCCTGAACAAAACACCTACAGCAGCCATTCATGGAAGCACGCCAGAGATGCGGCTTATAGGTTACAGGCCAAACATTGGACATCTCAAAGTTTTTGGATGTGTAGCTTATGTCCATGTGCCTGATGAAAGAAGACGGAAGTTGGATCCTAAGGCAGAGAAATGTGTATTTGTTGGATATGCACAGGATCGAAAAGCCTACAAATGTTATAACCCTCAAACTAGACAAGTAGTCATCTCACGTGATGTGGTGTTTGATGAGCTTGCTAGTTGGTACAAAGCAAGAGATGAGGGAGTCATTGACACACTTGAGGCTAATGTACCTGTGAACTTGCCATCACAAGCAAGTTCTAGTTCTACTACTATGTCTAGGCCAGTAGCAGAAGCTGAGAGTAGTAGCAGTGTACGTCCATGGTCAGGACGTTTGAGGCATGAGAGTGTGAGCACTGGGAGTAGTGCTATGGATAAAGGCAAGAAGAAAGTTGAAGGAATTGGGATCACAGGATATGAGTCCTCTAGTTCAGAAAGTTTGGATGAGGAGCTCGGAATACCTGTTTTATGCACACCTGGTGCTAGGCAGGACAGATATGTGCCACCACATGCTCGTGTTACAGGTGTACAGAGTGACCCGCATGCATTGCGGAGATCCCAGAGAGTCAGATATCCAGTGGAAAGACTGACATATAGAGATTTTGCTATGCACTATGCATACATGACATCTATGGTAAAGCATGTGGAACCTACATGCTATACAGAGGCTGTTGGAGAGCATGTATGGCAGAAAGCCATGGATGAAGAGATGGATGCTTTGGACAAAAATGATACATGGGAATTGGTTGAGTTACCTCAAGGAAAGAATGCAATTGGTTGCAAATGGGTGTATAAGGTAAAGTGCAAGTCAGATGGCAGCCTAGAGAGACATAAGGCAAGGCTGGTCGCTAAAGGATATGCACAAACTTATGGTCTTGATTATGATGAAACTTTCAGCCCAGTGGCTAAGATGGCTACAGTGAGGTCTATCATTGCACTAGCAGCACAAAAAGGTTGGGCTTTACATCAAATGGATGTCAAAAATGCTTTCTTGAATGGTGAACTACAAGAAGAGGTGTACATGGAACAGCCAGAAGGATATGTGCATCCAAAATATCCTACTTTTGTTTGCAAGTTAAAGAAAGCACTCTATGGTTTGAAGCAAGCACCTCGTGCTTGGAGTGACAAGATCAGCAGATATCTTGTCAGTATTGGATTTGTGGTTAGAAATGCAGACTCTTCACTTTATGTGAAGAAGACACATGATGGTATCGTGATGATAGTCATTTATGTTGATGATTTGATTATCACAGGTGATTGTGGGAAAGGCATTGATGAGGTTAAGGCCTCTTTATGCAAAGAGTTTGATATGAAAGACCTTGGAGATTTAAGGTTCTTTCTTGGCATTGAGGTGATTAGAACAAGCCAGGGTATATGGTTGGTGCAAAGGCAATATGCACTTGACATGCTGGCAAAGTATGGTATGACAGCATGCAAACCAATGTTGACACCATTAGAGCAAAACATGAAGCTTAGGGCTGATTTGGGTGATGAGCTTGATGATATCACCATGTACAGACAAATGGTTGGTAGCCTTATCTACATGACCATTACGAGGCCAGATCTCAGTTATGCAGTTGGTTTGGTGAGTCAGTTTATGCAGAGTCCTCGTAAACCTCACTTGGATGCTGTGAGACGGATTCTGAGATACGTCAAAACTACCGTGCATTATGGTCTTTTCTATGAGGCAGGAAAAGACATGCATGTCTATGGATATACAGATGCAGATTGGGCCGGTAGTGCATATGACAGGCGGTCTACCAGTGGCTATGTTTTCAGCCTTGGTAGTGGAGCTGTGAGTTGGAGCAGTAAAAAGCAACCTACAGTTGCTTTATCTACCACAGAGGCAGAGTATCGTGGAGCAGCCATAGCTGCATGTGAGGCTATGTGGTTGAAGAAGTTGCTAGATGATGTCAGGCTACAGAGTGATATGAGAGTTGTCATTCATTGTGACAACATGAGTAGTATTCAGCTTGCTAGCAACCCAGTTTATCATGCCAGGACCAAACATATTGAGGTTCACTATCATTTCATCAGAGAGAAGGTGCTAGATGGGCATGTTGATTTGACATATGTGCAGACAGATGAGCAGGTTGCAGATATCTTTACCAAAGCACTTGGTAAAGATAAGTTCGAGTATTTCCGTACTAGATTGGGAGTCCTAGAGATGGACATGTCGAGCTTGAGGGGGAGTGTTGAAATGTCAAGCTCGTATACAGCTGGAGGATAGCACATGGGTGCTGACAGAGTGACAGTATGGTAGATAGATATCGTGTGGTGTGTTTATGACCGCGTCCAGCTGGTCATGTGTGGTGTGGACATTACATTAGGTTTACTTTGTAGTGTGGACATAACACTATGTTATGTTCCCCTTTTGTGTGTGTGAGAGAGATGGTGACTATGGCTTCTCTCCTTCTTTATGGTTGATGGATATGGATTAGGGTTTGCTTCTCTTGTGTGTGCTGCCTCCTGCTTCTGTTTTTTATCACCTTCTTCCTTTCTAGAAAAAGGAGCCATAAAGCTAGTGGTTAGCCCACTTACCTTGGATCATTGAAGTCCCTATTGGAGACATTAAAGAGGCCAAGTGGTGTGTCAATCTCTCTTGTTTGATCTCTCTCCTAATGCAAACTAGATCAAAAAGAGAGCCAAACTGATCCAAATCTTGTCCAAATTGGGTCAACAAACTGAAGCTGGAAGGCTCTAGAACCCAGTTGGACTTGGTTAGTGGCCTCCCTCACCTTTAAATAGACCCTCACTCCTTTGTATTCTCATTCTTGAGCTATACCATGCCAGTATTGTCTTAAAATAATCATATTTCTATTATCCCTTAATTTTCCTCTTCTCTTGGGAGCTTGGAGCTTCTCTCTCTCTCTCTCTCTCCAACAACTCTTGAAGTTTGATCTTCTTCTCTTGGTGGCCAATTGATTGGTTGGGGGCTTCACTACTAATTAAAGAATCAAGCCAAACTTAGAGGTAAGACTAATTTTTATGGTTTTTTTCAATTATCTCAATGACTTTCTTCTTCTCAACCCCTCTCAAGCTTGAGAAGCTTTCAAAATGATGGTTTTTATTCAAATCAAGCTTCCCCTAAGATTCTGAATGTCTAATTAGAATTAAATTAATCTTTATGCTTAATTATAATGCTTTTCTTAAGTAAATCTCTCTCTTAAAAAGAGTAGTCATCTTTATGGCTAAATCTTTAGCAAAAGAATGTTTCTCTATGATAATCTCTTATTTCAAAACTAAACTCTAGGCTTGATGAGCTAGAGATTAAGAATTGATATTTTCATGATTTTGTGTTAGAAAAAAATAATGGTTATTTCTTTCTAGATTGTTTATGAGTAGATAAAAACTACTTTAACTCATTCTAAATGAGAAAAGGAATTATATCCTAACAAATTGGAAAAAGAGGAATGTTTAATTTAGCTTAATCAAGAAAAATAATCATAATTATGCTTATAATTATGGTTAAAATTATGATATGTATACATAGTTTAATTTTAAGCTTAAAAGAAGAACTTCTATCATATAAGTTTTTATTCAAGTAGAAAAATTGAGAATTATTAGTAATAGCAGCAGCGAAGCTATGGTAAATTTTTCAAAAAAAATACATATCTTATTTTTATGCATAATGCTAAAAGAGAAATTCCTATTATATTCTAGGTTTAGAAATTTTAAGCAAAAAGAATGATTTTTATCATATTCATGAAATTAATACTTTTAGTATTTATACATAATTATTTAATTAAGAGAAAAGAGAAATTTTTAATAAATTTCTTTTTATGCATAAGAATTTTGATGTAAAAAGAGGAATTCCCATGATATTCGAGATCCAAACAATTAAATGTTAAAAGAGGAATTTTTGGCATAATTCAAAATATGCGTATTTATCAAAAGTGGAATTCTGAGTATTATCATTTTTATTAAGAAATATGGGTAGAATTGATTTTGTAGACCCCATGAATCTTTTATTCAAAAAGAAGAATATTAAATATATCTTATTTTGAGAAATTTGAGAAAGAATGTGAAAATATCCATCGAGAAAACTTGAAAAATTCCTAATCAGGAAAAGGGAATCTGGAATCTTAGGAGGATCGAGGATCCAATAAGTAAACAAAAATTTAGAATTAGTCTCATGAAGCTTAAGGAATGAAAACACAATATGTAAATGCTCTTTCTAAGTTTTTACTATAAAATTCTCATAAGGTTCATTTTTCCTTTTTAAACCTTCAACAACACTCTGATACGTAGATTTAATGGGATCGAGAAAAAGTTACCTTCAACTAAGCCAAGTAATTGGCATAAACTTAGAAAAGTTCTATCAGTATCGAAAGTAGACTAATCATACTAAATGGATGTGATGTGATGTGATGTGATGTAGATCTGAATAGATGTGAATGGATGTGATGTGATGTGGATCTGAAAAGATGTAAATGGATGTGATGTGGATTTGAATAGATGTAAATGGATGTGATGTGATGTGGATCTGAATAGATGTAAATGGATGTGATGTGATATGGATCTAAATAGATGTAAATGGATGTGATGTGTTGTGGATCTGAATAGATGTAAATGGATGTGATGTGATGTAAATGGATGTGATGTGATATGGATTTGAATAGATGTAAATGGATGTGTTGTGATGTAAATGGATGTGATGTGATGTGGATCTAAATAGATGTAAATGGATGTGGTGTGATGTGATGTGATGTAAATGGATATGATGCGATGTGGATTTGGATAGATGTAAATGGATGTGATGAGATGTGGATGGATGTGAATGGATGTGATGAGATGTTGATGGATGTGATGAGATGTGGATGGATGTGAATGGATGTGTTGTGATGTGGATGGATGTGAATGGATGTGATGTGATGTGATGTGGATGGATGTGATGTGATGTGGATGGATGTGATGAGATGTGGATGGATGTGATGTGATGTGGATGGATGTGATGAGATGTGGATGGATGTGATGTGATGTGGATGGATGCGATGAGCTGTGGATGGATGTGATGTGATGTGGATGGATGTGAATGGATGTAATGTGAGATGAATGGATCTGAATGGATGTGATATGATGAGAGTAGATGTAAATGGATGAGAATGGATGTAAGACGATGGGAATGGATATGGATGGATGTGGAATGTGCGATGTGAATTAATGTAGAAGAATGTGGAATAATGAGAAATGATGTGGAACGATGTGGACAGATGGGAGTTGTTAGAAACTGTAATTATATATGAAACCTGTTTTTAAAAGACTGTTTTATGTCAAGAATGCTGGGAACCGTTTTGACTATCTTGTAGATTAAGGTCGTGAGGACCTAAGTGATAAGGTTGCAACCAACTAAAACGAAGAGTAAATCAAGGACATCTCGGGTGTCAAGGTTTGCCGAGGTCTTGACCAGCCTCAATTCAATTAAAATAGTGAGCTTCCAATACGGTATATGGTGCTCGGGCTCTGGGTCGCCGAAGATACCCACACGTGCGTCGGGAAAAAAAATGAGTTGGAGTTGTTTTCTTAACACGGGCATGGATCTGGTTGATTGACCTTGCTGGTCTCCAACCGATGAGTTCATGACCCTTTTATATGGATCTTGTTGATTGATCTAGCTGATCTTCAGCGGCGGCGGAGATCCCCTTTGGATTTTTATATGATTATATCCTGGGTACTATGAGCTAGGAACTATTGAAAAGGCCCTTGAGTGAGCAGGTGGTGTGTAAGATTCCTCCCCAACCTTCGAGGTATACTGGAGTAAGAATCTTCCTTTCTGATCTTATAATTATTCCCTCTCTAAAATAAAAGAAAGTTTCTGTTTAAAGAAGGAAGACCCTTTCCCTAGAATACTTCTCAGGAGTCCCACCTGTTTTAAAGATTTAGAACAATGAGTTCAGAAGTGAGAATCAGTGTTTTCGATACCAAGGTTTTGGTTTTCATTCGAGTACGGCCCAAAAGAAGTTCTTTATCTCTTGGGGAGTATAAGAAGTTATCCCCCAGATATTGTGACCCTTATATCTGAATTCAATGAAAGTAGGTGACTTAGCCTACAAGCTTCTTTTATCTCCTCATCTCAAAATTCTTAATACCTTCTATAGAAAAATGTGTCAAACACAAATCTGGAAAGACGGTAAAACTTCAGTGGCAAGTTACCGTTGGCTTCTAGGTTACGCTAGCTCCTTCCTTTATATAAGTCGTAACTTTTACTTGTCGCTCACAGTAATCTTACTCCCATCAATCTCCTTTCCTTCTTAATCTCCTTCATGGCTTGGCAACAGGAATTAGTTTTATCCATGATGATTTCTCACCTTCAAGACGCAAGAGAGTCTGTGAAGAAAGACTTTATAGAACAGTATGAGCGCTCACTTTTTCCTCACCTAGGAACTTCTGTAGCGCAGACCAAATGGCGGACCTATCAACACATAACTAGGGTAACACCCTGGGGTCAGCAGCACTTTCGTAACAATGTCCGCTTGGCCATGGTTATTGAAGCCTTAGGTTTGGGTCCCCGATACTACTGCGTCATGAGATCAAGGCATCTTGGGTTTTCTGAGCGGGTCTTCTTACTGGCGTGTTTTCTTCCTCATGAGAAGATATGCCTTTACCCCGTTTTTGGCTTGCCTCTCAGAGGTCCTTTTGTTAGATCACCTCATACCACTGAGATAGGTGCGGCAATAACCAGAAGGATCATTCCCATAGATGAGTTACCCTATACTTGTGCAGCTTGTGAGTGCTGCTTTTGTGACCATATGATGGACGCGCTTATGGAAGTGTAAAGAGTTCTTCTATCTTTACTATATAAGTTCCGAGAATGAATAAAGTTTAAATCTTGTTCTTATCTTGCTTTCTGTAAGACTTTTCTTGGTGGTTAATCTTGATTAAAATTTTTCTCTAAGTCTCATATTCGTGCATCTTGCGAAATTATCCCAGTTTGCGAGATGAGGACATCTCGCATTTTTTAAGTGGGGTAGAATGTAAGATTCCTCCCCCAACCCCTTTTTGATGTCTAGCATATTCCCTTGTAATCAATTCCTTTTCTGAAATATAAGAGATCTTGTTTATGGCTATTTTAACCTACAGAGAGAAAATTATTCTAGAGAGAGAATATTCAGATTATGAATATTTTTGGATAGAAAAATAACTCATCTTATTAAAATAAGTTCCCCTGAAACAGAAATTCAAAAAGAATTTTCCAATGTGCAATTGGAATTAATTGGAAATAGGTATAAAGAACCTTAGTCTAAGGGTCTAGATTTTCAGAAATTTTTGGATTATGGTCCAATTAAGGTTCCTATGGGCCAATAGCATCAATCCATGTGTAGGGAGGAGATAAATCCAATTTGTAAAAGAAGATACCCAAAAATGAGTAAATGCTCACATAAGATGAAGAGTTGAAAATGTACAAGGTTTACTAGTAAAAAACTATGAGCAATAAAATTTTGACACATATGTAAGGAAGGGGAGTTCTTTAAAGAAGATGCATATTTCACATAAGATGAAGAGTTGAAAATGTACAAGGTTTATTAGTAAAAAACTATGAGCAATAAAATTTTGACACATATGTAAGGAAGGGGAGTTCTTTAAAGAAGGTGCATATTTCACATAAGATGAAGAGTTGAAAATGTACAAGGTTTATTAGTAAAAAACTATGAGCAATAAAATTTTGACACATATGTAAGGAAGGGGAGTTCTTTAAAGAATGTGCATATTTCACATAAGATGAAGAGTTGAAAATGTACAAGGTTTATTAGTAAAAAACTATGAGCAATAAAATTTCGACACATATGTAAGGAAGGGGAATTCTTTAAAGGAGGTGCATATTTCACATGCTTGAATGAGTTTTAAACTCAAAAATAATGTGATATTTTTATCTCTCATCTCTCTTGAACCAAACCAAATCAAAATGGAACCAAATCGAATCAAAAAGTAACCAAACTAGGTCCAAATCTAGTCCAAATTCAACCAAACTGACTTGGAAAATTCTAGAATCAATTTGTTTGGTTAGGAGCTCAATTTTTCCTATAAATAGAAGCCTTCCCTTGTTGAAAAAGATATAGTGTCTTATGCATTGTTACTCTACTCCACCTAAGCCAAGAACTGTGAATTCGTGACTAGTTTTATTTTTGCATGAACATCCGGCTAGGGGGCCTTGGAACTCTTTTCCTTGGTACCCGGGACAAAACCTAACCAAATTCTTAATTGGATCCCATCACTACAGTGGTTGGCTAACCCATGGGACTGGATGGGGTTAGGCTGGACTGATGGATCCGTAAATCGAGACTCAAACTTTTGTTTTTACGATAGATACAGTAATCCCGGACAGTAAGTGTTCTATGGATAGGAATCAACGGCTGTGCCTCTTGAATGGGAAAAAAAGCATTGATCCCAATGATCCAAGTGCAAGTTTCTCCCTTGATCTGACCAAGTATCTTATAGATGTAATTGGATCAGCTCGATCAGAAATGATCTTGACTACGTTAGAGAAAAAAGTTATCCTGGTGGAATCGCCCATGCTTTCCGGATAGTGTATCATGAGAGAGAGAGAGAGTTGTGAAGTGTATCATGAGAGAGAGAGAGAGAGGGGAGGGGAGGAAGAGAGAGAGTCGTGACAGATAGAGAGAGAGGAAACATTAGATGACATTTTCAATAGTTTTGTGAGTTCCTAAAGAGAGGAAAATAATGTTTAGTATTGTTTTATATTTTAAGAAAATAGAGGGAGAAAAGGGAATTTATTAGGGATTATGTATATTTTAAGAGAAAAAAAAAGAACTCCTCATCTACACACCTATCGTGAGAGAGAGAGAGAGAGAGAGAGAGTTGTGAAGTGTATCATGAGAGAGAGAGAGAGAGAGAGTTGTGAAGTGTATCGAGAGAGAGAGAGAGAGAGTTGTGAAGTGTATCATGAGAGAGAGAGAGAGGGGGGAGGAAGAGAGAGAGAGAGATATTCATTTTTACGCGTCACGATATCATGAAATTAAACTTAAAGACAATATGATGTAAACTTTGATCCATGAAATACTCATGCCGCGTTACCAACCAAGTATCGCATGGATCACACACAATAAAAACAATACAAGCCGCATCAAGCAAATTTACGACATTTTTTCGACCGCGTTAACGATCAAATGTCGCAATATGCAAAAAATAATATATGCACTAACGGACGACACCAACTTGCCACGTTAACGACAAAATGCCGCCCGAATCTATGGGAATATGAATAGGATACGGACATACACTGGCCGTGTTACCGACCATATGCCCACATTTGACAAAGGGAAGGGAAGGGAAGGTGACATCGCCATAACGATACTATGCTTGCCGCGTTACCGACTAGTACCGCTATGGCGTGCCATACTTACCATAGGACACAAACCAGCCGCGTTACCGACTATGTGCCCCACGATAAGCACCATTCCGAAGAATGGCCTTACACACACACCCCTCGTGTGACGGACCACCCACATCTTGCCGCGCATTGCGACCATGGGTGGCTGCCCGCACGAACACACACACCCACACAAACACACACACCCACAACTGTCATTACCTGTGTATACTGTCAGCAATGAACTCCCAAAGGGCCCCCCGGGCCCATCCATATACAAAAATGTAGCCCGCTGGGCTACATGACGACCCCGACGGGGCCCGCCAGGGTTTTAATATTCCCGGCGGGATCGCCGGGTATTCCAAAAATCCCGGCAGGATTTTAGCCGGTTACCAGGGAACCTCCCACCAGCTTTTTTGGGAACATGTTAACATGTTAATAACATGTTAACACATGTTATTAACAAAAAAAAATTGTGATCACATGAATATAAAATCATTGACGAGGATTGACAAGGATGCCGATGCAGATGATGTAGTAGGCGCGAATTAAATCCATAGATATATCTAGGATTTTATATTATTAAATCCATATATATTAGCTTTAAAGTGGTAATCCATACTTAGCAGTGTTTACTAGTTTGCACATGTAGCATAATTAGTAAATATATGTTATCACAATGGACAATGATGCATAAGAGATATGCAAACAATTAATTACAACGAGACAACACATGTGAACAAGAGATTAAGCACATGGTTATAATATGTTGAATCAAGAAGTTCAAGTGGAAATGCATTTAATTAGAAACACTTGTAATTTTGTAGTACTCTAGTGACATGGTTGGCCACACTGAAAACATATGATGTAAACATTGAACACTACACCATGGCTATAATTGTGGAGAGAGAGAGAGAGAGAGAGAGAGAGAGATATGTAGACATAATGATTGGTATTAAAATACAACGATTAGATTACATAGAAAGTAGTAGAAGTAAATGTACTTATAAGGTGATAGAGAAAGGAAAGATGTGGTCGAGAGTGGATGGTGAGATGTGAATATTTTAGGGTGTGGCATAGCTAGCCCCATGTCCACATAAAATACATGGCTATAAATAATAAATGCTAAGAGATGGTTCACACACAAGGCTCTACATATCCAACACCCATAACATTGATGTCTGCTGGATGTCAATGCTCCATGCTCAAGGTTCTCATGTGGGAAGGTATGATGTGAGAGATAGATAAAGAGAGAGAGAGACAATTAAACAGAGAGACAAAAGGGGAGAGAGAGAGAGAGAGAGAAAGAGAGAGAGAGAGACCCATTATTAAAAAACGGCTTTTTGCCATATTTTGGAAAATGCTAGCTTGAATTTGCTCGCCAAAAAAAATCCCCCATGGTCGAGGCTCTCTGGGTGGAAAGGGCTAGGCGAGTTGAGCTTTTGAGTGCCCATGGGTTGGGTGTGGGCAAGTCCATAGGATTTCATTGATCAAGAGAGGACTTAATTCTCCATTGGTTACCAAACCATCTTTTTTGATCGGACAGGTACTGGCTTGGTTGGTGTGGTTTGGGCAAACTACTAAAGGTTTTGACATGGGAGCCAAATAATGGAGCCTTGGGAAATTAATAGGCACTTGGGCACCCATCATTTTCTAAGTGATAAAGGGGTGTGATGCTTCATGGTTTTTGGTTGACAAGGCTTTGATCTAGGAGTAGGTTGTCGACGCTGAGGATAGGCTTTTGATGGTGGCATGTGGAGCTATAGGTGTGTGTTGCCTTCATGGAAACCTTAAGCTTTGAGCATGATGGTAGGCACCCAATCTTGTTGACTACGTTGTGGTTGGGGTTTCCTAAAAACCGGCGACCGTGGGGCCTTTTGTTGCAGCTTCCTAGGGAGTTGTGGTGGATGAGCATAGGTGGCATTCTTGGTAGTGTTAGCCATAGGCTAGCCCGAGTTGCGGGCCATGTCAACACCGCCTTGCTGTATTTGGTAGATAAGCAGAGTCTAGCAAGAAATCTAGCTAGATGGATACAACTAATCAAAGAATATGAGTTCACAATAGTGCACACCCTAGGTGCCAAGCATACTATTTATCCTAGCTTGAGTTTAGAGAAGCCCCAACCGAAGTAGCAGATGACCTACCGGATGCTAAGATATTCAGAATTAACACAATCATCCGCATCCCCCCCAGACATGGTATAATGAAATGCTAACATTTGTTGTCACAAGTTTGATGGAGGATAATATTTCCAGAGATTAGCAAAGCAGATTGCAATCCGCAATTGGCACTTCCAAGTCATATCCGGCTAGCTATACAAGAAAGGTATCGACCAAATCCTCCGGAGTTGTATCCCACCACATGAGCAGGACACTATCCTCAGAGAAGCTTACCAAGGAATTAGTGGAGGACACTGCCGGAGAAATCAATAGGAGGAAAATCCTCCAAGCAGGTCTTCGGTGGCCAATAGTACTTGGTGTGATGCATATAGATGGGCTAAACAATGTGACATATACCAATGTCTCGACCAGCCAACTGATGCAAACAAGATGCCACATAACCCAATGCTCTCCCAAGAACCATTCCGGAAATGGGGCCTTGACTTTGTAGGCCCATTTAAGTCCCTAGCCCATTTTACTGGGCACAAGTATATCCGAGTAGCAATAGACTACAGCACCAAATGGGTAGAATCTCATGCTCTCCAGAATAACACAACACAATCAACTGCCAAATTCCTATATGAGATGATAATCATTCGTTTCGGATGCCGGATCGAGTTGATTACCAAGGCAAGCAGTTTGTCAACGATGTCATCAAAGAACTGGTCACCCAACATCTCATCATTCATAAACGCTCCATAGTGTACTATCCGCACGCCAATGATCAAGCTGAATCCACCAAGAAAATCCTTAATAAGATCCGCACAAAGTTGATCAATCAAAATCAAAATGATTGGGATGAAAAGCTTTATTCAACTTTGTGGGCATTCCGCACAGTCTACAAGATTTCAACCTGAATGACCCCATTCAAACTAGTTTAGGGCACCGAGGCAGTCATACCAATGGAGTTCCTAGTGCCAAGTCTCCGCATAGCCATTGTAGAAAAGTTAAGGCCAGAAGAGTCCATTTAGCATTGCCTAGACCAGCTCCTTGCACTGGATGAAGCTTGCTTCAAGAGTTTCTATGTCACCATAGTCGTTTAAAAAAGAAGGAAGAAATGTGTCAATTCCCACTCCAAGTTTCAAATGTTCAAGGAAGAAGATCCAGTCCTCTTATTTCAGTCTTGCATGGGTCCACATCCTGAAAAAACCGAAGCTCCGGTGGAAAAGACCGTTTTGGATCATTGAAAAGTTCTATGATGGCACTTCTTTCTCGGCACACTTAACGGGCGAACGGTTCCAGAAGCCAGTCAATGGCTACTGCCTGCAACCTTACCATGCACCGATGCCACCAAATCCCTTCATTAAGGTGACAGAACCACCAATCCACTACCTAAGCATCCATCACCATCATGACATCGCCCCTCTCCAAACAATCATGAAAGATTCAACTCAAGTGCTGAGCGACATGACGCAATCTCATCAAGAATTTTCAACTGCCCACTGCTGTGCTCCGATGCTATATAGTAACTCTTTTTAAATCCCCCCAAAATCCAACTAATCTTGGTGTATCTATCTGTTTGCATGCAGAACCCCTTCTCGCCTAGACATAACCCTTCGGCCAATGACCTTCTACACTTTCTCTCTCCTTACACATGCTCTGCATACAACCACATGAAGAAAGCCATATATCTTCCCAAAAGCCAACTTCTAACCCTAGAAAATCCAACCCCCATGTCCAAAACTGAAGTACAACCCATCTGTACATCCACACCCCATGAGGTACAACACACTCCCAAAACCCGATGTTGATGGGGGAAATATGATCACTTATTCGCGTTGCAATCTATTGAGGTTCACTTGTTATGCACGCGCGCAGCATACGCCAGATAAAAATAGATCTAACACAAACAAACAAATGTAGCACACAGATCACTAAACACTAACTTAGCTGACCACTTAATAAACAATGTAAAAACATGATACCTTACCAAATAACATTAACGATCATAGTGTATGAAACATAATTGAAATACATAGAAACATAATAGGAAGATGAATGTACAAAAGAGAGAAAAAAAAAGAACAGCCTTGCTTATATCAATCCAAAATAGAATGTAATACAATCGGTAGCCAGCCTTTTGCAAGGCTGATAACTCATCCATTTATAGTGCCTGCTTGTAGTATTTGTTAGTATGGTGGTGATAAGATGGGCTAGCTCAGTGTTTAACGAACCGCAGTTTCCTACAATAAAGTAGGCAGATGCCCTAATGGTTGACAGTGTTGACATGTAGCTACTGCATCTACTCTACAGCACTAGCCCACGGCTCAAGCTAGCCTACGGCTAACACCCGGTGGGTTGGATTCCCAATTCAATGACTTGGACCGACAATGTTCATTAGGAATTTTTTGGACCCAAAGAGGGCCTCTTGGATTAACTTTTGATTAGGAATGGACCAATAGGAAGAGGGCTGGGTGCACATTTTTGACTTCTTTGACCCTAGGGGGCCTAGGATTTGGTTTTCTAATGGGGCCTAATTACTACTCTTGTCCCCCTACCTCTTGGGCCCAAACTTAGAGGTCCCCGCACCGCACCTAGAATCGTGCAGATTAAAAACCCTAAAAATTAAAATTTTTTAATTTTTTCCCAAAAGTGTGTTTTCCCTCTCAAACTTCCCCCCAACATACTCTAGGTCTGGAACACTCATTTTGAACCTCTTTCTTCCTCTTCTAAGCTCTCCATTGCTGCAGAAACTCCATACCTCTCAAGCTCTCCCTCCTTGTCAAGCTCCCTCAATCTCAAGCTCCCTCTCCCTCTTTCTTCCTTTTCTAAGCTCTCCATTGTTGCAGAAACTCCATCCCTCTCAAGCTCCCTCTTTCTTCCTTTTCTAAGCTCTCCATTGCTGCAGAAACTCCATCCCTCTCAAGCTCCCTCCCTCTCTCAATCTCCCTCTCAATCTCCCTCCCTCCCTCTCTCTCAAGCTCCCTCCCTCTCTATTGCTGTAGAAACTCTATCCCTCTTTAGTCTAATCTAGGTTCAGGAAGCCTATTCTCAAACTCTAACCCTCTTTTAAGCTTTCCATTACTGCACTGAAAACCCTAAACTTTCTTTCCTCTCCACTCTTCTGTTGTAAAACAAGCTTTTCTTTTCCCTTCTTCTCTTTTCTTACCACCATGGCCTCTTCCAGTAATGTGAGAAGACCTAGGGAGAAGGTGGAAGAGCTTGTGTTGCATAACACAAGAGATGAGAATGGAGTTTGGGCTCCAACAAGATTCAGGGTTGGGGCTTGGGTCTACATGCAGCCAAGCTCTAAGGGACCACATCGAGTGCGTCACTGGGGAATATGCTACATCATTGGAAGCGGCGGCTACAAGGCTTCAAGCATACTAAGAAGGAAGGACTGGTTGCCATAGTGCAACATGTGTATACCCTTGGAGACCTGTACATTCAAGGCCAACGACCAAGGTTTCCTTCAAATTGTCAGTGTAACATAAACATAGCTTTAACAACATGCTAATATTGGATTTTTTGTTTCAAATTTTCTTATGATTCTCAATTTTCTTATCTCTCTCTGCAGATATTATCCCCTCTAATTATGTTGAGGAACAACCACTCCAAAGCCTCACTGGAGTTTTCTATGCTATGCATGCATCCATTGGAGAGGCAATGTTTGTATCTCAAAGCCCAAGTGATCTTTTATAGAACAATATTTTTTTCTTTTCTCACTCATATTTTGTAGATAAAAAACTAGGTTTATTTGGCAAGCTGGAAGAGATCCCCAACCCCCCTCTTAACAATCCCGAATGGCACAAACCTGATGCTTGGACCATCTTCTGCTTAAAGTTTAAGATGGTAAGTGATATCAAGACATCACTCAAGTTTTCAAAGGCATCTAGGTCAGTAGGGCTAAATTGGTTTTGTCCTTTACATGTTTTTGTGGACATGTTTAATTCCATGCCAATGCACCAAACAAAAATAATGTATATTTGTAAGAAGGTACAGTCTGGACCTCATTCAAGGATTACTAGGAGAGGGTTGGGAGGTTAATGAGGGGTCACATCAAGGTGATGTGTACAAGTGCAATGTAGTAGATTCTACAGTGTCTTTCAGGTTCTTGAAGGCACACTCTATTTTGTACATGCGTCTGCACTACCAAAGATGGATGAAAAAGCATAGGACATGGATACACTTCAAGCCTCAGAAGAAGAAATTATGCCTATTGAGATAGCTGTGATAATGCAAAATGGATGGATTGAGCGAATGGCAGCAAGCAAGCATTGGAGCCTAGCAGACCTGCGTCAACACTTTAGCATCATGGGCTTTGACAGTGTGGAAGAGTCAAGTTTCAAGTTGATGAGAAGAAAGGTATATCTGATTCCACTACATGTCTAGAGTTAACCCTTACACTTTCTGGTTATTGTGCCACTTTGTATATTTTTACAGATTGGGAAGTGTAAGGAGGGGACAACTATGGTCTCAGAATCATGGCAAATGGGGGACCTTGAATTTTCAGCAGCCCAGCAAGGTGCATAGCTCTACCAACACATAGTAGGCATGTGGAAGAGCTTGAAGATGAATTGAGTATATGGAAAAATAGCCTCTGTTTTGATGCACGTGAGGGGCAAGAGTTTTAGGATCGAGGTGAAGGCAATGACAAGCTTTCAAGTCAACAAGGAGATGGAGATCAACATAAAGTAAATGTCACAAGAGGGGCAAAAAATGAAGACATTATAACAATTTAAGATTAGATGACATGCTTGTTATTTTGTAGCAGGCTCTTTCTTAACCAATCTTTATTTAATTGAAATCTTAATATTTTTGCAAACTATGATTTTTTTGTCTACTAGCAGTCTAGTGTGAAAAGGCCAAACTTTAAATTTTAACGATAAATAGCCAAAGGTGCCTTCTTTCTCATTTTCACGCGATAGAAACCAAGCACGAGCTCACACTCTCTTTGCATTCACATGGCTACCCACTTTGACAACTTTGACATGAGTTCCTCTCTCACCACCCCGTGGGCGGGCAAGAGCGAGCTCTTTGTCATGTTCTCTCATGAAGTCGACTTTGAAAAGTCACTCACCCTTGCGTCCCAACATTATGAGACGCAAATTGCATACATGGAACAATACTTGGCTCCCCAATCCATCTCCTTTCCCCATTGGCCCAATGATCAATGGGTGCCTGTTGAGCTGCTTAAGTACATTCAACAATATGCCCGCCCCTACATCCAGCGCCTTGAACGCTTCATCGACATCTGCATCCCCGTAGGAGCTTACTATACCTTCAATAAACAACCTTCAATAAACAAGAGGTGAAGAGGTTGGGGAAGGGCAATTTAGAACTAGGTTCCCCTCATGGCTCGCCACTTTTGCATTCCTCATCAGCGCAATGAGGATTCGGATAAGGAGGTAGAGATGCCTACATTGTAGTTGGCAGGGTATTTGAGGGATGACAAGGAAGTGAAGGTAGTAGGAGAACGAGTGCTGGTGTAGAAGAGCAGCTTGCATCAGAGCACTTTCCAGAGGGTGCACAATCTGCAGCTGAATAGCCCATTGTAGTAGAAGATGCGGGGCCATCTTCCCCACACGAGGAGAGCAAGGTGCTGCCAAAGCCTGAGATCAATCTCTTGAGCACCATTGTGGTGGAAGGTGAAGAATACTTATTTCTTCATGACCTTGAAAAGACAACTGGCTTGAGAATGGATGAATGCTTGGGCATTATATGCACGCGATGTGAGGTGGACCTTGATACGTCGAACCTCGGTCCTCACCGGGATAGTGCTATATTATCCCTTGGAGAATCTTTCATAGAGATAGTTGCTTTGGTCAAGGAAACTGTGGTTGAGACCGCGGAGCAAGCCCTAGTTCCAGCGGAGGAATTCACAACCTTACAAGACAAGCTAGAGGCTGAAAAAGAAACTTTGGTCAAGGAAACTGTGGTTGAGACCGCGGAGCAAGCCCTAGTTCCAGAGGAGGAATTCACAATCTTACAAGACAAGCTAGAGGCTGAAAAGGATACCCTTGCTGCTGGAGTAATGGAGGAGACCGAAGCACCAAAAAAGGATGAGGCTAAGTCCTCGATTAACCTCTCCGCCCCCACCAGCACTTTGGCAAAAGAAGACATTAAGCAAGAGGTAATAATCGACCTTTTACGACCTAGAAACGTTTGTAATTATGTATAGGAAAATATTTTGATTTTTCCTTTGATTGCAGAGGGTGGTTGAAAATGACGCATTTGCTGGGAGAGGCGGTTGGCAGCAGAGACCAGGCCAGGGTCCATGGAAATGATGCTGCGTTGGCGCACTATCTTGGTCGACTTATTGTGGATGGCATCGCCATTATCCACAGGGACTACACCCCTCAATCTGCCTTCACTCTCTTCTTTTTGAAAGCCCTCTCTAAGGTGCTATGTGTAGCCTCTATGGCATAGAGCACCAAATGTATAGTTCTGATTAAAAAATCCCTTGCCTTCGATGTTTCTGGTTCTAGATTTAGGGGTAAGCTTCTTGCTTGTATAGGTATAGCCAAAAGCATAGGCATAGAGGATCCTCAAGAAATAGCCCAATTCATCCTTCAGCACACTCTGCCCAATAACAAGAAATCTTTTGTGTAAAGATGATGTATCATTTCTTATTTATGAATACAATACAATTTTTGCAAACTTATTTTCATCAAGTATATCATTGTTTTTTCTAGTTTGTACTATTAATGTTTTTGTGAATGCATCAGAAATGACCCTGGGAGCCTGGGGGAGTACTGCCAGAACAGTGCAAATTTTGACCCTGCACCGCTGCTGTAGAGCCCAAATTTGCAGCATTGTTTTGGCAAAGCTTCCCCAGCCCTTCAGGAGCAATTCTAATGCATTGGATGATAAATAATGTATTTTTACACATGATTAAAGGTATTTTTATCTTGTAAATTACTGTTTCTCATAATCAATGTACTCAACTTGATTATAAATGCATCAAAAATGATTCTGAGTGGTTGGGGGAGCAGTGCTAGAACAGTGCGAATTTTGAGCCTGCACCGCTATTGTAGAGCCCAAATTCACACTGTTCTGGCATAGCTTCCCCAGCCCTCCAGGAGCAATTCTGATGCATTGGATGACAAATAATGTATTTTTATACATGATTAAAGGTATTTTTATTTTGTAAATTACTATTTTTATAATTAATGTACTCAACTTCATTATATAAATGCATCAGAAATGATCCTGTGAGTGGTTGGGGGAGCAATGCCAGAACATTACAAATTTTGAGCCTACACCGCCGCTGCATAGCCTAAATTCGCACTGTTCTGGCATAGCTTCCTCAGTCCTCCAGGAGCAATTTTGATGCATTGGATGACAAACAATGTAATTTTACATGCTTAAAGTTGTTTTTATCTTATAAACTATTGTTTCTCACAATAAATATACACAACTTTATTATAAATGCACAACTTTATTATAAATGCATCAAAAATGATCCTGAGTGGCTGGGAGAGCAGTGCCAGAACAGTGCGAATTTTGAGCCTTCATCGCCGCTATGCAGAGCCTAAATTCGCACTGTTCTGGCATAGCTTCCCCAGTCCTCCATGAGCAATTCTGATGCATTGGATGACAAACAATGTAATTTTACACATGATTAAAGCTGTTTTTATCTTATAAACTATTATTTCTCACAATTAGTGTACTCAACTTCATTATAAATGCATCAAAAATGATCCTGAGTGGCTGGGGGAGAAGTGCCAGAACACTGCGAATTTTGAGCCTGCACCGCCGCCGTTACATAGCCTAAATTCGCACTGTTCTGGCATAGCTTCCCCAGTCCTCCAGGAGCAATTCTGATGCATTGGATGATAAACAATATATTTTTACACATGATTAAAAGGTGTTTTTATCTTATAAACTAATATTTCTCACAATTAGTGTGCTCAACTTCATTAAATGCATCAGAAATGATCTTGAGTGGCTGGGGGAGCAGTGCCAGAATAGTGTGAATTTTGAGCCTTCATCGCCGCTGTGCTTGCAGAGCCTAAATTCGCACTGTTTTGGCAAAGCTTCCCCAGTCCTCCAGGAGTAATTCTGATGCAGTGGATGACAAACAATGTAATTTTACACATGATTAAAGCTATTTTTATCTTATAAACTATTGTTTCTCACAATTAGTGTACTCAACTTCATTTATAAATGCATCAGAAATGATCTTGAGTGGTTGGGGAAGTATTGCCAAAACAATGCGAATTTTGAGCCTACACTGCCACTGCAGAGCCTAAATTCGAACTGTTCTAGCATAGCTTCCCGAGTCCTCCAGGAGCAATTCTCATGCATTTAATGATAAACACTATATTTTTACACATGATTAAAGGTGTTTTTATCTTATAAACTACTATTTCTCACAATTAGTGTGCTCAACTTCATTATAAATGCATCAGAAATGATCCTGAGTGGCTGGGGGAGCAGTGCCAGAACAGTGCAAATTTTGAGCCTGCACCGCCGCTGCAGAGCCCAAATTCGCACTATCCTGGCATAGCTTCCCCAGCCCTCTAAGAGCAATTCTGATGCATTGGATGATAAACACTATATTTTTACACATGATTAAAGGTGTTTTTATATTATAAACTACTGTTTCTCACAATTAGTGTACTCAACTTCATTATAAATGCATCAGAAATGATCCTGAGTCGCTAGGGGAGAAGTGCCAGAATAGTGCGAATTTTGAGCCTACATCGCCGTGTTTGCAGAGGCCAAATTCGCAATGTTTTGGCACAACTTCCTCAGTCCTCCTCCAGGAGTATTTCTAATGCCTTGGGTGACAAATTGGCACATGATAGACACTCCATGTTAAACAAACATGATGACACGGAGACATTGTAAGAGAAACTTAAAATTTTAATTATCAAAAGGTTACAAATGAAAGCCAGATAGGCTTGTTACAAAGGGGGGTTTTAAACAAAAGAGTTGCTTCAAAAAAAGTGGGGTTTTAAACAAAAGAGTTGCTTCAAAAAAAAGGTTAACATCTAAGATCTCTAGATCGTGTCTCGCTCGCCTTCAGGGATTTCACTGACGTAAACGAGAACATGTGAACATGTTAATAACATATGTTAATAACACAAAAAATCTTGTGAGCACATGTTATATTCACAAAGCTTTCACAAGGGCCTAAAAAAATTATCTTTGTCGGGCATAAAAAATCTTCTTAGGTGGCGACTGTCTTGCTATTATGTGAAGATGGTAACATGAGAACATGTGAATAGCTTATTCCCATGTGTAGCCAAGCTTTTAAGGGGTTCCCAAATGGCAAGTGACCTGTTATTTTGTGAACGGTAACATGAGAACATGTGAATAACTTGTTCACATGTGTTATTATCACAAAAAATCTTGTGATCACGTGAATATTAAATCCCTGCTCACCTTGAATGTGCCGAGCTAGTTGCATATCCTTGTTTGGGCAGATATGGTAATCCTCTTTGCATGTATTGCAAGGAGGTTGGTGTCCTCAAAAATCCCAACAAGGTAAGCCTCGAAGGCTTCTTCCAATGCTTCAAGGGCAATCCCCTACACACGGAACTCTGTTCTATAATGTTGGAGAATCTCCTTCACTGTGTGTGAGCAAAAGGGGCTCTTCTTATCAGCAACTCAGTGTTCCTCTGATAAAACTTGATTTCTTGTAGAGCCCTATGCCCTTGGCGCATCCTTGGAGCTCTCTGTGATGTGTTAGTGCGTTGGTGAGGTTGGGACTTCCTTGGCTTGAAGAGCTTGACCTTTCTACGCTTGCGTGCACTTGCAGGAACCTTCTCTTGGTCTCTCTCATAGTCTGAATCCTCCTCCTCCTGTTGGTGTGGTACCTATGTATCAAGTTCCTCCCGGGTAGGTAGGGGACCTTGTCCTATCCTGGTAGTAGGGTCTTGCCACCTATGGTGCTGCGCAATGTAGGAATGTTTTCACCAACCTAGTCCAACTGCTCATCATCGGCCTCTCTGTCTTGATCTCTGGGGTGTCTGCATTGTGGGGTCTTCTTCACACACTTGCTCCCACTAGAAGGGCCTGCATGTGTGTGCGCTGGTGTTGTTGTGGGAGGAGGGTTGGACTCTGGTGATCCCGTTGGGCATGTCCTAGAATCCAAGGGGTCACTCTCTTCCGTGGTGTCGCCACCAGTATATGGTCGTTGGGTGCCTTGCACTGTGTTTTGTGAAGGCATGGTAACACGTGCGTTGTTCTTGGTACGTGCCATATCCATGTACGACTATGCTAACGTGGTGATGTGCTGGTGTCCTTACATGGGTGTCTACGTAGATCTTGAGCTCAAGCTCTCTAAAAAAGTGAAATGAAAATGAAGTGAGAGAAGGAACTAACCATTCAAGCCGAGCATGACTTTTTGCAGCCTTGCGTGCCTCTTGCGCAAGCTTGGATTGTTGGGCCCGCTCCCTAACCAATACCCTTCCAAAGGTTGTGCAATAAAACCAATTAAACATCTCTTGTAGATAGTTTGTACGTGTTCCTCCTACAGAAGCTCCACCTCCATGTCTTGTATTTTTGAAATAAACCCCTCTTGCTTTATAATGTGATTTCTCCACCCCTTGGGTACTCCACATGTCGAGCAATTCATACTTGTTCATGAAATACGCACCATGCGTATAAACTATGTGCTGTGCACATGACAATAGAATTTAATTAGAAAAAGTCAAGGTTAAAACACCAGTTTATTTTTTTACTGTACAACTTACCATATAGTGTGTTACTTGTTGAAATTTGAGCAATGTGATGAGCTATGGTGGATCAAAAACTAGAATCAACATCATTAACAAAGTGATTAGTAAATAATTAAGACGTAATTAGTGGGTAATTAACAAATAGATTAATGTAGGCATGGATACTCAAAAATCAGCAAATTCTCATTAGGGCTATGCCTCAATTTATAGAGTTTACATCAAGCATCAAATCCCATTGATTTCTCCATGATTCACTCCCAGAATATCTCCACCTCTTGCGTGATTCTCTCCACCTCTTCTCTTTTCCCTGAATATCTCCCAGAATAACTCCACACTTCCCAGAATATCTCCACACTTTCTAAATCTTCTCATGCTACCCTTTATTCTCTCCCAGTAGATTCTTCTCACCTTTTCACAGGTTCTTTCACATTTACTCATCTTCTTTTATAGCCTCTATCCAAGAGCTTGTTCCCACACACACCCTATTCACTTGTATTTTCAACACCTCCCCTCAAGTGAATAATCCTAGCACACCTGGACCCTATACCAAGTTTCCCTCTTACTTGATAGCCCGCGACCAGTGCCTCAAGTCCCTAAACTCCATAGTCCTTGACACTCTCTCTCTCTCTATGTGTCCAAGGCTACTATAAGTGCCCGCGACCTTGACTAAAGTGCTCACACATACATCTACCACGTGGCCTACATCATCGGTGGCTCAGAGGTGGTTTTACTTTATTGGGGCAGGTTACATTGGGTTGTGGGGTCTCTCTCTCTCTCTCTCTCTCAGAAAAGATGATCCGACTCCACTTCCTTTGGAGCCTCCATGAAGTTTGCCGATGTCGTTCCTTCTCCACTGGGTTTGCTGTAGCAGTCTCTCGCCATGTGTCCTGGCTTTCCACATTTGTGGCAAGTGAAGGTCCTCCCTCCTACTCTGCCTCTTCCTCGTCCTCGTGCTCGAGAGAATCCTCCTCGGGTGAAGAATGCTTTTTCCTCTCCTGCTGTTGAGTCGAGCCCTTTCTTCTCTTTGCCTCTGCTCTCTTGCTCTAGTAGAGCTGCTTCTATCTCTTGTAGCTTCAATTCAGGTACATTCTTTAGTGTTGCTACAATGTTTTCATAATCACCTTTGTCCACACTCTTCAGAAGTACAGCTAATGCTTCATCATCTTCTACCTTTTTGCCAATAACTGCCAGCTGTTGCTTAATGCTTTTATATTTATTCAAGTGTGTGATTAAAGGTTCACTTTTCTTCATGTCCAATTTGTAGAATTGCAATAACAGATTTATCTTTGAATTTTTTGCTTGTGTACCAAATAATTTATTGAGTTCATCCCATGCATCTTTTGCCCATTGTATCCCTGTGATGTGATGAATGGTTTCATCATTTAAACTGAGTGGAATAAGTCCCAATGCTTTTTCATTCCTGCTCTTCCACTCATTTTCCCCTCTTTCTGGGCATTCATCTCTCCCTTCAACTAATCCCCATAGATTTTTCCTCATGAGTAAATACATGGTTTTTGTCTGCCATGTATAAAACTGCTCCCCATTAAATTTGGCTATTTCTTGTGCTGTACTCATGGTGATGTGAAGGGGGTCTTACCTCTTGATCCAATTTCAAGATTCAAGGGCAGTGTCTACCCTTTTACAACTCAATCTGGTGTTTAATATTACATTAAATCAAGGGTAACCAATTTGTACGGAATGGTTGGAGTATCAAACCAACTCCGAATTGCAATCTGAAGCTATAGGGATCTATATCAGATACCTAATGGTTAATTTGAACCCTCAATTGCACCAAAATACAGTGATTAGCACTGATTAATCACTGATTAGCAAATTAATGCTCTGTTTTGTGTGCAAAAAACAGAGTATGCGGGGAGTCCAGATCTGGTGCCTTACACTTCAAATGAGCTCAAATGCTTTCAAAGGCATCAATAGCAATGAGTCTAGTAGAGGATTAAGCCAAGATTTGACCAAATATTGAAAGCTTAATCTCTGTTTTACCAAAGTCACCTGTAGATTTGATGATGAAGAGCTTGGATCTCACTGTAGACTTGATGAAACTGAATTCTGTCTTCACAAACTTGTAGAGCATGCTTGAATACACCTTGGGCTAGGAGGAATTAGAAACATTTGAACTGAGCAAGAAGAAATCTCCAATCTCCTTCAGAAAAAAGGCGCCGACGAAAATCGCGATTTCTCCTGAATGCCTTCGCGGTTTGCTGCGCTGTTTTGATGTGCTTGAAGCCAAGTGAGTTGGCTAGCTTATGTTAGAAGGGCTTGCCCTAATTTTATGTGTGCAAGGTGAATGAGATCCTCCACTGGCTGGGGGTGAAGGGGTGAAGTGAAAACTAACTAACATTTTGATTATTTGCTAATTATCTACTAATCTTGATTAATTCACTAATGGGCTCATAAACCTGATGGATTCTAGGCATGGCTCTGATACCATGTTGAAATTTAAGCAATGTGATGAGCTATGGTGGATCAAACACTAGAATCAACATCATTAACAAAGTGATTAGCAAATAATTAAGACGTAATTAGTGGGTAATTAACAAATAGATTAATGTAGGCATGGATACTCAAAAACCAGCAAATTCTCATGCCTCAATTTATAGAGTTTACATCAAGCATCAATTCCCATTGATTTCTCCATGATTCACTCCCAGAATATCTCCACCTCTTCTCTTTTCCCTGAATATCTCCCAGAATAACTCCACACTTCTCAGAATATCTCCACACTTCCTAAATCTTCTCATGCTACCCTTTATTCTCTCCCAGTAGATTCTTCTCACCTTTTCATAGGTTCTTTCACGTTTACTCATCTTCTTTTACAGCCTCTATCCAAGAGCTTGTTCCCACACACACCCTATTCACTTGTATTTTCAACATTACTTTACTCTCTCCCCAAGCACCTAGCACACTTTTGGTGAATTCTATGATATGTTGTTGGATGCTTGTTCTTGGGCAGTTGTGCTACTTTGATTCATAATGCGAACCATGTTAGTGAAATTTATCCAAAGCTGTTTGCGCATATTTACAAGAGCTGGCATTGGACAATCTACATTTGTGGTGATTGCACACAGGTCTCTCGATAGTCCCCAAGTCTTCTTTGAATTCTCTATGTTTGCTGGCTTCTCCAAATGGAGACCTTTTGAGCAACCTCGTATGACAGACCAGAGGCCTGCTTATTCACTCTAATTTTCACGTTTCCGTCATGGCAACCCAGAGAATTCAAAAGATGCTCTAATTTACCAAGGGCTGCAACTTTCCTCTCTTGTGTAGGCATTGTGAATGCATAATCGATATGGCACTTAAGCAATCGATCAAAGATTCTCATGAATGCATGAAGTGTGCAAAAGTGAATATTCTTTAGTGGAAAATTAATGATGGGGCATCAATTTGAATTTCTGTTTGGTTCTCCTAGCATATCATGAGACATGACACCTTCCACCCATCTTGCATTTGGTTGTTCCTCATCTTCATCATCTACTGCATCTTCTTGTTGCTTCTTCCCTTTCTTGGGACCTTTCGAGGCATCCTTCCCAACAGAACCAACCTTCTGTATACCTTTTCCATTTGTCTTTTTCTGCCTAGGAATATATCAATCTGAGCATTGCAGTATGGACAAGGCCATCTTGATGTCGCGCCTTGAGCACAACCCATCATGCATTTAATTGTCTTCAAATCTCCCCCAAGATGCCAATCCACCTTGAACTTTCCTATGTTTTCTACATCTAAAAGTTGACCATCAATTTGCTTTTTGATTACATCTGTTATCCAGGGAGTCCTTTCAAGTATCCATGTCAATACCTCATGTGTCTCTTTTGGTACCTGGAATGCACCAAGCCACCAGACCTCTTTCTCAGATTGCATACTAAAACTTGGTTTGGTAGTCTTTTCCTATGCACAAATCATGGCCTCATTCATGAGTGTAATGCTCATACGTTCTAGCTTCCGACCTTTCACAATTTGGCACTCATCTAGCTTGAGCGCAAATGAAAGTGTGCTCCCCAAAATTGCAAATAAACAGTAATTTACAATATTCAAAACAAAATAATTGTCTTCATTTTCTACTGAAAAACATGAATAGTAGCAATTGCAAGTTCTCACCTTCTGGTGAAAGACCATAGAACTTCACCACCACAGCTTGTTGTAGTCTCTCAATATGAACAAAGATGTTATTGTAAACATCATAGTGAAATTCTATACTTGTTGTCTTGATTTTCTTTCTGCTCGACCCTGTGTCTAATGTTAGTGTACCCTCAACGTGATAAAACTGTCCTATAGCTCGCTGCACATCGTCATTATTGATATGTTTGACATTGTGAATCACCTTGAGTGTAGGAAATAAAGTGCCAGTGATTCCTTGTCTTAGAAATGCATCTTTTACAACCTGACGGATTGCTTGGTAACCTTTCATGGTGATTCCAACTGCATCATAAGCATGTTGAATTAATGAAGAATCGATGGAGGTGGTAATCTCGCTCACTACATTGCTAACAACAGCTTGGCATATTTTAGGATGATGAGGGTCAGTAAGAATTGAGAGAATATCCTTGGTATTCAGAATGGCTTTGACCAAATCCTTCCATCCCTCTTCATTAGAACCACACACCTCTTGCAGAAAATTCCTGGAAGAACACAAATCATGACTATTTTGTTTAAATCACTGAGTGCATAATGAAAGTTTATGTTACTTACTTTGTTGTACGAATCCTTTTCTTCCACGCTCCACCTTTAAACGCAAGAGATTCTATACCAGCCAATGTCAGATGAAGCCTTCCCTTAGTCTTGTACTTCTTATTGGACAAACAATCCTTGGACAGATGTCCTCTTTTTTCGAGAAGCAGCGATTCCAACCTTTCTTCTGAACTGAGGGAAGTGCCTGGTCATAACTGTTCTGACACCTTCAACTTACCCTATGAAACAAGAACGGACTCCTCCTCCAAAAGTAGGGAGCTAAGATCATCAAAATCCAACTAAGTGGATGTGATCTGGCACTGCTGCAAAGATTGATAAATCACATCATAGTCCGGGGGAAGCTTGGTGAGGATAAGTGCAGCCAGGTGAGAAGAGGGAAAAGCAGCACCCATAGCTATAGTAACTGGTGATGGATAACCTTGGCCTTCATGATGAGGAACAACTACATGGAACTTCCTTCAAGAAATAACAAACCGTAGAGCTTCCCTTGCAAGGTAACTACCCTCATCGATGAATCTCAAGCAAAGAGATCCTCCAATTTAGACCATACCTGATGAGCACTAGTGAGATTTTGCACTATTGGTGAGACCTCTCCATCGAGTCCCGATTCTCCCATTCTTGTAATTTTGCTACAAATTAATCCTCCTGATCATGAGTCCACCTCCTAGAGTTCTGGTGAGGACGCTCCGGCTTCCTCTCAGTGTCTTGAACAATATCCCATGAACCCTTGTGGATGAACCAGATCCGCAGCGGAAGGTTCCAATAAGTGTAGTTGGGTCCTTTCAACTTGTCATCCTTATTTGTATAGGGGGCATATCCACATCAACAAGAAACACAGATCTCAGTTCTCAAAGACTTCCCTCAAGTGCTTTCCAACGAAGTGAGGCTCTAGAACCAGTCATCCCCCTCTCAAACCTGAGAGAGAAGGAGGCTGGATAGCAGCAAAATAGTCCAAGAAACCACTGGGAACCTCCTACTAAAAGGGTAGGGACAAGTCGAGGAAGAAGGAGATGTATAGCCACTTGTTTGGCAACTTCACATGCAAGAAACTGACCAACAACTGATGCCGGAGTAGAAAACACAGACAAAACTCCAACACTCTCCTTTGTAGAAGAAAGCGTAGCCAAGAACTTTCCCGGCTTGCCTTAGTAGCAGAAAACACAAGCAAGAAACTGGCTCTGGTAGAAAGAAGAGGGATGGCTAGATGAGAAAACACAAGAAACCGGCTGGTAGAAAGAAGAGGGATGGCTAGATGAGAAAACCCAACAGATTAGGGAAACCCAGCCACTTTTTGGGACTGATCTGTAGTAGTGAGGAGTTGAGTTGTACATGGTTGGTGCTTTGTATGTTTTTTGCTGGATAATCATCTGTTTATTGGGGTTTTGAGCTATGCTTATGGTGTGGGTGGGTGGCGAACCGTGAGAGAGTGTTCCAGCCGGTGGGGGCTGGTGGTGCCTCCGTTCGTGTTGTTGTATCCAAGTTTGGGAGGTGAAGGGCTATAGAGGCAGGTTCTTTTTTCTTTTTTTCACCTCACATTCTTGTGGCACCCCCACTGAGGATAGCTCAGGGATTTCTCTTACGAGGGTGTATGCCCCAGAGTAGGAGATTGAAGGAAGGTGTTTCTGGTTTTTCTTGGGTTTGAAAGTGAAGTTTGAGGATCAAAATGATGTCGTATCCAGAGTTTTTTGGTGGTCCTAATGAAGATGTGGCAGATTTTCTGGAAAGGATGGAGGTTGCATGCATAAGCAACCACATCAATGAGCCGGCACAGGTATTGCGGTTGCTGAATATCTGCTTGAAGGGGGGATGCAAGGATTTGGTACAGAGCTTATGAAGAGTCGTTAAAGGATGCTGAGCCACGCATTCCGATGACTGAGGATGGATTGAAGACTGCTCTTTTGAACAGGTTCAAGAAGATTGAGGATCCAGATAAAGTTTGGCATGAAGTGCAAGGGTTGACACAGGGCGAGTTGGAGCCAATTGATGATTATGTGAAGAAATTTTCTTTGCTGTGGGAGACTTTGTGCAGGGCTTTGGGAGATGATCAGGTACTTCCGGACATGATGAAGAAGGATCGTTTTATTGCAGGATTGAAGGGAGGCATTCGCTGGAAGGTGGAATTAAAGAAACCCAGGTCTTATGAGGATGCGGTGGAGATTGCCAAATCAAAGGATTGGAAATTGCAACGGATGAACCAGCTGGGGATGGTTCCAGTGGCAGTAAGGCCTGAAATGAGAAGGGTAGAAGCAGTACCGATGAGAACCATGCTAGAAAGAGTGCAACTGACAGAAGTTCAGGTGAATAATGCCATACCACAGGGGATAAAGGTAGCACCTACAGCTGTTACAGCTTCTGATGAAAGGCTTCAACAGGACATGAGGCAAATGGTGGATTGTATGAAGAATCTGAGTTTGAAGATGATGGAGAACACAGGTGGTGGACGTGGCTGAGGCAGAGGATATAATCAGGAAGGGGTTGAAGGACACAGCAGGCTATGGAAGTGGCCGTGGTTTTGTCAGGGGTAGACGGTTTATTCCTACATGTTGGAATTGTGGGGTGGTGGTGAACTTGGACATCTAAGTATAGATTGTGATAAGCCTCAGCGAATGGGAGGTGATATGTATCCTTTACCCTCTCAGATTCCTAACAGGGTAAATGATTATGGGATTGAAATTAGAGGTGAAGCAGGGACCAGTGGGTTGACAAATGAGGAGAAGGGTAAAACTAAGGTGATAGATGTGGTCACCCTTGAGAAGACGAAGGAGACAGAAGCTGATGTAATGCCGTTGGGGAAACGGACGCCACAGGAAAGGGAAAGTAGGGATGCTGCAAGGCCTAGCAAGAAGAAAGGTAAAGTGAATGAAGGAGGGGATGTAAAGGTCAAGCAGAAGAGGAAGTCTCGTAGGAAGTTTCAGGTGACTGTTCCACTGGGGGTTGGGTAGGATAGCTACAATTTACAGGAGGACATGGCTGGAAGGAATGATGATACGACTAGTAGCACCACTACTAGTGAGGGAACAGAAGATACTTCATCCAGTGAGGAGGATGCAGACATGGATGCCCTGGTTGTTGATGAGGAAGTGCTTGGTGATGAGGTTTCCCAACAAGAAGAAGCCATACAGGAATGGTGCCTTTTGAAGGAGAGTTTGTTTTGCCTGTAGTGGCTGGCTTTGATGGTGATGTTTCTCATGTTGATGGACAAGAAAGTGTTATAGCATAGCAGGTCTTTCTTGATGAAGCTTTCATCAGTTATTATTCTCAGCAGGAGTTGCTTCACTGGTTCTCTAATGTTAGTGCTGATCATATCAGGGATTTTGGCATTGAGATGAGGTAGGATGGTGTGTATGTCAGAAGCTTTGTTTCCCGAAGTTCTGATGTTATGTTGTGGGATGTGGGATGGCAAACTACGTCTATGGAAGATGACAGTGTTTCTTTGATCACATGGAATAGAGATGTGTTGATTACATTGTATGATGCTCAAAGGATTGATGGAGGGAAACGTGGTCATATGCTTGCTGCTGATCATAAATGATTCAGCAGGCTAGGGGTTGGGCAAAGTATGTCAGGTAAAAATCTGAGAAGTGTTTTGGGTCAGTGTACATGTAGGGTGCATGGTTTGCGAATAAGCTTTGCCCTGAATGCCCTGGCAAATGTATAGAGCGGGTGGTTTTGCAGTGAGCTGGTATATGCACGTGTTTTTTTTGGGAGCAAATGCTAGAGATTTGAAAGTTTTATGGCAGCAGTGTGGTGTGCGGGTGGTTGCTAAATGCAAGGCACCGACTGGGAAATGGCCGTGTCTTGATAATAATGATGCTGATGATTCAAAGCAGATATTGCAGCTCTTGTTTAGGAAAAGTCGTGGGTGCGGCGTGATGATCCGAAGCATAAGGAAAGAGGGGCTCTTTTAGCATTAGTGTGTGGCCATCATTGAGGCTTGGGAAAAAAATAAAAAATATATATATATATATATACATTAAATAGTGTGGCCAGCTTGGGAATAGCTACGTGGAGGTTTTTTTGGCTGCCAGCACATTGTCTAGAAGGTGGCGAAGGCGTGAAGAAAGAAGAGGATGGCCGCCTCGAAGGAGTAGGTGACCGGGGTCCAGAAGGAGGTCGCCCTTGCGGAAGAAAAGCTGCAGAGAAGAGGCTCGTGAGTCTGCAGAGGAGAGGGGGGTGAAGAGCCGCCTTGGTGCGAAGGGTTGGTGGTCAAGAGAGGAAGGCCGGCTACAAGGTCTTGTTGCAGCTGCAGCCGCCTGGTAAGAGAGAAAGCAGCGCTGGTGGTCTGCAGGCACCGACTAGGGGGACTCTGAAATAATCGAGGAGAGCAGGAGTGAAGCTGGCGGCTGGGAGACGCCAATTCAGCGAGTACACAGGCTGGTGATTGGAGCAGCAAAGAGAGGGCTGCTGTTAGCAACAAGGGACTGAAGTTGATGTGGCTTGGGCTAGACACAAGGGTGAATTCCCTTGGCAGTAAATCCTGGCCAGAGTCCTGGTTTTTGGTGTAATTGCTGAGTTGTACATGGTTGGTGCTTTGTATGTTTTTTGCTAGATAATCATCTGTTTATTGGGGTTTTGAGCTGTCCTTATGGTGTGGGTGGGTGGTGAACCATGCGAGAGTGTTCCAGCCGGTGGGCTGGTGGTGCCTCCGTTCGTGTTGTTGTATCCAAGTTTGGGAGGTGAAGGGCTATAGAGGCAGGTTCTTTTTTCTTTTTTTTACCTCACAACATCATGCATTCAAGATATGAAGCAATGGTGTCCAAAGCTACAACTTGGACGAGTGCTCGTAATTGTGTGACAGAGTATTTATGGTGAGTCTCGCTTCAAGAGTGTGTGGTAGCAAGATAAGATGAAGTCCTAAGTGATGTGCTTTATGGATATATTATGAGAGTAGTCATTGTAATAGCATTAGGCCTCTTATGAGCCTAAAGTGCCCGGTCGGCCATAGTTTGAGTGAGTGTGAACACTTATGGCCATGTATATAAGTGAATTTCTCTCATAATACAACATACTCTCCCATTGTGCAATTGAGTCTTGCTCTTGCGAATCCTCTTGCTAATATCTCTCCCTAATGCATGCTAGTGAGTGTGTGTGAGTGAAGTGAGGTGAGAGGAGGGACGAGTACCCGTAGTGCAACGTGGTGGTGTGACAATGCTTGTGGGGGAGGCGCAGTGCAATTGCTTCTCAAGGAGTTGTAGAGCTTGGAGACCTCAAGGGTTACAAGCTTGGCCATTGGAAAGATCCTCAAGGGTTACAAGCTTGGCCATTGGAAAGACCCTCATGACAATTGCGATTCACCAAGTAATCTCTTTTTGGATGTGTTTCAAAGAGAATTAGGAGCCGTTGGCTGGGGAGCCATCTCTTGGCCTTTTCCATCAATTTTTCTCTAATCTACGCATTCCCTATTGCCCATTATCTTGATTAATGGTTTTCTATGAAAAAGATGTGGATTTGTGTGTGATTTGGTGTAGAATAGCTCTCTTTTTGGTTTTTGAAAACAATGCCTTTTGCTTAATTTTTTGTTTTTGTTGTTGTTGTTGTGGTTTTTCATGTTCTTAGGGCTTGCATAGAGTTTGTATTAGGCTTACTTTGCATCCGTTACATCAAACAATGCAATAGAATGCAATTTTTAGTGAATGTTAGCTCTCTTTAGTGTTAAACATAGAACTAAAATCATTAATTTTAGCTTAATTATTGAAATTGTTTGCATTAGTGTGTTAGAAAGCACTAGGAGTAGCTTAATCTTTCAAAAAATTTCTTAGATCATCAAAAAAATTTCTTAGATCATCAAAAAACCCTTAAATTTGACTAATTTCTATTAATGGACTATTTTTGTCATTAAGGGTGATTAATCTTGTTCAAGGCAACAAAATTAGAAAATGTGTTGATTGGGGTCTAAATTGATCATATGAGTAGTCGAAATTGGTTATTTTGAATGTTTTGAGACCATTTAGATGTAGCAAAACACCTAATTACATCAATTTTTTCATTACTTGGAGAAATTTGACTATCTTTGCTTAATTTTACCTTAAAAGAGGAGACCAATTTAAGAGTCTAATTAGTCTCCTATGTTAGATTAATTTAAACATTTGTTGATGCACAAAGATTAGCATTCCCTTGCTCTATCCAATGATGTGCTCAATTGTGTGCATTAATTAGGGATTAGTGGTTAATTAGAGTCCTTAATTAGTATAAAATAGGAAAATATTAGTGAAAGGATTAATTCTTAATTACTTTTTTACATAACTCATTAACGCTAATGAGCATTCAATGACTAGATGCTTATCATGAGTTATCAAATTGTCCATTTTGGGGGTCATTTATGAAGAAGGGTGTAAGGGGTGTCATAAAAAGGTTTACTTTGTTTATTCCCACTTACCTTTTTTTGGAAAAATTCCCATATCTTCTTAATTTTAAATTCAAAAAATATCCCCCCTTTAAAAAAAAAAGAAATTCGTATTTCCCACTAGACTCAAAAAAAAAAAAGGTTCACATCGTAAACCATTTCTGCAACTTCACGGCCTAAGGGTTTACGCCCTAAGAGCCCGCCGATTTTTTTTTTTGAAAAAATGGTTCACGCCATGAATCATTTCTACAACTTCACGGCCTAAGGATTCACGCCCTAAGAGCCTGCATAGATTAAAAAAATAAAAAAATGGTTCACACTATGAACCATTTTTGCAACTTCATGGCCTAAGGGTTCACACCCTAACAGCCCGCGCCAAAAAAAAAAATCAAATTTAACTTTTTCGTGAAGTTTGGTTCACGGCGTGAGACCCTTCGTTCACACGGCAAAAAAAAAAACCGAATTTAACTTTTTCGTCGTGAAGTCTAGTTCACGGCGTGAGACCCTTCGTTCATGCGACCAAAAATAAAATTTATAAAATTCATCAATTCCGCTTCACGGCATGAACTGCGCCCTACTAGTTCCTGATATGAAAAGGTGCCCGTCGACCAAAAAAATATCCCTGTTTGGAGGTCCGTATCTTCGAAACCGTATATCCGATGAAGGCATTCTAGGGCTCATCGAAAAGCTGACATCGAGCTCTTCGACTTTGGACTCGGCCGTTTGAAGTCAAAATTGATCATTTTGGCCTCCGACCAGTAGCCTCAAAATTCAATCTGAAAATCGAGGCAAAAAACTGCCCAAAAACCACGAAAAATCATTAAAAACAGCGTGAAAACGACGACATGCCATATTCGGGATAATTTTTGAGTGTCTAAACGACAAAATCACGGACGACTCAGGAAAACAAAGTTGTACTACTCCAAAAATACTACAACTCTCTCATGCAGAGTTTTTCAAAATTCTTTTTGGAACACCCTAAAAAACATGCTGCGAAACAAGGAAAAAATTCTTGGATTTTTTTTTTCATCTTGAGAATGATGGAAAATAGGTTTTAGGACCCTCTTCTATCTGGGAAGTTATTAGCATATGCTTTTTCTAAAAAAATATCTCTAAGAAGTCGTTTGCCATGCGTATACCACCTAGCTAATTAGGGGGAACGGACACCCATTTGACCCAACGAAGAGAACACTAAGTCTCTTGAGGCTGTAAAAATGAGCTACGAGAATATAAAAAGAAAAAAAAACTATGTTTGCTCATTAAGGAGCATTTAATCAGACATGGCATTGATAGAGGGATTGCCAGGGATGACACAACGACTAAACCCAATGGTGGCTGACATCTTCGAGCCATTGAGATCTTTGCCACACAAATGCATCTCTCAATGCCATTGGCCATGCCTATAACAAGCATGTCATTGGGTTTTAAACCCCCTGTTACTTATCCCACTGAGCTTTGGTCCCTTACCTAACATTCCCATAAATCCTATAGGTACCAACCCTTTCCTGGATGCCTACACCTTGGACATACTGACTAGTCTACGAAGGGGGGTAGCCCAAGGACTCAGTGAGTCTCTCCCGAGACAAGAGTGGTCTCAGTGACATACAAAAATACGGCCGTATAAATTTCCAAAATTATGGGTAAATACAATGGAACAACAAACCCTATTCAATTCATTCAAATGTTTGAATAGAGATGTGAAGCCTTTGGAAATTCCAACTATCCCACCAAGGTTACATGCGTTGAACCTATGCTTAGAGGGAAAAGCTAGTCGATGGTTCATCACATTGATGCTGGCAATGAAGGCCAACTTCAAAACCTTGAAATCAGCCTTTATACATGGCTTTTTCAAGACAAGGTGATCGGTGGGGTGCAACAAAAGAACTCTATTTAATTGATTTTAATTGAGCGTAAACCAAATGAATCCATTAGAGATTTTATCCTTCGGATAAAACTCTTACACTCACGATGTGAGTCATGGGAAAAGTTAAATGATATTCAATTGAAGATATGTTTCATGATGGACTTGAAGAATAACAACTTATACAACTTGATCATTGTATCCAATTCGAAAACATTTGATCAATGTTGTAAAGAAGCAATACGTTTAGATGACAACATGCTGGAAGATGATCATGCTATGAGGTGTTCCTTATCTAAACCAAGTGAAGCAATGGAAAAAGAGAGATCGATCTCGGAATTGACATTCCATGAATTCTATGTAGGCTTGCTTTTAAAACCTTTCAATCAACATCTCTAAGAGAGGATGAACTCCTTCAAAACCAAACATTCTTAATGCCTCTACAAGTAAGGAACGAAATTCCTTCTGTTGAGTGCAGTCACTACGACCATCCCAATCCCCATTGTGCATACAAGGTACCTATTTTTCTATACTGCATACATTGTAAAACCTTTGACCATGATACAAGGTACCTATTTTTCTATATTGCACACATTGTAAAACCTTTGACCATGATACAAGGTACCTATTCTTCTATACTGCATACATTGTAAAACATTTGACCATGATACTAAAAAGTGTCCCACTTCATCTACAATGGACTCAAAACCTCCATCTCTCGTGCACCAAACAGAAACAGTCCAAAGAGTAGAAACTGCTCAGGAAGCAGTTAATCGAACACTTCAGTGTTTCTATTGTTGTGGATCTCACAAGGTGATACACTGCACAGTTTGGAATACTTCCATGCCCATAGTCACTGACACTTTGCGACCCATGTGTGAACGATGTGGCATTGATCACATGTTCCAATATTACCCAAGACGAGTTACTTCAATGTAACTTGTCTCACAAAATACAACTCTTAACATCTTAAGTGTACAAAATGGGAAATTGTCCATGGTACCCTTGAATGTGCTTACACGTTTACAAGCTAAGGCATGCGAAACAGTAAAAAAGAACGCAAAAGACAATACCTCAACATGGGTAGAAGCACATGCTTTAAAGTAGAACCCAAAATAGAAAACAAAACCTTCTAAACCCAAGAAAGACAAGGGACTACAAACTATCAAAACCAAGGTTGAATTAAAAGAAAGGGAAAATGAGCCTGTAGAGGACTTAAACCCAAAAGAGCCAAAAGCTATGTAGACCACCACACAAACCTAAAAACCCCATATGTGTGACACATGGTACAAAAGCCCAAAAGAAAATTCGATCTCGTCGCATAGGCAAACAAAATGAAAAACTGACAATCCAAAGAAAGTTAGAAAATGAAACAAGTTCTAGTATGTCACTCAGTAAGGATGAACCAAGTTCCAATACGTTACTAAGTGAGGATGAAAGAAGTTCTAACTCTTCACTCAATGCACCACATAGACCAATCAAGAAACTAGAACCCACCCAACCACCCCAAATTGATAATAATAATGATCAAATGACATATGCGGAGCACAAAAAGCAAGCTCAAGAGAGCGTGCTTAGCTTGGTTGAGTGTCTTACAGAATCACCAGTTGTGATTGAGCCTCAAAATGTCAATCCTAAAAAAGCAACCAAAATACAAAGCCCAGAGGAGTACCGCTTTCCCTTTTAAGAGGAAGACATACTCCCTACAGAAGAGCCATTTGAGATAGATTGCATGAATTATATGCTTGAGAAAGCACATGAGGAATTCGATAATTCCTTTACAAGATTAAAACAGTCTCTCCAAACCTCATTGGGAGGAATGTTCTTCTCTCATGGTGAAGCCAGCATAACATCTATACTTGCACCTTTAACGGCTCAACATGAGTTATACCAAGATATAAAGAGCTCCATAGAACAGGACTGTGAGGCTTTGAAAGCTTCCAAATAGACCTCATTTAGAATTGTCAGAGGACCAAGTGTACCAGTGTACACATTGGGTACTCTTGAAAAAGCTGAGAGCCAAAATGAGGATGAAAGTGAATGGGAATATGAAACCGAGATGGGATCTAAAGCTGAAACAAAAACTGAAACATCCATGGTTCCTTTGGAAGATTCTATCATGGTATGGTTGGATTTTCCTATAGGTAATGATGTTACATGCAAATGTGCATGCAAATGTGCATTGATTAGCCCTCGAGCTAGTCATAACATCATGACAATAGACACTTGGGTATCATTGGGACAACCTAAACTCATTCCTACAGACAATAGTCTTGCAAGAGGAGCCAATGGACAAAACATTGAAGTTCTAGGTTACTTTAGCTACACTACTCAAACAATCGGTGGAGTTATGGAGTTTATATTCCATGTTACCCTGAATTGCCTTGAATATGATGACATCCTTGGTGGAACTTGGATAGGTGAATTGTTGTATTCAATAGATGAATCCATGCAAACTGTCACCTTGAATACTCCTGCAGACATTGTACAATTGCTTTTACGAGAGAACGAGACCATAGAGGAGATGGAACTTCCAACATATCTTATTGTGGAGGAGGAGCTGGACCTTCCAACATGTCTTGCTCAAAATATCCCAAGAGTTATGGTTGGATTTGAACTTTACAGGCTTTCAAGGTGGTGCAAGAACCGACCTCAGACAAGAAGGGGAAGTAGAAAGGAGTCACCTGGTAGGAAGTAGAAAGGAGTCACCTTAGATAAGAAGGGGAAGTAGAAAGGAGTCACCTGGTAGGAACAACACAAATTCTGGATGGAAGTATCTGCTTGGGTGGAGGAGTAGCATGCTAAAGAGGCACTCCAAAAAAAGCACCCAGAAAAGTAGAGGCCAATCTGTTGGCCAGAATCACAACCCAGTTTTTCGAAGATGAGTCCAAAAGGAAAAGAAGGCAAAGTGGCCTCGCCAATCAAGATGCAATGGCCAATTAAAGGTGCGGAGACACCAGGGCCGAAAGAATGTGTGCAAGGAAGTGCAAATCTTGCAAGATAGTAAGATTCTTGATAGAATATATAGTTTGATGGAAATCGTGAGATGTATGCAAGTGAATATTGATGCAAGCAAGGTATCCATGGTTTGAAGTTGACAAATCTGAAGAAAGTCGATGTATGCATGTCAGAGATGATGTATACAAGACATGAAATGATGTATGAATGCATTATTGAATGACAATTTAGTGTAACTGTTTGTTGATACTCATTAAGCCCCACTGGGAGTGGAACCCACTTCTCTAGACATAACCAGTGTGCCCCGTACACCAAAGGAAATTATGGTTTTAGGATAGAAAGCTTCTTGAGTGGCTCTCAAATTGGGACACGCTTGCAAGCAATAGATCTATAGAAGAAAAGCAGAATAACACCATTAATCTAAGAAACTCAAAGCATGTGGAAGCACAGAAGCAGGTAGATTACCCAAGAAGGCTCACAGAAGCAGAACACCAGCCGTATGATCTATGGGAAGATCTGAAGTGGCAGCCACTACACATGTTAGTGGAATAGTTACTCACATTGGTACCAAGTTTCAGAGAGTAGATGATTGGTCGCTTGAAACCTCAGCGAGAGGATACGCCACCCTTACTACTGCTAGAAGCCTTGAATATTAAAAAGGTAGATACCCCACCAAGGCAAGCCCCCATTTATGATGAAGCCATCTCAATGATCCAGGTCAAGTTGTTCGGAGTGGATATAGCAGAAGTTCTGCTGAATGGTAGTTCGGGAGTCAATATCCTATCAGATGCAACATGTAGCATGATCGGATTGAGCAAATGGGAGCCCGCACCATTCGCTATCAAAATGGCAGATCAACGCGAGTGCAGCCACTCGGATTGATTTCGAGAGCTCTAACCGGAGGTATCCGGATATAGTTTCCAAATAGTGGTTGTGATTCTCCGGATGGAAGATATCAAAGGCACTTATCCAATGTTCCTTAATAGACCCTAGCACCATCAAGCCACTGATCAAGCAAGATTGGGACATAGATATGATTACTATCTGGCATGGAAAGAAGAAAATAAAGATTTCTATCGCCACAGGTAGTAGAAGGTGGAGAAACCAGCCTAGCCAGAAATAGCCAAAGGAGTCAACATGCTATAAGGGCTAGACCTTGATGAGGAGGAGGAGTATCTCTAACAGAATGCTAATTTGATCAGCCTGCTTGAGGTTGATGTAGTCTGGATAATGGACATGTATCGACCAAGCAGTCCACACAAGGATAAGGTTCTCAAGGATTAGTTCACTCCACGGATGGAAGAACACAGTTTGGAGAAAGAAGAATATTTTTATGAGGCTTTGGATGAGGAAGGCACTACCTCGAGCCGAGAGCAATTCATAACAATAGAAAAATCTTTTCACAAAGATTTTAGGCACTCCAAGAGGGTCAAAGAAGATGAATTGATGGAAATGAACCTTGGAACTATGGCAATGACCCCAAGATGGTCCGGGTCCGTGCCAAGCTAGACACTGAGTTCCATGAAGAAGTCTGGGTGTTTCTCACTTCTTTCAAAGATGTATTTTCTTGGAGCTACGCTAAGATGAAGGGGATTGATCCTAGCTTTTACCAACACCGGATAAATCTAAAAGAAGATTCCATCCCTATTTAGCAACAAATATATCGGATGAACCCAAATTATGCCAAAAGAGTGAAGGAAGAAATAGATAAGCTCCTACAAGTCGGATTCATATATCTGATCAATCAGGTAACATGGTTGTCCCCAATCATAATAGTGCTTAAGGAAAACCAACACTTGAGGGTTTGTATAGATTATCGGAAGTTGAATGTGTTAGTATACACTCAATGCCCGCCTCTCAGCATGTATCTTACTTTGATGTATAATGCACATTTGTTACACCCCCATTATGAGGAGTAGCCATGGTGCATATGTCTTTAGTAGGAGCCCCGGCTTAGATGCCGATGGGATCATTATTGTGACCATTGATGATGGCTAGGAGATGATCATTACTGTGTACACCGTTCCCTTGATCAAAGAGAGAGATGATAACGTTATGTAGCAGTTTCTCAATTGTTAAGATTTACTCTATCGATCATTAGTTGGGGTCCGAGGTGATGGTATGAGGAATATTCCCTCGAATACTAGGTCCATCATTAGTGGGGCGGTGGTCGGTGGTCCGCGTTCTTGATACACGGGTGGTCGCCGTGTCTATGCAGAGTGTAACTGCCCTCGTTGTATGCGGCGCGTCTGCCACACCACCTACAGTAATATATATGGACATGGTTGCCATGAGCGAAGATATCCAATGCTTGTGAGTATCCACCCCCTTCTACACATCATACATACTCCATCCATCACTTGTACCTCTTTGGTATAATAAGAATTTTAAATTCTCTCCATTGTGCTATTGCATTGTCTATTGTGCTTTGTCTTTCTATCTCTTGCCGCTGTGCCATATTCTTATAGAATGCAACAACCAGCTAATATCATTTTCCCTTTCCGTTCACAGATTATATGCTTGATGTTGTAGCAAGCCATCAGATGTATTCATTCCTAGATGGGTTCAGTGGATATAATCAAGTTCAAATGGCCGTAGAAGATTGGGAGAAAATAACTTTCATCATAGCATGGGGAGCTTTTACATCAAACATCATGACTTTTGGTCTTAATAATGCTCCTGCAACATTTCAGTGCATGCTCCAAAAAAAATTTGCTGATTTCCTAAACACCTTTATGTGACTATTCATCATTGATGACTTCAGTGTTTTTGGCAAATCATCTCAATGTTGAATGTACCTATAGCTATGCTTGGCCAAATTCAGACTCTCCAGGTTAAGCCTGAGAATCGAGCCAAATGTGCCTTTGTTGTCCAAAGAGGAATGCTACTAGGGCACATCATTTCCAAAATAGGAATAGCAGTCAACCCAGTTCAGGTCGAGGTGATCCAGAAAGCCCCAACTCCAACAAATGAGAAAGAGTTGAGAAGATTTCTCGCACAAGTCACATGGCACAATCAAATTCTCAGATACCTTGCCCATGTTGTAGCCCCCTTGAATCAAAGCATGGTGCAGATCAAAACACCTCTAACCAAGCAGTTAAGGCAGAAAAATTTCAACTAGATAGAGGAATGTGACATCGCATTCCAGTGTATCAAGCTCATGCTATCAGAAGCACCAGTTTCCAACCTCCAAACTAGGACCTACCCTTTCATGTCTCTGTAGATGCCTCTGATGTCGCAATTAGCAGTGTACTGATGCAAGAGGCTGAAAAGAAATGGTTTCATCTTGTCTACTACGCCAGTCAAAGGCTCTCTAATGATGAAAGGAACTACTCAACCACACACATATAAGCCCTTGGCATGATCTACTCATCAGTAACCAAGTTTCGGCATTTGGGTAATAAATTCACCTTTCATGTGGATCACTCTACCTTATTGTATTTGGTAGATAAGCAGAGTCTAGTAGGGAAGATAGCTAGATGGATACTAATACTGCAAGAATTTGAGTTCACAATAGTGCACACCCCAAGTGCTAATCATATAGTGGCAGATTATTTTTCCGGACTTGAGTCCAGAGAAGCCCGAACCGGAGTAGAAAATGACCTACTAGATGCAGAGCTATTCACAATTCACATAGTAATTCCCATCCCCCACAGACATAGTATGATGAAATGCTAACATTTGTTTCACAAGTCTAATGGAGGATAATATTTCTAGAGATTAGTAGAAGCGGATTGCAATCTCCAGCCGCCGACACTTCCAAGTCATAGCTAGCCAGCTGTAGAAGAAAGGGATCGACCAAATCCTTCGAAGGTGTATCCCACCACATAAGATGGGTGCTATCCTCAAAGAAGCTCACTAAGGAATCAGTGGAGGAAACTTGGCCGGAGAAATCACCGGGACAAAAATCCTCCAAGCAGGTCTCTGGTGGCCAATAGTACTTGGTGATGCATATAGATGAGACAAACAATGTGACGTATGCCAACGTCTTGGCCAGCCAGCTAATGCAGATAGGATGCCACACAACCTAATCCTCCCCCTAGAACCATTCCAAAAATGGGGCATCGACTTTGGGCCCATTTAAGCCCCTAGCCCATTTTACTGGCAACAAGTATAGCAACGGACTATAGCACCAAATAGGTAGAAGCCCGCGCTCTCTGGGATAACACAACACAATCAACTACCAAATTCTTGTATGAGATGATAATCACTCGTTTTTGGATGCTCGATCGAGTTGATTAGTGACCAAGGCAAGCACTATGTCAATGATGTTATCAAAGAATTGGTCACCTAACATCTCATCATTCATAAATGCTCCAGAGTGTACTATCCGCAAGCTGATGGTCAAGCTGAATCGACCAACACAATCCTCAAGAAGATCCTCACGAAGAGAGATTATCCTTAAGTTCTGAGTGACACGACGTAGTCTCATCAAGAATTTTCAACTACTGCGCGCCAATGCTACATGGTAACTCTTTCTAAACCACCCCAAAATCCAACTAATCTTGGTGTATCTATCTTTTTGCATGCAAAACTCCTTCCCGACCCAGTCCATAACCCTTTGTCTACAATGAACTTCTACACTTTCTCTCACCTTGCACATGCTCTGCACACAGCCATGAAGAAAACCATATATCTACCTAAAAGCCAACTTTTAATCCTAGAAAATCCAACCCCCATGTCCAAAATTGAAGTACAACCTATCTGTACATCCACACCCCATGAGGTACAACACACTCCCAAAACCCTACAGCCCTTAGTGTCTTCTTCTATCTCTATTTACACAAGCCAAAGTTACCATTACCCTGAAAAGGAAGCCACCATCTACGACGGCTGTTTAGGTCCTCATAGAAATTTCTACAGTGAAGGCGAGTCATTTGGCAGCATTAGTAAACATCCTTACAACAACAAAGGGAGAAGCCAAGGACAACCAGAAAGAGAATCGCCTTCTTCGCAACACTGGAGATCAAAGAATGGGTTTCAAAATCTCACTCTTGGCTACCTATTGGCTATGCCAATAGGTAGCACGACAGTCATAGCTCTGATGACAAAGACAATTACTCTGGTGGGAGAGAACAAAGAAACCAGCATTTTGGAAGGTGGAGGTACAACAACAATGACACTAGAAGACCATTTACAATAAGACAGTCTTGTTCTAAAGTTACTACCACCAATAGTAACACAAAGGAACATGCAAACACAAGAGCTCATATTGCGCAACCCCTCTACCTCCCATCTCTATGCTCCTACTGGGATATCACTAGTAGAGGCAGAGCCAACCTCACCTGTGAGAATCAATTTGCTCTCTGAAGTAAGTGGTGAAGTTAGGCCCAAGGGAAAAAAGTAGTGGAAGTGGAGATACCCCCACACAACCTGCCAGCACTAGATCCACAGGCACCTATCAATATAGGAAGAGTGCAGATGTTGGAAGTGCTGAAGGATTATTCCACTGCTCTCTAGAAGAACTATGACTAGTTTCATAACCCGGCTAATGACCATGATAATGCCCGACAAAGACCAGTAGCAAATCGACAACTACGACACCGCCAAGATCCTTGCTCACATCAAGGAACTCAAGGCAAGTACGCTAGGAAGAAGTAGATACTACCCCATAATTTCTTTACGAAAGTTTGCTTCCAAGAAGAAATCCTTGGAATTCATGTCGTGGAAGGTGTTTGTCATCCTCCGCCTTCCAGATCCACTCTTTGAAGATGTCCATGCTACCATAGCATTCAGGATCCGACGTCTATACAAGCGCTAAACCAAAGGTCATCACACTAACAACTCCATTAGTTGCGATCAAAACTCACTGAGAAGCAAAAAGGCATCTAACAATCCGGAAGATCACACATTAGGAATTTTTTGGACCCAAAAAAGGCCTCCTAAGGATTCCTAATTTTAAGGGATTAGAGCTTAAAAAGCTAGGCTTAAGGGAGACAAAGGCTATGATGACCCCTATTTTTTGCCTTGTCACATCAGCCATACTCCCCTAGTTTCACTTTTTAAAGGGAATATTCTCATACTCTCTCTTACTTTTTGACTTCTCATACTTTCTCTCTTACTTTTTGAATTTTTTATCTTCACTCTCTATAAATTAAATCTTTCTTATCAGTTTGAAATCTCCTTTCTCATTAACTCCCACCATATTTCCCTTCCACATCAGCAAAACATTCTCGTCCTTAGGTGGGCCCCAAAAAGTGAATTTTTTTAACATTTTGAGGTGGAAAAAACACCACCCAACCAATATGTATGATGAAAATAAAAATTTCCCTCCAAAAAGCTTGTAATTCAAGGGTCATGTCAGAAGCCTGTCATCACAGGAGCCAATACATCCATAACTTACTGTCAGGTCCCCACAACCCCATAAACATAACTAACTGTCAGATCCCGAAATTGTGGAGACCCCAAAAATTATTATTTTTTTAATTTTTCTCATAAATGTAATTTATTGATGAAAAACTCCATGTTAGTATATTTGTATATCAAAAATATCATTTTCTACTTAGAAAAACGGATTTGTGTGTTAAACCTACAACAGCAAAGTTTTAACAGTCTCTCTCACTCACTCCCTCCCTCTCTCTCTCTCTCTCTCTCTCTTTTTCTCTCCCTATGAGGATCTCTCTGTTTTAGCTTCTTCCTCTGCTTAGCTATGGAGCCTTTGCAAGCTGTGTGTATAGCCCCTTGTGAAGCTACAAAACGAAAGGTTGATTTACACATTCGTATTCCTGAAGAGTATGGCAGCTCTAAAAAAACCCATCCTACTGATGCACAATTTGTCCAAGCTCGTAGGATAGCTAAGGAGAAAAATGTAGATCTTTGGGTTGATGGGCATCTCTATCCAGTTGACCCTCCATTAAGAGCAAACCCTCCGTTTTGGAATTTATCATCTTTTATGCAATTTGTTGGTGAAGGAGAGCTTGGCTTGTTAGGATACTGCCGAAGATTGACTACAAGAGGAGCTTGGCAAACCCATATTCTCCAATCTCAATTGCAAGCATCACAATTCAGCCTTTTACAATGTCAAGAAGGACTTAAAACATCATCAGATAAAATGAAAGAGATCCTCGCAAAGAATGTGGAGAAGGATGCAAAGATTTAAAGGCTAGAGGAACTTATCAAACAACTCAAAGAAACGCCAAATGGTGCTCGTGAAAGAGAAAGGGCAAAGACATAACACGTGACAGTGTTACGAAATCTAGTACCACTTCTAGGGCTCCGAGGGCACTTTCGGCTCATCAGGACCCAGATGGTGGACTTCTCTGGTACACACATGTAGTTTCCCCCCATGTGCTTCCAGCCAGAGGAGGCTTGGGGATGGGAACTTAGTGGTGCACGGGGACTGTGATTCGGAGTTCCAAGCATTAGTTACCTGGCAGGACATGGTTATCTTTTGTATAGAAGAGATTATGAACTGGATCTATTCCGAGTTCATTGTTCGAGGATTTTTGGGATGTGATGTGTTCCGTCCAAATGTTGGGGATTATGGGTGTGTTGTGTCAAGGAGCTCATCATCTATTCTTAAATTTCACTCCACACTTGTGTGGGAATTTGTGGCCAAGAAAAGCTCCTTGCTATTCATGGTGGCATTTTGTTTCGAGAAAACATGTTGGTGGGTGCTTTCTGTGAGGTGATTCCAGTACTCGTGGTGCTGGAGGATCCATGGTTGCATCTTCATCGGCTTACACTATGAGTTGCAAAGGGGGTGTTAGAATTTATGCATCTCAGTGTTTTGGGGTTTGTTTTGGGCTTGTACCATTTACTTGGTATTTTATGTATTTTTTCCTCTATTTATGGATCATGAGCTGGTCGACTTACTTTAGTGCAGTCAGCCAGGTCATGCATGCACTATATAAGGAGTTCTCCCATTTCTCACTTTATTCATCCAATCCCTTGTACAAGTTCAACATTCTCTTACTGGCCAATTGCCATTATAAAGCTTCAAGCTAATATACCAGGTGATCTTGTCCACAAGTTCAACATTCTCTTACTGGCCAACTGCCATTATAAAGCTTCAAGCTAATATACAAGGTGATCTTGTCCACAAGCTCTCTCTATTCTCTCTCTTGTCTTGTTTATGCTTCTGCCTGTGCATTCTCCAACACTTTTGTGGCTCTTTTCTTTAAGTGAGACTTTGCATCTTCACTACTAGCACTTATGTGTTATCTTGTCCTTGCGGAATCTCTTCATGAAGGCATTGTTGAGCTCATTGGAAGAAGTAAGATATTTGCCTATAAAATGCTATGGTCACCTCATTTCAACTTGAAAGAGGAGAGATTCTATATGATGTATCAAGTTTTGTGACTTTTATTTTAGGCCCTGTTTCCTCTGACATGTGCTATGGGATGGTTAACGTAGGTTTATTTATTTATATAATATATATAAATATCTCTAGAAGATTTTTTTCCTGATGTGGAGCTACATAAAGTATACCTATATTTAAGGGGGGTTTGAATTCAAAAAGTGAAAAATTTGATACAAAAGAAGGGTACTTTTGTCGTCTTAAAATCTACTAAGAAATATGTATTCAAATTATAAAGTATTCAGATATGGATTTTTTAATAAACCCTTAAATGCTTATACTACATGGGTTACTTATGTAGTGACCGCCCTATGAAGTCTAGTGAAAAGCTCCTACTATCTTTCATTACACTATTGTTTATCATGTAAATATACATGAAGGCCTTTATTACATATTTATCCCTACCAACATCTAAACCTTCACAAACCATAGGACTAATTGAGTCATTAATGTGCTTACCCTCAATGCAAATTATTCCTTTTATGAGAAGAAGAAAATAGTTTCTCTATAAAAGCATATTTTTATTTATGTGTGTGTCACTACAACAAAATGAGCGTTTAGCAAGAAAAAAAGTAGTGCTTTTATAACTAGAAGGGTGCGGAGATGTCGGGCCTATAACACGCTCCTATTTTTGCTGTAATGAGTTTGCTGCTGTGAGCAGTGCTGTAGTGCTACTAGTTTGCTGCTGTAATGAGTTTGCTGCTGTGAGCAGTGCTGTAGCGCTACTAGTTTTGCTGGTGAGCAGTGAAAGTACTTCACAATAAAAAAAAGCTGGGGGGCAGATTGGGAAGTCTGCACATGTAAGGTCCCTCCCAAGCCATATATGTGTCTCTTTTAATATAGATTTCAAGAAGGAAAGAGAGTTCACTTAGAGAAGAGTGAGACAATAAGGCTAGAAACATTAGGAAAGTGATAGAATAAAAATATTAAGCTCCAAAAATCTCAAAAGAAATAAGAAGACAAGAATAGTTCTATTAAGAGATAAGTATCTCCAAAAATAGAATTTTGAATTAAGGTGATAAGAGGTCATATTTAGAGTACTTTTATATATTTAGAGTCCATGCTGCATATATCCCTTCATTCTTATCTAATCTCTTGGAAAAGAAAGCTAGATTGCTATGACCTTTATGAGGAAGAGACTACTACTCCATAGCTTTTCTTTTAAAGAAAGAATAGTATGCCGTAGTCCTGCAAGAGAAGGCTACTTTGCCATAGACCTTCGAAAGAGAGAAAAGTCAGAGTACGAGTAAGAGGAGATAAATCTTGGGGATGATCAGATGATTTCAATCATAAGAGAAGGTATTAGAAGACTCTCTATTCTCATATATCAAGTTCTGCAACTCTTCGGCTTCTTTGTTAATAGTGATCTATTTGATTGATTTACTAGTTAAAGTTTGTATTCTTTTAAACAATATCATATGCCTTAATAAACAATGTCTTATCGCGCAATCTCAAGTTGAAATGCTAAAATCTTTGTGAAAAGGATTGTTTTCTTAAGAAGGTAACATGGATTCTAGTCCTATGGTTTAGTTGAGTAAATGGATTGTTATATTGGTTAAATTAAGGTACAGGTACAACTTCTCCCTACCTTGACGCTACCCCGTCCTTGTGCTTGTGTAGCCGGACGGCGGAGAAGTTAGTAAGACCCAAAGTCCGCCCATGGTATCCCTCATACCATTGGCAAAATGAGGTTTGCCGGGCTGCCGATTGAGTCGAGTAATTATGATGCTGCCTAGTTCTGAGGGCTCAAGCTAGTGCAGTGAATTAGCCCACCCTAGTGTGTAGACATCCCTCTGAGGGGCAGGAGGATCGAGCGACGGAGCCTGAGGGAGCGACAGGCCCGCTTGAGTCCTCACCCCAGCGCGATCGACGATGATGAGGTGTATACTCCCGTAGGGTTTTTTCTAGCATGTAGAGGCTGGAAGGCCAAATTCTAGATCACTGGCAGTATAAAGGAAAAGAATAAGAGAGCCGGTTTGGCTTATATGGAATTGATTCTTGTATAAACTTTTTTTTTATAAATCTTGTCTTTGGAATTATTGTACTGTGGGAAAGAGGTTGTTTTAAAATGAACCTTGTGAAAGGGCCTTAATAAAGAACATGTTTATTTATGTCAAACAGTGTGGTCAGATTAAATAAAAAATAAATTGACGCCGCGTGAGTAGGGTGGAAAGTGGGAGGATGGAATGCCCTGATCGGCACCATCCTATACGGATGAGTGGACCCGATTAGTCGGCGAGCAACTCTATTTGAGGAGACTAGGCCAGCGGTTGTGCCTTGCATGGATGAGGAAAAGAGTGGTCTCCAGGAATCAAGATTAGTAGTTGTCCAAATTATGATCAATTACCCTATGGGTAATTGACTTTTAGAAGATCACGCTCCCCCTACGGGATAGGAGTAGGTCTTACCTACAAATTGTATCCTTGAATCTTTGCATGGTTAAGGTGTCGACGAGTAGGAAATTTTCTCCAAGCTAAGACTTAGTAGACTATCTTAAGTGTTTCCCCTATTTTGGGAAGGGAGAAACCTTACAAATGGTATCAGAGTCGATCTTAGTTCCTAGGATTTATTTTTCAAAGGTTAACTCTCAAGGGATTAAAACAAGTGATTGTTTATCATATGAGGACAAATCAATCATCTCTACTGACCATAGAAGTGATTTAAATATCCTCACATGTTGAGACAATCATCCTATGAAATTGTGCTTGTATCTTGGGGGTGCACACACAAGATATTTGTATAATAAATTTGAGAAATAAGATTAGCGGCGGCGAGGAAACATTTTGAGGAAAAACATAGGGTGATCAAATTAAGAAACTAATGGGAGACTGAATGACTAGAAGGATAGACTGAAACTTTGTTTAGAGAAATTTTTAGGATATATCTCATTAATTCGCATATTATAAATTTTTAAGAGTATAACTCCGTTAAGGTTTGAAGAGTTGATGTATGGATTCCATCCATTGGATGCTTTACACTAGGACGATCATCCAAGATCTTGAACCTATCTCACACAAACATGGATCTAACTTCGGGTTGTTGGAATTAGGGTTACAGAAAAGCACACAAAGCTTGGAGAAGAAGAAGCAAGAATGCACACAACACACAGTATATTAGATTGTGTCAATGTACAAAGATAAGTTAGCCCTAAAATAATGGGCGTATATACAAGCCGGGGAAAAACACCTCCTAAAGAGGGAAAAAGTGCCCCGGCGGTCCTAAGTGTGTTCACACACATCACTGCCTAGATATATGGTAACAAATCCCCCCTGGGAGTGATGGCGTGAACGAGAGCTCGCACTCATGTATAGGGAAGTGCCATGCCCGAAGTAGATCAGTCCACAAAGGGGAGCAAGCCCAAAGCTTTGCGAAAAGCTTCAAACTTCTCATGAGGAAGCGCCTTTGTGAAAAGATCGGCGACGAGGTTGTCCTGTGTTGGCACATATGCCAAGCTGATCTCTCCTGCTGAGAGTCTCTCCCTGACATAGTGATAATGCACCTCAATGTGCTTTGTGTGAGCATGAAAAACTGGGTTTCTCACAACTGCCACTGTCAGTGTAGATAGAGGTGGCAGACTCCTGTCCAACACCCAAGTCAACCACCATAAGCTGTCTGAGCCACACACACTCAACCATAGCTCTGAAAGCTGACCTGTACTCAGCTTCATAACTAGAAGTGCCCACAGTAGGTTGCTTCTTGCTCAACCAAGATATGCATGAGCTACCGAGCATGAAACAAAAACCACTTGTGGACACTCTTGTGTCATAGCAACCAGCCCAATCTGAGTCCAAAAAAGCATGTAAATCTGGCGGCAATGATCCCCCCTTGGGATAAAACAGCCCAAGATGTATGGTGCCACTCAAGTAGCAAAAGATGCGTTTAACTGCCTTCCAATGTTGAGACGCTGGGCTATGCATAAACTTGCTCACCTGTGAGATTGCAAACTGAATGTCCGGCCTCATAATGCATACATAAATGAGGCAACCAACGGCTGTTTGATAGAGTGTGACATCAAAGTGATCTCCAGCATCATGAAGACTCAACTTCAAACCTGTGTCCATTGGAGTAGCAATAGGCTTGCAGTCTTCAAGGCCAAATCTCCGCAACAATGTCTCAATATACTTTGTCTGACACAAAGCAATACCTGGCATCACACTGCTTAAATTGTATCCCCAAATAATGATGCAAATGCCCCAAATCTGATATCTCAAAAGAGGCATTCAAACGAGCCTTAAAATCAGCAATATGACTCTCATTTGGTCCTGTGAGCAGCATGTCATCGACATAGAGAGCAATGATTAGATGCATCCACACATTTAATATACAAAGTGCTTTCTCTTGGACTATTCTGAAAACCATGTGCAGTGCATGTATCTTTTCATACCAAGCTCGTGGAGCTTGCTTTAAACCATATAAATCCTTTTTCAACCTGCACACTTTGTTTTCTTGCCCTCTTTGAACAAAACCATGAGGCTGCAATACATACACCTCCTCGTGCAAATCTCCATTCAAGAACGCAATCTTTATGTCCAACTGATGTACATTCCAACCATTATGAGCTACCAATGCACAAATGCTACGAATGGTAGTCATACGACAAGTGGGAGCAAAGGTCTCATCAAAATCAATGCCCTTTTCTTGAGCATAACCCTTTGCAACAAGTCTAGCCTTATAGCGATCAACACTGCCATCTGACTTTTGTTTCAACTTAAAAACCCACTTACATCCAATGAACTTTTTACCAATAGGCAAATCACACAAAGACCATATGATGTACCATTCTTGATTATAGCATCATATTCACTTTGCATTGCAGCCAACCAATTTTTTGATTTTTGTGCCTCATCAAATGAAAGAGGTTCTTCCTCTTCACACATACTAGACACAGCCAAAGCATAACAATCTGATGCATAAGAGGCATGCTGAAAACCTGAACGAGTACGACTAGACATAGGTGCACTAGTTTTACCATCACGCAAGGTTTGCACCAGCCATTTAGGCATACCTCTAGCTTGCTCATTTTCAGCCCTATCCTCATAAATTACATCCTGTAAATCTGCATCAGAAATAGGCTGATCTATGATGTTGTTTGAAATCTGCATAGGCTGAATATTTGCCTCATTAGGACTTACATTTGAATTCCCACCTATAAACAGACGCAACAACATATCAAATACATCCCGTGAGCTCACACCTGTCTCTTTGGTACATGATAACAAAGGCTGCACAGCATCTTCCACAAAAACAACATCTCGACTAATCAAGATACGCTTTGACTGCAGATGATACAATCTGTAACCCTTGCTCTCAGCACTGTAACCAACAAAAATGCATTTGATAGCCTTATCATCTAATTTTCTACGTTGTTGCACAGGCACTAAAGCATAGGCCAAGCAACCAAAGACACGCAAGTGACCAATAGAAGGCTTCCTGCCATGCCAAGCTTCGTATGGAGTAACAAACTGCAAGGCCTTAGTGGGACACCTGTTGAGTACATTTGCAGCACACATGACAGCCTCAAGCCAAAACGCATGTGGCAAAGCTTGGCTCTTGACCATACATCGTGCCATCTCCATAAGTGACCTGTTTTTCCTCTCAGCAACACCATTTTGCTGAGGGGTATACGGCACTGTACACTGCTGTTTTATCCCACGACTAGCTAAAAATGCATCAAACTCTTTAGACATGTACTCCCCCCCTCGATCAGAATGGAGGGTGCCCACGGTGCCCACAGTACAATTAGATACATTTTCAGCCATAAGCAAAAATTGTTTGAATTACAAAAACACTTCGGACTTTGCCTTCAGTGGATATACCCATGCATGCCTTGAGTAATCATCAATGAAAGTCACGAAGTACAAGTGTTTACCAAATGACGGAGTTTGCATAGGCCCACATACATCACTATGTGGTGTACAAGTTGCAATTTGCAAGTGGCCCGCACAGAACCATCCTTTGGAAACGCAGAACGCTGCATTTTGCCCAAAATATAGCCTTCACAAACATGTTTCAATTGTGCCTCAAGAGGGGGCAATGAAGCAACCATATCAAATTTCTGCAAAAATGCAGCAAACTAGTAAAGTTTAGATGATCAAAATGAGCATGCCGTAGTTTTGCATCTAAAACTGCCTTTTCATCAGAAATTACATTTGCTGAATCTTCCACACACTTGTCATAAGAATTGAGCCTATAAAGCCCACGAAACAAGGTGCCAGATGCAATAATCGTATCACCAGAAGTCAAATCATGAACAGTACATCTGTCATCCACAATTTGACTACAAGTCCAAGTCTAGCAAGCGCAGAGACAGAAAATAGATTCTTCTTTACCCCTGGCACATACAAAGCATCTGAAAGTGTGAAAGCGCTGCCATTTACAGTAGTAAGCATAATTTTACCAATGCCCTTCATCACTGGGTAAGAAGAATTATTGGCACATGTAACAGTATTCCCATTAGAGACAGCCTCAAGACAAGTGAACATATCACGATGCGAGGTAATGTGCTTTGTAGCACCACTGTCAAAATACCATACATCAGAGTCAACAGAAACTGCCAAACATGCATCATGTACAAATGGGTCATACTGGCAATACACGCTAAACGCCCATTCTATATCCTGCACAACATTTGCATAATCTGCATTTGTAGAAGCATCCGCTATTGTGGCTGCATTTGACTCTTTCTTCTTTGCCTCTTTAGCCTTTAGCTTAGGGCGATTCTTAATGACATGATCAGTTGCCTTACAATAGTTGCACCTGATCTTTTTCTTGCCTTTATCTCAAGAGCCTTCTCAGATCTATTGTTGCTACCTGTGGAAGGAGAAGAAGTTGCAGACCTACTAATAGGAGAAGAAACAGTGGAAGGAGATGCCTTACCACTTCTTCTCTGTTGGGCAGCAACAAATGCCTGATCAACTGCACGCTGCCTAGCCCTATTTTACCTGGACTGCACTTCTTGCAATCTGCATTTGTAGAAGCATCCGCGATTGTGGCTGCATTTGACTCTTTCTTCTTTGCCTCTTCAGCCTTTAGCTCAGGGCAATTCTTAATGACATGATCAGTTGCCTCACAATAGTTACACTTGATCTTTTTCTTGCCTTTATCAAGAGCCTTCTCAGACGACCTATTGTTGCTACCTGTGGAAGCAGAAGAAGTTGCAGAACTACTAATAGGAGAAGAAATAATGGAAGGGGCTGCCTTACCACTTCTTTTCTGCTGGGGAGTAGCAACAAATGCCTGATCAACTGCATGCTGCCTAGTCCTATTTTTCCTTGACTGCACTTCTTGCAAGAGCTTGTTGACTAAAGTATCATACTTGACAACATCAGGTTTGTCCTCAATAACAAGTCTCCACGTGGAAGCAAAAGTCTAATATGACTCACGTAAAGCATCAAGAACAATCTGCATAAGAGAATGATCAGGAATAATCTCACCTGCAGAAATCAATTGTTCCTTGAGATCTTTAATCTCAGCAAGAAAAACATTCATGTCATCATTTTCTTGCATAATCTTCGATTCTAGCTCTTTTCGCAGGTAAGAGATTTTTGCCTCGTTACGACCTGCATACAAACCAGCTAGAATATCCCAAGCCTGTTTTGCTGTTTTAGCTGAACGAAGATGTGGAGTGATGTTACGTTTGACAGAAAGTGCAATCAAGGCGTGAGCCTGCGCATCTTTACTATCCCAAACGAGCTTGTTAAGCATAAATGGAAATTTATGTATTTCTTCATTACAATTCATAAAAGAACTTCAATAGTAATCAACAGCCATTCAATACGGGTGTGTAATTCCCAGAGGATCATGCTATTAGATGTGTTAATCCCAAGATACTAGATGTGTAATTTTTAAAAAACTAATCATCTCATACGTGTTAATCCTGATAGTCTTTGGATGTGTTAATCCCAAGACACTAGATGTGTAATTCTTAAAAAATGAAGATCTCAGATGTATTAATCCCGAGTGCCTTCAAATGTGGTTCTATGATAAATATTTGATAGTTTTTAACTTTTCATGGATACAATGAAAGAAGCAAGTTCATCCTTACTCGTCTAAAAATCATAAGAAATGCCAAATTTCTGTAATATAGTGAGAAATTATCGATAGGATAATACCTTTGCTCTACTTATTTACTGATATTTAGAAGACCATGATTGTTGGAAGCACTGTTGTCAATCCAACCATTGGAACTAGAATCAGTTATGGGATGCCATTAAAGTACACCTTCGTGAAAGGTTTTGTCCTCTAGGATTTTGAGAGGATAAAATGAATGAATTTTTGGAGTCAACCCAAGAAGGGAAGACCCTCCATTGATTCATTTGGAAGCTTAATCTACCACTGAATAACCTCGTCAAGAATGCTAAACCATCCTCTATTTTAGAAGCCATAATTATAGCCAGAGACTATGATAAAGTTTTTTTATATAGAAAGTGTCGAGAAGGACATGAGTCCTTCCATGTTAAGAGGTTCCCTAATTCAAGAGGGATGTCAAGCCCACCCTTGGCTACAAGGAATCATGAGCTAGAGCAAAATTAGGTCAAGAAATAGGGATAGCAAGGTTAAAGATAACCGAATTCAACAAGTATTTCTATGAGTAGATAGAAGAGGATTGGTGCAAGATTCATGTGAAGTAATGTACATGATGAATAGAGGTATTCTAGAAGAAGATACTAAGATTATGCAATTTCTATCATAGGTTAGATTGCGTACCCTAAACCCTTACGTTTTTCCTTGACAATTTATGAAGTACCATATTACATGGGGATATGAAATAAGGAATTCGTAAGGTAAATTTAAGGATAATAAATAATGGGTTTATATCATATGAGAGTGTATATGGATGCAAGACCTTAGGATAATAAGACCAATTAACTTTAAAATAATAAAGATCTTTTGGGGGCACAACAAAACGATCCAAACACATGACATAAAGGACTCTTTAGGAACAATGTTTAGATAAAAGAAGATTTTTACCTAGTGGGGACACCACTTTGGAAGAGATAGGAGGATTTACTTAGATACTACCCCGGCTCTTGAGATGAGGACATCTCGAATCTTTTAAGTGGGGGAGATTGTAAGGTCCCTCCCAAGCCATATATGTGTCTCTTTAAATATAAGTTTTAAGAAGAAAAGAGAGTGCACTTAGAGAAGAGTGAGACAATAAGGCTAGAAACATTAGAAACGTGATAGAATAAAAATATTAAGCTCCAAAAATCTTAAAAGAAATAAGAAGACAAGAATAGTTTTATTAAGAGATAAGTATCTCCAAAAATAGAATTTTGAATTTAGGTGATAGGAGGTTATATTTAGAGTACTTTTACATATCTAGAGTCCATGCACACTAAAAATGTGGGAAAGTAACGCGTTTCTAAAGATGGCACATTTAGGGCTATATACTGACGTTTTTGCCTAAGCTACTTCACAATGGCTTATAGACTAGATGCCTTCCGGTTCTTTTGATTGGTTATATGATCATGTTTTGAGTTTTTGTCAGAGAGTTGGCTGAAACAATTTGCTGATTCTGTCAAGGTCTCTACACATAAAAACTGTAAGAATGCAGCTAGTAGCCACAAGGTGATTCTAGACCTTGAGATATATATATCCCTTCATTCTTATCTAATCTCTTATAAAAGAAAGCTAGATTGCTATGACCTTTATGAGGAAGAGACTACTACTCCATAGATTTTCTAGACCTTGAGATATATATATCCCTTCATTCTTATCTAATCTCTTAGAAAAGAAAGCTAGATTGCTATGACCTTTATGAGGAAGAGACTACTACTCCATAGATTTTCTTTTAAAGAAAGAATAGTATGCCATAGCCCTGCAAGAGAAGGCTACTTTGTCGTAGACCTTCGAAAGAGAGAAAAGTCAGAGTACAAGTAAGAGGAGATAAAGCTTGGGGATGATTGGATGATTTCAATCATAAGAGAAGGTATTATAAAACTATTCTCATATATCAAGTTCTGAAACTCTTATTAATGATTGAGCAAAGACAACGATAAACAATAAATTTCTACAAGGTATATATATTTTTTATTTTTCAATTATATATCGTTCTTCGGGGTTGAGATATGGCCCCGGCTTCTCTATTAATTGTTAATAGTGATCTATTTGATTGATTTACCAGTTAAAGTTTGTATTCTTTTAAACAATATCAAATGCCTTAATAAAGAATATCTTATCGCAATCTCAAGTTGAAATGCTAAAATCTTTGTGAAAAGGATTGTTTTCTTAAGAAGGTAACATGGATTCTATTCCTATAGTTTAGTTGATTAAATGGATTGTTATCTTAGTTAAATTAAGGTGCATGTACAACTTCTCCCTGCCTTGACACTGCCCCGTTCTTCTGCTTGTGTAGCTAGATAGCGGAGATGTTAGTAAGGCCCGAAGTCCGCCCATGGTATCCCTCATACCATTGGGAGAATGAGGTTTGCCAATTCAGGCGAGTAATTATGATGCTACCTAGTTCTGAGGGCTCAAGCTAGTGCGGTGAATTAGCCCACCCTAGTTCTGAGGGCTCAAGCTAGTGCGGTGAATTAGCCCACCCTAGTGTGTAGACATCCCTCTGAGGGGCAAGAGGATCGAGCGATGGAGCCTGGGGGGCGACAGGTTGGCTTGAGTCCTCGTCCGAGCAACTGACGATGAGGTGTATGATCCCGTAGGGTTTTGCCCAGCATGTAGAGGCTGGAAGGACAAATTCTAGATCATCGGCAGTATAAAGGAAAAGAATAAGAGAGCCAGTTTGGCTTGTATGGAATTGATTCTAAGAATAAAGAGGTTTAGGATTTAGGAATGTACTTACTTGCCATGCTTGCCAACCATCTCCTCCAATAATAACAATATATTCTTCATCTTGCACCTTATCAAATAGAGCTTGCAAACCCTGTTGTAATGCAAAATCATATTCCTCTTGCGTAGATTCCACTACTTCAAGCTATAGACATATAAACAAATGAACATTTTAGAAAGTTGTTATTTAAGATAACGTTCTTTAATGAAAAGATAAGATACAAATTGCGGTAATATGTACTTACAAATATTGTTGGGTTATAGACTCCTCCTTCACGTGTAACATCACGCCTCAAGTTATTTTCCATCTATCCAAGAAAAAAGATAAATACTTAAAACTCTTATGCATAGGAAGCTACCAGCATGCTACTGGCATGTGTTGGTTGCTACCAGAATTTGCGTAGGAAGCTACCAGCATGCATTGGTTGCTACTACCAACATGTGTTGGTTGCTACCGGCATGCATAGGAAGCTATCGGCATGCATAGGAAGCTACCGACATGTGTAGGTTGCTACTACCGGCATGCATAGGTTGCTACCAGCATCATGTGTAGGTTGCTACTAGCATGCATTGGATGCTATTGGCATGCATTGTGTAAGATTCCTCCCCCACCCCCTTTTTGATGTCTAGTATCTTTCCCTGTAATCAATCCCTCTTCAGAAATATAAAGACCTTGTTTCTATCTGTTTTAGCCTAGAGAGAGAAAAATATTCTAGAGAGAGAATATTCAGTATGGATGTGGATATGGATGCGTATGTATGAATGTGGATATGGGATGTGGATGTATAAATGAGGATGTGAAAATGGAGTTAAACATGTAGATGTGGATGCATGGATGTAAATGAGGATGTGGATGTATGGATGTATGCATGTAGATGTGGATGCATGAATGTGGATGTATGAATGAGGACGTGATAGTGGATGTATGCATGTGGATGTATGGATGTGGATGTGGATGTATGGATGTGGATATGGATGTGTATGTATGAATGTGGATATGGGATGTGGATTTTTAAATAAGGATGTGAAAATGGAGGTAAGCATGTAGATGTGGATGTATGGATGTGAATGTGGATGTGGATGTGGATGTATGGATGTGGATATGGATGTGAAATTATGATATGTGATGTGAAGGAATCTGAAGTGAAGAGATGGAAAATGATGGGATTGGATGAGTACACATATAAATGGAATGTGGAATAAGTAATGTGGAAAAATGAGAGTTGATATAGAGATTGTATTTGTAAATGCTGTTTATAAATGCTGTTTGTAAATGGCTGTTTTATGTCAAGAATGCTGGGGAAGCATTTTGACCATCTTGTGATTAAGGTCGTGGAGACCTACGTGATAAAGTTGCAACTGCTGGACGGAGAGTCAATGGAGGACGTCTCGCGTAGCAAGGTCGGCCGAGGTCTTGACCAGCCTCGGTTCGATTAAAATGGTGAGCTTCCGGTACGGTGGATGAGGGACCAAGGAAGCGGCCTATGAGTGAAGCGCTAGGTCACCTGCGAAGGATCCTAGAGGGTGCTGACCATACGGTGCTCGGGCTCTGGGTCGCCTAGGATACCCACGCGTGCGTCGAGGAAGATATTGGAACAAGGAGTAAGAGTTGTTTTGTGAAACCGGGCATGGATCTGGTTGACTGACCTTGCTGGTCCTCAACGGATGAGTCCATGGCTCTTTTATATGGATCTGTTGGTTGATCTTGCTGATCTTCAACGAGAGTCCATCTTGATAAGTGATTATATTGTTGAGTATTATGGGCTAGGAACTATTGAAACGGCCCCTGAGTGGTCAGGTGGTGAGCGTTCTAGTTGCCAATGATGCCATAGATACTCTGATGAAGGAATGATGAGAATGTTTGAGAATCAACCGGATAATTTGGAAGACTGTGATCAGTGGTACTATGGTTTCATTAAAGGATTGTTTTAAAGTTAGCTGATGCTAAGAAAAAGGCAATTTCATATTGGGTGTGTAAGTGGTGTGCCTAATTTTATGTTTGCATGAACTTCCGGCTAGGGGGCCTTGGAACTCTTTTCCTTGGTACCCGGGACAAAACCTAACCAAATTCCAAATTGGATCCCATCACTACAGTGGTTGGGCGGTTGGCTAACCCATGGGATCGGATGGGGTTAGGCTGGACTGATGGATCCGTAAATCGAGACTCAATTTTTGTTAATACGATAGATAATGTAAATCCCGGACAGTAATTGTTCTATGGATAGGAATCAACGGCTGTGCCTCTTGAATGGGGAAAAAAGCGTTGATCCCAATGATCCAAGTGCAAGTTTCTTCCTTGATCTGATCAAGTATCTTGAAGATGCAATTGGATCAACTTGATCAGAAATAATCTTGACTACGATAGAGTAAAAAGTTATCCTGGTGGAATCGCCCGTGCTTTCCGGGTAAAGGAAGTTTTCCCGAGTTCGGTTTTGGAACAACCGTCGGATTAGTCTCTTGTCCGGATATCCGTGGGCGAGGCCCCGAATGTGAGACCCCTGTCCCGCGCGAGAAGTGCTACTTCCGCTGCTAGTACCCGAATCCATTGCGCGGTGGAGACCGGGATCTCACAGTTGGTATCAGAGCTTTTTGGTTAATAAGGATCAATCGAGAAGCCAAATATATCAAAAATTTATCAAGAATCAAAAAGGTTGTAATTGTGATATAATTCATACAAATTGATATTCAATCTAAAAATTCATAAATTAGTAATTGGGTCTTCAAATGGAAGTACCGCAATTATATAGAATCCTGACTTGCTTGAGGCCTAGACATGATGGTATTTACCTTATAATTCCAAGGGCCTTGACTACCCGTATATACCGAGAGTATACTGCAGCTCTTTACTGACAGTATATACGAGTAAATCTAAGACTTGAAATTATAAGCGTTAATGCTATCTAGATGATGAATTCGAATGTGGTTGATATGATTTTTAATTCTGTTTTAGAATCGATGAATTGATTTGGATTCTGATTGAAAAATGATGATTTCCAAAATTTAGTTGAAATGTAATAAGCTGAGCGAAACCACAATGAGGATGAATGGGACGAGTCCCAGTGATGATATTCATAACTGGAATGATGATAATGATTTCAGCAGATCACTATGAGATTAGTGGGTTGTGCTGTCAGATTGCTACTATTAATACTTGACTTGGTGGATCAAGTTAAGGGATGAAAAATTGAGAACTTGCTTGACTAAAATTCCTGTGGAGGAATGTTCAGAAGGAAAATTTTCAGTCTAATGGACCATTATCGTGTTAAAGATATGAATGATATGATCTGAATGAATTGTTATTTAATGATGAGTTCTATATAAGGGATAATTATCCCCGTATTCTGTTGGGTTGACCAGAATATAAGGAACCCCAGAATAAAATTGGATCTTAAGAAAAAGAGTTATCCTCTACCTTGCGAGATGAGGACATCTCGCACCTTTTTAAGTGGGGTAGAATGTAAGATTCCTCCCCAACCTTCGAGGTATACAGGAGTAAGAATCTCCCTTTCTGATCTTATAATTATTCCCTCTCTAAAATAAAAGAAAGTTCTGTTTAACAAAGGAAGACCCTTTTCCTAGAATACTTCTCAAGAGTCCCACCTGTTTTAAGGATTCAGAAGTGAGAATTGATGTTTTGGATATCAAGGTTTTGGTCTTCATTCGAGTACGGCCCAAAAGAAGTTCTTTATCTCTTGGGGAGTATATGAAGTTATCCCCCAGATATTGTGAGCCTTATATCTGAATTCAATGAAAGTAGGTGACTTAGCCTACAAGCTTCTTTTATCTCTTCATCTCAAAATTCTTAATGCCTTCTATAGAAAAATGTGTCAAACCCAAATCATGGAAAGACGGTAAAACTTCAGTGGCAAGTTACCGTTGGCTTCTAAGTTACGCTAGCTCCTTCCTTTATATAAATCGTAACTTTTACTTGTCGCCCACAATAATCTTACTCCCATCAATCTCCTTCCTTTCTTAATCTCCTTCATGGCTTGGCAACAAGAACTAGTTTTATCTATAATGATTCCTCACCTTCAATACGCAAGTGAATCTGTGAAGAAGGATTTTATAGAGCAGTATGAGCGCTCACTTTTTCCTCACTTGGGAACTTCTGTAGCGCAAACCAAATGGCGGACCTATCAAAACATAACTAGGGTAACACCCTGGGGTCAGCAGCACTTTCGTAACAATGTCCGCTTGGCCATGGTTATTGAAGCTTTGGGTTTGGGTCCCCGATATTACTGTGTCATGAGATCAAGGCATCCTGGGTTTTCTGAGCGGGTCTTCTTACTGGCATGTTTTCTTCCTCGTGAGAAGATATGCCTTTATCCCGTTTTTGGCTTGCCTCTCAGAGGTCCTTTTGTTAGATCACCTCATACCGCTGAGATAGGTGCAGCAATAACCAACAGAATTATTCCCATAGATGAGTTACCTTATACTTGTGCAGCTTGTGAGGACTGCTTTTGTGATCATATGATGGACGGGCTTATGGAAGTGTAAAGAGTTCTTCTATCTTTACTGTATAAGTTCCGAGAATGAATAAAGTTTAAATCTTGTTCTTATTTTGAATCTTGCTCTCTTTAAGACATTTCTTGATGGTTAATCTTGATTAAAATTTTTCTCTAAGTCTCATATTCGTGCATCTTGCGAAATTATCCCAGTTTGCGAGATGAGGACATCTCGCATTTTTTAAGTGGGGTAGAATGTAAGATTCCTCCCCCACCCCCTTTTTGATGTCTAGTATCTTTCCCTGTAATCAATCCCTCTTCAGAAATATAAAGACCTTGTTTCTATCTGTTTTAGCCTAGAGAGAGAAAAATATTCTAGAGAGAGAATATTCAGATTTTGAATATTTTTGGATAGAAAAATATCTCTTATAATTCAGATGAGTTCCCCTGAAACAGAAATTCAAAAAGAATTTTCCAATGTGCAATTGGAATTAATTGGAAATAAGTATAAAGAACCTTAGTCTAAGGGTCTAGATTTTCAGAAATCTTTAGACTATGGTCCAATTAAGGTTCCTATGGACCAATAGCATCAATCCATGTGTAGGGAGGAGATAAATCCAACTTGTAAAAAGAAAATACCCAAAAATGAGTAAATGCTCACATGAGGTGAAGAGTAAAAAATGTACAAGGTTTATTAGTAAAAAACTATGTGCAATATTAAAAATATGAGATATTTTTGGTATAATGATTTTATTATGACACATATGTAAGGAAGGGGAGTCCCTTAAATGCTCACATAAGATGAAGAGTTGAAAATGTACAAGGTTTATTAGTAAAAAACTATGAGCAATATTAAAATAATTCCATTATGACACATATGTAAGGAAGGGGAGTTCTTTAAAGGAGGTGCATATTTCACATGCTTGAATGAGTTTTAAACTCATAAAAATTGAGATATTTCATCTCTCCTCTCTCCTCATTCAAGTCTAGTTCCAAAAAGTTAGCTTAACTGACCTAAAAATGGTCAATTATTGACCAAACTGATTTAGAAAATTCTAGAATCAGTTTGTTTGGTTAGGAGCTCAATTTTTCCTATAAATAGAAGCCTCCCCCTTGTTGAAAAATATATAGTGTTTATGCATCGTTACTCTACTCCACCTAAGCCAAGAACTGTGAATTCATTTAATAATTCACTAGTTTTTGGAGCTTCCCTCTTTCTTTAATCACCATTAGTGGCTCCATCAACATACTTAACCAATTGATTGGTTGGGGGCCTCTACCGTGAACAAAGAATCAAGCAATTGTAAGGTAATTAGTGAATATTTATCTTTTCTATAATTTCTCAATGTTTCTCTCTTCTCAACCCCTCTCAAGCTTGAGAAGCTTAATTGGTATGGTTTGTTTAAATGCTATTAAAGTTAATTGGTGAATAGTAGTGAAGAGTTACATAATTTAATAAATGCTATTGAAGTTAATTTTTATTTATGTTTAAATTCTAATGGTTTTTATGTAATTTCTCTCTCTCACTCAAGAAATGGTCATACTCATGACCCATTCTCAATCCAAATGAAGCTTTTCATAAAGCTTTTCCTTAATTCAAGATTAAGCTATGCTTGAGGCCAAATTAATGGCTTTTTTCTATGCTTTTAGTTTATGCATATTGATGATTCAATCCATTATAGATTAATGATCCAATTAGAGATCATTTTAATTATTTCCTTAATGATAAGCTTTATCCCTTAGAAAAAATTGAGATTTATCAGTCATAGCAGCGGAGCTATGGCAAAATTTTTATAAAAATTATGCATAAAATAATTTCATTCAAAACATAAAAAGAGGACTTCCTACCATATTCTAGGAATTATCATCCTAGATTAATTAAAAGATATTCTTTTTATACTAAAAGAGTGATTTTCATCATAAATGGATTTTATGCATAACTTAGATGCATAAGAGATGAATATTTTATTATAAAAGTGTTACTTTTAGCATAATTAGAATTCATGCATAGAGGTATGCATAAGAGATTAATATTTTATTATAAAAGTGTTACTTTTAGCATAATTGGAATTCATGCATAGAGGTATGCATAAGAGATTAATATTTTATTATAAAAGTGTTACTTTTAGCATAATTGAAATTCATGCATAGAGGTATGCATAAGAGATGAATATTTTATTATAAAAGAGTTACTTTTAGCATAATTGAATTTCATGCATAGAGGTATGCATAAGAGATGAATATACTACCAAGGTAAGAAGTGTATGTGATGGGATAAGATGTATATGGATTGTGATAGGGTGAGAATATGGATAGGTATGTATGGATGTATGCATGTGAATGTGGATGTATGAATATGAATGTGGATATGGGATGTGGATGTATAAATGAAGATGTGGAAATGGAGTTAAGTATGGAGATGTGGATGTATGGAGGTGAATGTGGATGTATGGATGTGAATGTGAATATGGATGTATGGATGTGAATGAGCATATAGATGTGGATGTATGGATGTGAATGTGCATGTAGATATGGATGTATATATGTGAATGGGAATGTGGATGTGGATATATGTATGCATGTGGATGTGGATATGGATGCATATGTGTGAATGTGGATATGGGATGTGGATGTATAAATGAGGATGTGAAAATGGAGATAAGTATGTAGATGTGGATGCATGAATGTGGATGTATGGATGCGAATGAGGATGTAGATGTGGATGCATGGATGTAAATGTGGATGTGTATGTATGGACATATGTATGTAGATGTGGATGTATGGATGTATGTATGTAGATGTGGATGTATGTATGTAGATGTGGATGTATAGATGTGAATGTGGATGTAGATGTGGATGTATAGATGTGAATGTGGAATGTGGATGTGGATCTATGTATGTATGTGTATGTAGATGTTGATGTATGGATGTGAATGTGCATGTAGATATGGATGTATATATGTGAATGGGAATGTGGATGTGGATATATGTATGCATGTGGATGTGGATATGGATGCGTATGTATGAATGTGGATATGGGATGTGGATGTATAAATGAGGATGTGAAAATGGAGTTAAGCATGTAGATGTGGATGCATGGATGTAAATGAGGATGTGGATGTATGGATGTATGCATGTAGATGTGGATGCATGAATGTGGATGTATGAATGAGGACGTGATAGTGGATGTATGCATGTGGATGTATGGATGTGGATGTGGATGTATGGATGTGGATATGGATGCGTATGTATGAATGTGGATATGGGATGTGGATGTATAAATGAGGATGTGAAAATGGAGTTAAACATGTAGATGTGGATGCATGGATGTAAATGAGGATGTGGATGTATGGATGTATGCATGTAGATGTGGATGCATGAATGTGGATGTATGAATGAGGACGTGATAGTGGATGTATGCATGTGGATGTATGGATGTGGATGTGGATGTATGGATGTGGATATGGATGTGTATGTATGAATGTGGATATGGGATGTGGATTTTTAAATAAGGATGTGAAAATGGAGGTAAGCATGTAGATGTGGATGTATGGATGTGAATGTGGATGTGGATGTGGATGTATGGATGTGGATATGGATGTGAAATTATGATATGTGATGTGAAGGAATCTGAAGTGAAGAGATGGAAAATGATGGGATTGGATGAGTACACATATAAATGGAATGTGGAATAAGTAATGTGGAAAAATGAGAGTTGATATAGAGATTGTATTTGTAAATGCTGTTTATAAATGCTGTTTGTAAATGGCTGTTTTATGTCAAGAATGCTGGGGAAGCATTTTGACCATCTTGTGATTAAGGTCGTGGAGACCTACGTGATAAAGTTGCAACTGCTGGACGGAGAGTCAATGGAGGACGTCTCGCGTAGCAAGGTCGGCCGAGGTCTTGACCAGCCTCGGTTCGATTAAAATGGTGAGCTTCCGGTACGGTGGATGAGGGACCAAGGAAGCGGCCTATGAGTGAAGCGCTAGGTCACCTGCGAAGGATCCTAGAGGGTGCTGACCATACGGTGCTCGGGCTCTGGGTCGCCTAGGATACCCACGCGTGCGTCGAGGAAGATATTGGAACAAGGAGTAAGAGTTGTTTTGTGAAACCGGGCATGGATCTGGTTGACTGACCTTGCTGGTCCTCAACGGATGAGTCCATGGCTCTTTTATATGGATCTGTTGGTTGATCTTGCTGATCTTCAACGAGAGTCCATCTTGATAAGTGATTATATTGTTGAGTATTATGGGCTAGGAACTATTGAAACGGCCCCTGAGTGGTCAGGTGGTGAGCGTTCTAGTTGCCAATGATGCCATAGATACTCTGATGAAGGAATGATGAGAATGTTTGAGAATCAACCGGATAATTTGGAAGACTGTGATCAGTGGTACTATGGTTTCATTAAAGGATTGTTTTAAAGTTAGCTGATGCTAAGAAAAAGGCAATTTCATATTGGGTGTGTAAGTGGTGTGCCTAATTTTATGTTTGCATGAACTTCCGGCTAGGGGGCCTTGGAACTCTTTTCCTTGGTACCCGGGACAAAACCTAACCAAATTCCAAATTGGATCCCATCACTACAGTGGTTGGGCGGTTGGCTAACCCATGGGATCGGATGGGGTTAGGCTGGACTGATGGATCCGTAAATCGAGACTCAATTTTTGTTAATACGATAGATAATGTAAATCCCGGACAGTAATTGTTCTATGGATAGGAATCAACGGCTGTGCCTCTTGAATGGGGAAAAAAGCGTTGATCCCAATGATCCAAGTGCAAGTTTCTTCCTTGATCTGATCAAGTATCTTGAAGATGCAATTGGATCAACTTGATCAGAAATAATCTTGACTACGATAGAGTAAAAAGTTATCCTGGTGGAATCGCCCGTGCTTTCCGGGTAAAGGAAGTTTTCCCGAGTTCGGTTTTGGAACAACCGTCGGATTAGTCTCTTGTCCGGATATCCGTGGGCGAGGCCCCGAATGTGAGACCCCTGTCCCGCGCGAGAAGTGCTACTTCCGCTGCTAGTACCCGAATCCATTGCGCGGTGGAGACCGGGATCTCACACATTGATTGCTACCGGCGGAAACTACCAGCATGCATTGGTTGCTTACCGGCTTCCATAGTTTGTTTGCTACCGACATGTGTTGGAAACAATCGGCATGCGTAGAAAGCCACTACTAGCATGCATAAGAAGCTACCAGCATCCGTTGGAAACTACCAGCATGTGTTGGAAGCTATTGGCATGTGTTGGTTGCTCTACTGGCATACGTAGGAAGCTATCGGCATACGGAGGTTGTTACCGGCATGCATAGGAAGTTACCGGCGTAGTGCAGGAAGCTTACCGGTATGCATTGGATGATATCGGCATGCATTAGTTACTACTGGCATGCATAAGAAGCTACCGGCATGCATTGGTTACTTACTGGCATGCATAAGAAGCTACTGGCATGCATTGGTTGCTACCGGCATGCATTGGTTGCTACAGGCATGCGTTGGAAGCTACCGGCATGCATTGGTTTCTACGGGCATGCATTGGTTACTACCGGCATGTATAGGAAGCTATTGGCATGCATTGGTTGCTACCGGCTTCCATAGGTTGCTACCGGCTTCCATAGGTTGCTACTAGCATGCGTAGGAAGCTACCAGCATGCGTAGGTAGCTACTAGCATGCATAGGAAGCTACCGGCATACGTAGGAATCTATCGGCATGCATAAGAAGCTACCGGCATTCATTGGTTGCTACCATCTTCCATAGGTTGCCACCGACATGCATTGGAAACTACCGCATGCATTGGTTGCTACCGGCGTTCGTAGGAAGCTACTGACATACATAGGAAGCTATCGGCATGCATAGGTTGCTACTGGCATGTGTTAGTTGCTACCGGCATGCATAGGTTGCTACCGGCATGCGTAGGAAGCTACTGGCATGCATTGGTGGCTATCGGCATGTGTTGGTTGCTACTGGCTTCCATAGGTATGTACCGACATGGATAGGAAGGTACCAGCATGCATAGGTAGCTACCATCATGGGAAAATAAACAAATCCTAAACTTCCAAACCTTATAACATGTAAAAGCATAAGAGACGAAACATGCAAGAAAGACATCTCTTACCTTGTGAGGCTTGTAGTGTTGAAAACCTACAAAATCGAACCAAAATAAGAAAAAAAATACTAATAATAAATCCTAATCTTAAAAGCCCAAAACTTACAAACCCTATAAACATATAAAAGCATGAAAGAAGAAACATAGAAGTGAAAGAGATCTCTTGTAAGGCTTGTATGTGTTAAAAACCTACAAAATTAAACCAGGTTTAAAAAAAAGTATTACGAAAAATCAAGATCTCTTACCATATGAAGCTTTATTAGAGAGCTCTTAATTAAGAAAAAAAAAGGAAAAAAGAAGAAAATAAAAACTTAAAAGAGAGAAAAGAGAAAGAAAATACTTAAAAGCTAGCTTTCATGGAAAGCTTGTTTACATAGGAGATAAATGAAAACGGTAGACATACCTTGCTTGAGCTTGAGGAGGACAAGGTAGAAGAGGTAGATATGATAGACAAGGAAAAAACATGCAAAAAAAACTCAGAGTACAAGTTTATTGTATTCAAAAGATAAAACTATGCGGCGGCAAAAAAGGGGGATATTTTTACAGTATAAGAGTGTTTATTTACTACTATAGAGGCTGCTGAGTAGTGCTATTTCATTGATGGGCAGCGATGTTGCACTGTTGGGTAGCGATTAAATGCACTGCAGCAACAAAATAGCGCTGCGGAGCAGCGATAGATCACCGTTGAGCATCTTGAAAACCCCGATATTTTCCTTCCAAAAACGCTGCTACGCTCCCGATGTGTGTGTGTGTGTGTGTGTGTGTGTGTGTGTGTGTGTGTGTGTGTGAGAGAGAGAGAGAGAGAGAGAGAGAGAGAGAGAGAGGTACACAGGGAGAGAGAAAAGAGAAGAGAGAAATTATGATCACTCAAAAAATTTTGAATGACCATTGGCCAGAAGTAAGAAAAATTATTTAGTCTTACCTTTTACAATAATATAAGAGAAGATTTTCTCTTTAAGGGACATGCACTTTGTGGAGGAGAAGAGGAAAAGGAGGAGGAAGAAGAAGAGAGAGAGAGAGAGAGAGAGAGAGGAGGGGATGACTAGAGAAGGAAAAAGAATTTCTTTACAAATGCAAGTCAATGGCTTTAAAAAAAGGAAGAGTAAGTCCCTAAGAAAATTTAAATGTGAAAAGCATGACAACTCCCCTTCAAGAATGGGAAAAAAATTTAAGAGAGCAAGTTTAGTTGTTGACCAACTTAAACAAAAATTGAGTTACCACATATCCTTAAACAAAAATTGAGTTACCACATATCCTTAAGTGGGTCATGCAAAAAAAAACTTGGTAATATCTACGAAGCAAGTGAAGAACTATATTATCTATGAGAATATGCACCCCAAACCTTTTTTATGGGTTGCATTAATTAATTATTCAATTTTCAAACCTTTAATGAAGACATTTTGCATGCAAATGCGGACACGTGTAAGCCTTTCATTTTGCATGCAAACACAGACATGTGTAAGCCTTTCATTTTGGATGCAAACACGGACACGTGTAATCCCTTCATTTTGCATTTGTTATGTTCTATTTGCTCATTGTCGTCTGTCTTTCCCCATCTTCTGGAACCAGTGCTTGCGTTTGTTGCTCTTTGATATGCTTCTTGGCCGTCTTCTGGGATGGTATGGCAAACGTGGAAGCACTTCATTTTACATGTGTTGTGTTGTATTTTTTGATTTGGTTCATCATGGTCTATCTTTCCCATCTTTAGGAACCTGTGCTCGCGTTTGTGGCTGTTCGATATGCTTCGTGGCCGCCTTCTGCGATGGTATGGTGCAATTTTCTCCTGGAGCGATTCATTATTTTGGGATGGTATGGGATTGTCACATGCTTGTGGATTGCTCCCAAAACAATTTCCTTTCTGCATGCAACAAAATCAGGTTTGGGTTCATTTGGGTTCATTTGGGCTTCCGGAGCAAGTTGTGGAGTGAGTCATCAGGTGGTTCGTTTCATTACTCTTCTGGAGAGTTCATCACTGTTTTTCCTAGTTGTGGCTCTTCTCAAATGGTATGGCGAGATGTTTTTCTTCACGTGCTTCTGGAGTGGCATGTTACAAACCTTGTGCCTATTTATCTGTTAGTCTTTTTGGTGCATCTGTTTCCTATCATTGTTCGTATACTTCAATTATGTTCAATTTTCATGATTCAGTTTTGTAAAATGGCTCCTAAAAGGAAACCCATGAATGATATAACAAACTATATGTATGTTGATCGTTGTCCCTCCCCCATCACGGTTTCTGATGTGCCTGTTCCTCATTCAATTGTCCTACGCATCTACTGTGCCTAGAGCTGTCTCTGTGGGACCTCGCATCACCACTCCAGCGAATGGGCCTTCTAGAGTCCGCAATCTTTGTGCGATGAAGCAAACAGCCAGATTGTCCGGTATATGTAGTTGCTCCCTTATTTTCTGTTATTATGCTCTCATTTTCCCCCCACGTCATTCATTGAATTGTGTTTCTATCCAATATGCAGGAAAGTGAATAGATATGTTTGCAGTGAACCCTAAACGTTGTATGTTTTGTTTTTGTGTAAGCTATGCTATGTATCGGCCACCATGCAGAATTATCAGAATAAATTAATGCAGTCGATTGATATGTGGACTTTATTTATGCAGAATCATAAGAATTATGCGATATTTATTTTCGTTTCTTTTTTTATATTTGTCCTATTTTTTTTATAAATGCATAACAAATTTTTTTTAGTCAGAATAAATTAATGCAATCGATTGATACGCAGACTGTATATATGCAGAATTAAAATAATTTTGAGATATTTATTTTCCTTTATTTTTTTTAAATATTTATCTTTAAATTTTTTTTAAATTCCTAACAAGTTTTTTTAGTCATGCGCACTCCATATTTTTCCAAAAACTTTTTAAAAATTACCAAACACATACTATAAGACAATAAAAAGAATAAATGTTTCTGCTCGATATGTAGAAAGAAAAAATTATATTATATTATTTATTTATTAGAACTCTGTAAAGTCAATAAAAACACACATTCTTCAATTAAATAACATACAAATCTGCAATTCATAGGACTATAAAACCATTATGTTGTACTGTAAATGTCATTTGTATAATATTTTAAACGATAATTGTTTCAATTTTAAACTCTCGTGAACTGCAGGATCGACACACTCGGATAAGAAAGGCAAAAAGTTATAGACATCCAAACCGTCGGTTCACAAGATACCTAAATTCCCAGCAGAGAAAAAAACAAGGCTATTTGAAGTATCTCTGAACAATAAGTATTGGGAATGGTGATATTAAGTTTTCTTGCTAGGAACCATTAGAAGAATTTGTTGGAATGGAATGCTTTAAAGGTCTTTTTGCTCTAGAGAAGGGGGGCACATTAAATCACTTGCACTTTCAAATGGTAGGTAGTTTAATGGCACCATCTTTAATTAGCATAGGTAAAACCATAAAGAGATACTTGGGGTGGGATATGTTTAAACTTGAAGGTGGTCTAGTGATGTGTAGAGGCCTTTGATAGATTAGGATGCACACACTAGAAGGAATGATATGCTACTGTATGAAGGATTTGCACAAGCCACACTTTAAATTTTTCTCACACAACATCTCGACCGAAGAGATAACAAGAGGTAGACAGCTATATGCTTTGTATGGCCAAGCAGACTTAAAAAATAAGGTTTTCCTATCACTTGTAAACTTATGTATATATGGACAACTACATAGCCAATAAACTAGGAGCCTCATTGCAAAGTACACTTTTGAGAGATGGTACGTACGGGTAAATACTACTCGGCTACTTCCTGGATCATTCCCAAAAGTGGTTCCAGTATGAACAAGCAAAGATCAGCTGTCTGCTGTTTGGAAAGTAATGAAACTCCCTCACTTGACCCAATGTATTGACATCAAAGAAATTTTCTTCTCCGAACGAACCTGCCGCCTAAAATTTACGTTCAAAATTAATTATTTTAAAATTAATAGCCTTACTCAAATACATCTAAGGTTTCTCTTTTTAACTTTTCCTCCAGTCCAAACCTTCCAGCCTTAATACATCTTTAATTTTTTGCACCGAAAATTGAAGCACCAACAACAAAAAAAATTAATTAATAGTGAAAGAGTGAATAAGCACAACACCTATTATCTACGACAATAGGGCATCAAATCTTCTCTTGCGTCACTTTCCACCACCAAGCTACACATTGGATTGCATAACGGAGTTCTAGATAGTCTCTACGCTTAGTTTCTATATGGCTTTGGATGTTTGTGAAACTAGCTTCCATTTGCCCCACTATGTGTTACACAGTAGGCAATGATGGAGTAAAGAGTGCAAACGGAGGGATGATGTTGCGATGTCTACCTACGAAAGTAAGTTCTAAATGCTTTTAGAAGCTCATGGGGGAGCACACTATTCACTCTCACTCTCACAAGAAGCTTAAGCTCTCCCTCTCGCTCTCCCACCACCACCAACCCTCAACAATGGCGTCGTTGTTGCTACTGCCCATATGAGAGACTACAAATTACAATCGCCTAAACTTATAAATATTAAAAAAAAACGGGCATCTTTTAAGGGTCTGTAGGACTATACAAATACTATTGTAAGTACTCGTTCGCAAGCTCAAAAGTGATTCCCTCCCCCCACCAAAAAATGTGGCTCTCCAATAATTATCATCACTCTTTAAAATTTTTTCCGAAATCCACCATGTGAGATTATTTATTGACTTGTTGCGTCCAACTTACAACCACTTTCATGCTTTTTATTGTGTCCATGGGCTTCTTGAGGTGCCCTTTTATTGTGTCCATGGGTTGAGGTGCCCTTTTATTGTGTCCATGGGTTCCTGAGGTGCCCCACCTTAGTGTATACCTTAGTAATCAAGACATGCCCACTGACACAACGACCTCATTTTCAAACCCCAACTGATGGGCTTTCAAAATTAAGAGATATTTGTTGTGCACGAAATTATTATTTTCATGGTTTTGGATTTGTTGATAACAGTATTAAATGATATAACAAAATCACGACTTTCTTTTTCTAAAGACAAAGAATATATTCCAATATAGTTTGATTCTTTTTCGTACCATCTTTTTATAACTTACGATCACCAATGCCATATTTAGAACATGTTTAATACTTTGGCCATATGCAAACAAGCTTTCCAAATCCAATGAGATTTCATTAGATGGGTATGAAGAATATGGCAAAGTGTTTGTGATACACTCACATGTTTATCTTTTGTATTATTTATGTATTCTATATATCTTGTCCCTTTTGTCACATGCACTTTTAATAATACACAATAAAATTAGTCAAAGTTAGAGTTGTATATACTTTTTTTTAAAGAAGCAAGACAATCATTGGTTTTAAAAAGCATTATGATCAATTATATTTGGTCAATGCATCATCAAATTTTATTTAGATAAACAAGTTTTAAAATATCCTTTTTGAGTTTTTCAACCTCTCTTTTCATCTCACCTCTAGTACATCTTCCTAGTGATCTTACACTTTATGCTTCTCAATGTCTGCAGTAATCTTTAATTTTATTATATTAAGTATTAGAGGATACATGCAATCTATGTAGGAACACTCACAAAAAGTAGGCTCAACATAAAGCTTTAAACTAATAAAGATAGAGAATATTATTGTAATAGTGATATGAGATAATAGATATCAAAGTCCCACACTTGTGACCTCTTCAATGGTTGATCTAGAGATTTGGGGTTTCCAAGATGGAGGATATATGTTTATAGAAAGCTAGGGAGTCATGGTGGCACACTCATGGCGGCTAATGAACTTTATGAAGAAGGAGATGGAGGTGTCTCTATATAGGCATGCATAGATGGGGTAGCTATGGCTAGATTGGAAATATTCGTGTCATAGTTAGTGCCACCACCCTTTTTTTAGACTCAAATTTTTAAACTCAAATTACATAATAACATATATAGAGAAGAATATTATATTACTAAAATAATATAATATAGATGGTAAAGTCTTGTGCTCCTATGAAGGGAGATTTAATTGGTGATGATCTCAAATTTCTAAGACAAGGGTTATGTATGCTAGTAGAAACTAGGGAATAAACTCATAGTAAATGATAATGTAAAAATGATAATCAATCTCAATGTGCTTTACATGATATACTAGGTTACTAGCCAATTGTATGCTACTCATGTTGACATAGTAAATGACACCTTCTCTATTCATGAGCTCATCCATATTTGCCAATAAGTAGCTTCTACAACCAAGCTACCTCATATGTGGCCATAGCAGCATTGTTGTATGCACCACTATACTGAGTCTTTATACTCAATAAAGTGGCATGTCCGGTTACTTCTTGATGCTCTAGCTAATAACATCACTTTTAAAAGAGAACATAAAACTGTTAGCAGATCTCCTATCTAAGCCAATCTAAGTCACTACTAGCCTAATCTCCTATTAGTAATCTCATGTCTAAGACACTACCAACCACATCAATGTACCCATATACTTTTACATGTATCCCAGCTTCATAGAGAAGCTCATAATGTAATGTGCACTTCATGTACCTTATCCTCCTAGCTAACATCTATATATGTCTTGGGGCCTGCATAAATTGATGTTAACCGAATTCTAGGGTTAACAAGATCTACTGCCATCATCTTACATCAAGGAGTCATGAGATAGATACACGTCCCCAGTGGAAAAAACTCAAGACACAAATGAGAAGGCGAGCAGACTTGCAAAAGATGGAGGAGCTTGAACCTAAGCGAGTGATACCATGTAGACAAGAGAGAGAGTAGAGAGAGCTTGTGGACAAGATCACCTTTTATATTATCTTGAAGCTTTACAATGGCAATTGGACAGCAAGAGAATGCTGAGCTTGTGCAAGGGATTGGATGAATAAAGTGAGAAATGGGGGAACTCCTTATATAGTGCATGCATGCCATGGCCGACTACACTAAAGCAGGCCGACGAGCTCACAACCCATAAATAGAAGAGAAAATACATAAAATACCAAATAAATGGTACAACCCCAAAACACTGAGATGCATAATTCTAACAAAAAGACTCTATTGGTTAGTTCAAACCACTCTTAATGAGACTAGATCAAGCTAACTATAGCTGCCTCCCTAGGGCAAGCCCTTCCCTCGAAGATACTTGGAGGACCCCCTTGGATCTTAGGATAACCAATTAATTACAACTTAGGAAGTCAAAGAGCCATATATAGGGTGTGGTGGCACCTTCTCATGGATATCTCCTCCGGCCAGGTTTTTGGGGGGGGAGAAATGGTGGTTGTTGAGAGAAGGGATCCTAGCCACTAACATTGTTGAGCGCCCTAGGATGGTGTGCATGCTATTACTACACGACTCTGACATGGTATCAGAGCTCGAGCCCGTGTGGCCCTCGGTGGTCCTATCCTCTATTGATCGAGGTGCTCAGATTGAAGGAGGGTGTTGGAGGTGGAAATTTTTCATAGCTACTCTGGGGTTGTTGCATAAATGAAAAATGGTGGATTATCCCATATGTGAGAGCATGGGAAGTCAAAGAGCCATATATCCTATAGGGTATGGTGGTACCTTGTCATAGATATATCCTCTGGACAGGTTTTTAGGGGGAGAAATAGTTGGGATATGGGTGCCCAACCACCAGTGACGTTGCTCAGTGCCATGGGGTGTTGTGCATGCTATTGCTACGTGACTCTGACAAAGTCGACCAACACTGTGACCTTTTTCTTTCCCCTAAGCATGGATTTGGATTAGGAGTGGAGAGAGGACTTTGTTTTTCCCACCATTCATGCCTAGGTGGTTGCATTTTCTCACCATCTAAATGACCTACGCCTCACCGACATAAGGGAAAAGCTAGACTTTCTCTCACCATTTGAGGTAGATATGGAACAGATCATATTTGAAGAAGAGTAACGTGCCAAAGAAAACACAAAGGAAGCTAATGAAGAAGAACCATAAGATAGTGGAAGATGGTAGGATAAGCCATCAGAGCAACTGTTCTTGCACTCAAAAAAAGATGAATGAAGAGGAAAAAATGCATAGTGTCGAAGTGCGACTGAGCCAAAAGAAGAACTGCAGGAGTTGCTAACTTCATACAAGGATGTGCTTACATGGAGCTACTCAAACATGAAGGAAATTGCCCTAAGCTTCTACCTGCATAAGGTTATTTCAAAGGAAGATGAAATTCCGATCATGCAAGGTAGATATCAAATAAACACAAACTATGCAAAGTAGGTCAAGGAGGATGCAAACAAGTTAAAGGTTGGATTCATCTATCCTATGTGGACAAAGAAAAAGTGCTATCACCAATAGTCATTGTCCAAAGAAGAATGGAAAGCTGATAGTCTACATAGATTAAAGGAAGATCAATGCAACCACACTTGCTAACTCATTTCATATTCCTTTTTGCAGATTCCTTGTTGGATGTAATGGTAGGACATGAAATGTACTGCTAGCTCGTTCCCTATTCCTTTCACAGATTCCTTGTTGGGATTCAATTGAAGGACATGAAATATACTCATCTCTAGGTGGATTCAGTGGGTATTATCAGGTCTAGATGGCCACAAAAGATGATAAAAAATAGCCTTTGTTACAAAATGGGGAGTATTTGATTCTAATGTGATGACATTTGGGCTGAAAATGCACTAACAACCTTCCTAAGGATGGTTCAAGAAATCTTCTATAAGTAACTGACCACCTTCATGAGAGACTTTGTGGGTGATTTTAGTGTGTTTGGGAAAAAAGCAAGTCACTTGCACTATTCCTTGCAAAGAGCAAAGAGACTAGCCTCAACCTGGATGGTGGCCATATAGCTAGAGTATGACTCCATCATCAAGAACTACCCTACTTGGACCTTTTAAATTCAGTCATTATAGGAGTAGTCTACAAATGCAAGTACATCTCTGATGGAACTACCCATGAATCGGATGGATTTTTCGTTTAAATGCAAAGTTATTAGGAGTAGTCTACAAATGTAAGTACCTCTTTGATGGGATCTTTGGAGGCATATAAGGCTTGAGTAGTGGCAAAGGAAATTTCATAAGAAAGAGGATTTAAATTCTAAGATACTTTTGCCTCCACAACCCAATTCATAACAATTTCCACCATCCTTGTTTTTTATAAAAAGAAGGGTGGCTAGTGATGCAAATGGGCATAACGTCAACTTTGATCAACAAGGGACCTCAAGAAGGACGTATACATTATGCAACTAGTTAGAAGGCTTACAGACTACACAAAGTATTGTATAGTCTAAAATATTATCCTATAGAGTGTTATCAATAAATGAAAACTTACTCTCACCAAAAGCCCTTCCAATAGAAATTTTTATGTTTTCTTTGAGCATTATCTTATATGTGGATGACCTCAGCTTGGGTAACAATTGTGAGACCCCTTTGCCCCCTCCGCGCACCGGATTTGTGAGATCCCTCTACCCCCTCCATGCACCAGACTCCCGGTAGTAGCTGACAGGCGGAAGCAGCCCCCTCATGCGCAGTGCAGGGTTTCTCACTCGGGGCCTCGCCCACGAATGTCCGGGCACGAGACTAGCACTTCGAAAACCGAAACCAGGAAAATTTCCCATGCCCGAAAAGCGAGATGATTCCACCTTTTTGAATTTTCTTAACGAATTTTTCTAACGAGATCAATTCTAAACTATCCTTCACCTGAATAAACCAGATAGAAGGAAACTATCACTGATATAATTTGATCATCTGAGTAATTTCAACGCTTTTTTCCTAATCAAGATCAGGCACAGCTGTTGATCCACTCAATTGAGAAATTTATCAAGGAATTAACTAGCTACTCCAATCCTAGCGTAATCCTAGATTTTTCAGTTTGATTATTAAAACTCCACTAATTCCAACCTAACCCCATCCGGCCCATGGGTTAGCCACACCACCCTACCACTGGAATCAGTGGTACTCACCCACCCATAATTGAATTGCCTTTCTTAACTTTAGCTTTAGAAAATAGATACGCACACACTCTGTAAAACTTTAATATAAAAATAATCCATTGACAAAACAGATATGATCATAGATTTTATAATTCAAAATTTCCATTCAATCCCTTGTTTCACAAAAACAGTACCACTCTGGACTCTGTGTTGGGACCAGCTGGTCACCAACGAGATCGAGTAATAGATTACAATAATCACTTCGTCAACATACATATATATATCTTCCTCGACATACGAATGGGTGTCCTGAGCTCCGCGAGCCCGTGCATCGCCTGGTCAGAACCCTCTAGGATCCTCCTTAGGTGTCTTGGCACTTCACTCAGGGACCGCTTCGTCGGCCCTCGCCTATCGTACCAGAAGCACACCATTTTTCACCATACCCAGGCTGGTCAAGACCTGGGCAGTTTTTTGCCGCGTGAGCTGTCCCTCGAACAATCTCTGCCAGCTGTTGCAACCGAACTTCCCTTAGTTAAACATATATGCCAAATGCTCCCTCCAGCATTCTGGCGTAAGACAGTCCATTAAGAAAACATGGTTTCTATGCAAGTTTTCATTTTTTGATTTTGTTGGAAAACCATGAATAATCTTAAATCCGTATCTCAATACTTCTAAATCCAGGTCTGAATTCCAATCAGAATTCCTCGAATTCTGTTAACTTGATCCTCAGATCAAAATCAAAACTCTTAACTTAGTTTCAGATTTGGTGTTGAGGACATTTTTCCTGAAGTGAGCACATCGAAGTGAGCACATCATCATTGACGAAGGAATTAGGTCTTGGTCAATAGTCTGAATCAAAGTTTGGGTCTAGAAAGGTTCTTCCTAAACTATCTTTCTCGAAAGGTACTATTTCAATTTCTCTTTTTCTAAATTTCGTTCGACGAATATTTTCTTACAAATTTCTAAAACATGAATTTCTTATGAAGGATAAAATAATCATTTATCTCGATCTCCGACTTTGATAGTTTAATTGAAAATTCTCATTACCAGTGAATATGAAACGGTAGCATTTCTTCTCATAGATTATCGACTTATTCATTTTTCCAATTTTTGCGGAAATTAAACAAAGGATTATGAGAACCCTTATTTAAATATAATCATTCTATATGCATCTATTTATGCATAAAATCTAATTCTGATGAAAGTCACACTTTTATCATCATAAAAATAATTTATGATGAAAATCACTCTTTTAATATGAAAGAATTTCTTTTATGCATATGTTTATGCATAAAAATCATTTATGATGAAAATCAAACTTTTAATAAAAAAATATCTTTTATGCATATGTTTACGCATAAAAATCATTTATGATGAAAATCACACTTTTAATATAAAAAATATCTTTTATGCATATGTTTACGCATAAAAATCATTTATGATGAAAATCACACTTTTAATATAAAAAAATATCTTTTATGTATATGTTTATGCATAAAAATCATTTATGATGAAAATCACACTTTTAATATATAAAAATTTCTTTTATGCATATAATTATGCATAAAAATCATTTATGATAGAAGTAACACTTTTATAATAAAAATATATATTCTTTTATGCATACTCTTATGCATAGAAATCAATAATGATAAAAGTAACACTTTTATAATTAAAAAAAATATTCTTTTATGCATACTTTTATGCATAGAAATCAATAATGATAAAAGTAACACTTTCATAATAAAAAAATATTCTTTTATGCGTACTTTTATGCATAAAAATCAATAATGATAAAAGTAACACTTTTATAATTAAAAAATATTCTTTTATGCATAGAAATCAATAATGATAAAAGTAACACTTTTATAATTAAAAATTATTCTTTTATGCATACTTTTATGCATAAAAATCAATATGATGAAAGTAACTCTCTTGTAATAAAAAAATATACTTTTATGCATTATTTTATGCATAAAAATCCATAATGAAGAAAGTAACACTTTCATAATAAAAATTATCAATAAGTATCTTTCATAGAATTTAATTCTATTGAAAATCATTCTTTTATAAAAATTAATCAATATGCATACTTCTATGCATGAATGAAAATGACACTTTTAGAATACTCTAACGATGGGGATTACTCTTTTTGATTAATAAAAGATGAAATTTATTTCACAAATTTTCAAAAAAATTTGCCAGAACCTCCGTTGTATGGCTGACCATTTTTCAATTTTTTAACTCACTAAAATTAATTAGAAGTTCACCAAGAGTATTTAAATCATTCTAGTGTAAATATTTTCTACTTATTTAAGAGAAACATTATGAAAAACTTGATTTTATCCAATAATCAATCATCTAAGATAAAGAATGGTTGGATTTACTAAAGAAGAGAGGGGAATGCCTTTTTTCAATGAGGCATAACATCATTTCATTTTAGAGAAAACAAAAATCATAAAAAACCATAAAAGAAATAGAAAAGGGAAGAATCTCCAACTTACATAGATAATTTGAGAGCTTTCCTTTGGCTTGATGGTTTGAGGGTTCTACTCTTGTTTGAAACAAGAGTGGCCACCAATCTTTTAGAAGAGGGAAGGTCAAAAACTAATGATTTATGAGTAAAATTCACAGTTTTTGGCACTTGGGAGAGGTAGGGTAACAGTGCAAAACACTATTGAGTTTCAATAAAGGGGAAGGCTTCTATTTATAGAAAAAAGTGAGCTTCTAACCAAGCCAACTGATTCTAGAATTTTCCAGATCAGTTTGGTCAATTTTTGACCATTTTTAGGTCAGTTTTGCTCACTTTTTGGATCTAGTTGAAATAGGAGAGAGGAGAGATAAAAATATCTCATTATTTGGGAGTTTAAAACTCATTAAATCATGTTAAATAGGTGCCTCCTTCATGAGGGGAATTCCCCCATACTGAGGTGTCAAAAATGCATCATTTCACCTAAATATCTCTCTTTTTGAACTATTAACCTTGTCCTTAGTCCACTCTTCATCTTATGTGAGTATTTACTCATTTTTGGGGGATTTTCCTTTTATTCTTCTATTTATCTCCTTCCTACATTTGGATGAATCTTATTGGTCTATAGGAACCTTAATTTAAATTTTCGAAAAAATCTTGACCCTCAAGATAATGCCTCTTGAACAGATTATACTTAATTTCTAATGCATCTTTTGAAAATCTCTTTGAACTTCTGTTTCAAGGAAACTTATTTTAATAAGATGAGATATTTTTCTATCCAAAAATATATAAAAATTGAATTACCACTCTCTAGAATATTTTCTCTCTCTAGGCCAAAACTGGTAGAAACAAGATCTTTTATATTTCTGAAGAGGGATTTGATTACAGGAGAAGATGCTGGACATCTTGAGAGGCTGGGGAGGAATCTTACATTCTCTCCCACTTGAAAAACGCGAGATACCCTCATCTCGCAAATTGGGGGTAATCCCAACAGATCGGCTTCATTCTCCCAGGTGGCATCTTCAAAAGGATAGAACTTCCATTTTACCAATAATTCTTTAAGAATTCTGTTCCTGAGAATCTTTTCTCGAACATCAAGAATTTCTTCAGGTTGGAGTTCCATCTGCGCTTGGGTTGAAGAGGTTAGGATTTCATCAAATACATGATTTGGGCTTGGCACATATTTCTTTAGAAGGCTTACATGAAATACATTATGAACTTTGAGATGAGGAGGCAGAAGAAGTTCATAGGCTAAGTCACCTACTTTCTTTGTAATCAGATATGGTCCACAATATCTGGGGGATAACTTCTTGTACTTCCCGAGAGATAAAGAACTTCTTTTGGGCCGTACTCTAATGAAGACCATATCTGCTTCTTCAAACTTTCTGTGTGTCCTCTTCTTATTTGCGTACTGCTTCTGTTGATCCTAGGCAGCTTTAATATCTTTACGAATGGACTGCATCTGCTGCTCCATGTCCTCAAGCATCTGTCTGGACATCTTGACCCTAATCAATGGGTCGGACCAAGTTAATGGAGTTAAGCAATCTTGTCCATACCGAGCTTTAAAAGGGCTCATCCCGATACTTCAGTGATAAGAAGCATTGTAGGCGAACTCGACTAGGTGCAGATAGCTTAGCCATTTCTTGGGTTCCCTACCAAGACACACAGCATGACCGAAGTATATCTTTGATTACTTGGTTTACCCTTTCAGTTTGACCATCGGTCTCACGGTGATAAGCTATGCTAAGATCCAAAAAAGTTCCCACAGCTTCGAAAAATGCAGTCCAGAACCTTGAAGTAAACTTGGGATCTCAATCACTTACTATTCTTCTGGGTAGGCCATGCAATCTGAAGATTTCCTTGAGGAACACTCTGGCCACATCCGCTGCAGTGTAGGTTTCTTTTAATACTGGGATCAGATGGGCAACTTTGGTTAGTCTGTCAACTACCACGAAAATGGAGTTGTAACCTGATTGCACTGAAGGTAATCCAGTAATAAAATCCATACTGATACATTCCCACTTCATCTGGGGATGTCCAATGGATGTAACTTCCCAGGCATTTTTACTCTTTCAGCTTTGACTTTTTGGCATGTCAGACATTGACGTACATGATTCAGTACATCCTTTTTCAGACCAGGCCAAAAGAAGCTTTTCTTTACAGACATGTAGGTTTTGATGAAACCTGGATGTCCTGCTATAAGGCTGTCATGGGCTTCATTCAGAATTTGATCCTTGGTCCCCTCATCATTGGGAATGCATAGCCTGCGATTATAATACATAATGCCATCATCCAGGCTGTACCCTTGGAATCTGTTAAACTCCTGTGGAGTTTTGCTTTTCTGCATAAGTAGGGTAGCAATAGGGCCAAAGAATCTATCCTGCATGATCTTCTCTCTTGCTTCAATAATCAAAGGATTTGATATTACAGTAATTGCAAGCAAGGAGGCTTTTCTGCTGAGGGCATCTGCTACCCCACGCGGTGATCCACCTCCACGCAGCTACACGCAGTGATCCACCTCCACCTCCTGTAAGACCGCAACGGCCACTTTATTATTTAATTATTTTTTTTTTCTGCGCCACCGTCGACCACCCTTTTCTGCGCCTTCTCGCTGCCTTGTTCGTGCGGCCGAGGTAGCAGCCCCTGCTGTGCGGACGCTACCGTTGAGAAGCCCAAGCCCCTCGGCCCTCCTCTTCGCTCTCTTTCCACGCTGATGCCCTGCAGTCGGCCTCCGTCTCTAGCAGCAGCCGGCCTTCGTCTCCTACGTTGGCCACTCTACAGCAGCAGAGCAGCCGCCTCTGCTTCTTCTTTCTCTTCGCCGCCTCACCTACTGTGCAGCAATCGCCACCTTCGAACCGGCTCTTCACCTTCTACAGCGGCCAGCCACTCCTTCGCCTCGCTTGCGCCCACCTTCACTGCCTGCCGACGCAGCCACTGCTACGCCTTCACTTCCAGCTGGACACAGCCACAGCTTCGCTTCCACTCCCAGCCGCCTCTGCAGGCCGCGCCTGCTGTGCCTTCGCTTCCCTCTTCGACTTCTGCTGTGGCCCGCCACCACGGCTCCTCCACGCCACACGGCCACCTTCACTGCAACTGGCGCCTTCGCCTTAGCTCGGCCACCCAACAGCCTTGTGATTATATATATATATTATTGCCGCCTTCTTTGCTATGCCTGCCGACGCAGCCACTGCTACTTGGACGCTTCTACCCTCTGTGCCTTCTGATATATATATATATATATATATATATATATATATATATATATATATATATATATATTTTTAAAGCCACCATCAACGTTCTACCTCCTTGCTATAAACCGGCCGCCCACTCCAACTGGCCGCCCACAGCCTCTCCATTGTATATATATGTGAATAAATAGATATATATATATATATATATATATTTATCTATTTATTTTTTTTCTTTGCTGCGATTATGGAGATGCCTCCCCACACGATAACAACACAACAAAACATCAAAAGAAAGGTCGCCTCCAACACTTCCTATCTACCACTCGCCAACCCCGTAAAAAATACAAAAACAGAAAGTACTTAAATCTGATTGGTGGCGGGATTTCTCTACCGCAATGAGGTTTTAATTAATTTTGTTTTTTTTTGCTTCTAATCAAAAAACCGAAAACACACAAGGCGCCCTTGAGATCACACACTCAATGCCCTTGCAAACTCTACTCTAATCTACCCTAATCCACGATTTTGCAATCAATGGAGCACTTAGTAAGAAGTAATGGTTAACACCCTTCACTAACTTAGGTGTACGTTCCCCGGCAGCGGCGCCATTGTTTGGGACATCATAGCATAGCGGAGGCTACACTCCAACCCACACACTTGTCAATCCGTGAATGCAACCCGGTTAGCGCATAGAGGCTATCCCGAATGGGAGAAGAAGAGTTAACCACACACTAATGACCTCTAGTCCTACTCAATCCTTCTCAACACTCAAGCAATCAATCTTACATAATCAACACATCAATCTAGCATTATCAAAGCATCAAGATTAGGCTACACTTAAGCACAAAGATACAACTTATGCAAAGAACCTAACATGCAAAGAGCTATCACACAAGCCTCAACTACACATCAATTCATGCATAAGCTTCATCACATGCACAACTCACAAATCAAAACATCATTAAGAAATCTAGATTAGCAAGAGTGTAGACCAAAACCTCATATCATTGAAAATGTAGAGAGTAGAGAGTACAAGATTAAAGCATGAATGGAGATGGAGAGCCTTGGGAGAGCACATGAGAAGGAGCTATGGGCAAGCTCTCTCTATGAGCCTCTCAACCAAATGACCACAGAGTGTGCTCCCTCTCTCAAATGGGCCACCTTTTATACAAAAATTCTAGAACTCCCAAAAGTTCCCATGTGGGATTATTGTCAAGCCCCCTCCCACATTCATCTACAACTTTGAACTCTTTTCAAGAGCCCTAAGTGTCTTTTTTGTTGCATCCTTGTATTGATCTTCATTTGTCATGCAACATATACATCCACATTTCCATTCACATCTACATCTACATGCATCCATCCACATCTCCAAGCATAATAATATTCTTTTAATTAATCTAGGATGATAGTTCCTAGAATATGGTAGGAAGTCCTCTTTTTATGCTTTGAATGAAATTATTTTATGCGTAATTTCTATAAAAATTTTGCCATAGCTCCGCTACTATGACTGATAAATCTCAATTTTTTCTAAGGGATAAGGCTCATTATTAAAGAAATAATTAGAATGGTCTCTAATTGGATCATCAATCCATAATGGTCTCTAATTGGATCATTAAGAAAATAATTAGAATGGTCTCTAATTGGATCATCAATCCATAATGGATTGAATCATCAATATACATAAACTAGAAGCATAGAAAAAAGCCATTAATTTGGCCTCAAGCATAGCTTAATCTTGGATTAAGGAAAAGCTTTATGAAAAGCTTCATTTGGATTAAGAATGGGTCATGAGTATGACCATTTCTTGAGTGAGAGAGAGAAATTACATAAAAACCATTAGAATTTAAACATAAATGGAAATTAACTTCTATAGCATTTATTAAATTATGCAACTCTTCACTACTATTCACCAATTAACTTCAATAGCACTTAAAAAACCATACCAATTAAACTTCTCAAGCTTGAGAGGGGTTGAGAAGAGAGAATCATTGAGTAATTATAGAAAAGATCAAAATTCAATATACTTACCTTATAATTTGCTTGATTCTTTATTCACGGTAGAGGCCCCCAACCAATCAATTGGTTTAGTATGTTGATGGAGCCACCAATGGGGATTGAAGAAAGAGAGAAGTATCAAAAACTAGTGAATTATTAAAGAATTCACAGTTCTTGGCTTAGGTAGAGTAGAGTAACAATGCATAAGACACTCTATATTTTGGCTTAGGTGGAGTAGAGTAACAAAGCATAAGACACTATCTATTTTGGCTTAGGTGGAGTAGAGTAACAAAGCATAAGACACTATCTATTTTGGCTTAGGTGGAGTAGAGTAACAAAGCATAAGACACTATATTTTTTTCAACAAGGGGAGGCTTCTATTTATAGGAAAATTTGAGCTCCTAACCAAACAAACTGATTCTAGAATTTTCCAAGTCAGTTTGGTTGAATTTGGACTAGATTTGGACCGAGTTTGGTTACTTTTTGATTCGTTTTGGTTCCATTTTGATTTGGTTTGGTTCAAGAGAGATGAGAGATAAAAATATCACATTATTTTTGAGTTTAAAACTCATTCAAGCATGTGAAATATGCACCTCCTTTAAAGAATTCCCCTTCCTTACATATGTGTCAAAATTTTATTGCTCATAGTTTTTTACTAATAAATCTTGTACATTTTCAACTCTTCATCTTATGTGAAATATGCACCTTCTTTAAAGAACTCCTCTTCCTTACATATGTGTCATAGTTTTTTTACTAATAAACCTTGTACATTTTCAACTCTTCATCTTATGTGAAATATGCACCTTCTTTAAAGAACTCTCCTTCCTTACATATGTGTCATAATGGAATCATTTTAATATTGCTCATAGTTTTTTACTAATAAACCTTGTACATTTTCAACTCTTCATCTTATGTGAGCATTTACTCATTTTTGAGTATCTTCTTTTACAAATTGGATTTATCTCCTCCCTACACATGGATTGATGCTATTGGTCCATAGGAACCTTAATTGGACCATAATCCAAAAATTTCTGAAAATCTAGGCCCTTAGGCTAAGGTCCTTTATACACATTTCCGATTAATTCCAATTGCACATTGGAAAATTCTTTTTGAATTTCTGTTTCAGGGGAACTTATTTTAATAGGATGAGATATTTTTCTATCCAAAAATATTCAAAATCTGAATATTCTCTCTCTAAAATATTTTCTCTCTCTAGGTTAAAACAGTCACAAACAAGATCTCTTATATTTCAGAAAAGGAATTGATTACAGGGGAATATGCTAGACATCAAAAATGGGGTTGGGGGAGGAATCTTACATTCTACCCCACTTAAAAAATGCGAGATGTCCTCATCTCGCAACTTGGAATAATTTCGTAAGATGCACGAATATGAGACTTAGAAAAAAATTTTAATCACGATTAACCACCAAGAAAAGTCTTAAAGAGAGCAAGATTCAAAATAAGAACAAGATTTAAACTTTATTCATTCTCGGAACTTATACAGTAAAGATAGAGAAACTCTTTACACTTCCATAAGCCCGTCCATCATATGGTCACAAAAGCAGTCCTCACAAGCTGCACAAGTATAGGGTAACTCATCTATGGGAATGATTCTGCTGGTTATTGCCGCACCTATCTCAGTGGTATGAGGTGATCTAACAAAAGGACCTCTGAGAGGTAAGCCAAAAACGGGGTAAAGGCATATCTTCTCATGAGGAAGAAAACACGCCAGTAAGAAGACCCGCTCAGAAAATCCAAGATGTCTTGACCTCATGACGCAGTAGTATCGGGGACCCAAACCCAAAGCTTCAATAACCATGGCCAAGCGGACATTGTTACGAAAGTGTTGCTGACCCCAGGGTGTTACCCTAGTTATGTTTTGATAGGTCCGCCATTTGGTCTGCGCTACAGAAGTTCCTAGGTGAGGAAAAAGTGAGCGCTCATACTGTTCTATAAAGTCTTTCTTCACAGACTCTCTTGCGTCTTGAAGGTGAGAAATCATCAGGGATAAAACTAATTCTTGTTGCCAAGCCATGAAGGAGATTAAGAAAGAAAGGAGATTGATGGGAGTAAGATTACTATGAGCGACAAGTAAAAGTTACGACTTATATAAAGGAAGGAGCTAGCGTAACCTAGAAGCCAACAGTAACTTGCCACTGAAGTTTTACCGTCTTTCTATGATTTGAGTTTGACACATTTTTCTATAGAAGGCATTAAGAATTTTGAGATGAGGAGATAAAAGAAACTTGTAGGCTAAGTCACCTACTTTCATTGAATTCAGATATAAGGCTCACAATATCTGGGGGATAACTTCTTATACTTCCCAAGAGATAAAGAACTTCTTTTGGGCCGTACTCGAATGAAAACCAAAACCTTGGTATCCAAAACACCGATTCTCACTTCTGAACTCATTGTTCTAAATCTTTAAAACAGGTGGGACTCCTGAGAAGTATTCTAGGAAAAGGGTCTTCCTTTTTTAAACAAAAACTTTCTTTTATTTTAGAGAGGGAATAATTATAAGATTAGAAAGGGATATTCTCACTCCTGTATACCTCGAAGACTGGGGAGGAATCTTACATTCTACCCCACTTAAAAAGTGCGAGATGTCCTCATCTCGCAAGGTAGAGGACAGCTCTTTTTCTTAAGATATAATTTTATTCTGGGGTTCCTTATATTCTGGTCAACCCAACAGAACACTGGGATAAATATCCCTTATATAGAACTCATCATTAAATAACAATTCATTCAGATCATATCATTCATATCTTTAACATGATAATGATCCATTAGACCGCAAAGTTTCCTTCGGAACCTTCCTCCACGAAAATTTCAGTCAAGCAAGTTCTCAATTTGACATCCCTTAACTTGATCTACCGGTCAAGTATTAATAGTAGCAATCTAACAGCACAACCCACTAACCTCATAGTGATTTGCTGAATTCATTATCATCATTTTAGTTACGAATATCATCACAGGGATTCGTCCCATTCCCCCTCATTGTGGTTTCATTATATTTCAACTAATTTTTTAAAAATCAACATTTTTCAATCAGCATTTTCAATCAGAATCCAAATCAATTCATCCATTCTCAAACAGAATTAAAAATCATATCAATCACATTCAAAATCATCATCTAGATAGCATTAACGCTTATAATTTCAAGTCTTAGATTTACTCGTATATACTGTCAGTAAAGAGCTGCAGTATACTCTCTGTATATATGGGTAGTCACGGCCCTTGGAATTATAAGGTAAATACCATCATGTCTAGGCCTCAAGCAAGTCAGGGATTTTATATAATTGCGGTACTTCCATTTGAAGACCCAATTACCAAATTACAAGTTTCAGTTTGAATATCAAATTGTATGAATTATATCACACAATTATAACCTTTTTGTCTTTCTAGATAAATTTTTGACATATTTGTCTTCTCAGTTGATCTTTATTAACCAAAGGCTCTGATACCAACTGTAAGATCCCTGTTCTCACCGAGCAACAGATTCGGGATACTAGCAGCGGAAGTAGCACTTCTCGTGCGAAACAGGGGTCCCACATTCGGGGCCTCGCCCACGGATATCCGGATAAGAGACTAATCCGTCGGTTGTTCCAAAACCGAACCCGAAAAAACTTTCTTAACCGGAAGCACGGGCGATTCCACCAGGATAACTTTTTACTCTAACGTAGTCAAGATCATTTCTGATCGAGATGATCCAATTACATTTATAAGATACTTGGTCAGTTCAAGGAAGAAACTTGCACTTGGATCATTGGGATCAACGCTTTTTTCCCCATTCAAGAGGCACAGCCGTTGATTCCTATCCATAGAACAGTTACTGTCCGGGATTTTTTTTTTTTCTATCGTAAAAATAAAAGTTTGAGTCTCGATTTACGGATCCATCAGTCCAGCCTAACCCCATCCAATCCCATGGGTTAGCCAACCGCCCAACCACTGTAGTGATGGGATCCAATTAAGAATTTGGTTAGGTTTTGTCCCGGGTACCAAGGAAAAGAGTTCCAAGGCCCCCTAGCTGGATGTTCATGCAAAATAAAACTAGTCACACCACTCACACACCCAATATGAAATTGCCTTTTTCAACCAAATTCAACCAGTTTAAAACAATCCTTTAATAAAACCATAGTATCACTGATCACAATCTGCCAATTTATCCAATTGATTCTTAATTTCCCATCATTCCTTCATCAGAGTATCTATGGCATCATTGGCAACTAGAACACTCAGGAGCCGTTTCGATAGTTCCTAGCCCATAATACTCGGCAATATAATCACTTATCAAGATGGACTCTCGTTGAAGATCAGCAAGATCAACCAACAGATCCATATAAGGGGCCATGGACTCATCCATTGAAGACCAGCAAGGTCAATCAACCAGATCCATGCCCGATTTCAGAAAACAACTCCAACTCTGTTCCAATATCTTCCTCGACGCACGCGTGGGTATCCTAGGCGACCCAGAGCCCGAGCACCGTATGGTCAGCATCCTCTAGGATCCTTCGCAGGTGACCTAGCGCTTCACTCATAGGCCGCTTCCTTGGCCCCTCATCCACCGTACCGGAAGCTCACCATTTTAATCGCACCGAGGCTGGTCAAGACCTCGGCCGACCTTGCTACGCGAGACGTCCTTCATTGACTCTCCGTCAGCAGTTGCAACATTATCAGTTAGGTCTCACGACCTTAATCACAAGATAGTCACAATGCTCCCCCAGCAATCTTGACATAAAACAGTCATTTACAAACAGCATTTACAAACAGTTTACAATACAGTTTCTATTTTTACTTTCATTTTTCCACATTATCCCTCATCAATCCACATTACTTATCCCATATTCCATTTATATGTATACTCATCCCATCACATCATTTTCCATCTCAACACTTCATATTCCTTCACATCACATATCGTATATTCACATCCATACATATATCCACATCCACATCCACATCCACATTCACATCCACACATCCACGTCTACATCCATATCTACATCTCTACATCTACATCTACATGCATCCATCCATATCTCCATTCACATCTACATCTATACATCTACATCTACATGCATCCATCCACCTCCACATCCACATCTACATCTATACATCTACATTTACATGCATACATCCATATCTCCATTCCCATCTACATCTATACATCTACATCTACATGCATCCATCCACCTCCACATCCACATCCACATCTATACATCTACATCTACATGTATACATCCACATTTCCATTCACATCTACATCTATACATCTACATCTACATGCATCCATCCACATCTCCAAGCATAATAATATTCTTTTAATTAATCTAGGATGATAGTTCCTAGAATATGGTAGGAAGTCCTCTTTTTATGCTTTGAATGAAATTATTTTATGCGTAATTTCTATAAAAATTTTGCCATAGCTCCGCTACTATGACTGATAAATCTCAATTTTTTCTAAGGGATAAGGCTCATTATTAAAGAAATAATTAGAATGGTCTCTAATTGGATCATCAATCCATAATGGTCTCTAATTGGATCATTAAGAAAATAATTAGAATGGTCTCTAATTGGATCATCAATCCATAATGGATTGAATCATCAATATACATAAACTAAAAGCATAGAAAAAAGCCATTAATTTGGCCTCAAGCATAGCTTAATCTTGGATTAAGGAAAAGCTTTATGAAAAGCTTCATTTGGATTAAGAATGGGTCATGAGTATGACCATTTCTTGAGTGAGAGAGAGAAATTACATAAAAACCATTAGAATTTAAACATAAATGGAAATTAACTTCTATAGCATTTATTAAATTATGTAACTCTTCACTACTATTCACCAATTAACTTCAATAGCACTTAAAAAACCATACCAATTAAACTTCTCAAGCTTGAGAGGGGTTGAGAAGAGAGAATCATTGAGTAATTATAGAAAAGATCAAAATTCAATATACTTACCTTATAATTTGCTTGATTCTTTATTCACGGTAGAGGCCCCCAACCAATCAATTGGTTTAGTATGTTGATGGAGCCACCAATGGGGATTGAAGAAAGAGAGAAGTATCAAAAACTAGTGAATTATTAAAGAATTCACAGTTCTTGGCTTAGGTAGAGTAGAGTAACAATGCATAAGACACTCTATATTTTGGCTTAGGTGGAGTAGAGTAACAAAGCATAAGACACTATCTATTTTGGCTTAGGTGGAGTAGAGTAACAAAGCATAAGACACTATCTATTTTGGCTTAGGTGGAGTAGAGTAACAAAGCATAAGACACTATCTATTTTGGCTTAGGTGGAGTAGAGTAACAAAGCATAAGACACTATATTTTTTTCAACAAGGGGAGGCTTCTATTTATAGGAAAATTTGAGCTCCTAACCAAACAAACTGATTCTAGAATTTTCCAAGTCAGTTTGGTTGAATTTGGACTAGATTTGGACCGAGTTTGGTTACTTTTTGATTCGTTTTGGTTCCATTTTGATTTGGTTTGGTTCAAGAGAGATGAGAGATAAAAATATCACATTATTTTTTAGTTTAAAACTCATTCAAGCATGTGAAATATGCACCTCCTTTAAAGAATTCCCCTTCCTTACATATGTGTCAAAATTTTATTGCTCATAGTTTTTTACTAATAAATCTTGTACATTTTCAACTCTTCATCTTATGTGAAATATGCACCTTCTTTAAAGAACTCCTCTTCCTTACATATGTGTCATAGTTTTTTTACTAATAAACCTTGTACATTTTCAACTCTTCATCTTATGTGAAATATGCACCTTCTTTAAAGAACTCTCCTTCCTTACATATGTGTCATAATGGAATCATTTTAATATTGCTCATAGTTTTTTACTAATAAACCTTGTACATTTTCAACTCTTCATCTTATGTGAGCATTTACTCATTTTTGAGTATCTTCTTTTACAAATTGGATTTATCTCCTCCCTACACATGGATTGATGCTATTGGTCCATAGGAACCTTAATTGGACCATAATCCAAAAATTTCTGAAAATCTAGGCCCTTAGGCTAAGGTCCTTTATACACATTTCCGATTAATTCCAATTGCACATTGGAAAATTCTTTTTGAATTTCTGTTTCAAGGGAACTTATTTTAATAGGATGAGATATTTTTCTATCCAAAAATATTCAAAATCTGAATATTCTCTCTCTAGAATATTTTCTCTCTCTAGGTTAAAACAGTCACAAACAAGATCTCTTATATTTCAGAAAAGGAATTGATTACAGGGGAATATGCTAGACATCAAAAAGGGGGTTGGGGGAGGAATCTTACATTCTACCCCACTTAAAAAACGCGAGATGTCCTCATCTCGCAACTTGGAATAATTTCGCAAGATGCACGAATATGAGACTTAGAGAAAAATTTTAATCACGATTAACCACCAAGAAAAGTCTTAAAGAGAGCAAGATTCAAAATAAGAACAAGATTTAAACTTTATTCATTCTCGGAACTTATACAGTAAAGATAGAGAAACTCTTTACACTTCCATAAGCCCGTCCATCATATGGTCACAAAAGCAGTCCTCACAAGCTGCACAAGTATAGGGTAACTCATCTATGGGAATGATTCTGCTGGTTATTGCCGCACCTATCTCAGTGGTATGAGGTGATCTAACAAAAGGACCTCTGAGAGGTAAGCCAAAAACGGGGTAAAGGCATATCTTCTCATGAGGAAGAAAACACGCCAGTAAGAAGACCCGCTCAGAAAATCCAAGATGTCTTGACCTCATGACGCAGTAGTATCGGGGACCCAAACCCAAAGCTTCAATAACCATGGCCAAGCGGACATTGTTACGAAAGTGTTGCTGACCCCAGGGTGTTACCCTAGTTATGTTTTGATAGGTCCGCCATTTGGTCTGCGCTACAGAAGTTCCTAGGTGAGGAAAAAGTGAGCGCTCATACTGTTCTATAAAGTCTTTCTTCACAGACTCTCTTGCGTCTTGAAGGTGAGAAATCATCAGGGATAAAACTAATTCTTGTTGCCAAGCCATGAAGGAGATTAAGAAAGAAAGGAGATTGATGGGAGTAAGATTACTGTGAGCGACAAGTAAAAGTTACGACTTATATAAAGGAAGGAGCTAGCGTAACCTAGAAGCCAACAATAACTTGCCACTGAAGTTTTACCGTCTTTCTATGATTTGAGTTTGACACATTTTTCTATAGAAGGCATTAAGAATTTTGAGATGAGGAGATAAAAGAAACTTGTAGGCTAAGTCACCTACTTTCATTGAATTCAGATATAAGGCTCACAATATCTGGGGGATAACTTCTTATACTTCCCAAGAGATAAAGAACTTCTTTTGGGCCGTACTCGAATGAAAACCAAAACCTTGGTATCCAAAACACCGATTCTCACTTCTGAACTCATTGTTCTAAATCTTTAAAACAGGTGGGACTCCTGAGAAGTATTCTAGGAAAAGGGTCTTCCTTTTTTAAACAAAAACTTTCTTTTATTTTAGAGAGGGAATAATTATAAGATCAGAAAGGGATATTCTCACTCCTGTATACCTCGAAGGCTGGGGAGGAATCTTACATCCGAAAACTCCATTTCCTTGAACTTTGTTCCCGTGAAGGTCATGGAAGGAAATGGTTCCATTGTGATAGTGTATGTGAGCTTGATTTTTGTGGAGCCAATCCATTCCAAGGATCCCGTCAAAAACTCCCAGAGGTAAGACTTTGAACTGACAGTCGGTTACATTACCATCTAGTTTGAACTGGCTAGTTTGAACTGGATACATTGTAAGATTCCTCTCCCAACCCCTTTTTGATGTCTAGTATCTTCCCCTATAATCAATCCCTCTTCAGAAATATAAAGACCTTGTTTCTAACTGTTTTAACCTAGAGAGAGAAAATATTCTAGAGAGAGAATATTCAGATTTTGAATATTTTTAGATAGAAAAATATCTCTTATAATTAAGATGAATTCCCCTGAAACAAAAATTCAAAAAGAATTTTCCAATGTGCAATTGGAATTAATTGGAAATGTGTATAAAGGACCTTAGCCTAAGGATCTAGATTTTCAGAAACTTTTGGATTATGGTCCAATTAAGGTTCCTATGGGCCAATAGCATCAATCCATGTGTAGGGAGGAGATAAATCCAATTTGTAAAAGAAGATACCCAAAAATGAGTAAATGCTCACATAAGATGAAGAGTTGAAAATGTACAAGGTTTATTAGTAAAAAATTATGAGCAATATTAAAAATATGAGATATTTTGGGTATAATGATTCCATTTTGACACATATGTAAGGAAGGGGAGTTCTTTAAAGGAGGTGCATATTTCACATGCTTGAATGAGTTTTAAACTCATAAAAATTGAGATAATTCATCTCTCCTCTCTCCTCATTCAAGTCTAGTTCCAAAAAGTTAGCTTAACTGACCTAAAAATGGTCAAATATTGACCAAACTGATTTAGAAAATTCTAGAATCAGTTTGTTTGGTTAGGAGCTCAATTTTTCCTATAAATAGAAGCCTCCCCCTTGTTGAAAAATATATAGTGTTTATGCATCGTTACTCTACTCCACCTAAGCCAAGAACTATGAATTCATTAATAATTCACTAGTTTTTGGAGCTTCCCTCTTTCTTCAATCCCCATTGGTGGCTCCATCAACATACTTAACCAATTGATTGGTTGGGGGCCTCTACCGTGAACAAAGAATCAAGCAATTTGTAAGGTAATTAGTGAATATTGATCTTTTCTATAATTTCTCAATGTTTCTCTCTTCGCAACCCCTCTCAAGCTTGAGAAGCTTAATTGGTATGGTTTTTTGAATGCTATTGAAGTGAATTGATGAATGTTAGTGAAGAGTTACATAATTTAATAAATGCTATTGAAGTTAATTTTCATTTATGTTTAAATTCTAATGGTTTTTATGTAATTTCTCTCTCTCACTCAAGAAATGGTCATACTCATGACCCATTCTCAATCCAAATGAAGCTTTTCATAAAGCTTTTCCTTAATCCAAGATTAAGCTATGCTTGAGGCCAAGTTAATGGCTTTTTTCTATGCTTTTAGTTTATGTATATTGATGATTCAATCCATTATGGATTGATGATCCAATTAGAGTCCATTCTAATCATTTCTTTAATGATAAGCTTTATCCCTTAGAGAAATTGAGATTTATCAGTCATAGCAGCGGAGCTATGGCAAAATTTTTATAAAAATTACGCATAAAATAAATTCATTCAAAGCATAAAAAGAGGACTTCCTACCATATTCTAGGAATTATCATCCTAGATTAATTGAAAGAATTTCATTGTAATCATGAAGAAATTAAATTTTTATATTATGCATAAAGGATAAGTTTTTATATCAAAAGTGTTACTTTTATCATGTTTATTTTCATGCATAGAAGTATGCATAATGGATAAATTTTTATATAAAAAGTGTTACTTTTATCATTTTTATTTTCATGCATAGAGGTATACATAAAAGATTATTATTTTAACATAAAAGTGTTTCTTTTATCACAATTGAATTTCATGCATAGAGGTATGCATAAAAGTTGATTATGTTATTATAAAAGTGTTACTTATATCACAATTAAATTTCATGCATAGAAGTATGCATAAGAGTTGATTATTTTATTATAAAAGTGTTACTTTTATCATATTTGGATTTCATGCATAGAAGTATGCATAAAAGATATTCTTTTTATACTAAAAGTGTGATTTTCATCATAAAGGGATTTTATGCATAAGAGAAATTCTTTTATTCTAAAAGTGTAATTCCTACCAAATTGAATTTATGCATATAGGAAGATGCATAAAAGATTGATTCAAAAGTGTCATTTTCATTTAAAATGAATTTATGCATAGGAAAATGCATAAAAGATTGATTTTTACTTCGAAAGTATTAATCTCCTTAAATGGAATTTATGCATAAATAAATGTGTAAAGAAATCTTATATCAAATATAAGAATTCTCTTGTATTCTATAAATAGAAATGAGATGTGATAGGATGTGATAAGAGGTGTATAAGATGTGATAAGAGGTGATAAGATGCTTATGAAATAAGTTAGGAGGTGATAAGATGAATTAAGATGTGCATGGGATGAGGTAAGAAGTGTATGTGATAGGATAAGATGTATATGGGTTGTGATAGGGCGAGAATGGATGTGATGTAAAAGATTAGATGTGAAGGCATATGGGGTTATATGAATGGGAATGTGGAAATGGATGTATGTATGTGGATGTGTGGATGTGGAGATGGGAGTGTGGATTTATGAATGTGAAAATGGATGTATGCATGAAGATGTATATGCATGGATGTGAATGTGGATGTAGATGTATGCATGAAGATGTATATGCATAGATGTGAATGTGGATGTAGATGTGGATGTATAGATGTGAATGTGAATGCAGATGTATGCATGAGGATGTATATGCATAGATGTGAATGTGGATGTAGATGTGGATGTATAGATGTGAATGGGAATGTGGATGTGGATGTATGTGAATGTGGATGTATAGATGTGAATGTGGAATGTGAATGTGAATGTATGTATGTATGTGGATGTAGATGTGGATGTATAGATGTGAATGGGAATGTGGATGTGGATGTATGTGAATGTGGATGTAGATGTGGATGTATAGATGTGAATGTGGATGTGGATGTATGTATGTATGTGGATGTAGATGTGGATGTATAGATGTGAATGGGAATGTGGATGTGGATGTATGTATGAATGAGGACGTGATAGTGGATGTATGCATGTGGGTGTGGATGTATGGATGTGGATATGGATGTGTATGTATGAATGTGGATACGAGATGTGGATGTATAAATGAGGATGTGAAAATGGAGGTAAGCATGTAGATGTGGATGTATGGATGTGAATGTGGATGTGGATGTGGATACGGATGTGAATATATGATATGTGATGTGAAGGAATCTGAAGTGAAGAGATGAAAAATGATGTGATTGGATGAGTACATATATAAATGGAATGTGGAATAAGTAATGTGGATTAATGAGGGATAATGTGGAAAAATGAGAGTTAATATAGAAACTATATTTGTAAACTGTTGTAAATGCTGTTTGTAAATGGCTGTTTTATGTCAAGAATGCTGGGAAAGCATTTTGACCGTCTTGTGATTAAGGTCGTGGAGACCTAACTATTAAAGTTGCAACTGCTGTGATGGAGAGTCAATGGAGGAAGTCTCGCGTAGCAAGGTCGGCCGAGGTCTTGACCAGCCTCGGTTCGATTAAAATGGTGAGCTTCCAGTACGGTGGATGAGGGACCAAGGAAGCGGCCTATGAGTGAAGCGCTAGGTCACCTGCTGCGAAGGATCCTAGAGGGTGCTGACCATACGGTGCTCGGGCTCTGGGTCACCTAGGATACCCACGCGTGCGTCGAGGAAGATATTGGAACAAGGAGTAAGAGTTGTTTTGTGAAACCGGGCATGGATCTGGTTAATTGACCTTGCTGGTCTTCAATGGATGAGTCCATGGCTCTTTATATGGATCTGTTGGTTGATCTTGCTGATCTTCAACGAGAGTCCATCTTGATTTTTATAAGTGATTAAATTGCCGAGTATTATGGGCTAGGAACTATTGAAAAGGCCCCTGTGTGGACAGGTGGTGAGCGTTCTAGTTGCCAATGATGCCATAGATACTCTGATGAAGGAATGATGGGAAATTATGATTCAACCGGATAAATTAGAAGATTGTGATCAGTGGTACTATGGTTTCATTAAAGGATTGTTTTAAAGTTAGCTGATGCTAAGAAAAAGGCAATTTCATATTGGGTGTGTAAGTGGTGTGGCTAGTTTTATGTTTGCATGAACTTCCGGCTAGGGGGCCTTGGAAATCTTTTCCTTGGTACCCGGGACAAAACCTAACCAAATTCCAAATTGGATCCCATCACTATAGTGGTTGGGCGGTTGGCTAACCCATGGGATCGGATGGGATTAGGCTGGACTGATGGATCCGTAAATCGAGACTCAATTTCTGTTATTACAATAGATAAAGTAAATCTCGAGTAGTAATTGTTCTATGGATAGGAATCAACGGCTGTGCCTCTTGATGGGGAAAAAAGCGTTGATCCCAATGATCCAAGTGCAAGTATCTTCCTTGATCCAACCGAGTATCTTTATAGGTGCAGTTGGATCAGTGTGATCAGTAATGATCTTGACTAAGTTAGAGTAAAAAGTTATCTTGGTGGAATCGCCCATGCTTTCCGGGTAAGGGAAGTTTTTTCGGTTCGGTTTTGGAAAAACCGACGGATTAGTCTCTTGTCCGGATATCCGTGGGGTGGACGAGGCCCCGAGTGTGGGTCCCTGCCCCACGCGAGAAGTGTTACTTCCGCTGCTAGTATCCCGAATCCGTTGCTCGGTGGGAACAGGGATCTCACAGTTGGTATCAGAGCATTTGGTTAATAAAGATCAACTGAGAAGACAAATAGGTCAAAAATTTATCAAGAAACACAAAAAGGTTGTAATTGTGTGATATAAGTCATACAATTTGATATTCAAACTAAAATTCGTAATCTGGTAATTGGGTCTTCAGATGGAAGTATCGCAATTATATAGAATCCTTGACTTGCTTGAGGCCTAGACATGATGGTATTTACCTTATAATTCCAAGGGCCGTGAGTACCTGTATATACCGAGAGTATACTGCAGCTCTTTACTGACAGTATATACGAGTAAATCTAAGACTTGAAATTATAAGCGTTAATGCTATCCAGATGATGAATTCGAATGTGGTTGATATGATTTTTAATTCTGTTTGGGAACTGATGAAATTGATTTGGATTCTGATTGAAAATGATGATTTTTGAAATTTAGTTAAAATGTAATAAGTTGAGCGAAACCACAATGAGGATGAATGGGACGAGTCCCAGTGATGATATTCATAACTGGAATGATGATAATGATTTCAGCAAATCACTATGAGATTAGTGGGTTGTGCTGTCAGATTGCTACTGTTAACACTTGACCGATAGATCAAGTTAAGGGATGACAAATTGAGAACTTGCTTAACTAAAATTTCCCGGGGAGGAATGTTCAGAAGGTATTCTGTTGGGTTGACCAGAATATAAGGAACCCCGAATAAAATTGATCTTAAGAAAAAGAGTTGTTCTCTTCCTACGAGATGAGGACATCTCGCGCTTTTTTTTTAAGTGGGGTAGAATGTAAGAATTCTCCCCAGTTTTTGAGGTATTCAAAAATAAGAATATCCTCTCTAATCTTATAACTATTCTCTCTCTAATATATAAATTTTTGACAGAATCATGAGACGAGGAAACCGTAGCCGTCAGCAGCCAGAACCTATCACTGAAGATAACGAACTTGATCCTGATGTTCGCAAGGCTCTTCATAGGACTCAGCCAGGACCCTTCAAAGGAGAAGGGGAGAACCTGGGTGAGACTGTGGAGAAATGGGTGGAAGCCATGGAAGAGTATTTTGATGTCACAGGTTATAATGAGCTAAGCAAAATAGCTCTTGGCCGATTGAAAATAGTGGAAACAGCCAGGGTAGCATGGAGGAACCACTGTGACACCAACCCTCTAAATAGAAATACTCAATCTTGGAATGACCTAAAAACCTATTTGAGAAAGAGATTTTGTCCCCTTGGATTTTTGGAAACCAAAATGAACAAATTTTTAGAACTAAAGCAGGAGAACAAAACCATTGAAGAATATCACCAGGCCTTTGCTCTTCTACTCAAATACTCACCACCTCTAGATGAAGAACAGCTCATGGCCAGGTTCATTCGGGCAATGAACGAACCTTTGGACACACTGGTCAAAAATGCCAAACCCGTGTCCATGGCTGAAGCAGTAAAAATGGCAAAGGATTTTGCCAAAGCCTTTGTAGTAAAGGTCCCGCCAAAGCCTGCACCCTCTAACTTTAAAAGATTCCAAGCCCAGGAAGGTACTTCAAACTTTCCACCCCCAAAGAGACAGCAAGGACCGATTCAGAATCAAGGTGCAGGAAGATTCCAAAGTGAAGGAAGATCCTTCCCCCAGAATACTTTCTCAGGAGGACCATCTATTTTAAGGATGCAGAACAATGAGCCCAAAAGTGAGAACCGGTGTTTTGGATGCCAAGGTTTTGGTCATCAGTTAAAAGACTGCCCAACTCCTGCCATGTCAAGGGAACAGGGAAGTCTAGGACCCCGAATTCAGAGACCAATTCCTTCATACCAGTCTAATCAGGGTCCGTCTCGCCCAAGCCAGGGTAACCCCAGAAGAACTCCAAATCAACCATCTTCCTCTACCCAGAGTAACCTCAGAACTCCTTTCCAGAACAAGGGCAACCAAAGAGAAAGAATTCCACCTCAGACTGCAGCAGCCAGGGCAGTCACAATTTCAGAAGAAGTAGAAGAGGAAAGAAGGGCAGATCTTTACTGCAATTGAAAAACCAAGGGCTTAACCAACAGTTCTCAAGTCATCCATACTCCAGCAGAATACCAGGGAAAAATCGACCGTCTACTCCCAAGGCGTAACGTTGAATGTGATTGAAGAAGACGAAGATGATGAAAGAGATCATACTCCACCTGCGAGATGAGGACATCTCGCATTTTTTAAGTGGGGTAGAATGTAAGATTCCTCTCCCAACTCCTTTTTGATGTCTAGTATCTTCCCCTATAATCAATCCCTCTTCAGAAATATAAAGACCTTGTTTCTAACTGTTTTAACCTAGAGAGAGAAAATATTCTAGAGAGAGAATATTCAGATTTTGAATATTTTTGGATAGAAAAATATCTCTTATAATTAAGATGAATTCCCCTGAAACAGAAATTCAAAAAGAATTTTCCAATGTGCAATTGGAATTAATTGGAAATGTGTATAAAGGACCTTAGCCTAAGGGTCTAGATTTTCAGAAACTTTTGGATTATGGTCCAATTAAGGTTCCTATGGGCCAATAGCATCAATCCATGTGTAGGAAGGAGATAAATCCAATTTGTAAAAGAAGATACCCAAAAATGAGTAAATGCTCACATAAGATGAAGAGTTGAAAATGTACAAGGTTTATTAGTAAAAAATTATGAGCAATATTAAAAATATGAGATATTTTGGGTATAATGATTCCATTTTGACACATATGTAAGGAAGGGGAGTTCTTTAAAGGAGGTGCATATTTCACATGCTTGAATGAGTTTTAAACTCATAAAAATTGAGATAATTCATCTCTCCTCTCTCCTCATTCAAGTCTAGTTCCAAAAAGTTAGCTTAACTGACCTAAAAATGGTCAAATATTGACCAAACTGATTTAGAAAATTCTAGAATCAGTTTGTTTGGTTAGGAGCTCAATTTTTCCTATAAATAGAAGCCTCCCCCTTGTTGAAAAATATATAGTGTTTATGCATCGTTACTCTACTCCACCTAAGCCAAGAACTATGAATTCATTAATAATTCACTAGTTTTTGGAGCTTCCCTCTTTCTTCAATCCCCATTGGTGGCTCCATCAACATACTTAACCAATTGATTGGTTGGGGGCCTCTACCGTGAACAAAGAATTAAGCAATTTGTAAGGTAATTAGTGAATATTGATCTTTTCTATAATTTCTCAATGTTTCTCTCTTCTCAACCCCTCTCAAGCTTGAGAAGCTTAATTGGTATGGTTTTTTGAATGCTATTGAAGTGAATTGATGAATGTTAGTGAAGAGTTACATAATTTAATAAATGCTATTGAAGTTAATTTTCATTTATGTTTAAATTCTAATGGTTTTTATGTAATTTCTCTCTCTCACTCAAGAAATGGTCATACTCATGATCCATTCTCAATCCAAATGAAGCTTTTCATAAAGCTTTTCCTTAATCCAAGATTAAGCTATGCTTGAGGCCAAGTTAATGGCTTTTTTCTATGCTTCTAGTTTATGTATATTGATGATTCAATCCATTATGGATTGATGATCCAATTAGAGTCCATTCTAATTATTTCTTTAATGATAAGCTTTATCCCTTAGAAAAATTGAGATTTATCAGTCATAGCAGCGGAGCTATGGCAAAATTTTTATAAAAATTACGCATAAAATAAATTCATTCAAAGCATAAAAAGAGGACTTCCTGCCATATTCTAGGAATTATCATCCTAGATTAATTGAAAGAATTTCATTGTAATCATGAAGAAATTAAATTTTTATATTATGCATAAAGGATAAGTTTTTATATCAAAAGTGTTACTTTTATCATTTTTATTTTCATGCATAGAAGTATGCATAATGGATAAATTTTTATATAAAAAGTGTTACTTTTATCATTTTTATTTTCATGCATAGAGGTATACATAAAAGATTATTATTCTAACATAAAAGTGTTTCTTTTATCACAATTGAATTTCATGCATAGAGGTATGCATAAAAGTTGATTATGTTATTATAAAAGTGTTACTTATATCACAATTAAATTTCTTGCATGGAAGTATGCATAAGAGTTGATTATTTTATTATAAAAGTATTACTTTTATCATATTTGGATTTCATGCATAGAAGTATGCATAAAAGATATTCTTTTTATACTAAAAGTGTGATTTTCATCATAAAGGGATTTTATGCATAAGAGAAATTCTTTTATTCTAAAAGTGTAATTCCTACCAAATTGAATTTATGCATATAGGAAGATGCATAAAAGATTGATTCAAAAGTGTCATTTTCATTTAAAATGAATTTATGCATAGGAAAATGCATAAAAGATTGATTTTTACTTTGAAAGTATTAATCTCCTTAAATGGAATTTATGCATAAATAAATGTGTAAAGAAATCTTATATCAAATATAAGAATTCTCTTGTATTCTATAAATAGAAATGAGATGTGATAGGATGTGATAAGAGGTGTATAAGATGTGATAAGAGGTGATAAGATGCTTATGAAATAAGTTAGGAGGTGATAAGATGAATTAAGATGTGCATGGGATGAGGTAAGAAGTGTATGTGATAGGATAAGATGTATATGGGTTGTGATAGGGCGAGAATGGATGTGATGTAAAAGATTAGATGTGAAGGCATATGGGGTTATATGAATGGGAATGTGGAAATGGATGTATGTATGTGGATGTGTGGATGTGGAGATGGGAGTGTGGATTTATGAATGTGAAAATGGATGTATGCATGAAGATGTATATGCATGGATGTGAATGTGGATGTAGATGTATGCATGAAGATGTATATGCATAGATGTGAATGTGGATGTAGATGTGGATGTATAGATGTGAATGTGAATGTAGATGTATGCATGAGGATGTATATGCATAGATGTGAATGTGGATGTAGATGTGGATGTATAGATGTGAATGGGAATGTGGATGTGGATGTATGTGAATGTGGATGTAGATGTGAATGTGGAATGTGAATGTGGATGTATGTATGTATGTGGATGTAGATGTGGATGTATAGATGTGAATGGGAATGTGGATGTGGATGTATGTGAATGTGGATGTAGATGTGGATGTATAAATGTGAATGTGGATGTGGATGTATGTATGTATGTGGATGTAGATGTGGATGTATAGATGTGAATGGGAATGTGGATGTGGATGTATGTATGAATGAGGACGTGATAGTGGATGTATGCATGTGGGTGTGGATGTATGGATGTGGATATGGATGTGTATGTATGAATGTGGATACGAGATGTGGATGTATAAATGAGGATGTGAAAATGGAGGTAAGCATGTAGATGTGGATGTATGGATGTGAATGTGGATGTGGATGTGGATGTATGGATGTGGATACGGATGTGAATATATGATATGTGATGTGAAGGAATCTGAAGTGAAGAGATGGAAAATGATGTGATTGGATGAGTACATATATAAATGGAATGTGGAATAAGTAATGTGGATTAATGAGGGATAATGTGGAAAAATGAGAGTTAATATAGAAACTGTATTTGTAAACTGTTGTAAATGCTGTTTGTAAATGGCTGTTTTATGTCAAGAATGCTGGGAAAGCATTTTGACCGTCTTGTGATTAAGGTCGTGGAGACCTAACTATCAAAGTTGCAACTGCTGACAGAGAGTCAATGGAGGACGTCTCGCGTAGCAAGGTCGGCCGAGGTCTTGACCAGCCTCGGTTCGATTAAAATGGTGAGCTTCCGGTACGGTGGATGAGGGACCAAGGAAGCGGCCTATGAGTGAAGCGCTAGGTCACCTGCGAAGGATCCTAGAGGGTGCTGACCATACGGTGCTCGGGCTCTGGGTCGCCTAGGATACCCACGCGTGCGTCGAGGAAGATATTGGAACAAGGAGTAAGAGTTGTTTTGTGAAACCGGGCATGGATCTAGTTGATTGACCTTGCTGGTCTTCAATGGATGAGTCCATGGCTCTTTATATGGATCTGTTGGTTGATCTTGCTGATCTTCAACGAGAGTCCATCTTGATTTTTATAAGTGATTAAATTGCCGAGTATTATGGGCTAGGAACTATTGAAAAGGCCCCTGTGTGGACAAGTGGTGAGCGTTCTAGTTGCCAATGATGCCATAGATACTCTGATGAAGGAATGATGGGAAATTATGAATCAACCGGATAAATTGGAAGATTGTGATCAGTGGTACTATGGTTTCATTAAAGGATTGTTTTAAAGTTAGCTGATGCTAAGAAAAAGGCAATTTCATATTGGGTGTGTAAGTGGTGTGGCTAGTTTTATGTTTGCATGAACTTCCGGCTAGGGGGCCTTGGAACTCTTTTCCTTGGTACCCGGGACAAAACCTAACCAAATTCCAAATTGGATCCCATCACTATAGTGGTTGGGCGGTTGGCTAACCCATGGGATCGGATGGGGTTAGGCTGGACTGATGGATCCGTAAATCGAGACTCAATTTCTGTTATTATGATAGATAAAGTAAATCCCGGGTAGTAATTGTTCTATGGATAGGAATCAACGGCTGTGCCTCTTGATGGGGAAAAAAGCGTTGATCCCAATGATCCAAGTGCAAGTTTCTTCCTTGATCCGACCGAGTATCTTTATAGGTGCAGTCGGATCAGCGTGATCAGTAATGATCTTGACTACGTTAGAGTAAAAAGTTATCTTGGTGGAATCGCCCGTGCTTTCCGGGTAAGGGAAGTTTTTCCGGTTCGGTTTTGGAAAAACCGACGGATTAGTCTCTTGTCCGGATATCGGTGGACGAGGCCCCGAGTGTAGGTCCCTGCCCCGTGCGAGAAGTGTTACTTCCGCTGCTAGTATCCCGAATCCGTTGCTTGGTGGGAACAGGGATCTCACACACATCAATGCCTCTCTCACACCCTCCCTACCATGACGCTTGGTAGCAACCCACTCTCACATCGCCACCTCGCAAGCTAGTGGCCCAACAACCCAAACTAGCCTAACTAACATTTCTAACAAAACCACACTAGGCATGCCATCTCCCCATTGGGTACCTAAAAAGCTTTATGCAACATAAGGCTATTATGAGGAAAAATCTAGATTGTGGATCCTCGACAATCCAACTCTTCCCCTCGTCCACCACAGACACCCAGAGCTCCTTATCCCCCGCGTCAACAATTTTCCAACCACAAGCCTAGAGGGTACTAGACAAATTTAGGCCTAAACACTCCACGGCACCCCTATCCCCAATCCAACCCTCCTTAGCCGTGCCCAAAACCAACCCCCTTGATGGATCCCCAAACCTCTCCTATAAGCCCAAAACTTCTACAAAGGCAATCATCGTATTTGGATCCCCAAATCTCCCCAACCCCAACTTCCACCCCCGTAACCCTCTACACTCACCTATCTTTCAATGGAAACCCAAGGTGGCCTCCACCATAAAGACTGCCTAGAAAAAGGGAAGCAGAAGCTTCACAATGACACCATAACCCCCATTCTACGGCCGATAGAGTTGACCAATGATATACCCTCAATGTTGACAAATCCTCCACCTATATCATTGTAAGGCTACACAACAGTGTTACAATGCCATTATCAACTCCTTTAGTCTCAAGTACTCCCTTGTCAATCAGTCTCTGAATTCCTCCAGGAAATAACACCCCCCACCTCACTGCCGTCACTGAATTGGAACCAACTCCTAACCTTGGCAAATCAGGCATGTAGTCAATACAAAACCCACAATAGGGTGCTCGCAGCATAGCCCATGGGTACAAAACCTAATTCAAGGTGCCCTTTTTTTTTAAAAGTGCCACAACCATACCACAACTGCCACCACGGCCATACTAGCCCACCACATGCTTTTCCCATGGCTGCACTCTTTAGGATTTTAGAATTGCCACGGCCATTTTTGATGCCTCGTACATTCACTTACAATGCCCGGCCACCATTCACTTACGATGCCTTGGACGTTGGCTCACGATGCCACGGCCGTTCGATGCTAGGGTCGTTCGATGCTAGGGTTGTTCGCTCAAGTTGCCACGCCCATTCGTTGGAGATGCCATGGCCATGTCCTTCTAGAAAAGTATAAATATGGGTCCCACCCCCTCATTTCCTCACTTTCACTCTCCTTGCAACCAAACTCTTGCAGTTTTTCCTCTCAAGCTTTCACATTCTCACAGCCTTTCTCCACCATGGATAACACCTCGGACTCCTCCAAGGAGGTCCTCCACCACACTTCCCTTAGGAGAAAGCGTCTAAAACGTAGCAGATTTGAAGAGTATGCTCTCCACCCCACCAACTATCACACCTAGAGGAGAAAAGAGCTTCTTGTAGTTTGCTTTAGCCTGCATAAGGGAAGCTGGCAGTGGCCACTTTACTAGCCAAAGTGCTTTATCATGTGGCTGGGTGGGAGGAGTTACCCCGCGCCATCCAACTGAGTGGCCCAGACGTGGTTCCCAGATCTCTGCCCCCGCCACATTTCTCTCCCCACTCCCCTCCAGCTAAGAGGCACAACTAGGAACCCAAGGGCAACGAGTAGGTACCCCCACCATCCAATCCACGCCCCACACAAGAGGAGATGGCAGCTGAGGAAGCACACAAAAAGGCCAAGGAGGAGAAGAAGAAGCAAGATTGTTTCACATGGAACCTCTTTTATAAGATCCCAGATCCCACTGCGCAACGAATTTGGGGGTGCTAGTAGCGGAAGTAGCACTTCTTGCTTGCGTGGGGTAGGGTCCCACACTCGGAGCCTTGCCCACGGATATCCAAACAAGAGGCTAATGAAAAGATGCAGGGGAGAAGTGAGCTTGAGCGCTTGCAAGCACACACACACTCACAAAACCCTAATAGAGAACACAGAAGGTGAAAGGCTGAAAATCTTCTTCTTCTTCACTCAACACTCAACACACCATATACAAAGATAAGAGTACACACATATGAAAGGTACTCAACCAAATACATACTAGGGTTCATCATAGTGTGAACCCAACTAAATGAGCTGGCGCTATAACTATGCCGGTCTCTAGAATGGCTGTCACACAGCCTATCATCCCACTGGCCGCATATCACCCATGATCTCACCAACCATGCCAGTGGTGTAAGTGTGGGGCCTATACCCCAGGCGGGTCATCAGTGTCCACTGCCTCACTAGATGAGCTCGATATCTCAACACTCCCCCTCGAGCTCAACTCCATTTCATGTACACCAAGCAAAGCCCTGAATCTGCGGAGCTTCTCTGTACCCAATGCTTTGGTGAAGATGTCAACTACTTGATCCTGTGTGTGCTGACATAAACAAGGTCAACATCTCCTGCCAAGACCTTCTCTCTGACAAAACGGTAGTGGACCTCTATATGCTTCATGCGAGCATGAAAAACTAGGTTCCTGACCAACTGTATATTGCTAATGTTGTCACAGAAAATGACAACTTGTCTATCCACTAATAGACCCAAATCTACAAGTAGCTTTCTCAACCATGCTACCTCACATGCTGCCATAGCAGCACCTCTGTACTCCGACTCTGTACTGGATAGAGCATCTGTAGGCTGCTTCTTGCTACTCCAAGTCACAGCAGCACTCCCCAAAGAAAACATGAAGCCACTAGTAGATCTTCTATCTGAGATACTACCAGCCCAATCAGCATCTGTGTACCCACGTACACATATCTCTGTCCTAGTTTCATAAAATAGTCCACAAAGCAAAGTAGACCTCACATACCTCACTATGCGTCTCAATGCATCCAAATGCGGCTTCCGAGGAACCTGCATGAGGAACCTGCATAAACTGCATGAGGAACCTGCATAAACTGACTCACCAATCCAACAACATAGCTCAAATCTGGCCTTGTGATCGTCATGTAGATCAAGCTTCCTACTATGCACCTATATATAGTAGGATCCTCCAAAATCTCTCCTGAATCTGCACTTAACTTGCCATTCTGATCCAATGGCACTGAGATAGGCTTAGAGCCTGTCATACCATACTTGGACAACATGTCCAAGCCATACTATCTCTGCAGTAATCCAATACCATGTGGTGACCTAATCACCTCAATACCTAAGAAATATCTGAGCTCCCCCAGATCCTTCATCTCAAACTTCTATCTAAGCAAGATCTTTATATCAAAGATCTCTGCATCATGGTCCCCCGTAATGATCAAGTCATCTACATAGATGACAACAAGCATAACCCCTCTATCACCGTGTCTCACATACAGCGCGAGAAATCTGCGTTGGCTACATGAAAGCCAATAATGACAAGATATTCAGAAATCTTGTCAGACCATGCTCTTGGTGCTTGTTTTAAGCCATACAAGGCTTTCTTCAACCTGCAAACATGCTCGGGGTGACTCACATCCTCATAACCAGGTGGCTCCAACATATACACCTCTTCCTGCAAATCCCCATGCAAGAATGCATTCTTTACATCCATTTGATGTAAAGACCATTTCTTTGATGCAGCCACTGCTATCACAACTCTCACTATTGCCATCTTGGCAACAATTGGGCTGAAAGTTTCCTCATAATCAATGCCATATGTCTGTGCATATCCTTTGGCTACCAATCTAGCCTTGTACCTGCTTATGCTTCCATCACTGATATGTTTTACTTTGTACACCCACTTGCATCCAATGGCTTTCTTGCCTTCAGGCAATTGCACTAAATCCCAAGTCTCATTTCCATATAGTGCATCCATCTCCTCATCCATAGCTTTCTCCCAACACACATTTCCAAGAGCCTCATCAATGCATGTGGTGGGCTCTACAACCTGTACAACTTTTACCATGTATGCATAGTGATGTGCCACATAACCATCATAGTTAAACCTCTGCACAGGATTCTTCACTCTCCCAGATCTTCGTAGCTTTGCATTCATGGCTTCCATAGCCTTCTTTACACCAAGTGTTCTCATAGCAAGGATCCCAAGCTCCTCATCAAGGCTCATCTCTGAGCCACTAGACTCTCCATCAACATGAGAATGCCCTGCAGAAATGTCAGGCATACTAAGGGGCTCAACCACTTTCTCTTTGCCTTTATGTGATGTACTAATCACATTTGCAGGACTGGTATTATGACGCAGCCTGCCACTCCATGGTCTATCAACTGAACCACTAGAGGAGGACTTTCCTAGTCCACTCAAAGACTGTGATTGTTGACTTGCATTGTGTGCAACCACACTTCCACTCACATCAACCCCAATAGCTTCTCATACCAGCTGCTCATCTCATCAAAAACAACATCCCTACTTACCCTCAACTCACGTGTAGCAGGGTTATAACACCTGTATCCCTTTTGCTCAAGGGAATACCCAATAAACACACATTTTTCAGCTTTTGGATCTAGCTTAGTTCTTAGCTCATCTGGCACATGCACATATGCAATGCATCTAGATGAGACAATCAAGTTTTGTGCCAGTAAACCTCTCCTCTGGAGTTACATCATGTATGGCTACAGTTGGAGTCCTGTTCATGATGTAAACTGCTGTAGAAACAGCCTCAGCCCACAGCCTCAGCCCAATAGCTATGCGGCATATTCTTCTCTTCCATCAATGCTCGCGCAATCTCAGCAATGTGCCTATTTTTTCGCTCAGGAACTCCATTTTACTACGGAGTGTATCTGCATGTAAACTGTCTCTGAATACCATTTTTCTTCAAAAATTCAGAGAACTCATTAGAGAAGTACTCTCCCCCTCCATCTGACCTTAGGCACTTTACATATTTCCTTGTTTGCTTTTCAACCATAACTCTGAAATTCTGAAAGTGAGTGAACACCTCACCCTTCTCCTTCATGGAGTATACCCACACTTTCCTTGTGTGGTCATCAATAAATGTCACATAATACCTGCAGCAGTCTCCCATATACATGGTCTTTGTAGGACCCCATACATCTGAATGCACAACATCTAGTGCATTTCTGCTCACATATCTGCTACATGGAAATACATGCTTTGTTTGCTTTCTAAATTGGCATGCTTCACATATTCTCTACATACCTTCAACTTTAAATTTTGGCAGCCCTGTCACAATTCCTTTAGTCTACATAGACTTCATTCTCTGCACATTCACATGTCCAATTCTTTTATGCCAAATGTCTATGTCTTCAACAATTCTTGAACCATTTGCAAACATTGGAGCACTCACTTCAGGCATGTTTACATTCAACGTAAACATTCTGCCCACTCTGTTGCCTTTTGCAACTAACCTGCACTTGTCTTTAAAGTCTTCAACATAACAACCATCAGGGTTAAACCGAGCCTACAAACCCTGAAACTGAAACCAGATTCTTTGTTATGTTCGGAACATGAAGTACATCTGCAAGGTACTTCACTTTGCCATCTTGCATAGACAATGGCACATCTCCAACATGGGCAATTGGATGAGCAGTGTCATCCCCTGTTTCCACAAACCCTGGTCTTTCAAGGTTTTTCATCTCCTTGAACCAGTCCCCCATGACTTGTCATGTGGTTCGAAGCACCTGAATCAACGTACCATACATCATCTTTATGTGCTGCTTCAACATTTTCACACATGGCATTAATGACATGCTGCATAACAAACAACCTTTCATTATCCTCATTGTTTCTCCTCGAGGATGCATAGTTGTTTTGCTATAATTTCCCATTTTGCATGTCAGCATGCTTAGCAATCTGCCTGCACATGTCCAGGCTTACCACAATAAAAGCATCCATGTGTATCATTATACTGCCTTTGCCATTTTCCACGACCTCTTTGACCCCCTACCTCGGGATTGGCCTCTTCCACCTGCGTGTTGTTGTTGTTGTTGTTGTGAATTCTGGGACCGTTGTTGTAACTGCTGCTGCTGGTCATAATTCTGATTACTTGTTCGGCTACCTCCTTGACTGCGTCCACGGCCTCCTCTACCTCGTCCTCTTCTTGAACTTGTGTAGAAGGCCTGTTGCTCTAAACTTGCTCTAAACTGTTTTTGTTTTGTGAGGACTGTTGGTCTTCACCCAAGCTCTTCTCTTCTATAATCAACATAGACACCAAATCTGTAAAATTGGAAATGTTTTCCCGAGTCTGAATAGACATCTTAAACGCCTTGTATTGTGGCCCAAGACCACGTAGACAGACTTCCACCTTATCATCATCATCTACTGAAACACCAATAGATGCAAGGTATTCCACAATACCCTTTATCTTCAATGCATAGTCATTCATCACAGACATACTCTTTTTCTCCAGAGTATGAAGTTCATTCTTCACTTGTATCTTTCGTGCCTTGGTATTTGTTTCATAGAGTTTTACCAAGGTGTCCCATGCCTCCTTGGGGGACTTGGCATCCTGCATGTGCCCAATCATGGTGTCCTCTATACTGATAGAGAGCCAATACATAACTTTTTTGGCTCCTTGGTTCCAATCCTTGAACTCTTTCACATCTGCAGCACTCGAATTGATCTCCGATATCTTCGGTGCCTCTTCATGCTCACCTTCTATGTAGTCCCAATAACCCTTTCCCATCAGGAAATTCGTCAACCTGAACCTCCAAGCATGGAAGTTGTTCTTATCAAGCTTCTCAGTAACAATCTGGTTTATGCCATCATTTGACATCTTTCCAGACACACAAATTTGTTGAGATATCGAGCTCGTCTAGTGAGGCGGTGGACACTGATGACCCGCCTGGGAGATAGGCCCCACACTTACACCACTGGCATGGTTGGTGAGATCATGGGTGATATGCGGCCAGTGGGATGACA